>NC_141691.1:298216086-299457336 GCF_964263255.1 Lissotriton vulgaris | reverse complement strand
CATGTACTTTCTTATAATTTATACAGTGTATACATTTTTCTTCAAACCCATTTGTCTTGTGTTTTTCATTATATATGCTGGATTCATAGTATGGAAGTGTTAGAAATAGGGCTTCTGTTTGGCAACGGTATGCACCTAAGCCAAGCAAAGCCCACCACTCTAGTCAGGGCAAGTAAGGTACACACCAAATATAACCTGTGCTCACCCTCTGGTAGCATGACATAGAGCAGGCAGGCTTATCATCAGAGGAAATTTGTAAAGAGTTTGTGCAACACCATCCCAGACAAACACAATTAATACTTTACAAAACAGAGTCCACAAAATGGTATATAAAAATATAGTATATTGTACAAAAAACAAGCCCCAAAACAACATGAATCATAAACACATGTTATACTATGCAAATCCTGAGATAGAACACAATATCCTGAAAATGAAAGCCTCAAATTGACATACATCATAATATCAGTGAATACCTATGGCATGAAATGCAGCAGTTTATGAAATGAAAGGAAGAACACTAATCACCAAATATCACCTACAAATGCTGTGAGCTCATAGATGCAGGACAAGTACACTCCTATTTTATGTTATGCAGTAAAACAGTGAACCTGTTAGGAATAAATGTAGATGTAAACTGTAGGTTGCAGGAACACCGGCGCACCTAATACACAAGATACAGTAAATTGGTAATTTCCCTAACAACACAATTCCCCAGTGGGCATCCTGGCATCCTGCACTATACTGCCAAATCAAAGGACAGGTGTCCTCCGAGGTATATGGCCCAAACAAGGGGGGTCACACAAACTGAAGGGGAGATTGGGGAGACCACCTTTGGTCCCCCTGCATTTGGGAATACAAGTGTAGTGGCAAGCAATCGTGTGGGGGGTCTTTTATTTCCACAATGCAGAACTCGGTGGTTAGACCAGCGGACAGGGTTGAACTACTCTCACTCATCGAGGAGGTCTCAGATGTCTGGAGGACACAATGGTGGGAGCCCTGAGCCAGTAATCTCATTCCGGACTGGGCCTCTCACTCCATACGGCTATGGCAGGGTAGAGCTGGCTTCTCTTAAAAACTAAGTTGAGGCTAACATTGTTTTCTCAATCCCTGTAGTGTCAGGAAATGCATCCAAAAGGAAGGCAAGTATTTGGGCCTGCAGTGCCCAGTAAGTTGTGTGATCTGCACAAGGGACGCACTGGTCCCAAGTTTAGTGTGCATAGGGACCAGACAGGGCAAAGCACCTGAAACGTGCTTCTCTGGCCACTGCAAGCACTACTTTGTGAGCATGGAGCAGTGCTCACCATGTGCTGCTTATTGCAAGGGGGAGTACTCACAAGAAGCTGGTATGTATGTATGTATGTATGTATTTGTAATCTTGTATAGCACGGGTCTGTCACCCCACGGGTATCCTGGCGCTTTGACTGAAGAAAATCCTGCTGCACACCCTGCTGAAATTTAGGAAAACTAAGAAGATGCAGTCCTAGGGAAGAGATGTGTTTTTAAATTTTTCTTGAAAGAGACAAGGTCATGCATACTTCTCAATCCTAACGGAAGAGTGTTCCATAGTCTGGCTGCCGTAAAGCTGAAAGATCGGCCGCCCAGCCGAGCTCTCAGAACTTAAGGCACCACAGCAAGATAAGCGGAAGCCGAACGAAGGGGTCTAGACGGGGTGTACCAATGAAACATGTTCTGAAGTGGTACTGGGCCATGTCCGTGAAGGGCCCTGAATACGATACATACAGATTTAAAATCGATCCGTTGAAGGATCGGTAACCAATGGAGGTCTCTTAATGCCTGGGATGAGGAGTCGTGGCGGCGGCGAGCAAGCGCCAATTTGGCTGCAAGATTTTGCACCCGTTGCAGCTTTCCTATCAAGGTGGCTGGTGCTCCAAGAAATAGAGCATTGCAGTAATCCAAACGGCTTACGATAATGCTCCTCACCACCTCTGGCCTGCTGTCCTTAGGAAGCATTGGGAGAACCTTTCTCAACATGCGAAGCAATCCCATGCAAGTACTCACTGTTTTATTCACAGCTGCATCCAATTGGAGGTTGGACCCAAACATCACTCCCAAGTTGCGGACCGAGGTGGTAGGCCCAGTCGTACTCTGGAAGGAGGGTGGCCAAAAATCCGGCGGGAGAGGTCTAGGGACGCGGTCAGTGGTGCAGTGTAAGACTTCTGTCTTAGAGCTGTTGAACTGCAGCGAGTTCTGATTCAGCCAGTCCGCAGTTGCGAGCATACAGCGGTGGAAGGTGTCAAGTGTCACTGCTTCCTTGCCCTTAAATGAGAAGACAAGTTGAGTGTCATCTGCATAGTTCGTCACCGCTATGCCAAAGGATCTTATCAGCGCAACTAGGACCCACAGGTACCGGTTGAAGAGGATAGGGCTGATGGCCGACCCTTGTGGAACACCTTGCGCCACTCTTCTGATGTTGGATTGAAACGGTGGCAATGCCACTACCTGGTGACGGTTTCCAAGGTAAGATACCGATTACAATGGGTGTACGCTGCGCTCTAGAAGTATTTTAAATTAGAAATTAGAAGGCAGTTTTAGGATACGCTTCTGTGGCAATTTTGGAAGGACTAGTCCCTGATGTGTATGTGTATGTGTATGTGAAATATATGTGTTGCAATACATATAGGCAGGTAATGAGGAGATTTTACTCCAAAATACGATTTTGATTTGAACGGCACAATGTATTACTGATACTGTAAGTGCCCCTTGGATTATTGCATATTCTGCACTATTTTTGGCATGCCTGTTTTTAGCACACTTCGTAGAAAGTGCTGCTTTTGTGGAAATAACCGGTTAAAACTTGAGGAATCGCAAACGAGTCCCCCAGAGGGAACACCTCATAGAGAAATGTATGTAAAATATGGTCTTTCTTCTATAATGTACAGCACCTTGTGGAGGAAATACACACAAAAGGATCCTGAGTTTAGTTGGCCGAAGTATTGGTTCATTTGATATGCGAAAGATTGAGTATGTGGAACAGTGTATGTTTAAGCAAAAATCCAGACAAGATATGTTCGAAAGTGTGTGAATGTGGGTGAAAGAAGTACGTGAGCGTGAGAAACATGAGAAAGCGCTGATTGAGAAAGAGCAACGGAAGAATTTGTATGAAAAAGCGCAAGAATTGAGGAAAAAGAAGACAAAAGAGTTGGAAGAAAGGCAGGAAAAGGAGCGTAGATTACAGATATCTGGCCAACATGCTGTTCGACAACCTCTTTATCCTGTCCCTAATAAATCACAAGATGATTTTTCTTTGTTAGATCATCCTCCGCCTCCGTATATCGTTCCGTCTGCCCCATCCGGTGACGATGAGGAATCCGATGCTGAATAAACGCAAAGAAGTACCCGCTCCATGATTTCGGTCGACCGTGCGGCTGAACTTAGAAAAATGGCTCGCCCGTCACTTAAGGATACTGTTACTATTTCAGATATTATATAAGCGGAGCGGGTACCAGTGATGATAAATTTTCAGTAGATGCAAAAGGGTATTTTATTTATAATTGGGTGTATACTCCCTGGAATAGAGCAGGTGACATTGGCGCTTAAAACTGCATTGCCTGACCCGCATAAAAACCCTGCTGCCTTTTATGAAGACGTTGAGGGAGCCTTTAATTCTTGTACCATGACGCTGGCTGATATTGATTTATTTTTTTGGCTCATATTGCCACCCGATATGTGGCGCTCCATGTGTAAAGTTGATGAACGCGCAGCATACGGGGTGTTATGGAAGGAGATAGAGAGAGAAGATGCGGACAGGGAACCAGCACAAAAGCTATGTAAATTGATTTTAGATCTCCCTGGTGCAATATTAACTAAATTAAAAACAATTATCCCCACTAAAAAGAATGATTGGACTATTTTAGCATCCTGTAAACAAAAGACAGATGAATAGTTTTCAGATTTCTTTACACGCTTTGAGGAGGCTTTTCATGATTTTAGTGGCCAATCACTGACGGATGATACGGGCCATCATTTATTTGTAGATAAGTATGTTACGAATCTATTACCAGGAGTGGCTAATCGCTTGAAAGTCAGTGAAAGCTCTTGGACAACCTCTTCTCTGGCATCCGTCCTGACAATGCTCAATATTACGAGTGTCAGGAACTTGAAGCGAAGGGTAATGAGGATAAGAAATCCAAAGAATTAAAAATAAAAGTTATGTTATCTCAGGTCTATGGTCCACCTCTTCGAGGTAACGATAGAGGCAGACGGGGATTTTCTAATTCCTCCACTAGTCGTTACTCTTTGGCTGTTGAGCAATGCGCGTATTGTAGGAAATTCGGTCATTGGGCAGATGAGTGTCCATTGTTGCGCACACAGCGCTATGTCCGTGGCCAAGGATCCATGAGGAACCGCTCGCGGAATTCAGGGCCTAGAAGCGCTATGAATGATCGTGCTAGGTTTGATTCTAATGGATGAGTACAAAACGGGGTCAATACTTTTGATAGGCGTAACCAATACCAGATGTCTGATTATGCCCAGCCTGAGTTGCATGTTTCTGCTTTTGCATAGGATTGCGTGTGATGGGGTAAGGAATCAGTTGAAGTTCCAGTAGATCTGAGGGATCCTTATGTTACAGCACATGTTTTGGGGTCTACTGATCAGTTTCTGGTTGATACAGGAGCTACTCATAGCTCTTTGTCTAAACAATTGGTTCAGAGGGCTCCCCTGTCTGGCTTAACGATTACATTGATAGGGTTCAATGGAACACCTTCCCGTAGCCCTTGCTTCGAACCATCACAAAGTTTCCAGAAAGCAATTGCAAAATTGTAGACCAAAGGTAACCTACTTAGGTCACCTTTTGTCTAAGGAGGGACGTGCACTCACATCAGATCGCATTCAAGCAATTTTAGATACACCAGTACCTTCCGCACAGAGAGGGGTTCGAGCATTTTTGGGCCTTACTTCTTTTTGTAGGCAGTGGGTATTAGGATTTTCACACATTGCCAAGCCCTTGTTAGCATTATTGACGAAAGATACTTCAGTACCCCTCCCCTGTACAGATGAATGTGAAAATGCTTTCCGACTGTTACGACAAGCCCTTTGTTCAGCACCAGTGCTAAGTACTCCAGATTACACAAAGCTCTTTACATTGTATGTACATGAGAGGGACGGATGTGTATTGCCAGTTTTAGCACAGACACACAGCGATAAGCAACACCCTTGTGCATATTTGTCGCTCGAGCATTGCCTGGATGTTTTTGCTCAGTGGCAGCAACAGCTGTGTCAATACACCAGAGTGAAGGGATAGTTTTATCACATAAACTGTTGGTGTTGGTACCTCATGCTGTTGATGCGCTTTTTAATCAGACAAAGACGCAGCATTTAACTAGTGCTCGTCTAACAGGATATGAGCTGACGCTGCTGGCTCCTCATATTACATTGAAGAGATGTGCGACGTTAAACCAAGCCACTTTGTTGCCATTTCCGGTGACTCACCCTGTGGCGCAGGAAACACATGATTGTATTTTTCTGACTGAGGAACAGACAAAGGGTCTTATTGATTTGCAAGATACGCCCCTTCCACATGTGGATGGAGAGTTATGGGTTGATGGATCTTGTCTAAAGTTAGCGGATGGGGAGGCGTGGCCAAGATGGCGGGCTGAACGGACGTGCTTGTCCTCGGCTCCCCGGCCCAATGCCCTGTTAGCCCCCTGCGCACGCGGTGGCCCTCGAAAACCAGTGCATCTTGACCCCTGAGAGGTGGGCAGTACCCACCGGCTTGGTGACCGACCGCCAACGGGCTGTGACAAGCGGATTCGGCGCGGCCAGCGCGCAGGCACCGAGTGGAGAGCGACCTCGGCCGCAGCGAGCCCGGGGCTGGGGGACCCAGGGAGCACCACGGATCGACCCCACTGGCTGAGGAGCAAGCAGAGACCGGCGCCCCCACCCGTGGCAGCGTACGGGCCCCCGGGGGCTGGCGGAGGTGGAGCGCCCGCCGCCGAGCCGGAGTGAGGGGTGGCGACCCGGTGCACATCTGCACCGTCATTAATTGAGGCCCCGGCTTGGGCCTATGCGGGCATCTCCGGCCGTCACCCGCGGAGACAGCGAGGAGCCAGGCGAGAGACGAGGGACGCATCGCTCGGCCTGAGCGGGGGCTTTGGGCTCCGCACTTGTGGAGGGACGACAGTGGCGGTAGGGAGCAATCTCCGCCCGGCGCCCCATCGGCGTGCTGACCGAAGCGAGGCCCCGGCTTTGGGCCTGGTGGCGGCAGCAGGGCTCAGAGGACTGGAGCAGCAGCGGCAAGGCCAGCGTGGTGGCCGACAGACAGATGCAGCGGAAGCCGAGAGCAACAGGGGGCTTGCCGAGTGGCGCCCTCTCCCCCCCACAGCACCGTGGTCCAGCCCGAACAGAACACTCGAAGGTAAGCCCGCGCGTCCCTGGGGCAACTCAGCGATGGATTGAGGACACTAGACAGGCGGCCCCGGGGGGTGCGGGTGAGACCTCGCATTGGGTCTGAAGGGCAGAGCACTGTGCCAGTGGCCCAGAGGAGCAGCACCGGAGTCTGGACGGTTGGGCCTCCCGGCCACATGGTTGCCTGGCCTCGGACCAGAGGTGTGCTGAGGCTGCAGAGCGGAGGGCCGGACCTCTGCGGCACCAACGGGGTGACCTGGGCCCGGTGGCGCTAGTCCGAAGAGGCAGGCCCCCCCGCCGGAGCATCGAAGGTGAGGTGGGACCGGCAACAGAAGGAACGGTGCCCCCAAGCACCCGGCTTACTGGAAAGCCGCGGGGTGCCGAGAGACCACGGCGGCAGAGCAGACCGGGCCGCTGTTCTCGGGGGGCGTTGGGATCGAGCCCCCGGTGAGGAGTATACGAGAGAGTGGAGTATCCGGGAGCGGGAGCCGGTGAGCCCAGCGGAGAGGAGTGGCCCGAGGTATTGGTGGGGGAAGATCGGAGGCCGCAGGGGCTCTGCTGGTGGCCCCGCGCCAGACGAGTGCGGACGGGAGTAGGCTTCCCCCCGGAGCTGACCGAGCCACGGACCTGCGACAGGAGGAGGTATGGCCAGCTCGAGTCGCAGAACCAACCGCACCATCACAGACATGCTCGCGAAACCCACTAGCAAGGGAGGGAAGACACAGACGCCCCCCTCTACCCCAGCAGCCACAAGCTTGCAGCAGCAGGAAGAGCGGGAGGCTCCCATCACGCGCACCTTCCTGGAGATACTATTTAACACCCTTAGAGATGACTTCCAGGCTCTCAAGCAGGACATTGCAGGGGAACAGCGGGAGCTACGCCGAGACTTGGATGGCTTGGGGGAGAGGGTAGCGGCGGTGGAGGAGTCTGGCCACGCTCGCAGTGACGAGCTCACGCACTTGCAACAAGAGGTCCTCCCCCTTCAAGAGCAACCGATAGGCCTCCAGGCAATCGTGGAGGACCTGGAAAATCGCTCACGAAGAAATAACATTAGGGTCCGGAATGTGGACAGGGTGCCGAGGGGAACAGTGTCGCTGGATACCTGCAGGCCCTCTTTCGTGCGGTGTTGGGGGAGGCGGAGGACTTTCCCGTCCGCATAGACCGTGCACACAGGGTGGGACTGCCGAGACGTGCACCGGCCCCCCCACCCGACATACTGGCCTACCTCCCAGATTTCCCGTTGAAGGAACGGATTCTCCAAGAGGCCCGGCGGCAGCAACCTTTGCAATTCCGGGGAGTGACCATGGCGTTGTATCAAGACCTGTCAGCCATCACGCTGCAGAAGCGGCCCGAGTTCAAACCCGTGACCACCTTTCTACGTGAGAAAGAAATACCGTATTCCTGGGGCCACCCGTTCTGGATCATCTTTCAGTGGCAAGGGAAGCTGCACCAACTTCGCTCCCTCAGAGACACCTGCTCCCTTTTGAACATTGACTTGCCGGATCCCTCGGACTCGGAGGATGAAATGCAACATGGCTCTCAGGCAGGGTCGGAGCAGCGAGGTCAGGGTGACTGGCGGAAAGTCAGACGGAGACGCAGGCGGGGGGCCCGCTTGAAGCCAGACCCTGAAACGATAGCTCAGGAACAGGCGGCAGCAGTAGAGGAAGTGGAGCGAGATACCACTGTAGCCCCGTGAGCAGCACGAGAGGGCCACTGCTCACACCTCGCTTTGAAATGGGGGAGTCGTGGGGCCGGGAGAGGGCCGCCACTGTCTCATTTCCCATAGACACTCTTCTACGGACCTGTGAGGCTTAACAGGACCGGGACTATGGTTCAGTTCATTTGGTTCCAAGTTGGGGGTCCTCGGAGGGGGGAGGAAGGGGAGGGTAGTGGGGTGAGGGTGGGGGGAGGACCCTTGGGATTTGTTGGTTCTGAAATAGGGGGGGCAGTTGTTTGGGGGGGAGGGAGAAGGGGGGGGCGGGAGGGGACCTTCTTGTCCGCTGGCGCCACAAGATGGCACTGACAGTTCATCCTTTAGGCCACCGATCCGCACTGACCATGAGCGAGTCCACACCCCGCACCCAGGTTGATGTATCACTTGACCGTTCTTTCCCTGAATGTTAGGGGACTCAATAGCCCAAACAAGCGCAAGGCGATTCTCTCTTTCCTAGAGCACTCGCGAGCTGACATCTGTCTCCTGCAGGAGATGACCTGCTGTCCAAAGATTGTTATAGGCTTCGGTCCCGGGCCTTTCCACAGCAGCTGTCTCGTCCTCCTCTAAGAAGGTAGCTGGAGTGGCCATTTTGGTGGCGAGGTCCTTTAGGGGGAAGGTGCTGCAGAAGGAGGCGGAGATCAAGGCCAGGCTACTGCTCCACCGCTTCCAGGTGGCGGGGCAGACGCTTCTAATTGGCTCTGTGTATGCCCCCAATGAAGGTCAGGAGAGGTTCCTGCGCACGGCGCTAGAGACGGCCACAGCCAACGCAGAACAACACTTGCTTCTGGGGGGAGACCTCAATCTAGTGTTCCACAATATCACTGACCGCTCCAGCCAGAGGGTGGGCCAGGTGGGAGCCTTGTCAACAGAGGGGCACGCGCATCTCGCCGACCTGGGATTGACAGATTTGTGGCAGCACCTTCACCCTCAGGACACAGCCTACACCCATTATTCCGCAGCCCATAAGACTTACACGCGGCTGGACTACCTGCTTTGCTCAACTCTCCTCGCGGTCCGCGCGCAAGGGGTAGAAATACACCCGGCCTCGCTCTCTGACCATTCACCAATTTCGGCAACTTTCCTGGTGCCTGATACGCCGAACCCACAACGGCACTGGCTCTTGCGCGACAGCCTACTGCAGAGCCCTTCCTCGGTGGGAAAGATTAAGACAGCCATCGACCACTTTCTCCAGCACAATGCTAACGAGGACACTTCCAAGGCCACTCAATGGGTCGCGATCAAGGCAGTCCTTCATGGCAAATAGAGAGCGCGCGGAAAAGAGGGCTGACCTTTCGCAGCGTGTTCGGGAGTTGGAGCAGCTGCACCAACGCACCGGAGCGGCCAGGGCATGGTGCTAACTCTGCACGGAACGAAAGATGCTAGAGGCGTTAGACCAGGATGTCGCAGAATTTGCCGCGATCCGTCTGAAGCATGCCTACTATACAGGGGGAGACCGATGTGGGAAATTGTTGGCGTGCAAGTTGCGGGAACAAAGGCAATGCAGACATGTCCAGGCCATCCAGCCCACTCAAGGGGATCTGATCACAGGCAGCGCCGCTATACCGGCAGCATTTGGGGCCTTTTATACTGATTTGTATGGTGCAGACGGATTGGAATGGCAGCACGGTAGCGACTACCTTGACAGGGCAACTCTCCCGTCTTTGACGGAGGCTCAATCTCAGTTCATGGACAGGCCCATTGGTCTGGAGGAGGTCATTTCTGCGATCTCCCACCTTAAACTGGGGAAGTCCCCAGGCCCCGATGGCTACTCAGCGGCCTTTTACAAAAAGTTCTGTCAGCAGATAGCCCCCCTATTACGGGACCTGTTCAACACCTTCGAAAAGACCGGGACTATCCCCGCCAAAATGCTGGAAGCAGCCATATCAGTGATACCCAAGGCCGGGAGAGATCCCTCCCGTTGTAGCTCATACAGGCCCATTTCTCTATTAAATGTGGCCCTGAAGTTGTATACGGGTATCATCGCGAACCGGTTGGCGCCATATATGCAGCAGCTGATCGATCCCGACCAGGCTGGCTTCATCCCTCAGCGGCAAACGAGCGACAACACCAGACGCGTTCTTCACCTTAAAGAGGCCGGCTCACGCACGAGACCGGGATGTATGCTGCTTGCCATAGACGCCGAGAAGGCATTTGATAGGGTGCACTGGTCCTATCTTGAGCAGACTCTTCAGAGATTCGGCCTTGGGGAGACTACCCGTAACCGAATCTTTAATTGCTACCGCCAGCCCACGGCGACAGTAAGGGTCAATGGACATACCTCGCCGCGTCTCCCGATTGGTAGGGGGACCAGACAGGGTTGCCCGCTCTCCCCTCTCCTGTTTGCGCTGTATATGGAGCCAATCGCGCAAAGTGTCCGGCACCATCCCTATATCAGGGGCATTCCCTTTGGAGGGGACACACACAAGATCAGCCTGTACGCTGACGATGTCTTGCTCTCCCTGATGGACCCAATGCAGTCATTGCGGGCTCTGTTGGTGAAACTTCACTCCTTCGCGCAGGCATCGGGCTTCAAAATCAACGTTGATAAGTCGGTGGCTCTGAATGTGTCCCTACCCGCCGACCTTCTGGCGGACGCCAAATCCGAATTCGACCTGCAGTGGTCAGCCTCCACTGTTTCGTATCTGGTGGTCCTTCTGGCGCCCACAGTGCGGGGAACGGCTGATGCTAACTATGCCAAACTGAGCACGCAAATCAATGAGACGCTGAGAAATTGGAACCGCCTCACTCTATCCTGGCTCGGACGCGTGGCAGCCATTAAGATGACGCTTTTTCCGCAGATTCTCTACATCTTTCAAACCCTCCCGCTACGCCTGCCGACAGGTTGGCTCCAGAAGACCCAGGCAGACTTGACACGCTATGTCTGGAACAGGCGCTGTCCCCGCTTCAAGCAGCGAATAGCGTCTCTCCCACCGGCGCATGGGGGCGTTGGTCTGCCGGACCTCACCTTGTACTTCCAAGCAGCACAGCTGTGCACACTAGTGGAATGGTACCAACTTGAATCCAGCAAACACTGGCTCTTTCAAGACCAGGCGGTGGCTGGCCGCCCCCTGCAGGGTGTACCCTTCCTACCGCGGTGTCATAGACCCCCTAATCTTTACGCGTCACATATCATAAGCACAGTGATGAATGTTTGGGATCGGATTGCGGTGCGGAATGAACTCACTTCATTCCCTTCCCCGCTGACGCCCATATTTGGGAACCCCGATTTCACACCGGGCCTGGATCCGCAGGCATTCAAAACTTGGAGGGCCACTCCCTGCAGGGAAGTGGGGCATATGTTTAACCTGGAGGGGATCCTCTCCTTTTGGAAAGTGAGAGAGGATTACGGGATACAAGAGGCGGATCGACTCCCTTACCTGCAGGTCCGACACTGGGTCCTACACCCATCCGTTCGTCCGGGCGTGCAACGTTTCCTCACGCCATATGAGAAATGGCTTCTCACACGCACGTCTGAGAAGAAACTACTCTCAGATCTATATCAACACCTACTCCTCACACACATACACACCTACCACCCAGGGAGGGCCAGATGGGAGGAAGACCTCGGGAGGCAACTCACACGGAAGGAATGGGAGGGAATTTATCATAGAGCCAGACATTCGGCATACCATATTGGCCTCACAGAGACCCTGATGAAAGAAGCCATGTATTGGTATCACACCCCGGCGCGCATACATAGATGGGACCCCAAGACAAGCGATCGCTGCTGGAGGGGGTGTGGGGAACGGGGCTCACTTGAACACCTGCTCTGGAGCTGTGAGAAGCTGCAACATTACTGGTCCACCATCCTGGATCTCATAGACGCACACTTAGACACTCAACTGCCTCGATTCCCTACCTACGTGCTACTGGGCTTGCCGAATACACTGATGTATCCCCTGAAATCCATGAGAGGGAGGTTGATTGCCATAGCGCTGGGTGCTGCGGTACAAAATATAGTGGCACGCTAGAGGGACCCTCAGCCCCCGTACACCTTGGCTGGCTCCATAGACTCTGGATGGTACTGGGGATGGAAAAGCTATCACTGACGGCAGCGGGGCGGGGTGAGGAGTTTGCAGACCTTTGGCGGCCATTTCTCATGCTGCTCACAGGGGAATTTAGGGAATTGAGCTGCCCCCGCTACCTGCGACTGCTCCACTTGGCGGACACGCCTATCCCGGCACTTAAGGTCAAGACTCGGAGGCACGCGCCTCAGACAGGGAGGGTGCGGGTACCAGCTCCCTAGACCAGTTGTAATGCAAGGGTTCAGGCCGGCAATACTTAGCGGACAAGAAGGAGGGTGGGAACGGGATGGGGGGACAGTTTGGGCTTGTTGGGGGGTTTCACCGTATTGCATAGATCACTACAGCATCCGACTCATGCCATACTTGTTTGACGCGGCCGGCGCGGCTGGGTTGTAGGCGGCTTGCTGTGTTTGATATACACCGAATGAGGCGAGTGCCCGCCAAGAGTTTCTCTATACATTGTAATTGTGCGGCCGGTGCCTTCGCATGCACGGGTCGGAATGTTCTGTTGCACTGAATAAAAACATTTAATACTAAAGTTACCGGATGGTACAACTTCAGCGGCATATGCAATTACTACGCTTCACACGATAGTAGAGACAGCAAGTATACCACAGAAGTAAGCTCGAGCAGCAGAACTGATAGCTTTGACACGAGCGTGTGAGCTTAGTACAGGATTGTGTGTGAACATTCATACAGATAGCCGCTATGCTTTTGGAGTGGCCTATGATGTTGGCCTGCTCTGGAAGGAAAGAGGATTTTTGACATCACACGGAATGCAGATAATGCACGGAGAACTAGTGCATAATCTTTTGACTGCAATAACGTATCCAAAGAAAATAGCTATAGTAAAATGTAGTGCACACAAGAAAGTGACTGATAAGGTGGGACAAGGGAATGCCTTTGTAGATCGAGTGGCACGTGAACCTGCAATGCAGCCTGGTACTACTTCTATGTATGTAGTGAAATCTCAAGCTGAGCGGTGGCATGATGCCAGGAAAGAAGTACTAGAGATACAAAGGACCGCTTCTGACAAAGAACGGGAGCAATGGTCCGAGATGGAGAGTTTGATGATGAAGGTTGTTGGCGAAACAAACAGATGGATAAATGGAAGTTGCCTATAGCTTTTGTACAACCTATGGTTCAGATGGCACATGGGATAGCACATGTTGGAGCTTCAGCAATAGTGAAATTGCTTACACAAGTTTGGGAGCATCCAGAAATTGCTAGCATAGCTAACAGAGTAGTGTAGTCCTGTATGATTTGCTTACGATTTAATCCTGGAAAAGGGACACGAACTCCAGCAGGAGGATTTGCTACACCAACTGCACCTTTTGAGGTTCTACAGATGGATTATATCCAGTTTGAACGTTGTAATAATTTGAAGTACGTCTTGGTGGTGGTATGTGCCTTCAGTAAATGGATTGAGGCGTACCCTACCAATGACAATACTGCAATTACTACGGCCAAGGTGCTTTTGAAGGAATTTTTCCCTCGTTATGGTGTTTGCAGATTTTTGTGGAGCGATAATGGACCTCATTTTGTAGGGGACGTTATAAAGTATGTCTTGAAAGGATTAGGGATTACACAGAAGTTTCATGCAGTATTCCACCCACAATCAGCAGGTTTGGTGGAGAGATACAATGCAACTCTGAAACTGAAATTAGCTAAAATACAGGCTTCTACTTCTCTGACTTGGCCAGATGCGTTGCCTCTGGCATTGTTGTCAATCAGATCAGTGCCTCATTCTCAGATGGGCCTCACACCTTATGAGGTCCTTTTTGGCCGACCCATGAATATCTGGGGGATTCCTAAACCAAGCTCTATTTGGCACAATTAACTGATGACTTTGTTTCTATTCATCAACAGGTTCGAGAAGCACTTCTCGACAGATCCGCAGGAGAATGCCACAACCTCCGACCTGGTGATTTTGTGCTTATAAAGTCTTTTGAGAAGTCAAGCAGTTTGGAGCCGAGGTAGCATGGGCCGGAGCAGGTGCTACTTTAGCTTCAGGAAGATTTGCTTTGTGTTTTGACTGAGAATGGAGAAGAAGAAGAAGATTTTTTGTGTTATAGGGTTCATTGTTGCCTTGATGATTATGGCAACAATAACATGGTCTGTTGAGGAAACAACTCCTGCTCGTGAGTTGTTCCTTGTTACTACGCCTGTACAAGAGGAGCATTATTTCTTTACGCTCCCATATCAAGAATTGAATAACACATTCGTTCAAATGTTACATCATACCCACATCGCTACTAATGCGACAAACTGTTGGATTTGTGGGATGATGCCTGCACAAAAAAAGAAAGGTGGTACACCGTTTATACCTCTCCCTTTTTCGCACAATGGCTCCTGTCGAGCCTGGTATACTTTGCTCTTTGTGACTAGGAAGCCTAAAGTGGATAGATTGCTTTTTCGGTTAAATAAAGAGTGCCATCAGGACAAAGATGGGTATCCCCAAGCGAATTGAACTATATGGGAGTGGGAAGAATATCGACCGGACAATGTTTCAACACCATATATCTTCAACACGAGAGACTCATCTGATGCTGAACATTTTGTTATTTCTATTACTCAGACGCAAGCAGAACTA
Source organism: Lissotriton vulgaris (assembly GCF_964263255.1). NCBI lineage: Eukaryota > Metazoa > Chordata > Amphibia > Caudata > Salamandridae > Lissotriton > Lissotriton vulgaris. The sequence continues at coordinate 299,442,635 of NC_141691.1, read as the reverse complement.
TGTGTACAGAGCATTGGACATTCCCTGTGGGAATCAGTGTTTGTATCACTGTATTAAATATAGATGGTTTAAACAATAGTACTTTTCTAGCTTTGCACAATACCTATTTTGTTTGTGGAAATCGTGGATATTATCGATTGCCAGCCGGCTGGACTGGCATCTGTTATGTGTCATTTTTGTTGCCTACTGTGTTTTTAGCCCCTCTAATGTATCACCGAAATCTTAAATTGTTCAATAATATTACTGTAAACCGATACAAAAGAGCTTTCACTACTGATAATGTTGATCAGACTGATACTAGCCTGCAAAAATATGTAGATTTCAACTTAGGATTGTTCTTTTTTGTTGGTGCTGCATTAAATATCTGGAAAATACGATGGTTAACTTGAATAGTGCAAGCTGTTACCGAACAAACAGCTACAGTCTTAGGAAATATTACTGAGGAATTGCAGATTGTGAGAATTGTAGCCTTGCAGAACAGGATGGTTCTAGATCTGGTGTTAGCAGATAGAGGTGGTGCATGCCATGTTATAGGTAGTAGCTGCTGTATGTTTATCCCTGACCATACTCCATCAGTGTATAAAGCGATTAATAAACTTCATAAAATCGCTGCAGACATTCACACCGAAAATGGTACATGGACTTTTACGGGATGGCTTTGGACCTTGATTTCTGCTTGGGGCTGAAAAGTATTAACATTCCTATGTATAATAATTGCTACGATCTTTTCCTGCTGTATTTGTATTCAATGTAGCCCGATGATTTGTTCTATGTGTGTCAATGCTTGTATACCAACGAAAAATATTATTGCAGAAGTTAAAATGCAAAATGATCTGAATAAGGAAATAGCTAATATGATGGCCATTGACATAAGAGATGAATATCTAGCCTTTCCCAGGAAGTCGATTGTCTTCAGCTAATGCTGAAAAGGTCGTCTGTTGAAAATCAACTGCGGTTAAATTAAGCATTAGCAGAAGACATGTTCTGGTTTTAACCGTTATCGTTTTAAATGTGCCGACTCCATTTTGAATCTGTAGCGGCCATTTTGTATGCCATACATTGCCACATGCTCATCATATGCTTGGTCCTACCTTCTTGTCCATGGCGCCTGGAGTCTGCCCGGCAACAATCTATTTTTAGTAGTCTCCGCTTTCAGCATGCCCAGACATGCGCAGTAGGATCAGTGACCGTTACTAATTGGTTCCAGATAGGAATGTGTCTGCCAGTTATCGGAGACTGTTAACTCCACCCACTCATCGATTGTGCCTTCCAAAATGTCCTTGTATGATCATAAATATGCTCTTGTCCTTTGTACCACCCTTTTCTTTAGTCCCCTAATTGTGTATAAAAGGGGCCATGTCCTTTAGTTCGGTGTGCTACTCGATACAATACCGAAGGGTGTTGTGTGGGTTATAGTACCACCTTTAAAGGTTAATAAACTTTGCTCCAGTATTTTCCAGTTTCATTGCCAACTTCTTCCTAAGGTCTGAGGACTCTGTGGAGAGAAGGACCAACCCTTGTACTAAGTAGGCCTAGCCGAGGTTTGCTTACAACACCATTGCAATAATTAAAATCGTCCCTCCTTTATTTCCCTTAAGCAAGATATTCCCAGCCAGATTGTCGGTGCATCCAACTAAACCTGCAGGTGTAATTTCTCCTTTAAAACCCCTTTATATCCCTGATCAGCCTGTTACATGTTGAGAACATATGAATTATGTCCGCCTTATGAAGAGAGTAACACAGACAGTAGGCTCCCTTTCCATCACTCCATTTCGCTATTCTGTTTGGAGTATAGTACAGCCCAAAGCATTTCTTGTAAATTTTGACTTGTAGATTGGCCGGTATTAAAATTGCCTGGGTGCTTAAAAATATCCTTTGAAAGTTTACCCCCGAGATCTCCAGGATTTCTTGCTATTTATCGGAGCATAGTTCCATGTCATCTTTGGAGCCCTCATTCCGTATCTTATAAATGGTCCCAATTGTTGGGGTGGGGCATTTTTGTAGAAAATCCCTAATTTTCATGTATTTGAAGAAATCCCTATGGTAAGGCCATATTGGGAGGTCAATTCCAAATATAATCTAATTAACTTATGGGAACTTATGGGAATAAAAACAACCTATCTGCTTGATCCCAGCTTCAAACCAGGATTTAAAGGGTATGCCATTAAAAATGCATACACCCAAAGAGACACAAAAGAGAGGACAAATAAACTTCTGCAATACTGGACACCCAAAAGTGACCAAAGATGCTGTGGAGGTGACTGCTGGGGGACTCCGATTTTCTTACGAGAGATGATCATACTGGATTCCTGTCTGAGCTCATGGGGTATTTGGCTGAAGCTCTGACCACATTGAGAGTGGACTTGGGCCAAAAAATGTGTCATAGCAAATATGGCATGCAGTCACTGAACCAAAGGATAGAAATAGCTGAAAGTTATTGGTGGCTCTACATCTAAAAAACATCTGCATATCTCCTTTGCCCATCTTGAATCTCAAGCAAAAGTGGACAAATGTGCAGACATTGAAAACCAGTCTAGGCGGACAACATTCAATGCCACAACTCAGAGAAGACTCCTTGAGATGTGACATTTATTTATGACTTACCAACATTTTCTAGGGGTTTACTGTAAGTGGATTAACAAGAGAATGCAACTCCTCAAAGCAGAGGACAGGGCTCCGAAGCTGAGGGCCTGACTTATAGTTTGAAGAGTGGAAATTTATTTCAGTACCCATCCAGTAAATTTTGAGATATCCACAAACCCAGCTTATCTTTTGCAAATACAGGTACCCCATCACTATCTTTCCTGAAAATACATTGAAAGTTGTATGGATGCAACCATTAACAACTCAGTACCAGACATTATACTTTCAACTTTTTTTCCTTTTTAAACAGAAAACCCCAAAGTGGGATTTAATTTTTTTGTAAATCGAAAACCAATTACTCCCCTCACCATGGGAGATGTTTAACATGGTGTGGGAGCCATTCTGCAGTTTTTATTGTTCCTAACCACCAGGTTTTACCTGGCTGTGACATAAACTAAAAACTGCCAAACTATTCACCCACTCTAAATGAGGCAAGCACACACACTGACAAACCTTGAACACCCTTAGTCCATTGGATTATTGGAGGTGTATGTAGATGGTGGAGACAGAGCATGTTCTGTCCACCTCTAAATGAGGCAGACAGAACTTAGCTTTAGTAGAAGGGTAGTCCGTTGCTGTAGCAATGGAGTACCCACTTTTCCAAAGTCTAAATCAGACCCCAAATCACCTAAATACATTTTCCTATGTGCTTCTTGAAGCCACAAATGAGCACACACCCATTCCAACGTCACACACTTATGCCATAAAACAACTGAACAAACACTGTGCAAAAACGATATAGATACCATAGTTGTGAACATTTTTAAATGTATTCTATTTTCATTAACAAAATCTTATATAACAAGTAAAAAAAGAAACATACACAAATATATTAAACATCACATAGCAAACTAGACATACCTTAAGAAGAATTATAAAAATATTGTAATTACTAATTAAAAACATACACATAAACCACTATATGTCACTGTACAATTATGAGATAATTAATCATGCATAACAATTCTGTGCAGACAGACTGTGAATCAAAAAATTGTTGAGATGTTTTGGTGAAATGAATTTCCATAATCCATCTTCAACTAGGACACCTGAGAATACCGGCAGTGCATTAAACGCTACTTGCAGACAAAGGGACAGCGTGCGATTGCCTAGTGCTTGCTTCTTTTGAAAGCACATTCATTTTAGGATTTTTTTCATAAACTGCTGCTAATTCGGGGGTATTAAAAACAGGGGGAATTGTGCAACCTTCTAAAGTTTTTAAACGGTGGGAATTGGGATTTGGGATGGACCAAATGGATCCGGAAACTTGACAGAGCACAGAGACAGGTGAAAGATCGATAAGAGGCAGCTTGCTGCCCACACTGGGAATCACTTGCTCGGCTGCTCCTGACAACAGTTTCCTGAAAGAGAATCTGTGACAGCTGCTGTCTGGTGTTGCCCAGTGCCAGGAGAAACCACGGAGATCACTGCACGGACGCCATGGCAGCACGAGGAGGTCAAGCTAAGACGCGTTCGAGTGCGCAGTCTACTACTTGAAAGGAAAGTGACTTTAAAATTGATGCAGATTTAAAGAAAAGCAAAATACGATCTGGTAAGGGGAGTAAACTGGACAAAAACCAAGATAAGATGGAGGCTACCAAAAACACTGAATCTAGAGGAATACCATTGGGAGAGCTGGGAGGGAAACAGATTGCGATAACTAGCATGTTTTTACCCTTGGACAGTGAGAAAGAGAAAGGGCTGGAGATGGTAATACAAGGTCAACTGGGTGATGAAAATTGGCTGGCTGCTGGCGAAGACTTGCCTAATATAAACAATCATCAGAATACTCCCTTGGATATTTCACTGGGAATATTGGCGGAGGGAAGGCCCTCTTGGGGGTCAAGCTGTGATAATACTGTACTAGGAAAGCCGGATGTACTCAATAGGGCCCAGCAAAGAGAGGATAATGACAAAGAAAAACCCCGGATAAAGACAGATCCCCCAAGGGAAGCGTAAGTAACCCAACTGGAGAGACCACAGAGTCAGTATCCATAACCAGGCAGATGTGCCAAGGGCAGCAACATTCTCTCATTGAAGAGGTTATTCAGAAAAAAAGCCACGATGCTGGATATTTTTCCTCGAACTCCATGGAAAAATGTGCTCTTTGAATGAAGAATCTGCAGAATCAGATATTGAAATTTCCAGCCGTAGTGAAGATGTGGAATGTGAGCACTCTTCCACGAGTAACTGTGGCCAGCAAGGCGAGAGAAGGATACCTAAGAGAACAAAACGGGTGTCCGAAGGGAAATTAACAACCACAAGAAAACGCTGGGAGAAGAGGAAGGAGAAATAGGATGGGACTACTCAGCAACACAGCTGATACCCTCTAATGGCTCAAATGAGGAAGGATAACTCGCTAGAGAACAGTCAATCAGCTTGGCCACGCAGAGCCTTCCCCCTTGCTAATATTTCAGTCCCTAAGATCATTCCAAGATAGGGTAAAAATGGAAAACCGTGTAGCACGGCTAGCCTCGAAAAAGCTACACGGTTCAATGCGTAAAATTGGGAAAACATGTACAGAGATTGCAAAGAGACAAAGTATGGTGATAAATTGCACAGAGGATCTAGAAAATACTGTGGACACTGAATTAACAGGCGTCTTCGCAAAAAAAAAAAGCTGAAGGATGTAAAGTGGAAATTAGAAAAGGTAGAAAATTGCCAACTCCGCAACAACATGAGGCTACTGGGGATACCAGAAAATATTGAAGGCAATGACATTAGGAAATTCACAATAACACTGCTGAAAAATTCCTTACCAGAACTAGCACACTGGGAGTGGGATAAGAATTTTCAACTGGCACATAGATATCCGTTGTCAATATCCAAATGATCTACGAATACTCATGCATACCCTCAAGTTATTTTAATATACTTTGAGAACTTCTTGCTCCAACAGGCTGTGTGTGATCTGGCTAGACCCAATATGAAGAGGAAGTGGGAGAACTTTTCCTTTTTCGTGAAAGCAGACTGCACATGCCATCCCGATGGAGACTGACACAACTCATAAATCCTTTTCAAAAAGCAGGAGTTACAGTCTTTCTACAGAATCCGGCTAAGTTAAAAGTCATCTCTCAGGGGCGGAAATATTATTTTACATCTGAAATAAAAGCCCAGAAACTGTTAGAGGAGATTACAGCAGGGAAAGCCAAGACTACCAAGAATAAATGATCTCGGACATACCATTTTGAGAGATTAAGGAAGCAGAGATTTAGATATCTCATGTATTGTAGTGAGGATTTTTTTCCCCTCTCTTTGGAAACAAGACTTTCTTCGCCAATAGGATGGGATATATATATATTGGCTGAAATGTTTACTTCCTTATGAAGGCCTTAAAATAAAAAATATTTTTGTTTTACAAGAATTGATTTCTTAGTACAGCAAGTCTTACTTTAGTTTTTGATTATGAGCACAGGAGGGATTTGGGGGGGGTTCAGACTTGACCCTGATTGCCCTAAGAAGTTTGGAGGATGGGGGTGTGAGTGTGGGTGGGGGGAAGGGAGATCTGAGACAGCTGGAAAACATAGGTTGTGCAACTAAGAAAGTTGATCATGGTATAAGAAGCAGATTAAAGGCCTGGTATGGCCTAAATGGATGGTAATTCTAGGGGAGAATAAAAAGCAGAAAGGTAAAAATATAGATTTTAATGGTTAGGCTGAAGATTCTCCCCATCAATATTAGTGGTCTTAAGGATCAGAAAAAAAAAACAAAGAGTGGGGGTGGGATTATAAGTGATAGGGGCTAAAATTATTTGTCTTCAAGAGACACACATCAAGGGGTCACAACGGCACCTACTTAATATGCTAGGATATAGATTGGTTACGGCAACACCACAGGGAACAAGGGGGGTTGCCATTGTGGCAGAAGGGAGGAAGATTCAGCTTGTTAGGTCATCGGCTGATAAGTATGGGTGATGGGCAATTACAGAATGTCAATACAACAATGATAATAAAATGACAGTATGTTCAATATACAGAAGTGTTATGGATGACCCAAGCATTTTGGAAAATATCTCTAATGAACTGGTTTATTGGCAGCTCCCATTGATAGTTTGTGGCGATTATAATTTGAACCTCCCATGTGATTGTTCACTGGATCCTGAATTTAGATGTAAGGCGAGGAAGGCAAAAGTATTCCAGGCTCTTAAAGAATTATGCCAAACCCATGGTTTGATAGATTGTTGGCATACAAAGTATCCAAGTGGTCCAAGATTTACGTTCTTCTCTGATCCACATATAAAATGTTCTAGATTAGATTACATGTTTGTTTCAAGTACTATAAATTTGAGTTGCTCAATAGATATATTACCAAAGGTTCTATCGGACCGTAATCCACTAATTATGAATCTAGAAACTGGAGTAATGAACCATGATCTAAAAATCTGGACCGTTTAAAGAGCTTTGTTACTAAATAAGGAATATTGCTAACATATGATCAAATGGATACCAGAGATCTTGGAGAGTAACCTGGGTAGCACCATGATAGAGGTGGTCTGGGACACTATGAAGGTAGGAATAAGAGGGGAGAAGCTACGATTTTCAATAAACCTTAATAAAGAGGCCAAACAGAAAATGGGGGCATTACAAAAAAATGTTGCTATAGCCGAGGAGGGTCTGATAAGGGCTGTACAAGAGTGACAGGAAATTAAAAGGGAACTGGTGTCAATCGCTAAAAATACTAGTACTGATATGTTGACAGAAAATGTGATATTTAAGGCAACAACAAGTCGGGAAATTATGTATGAGCTGAGCGAAAACGTTGGTCATCAATTGGCAGTACGAACTAGACAAAAAAACACAGCCCATTTAATAAGGGAGATTAAAGGTCAGAGACATGGACGAAAGACTGATTCTAAAGAGATCAGAACTGCCTTTCAAAGATACTATCAAGAGTTGTATGAGGAAACTGGTATACAGCAGTATAAGATTGAGGAATATCTAGATCAGATCCCATCTGTAAAATTGGAGCAAGAGGATCAAGACAGCTTGGATTATACAACACAGTGGGAAAAATTGTACTTTCAATGAATAGTCTAGCTAAGGGGAAGGCAGCCGGGATGGATGGGATACCCACAGAGTTTTATGTTAAATTCTTCATGCCATTAAAGAGAATTTTAAGTGACGTATTCATGCATATATTTCAGGGTGGTCGACCGCAGGGATCATGGCCTCAAGCTAAAATCGTGTTTTTTGTAAAAAGATGCAATTGAACTCGGATCATATCATCCTATCACTCTGATCAATGGTGATCAATGGCAGAATTTGAGAAATTGACACTGGGCATCACCTCGGGATCTCCCCTTGACCCCTTACCCCCGAAAATCTGGAAAGCATGTGGGCAAGAGCTATTCCACACCCTACGGATGATTTGCAATCAATCTCTCAGCTGTGGTTTCGTTCCCATCCCATGGAAGCAAGCGCTCATCACCCCGCTACTAAAGAAACCTATGCTGAATCCAGAATGCTTGTCCAATTTCCGCCCCATATCACTTCTGCCATTTCCGGCGAAGGTGCTTGAACGTTGGGTCAGCAATTGCATCTCAACCCACCTCGAGCAGCACCATGTTCTAGACGAATTCCAATTTGGGTTTCGCCCAGCCCATGGCACTGAAACTGCAGTGCTCACTGCCATGGAAGAGCTTCGAATGCGTGCAGACAGGGGCCAAGCTGTGGCCTTGATCTTATTAGACCTGTCTGCCGCATTCGATACTGTCAATCATGGGATCTTGCTTGAGAGGCTGAGAGAGGCAGGGATCGATGGCACGGCCCTGCTCTGGTTTCATTCATATCTCAGTGACAGAAAACAGGCTGTATCCCTTCCCCCTTTCCAATCGGTCTTCTCCCCTGTCCCTCATGGTGTTCCCCAGGGCTCTTCAATCAGTCCGATTCTTTTCAATGTTTACTTGAAACCTCTGGTCACACTAATTAAATCGCACAATATGACCACAGTAAACTATGCGGATGATACCCAGCTCCTTTTCTCTTGGGAGGGCGAAGATTCCATCTCTTTAGAAGCCTTCCATAACTGCCTAAGAGACACCGCAGGCTGGTTACACCGGAACTCCCTCCAGTTCAACTCTTCAAAAACCAAGGTTCTGTTCTGTCCCGCGAGCCGCATACCCCGCCCTCTGCCTGCTGAGTTTTGGCCCCCGGAAAACTCTAACAACCCGCTACCTGTTACCAGTGTTCGCAACTTGGGCGTCATGCTAAATCACCAACTGAGCATGGAAACGCAGGTTTCAAGAACAGTCGCCACCTGCTCTGCTCTTATGCGCTCGCTGCGCAAAGTCCTCCCTCTTCCACCATCTTCAGCCCGAGCATTGATAGTCAGGTGCACTATCCTTAGTCGCCTTGACTATTGTAATGCCCTCCTGTTGGAATCCCCTGCGACACTGCTGGACAGACTCCAACGAGTCCAGTCAGCAGCAGCCAAATTAGCTCTTGGTCGGACCAGGAGATCCTCGGCCACCGCTGCCTTGGCCGAGCTGCACTGGCTGCCTCTGAAGCAGTGCATTGCCTTCAAGGCCCTTTACTTGGTCTTCAAGGCACTACACGGAGCAGGACCTAGACCCCTTCAACGTCTGTTCTCGTGGTACACCCCCACCAGAACACTTAGGTCCTCAACCACCTGCCTTGTGAAAGTACCCAGATGTAAGAAAGCCAGGACTGGGGGAAGATCCTTCGGAATAGCTGCGGCCAAGCTCTGGAACAGTCTGCCGGCCGATATTCGTCAAATCCCTCATCTTCTACCCTTCAGGAAGCAAATTAAAACATGGCTTTCCCCCCTCCCGTCTAGCCCGCCTGCCCTTAGTTCACCCCCCCGCCCAAATACCCAGAAGTTGCTACCAGATACCAGCGCCAGGATACCTGCCAGGTGACAGCCGCGCTTAATAAATGTTTTAAATAATAAATAATAAATAAATAATTCAAAAATGTATTCGAAACTATTTGCCAGTCCTTTGCCATTATTCATGAAATTGTATCAGGTCGTCAACATGGGTTTATCCCAGGGAGGTCTACTGACCATGTTTAAAGAGTGATCACACTTTTTGACAGTACTGAGGTTGCAGGAGACCCTGTGGAACTCATACAACTGGATGCTGAGAAAGCCTTCGATATGGGCTCCTGGAAATACCTTTGTACAGCGATGTCAAGAAAGGGTATAGGGGAGCCCTTTATTAAAGCAACTCAAATGTTATAAACAACACCAGAAGCTGTAGTAATGGTAAATAGGTCGGTCTCCGAGAAGATAGCTATTACTAGAGAGACAAGACAGGGGTGCCCATGCTCTCCCCTACTATTTGCGATAATAATTGACCCCTTTATCTGCAGACTCGAAAATAATATGTTAATTCCATCTATATGGTCACAAACTTGGGACACTAAAACACTGGCTTGTGCAGATGACATAGGGTTGGTTACTAGTCATCCAGTCGTGGCGATAAAGGCAATAGAAGATGAGGCTAAATTCTTTGGAGGATATCCGGGTATAAGATGAATCATGATAAAACGCAGATAGTTCTGAATAACAAACTCAAGATGAGAGATGATTGAGTAGTGGAGAAATCTATGTATTTGGGTGTCAGCATAACGGTAAATTTGGATAACTTAGTAGCGGCTAATCTCGATCCAAGATCCAATAATACAACATCTGGAAAAAGATCTTACAAGACAATTATCGCCTCTTTAGTGGGCGTTTTGGCCGGAAAGGGGCGATAATTGTATCCCACTATTAGCAAGGTGACGCTATTGCATGAATCCATGCCTCAGCTCCCTTTCCCTTAACGCCCAGCTTCGCATCTCTAATGAGATGCAAAGTGGGCGTTCCTCACACTAACCTGCAGAGCGATAAGAAAAGTAGCGCTAACAGTGATTATCGCTACTTTCCTTACGCTTGCTTTCAGTCTGACTTAGCCATGATATCCAATGGAAGGTGGATATCATGGCTGAGTCTGCCCTGCCCTATCAAACAAGCTATCGCTAAACGTTGTGCGATTATCGCTGGATTTCCAGTGATGATCGCACATTCTGCAGCTTGTTCCTGGAATTTTATCGCTGCTGAGAAAAGCGTTGCTGATAACACGTTATCTCAGCGATAAAATTCTGTGTCAGCTAGTGATAATTATCCTTGCGCTAAGCGCGCTGAGAAATAATTATCGCGGGCCCTTGCTGATATGCCCCTTAGTAGACTAAATAATCTGCATCTATATATTAGGGGTAGGTGTAATGTGATGAAAATGCTTTTTTCCCAAAATGTTTATATTTTTCCAGAACAATTTGTTTGGAATTTAATTTTTATGGGGATATAAGAGACTTTGCAGAGCACTCAGATGTATTACCTTGCCTGAAGATAGAGGTGGTTTAGCCATCACCAATTTTAAACTGTATTGCTGGGCCACGATTCTGAAATACTGTAATGAACTATTGTTTATAAGTAGAGATAAAAGAACAAACAGTGTCATACCAACACAGCAAGAACTTATTTTGGGCAATGAAGTTAGCAGTAAGCATGGGTGAATTTTGCGAATCTGGCGTTCGCGAATTTGCGTATTTTGCGAACTCGCAATCCGCAAAATCCGTGAATTCTCGCGAATTTGCAGATTTTTTTTGTGTTCGCAAGGGTTTCTGCCAGTTCGCGAGGGTTTTGTACCAGTTTTGTACCAGTTCGCAATTGCAAACTTACTTGTCGGCTCGCAACGGTCGCGACTATGTTGTTTCTATGTCTGGTTCATCATCACAGGCTCACAGCACCCTCTGTTTCAACACTGACACCCTCTGTTTCACCCATGCCAGCCTCTGGTACATAAATGCCACCCTCTGGTTCATCACTGTAGATTATGGGGGGGAAAAGCAAGCACACCTGCCCTGCTTCAACTGACATGAATTAATTTGGGGTTGATTTAATAATGTGACACTGTTTTAAAATTCCAGTCTGGCACCTGCTTCCTTATCTGTAATTTGCTTTCTGTTGCAGTGCAAGTTTTTTTTTCTCCAGGACCTTTGTGGCCTACTTGTAGCTATTGTATGAGCCTGCTGTGAGGGTCAGAGCAGGGTCATACATTTGTTGCAACTAGCAACTGAACTCTGGAGGGGCGAAAGTCAGGAAGCACTACAGGGAATGTTTACTACTGATGAGTTTGAACTTTTGCACCTGCTGAGTGCTTTCAGTTTTGCAAAACTCGTTTTTCTGCAATTTCGCGGGATTCGCGGGGCGCGAACTTGCGCGAGATCGAATTCGGAAGCCGTGAATTCGTGCGAATATGCAATTTGTTTTTTTGCGGCGTGTTAGTTCGCAAGGTTTTGTGCGTTTTAGCGAGCCGCTTGTAGCGCAACGGCGCGAAGTTACCCTCACGGTCGTGCATGGCCATCTTGTTTGCATGACGTATTTCCGTTTCCGGGCGCGACGTGTAATCTCGCAAAGTGTGCAGCTCGCTAGTACAATTTCGCGTGTGTTCGCGAGGAAAATCTCGCGCCAACTTACCCACGCGGTCGTGAATGGGCACGGCCATCTTGTTTCTCATTCATTGCTATGGTTCTGGGAATGCTTTTTATAACCTCTCTAAATCTCTGCCATCCTTTCCTTGTTTGAAGTTTTTTTTATCTATTTTACTTATTATCTATCCCTCTATTTTTCTAGCTCTATATTTTTGTGTTTTCTGCTACTTTTGGTTAATTTTAAACTACTTTTTTAAATTCTATTTCTTCTTTTATTATTTAGCTTCCTTTCTGCCCAGACCATGGTAAAGGGAGCCGGGAAGCATCCCGAGAAGGGGAAGGGTCCCGCACCCCGTGCCCGGCTCCCGTGCGGGCGTTTGAGGGGGGAGCAGGTCGCACCCCGGGAGATCTTCAGCCCAGAGGAGGTGGCCGCACTAATTTTTTTTGTTCAGTGCCGCCTCCCAAGGACCATCATGGCAGGCGGCAAGATCGCTAGCGGGTACGGGATCCAGGAGCGCTGGAAGCGGTGGGAGAAGGTGTCCCGGGCCATGTACCAACACTCTCGGGTCCGGCGCACCTACAACCAGGCCACCCACCGTTGGACAGATGGCCCGGGTCCAGGAACGCGATCTGCTCGACCTGCTCGGCATTGAGATGCCCGGGCTTGGTGAGTAGTAGTAGCTATTTCTTTACTACTCTGTTTTCTCCTGCTCTGTGTGCTATTATATTGCAAATTTTTGTTTTTTACCAAGAGCATTAATGCTGCTGATTACATTGTAGGTAAATTATATTTTAAAATGTTCCGTGCATTTCAGGTGCACTGCTCTCCTTCTCAGTAGCTTTGCTACTATGCTTATTTGTTTTCGATTTTGTGTTCACTTCATTGGCCTGTGAAATTATGTATAAGTGTAGTTTAAAGAACTGCGTAATGCTAGACACTAAGGGTCAGATTTTTAATTACCGGCGCATCCCTGCAAAGTAGCAGGGATGCGCCAGTAATTGTGCGCCACGCCACCACCACCCATGGTGCGCCGTATTTACAATGCGGCGCACCATGGGCCCAAAATGTCACCAAAGCGTTACGCATCTCTGCCGTAAAGGTGGCGCATTGCTGGAGTTGCGTCACAACGATGGCGCAGCTGCAGCAATGCTCTGGGGTGCCCTATCTCCCCAATGCTGCGTCAAGCCGTACGTCTGCTTCAAGCAGGCGAAGGTTTTGAGTCACACATCATTGTCCTCAAAGTGACTGATTGAAATCTTGTAGAGTTCCCTCAGCCACCTTTAGAATGCGTTCCTGTGCAGGAACGCCCTCCCTTGCGCCGGAACGCCCCCTGATGGCGCAGGGCTTTACAACGTGATGCATCTCCCATATGTGTCACATTGTTAATATACGCCGCACCATGGCGCCTCTTTTGTTCTGCCGCTGCATCACAAAAGTCACACAACAATGGAGCAAAAAAGCTGCAAGGGGCTTCTAAATCAGCCCGTACAGACTCAAGTCCAGTCCTTCCTTTGTACACATGGCGTTAAGAAGAAATAGTGGTGGTGGATTGATAGTTTGAGTATTTTAATGACTGGTTAATGTAGTAGGAAACTTTTTAGTGTTGTCGCTGATCTGTAATCACGATGGACTTTGTCTGTCACTTCGCGTGCTGCGGACTGCTGCCTGCCAGTCCTAGGTGAACCTTTTTAGTAGTTTGTTTAGTGAGTTACATAAGAACTTTCCAAGTCGACGGTCCGCAAATCAAGCAATACTAATAACGTAGTAGACCACATGAGATCGGTCAATATATCCAGTGGAATAGTTGTCTATTTGCTATTTCGCCAAAATATTTTGTTATTGTTCTTTTGAAATGTTTGATTTGGTTGACAAATATCATCCATGTTTTCTGGTCTTTCTTTCTTTCATGTTGTACATCAGCTCCCCCCAGGGGCAAGAGGACACAGGAGGAGGAGGCTGCTGTTCAACAGGATGCAGGCCAGGATCGGGCAGGCGAGGGCTCCTTTGCTGGCCCCGGAAAGTTTTAATTTTAATATAGAGTACCTATTTTTTCCTAGCATTCCTCAATCGATTTTTTTCTAAATCGTCTTTGATCTTCTTGTAGACTGTATCTAAATTCTTATCCTGCCTCGACTATGACTCCCTGTGGTATTACTAGATTATTCTTATTAGTCTGTCTGTGTAGCTAACTAAGATTGCACATTTGGCAATTCCATTGGGCTCCCATTCTAGTCAGCAATAGCTCTATGCACTGAGTGCAGTCCTCTGGGATTGTCCATAATGTCTTTTCAAGTCTTCTAAATGTTTATGCTTTGACAATTGCCAACAATAAAAAGGTGAATGACCACCAAGAAAGAATAAGATACTACTTTACTTTTGGTTTGGATAGGAGGACAATCCATTCTACTACTGTTGAAGGGACAAATCTGCACAAACAGAACTATGGACACTAAATAATGCATTGCTTGGCTTATCAATTATAATAGGCGCTGTTAGACTTTCCACATACCTCAGTGATAACAGACTTTGTAGTTGAACCCCCAATCTCCTTACTGACTAGATAGTGTGGCAGAGTCATTTAGCTCCCAAAGTCACCGATGATTGATCCCCAATGATGATTATCCAACGCAGGACAAGAATACGGAGTCAGAGTCAAGAAGTGTCAGAGGCACGGACTCATGCTTGCAAAAATTGCAAAACCTTTAGCTCAGCCACTCTAGTCTGGAGGACCAAAAACCACAGAGTCTATTTAAGTTTAAAAGCTTTATTACAAGTAAACACATTTATTAAAATCAAGTTTGTCATAAAACTAAACATTTAACTGAAAATGGAAAAGTGCTTAATGCTGACGATTAATTGAACATATTTCTTGTGGTCGAGCCGAGCTCTCACCTGGTTTGAACTTGATCTTGCTCGTGTTCTTAGAAGTCAAGCTTCTGTCTGTTAGGAGAAAAAGTGGTGAGTGTTAAAAATAAAAAGCAAGCATTCATCAGTCGTGCCAAAAAGTGCAGCAAGACAACAGCCTTCCCTGGAAAAAGGGACATTTTTACTTTAGAATAGACAGTCACAAATTATTACATTGTTTTCTGTTTTTTTCACATTTCTTTATTCCTAGACCAAATATTATATAGTAGTGAGTGGTGTATTATAACATTCTTAAATGTACTTTGTAAGCGGAACATCATGTGCTGGGCCCAGCGCGGAGGCGGCGGAGCAAAGTTCTGGGGAGGAGGCGGTGGAAGTGCCGGACGACACCAATGTGCCTGTGAAGGTTCACACGCTGGTGGCGAGCAGAGGTAAGCTATATATTCCTTACTTATTGAGAATGAAGACTGCAGAGTGTGCTTTCTGCACGGGTGTATTATAAATCAACCAGGTAGTAGCCTCCTCTAAATGTACTTCGACTTAGCTGTGAAGTTTTTGGCGAGAAGAATCCTAATCAGATCTGAGATGAACTTGATGGATGGGATGAACGAAAAGCGAAAGAAGGGTGTAAGTAAGTGTGGAAGGACAAGAAATTTAATGATGACTGGCAAAGAAGAATGATATGTGTTTGCTTGGTCCCCGAGGTGGCGGGGAAGGAAAGAATATGGTATGGTGCATGGCTGGGTGAATGATGAAGCAAGGATGGGTGGAAGGAGAACAGCCTGGGTGGGTGAAACAGAAACTGTATGTGTGCATATACTTTGAATGGATGGATGCCTGGATCATGGTACTATCTGACTCTTAGATAGCATATGTGTATCTAGAGAGAGTAGACGGTCACTGGATGAACTAAGTGTTACTTTGAAGAGAATGTAACACCGCACACGCACGTCCGTTCCAGTGTAGGAAAGGCAAGGAAAAGAAGTTGTAATTACGTCCAAATACTACCATGAATAGTAGCAGTAGTTTGTATTGCAACTGCAAGCACAGCATATATCCGGTTATTATGGTGGACACTCCCTACCTCTCTTAATAAGTTTAATTTAGTAGTAGTACGTCATTCATGTGTGGGTGTATCACTGTTCACTCAATAAAAAGCAAAGCACCTAAAGTCATCCCATATGTAATCAAATACATCCCATGTGAAGTGATAGATAATCAGATTATTTAGCTTCTTCATTTTCCTTTTCTAGTACTCATTTGCACTGTAGGGTGAAAGTTAAATTAATTAAGCAGTAGCCCTTTTAACAGAGTATTCGCAGTGCCACTCTTAATAGAAAAGCAAGAGCTTCACCACCTGCATGTACTGGACCGGTAAAGTAACGCAAGTCTGTCTCACTCAACATGGTGTGCGTCTGTTTTTCTCGAGTGCAAGTTCAATGCGCTGGCATTATGCCGGCTTGCATAAGATATCGTACCAATTTTCCTAAACAAGAGAGAAGAAGAAGAAGAAGACTGGTGTACTGTCATAGTCGACTGTAATGGAAGTCCATAGTGCTCGTAGAATTTGTTCCTTAAACTCCCACTAATGTTAGAGCAAGGATGAAGAAGTGGGAGGTTAGATAGATACTGGCCTCAATAGTTATGTACTGTGCTTTCAAGTTGCTAGTTGTCCTGTGACACAACTTTCTGCTCAATCATTTTGTGTTAATCTTAAGGAGCATTGGTTACAGACTATGTCTTTCTTTCTTTATATAGTTGCTCCTTCCAAATCAAACAAACCAACAAGGAAGGAGCTGGCTCGAATGGCCCGGCAACGGAGGCTGGATGCCACTATCGCCGAATATCGGCGGCTGGTGGCCCTGGAGGAGGAGGACATGCAGTCTACTGGTACATCCACTGGGACAGCTGCATCCTCATCCGTGCCCCCACGGGCTGCCAGCCAGCGCAGTGCTCCAGCGGTACGGAGCCGGGCTACCAAAGCCAACCGCCAAGCAGCAAAGACAGCAGCTGCCCCCCCACAGGAGTTGCAAGGCACGCCAGCACCGCTTATGCCTCAGAGTGTCCTACCTGGAGCAGGAGGTCCTAACATATAAGACCTTGGTGGAGGGCCTCCGCTCCGACCATGCCACCCTCCGCAAGGAGTATGATGCCCTGGCCGCTAAAGTGAACAGCATCCTGCCGTAGTATTCCTTGCCCCTTTTTTGAGACTTTTGGGGGGTGGGAATTGGGAGTTGGGTTTTTTTTGGGACTTTTGAAGGACAATCGTTGGGGTTAGGGAGGGTCTTGCGGGAGAATATTTTGTTAGGGCTACACAAATATACTTTTTGAAACTTTATCCGAGCATACCTGTTTTTTACTGCTTTTGAGTCTGGTGGGTGGGGGTTTAACAGTAAGTTTGTTTTCCTGAAACTTAAGTCTGTGTCATTTTCTTCCTTTAAGTGTAAATGGCTAAATGTTTTCAACACTAAGTGCCTCTCAAAGAGTAAGTGAATTCAAGAGTCCTAGGACTTTAGTAGTACTACCGTCAATCTCTTGTCTCTCCTAATACTCCATTATACTACCTCCCACCAAACGCTTATCTTACCTGTAATTTGTGTTTGAAAGTAGGGCTAGGCCCAGGGCTGGCTCCACGGGAAATGGCGATTAAGGTTGGCAATCCTGGGCGGATGAAATGTCCTCATTGCGGTGGTAATAGTGGTGTGACACAGTGGCAGTTGCATGCCTATGGAAAAAAAGAAAATGAAACCTGCTTTGTCCTTACTGGAGCATTACAACGGTACGATAGAGAATATAGCAGGTGACAGTACACTAGAACAGTGCCACAATGTAGCCTAACAAATGGTAAAGTATTGAAAATATAACTAGTACTTGCGTTGAATTTCTTTGACATTGGCTACTACTACAAGAAATAGTACTGAAGCTGAGTAAGTTTAGCATATATCCTCGGATTCTTTCACCAGCCTGTTGCTATGACCTTATCCTCCCCAGCAAGTGTGTGGAATTATTGCTGTGATTTAGTCACACATCAATCAGAACCACACAGCCCGGGGGAAGAGGGTTAGGGTTTGGAAACTGGATGGGAATGGGGGTTTCTTTTTGGGTAAGCTTTGTTGAGAGAAGAAAAAAAAAGCACAGCATGGACAAACAATAATTGAAGATAAAGAAATCTTTGGTTACAAAGCTAACCATAAATCTTTTACGTGACATAAAGGAAGTGCATGCACTACTGCATGCATTGTTACTGAAAAGTAAGTAGTACTTTCGACAACCGTGAATGAAAGAATGCGACAGTACAGGGCTGCAGTCATAATTATGCGTTTTCACTTGCCTATCTCTGCACTCAGAGAAACACTTCTCACATTAAATTAGGTTTAAAAAATAGCCGAAATAAAACCTATAGAATGGCTGTAGGGATCAATTTAGAAGCAGAGAGAGATCCAAGAAATGCAGAGTCACACTCATAGAAGTTCACAGCAATAACATTACTTAAAAAAAATTAGAAAAGTATGGATACTGTATCTGTATGTTGTTGTAGTTGCCCTGTTGAATTTGGTAAGTAAGTTGCACGCATCAAACCATTCCTCTTATTAGCGGCACTCCTCCATTCCAGCTGACGCTCCGTCCATCAATGTTGGTGACCATAAGACACCCTGTCCACTGCCTGCCTGGCGGATGCTGAATTGCGGCTCGCTAATGTGAAGCCTGACTTCATCCTTTTTTTCCCATTGCACAGACTGAAACCCGGCCTGTAATTATTGATGGAAAAACAGGAAGTGATATTAGAACACCGCTGACAAATAAATATAAGGTATGGACGCTGTGTAGTGCAAAAAGTCACACTTTGAGTTTCCAAATAGACAGTACAATATTTTTGAAAGTGCGTACTCTGTCTGAGTCTCCTTTTGAAGGATAAATAAGAATGGGCAAATTAATTTAGCGGATCTTTCCCCTCAAGCTAGGTGTACTGTGAACTGTGTTTTGGAACAAAATTAGACCTTCCCAGCAGTGCTCCTACCCAGACCTTTACTAAAGCCAGTCGCAAAAATGTAGAAGACCCCCAATCAGATCTCAATAAACGAGGCCTAATAGAAAACTGGTGACAAAACGTACTTTGAAAGTAAAAGTAGGCCCAAATACCCCCTTACCCACCGTGGATTGTATTCAAACCACTTGCAAGCAAGCAAAAGTATCCATACCCAGCATCGCTCCAAGACTCGCAAACCCCCCCACAAACAGCCCCCCACCTAAACACATGCAATACAAATACTGCTAACCCTAACAAGCCCTAAGTTAGGAATAGTGGTAAACGCTTTCTTTAACTATGCCAAATCCCCCCTTTCCTACCATGGATTCTCTTCAAATCACTTGCAACCAAAATTACACATTCCCACAAGTGCTCTAAGGCCCCAGAACTCAGTTGCAAAAATCTAGAACACCCCGAAACACATGCAATCCTGCTGCTAGGGCTAAACATAACGAACCCTAAGTTACAAAAAGTGCCAAAAGGCTTTTCCGCATGGATTTTCTCCAAACCAGTTCTTTCTGGTATTAGACCTTTCCAGCAATGCCCCAAGACCCACCAACCCACCCGCAAAAAAGCACAACACCCCCAAACAGCCAAAAAGGAAAATCTCATACTTACAATATTTATCGGCCTTCGGTCCAAATGCGCTGTGCAGCTAGGTCATAACTCCCGTTTTCCACCACGGATTTCCTGAAAAGCAAATACAATCAAAATTAGACTGTCCCAGCAGTGCTGCCAGACCCCAAAACTCACCCACAAACACCCGGAACCCCCCCAAAGAGCACCTCAAAGGCAAGCAAGTCAGCAAAAACGCCAAAAAAACTTAGCCTCTGATTTGGTCCAAACCACTTTTATCCGGTATTAGAGATTCCCATCAATGGCCCCAGAGCCGTCAACCCAGGCGAAAACTAGTAGAAGACCTCCAAACAGGCAAAAAGCAAAAGTACAAAAATGGGGACTTAGTCATTTTCATGGCAATTTCCAAAATCACTCTGCGCTCCCTCTGCTGCTAGGCCCTAACTCCCCTCTGCCACCATGGATTTGCTTCAAACCTCTTGCAATCAAAAGTATCAATAGCCAGCAGTGCTCCCAGACCCCGAAACCCACTCACAAACACCAGGAAGCCCCCCAAAACAGGCCCCCGAAAACGCTACATTGAGCGAAATGTCAGAAATAGCAAAAAAAAATTCATCATGGATTTTCTCCAAACCAGTTCTATCCGGTATTAGACCTTCCCAGCAATGCCCCAAGACCCGTCAACCCACCCGCAAAAAAGCACAACACCCCCAAACAGCCAAAAAGGAAAATCTCATACTTACAATATTTATCGGCCTTCGGTCCAAACGCGCTGTGCAGCTAGGTCATAACTCCTGTTTTCCACCACGGATTTCCTGAAAAGCAAATGCAATCAACATTAGACTGTCCCAGCAGTGCTCCCAGACCCCAAAACCCACCCACAAACACCCAGAACCCCCCTAAGAGCACCTCAAAGGCAAGCAAGTCAGCAAAAATGCAAAAAAAAATTTGCCTCCGATTTGGTCCAAATCACTTTTATCCGGTATTAGAGATTCCCAGCAATGGCCCCAGAGCCGCCAACTCAGGCGAAAACTAGTAGAAGACCCCCAAACAGCCAAAAAGCAAAAGTACAAAAATGGGGACTTAGTCATTTACATGGCAATTTCCAAAATCATTCCGCGCGCGCTCTGCAGCTAGGCCCTAACTCCCCTCTGCCGCCATGGATTTGCTTCAAACCTCTTGCAATCAAAAGTATCAATAGCCAGCAGTGCTCCCAGACCCCGAAACCCACCCACAAACACCAGGAAGCCCCCAAAACAGGCTCCCGAAAAACGCTACATTGAGCAAAATGTCAGAAATAGCAAAAAAAATGTCATCATGGATTTTCTCCAAACCAGTTCTATCCGGTATTAGGCCTTCCCAGCAATGCCCCAAGACCCGCCAACTCACCCGCAAAAAAGCACAACACCCCCAAACAGCCAAAAAGGAAAATCTCATACTTACAATATTTATCGGCCTTCGGTCCAAACGCGGTGTGCAGCTAGGTCATAACTCCAGTTTTCCACCACGGATTTCCTGAAAAGCCAATGCAATCAAAATTAGACTGTCCCAGCAGTGCTCCCAGACCACAAATCCCACCCACAAACACCCGGAAACCCCCCAAAGAGCACCTCAAAGGCAAGCATGTCAGCAAAAAGGCAAAAAAAATGTTGCCTCCAATTTGGTCCAAACCACTTTTATCCGGTATTAGAGCTTCCCAGCAATGCCCCAAGACCCGCCAACTCACCCACAAAGAAGTAGAACACCCCCACAAGTGCAGAGTCTTTCTTCATTGGGCGTAATCCAGCCCTCTGCTTTGAGGGAAATAGGAGTCTGGAGGAGGAGGATAGAGGAGCATGTTCTTGTGAACTTGTGAACCTGAGGAATGCAGACTGCGGCACCTCCAAATCAATAAGCAAACACGTGAAGACAGTTCTTCTGATGGGCTTGTTTTTGTGATTAGGTGATTAAAGGTTTAATTATATTAACTGTGCAAAACAAAGAAAGATAGACACACAGGAATAAAAGTGACTAAGGACAAAAAAGAAATGTATTGATTCACTGTCTCATTTTCAGAGCTCGGTGTCAGGGAATAAGAATAAGAGTTCATCCTCATACGCTGCGAATTCAGGCAGGAGTAGGTCAGTGTCACCTAACAGAGAAGAAATTCCCTCATCTACGTTGCTGTCCTCCTCGTCTTCATCCGGCGTGGGTTCTCGTACTTTGTAATCTGGTGGTATGAGGTGCTGATTCATCTTGATCATTGTTAACCTCTCCACATTTTTGGGCGAGAGGCGGCTCCGTTTGGAAGTTACAATGCCACCAGCAGCACTGAAAACACGTTCAGAAGACACGCTTGCGAGTGGGCAAGACAAGTAGTTTATAGCCAGGTTGGAGAACTGTGCCCACAATTGTTTTTCCCATGCCAATACGCCAATGGGTCACCATTAACATAGACCTCTGTTGAGTCATTCAGATAGTCCTGCACCATCGACTCAATGTTCTTCAAGGTTCCTTCACTTTGCTTACTTTTTGCTGGGACCTTTTGAGAACCAAACCCAAGCCAAGTTAGCCAATCCTCTTCTTCATCCAATGTTACTGTTGTGTCTGGTGCAGATGATCCGGTTGCCGGTGTCTTTAACGGCTGAGAGGTCACTTGTGCCACAGCCACAGTTGCAGAAGTGGATTCTTTTGACTGGGGATGGCCTGCTGATGCTGATATACTGCCTTTTCCTTCAATTTGCTGCCGTTCTCTTTCAAACCTCATGGCTGACAAGGCTTGCCAACGTTTGTACTTTGTAACATCTTCATCATCAAAAGGAAAGATTGCTTGGCCTGCCAGTGCCTTTTTTGTAGCGTGGATCCAGAATAGTAGCACAAATGAAATGCTGTTCTGAGTGAATCATTTTAAGACGTTCATTGCCAAGTAGGCACTCTAATAATTTCTCCGCCAAAACAAAAGCGTCTTTCTTTTCTTCATCTTTCTGAAACATAGAAGACACCGCCTTCAGTTGGTGCCCCAGCATGCGGAACAATGGGATAGCTTTTCCCAAATTACAGTCCTCCCTGCTGACTGCACGCATGAAGACCTCAAAAGGACGAAGCATGTCTGTCAGGCTTTTAACTAGCTTCCATTGCGCCGCATCTAGCCTCAGGTCCTTCTGAGCTGTACCCAGTGTTAAGAAATAGTGATCGAGTACCGTATACTGCTCATACCGACGCTCAAGCATGTAGAAGGTTGAGTTCCAACGTGTTGGTACCTCCTGGATGAGTGCTTTCACTGGCATTCGACGATCATGTAGCAGGCTCCTCAGATGCTTCCGGGCCTTAAAAGAATGGCTGAAATGGTTGCACATTCTTCGGCAGGTGGCCACTAACTCGCACGCTGGACTGTCTTCACTCAAGAATTTTTTAACAACCAGGTTTATACAGTGCGCCAAACACGGCACTCTGAAATAGTGACCCAGATCCATGGCCTTAACTACATTGGCGCCATTATCCGTGGAAACAAAACCAATATGGCATTTTTTGGGAACAGCCAGTGAAAGACCTTTGTGTTAAACTCATTCAAATTGTTTTCTGCTGTATGACGTTTCTCCAAGCCAAACATGGCTAGTGTTGCATGTTTCCGAGCAGCTTTAAAATCTTGGTCCGGGTCAACACCTGCGTTTAGCTTTGCTTTAACCCCTGAAAAAGAGACCCAGTGTGCAGTGATGCACATGTAATCAGCACCTGCGCCACTGGTCCACATGTCTGTTGTCAGATGTATAGTGTGAACAGCACTCTTCTGCAAAGCTGCCCCAATCACCTCCAGCACATCTTCATGTAGTGCTGGAACCGAAACTCTGGCAAAATAGAACTGGCTAGGAACCTTCCATTTAGGGCAGAGCTCTGCCACTAATTCTTGAAAACCAACCTCTTCTACCAAAGAAAAAGGGAGAAGGTCCAGAGCTAGAATTTTAGCCAGCTTAGTGTTATACAGATGCCTCAGTGGGTGGTTGCGATCAAATGGCGCGTCTGAAAACAACATGGTTCTAATGTTGGCCTGAACCATGGATTTACGGGATGATGATGATGATGACTTCTTCGACCCAGTTACGCTCGCTGATTAACTTTTTCGCATTGGTGTCTCACTCTCTCCCACACTCATAGTGTGGCTCACATGGGGTGTGCTGCTGACAGGGGTACTGGGTGTAAGTGAAGTGTTTGACACGTCTTCTTCCTCCTCGTCTTCATCAGATGAATCATCAACGTTTTCTTGACTTGATCTCCTTTAGGTGCTTAAACCATTGGACAGCGTGCTGTCTCTTAAGATGACCTCTCTGGCCTCCTGTACCATAATTGGTACCAAACTTACCGCGACTAACTGCAAGCTTACAAATGCTACAAATGGTGAAGTTTTCCTTTGTTGGGCAAACACTAATGAATCCCAAAAAGCGGACTTGAAATGTCTGTGGGGGCCGGAGGAGGCGGCGATACTGGTGGTGGTTGTCACTGGCTCTAATGCCAGATGCAGTGGAGGATGTGGATTGCCGAACTTTACTACGTTGTGCACTTTCACCACCACTAATTGAGGTCAAGGTTGATGGAGGTCCTTTCTGGCGAGGAAGAAATATGGAAGCGGTAGGTGTTGGTGTACTAGTTAACTCCAATGATTGTCGTATTTCCATTGCCTCCTCGTCGACAACATCATCGCGCTCAGCAGCTTCTCGGGCTAGGGTCAAAATGTCTGTTTGCTGCATGCCCGCTGGGGCTTTAGTGACCTTTCTGATGACTGCGTTGTCGTTGTGAGAGTCTGCATCAGCAGGAGTATCCACAGCGCCCGATATCGCTATCGCCATCACCCGGAGGGACAGCGTCAACCAGACAGGGGGAGGCATCGCCATCATCCACAGGAGCACCATCCGCATCACAACCAACACCGACGACACCCTCGCTCCCGCTGAACACCTGCACTTCCAGATTCACATCAACCCCAAGACCACCCTCAGAGGCACCCTCATCTACAGACCCCCGGGACCACGCACACAATTCAGTGAAGACATCGCCGACTTCATCAGCCCGCATGCCCTCCTCTCTGCTGACTACATCCTCCTCGGGGACCTCAACTTCCACCTGGAGAACAACAACGTTCAACACCACCACCCTGCTGGACAACCTGGCCAACCTCGGTCTTAAGCAGCTGGTGACCACCCTCACCCACTACGCCAGGTAAACACTCGACCCCGTGTTCTCATCCAGCAAGGACATCACCTTCAGCCACGCCACCGGACTCCACTGGACGGACCACAGCTGCGTCCACTTCAGCTTCAGAAGGACCACGACCCACCACCACCAGCAACAAATTGAACGCAGAAGCTGGAACAAGATCACAGCCGACCAACTCACGACTTCCCTGAGCATGAACCCTCCCGCCAGCGCAACAAACCAAAGCCAGGCGGCCACCAACCTCGCAAAGTGGATCAGCAACTGCGCAGACGACCTCGCCCCTCTGAAGACCCCGCCTAGCAGACCCGGCAGCAAGAAAGCCCCATGGTTCACCGACGAACTCAAGAGCTCCAAGAAGAACTGCCGAGCCCTCAAGAAAGCCTGGCGCAGAGACCCAACACCGAACAACATGACCGCCCTCAAGCTCGCCACCCGAAAACACCACCAACTGATCCACGCCACCAAGAAAACTGCATTCAAGGAACGACTGGACAACAACGCCCACAACAGCAAGGAACTCTTTAACATCGTTAAAGAGCTCTCCAACCCCAACGCCGGAAACAACAACATCACCCCTTCGCAAGACCTCTGCAACTCCCTCGCCTCCTACTTCCACAACAATACACATACACAACAGCTTCAGCAATCATCCGACGCACGCCAGGACTGGACCACCGACCCCCCACCACCACCCTCCGCGCCTGGACCCCGATCAGCACCGAAGACACTGTCAGCACGATGAACTCCATTCACTCCGGATCTCCGACCGACCCCTGCCCTCACCACGTCTTCAACAAGGCCGACGCTGTCATCGCACCCCACCTGCGGAACATCATCAACACCTCCTTCGACACTGCTACCTTCCCGGAGAGCTGGAAGCACGCCGAACTCAGCGCCCTACTAAAGAAGCCATCAGCCGACCCCACCGACCTCAAGAACTACCACCCCATCTCGCTGCTCCCGTAAAAAAAAATCGAGAAGACCATCAACAAGCAACTGGCCGCCTTCCTCGAGACGAACGGATCCCTCGACCTCTCGCAGTCAGGCTTCCGGGCCAACCACAGCACCGAGACCGCCCTGATCGCAGCCACCGATGACATCCGAGCCCTGCTCAACAATGGAGAAACAGCGGCCCTCATCCTTCTAGACCTCTCCGCGGCCTTCGACACTGTCTGCCACCGTACCCTAGTGCAGCGCCTCAGCAACGTCGGAATCCAGGAGAAGGCACTTGAATGGATCATCTCGTTCCTCGCTGGAAGGACACAGAGAGTCCGCCTCCCCCGTTCAGATCAGAACCCACCAAAGTCATCTGCGGCGTTCCTCAAGGCTCCTCGCTCAGCCCAACCCTCTTCAACGTCTACATGAGCCCCCTCGCAGCTATCGCACGCCAACACAACCTCAACATCACCTCCTACGCCGACGACACCCAGCTGATCCTCTCCCTCACCAATGACCCCGCCACCGCCAGAGCCAACCTACACGAAGGGATGACTGACGTAGCCAAGTGGATGACGAAGAGCCGCCTGAAACTGAACTCGGACGAGACGGAAGTCATCATCCTGGGATCTTCACCCTCCGCCTGGGACCACTCCTGGTGGCTCCCCGCCCTGGGCAGCGCACCCAAACCAACAGACCACGCACGCAACCTGGGCTTCATCCTGGACTCCTTCCTCTCCATGCCCAGACAAGTCAACGCCGTCTCCTCGTCATGCTTCAACATCCTGCGCATGCTACAAAAGATCTTCCGTTCGATCCCCACCGAGACCAGGAAGACGGTCACCCAGGCCCTCGTCACCAGCCGTCTGGACTACGGCAACTCCCTCTACGCCGGAACCACCACCAAACTCCAGAAGAGACTCCAGCGGATTCAGAACGCCTTAGCACGACTCATCCTGGACATCCCCTGTCGCAGCCACATCTCCGGACACCTGAGAGATCTGCACTGGCTCCCGGTCAACAAGAGAATCACTTTCCGTCTCCTCACCCATGCACACAAAGCCCTACACAACCAAGGCTCAGGATACCTCAACAGCCGCCTCAACTTTTACGCTCCCACACGCCAGCATTGATCGACCGGCCACGCCATCGCCGCCGCCCCCCGCATCCGAAGAGCCACCACGGGAGGAAGGTCCTTCTCCTACCTGGCCGCCAAGACTTGGAACTCCCTCCCGACACACCTCCGCCTGACCCAGGACCACCTTGCCTTCAGGAAGCAGCTCAAGTCCTGGCAATTCAAGCAGTAGCAGACCCCCCATTCCCTAGTGCCTTGAGACCCTCCGGGTGAGTAGTGCGCTATATAAATGCTTTGATTGATTGATTGATTATCCGCCACTTCTTGTTGAGTCTCATCACACTCCATAACTATGAGACTTTGGACGAGCTTCCTTTTACGCTTAACTACCTTTGTAAGATCATGGTGTGCCTCACTCTTAGACGGCAGTGGTGCTGGTTCCCAATTTTGATCCGTATCATCAGAAGGAGGTGTGCTTGAAGAAGATGTAGACACCACCCTTGATCTCTCCCTTGCTAGGCATGTGGAAGACAATGAATGATCATCAGGAGGAGTGGCTTCCTCAAATGATACCTCGGCTTGATTGTCGATTTCCTGATGTGCCCTTACTTTGGGAGGAACAACTATTGTGGGCACTTGTGACCCTCCATGCACCTCTGCTTGTGCATCTCCTTGCGCTGCCTCTCCTTCCACTTGTACTTGCACATGTGGTTGTTGTTGCGGCTGTGGTTGTTCAACACTCGTCAGATGAGTTACAACAACCTGTGTTGATTGAGGGACATTGCTGCTACTTTCTTGCGATGAGCCAACATCACTGGTCGATGGTGATTGAACAACTAGACTAAGTGCCTCTGCAGCACTCAAGGGCTTGGACTTAAGTTGGCGTGGTGGTGGTGGCACTGAGCCCAATGGAGCGGGAGTGCTGCTCCCAGCTTGGTCCCCAGCAGATCCCGCTGCTGCTGCAGGCGTACTTTTTTTTTTACTCCCAAAAAATGTGGCGGGCGGCACACCAGTCTCCTTGGTAACTTGCTTCTTCTGCTCCTTACTGGCAACTTTCTTGCTAGAAGAGCCAGAGGGAACTTTTTTGGAGCCATCTTCTTTAGAGGACAGAACAGCAGGCCGCAGTTGCACGAGTTGCAGAGTTGTCTGTGGCCAGACGTGACGTCACGTGACGTTATGCTGCACACACACACCGCTGCAGGACTTATTCCTGGCACTGGTGGTTCTCTTGAGTCTTGTACACCCCAAAAACTCGAAAACCACACAAAAATCTGCACAATCCCATGCCATCCATGCCCTCAAAGATGTTTAAATTCAAGACACCCCACAGAAAGACTAGGCCCATGCACCACTCAGTACCCCTGGTCAAAAGGCCACAACAACAGCCCAAAAATCGAAAAACACAGAACAATCAGCACAATCCCATGCCATCCATGCCCTCGATGATGTTTAAATTCAAGACACCCCACAGAAAGACTAGGCCCATGCACCACTCACTACCCCTGGGCATAATGGATTAAAACTAGGAAAAATGGTTGCAGGCCTAAGAACACTGCCTGCATTCAAAATGGCCACTTGCCTCCCAGCACATGGCCAGGGCCTGCCTGTACCAGCACTCAAAATGGCCCCCACCCACATGGCCTGTCCCCATGAACACCCCAAAAAATCGAAAAACACAGAAAAATCAGCAAAGTCCCATGCCATCCATGCCCTCCATGATGTTTAAATTCAAGACACCCCACAGAAAGACTAGGCCCATGCACCACTCACTACACCTGGTCAAAAGGCCATAACAACAGCCCAAAAAATCGAAAAACACAGAAAAATCAGAGCAATCCCATGCCATCCATGCCCTCCATGATGTATATATTCAAGACACCCCACAGAAAGACTAGGCCCATGCACCACTCACTACCCCTGGTTAAAAGGCCACAACAACAGCCCAAAAAATCGAAAAACACAGAAAAATCAGCACAATCCCATGCCATCCATGCCCTCCATGATGTTTAAATTCAAGACACCCCACAGAAAGACTAGGCCCATGCACCACCCACTACCCCTGGTCAAAAGGCCACAACAACAGCCCAAAAAATCGAAAAACACAGACAAATCAGCACAATCCCATGCCAACCATGCCCTCCATGATGTTTAAATTCAAGACACCCCACAGAAAGACTAAGCCCATGCACCACTCACTACCCCTGGTCAAAAGGCCACAACAACAGTCCAAAAAATCGAAAAACACAGAAAAATTAGCACAATCCCATGCCATCCATGCCCTCCATGATGTTTAAATTCAAGACACCCCACAGAAAGACTAGGCCCATGCACCACTCACTACCCCTGGGCATCATGGTTGAAAGCTAGGCAAAATGATTTCAGGCCTAAGAGAACACTGCCTGCATTCAAAATGGCCACTTGCCTCACAGCACATGGCCAGGGCCTGCCTGTACCAGCACTCAAAATGGCCCCCACCCACATGGCTGGTCCCCATGAACACCCCAAAAAATCGAAAAACACAGAAAAATCAGCACAATCCCATTCCATCCATGCCCTCCATGATGTTTAAATTCAAGACACCCCACAGAAAGACTAGGCCTATGCACCACTTACTACCCCTGGTCAAAAGGCCACAACAACAGCCCAAAAATCGAAAAACACAGAAAGATTAGCACAATCCCATGCCATCCAAGCCCTACATGATGTTTAAATTCAAGACACCCCACAGAAAGACTAGGCCCATGAACCACTCACTACCCCTGCTCAAAAGGCCCCAACAACAGCCCAAACATTCCAAAATTGTAGTTGCAGCAACTGTAATGCCCCAAACAAACTAACTTGTGAAATTTCTAATCTAAAAGTGATCCAAAGAAAGTCAAAAAGGCCTCAAATCCAAATATCCAGCAGCATCCACAAAAAGTAATCCTTCCAGGTCAAGATCCGAATGAAAGTGACCAGCACATGAAGAAAGCACTGGGAGGAGCCTGCTGGACAGGAACAGGAAGTTGGAGACTGTGGGGCACTTCCTTCCTCCCACCCCCCCCCCAAAATGGACTCCTTGCAAAAAAAAGTGCAGGAAAATGTCAACCTGAGGAGTTATTCTGATGAAAATCATCATTTTCAGAAGGTTTATGCTGCTTGCTGGTGGATTTCTTGTGCAGAATTGCTAATTTTGTAATTTCGCGAGTGCAAGATTGTTGCTGCCCGCCGCATCTACGTGTTCACAATTGAGAACTCCCGTGATACGTGATCTCGGCGTACTCGCGTTGACAAACTCTCGCTGTGCAAGGTGGCAAGCCGCGATGACGTAATCGCGGTTGCCAAACTCCCGCGGGATCCCGCAGCAAGATCCACAATTTGGCTCAGCACTCGCGAAATATCGAGAAAAACAACTCGGCAAATGCTGAATGACGGTAAGTGAACGCCGCACGCCGCAATAGTATATCACCTAGAAAAAAAATCCGCTGCGTGCGAATTTGGGGATTTTCGGTAAATTTGCGAGAGTTCGCGGTTTGCGAATTTACCGAAAATCCGCAAAATCCGCCAGCGGAACGGATTTTCCGCCCATGCGTAGTTAGCGGGTACTTATGGCAGCACTCATATGATAGCTATTTGAAAAAGGTATGTTTTAAAAACCTTGTTGGTATTCAAGGTATGTTAGAAGACTCTGTTGCGGGCTGCGCTGTATGTTAAAAGTCTCTTGAGGCGGAAGCCGAGAGTCAGGGAAAGCTACTGTCTGCACTGAATGCTTTTGAATTTATTTTCCAGCATTTAGTCGATCGTCTCACTTTGAGTGTGTTATTTTAAAACAATCCTTTACCCCGTTTTAATTAGCACCGTGAGTAAAGATCGGTAATCTAAATTGTGTTGTTTTAATTATCGTCGAGCGCTGTGTTACTGCGCCTTAACTATTATTCGCGCCCTCCCCCTACCTCCTTCTTCATCTGCCCTGAAAGTCCATGCGCCTTCATCGGCCGACTAAGGGCCCTGGGACGCTGGACTAGGCGCAATTCATTCCAGGCAGGCGCCATATTGGGCGTACCGCAAGTCAGCAGGCTAGTGCGCAGGGCGATTAGGCCCAGCACTACATATAGAGCTGACTGTTGCGGGCTGCGCTGTATGTTAAAAGACTCTTGAGGTGGAAGCCGGGAGTCAGGGTAAGCTACTGTCTGTACTGAATGCTATTGAATTTATTTTGCACCATTAACCAATCGTCTGACTGTGAGTGTGTTATTTTAAAACAATCTTTTACCCCGTTTTAATTAGCACCGTGACTAAAGATTGGTAATCTAAATTGTGTTGTTTTAATTATCGCCGAACGCTGTGTTACTGCGCCTTAACTATTATTCGCTCCCTGCCCCTACCTCCTTCTTCATCTGCCCTGAAAGTCCACGCGCCTTCATCGGCCGATTAAGGGCCCTGAAACGCAGGACTAGGCGCAATTCATTCCAGGCAGGCGCCATATTGGGCATACCGCAAGTCAGCAGGCTAGTGCTAAGGGCGATTAGGCCCAGCACTACGTATAGAGCTGACTGTTGCGGGCTGCGCTGTATGTTAGAAGACTCTTGAAGCGGAAGCCGGGAGTCAGGGAAAGCTACTGTCTGCACTGAATGCTATTGAATTTATTTTGCACCATTTAGTCGATCGTCTCACTTTGAGTGTGTTATTTTAAAACAATCCTTTACCCCATTTTAATTAGCACCATGAGTAAAGATCGGTAACCTAAATTGTGTTGTTTTAATTATCGTCAAGCGCTGTGTTACTGCGCCTTAACTATTATTCGCGCCCTGCCCCTACCTCCTTCTTCATCTGCCCTGAAAGTCCACGCGCCTTCATCGGCCGATTAAGGGCCCTGGAACGTAGGACTAGGCACAATTCATTCCAGGCAGGCGCCATATTGGGCGTACCGCAAGTCAGCAGGCTAGTGCTCAGGGCGATTAGGCCCAGCACTACATATAGAGCTGACTGTTGCGGGCTGCGCTGTATGTTAGAAGACTATTGAGGCGGAAGCCGGTAGTCAGGGAAAGCTACTGTCTGCACTGAATGCTATTGAATTTATTTTGCACCATTTAGTCAATCGTCTCACTTTGAGTGTGTTATTTTAAAACAATCCTTTACCCCATTTTAATTAGCACCGTGAGTAAAGATCGGTAATCTAAATTGTGTTGGGCATAATTATCCCCAAGCCCTGTGTTACTGCGCCTTAACTATCATTCGTGCCCTTTCCCTACCTCCTTCTTCATCTGGCCTGAAAGTCCACGTGCCTTCATCGGCCGATTAAGGGCCCTGGAACGCAGGACTAGGCGCAATTCATTCCAGGCAGGCGCCATATTGGGCGTACCGCAAGTCAGCAGGCTAGTGCTCAGGGAGATTAGGCCCAGCACTACAAAATGTCCCTCCCACCTCGGAAGCGCAGCGGAAGAGCGCAGCGGGCGTGACGATGGCGCGCCGGAGGTGCACCAGAGGTAAGCCCGTCTGCGCTCGTCCGTGCTAGGCAGAGCTCAGAGCCCAGCACTATGGTCGCCACTTACCAGCCACCTCTCGTCTACTCAAAAGAAGCTCTGCTTCTTATGAAAAAACAGATAGTATCACCCTGCTCTCATGTCATGTCACTTGATGGTCTCTCTACCTACTGTCCTCATTGTCCTTTTAAATTCATTACTAATACTGCTAGTCCATCTTCTACTACAGCTATTTGCATGGCCTTACTCAATTGTAGGTCACTTTCTAAACATGCTGAAGAAATTAATAGTTTGCTAGAAGATCTCCAGTTGGATATTTTGTTTCTGACAGAAACCTGGCTAGGACCTGACTCCCATCCAGACATCGTCAGGTCCCTCCCACCGGGCTTCCTCATACAGCACTTAGATCGCTGTAAAGGCAAGGGTGGGGGAATTGCCATAATCTACATGGATTCTCTCTACTGCCGCTTTCAAGGTAGCCCCCTCTCAGATTGTGAAAACGCTCTTTTTACTATTCAAGTATCTCCATGTAAATCCCTCTCGGGGCTCCGTATATATCGCCCCCCGGGCTCGGTAGGTCAATTTTGCAGTTCACTTGTGGAGCATTCATTACTGCTTGCGACCACTCAGTCCAACTTTATGGTTTTAGGAGATCTCAATCTCCACTTTGACAAGAAGGAAGACAAGCTAGCATCAGACCTCATCTTAGATCTTGCAACCCATCAATTGTGTTTGGAAAATCACCTCCCCACCCATAGGATGGGTCACTTTCTAGATCCTGTTTTTTCTAACGTTCTCAATCTCTCCATCTCCAGTCCATCCCCGTTACCCTGGTCAGACCACCATCTGATATTACTTAGATGGCAGATCCCGACCCCCCCACGTCACAGTCCCCCCCCCCGAGCAAACTAACACGCCCTTGGGCTAAACTGGACCCGGAAGTATGGAATCACAATATAGAGTGTTCCCCTCCACTATGCGACTCAAACCCCTTCATAGCTGACTCCGAGTTTTCCACGTGGATTTGAAAAACACTGGATATCACGTTGCCAAAAAAACCCTCAATTAAACCCCGAAGTAAACACTCTGCACCCTGGTTCACTACGGATGTACGCCTCCAAAAAAAACTCTGTAAAAAATCTGAAGGGCAAGGAGGAAGGGCTTCGACCCTTTAAAAAAGTTACAATATAAACGCGTAATGCATATTTACAAAAAAGCTCTCAAAACTGCAAAGTCCACGTATTTTGACAAAAAAATCAGATCCTCTGCTAATTCGTCTAGGGAGACATTCCAAATTGTAAAGAAACTTTTAAAAATTCCTAACCCTCTCCCTCCTGCTGGCCCCTCGACCAGCCACTGCAATGAACTCGCCGACTTCTTTGATGCCAAAATTTTAAAAAATCTTATTACGCTTCCATCCTCCCCCTCCGAGACCCTTGACCCCCCCCCCCTGAGACCCCCAATTTTCAAGAGCTGTCTGGACTTCCTCCTCAGGCCCAGAAGCCTAAATTAGATCGATTTGCTTCCACTACCCCTGAGAAGCTTCTACCTGTCCTCCAATCAATTAAAAGCGGATCCCGGTTAGATCCTGCTCCTTTAAATATCTTAAAACTAGTCACTCCAACCATTTTGCCTTACCTGGTCCACATGATTAATGCCTCGCTCTCTCAGGGCATGGTGCCACCTAGTTGGAAAATGGCTATTGTCAGAGCCTTGATCAAGAAACCCAAGCTGTACCCCTAGAATTGAATAACTTCCGCCCAATCTCTCTACTGCCAGGTGTCAGTAAAATGGCAGAAAAGATAATCAATCACCAGATTTCTGATTATCTGGAATCTAACGGCCCACTTAAATCTTCTCAGATGGGCTTTAGACCAGGCCAAAGTACTGAGACTGCAAAGGTGGCCGTGGTCCAAGAAGCCAGAAAAATCATGGATGAAGGAGGGTCAGTGGCAGTGATCCTCCTGGACCTCAGCGCGGCCTTTGACACCGTGAACCATTCCATACTGGTTCACAGGCTTAAGGGGATAGGAATCTCAGGGGCGGCTTGTCTTGGCTCAACTCTTTTCTAAGTGACCCGTCCTTCCAGGTGGCAGAAGGGAACTTCACTTCTAAAAGTATACCTATACATTGTGGGGTTCCCTAGGGCTCGTCACTGAGCCCAACCCTTTTTAACGTATATATGTCCCCCCTGGAGAGTATTGTCACCGCGTCAGGGATTAAGTTACTCACCGACGCGGATGACACCCAGATGGTAGTATCTCTTAGTCAGCAAAATCATCCCTCCCCTGACCTCTATACCTGTCTTGGAGAGATAACCAAATGGATGGATAGATCCCATCTGCAGCTAAACAGCGGAAAGACAGAGATCATGATTCTGGGAAACCAATCCCATTTCCGCCCAGAGTCCCTATGGCCCCCATGTATGGGACCCTCTCCATCTCCCAAAAATTAAATTAAGAGCTTGGGGATTTCGTTGGATGAGGGTCTCACCTTCTCCTCCCAAGCCCGGAAAACAGCGGGCACCTGTTTTGGCTTCTTACGAACCTCTAGAAAAATCTTGCCTCTGCTGCCCCCCAATCCCAAAAACTCTTGATCCAAGGATTAATACTGTCTCGCCTGGACTATGGTAACGCCCTTTACCTTGGAGCTCCTAAAAAGGTTGTTTCACAACTCCAGGTCATACAAAATACAGCGGCCCGTCTACTTACGGGCACGCATGGTCATTGTTCAGCTAAACCCTCTCTTAAGGTCCTTCATTGGCTGCCCATCCAACAAAGAGTGCATTTCAAGGCCTTATGCACCACACATAAGATCTTGCACAATAAGGCCCCTCCCATTCTGAAGGATCTTATCATGCCCCACAGATCCAACAGAGCCCTTCGATCATCCCATCTTCACCTTACTTCAGTGCCTAGAATCAAGATTGCCCGATCTGGAGGCCGTCTGTTCTCCTATGACGCCTCCAAATTGTGGAACTCTCTCCTGCTGGACATTCGGGCTGAACCGAATCTGCTCTCTTTTCGTAAACTTCTCAAGACATTGCTGTTTCCTTAAACTCACTTCCCCCCATTTATTTCTTCTTTCATTAGCGCTGGGACGTTTACGGTCAGCCATGCGCTCTATAAATCAGTAATAAAATAAAATAAATAAATAAATAAAGCTTGGAACAACATACGTAAACTACTGGGAATTGGGAGGCAATCTTTTTACACATTTTTATCTAAAAACAATAATCTACCAGGGATATTCAATGATGTTTGTATGAATAGATGGATAAGTAAATGTAAATGTAAATGTCAAGGTATTTGTAGAGTGCGCTGCCACTAAGCGGTTTCCTGGCGCTATTACTCATACTGCAGTGGAACCCATCCTGGCTTTCCCTGTGAAGTGTCCACTCCTGGGCACCCCAAGGGTGAATCCAGGCATCCTAGTGCTGTTGGGGTTGGTGTGGAGGTTAAGCAAGCTATTGCCCAGAGTTGCAGCGTGGGGCCCATGATTAGAATAAGCACCTAGGTGAGAATTGTCAGGTCTGAGGAAATTAAGCCCAAGACCCGCAGAGGCAGGAATTGATCCCTGGTCCCGAACCAGGGTTAAATTGTGCATCTGCATCTGCATCAGGGTCTGCCGCTCTAACCATTGAGCCACACTCCTCCACTGTGAAGTGAAGGGATTACACAACTAGGGTGTTTTTACTCAACTTTTGGGCTGAGATCTTTTGAGGAATTGAAAAATGACTATACATTAGACTATATGGATTTCTTTAAATTCCTCCAAGTTAGGGATTTTCTATCAATGAAAGGGGGTGGTAAAGCTGAGTTTCGAAAAATCCAAACCATGGAAATTATAAATAAAAAAATATCATTAAAAATTGGAGAAATTGTATGAAATATCACAGTCTATGTTAATGTCTTAGACTATAAGCCCAGTATTACAAGACATTTTTTCTATTGTATTATACACCAAGTAAGGTAGCTACATGGGTGTCGGGTAAAGGAACAGTATGTCGGCGGATTGCCTAATGCAAAGCCAACATTATACATACATTTGCAGCGTGTGATGCACTACAGGAGCTAACTAAAGACTTATCTGAGTTCTTATCGGAGACCTTAAATGTAAGACTAGAAATTTCAGTGGGAGAGATAATGCTAGGTATAGATGGAGATATTCGACCAAAAAGCATGCAAGGACTGATATTTGTGTCAATGGCGGTTTTAAGAATCTGCACAGCCTCCGCTTGGTTGGATCCAAATCCACCAGTGTTTCAACAATGACGTGCTCAATTGCTGGAGACATGTAGCTTAGTAGTGGCTGTATATAGAAGGAAGAGAGGTGGCAATATGGGATCTCCTAATCCAGTGGACAGGGCGACTGATGTTGGAATCTGGGGATCACGGTTCAATCCTCGGCACCGGTAGCAGATTAGCCCAGCACCATGTGACTCAGGGCAATAGCTTGCTTAATGTTCCCGACGGCCCCCAGCACCTAGAGACCCTTACTGGTGATGGTTTGCGCTTTACAAATGTGGATTATTATTATTTATTATAATAATATCATATTGAAATGTAATGTCTGAGAAGGGTAGGCGGGTGGGTAGGGCAGAGGGGTTATATGTAAATAAAATGAAATAATAAAGAATATAAAAAAAGGGAATAGTTATACTTTTTAAACCTCCATACTTTACCCTTGCACTCGCATTTTCTTTTGGCCAAGTTGTGCTGGTGGAGTTCCGCCTGTTAGAGCGGGTCACCGTGACAAAGCCATCTTGGTCAGCGCTCTAGTTTCTTCTCTGATCAGCACTCACCTCCTATTTAGAAAGAGAGATGCAAGAGCTCCGATTCTAGGACACCTGAGACTTCCGGCAGTGCATTAAATGCTACTTGCAGATAAAGGGACAGCATGCCTAGCCCTTGTTTCTTTTCAGAGCACATTCATTTTAGGAATTTTTTAATAAACTACTGCTAATTTGGGGGAATTAGAAATGGTGGGAATTGTGATACCTTCTAAAACTTTTTACACAGTGGGAATCGTGATACTTTTTAAACTTCCTCACCTCCCTCTCGCACTTTCCGATAGCCAAGATGTGCTGGTGTACTTCTGCCTGTTAGAGTTGGTCACCGTGACAACGCCATCTTGTTCAGCGCTCTATTTTCTTCTCTGATCAGCACTCACCTCCTATTTAGGAAGGGAGATGCAAGCATTCAGATTCTAGGACACCTGAGACTACCGGCCGTGAATTAAATGCTACTTGCAGACAAAGGGACAGCGCTTGTTTCTTTTTAAAGCACATTCATTTTAGGAATTAAATTGCTGCTAATTTGGAGGCATTAAAAATGGTGGGAATTGTGATACCTTCTAAACTTTTTAAACAGTGGGAATTGTGATTTTTTTAAACTCTCTTACCTCCCCCTCTTACTCGCACTTTCCGTTGGCCAAGATGTGCTGTGTTCTTCCGCCTGTTGGAGCGGGTCACCGTGACGACGCCATCTTGGTCAGCGCTCTTGTTTCTTCTCTGATCAGCACTCACCTCCTATTTTGGAAGGGATATGCATGCAAGCTCGCAATGTAATGTAATGTATTGGCATTTATATAGCGCACTACTTACCCGTAGGGTCCCAAGGCGCTTCGACCGCTGCGAAACCCTTCCTGGCTTCCCTGAGAGATGGTCCCTTAATGGGTATCTCCAGGGTGAGACCAGGCATCCCCGGCGGTCTGGTGGGGCCATTAGTGAAGATGAGGCAAGCTAATGCCCAGAGTTGCCGAGTGTGATCGCTGATCAGAGTGGGCACCGAGGCGAGAGAATTATCGAGTCCGCTGACCCTGGTCCAGAAACCTGCCGCGCCGGGAATCGAACCCTGGTCCCGGGCCGTCCTCTGCTCTCGGGTCTGCCGCCTCTAACCAGTGAGCCACACTACTTCACAGGGTGCACGGACAGCGGGTGCGCCAATGGCACGCCAGAAGTGTGCCAGAGGCAAGCCCGACTGTGCCCGTCTGTGCCTGTTCGTGCCTGTCGGCACCCATCCGGCAGCGTGCAGCGCCAGCCATGCTGCCAGTTCTTTCCCAGGGGAAGCCAGACTCTGCTACTCAAGTGAAAAACTTATACACTTTGATGAGGGAGATACCAGGAGGACACAAGAGGAGGTGGTTACCAAAGGTAATACCATCATAGATGACCACATCTCTGAGAGATTGAAATGTGGCTTGATCAACACCAGATCTTTAGTCAAGCATTATCAGGAGGTGTATACTATGCTGGAGTGCCTTGATCTGGATGTGTTATTTATGACTAAAACCTGGACACGAGTCAACTTTGTAGTCAACTTAGGTTTGCCTACCCGGTAGGGTAGGCTAACCCGGTAGGGTATAACATTTTTCAGAAGCCAAGGCCAGTAGGGAGAGGCGGGGGGTTGGAGTGAAATTTAAAGATAAGAGGGACTTCCTGCCCCTACACATCAATTACATTGAGGGCATAGAACTATTAGGCTTCACACTGAATGAGGCAAGAGGACAAGTGATGTCCGGGATAGTGTGCTATAGGCCACCTGGAGGCATTGTTTAACATGTCACTGACCCACTCAAGGATGATGATAGTGGGTAATTTTAATCTCTGGGACTGGGATAATGGGAATCTTAGTCCAGTG
Organism: Lissotriton vulgaris; assembly: GCF_964263255.1. NCBI lineage: Eukaryota > Metazoa > Chordata > Amphibia > Caudata > Salamandridae > Lissotriton > Lissotriton vulgaris. The sequence goes on along the minus strand of NC_141691.1, from coordinate 299,403,788 downwards.
CTCAAAGATCTAGAGCAAGCATGCAATAGCATTATTTTACATCTATTGGTACTTCAACTGACTCATCAAGAAGGCCACATCTTGGACTTAATATTTGGCTACCATATGGAGGCAAATATGGTCGAAGTATTGCCCCAATGCTGGACCTATCACGTTTTAATCCATTTTGCAATAGCCTTACCTAGTATACATAACAAGGTGACTCAGGCTGCTATCTAAACATCATGGTAGGGAATAGGCCAAATTACTGAAAAATAGGCAGGTACTGTTACCGTCTGAACAGAATTTATTTGCACCTAGTAAGTCGGTGGAAGAGAACTATGAGATCCTTTGTGATCAAATAAATTATACTCCAGATCACATCATCCCAATAAGAGGCTAACCAACGAGAAGAAACCATCATCCCCGTGGTACAATCAAGAGCTGAAACAGTTGCAAAACAAATTTAAATAGGATGAAAGAAAATGGGGAAAGCTATATGTTGATTCAGACAAAAAAAATCTTAAAACAATTCCAGACCTCATACAAGGAAATGATTGCCATATCCAAAACGTATTACTATGCCAAAACCATCCTGTTGGATCCTTACAGCACAAGAACTCCTTTTACCATAATGAAGGACCTGTCCAATCCGGCCTGTGTGAGCAATAAGATCAGCAGGACACAAAAGCTATGTGATGATCCTACCTTCCACTTTTACGAAAAAATCAATAAGAATATTGATTGTTTTAACTCAAATATTAAAACTAATCTGGATGTGAATAAAGATCTATTTACAACAGTGGTGATTAAACAACAGGAAGAGGTAACTGATAGTTATCAACAAGCAGTGCTGGAGTCTTTTCAAATTTCCACTGAGGAAATATTTAATAAACTAGCTTTGAGTGTGTCCACTGGCTCACCAGTGGATCCTTTCCCACAGAGAATATGGAAAAAATTGAATTCAGAACTATCTTCTTGGCTATGGCATATCTGCTGCCAATCACTGGATAACAGAATCGTTCCAGTGAGGTGGAAGCAGGCAATGGTGACTCTATTACTCAAGAAGTCCAAACTTGATCCCCTTTGCACATCAGGTTTTAGACCTATCACCCTGCTGCCATAACCAGTACAAATTCTGGAGCGAACAGTCATTAAATCTCTTTCCCATTACCTGGAAGAAAAATATCTGTTAGATGAGGCACAATTCGGGTTTCGTCCGGGGACTTGTACAGAAATTGCCCTAGTGACAGTACTCGATAACCTAAGAATGTGGGCAGACAACGGCAATTTGACTGTATTAGTGTTATTGGACATGTCATGACATGACACAATATGGTAAATCATAGCATTTTACTGAAGAGACTTGAAAGTATTGGAGTAAAAGGACTGGCACTGAAATGGCTGAGGTCATATCTGCCAGGTGGTAACAATCACACCTTGTACATCTCCAAAGACTCCTGCGCGCCATGGGGTACCACAGGGATAAACAATCAGTCCAATTTTATTTACCATCTACTTGCCCCCACTCATCCCCATTCTCAAGTCCTTTGACATTGATATAGTCAATTATGCAGATCATAACCAATTGATGTTCCCTTTAGGTGGACACCAAGCAGTCTTTCTGGATAATTCCCATGAGTATATGCAAATTACGACAAAATGGCTCAGAAACAATGTCTTACAATTTATTGGAGATAAAACAGAGATTATATATTGCTCTATGACCAAAAGTGCTTGCCCCTTCCCCTCTGAATTTAGACTCGCTCCTACAGTTAAACTTCTGACTCCAGTTAGAACAGTATGCAACCTGGGGGTCATGCTGGATGATAACCTCGAGTTAGAGTCACAAGTTAATAAGACAGTGGGCACACGTTTCTCTTTAATTAGAGCCTTATGAACAATCCTTCCACTTCCTCCCATTACTAACAGGTCACAGGTAGTGAGGAGTGTAATATTGAGCAGGCTAGATTACTGCAACTCACTGTACCTGGGTGCACCAAACTCAGTAATACTGAAGCTACAAAGGATTCACACTATAGCACTCAAATTGGCTCTAAATAGGCAGTGCAGATCCTCAACAACACTGGCTCTGAAGGATCTTCATTGACTGCCAGTTCGCTACAGAATACAATTTAAATCCTTATGTACTGTGTTTAGAACAGTACATGGGCTGGGCCCAAAAGCCTTGCAGAAAAAAATCACGTGGTATGCTACCAGAAGAACTCTCCGCTCAGCAAGCACAAATCTGGTGGTCAATGCGAGATTCAAGATGACTAGGACTGGTGGCAGAGCTTTGGATGTAGAAGCCTCACAGCTGTGGAACAATCTCCCCTTAGATATCAGACAAATCCAAACCCTGCTTCCATTTAGGAAGAGGTTTAAGACTTGGCTCATCCCGAGGGAGGAGTAATCTCACCATCGTCTGGGTAGGTTTATCTTTTTGCACACTGATATTATGATAAGTCTCAGCGCCAGAATACTCGTGGGGTGACAGTTTGCTCTATATAAGTCCTTTTACATTACATTACATTACAACACCATTTATGAAGGGCCTTTGGGCTGCCTAAGCAGCTCAAAGTAAAATGAACCTTTAATGCACATTAAAGATTACAGTTTCTTAGCCAAGATTATTGCATGAAGATCCAGACTTTCAATCTATTCCTATGTTTACGAAGGTTAGCTCAGAAAGTACCACTAGAGGAATGCTTAACACTCCTAAGGCTCTAAGCCCATGCCCATTCTTTTAATTCTTTATCTAGACAACACCTTTAGGAATCGATTTTTAGACCTCAAACAACAGGAGGGATTACATTTACAAAATGATTGTTAAGAAAACTGGGACCTATGTTGTTGTCGATCTTATAGGCAATAAATACGTTTTTTATAGTGATACATTTAGGAATTGCTAGCCAGTAAAGCTACTGCAAATAGACAGAAACATCTTTACATTTGTGCAGGTTAAACATCTATCTCAGTATTGCATTCTGACTGACTTGATGTTTTTTAGTTATTTTCTTTAGTAGTCCAAAATAAATTGAACTGCAAAAAGCAAGCAATTTTGTATGCAGTTGTTAGCAATAGTGATCTGATCAGAAAATAATAGAAGAGGGAAGATATGTTTTAAAGGGTAAAGGCCAAAGAAGCACACTTTCCCACTGACATAATGAGAGGATCGAATTCCAGGTTTAAGGTGATCAGAATCTCTAAACTACTTACTACTTCCTTGAGGGAGGAGGGGGAAAATTACCCTAGGAAGGAGTCCAAAGAGTGGATTCCCACAGCTTGATATCAGCGGTCAGTGCCAAAATCTCAGAATCAGCTGGGTTCCATACAAAAAAATCACATTTCCACATCCAAGCCTTAATCAACTCTAACATCCCTGATAGGCCAAGACTGTCAGTGGTCTGGCTGGTTTACATATTCACCGCTAGCTGTATACTTGATAGTTCAACTGCTAATGGTCGAAGATGAAGGAGGGGAAAAGAGAGGAGCCCTGGAACAGAACTCAAAAAGTCCAACTGAATTACATGAGTTTGTCCTTCCAGAAAGTATACATACCACCGGGGGGCCCAACTCCAGCCCCAAGATAATCCAAAATTTAAATCACAATCTTATAGTCAATTGTTTTTAAGATCGTTGACTTATCTAATAATGCGACCATCCGTTTATCACCCTCTTCTAACATCATGCTCAGATAATCTGCTACAGTACTAACAACAGACTCAAGACTAATGTTAGGACAGACACTTCTAGCAAGTTTTTACTTCCACGTGCAGCTGTAGGTAACTAAACTTGCAACAGCTAGGAAATGGAGCAAATCTTTTCTGTATTCATTAGGCCTTAATCCTGGCTTCCTGAGGAAGAGACAAAAATAGCCTTTTTAATTCCCCCAAAGACAATCCCAGTTTTCAGTTATTAAAGGGCTGACGCTTGTCTGGAGTCTCAAGTCATATGAGCTGTGCAGACATCCAGTGGTGAATCTGATGATCTAAACCATCCCACCAGATTTTCAAAGTCCCTGAACTAGGAGCAGGTTTCAAGAACATTCTATGTATGCTCAACTGACTTGAGGACTACCAAATGTGCAGTCTCTTTTTAGAATACCACAAATCGGAGACCACGCAAAGGTGTTCCAATCTATTTGGAAAGACAATTATTCAACAAAACAGAAAGTTCCTAATTCTATGCACAAAAAGGAGAATCAGATGTAATTGATTAAAAAGGATTCAATCTGTATTCTTTATTTAATCTTAATTAGAAACAGACAGCAATAGTCCAGCAAGCACGTTTCATCCATCCACAGGGCTTCACCAGGGCTGAGAAAGACATATATAATATGATTTTCAAACATTCAGGTATCCCAGAATTCATAAATGAAACCAGCTCTTTATTATTATTTTAAGATTGTAGATCATAAATACTTATCAATATATAAATCGTGTTTACAATTGATAAAACTTTCTTCAAAATGTAAGATTTTGATGGAATCCCATATTTTCATTTATTACTATAAAGTAAAATCATTGGAGTATCAACAATCTATATAACAATCCTTGATTCAACCCAGTCTTTATTCATTTAAAATATACATATTACAATAAAAACTCTCCAAAAATATAAAAGTATCAAAATGTAACCTATCTTTAATATCAATAAATGTCCTCTTAATGACTGTATCAATCAGAACTAAAAGTAAAAATACCACACGTACTCACATAACAATCTCTATATATTTGTGCACCATGCGAATTATTTCACTTTCCGTCCGATAGGTGGACTTATGTTTATGTAGAAAATCATTTAACACATGAAATTATAATAATAACCAAATGTGTGTTCCTTCACAAAGTCTTTTAATGAATGCATCCTAGATATTAGTAAAATCATCATAGCATATACTATTCATATGTAACCATGCATCCCAGTATTAAGCATGCTAACACCAAACCAGGCCCAAGACACTCCATAAGGGGAGGCCACAACCATGCTCCTATTGTTACAATGTAGTACATATAATTCTCATGCACAATATTAGGTCTCTGTGGAAATGAAAACTGCACTTCTGCAGAGTTTATTTCCTGTATAAATATTGTAAATTGCCTACTGTTTATCAATACTTCCACGTCATTACACACCCCTCCTGAAACAGCAATCTTATTATTCAAAATTTTTCCGAGTTGAAAGCCCTATATGAAAATCACACACCTGCCCTAAACGCTGTTGCTCCTCACAGAAACCTGGACAAACGCCATCGCAGGACCTGACATCATGATCGCTATCCCCAGATCACCCAGAAGGACCGCCTCAGAGGAGGCATTACCGTCACCCACAAATCCCACAAATCCAACCTCTGACTGAGCACCCTCACCGATTGGTCCACAGACCTGATGGAACACCTTTCCTTTAAAATACAGACCAACCCGACCACCACTCTCCAAAGCACCCTCATCTACAGACTCCCCGGACCCTGCGCACCTTTCACCGGCTCCAACACCAACCTCATCAACCCGCAAGCCATCCCCTTCACTGACTACCCCTTGCAGGGAGACCTCAACTTCCACCTCAACAACCTTCAAGACTCCAACTCCACCTCCCTCCTGGTCAACGTCCTCAAAATCGAAACCCATGCACTCAGCAGGACACTCCCTTGACCCCATCTTCACAGCAGGAAACCCCATCACCTTCAACCACTCATCCGAACTCCCATGGATGGACAATATTTACATCCACTTCACCTTCAAAACTAGCATCATCAGCATAAGTCCACACCAACTCCAGCTGAGGAATTAGAACAAGATCTCTGATGACCAGCTCACTGCATCCCTCAGCAGCCCTGCTCCCACCTCTACGGACGACGACCAAACCACCGCTGCCAGAATCCTGCACAACTGGATCATCGACTGCGCCAACACCATCGCCCCCTCAAGAAAACCACCAACCCACACACCAAGAGAGCCACCTTGTTCTCCACCAAACTCTGAGAATCTAGATGAACCTGCAGATGCATCGAAAAGATATGGAGGAACTCCAAAACTACAGCAGACCTTTACAACCTCAAAGCAGCCACCGCCGCCCACCAGAAGCTCATCGGATACTCAAGGAGGAGAGCACTCCAGGACAGAATCTCCACCCACATACACAACAGCAAAGAACTAAGCATGGGCGAATTTTACGAATCTGGCGTTCGGGAATTTGCGCATTTGCGAACTCGCAATCCGCAAAATCTGCGAATTCTCGCGAATTTGCGATTTTTTAAAATTTGTGTTCGCAAGGGTTTCTGCCAGTTTGCGAGGGTTTTGTACCAGTTCGCAATTGCGAACTTACTTGTCGGCTCGCAACGGTCGTTACTATGTTGTTTCTACGTCTGGTTCATCATCACAGGTTCACAGCACCCTCTGTTTCACCACTGCAACCCTGTTTCACCCATGCCACCCTCTGGTACATCAATGCCTCCCTCTGGTTCATCACTGTAGATTATGGGGGGGAAAGTAAGCACACCTGCCCTGCTTCCACTGACATGAATTAATTTGGGGTTGATTTATTATTGTGTCACTGTTTTAAAATTCCAGTCTGGCACCTGCTTCCTTATTTGTAATTTGCTTTCTGTTGCAGTGCAATTTTTTTTTTCCAGGACCTTTGTGGCCTACTTGTAGCTATTCTATGAGCCTGCTGTGAGGGTCAGAGCAGGGTCATACAATTGTTGCAACTAGCAACTGAACTCTGGAGGGGCCCCAGTCAGGAAGCACTACAGGGAATGGTTACTAATGATGAGTTTGAACTTTTGCACCTGCTGAGTGCTTTCTATTTTGCAAAACTCATTTTTCTGCAATTTCACGGGATTCGCGGAGCACAGACTTGTGCGAGATCGAATTCGGAAGCCGCAAATTCGTGCGAATATGCGATTTGTTTTTTTGCGGTGTGTTAGTTCGCAAGGTTTTGTGCGTTTTAGCGAGACGCTTGTAGCGCAACGGCGTGAAGTTACCCTAACGGTCGTTCACGGGTGCGGCCATCTTGTTTGCGTGACGTATTTCCGTTTCCGGGCGCGATGTGTAATCTCGCAAAGTGTGCGGCTCGCTAGTACAATTTTGCGTGTGATCGCGCGAACTAACCCACGTGGTCGTGAACGGGCGCGGCCATCTTGTTTCTCATTCATTGCTATAGTTCTGGGCATGCTTTTTGTACCCTCTCTGAATCTCTGCCATCCTTTGCTTGCTTGAAGTTTTTTTTATCTATTTTACTTATTATCTATCTCTCTATTTTTCTAGCTCTATATTTTTGTGTTTTCTGCAACTTTTTGGTTAATTTTAAACTACTTTTTTAAACTCTTTTCTTTTCTTCTTCCCTATTCTATTTCTTCTTTATTATTTAGCTTCCTTTCTGCCCAGACCATGGTAAAGGGAGCCGGGAAGCATCCTGAGAAGGGAAAGGGTCCCGCACCCCGTGCCCGGCTCCCGTGCGGGCGTTTGAGGGGGGAGCAGGTCGCACCCCGGGAGATCTTCAGCGCGGAGGAGGTGGCCGCACTAATTTTTTATGTTCAGCGCCGCCTCCCCAGGACCATCATGGCAGGCGGCAGGATCGCTAGCGGGTACGGGATCCAGGAGCGCCGGAAGCAGTGGGAGAAGGTGTGCCGGGCCATGTACCAACACTCTCGGGTCCGGCGCACCTACAACCAGGCCACCCACCGTTGGACGGATCTCCTGAACCGGGAACGCGATCTGCTCGACCTGCTCAGCCTTGAGATCCCCGGGCTTGGTGAGCAGTAGTAGCTATTTCTTTACTACTCTGTTTTCTCCTGCTCTGTGTGTTATTATATTGCAAATTTTTGTTTTTTACCAAGAGCATTAATGCTGCTGTTGTAGGTAAATTATATTTCAAAATCTTCTGTGCATTTCTGGTACACTGCTCTCCTTCTCAGTAGCGTTGCTACTATGCTTATTTGTTTTCGATTTTGTGTTCATTTCATTGGCCTGTGAAATTATGTATGAGTGTAGTTTAAAGAACTGCGTAATGCTAGACACTAAGGGTCAAATTTTTAATTACCGGCGCATCCCTGCAAAGTAGCAAGGATGCGCCAGTAATTGTGCACCACGCCATCACCACCCATGGTGCGCCGTATTCACAATGCGGCGCACCATGGGCCCAAAAACGTCACCAAAGCGTTATGCATCTGTGCCGTAAACGTGGCGCATTGCTGTAGTTGCGTTGCAACGATGGCGCAGCTCCAGCAATGCTCTGGGGTGCTCTGTCTCCCCAATGCTGCGTCAAACTGTACGTCTGCTTCAAGCAGGCGCAGGGTTTGAGTCACGCATCATTGTCCTCAAAGTGACTGATTGAAATCTTGTAGATTTCCCTCAGCCACTTTAAGGATGCGTTCCTGCGCAGGAACGCCCTCCCTTGCGCCGGAACGCCCCCTGATGGCGCAGGGCTTTACAACGTGATGCATCTCCCATATGCGTCACGTTGTTAATATACGCCGCACCATGGCGCCTCTTTTGTTCTGCCGCTGCGTCACAAAAGTCACGCAACAATGGAGCAAAAGAGCCGCAAGGGGCTTCTAAATCAGCCCCTACAGACTCAAGTCCAGTCTTTCCTTTGTACACATCGCGATATGAAGAAATAGTGGTGGTGGATTGATAGTTTGAGTATTTTAATGACTGGTTAATGTAGTAGGAAACTTTTTAGTGTTGTCGCTGATCTGCAATCACGATGGACTTTGTCTGTCACTTAGCGTGCTGCGGACTGCTGCCTGCCAGTCCTAGGCGAACCTTTTTAGTAGTTTGTTTAGTGAGTTGCATAAGAACTTTCCAAGTCGAATGTCTGCAAATCAAGCAATACTAATAACGTAGTAGACCACATGAGATTGTTCAATATATCCCGTGGAATAGTTGTCTATTTGCTATTTCGCCAAAATATTTTGTTATTGTTCTTTTGAAATGTTTGATTTTAGTTGACAAATATCATCATGTTTTCTGGTCTTTCTTTCTTTCATGTTGTACATCAGCTCCCACCAGGGGCAAGAGGGCATTGGAGGAGGCTGCTGCTGCTGCTGCTGCTGAACAGGATCGGTCGGGCGAGGGCTCCTTTGCTGGGCCCGGTAAGTTTTAATTTTAATATAGAGTACCTATTTTTTCCTAGCATTCCTCATTCGACGTTTTCTAAATCGTCTTTGATCTTCTTGTAGGCTGTATCTAAATTCTTATCCCGCCTCGAATATGACTCCCTCTGGTATTACTAGATTATTCTTATTAGTCTGTCTGTGTAGCTAAGTAAGATGATTGCACATTTGGCAATTCTATTGGACTCCCATTCTAGTCAGCAATAGCTCTATGCACTGAGTGCAGTCCTCTGGGTTTGTCCATAATGTCTTTTCAAGTCTTCTAAATGTTTATGCTTTGACAATTGCCAACAATAAAAAGGTGAATGACCACCAAGAAAGAATAAGATACTACTTTACTTTTGGTTTGGATAGGAGGACAATCCATTCTACTACTGTTGCAGGGACAAATATGCACAAACAGAACTATGGACACTAAATAGTGCATTGTTTATCAATTATAATAGGCACAGGTAGACTTTCCACATACATCAGTGATATCAGACTTTGAAGAACCCCCAATCTCCTTACTGACTAGATAGTGTGGCAGAGTCATTTAGCTCCCAAATTCATCGATGATTGATCCCCAATGATGATTATCCAACGCAGGACAAGAGTACGGAGTCAGAGTCCAGAAGTGTCAAAGGCACAGGCTCATGCTTGCAAATTGCAAAACCTTTAGCTCATTCACTCATGACCAAATACCATAGAGTCTATTTAAGTTTTAAAGCTTTAATAAAAGTAAAAATATTTATTAAAATCAAGCCTGTCATAAAACAGAAACTGTTGATTAAAAATGGAAAAGTGCTAATAGTGATTTATTTCACACATTTATTGTTGGCGAGCCGAGCCCTCACCTGGTTTGAACTTTAATTTTTTCTTTTGGTGATGAATCGTTGGTCCCTCTGTCCTAGTGGTGATGATGATGATGATTTTTTCTTAGAAGTGAAGTTTCTGTCTGTTATGAGAAAAATGGTGCGTGTTAAAAAGTAAGCATTCATCAGTTGTGCCAAAAAGTGCAGCAAGACAAGACCCTTCACTGGAAAATTTTACTTTAGAGTAGACAGTCACAAATTATTAGATTGGTTTCTGTATTCACATTTCTTCATTCCTAGACAAAATTCTAGTGAGTGGTGTATGTCTATGAAATTTAACATTCTTAAATGTACTTTGTAGGTGGAACATCTGGTGCTGGGCCCAGCACGGAGGTGGAGGAGGAATGCTCTGGGGAGGAGGCGGTGGAAGTGCCGGAGCAAACTGCTGTGCGGGTTGCCAGGGTAGTGGCGGGCAGTGGTAAGCTCTTATATTCCTTACTTATTGAGATTGCAGACTGCATAGTGTGCTGCTCCCCGTGAGAAAATGTAAGGGTTGTCCAGATGAGAGACATGAAGAAGAATGATTGACATTTAGGGGCCTATTATGATGGCGGACGGACCTGAGTCCGTCTGCCACCATAGAGTAGGAGGGACCGTCCGCAGAGGCAGTGGCGGTCCATCCATGGTAATTAGGATGTGACCGCCACCCTGGCAGTCACAGCCTGTATTTTTATCATTGCGGCTGGTGCTGCTTGAAGCAGCACCTGCCGCAATGATAAAAATGTAAGTTCTGCATTTGCATGCACAAAGCGGCAGGCACTGCGTGGTGCCTGCCGCTTTGTGCAGGCAAATGCAGGGGGGTACCATAGGTGCCCCCCATGTGCACCCCCCACACCCCCTTCACCTCTGGGGGCCCGCAACGGGCCCCCAAACAAAAATCTGTATGCCTTTGCACGTCAGAAATGCCACCTTGTAAAGGCATGTGTTCCTCCAGACATCCTAATATGGCTGGCGGTGCCTGATAGACACCGCCAGCCATGTTAGTGCTTTTCAGCCGCGGACAGGAGGCGACCGCGGCAGAAAAGCTGCGGACTGAAAAATGATCCCCCAGCCATCCAAATCTGGCGGGGGGTCTTTTTCAGTCCGCTGTGGATTTCTCGCATCCTCTGGGCCGGCGATGGATTCCGCCGGCCCGAAGGATGCAGGAAATCTGCAATCGTAATCTGCCCCATAGTTTGAATGGATGGATGCCTGGATCATGGTACTATCTGACTCTTAGATAGCATATGTGTATATAGAGAGAGTAGACAGTCACTGGATGAACTAAGTGTTACTTTGAAGAGCATGTAACACCGCACCAGCACGTCCGTCCCAGTGTAGGAAAGGCAAGGAAAAGAAGTTGTAATTTTGTCCGAATACTACCATGCATAGTAGCAGTAGTTTGTATTGCAAGCACAGCATATATCCGGCTATTACGATGGCCACTCACTACCTCTGTTAATAAGTTTAGTAGAACTCGGTCATTCATGTGTGGTTGTATCACTGATAACTCAATAAAAAGCAAAGCACCTAAAGTCATCCCATATGTAAGTAAATACATACCATGTGGAGTGATAGATAATCAGATTATTTATCTTCTTCATTTTCCTTTTCTAGTATTCATTGGCACTGTAGGGTGAAACTTAAATTAATCAAGCAGTAGCCCTTGTAACAGTGTATTCTCAGTGCCACCCGTAATAGAAAAGTAAGAGCATCACCACCTGTATGTACTGGACTGGTACAGTAACGCAAGTCTGTCTCATTCATCATGGTGGGTGTCTGTTTTCCTCGGGTGCAAGTTGACTGCGCTGGCATTATGCCGGCTTGCAGAAATTAACGTACCAATTTTGCTAAACAAGAGAGAAGAAGAAGAATAAGACTGGTGTACTGTCATAGTCGACTCTAATGGAGTGAGTCCATAGTGCTCGTAGAATTGATTCCTTAAACTCCCACTAATGTTAGAGCAAGGGTGAAGAAGTGGGAGGTTAGATAGATACTGGCCACAATAGTTATGTACTACACTTGCAAGTTGCTAGGTCTACTGTGACATAACTTTCTGCTGAATCATTTTTTGTTCATCTTAAAGAGCATTGGTTACAGACTATGTCTTTCTTTCTTCATATAGATGCTCCTTCCAAACCAAACCGGAAGGAGCTGGCTAGACGGGCCCAGCAACGGAGGCTGGAGGCCACTGTCGCTGATTATCGGCGGCTGGTGGCCCAGGAGGAGGGGGACACGCAGTCTACCACAACATCTACCGAGACAGCTGCATCCTCGTCCGCGCTCCCTGGGTCACCCAGACGGCGCAGATCTCCAGAGGTACGGAGCCGTGGTACCGCAGCCACCCGCCACCGCCAAGCAGCCAGAAAATCAGCTGCCCCCCACAGCAGTTGCAAGAAACGTATGCACCACCTTTCCCTGAGGGTTTCCTACCTCGAGCAGGAGCTGCTCAACACCAAAACCTTGCTTGAGACCCTCCGCTGGGAGCATTTCGACCTGGCCCGGAAATTCAACAGCAGCAGCCAGCAGTAGGAGGAGATTGTCCGTTGCCCCTTTTTTAAAGACTTCTGGGGGGTGGGAATTGGGAGTTGGTTTTTTTCACTTTTTTGGACTTTTCACGGACATTCATTGGGGTTAGGGAGTGGGGGTGGGTTGGGTCTTGTGGGAGATTATTTTTGTCTGGGATATAAATATACTTTAAACTTTATCTTAGCATACGTGTTTTTTTACTCCTTTTGAGGCTGGTGGGTGGGGGTTTAACAGTAACTTTGTTTTGGTGACACTTAAGTGGCATCTTGATTCAAGTTGTGTAATTAATTGCCCAAATGTTTTCAAAACTAAGTGCCTCTCACAGAGTAAGTGAATTCAATAGTCCTAGGACTTTACTAGTACTAGCGTCAGTCTCTCGTCTCTCCTAATACTCCATTATACTTCCTTTCCCCCAAACGCTTATCTTACCTGTAATTTGTGTTTGGAAATAGGGCTAGGCACAGGGCTGGCTGCACGTCAAATGGCGATATGGCAATCCTGGGTGGATGAAATGTCATCATTGCGTTGGTACTAGTGGTGTTACACAGTGGCAGTTGCAGCATCTGAATAAAAAGAAAATGAAACCTTGTTTGTCCTTACCGTAGCATTAGAACGGTACAATACAGAATATAGCAGGTGACAGTACACTAGAACAGTGCCACAATGTAGCCGAACAAATGGTAAAGTATTGAAAGTATAACTAGTACTTGCGTTGAATTTCTTTGACATTGGCTACTACTACAAGAAATAGTACTGAAGCTGAGTAAGTCTAGAATATATCCTCTGATTCCTTCACCAGCCTGTTGCTATGACCTTATCCTCCCCAGCAAGTGTGTGGAATTATTGCTGTTATTTAGTCACACATCAATCAAAACCACACAGCCCGGGGGAAGAGGATTAGGGTTTGGAAAATGGATGGGAATGGGGGTTTCTTTTTGGGTAAGTTTTGTTGAGAGAAGAAATAAAAGCACAGCATGGACAGGCAATAATTGAAGATAAAGAAATCTTTGGGTACAAAGCTAACCATAAATCCTTTAAGTGACATAAAGGAAGTGCATGCACTACTGCATGCATTGTTACTGAAAAGTAAGTAGTACTTTTGACAACCGTGAATGATAGAATGCGACAGTACAGGGCTGCAGCGTTTTCACTTGCCTATCTCTGCACTCAGAGAAACACTTCTTACATTAAATTAGGTTTAAAAAATAGCCGAAGTAAAACCTATAGAATGGCTGTAGGGATCAATTTAGAAGCAGAGAGAGATCCAAGAAATGCAGAGTCACACTCATAGAAGTTCACAGCAATAGCATCACTTAAAAAATAATTTGAAAAGAATGGATACTGTATCTGTATGTTGTTGTAGTTGTTCTGTTGAATTTGGTAAGTAAGTTGCACACATCAAACCATTCCTCTTATTAGCGGCACTCCTCCATTCCAGCTGACGCTTCGTCCATCAATGTTGGTGACCAGAAGACACCCTGTCCACTGCCTGCCTGGCGGATGCTGAATTGCGGCTCGCTAATGTGAAGCCTGAATTCATCCTTTTTTTCCCATTGCACAGACTGAAACCCGGGCTGTAATTATTGATGGAAAAACAGGAAGTGATATTAGAACACCACTAATAACACCACTAATAAATAAATATACGGTATGTATGCTGTGTAGTGCAAAAAGTCACACTTTGAGTTTCCTAATAGACAGTACAATATTTTTGAAAGTGTGTACTCTGTCTGAGTCTCTTTTTGAAGGATAAATAAGTATGGGCAAATTAATTTAGCGGATCTTTCCCCTCAAGCTAGGTGTACTGTGAACTGTGTTTTAGAACAAAATTAGACCTTCCCTGCAGTGCTCTCACCCAGACCCTTACTAAAGCTAGTCACAAAAATGTAGAAGACCCCCAATCAGATCTCAAAAAACGAGGCCTAGTAGAAAACTGGTGACAAAACGTACTTTGAAAGTAAAAATAAGCCTAAATACCCCCTTACCCACCGTGGATTGTATTCAAACCACTTGCAAGCAAGCAAAAGTAGCCATACCCAACATCGCTCCAAGACTCGCAAACCCCCCCACAAACAGCCCCCCACCCAAACACATGCAATACAAATACTGCTAACCCTAACGAGCCCTAAGTTAAGAATAGTGGTAAACGCTTTCTTTAACTATGCCAAATCCCCCCTTTCCCACCATGGATTTTTTTCAAATCACTTGCAACCAAAATTACACATTCCCACGAGTGCTCTAAGACCCCAGAACTCAGTTGCAAAAATCTAGAACACCCTGAAACACATGCAATCCTGCTGCTAGGGCTAACCCTAACGAACCCTAAATTACAAAAAGTGCCAAAAGGCTTTTCCTCATGGATTTTGTCCAAACCAGTTTTATCCAGTATTAGACCTTCCCAGTAAAGCCCCAAGACCCACCCGCAAAAAAGCACAACACCCCCAAACAGCCAAAAAGGAAAATCTCATACTTACAATATTTATCGGCCTTCGGTCCAAACGCGCTGTGCAGCTAGGTCTTAACTCCCGTTTTCCACCACGGATTTCCTGAAAAGCAAAACCACTTTTATCCGGTATTAGAGCTCCCCAGCAATGGCCTCAGAGCCGTCAACCTAGGCGAAAACTAGTAGAAGACCCCCAAACAGCCAAAAAGCAAAAGTACAAAAATGGGGACTTAGTCATTTTCATGGCAATTTCCAAAATCCCTCCGCGCGCGCTCTGCAGCTGGGCCCTAACTCCCCTCTGCCACCATGGATTTGCTTCAAACCTCTTGCAATCGAAAGTATCCATAGCCAGCAGTGCTCCCAGACCCTGAAACCCACCCACAAACACCAGGAAGCCCCTCCAAACAGGCCCCCGAAAACGCTACATTGAGCGAAACGTCGGACGTATTTACTGAAAAGCAAATGCAATCAAAATTAGACTGTCCCAGCAGTGCTCCCAGACCCCAAAACCCACCCACCAACACCCGGAACCCCCCAAAGAGCACCTCAAAGGCAAGCAAGTCAGCAAAAACGCAAAAAAAAATTTGCCTCCGATTTGGTCCAAACCACTTTTATCCGGTATTAGAGCTTCCCAGCAATGCCCCAAGACCCGTCAACTCACCCTCAAAGAAGTAGAACACCCCCACAAGTGCATAGTCTTTCTTCATTGGGCGTAATCCAGCCCTCTGCTTTGAGGGAAATAGGAGTCTGGAGGAGGAGGATAGAGGAGCATGTTCTTGTGAACTTGTGAACCTGAGGAATGCAGACTGCGGCACCTTCAAATCAATAAGCAAACAAGTGAAGACAGTTCTGCTGATGGGCTTGTTTTTGTGATTAGGTGATTAAAGGTTTAATTATATTAACTGTGCAAAACAAAGAAAGACAGACACACAGGGATAAAAGTGAATAAGGACGAAAAAGAAAGTTATTGATTCATTGGCTCATTGTCAGGGAATAAGAATAAGAGTTCGTCCTCATACTCTGTGAATTCAGGCAGGAGTAGGTCAGTGTCAACTAACAGAGAAGAAATTCCCTCATCTAAGTTGCTGTCCTCCTCGTCTTCATCCGGCATGTGTTCTCATACTTTGTAATCTGTTGGTATGAGGTGTTGATTCATCTTGATCATTGTTAACCTCTCCACGTTTTTGGGCGAGAGGCGGGTCCGTTTGGAAGTTACAATGCCACCAGCAGCACTGAAAACACGTTCAGAAGACACACTTGGAAGTGGGCAAGACAAGTAGTTTATAGCCAGGTTGGAGATCTGTGCCCACAATTCTTTTTTCCCATGCCAATACGCCAATGGGTCAGCATTAACATAGACATCTGTTGAGTCATTCAGATAGTCCTGCACCATCGACCCAAGGTTCTCCAAGGTTCCTCCACTTTGCTTACTGTTTGATGGGACCTTTTGAGAACCAAACCCAAGCCGAGTTAGCCAATCCTCTTCTTCACCCAATGTTACTGTTGTGTCTGGTGCAGATGATCTGGTTGCCGGTGTCTTAAACAGCTGAGAGGTCACTTGTGCCACAGCCACAGGTGCAGAAGTGAATTCTTTTGACTGGGGATGGCCTGCTGATGCTGATGTACTGCTTTTTCCTTCAATTTGCTGCCGTTCTCTTTCAAACCTCATGGCTGACCAGGCTAGCCAACGTTTGTACTTTGTAACATCTTCATCATCAAAAGGAAAGAATGCTCGGCCAGCCAGCTCCTTTTTGTAGCGTGGATCCAGAATAGTAGCACAAATGTA
This sequence comes from Lissotriton vulgaris, assembly GCF_964263255.1. Lineage (NCBI taxonomy): Eukaryota > Metazoa > Chordata > Amphibia > Caudata > Salamandridae > Lissotriton > Lissotriton vulgaris. Next base: position 299,387,100 of record NC_141691.1, on the reverse strand, counting down.
ATGCTGTTCTGAGTGGATAATTTTAAGACGTTCATCGCCAAGTAGGCGCTCTAACAATTTCTCCACCAAAACAAAAGCGTCTTGCTTTTTTAAATCTTTTTGAAACATAGAAGACACCGCCTTCAGTTGGTGCTCCAGCATGCGCAACAATGGGATAGCTTTTCCCAAATTACAGTCCTCCTTGCTGACTGCACGCGTGAAGACCTCAAAAAGACGAAGCATGTCTGTAAGACTTTTAACTAGGTCCCATTTCGGCGCATCTAGCCTCAGGTCCTTCTGAGCTGTACCCAGTGTTAAGAAATAGTGATCAAGGTCCGTATACTACTCATACAGACGCTCAAGCTAGTAGAAGGTTGAGTTCTAACGTGTTGGCACCTCCTGGATGAGTGCTTTCACTGGCATTCGACGTTCATGTAGCAGGCTCCTCAGATGCTTCCGGGCCTTAAAAGAATGGCTGAAATGGTTGCACATTCTTTGGCAGGTGGCCACTAACTTGCACGCTGGACTGTCTTCATCACTCAAGAATTTTTTAACAACCAGGTTTATACAGTGCCCCAAACACGGCACTCTGAAATAGTGACCCAGATCCATGGCCTTAACTACATTGGCGCCATTATCCGTGGAAACATAACCAATCTGGCGTTTTTTTGGGGACAGCCAGTGAAAGACCTTTGTGTTAAACTCATTGAAAATGTTTTTTCTGTATGACGTTTCTCCAAGCCAAACATGGCTAGTGTAGCATGTTTCCGAGCAGCTTTAAAAACTTGGTCCGGGTCAACACCTGCATTTAGCTTTGCTTTAACCCCTGAAAAAGAGACCCAGTGTGCAGTGATGCACATGTAATCAGCGCCTGCACCACTGGTCCACATGTCTGTTGTCAGATGTATAGTGTGAACAGCATTCTTCTGCAAAGCTGCCCCAATCACCTCCAGCACATCTTCATGTAGTGCTGGAACCGCAACTCTGGCAAAATAGAACTGGCTAGGAACCTTCCATTTAGGGCAGAGCGCTGCCACTAATTCTAGAAAACCAACCCATCCTACAAAATAAAAAGGGAGAAGGTCCAGAGCTAGCATTTTAGCCAGCTTAGTGTTATACAGACGCGTCAGTGGGTGGTTGCGATCATATGCGCTTCTGAAAACAGCATGGTTCTAATGTTGGCCTGGACCATGCTTTTACGGGAGGATGATGATGATGATGACTTCTTCGACCCAGTTACGCTCGCTGATGAACTTTTTTGCATTGGTGTCTCACTCTCTTCCACACTCTTAGTGTGGCTCACAGGGGGTGTGCTGCTGACAGGGGTACTGGGTGTAAGTGAAGTGTTTGACACTTCATCCTCCTCGTCATCATCAGATGAAACATCAACGTTTTCTTGACTTGCAATTCAGGCTTTGTTGATCTCCTTTAGGTGCGCAAACCATTGGACAGCGTGCTGTCTCTTAAGATGACCTCTCGGGCCTCCGGTACCATAGTTGGTACCAAACTTACCACGACTAACTGCAACCTTAAAAATGCTACAAATGGAAAAGTTTTCCTTTTTTGGGCAAACACTAAAGAAGTCCCAAACTGCAGACTTGAAATGTCTGTGGGGGCCAAAGGAGGCGGCGATACTGGTGGTGGTCATGCTGCTAATGCCAGATGAAGTGGAGGATGTGTATTGCCGAACTTTACTACGTTGTGCACTTTGACCACCACTAATTGAGGTCAAGGTGGATGGAGGTCCCTTCTGGCGAGGAAGAAATATGGAAGCGGTAGGTGTTGGTGTACTAGTTAACTCCAATGATTGTGGTGTTTCCATTGCCTCCTCGTCGACAACATCATCACGCTCAGCAGCTTCTCGGGCTAGGGTCAAAATGTCTGTTTGCTGCATGCCCAATGGGGCTGCGGTGACCTGTATGATGACTGCATCGTCGTCTTGAGAGTCTTTATCAGCAGGAGTATCCGCCACTTCTTGTTGAGCCTCTTTACACTCCATAACTATGAGACTTTCGACGACCTTCCTTTTACGCTTAACTACCTTTGACAGATCATGGTGTGCCTCACTCTCAGACGGCAGTGATGGTTCCCAATTTAGATCCGTATCATCAGAAGGAGGTGGGCTTGAAGAAGATGTAGACACCACCCTTGATCTTTTCCTTGCTAGGGATGTGGAAGACAATGAAAGATCATCAGGAGGAGTGGCTTCCTCAAATGATACCTCGGCTTGATTGTCGATTTCCTGATGTGCCCCTACTTTGGGAGGAACAACTATTGTGGGCACTTGTGACCCTCCATGCACATCTGCTTGCGCATCTCCTTGCGCTGCCTCTCCTTCACATGTACTTGGGCTTGTACTTGCACATGTGGTTGTTGTTGCGGCTTTGGTTGTTCAACACTCGTCAGATGAGTTACAACAACCTGTGTTGATTGAGGGACATTGCTGCTACTTTCTTGCGATGAGCCAACATCACTGGTCGATGGTGATTGAACAACTAGACTAAGTGCCTCTGCAGCACTCAAGGGCTTGGACTTAAGTTGGCGTGGTGGTGGTGGCACTGAGCAAAATGGTGCGGGGGTCCTGCTTCCAGCTTGGTCCTCAGCAGATCTTGCTGCTGCTGCAGGCGTACTTTTTTTTTACTCCCAAAAAATGTGGCGGGTGGGACACCAGTCTCCTTAGTAACTTGCTTCTTCTGCTCCTTACTGGCAACTTTCTTGCTAGAGGAGCTACGGGGAACTTTTTTTGGGGCCATCAGAACATCAGGCCGCAGTTGCACGAGTTGCAGAGTTGTCTGTGGCCAGACGTGACGTCGCTTCGTGTTATGCTGCACACACACACCGCTGCAGGACTTCTTCCTGGCACTGGTGGTTGTCTTGAGTCTTGTGCACCTAAAAGCAATGGAAGACAGAGGAACATCAGTTCAGTTATACACCCCAAAAACTCGAAAACCACATAAAAATCAGCACAATCCCATGCCATTCCAAGCCCTCCATGATGTTTAAATTCAAGATACCCCACAGAAAGACTAGGCCCATACACCACTCACTACCCCTGGGCCAAATGTATGAAAGCTAGGCAAAATGGGTGCAGGCCTGAGAACACTGCCTGCATTCAAAATGGCCCGTTGCCTCCCAGCACATGCCCAGGGCCTGCCTGTACCAGCACTCAAAATGGCCCCCACCCACATGGCCTGTCTCCATGAACACCCCAAAAATTCGAAAAACACTGAAAAATCAGCACAATCCCATGCCATGCATGCCCTATATGATGTCTAAATTCAAGACACCACACAGAAAGACTAGGCCCATGCACCACTCACTACCCCTGGTTAAAAGGCCCCAACAACAGCCCAAAAAATCGAAAAACACAGAAAAAAACAGCACAATCCCATGCCATCCATGCCCTCCATGGGCCCTTATTTATGAGGCCTTGCTCAGTTTTGCGCTGCCGGTGCGTCACTTTTTGTGACGCACCAGCAGCTTACAAAATGCGCCTTGTTGCGCCATATTTAAAAAGTGACGCATCTAGGTAGATGCGTCACTTTTTAAACCCCTGCGCAGGATTATACCTGCGTCAGGTATAATGTTTGCAGAGGGGGCGTTCCCCCGCAAAAAGCCTCGTAATAGTGACGCAGTGAAATCTATCAGATTTCACTGCTTCACTTTTAGGATGCTGTTGCGTCAAAATCTTGCGCCTGCCTCACAGCAGCAGTAAAACTGACGCAAGCCCTTTCACATGGGGCTTTCCCCATGTGTAAGGACGCATTGCTGGAGTTGCGTCACTTTTTTGACACACTCGAGCAATGCGTCACTTTTGCGCTTACAGATGCGTCAGAAATACTGACGTATCTGTAAGTCCTTGCAACATGATGCGTCATACATTAAATATGACGCATCATTGGTGTCGCAAGGAGTATGCAGTGAAAAGTGACCCATCGCTGTTTTCACGCAGCGATGCATCACTTTTCATAAATGAGGCCCATGATGTTTAAATTCAAGACACCCCACAGAAAGACTAGGCCCATGCACCACTCACTACCCCTGGTCAGAAGGCCACAACAACAGCCCAAAAATCGAAAAACTCTGAAAAATCAGCACAATCCCATGCCATCCATGCCCTCCATGGTGTTTAAATTCAAGACACCCCACAGAAAGACTAGGTCCATGCACCACTCACTACCCCTGGTCAAAAGGCCCCAACAACAGCCCAAAAATCTAAAAACACTGAAAAATCAGCACAATCCCATGCCATCCATGCCCTCCATGATCTTTAAATTCAAGATACCCCACAGAAAGACTAGGCCCATGCACCACTCACTACCCCTGGTCAAAAGGCCCCAACAACAGCCCAAAAATCGAAAATTCCAAAATTGCAGTTGCAGCAACTGTAATGCCCCAAACAAACTTACTTGTGAAATTTCTAATCTAAAAGTGATCCAAAGAAAGTCAAAAAGGCCTCAAATCCAAACATCCAGCAGCATCCACAAAAAGTAATCCTTCCAGGTCAAGATCCGATTGAAAGTGACCAGCACATGAAGAAAGCACTGGGAGGAGCCTGCTGGACAGGAACAGGAAGTTGGAGACTGTGGGGCACTTCCTTCCTCCCCCCCCCCCCAAAATGGACTCCTTGCAAAAAAAAGTGCAGGCAAATGTCAACCTGAGGAGTTATTCTGATAAATATCATTTTCAGAAGGTTTATGCTGCTTGCTGGTGGATTTCTTGTGCAGGATTGCAAATTCTGCATTTCGCGAGTGCGAGATTGTTGCTGCCCGCCGCATCTACGTGTTCACAATTGCGAACTCTCGGGATGCGTGCTCTGCAAGGTGGCAAGCCGCGATTACGTAAACTCCTGCGGGATCCCGCAGCAAGATCCAAAATGGCGCAGCACTCGCAAAATATCAAGAAAAACAACTCGGCAAACGCTGAATTTGCGGATTGTGAATTTACCGAAAATCCGCAAAATCCGCCAGCGGAACGGATTTTCCCCCCATGCTTAAAAAGAACTCTTCGGCATCATCAAAGAGTTCGCCCAACCCAACAGTGAAACAACCGACACTCCCTCCTCCCAGGACCTCTGCGGCAGACTCAGTGCCTTCTCCCATCAAAAAAGCAAGACCATTTATGACAACTTCGACGACAACAACCTACACACGGAACCTACACCCACCTTTCCCAACATCATGCAGCCTATACTTGACAGCTGGACTGTCCTCACCATCAAATAAACCCTGAGAACTATGAAGTCAACTCACTCTGGGGCAACCCCTGGACCCCTGCCCCAACACGTCTATCACAGAGCCACTGAACTCCGACAAATCATCAACCACTCTTTTACCGATTAAGGAAACACACAGAGATCAACCCTATCCTGCAATAACACTCAGCAGACCCCACTGTCCTCAAAAACTTCAGACCAATCTCCTTATACCCATACCTAGCGAAAGTCATCGAAAAAGACATCAACAGCCAACTCGTCTCCTTGATAGAAGAAAACAACATCCTCAATTCCACCAAATCCAGTTTCAGGAAAAAACACACCACCGAAACCGCCCTTCTCACCACAACAGATGACATCCGTTCCCTCCTTGACAGAGGAGAGACTGTGACCCTCATCCTCCTTGACCTCTCCACAGCCTTTGACACAGTCTCTCACTGCACCCTAGCCCACAGAATTCATGACGCAGGAAACCAGAACAAGACCCTCGACTGGATCCACTCATTACTATCAGACAGAAAGCAACGGGTCAGACTCCCACCCTTCCTCTTGGATCCCACACTGACCACCTGCAGATCCCAAGGATCCACCATCAGCCCCACCCTGTTTAAAGTCTACATGGCCCTGCTCGCACCCATCGTCAGAGCTCACAGACTCAACATTAAATCCAACGCAGAAGACACCTAACTCATCCTCTTCCTATCCAAGTAACCCAACATCTCCAAACACAACATTCAAGAATGAATGGAAGCATTCACCAGGTGGATGAAGAACTGCTGCTGACAATTAAACACAGACAAAACCAAAGTACTCTTCAAGGGGAAACACCCCGATGCCTTGTGGCCACCTGTCCTCGGGAATCCACCCCCACTACTGACCACGCACGCAACCTCGTAATTATCCTGGAATCCAAACTCAATATGGACCGCAAAATCAACGCTGTCTCTTCCTCCTGCTTCCACACCCCTGTCTCCTATGAAAGACCTTCCACTGGATTCCCCCTCAAACAAAGGAACCTCATCAGCAGCAGACTCGATTATGCCAATGCACTCTATGCCCGGATAAACAAGAACCTCACCCACAAACTCCAGAACATACGGAACGCCTCTGCCAGACTAGTCCTCAACCTACTGTGCCACTGCCACATCACCCAATACCTTCAGACACTACATTAGCTTCCCTTTAATAAGAGAATCACCTTCAAGTTCCTCACCCTACCTAACAAAACCCTTTACAGCACCGGAACTGACTACCCGAACAACCATTTCTCATTCCACACATCCAACAGATCCCTTCGCTCAGCCCAACTTTCCTTTGCTATGGTGCAGTGCATCAAGAAGACTGGAACAGAAGGCTGTTCTTTCTCCTTCCTTATGGCCAAGGCATGGGACACCCTCCCTCTCCACCTCCAACAGATGCCAACACTCTCCAAGTTCATGAAGGACCTCAAGACCTGGCTCTTTTTCGAATCGCCATGAACATCCAGGAGCTGCGCTCTCCCCCCACATTTCCTTGAGACCCTTTCGGGTGAATAGTTGTGCTTAACAAACCCTGATTGATTGATTGATCGAACAAGATGAATCTATATAATAAAGAAAATTGTGTAACTCATTCTGAATATTCATTACTCTATTCGTGTCTATCTTCTTCAATTTTCTAGCTTACCTTGATTTCAGCAGCAGCCCATTTACTAAAATTTGAGTGGGAAAAATCTCATCAGCCAACTCTATTGGAATATTTAATTTCTCAATAGTTGTTAAAAATCCTTTATAAGTACTTTTAGAGAGTAAACTTCTTTAAGAGCAGTATGTCTTCTCTGTGGCTTTGAAGAGTGTGACTAAATATAGGTTTATTTGCTTTATGATACGTCTACTAATTGCTTCCAGCTGTTTTTGGATTTTTTCCCCCTTTTTTAATACATGACTAAACTACTGATAAGTGCTAAGTTTGATATTGCATTCTATTGTTTTTGAGGTGCAATAGCATCTAAAATTGTTGAAAATGCATGATTAAACCTAACCAACTTCATTTTGAATCCCAGTTTAGAATCATCTTCTGAGAGGTCTCATGCCTTCAAAACATCAGAGACGTTTTGACTGAAGAAAAGTAGAATAATACCCCTCCAATTCTGCTGGACTTTTAGCTTTTCCTTCACTGTGGATGAGTTAAGTGAGGAGGAAAGATTTGTGATCATTTTGACCAAATCAGATTGATATTCCAAAATAATGGGGTAACCCAATAATCGCCACAAGACCTGGGTACAATGCGGTAATAAAACAAGTGGTCCGTGACTGCTTTAGAGAAGAATACATTATAGTTTATCATGTGTATGTAGCTTAGATAAGTCAAACACTGGTAAGAAAGTACCAAAAATTAACTCAATAACATTCCCTGCTGTCTAAGATAGCATTGTTTAAAACGTACAGTCAATGTAAAACACGAAAGTGCCACAAAATTGTTTACGTTCAGTATATTTAATGTCATATACTTGAAACAGATCAAAATTAATTTGACAAAAGGAAGGTGCAAAGGTTGCTTAAGGGAGGGGAGAAGAATGGGTGTGCTCGTGATGGTTAGGCAAAAGTGAATATTCACTAATATTCAGAGTTTATACATGTTTAATGCATTGGCAATGGACTGGTAAAGAGACCAGTAGAGAAAGGCCTGTCCAAAACATATTATTTAAACATTTTTTCATAAATGCAACATCAAGCAAAGGGGATGGGATGTGATACAGGCCGTTGGTGGGCGGGGTGCATCGACGTTTCAACTCAGCTTTCTGCATAGAGGGTGACTTAATCCTCTGCTGCGAGTCTACTTCAAGACGAAGGGGGGCAAGGGGCAACCTAATCCTGGTGCGACACAGGCATCTCAGGTATACACTGGAGGTTGAGTACTTAATGGCTCTGTCAGGGTTTTCCAATAGTAGTGAGCTGAAATCCACTCGTGAGGCCCTACCTTGTGAAGTCCTCACCGGTATTTAAAACAGTGAATTAATTATAACATTGTCATCAGACATCTGAATTAATCAGTCAAGACCCTGAAAGAAAAAGCCTGGCATTGCACGCCTCGTAGAATCCCTTCTGTGCACCTGAACTTGGGAGAAAGGATTCTACGAGGCGTCCACCTCAGGCTCTTGGGGATAAGTTTCATCAGAACACAGCACAGCAAAATCCTTTCAAGCAGGGGGACACAACACACAACAAAGTCCCAATAGCCTTTCCTTGGTTAAACCAGCAAACTGCAGGCCAGCCCCAGAACACACAGCAAGGGTCAGTACTTTCCTTCAGTCTCTTCAGTTGTTTCTTCCTCTGCAAAGGTTCCTCTTGACCACGAAGTAGCTCTAGTCTTGTTCTATCTTGATCAAGCCATTCTCTAAAGTTCAGGGGCTTCAGCTCTCATTGTTAAACCTCTCAATAGATTTGAAGTCTTTGTGTTCAGGGGGGCACTGACCCCTGTTAAAACCAGTTCTAGGTGCCTCTCTGTCAGTGATACCTTCTTCCTTTGATTAGTGGGCGTCTGGATTCTCAATCACTCCGCAGGAGATGGGACAGTTGCTTGATAGGAGCAACCATGGCCTCTTCACCTCTTGGAGCTATCCCTACACTCCAGGAGGTCAGCCTGTTGCTGTCTCACTTGCTCCTCTGGGTCAACACTTTACCCAAATCCTATTGCTTACAAATCCAGGCAGTCAATCTACAACCAGGCAGAGACACACAGAAATGTTGGAGCACAAAAACTAAGTCATTTCTAAAAGAGTGAAACACACAAGATGATGGACGGAATGTTGCACAATGGCAAAACATTCATCCCCAGTCACAGATCTGGGTTTAATCCATCGTGAGTTTGCTCACCAAGCCACCCCAGTTCAGACATGGCCATATGCAAATCAGTCTTGACCCTGTGCCTCATGGGAACAGTCCAGACCGAACTGCCAAGCCACTTCTTTACTGGACTGGAATCAATCATCCTAGGACCGGTTTCTGGCTATCAGCTGTCTTCAACCAGGATAGCTTGACTCCAGTGGCTTAGTGAGCAAGGGACCCACATCTGGGCATACCCTTCCCACATAGGGTGAACAGCAAAACACACAAGATGATGGGCGGAATGTTGCACAATGGCAAAACATTAACCCCGAGTCACAGATCTGGGTTTAATCCATCGTTATTTTGCTCACCAAGCCACCCCAGTTCAGGCATGGCCATATGCAAATCAGTCTTGACCCTGTCCCTCATGGTAACAGTCCAGCCCAAACTGCCAAGCCACGTCTTTACTGGACTGGAATCTGATGGACTTTGATTTAGCTAAAGATATTTTATTTTTCTGAACAGGTGTGGTGTCCATTTGTGGTGTTTTCACTGTGTTACTGTGTGCTTGGGTACAAATACTTTACACATTGATTGTGGGATAAGCCTGTCTGCTCATACCAAGGTACCAAGGGGTTGAGCGGAGGTTATCTAAAGTGTGTATCCCCTTACCCTGAATAGACGCAAGGGTCCCTACTTGGACAAAGGAACCTACCTCTGCCAACTAGAGACCCCCAGTTCTAACAAGCACAAAAACACATCAGAACAAAACACAAAAGAACACATCATCAACAATACTTCAAAATGACAGACAACAAACATGCACAAATATGCTCCTCATAAATTACCACTCCAAGAATCCTGTCAGCCAATGCAATAGTAAAAGATGTTTGGAGCAAACACTGCCTTAACTCACCACCAAGGACATGACAGAGCACCTGTGAAAACTGTTTTGTAATCAGTTGTTTGGTAATCAGCTGTACAAAATGTGTGCCAACACAGACCGAATCCATCAACCATCTATGGCATTTTCTGAAATAAAAATTGATCCATAATGCAGAATGGGCAAATGTGAATCATGCACCACAGCAGTATGTGAGTGAGATTTCCTAGTTTTGGAGGTGATTTAAGCATGCAAATGAAGTAACCCTGTCAGCCTACTGCATGCACACATTTGGGAACATTTGTTGAATTATCCCCTTGCTTGAAAAGTGAGGAATGTCTGCCACTTTGTAAGAGGTCTACATGTTTGACTGTTTTCAAATGGGCTGATGATAGTGCATAAGGAAGACACCGAGGACACTTTAAACCATACCCTGACCTCACCTCCTCTCTCAATGGATTACTTGGTACTAGATGTGCCTGTAGCTATGCCGGCAGCGGCAGCTCCTTCGCAATGACAGAGGACCGTTACCGTTACCATTCCCCTGGTTTTACCATTTTCATTCCCCTGGTGTGACCCTCCCTCTGCTCCCGCTTCCCGCCACTGCTCCCTCGCGGCCCCGCCCCCCTTTTCTTTCTGTGTCACCTTGCCCGCCCCGCTCCCGCCTCCCAGCTGCTCCTCCCTCCCTCTTGGCCTTAAATGGAACCCGCGTGGTGCAGGTGAGTGTGACCTGCCTGCAGGACACCCCCACGCCGAATGGCCCACCAACTGCAGGTGCGTCTCTGCCCCATCGCCTCAGGTCCCCTGACCTCGGTGCCCCCTCGCTGCTGCTCGTTCTTCCTCCCGCTGCTCCCCTCTTCTGTGTCTCTCGTTTGTATTTCATTTGCTTTGCCCTCATTTGTATTTCGTTGTTTTTACCGTTACCATTCCCCTGGTGTGACCCCCCTCCGCTCCCCGCTTCCCGCCGCTGCTCCCTCGCGGCCCTGCCCCCCTTTTCTTTCTGTGTCACCTTGCCCGCTCCGCTCCCGCCTCCCAGCTGCTCCTCCCTCCCACTTCACCTCAAATGGAGCCTGCGCGTACGCACAGCAGTCATGTGCAACGGGCGCGTCAATTGTGCGCCAAAGGCGTGCCAAAGGCAAGCCCGTCTATGCCCGTCTACGCCTGGACCGGGCCCACCGCCACAACCCCTGGTCCCCGACGATGCCAGCGCACCCGAAGGACCTACAACACCGCCACCCTCCACGCACTCAATGCCGGCCATAACCCCGCCTGCTACCAAGCCGCCCCGAAACGCACCCACGGACCCTTCACCTGCCAAGCCTGCCAATTCACCTGCCTCCGGACCTGCACCGCACCCACCAAGCCAAACACTAGCAACAACCACCTGACGTGCATCCCGCTCAACAACCGCTCCGTCCACAGGCACGCCGTGGAACACTGGAACCTCCACGACACAACATCACCAGACGTCGCCTTCCTCGCGGAGACCTGGATGAATGCCTCCTCAGTGCCCGACATTGCCATCGCCATCCCGGATGGTTACAAGATCACCCGGAGCGACCGCGCCAACCAGACAGGAGGAGGCAGCGCCATCGTACACAAGAACACCATCCGCATCACACCAGCTCCGACGACATCTTCACCGCCGCCGAACACCTCTACTTCCAGATACACACTGACCCCAAGACCACACTCAGAGGCACCCTCATCTACAGACCCCCGGGACCACGCACACAATTCAGCGAAGACATCACAGACTTCATCAGCCCGCACGCCCTCCCCTCCGCTGACTACATCATCCTAGGGGACCTCAACTTCCACCTGGAGAACAACAAAGACTGCAACACCACCACCCTGCAGGACAACCTTGCCAACCTCGGTCTCAAGCAACTGGTGAACACTCCCACCTACCACAGCCTCTTGGTTCACCTTAAGAATTTCAAGAAGAACTGCCGCACCCTCGAGAAAACCTGGCGCATCGACCAGACCACAGACAACATGACTGCCCTCAAGCACGCCACCCGCAAACACCACCAGCTGATCCGCACCACCAAAAAGACAGTATTCAAAGAATGACTGGACAACAATGCCCACAACAGCAAGGAACTCTTCAGCATCGTCAAAGAGATCTCCAACCCCAGCGCCGGAAACAATGACATCACTCCCTCACAATACCTCTGCAACTCACTCGCCTCGTTCTTCCACCGCAAGATCGCCGAAATACACAACAGCTTCGGCGCACCAACCACGCACCCAACCACCGAACCAATGCCCCCCACTACCACCTTTGGGCCTGGACCCCGGTCAGCACCGAAGACACCACCCGCACGATGAACACCATCCATTCCGGATCCCCTACCGACCCCTGCCCCCACCATGTCTTCAGCAAGGCCGACTCCATCATCGCACCCCAACTCCGGGACATCATCAACGCCTCCTTCAACACCGCCACCTTCCCGGAAAGCAGGAAGCACGCCGAGCTCAGCGCCCTCCTGAAGAAACCAACAGCGGACCCAACCGACCTCAAGAACTTCCGCCCCATCTCGCTCCTTCCTTTTCCTGCCAAAGTCATCGAGAAGACCGTCAACAGACAGCTTGCCGCCTTCCTTGAGACGAACGGATCCTTCGACCACTCGCAGTCTGGCTTCCGAGCCAACCACAGCACCAAGACCGCCCTCATCACAGCCACAGACGACATCAGATCCCTGCTCGACAACGGGGAAACAGCGGCCCTCATCCTCCTGAACCTCTCCGCAGCGTTTGACACTGTCTGCTACCGCACCCTAGTGCAGCGCCTTAGCAACATCGGAATCCAAGAGAAGGCACTGGAGTGGATCATCTCGTTCTTTGCCAGAAGAACCCAGAGAGTCCGCCCCCCCGTTCAGATCCGAGGCCACCGAAGTCATCTGCGGCGTACCACAGGGATCATCGCTCAGCCCCACCCTCTTCAACATCTACATGAGCCCCCTTGCAGCCATCGCACGCCAACACAACCTCTACATCATCTCCTACACCGACGACACCCAGCTGATCCTCTCCCTCATCAATGACCCTGCCACTGCCAGAACCAGCCTACACGAAGGAATGAAAGACGTTGCTGAGTGGATGAAGAACAGTCGCCTGAAACTGAACTCGGACAGAAGTCCTCATCCTGGGGTCATCCCCCTCCGCCTGGGACGAATCCTGGTGGCCCCCTGCCCTGGGCACCACTCCCATACCAACGGACTACGCTCGTAACCTGGGCTTCATCCTGGACTCCTCCCTCTCGATGACCAGACAAGTCAACGCTGTCTCATCATCGTGCTTCAACACCCTGCGCATGCTCTGAAAGATCTTCCGATGGATTCCCACCGAAACCAGGATGACAGTCTCTCAGGCGCTCGTCACCAGCCGACTGGACTACGGAAACACACTCTACGCCGTAACTACAGCCAAACTTCGGAAAAGACTCCAACGCATCCAGAACACCTCCGCACGACTCGTCCTGGACATCCCCCGACACAGCCACATCTCCGACCACCTGAGAGACCTACACTGAATCCCCGTCAGCAAGAGGATCACGTTCAGACTCCTCACCCATGCATACAAGGCTCTCCACGACCTGGGCCTCAAGTACCTCAACAACCGCCTGACCGTCTACACACCCGCCCGCCAGCTACGGTCGACCAGCCACGCCCTCGCCGCCATTCCACGCATCCGCAGAGCCACCGCCGGAGGAAGATCCTTCTCCTACCTGGCAGCCAAGACATGAAACTCCCTCCCCATCCACCTCTGGCTAACCCAGGACCACCTCTCCTTCAGGAAGCATCTTAAGACCTGGGTCTTCGAGCAGTAGCGGACCCCCCAGCGACTTGAGACCCTTCCGGGTGAGTTGCGCGCTATAAAAATGTCATGATTGATTGATTGATTGATAGATTGACCGTCGTCCCACTGCCTGGCACAGAGTCAGCAAACAAAAAGTAAAGCAATGGTCTAGTATTGTTTAATTTTTCGTTTGCCTCCTCTGAGTCAGCTTGTGCAGCTTGGGCAGAGCATGAGAGGAGGAAGGAAGAGTAATTGTGCACTCCCTTAGTGCACAAATGTGTTTGGCCGGCCGTCTCAGGCGGACCAAAACACACATGCGCACTTAGACTTCTCAAGCCCGGCTGCATTCAGCAGCTCGGCTGGAGAAACCCCACAGACTCCATGAACTCAGTGTGGTGTCTTTCCTGCCTGTTCAGACCAATCATAGCAGCACAGGGATTGGATGGGAGTCTGTCCCAGGGGCTGCTGTGACCCAGGAAGAGGTGAGGCGGGGAACCTGTTACGACGCTGAAGGCGGTTAAAGGTATGTTTTTATTATTAACATTCACCCTGCGTGTTCCCCACCCCTCCTATGCACTCACCCCCACGCCCCTCCGCACCTCCCCCACCTGTGCCACCACCCTTTGTTAGTGACAGCTGCCACTGTGTGTCAGACAAACCTCGTACTTGTCCTTTTGCTGTGGGATAGCTGGAAAAGGACCGTAAAAAGGACAAAGGTGCTGCCAGAGTAATAAGTGAGACCACCATTCTCTAGCTACCTCCTGTGCACTCTAAGGTACATGATAACAGGAAAGGGTGCTAGGTCACCCTACCAGAGTGCACATCATTGAGTATCATATATTTTGCTAGTGTGTTCCAGGAGCAGCGGCATTTCCAATTAACACTATGACGAGGACAACAATATATAGTATAGCACTAGAACTGACAAACGGTTATTACACTAACATTATTTTAAACAGTGTAAGTTAATATAAAGACTGCGAGCTTTGACAACTATATTTTAATATCACTAATAAAGCACTATGTACTTAATTGAATTTGCAAACCATCGAGAGATCATAGCGAGTTTAAAATGGACGCAATTCATCTTTCAAAGTAAAGGTCAGTGGCAGTGACCTCCTGGATCTTAGTGCAGCCTTCGACACAGTCAACCATCGTGTCCTTCTCCATCGGCTGGCGGCAGCAGGGCTCACCGGGACGGCACTCAGATGGATAGAGTCCTTCCTTGCCGGGCACACGTTCCAGGTATGGGACGGCAATCACCACTCGTCCACCCTCCCCCTCACGAGCGGGGTCCCTCAGGGATCGTCCCTGAGCCCTACGCTTTTTAATGCTTATATGGCCCCCCTTGAAGACGTGGTGACACCATTCGGTATAAAAATAGTGAGCTACGCCGATGACACACAGCTGATCGTCTCCCTATCCCAACTAGACGACCACCCAGACAACCTGGCAAACTGCCTTACGGAAATCCACGGTTGGATGTGTGAATCATCACTAAAATTTAACGGGTCAAAGACCGAAGTGATGCTCATGGAAAAGCAATGGGTGACCATCCCCCCAGCGGTCTGGCCAGACGTGTTCGGGGAAATTCCCACCCCGAAACGCAAGCGGCCAAAACTGCAGGAACCTGTTTTGGGCTGATGCGCACCACCCGCAGGATTCTTCCCTTACTCCCACCCGCATCCAGGAAACTACTAGTCCAAGGGCTCATACTGTCACGGTTGGACTACAGTAACATGGTCTACCTGGGAGCCCCTGAGGCCACCCTGGCGAAACTGCAATGAACACAGAATGCAGCAGCCCGTCTACTCATGAACCTTCCCTCCAGAGTGTCAGCTAAACCTGCCATCAAGGCCCTGCACTGGCTCCCTGTGCGCCAAAGGGTGGAATTCAAAGCCATATGCACGGCATACAAACTGATCAATGGATTTGGCCCTTCGATCCTCAGCGGCCTGGTTACTCCTTATAAAGCACCCAGATCCCTGCGGTCCGAGAATGAGCACCTAGCCAACATCCCCAAATTTAAAAAGACACGCACTGGAGGCCGACGCTTCTCCGTGAAAGCTTCCACTGGATGGAACTCCCTCCCACGTACCCTTAGACTGGAACCCAGTTATTTGATTTTCAGAAAAAAATTGAAAACACTTCTATTCCCTAAATAACGTCCTCCCCCTCTTTTCCTCCCTCTCATCTGGATAACAAATCTTTATAGCGCGGGGATGCCCTCGGGTCACCAGGCGCTTTACAAGTCGTTAAATAAAAAAATAAAAAAATGTATACTTGCCCTACCCTTCATGCTAGCTCCATTTCTAAACAAATATGCTTTTAATATGCGAGTAAACACTGGATTGAATAATAGATTGTCAGAGTAAGAGCAAAGTGTTTCTTCGAGACATACTTGGATGTTGGTGAAAACGTCTTACGTTTAGTACAAATATGTCAGATCAGCAGTCTAAGTCAATATGTGCTACTGTTCAAGATTGAAAATCATTGTTCCCTCTACAGTAGTTCAAATGTCTTTACTTTCCTTTAACAGAAAGGAGTATTTCAGGCTTTCAGCTTATATTCTACCTTTAAACTTAAGAACCGCAAGAGATAAAATGAAAGCATTCGCCTGCAAGGAGATGTGCCTTAAATCCAACACCTCTCCTTACCCACATCATATAATAAAACACAATGACAAGTCTGACCAATTACAGAAGCAGTTATGAGCCTTCTTTAATCTAGAAGGATGAGAGCTTGAGAAGCTGTCACTGAGTTCGTTTTCAAATATAGATCCTTGTCTATTCCAGCAAGATGAAGGGTTCAAATTAATCTTCACGCCGAAAATAGCCTTGCAGAAGCTCTTTGTATACTGCAGTTGATGAAAGTGGAAAACAAGCAAGAGCAGGGCAGAATCTCATATTTGTCTCTAAAGGTTTCAGCTCACAACAGAAATAATATGTTTTATATTTTCATACATTGATTTGACAATCACGTTTCTGCCAGCAGACATCTCTTTTAGACTGGGATGTAAAACAAACGAATCTGTTAAGCATGGCGAGTCAAAGGCTACATGTAAAGTGTGGGAAAAGATGTGCCAACAATACATATGCAAATGCATATTTACATATATCTCTTCATCCTTTCAGCGAAGTTACAATTCGACGGACAAATTAGAGGTATCCTCAGGGACATCCTAAGGATTTTGAGGGACCTGGGCCAAATATATTTTGGGGGCCCCTGTTCAGAAAAGCTTCAAATTTATGATCCAATTTGAGCCCCTCTTTCCCACGCAGTTTCCGCTTCCTCAGCTGCGTTAGTGATCCAGTTTGCATCATAGGCATTAGCCTATACATTCCCCGTGTAAACGGATGCGTGCAGCTGACAACGGTAGGGTTAGTATTTCCTGGCCTGCTACTAGGATTTTAATACTTTTTAAATTGTATATGTGTGGCATCTAACTTTTCCTCCATCTGTGGTCCGCCGCGGCTGATACGCCAATTGTGCGGAGGGCTGGGGCTACTATTAGGCTCCTCACTTCTGCCCACGCAGTTTCTACTTCCTCAGCTTCGTTAGCGATCCAGTTTGCATCATAGGCATTAGCCTATATATTCCCGATGCAAACGGACGCTCTCCGGTGGCGCACCGAAAGCCACCAAAGGCAAGCCCCCCTGCGCCCATCATCATCCCAGAGGCATCCAGCCCCAGACATGCAGCCCAGTTCCCCTCTGGTGAGTTTCCTCCACTATATTACAATAGGGAAAAACTGTTTAGCCTTAGGTGGCTACCATTTTGTCAGTGTACAGCGGCTGATTCGAGCTTGGAGGTAAACTTTTGAAGGAATAAGTGCAACTGGTCTCTCCTCCAGCCCAGGAAATTTGCACCCCAGATACTCCCACGCAACAAAAAGTGTAAAAACAATAAGAAAACAGAGGACTTAAAGGCCACCCTTTTAACTTGTCGCTCTATGCAAAAGCATGAATCACACATTTATGACTTACTTTTAGACAAACAACCTGATCATTTATTTCTCACTGAGACCTGGCTGTCTGAAGCCTCCAACCCTACTATCACCTCAGCCATCCCTACGGGTTATAAAATCCTTAGGAGGAACCGAGCGAGTGGGAAGGGGTGCAGTGTCGCCATAATTTACAATCAAAAACTAGACTGCTCTCCCATCCCGATGGGAAACATTGGGGCGCAGAGTCCTAAGGCTTCTGCTGTACTGTCTTCCCCATCATAGCATAGCTGGTTTTCTGATTACAGACATCCTGATGCAATTGGAAATTTGATTACTACGCTTAATACAGCCACCACCTCCCTGGCATTAAAATACAACAACTGCCTTATTCTAGGAGATTTCAATATACATATGGACAATGGAAAATACCCTCAAGCAATTTTCTTGTTGGAGACGCTGCAGGCCGGTAACATGTTTCCATCTATTTCTTTGGCCACCCATGAGAAGGGCCATACCCTAGACCAAATCGTTCACAACTTTGTCATATCAGTAAGCCTACCTCTTCCCCGCACCTGGTCTGACCGCCTCCTATTAATATTCGTCATTCATGACTCTGCCACAGCCCCTCGGGCTAACGCAGGGCAGAGGGTCCCTAATTACAGGATGTTCCATAAAATATCCGTCCCCCTGTTAGCAGACGTCCACGGTCGTTCCTCACCGGAGCTGTCTGGCTGCCCCAGGTCGGACGCCCTCTCAAGAGATTCATGGCTCCGAACCAACATTTGTGCAGTGGTACTGGTTGTTTCCCGCTCCTCAAAAAGGTCGGTCCCACCAACTCCATGGTTTAACGATTCCCTCAGATCTAGCAAAAGAAATTGTGAAAAATGGTACATGAAGGCAGCCAAAAAAACCAAGATGGGAAATGCCCAAAATAAGAGTAAGGAAATCTTTAGCATAGTTAAATGCTTAACCACCACGAAAGCGGGCACAAAGGAAGGGCCATGCACGGAAGAATGCACTAAGCTGATAGTTCAATTCTTCCACAAAAAGAGCTCCATAATCCAACAAGCCTTCACTAACATCTCAGAGGAAGAACTGACCTTCTACCTTAGTTCTAATAGCAAATTTCACCTCTTGGATCCTCCATCTTTACTAGCTTTCCCTGAATGT
This sequence comes from Lissotriton vulgaris, assembly GCF_964263255.1. Classification (NCBI taxonomy): domain Eukaryota; kingdom Metazoa; phylum Chordata; class Amphibia; order Caudata; family Salamandridae; genus Lissotriton; species Lissotriton vulgaris. Next base: position 299,368,297 of record NC_141691.1, on the reverse strand, counting down.
CAACTTGAAGAGTCACATACCCTCCTCCAAAGCATTAAGTCTGGCTCTCTTAGCGACCCATATCCAGTGAATATCCTGAACCTATTAGCTCCCACCATAAACCCCATGGTAAACCAGCTCTTTAATGCTTCTCTTCCCTCAGGCAACATGCCGATGTTATGGAAGAATGCTAAGATTCTTCCACAGATAAAAAAAAGCTAACGCTAAACCAAGGGACCCTGCCTAAATACAGGCCAATCTCCCTTCTTCTGGCCCTCTCCAAATTATTAGAGAAGCATCCTTCATGAGTCCTGTAGGAGAGTAGGGTCTGCTATCCTATGGTCACCCCAAATTTTTGCTTTTTGCTTCACTGGTTTCTGACTTAATGTGGCTGTGGGCCTGCTAATCAGACCCACAGCCTGCTGTTCTCTCTCTAAATTGATGCCAATGCACTTTAGGTGCGTTACGAATTGGAACTGGTTCACCTTATGAGCCCCTGTAAGAGTGCACCCTAGGTGCCCAGGGCATAGGTGTATCCAAGGCCTACCAGGGGCTGCAGCACGTATTGTGCCACCCCTGGCCTGGCCCCCATCTTTGACACAACTGGCTGATCACTCAGCTGGGGTAAGTCGGTGTAACCACCTCTTACTTAGGTACAGTATGCCTGTGCCTAACCCTAAACTGGACACATATGTTCCTATCAGCCACTCCTATGGAAGGCCTCATCAATCCTAGAGGCAGAGTGCTTGGAAATATGTGAGATGGTGCTCTGGCATGAGCTGAGCCTATCTGCAGCTGTCGGGAACAACTCCCTAAGCTGTTCCGGGATATTGCCATACCATATACTCTTAAGTGCATTATAATCCTCGCGGTTAAATGCTATCTTTGGTTTGGCTTTATCAAAACATGTCGAGTAAGGTGTCATACGAATTGGAATACTATCCCCTCGCCAATTCTGGCGACGGGGATAGCATTCCACCCTTCTAGAGGGACACGACATGTGTGTAGCCTTAACCCCGGTTAAAGTTAAACAGAGCCTCAGCTTCACAAAATGGACGCTGCCACCACAGACACAAGTCTGGCCTCCTGCTGCTGACCGAAACTCGGCAGATGGTGGCCTGGACAAAGGGTTTCCTGCCTTGGGAGGTGCGAGCACCACCCCAGACAGGATTTTGTGTATTAGGTAGGACAGGGCTGAAAAGAATCAGACATGCCCGGGGCACACAAGGTGTCCCCGTGCATAGGCCAGTCCAAACCGGTTCTGGGGCCTTCCAGCCCCAGTCCTGGCGCGGAGCTGGACAAAGGAAAGGGGGTGTAACCGCCCCCCTTCCTGGTTCCTCCCAGAGGAGGGACCTAGTAGGTGATCCACCCCCAGTTTGGGAATAAGAGGGGGAGCAGTGCCATTGCACAGCAGATCATCCCGAAATCAACTTAAAACTAAGAAGAAGACTGGACTTCGACATTCTGCTGCACAGAAGACTGAAGAAGAATCTCCCTTGTGGCCAAGGAGTGACCACCCTGTGAACACAGGTACCAACCAGCAACTCGACATCTGCTTTGCCGCCGCCTCCCGCCGGAGACCGAGCCCAGAGCCCGACAAGAACCAGACTCCCAGACTTCTCAGAGCCCGATCCACAGTCCCTGCAAAGAAGGGACCCGTGGAGGCACTGAGCGACGTGGGACCGGACCTCTTGGAAGACACTCGAAAAGCTGACTGCGCAGCTTCTGAGGCATCCTCGACGTTGTGCTTTGGGGATTGAGAACCCCCACCACCGAGCAGCCCTTGCACCGAAGATCAGCCCTCCAGCATCTCCACGATCTGCGTGGGGCCCTTTTGCATTGTGCCACTCGACGCGCCATCCCGGCCACTAGCCACGCGGCCAGCGGCCATCTTGGCGACGAACCCGAAGATTTAAACAGCAGGTCTGGTTGCTCCAGACCTACCCAAGCTCCTGTGAAAAGGAGCACCCGCTCTGACCTTGCTGGTCCGAGTGAACAGCATCTTTCAACTTCTGCGGGGCTTGCATTTGCCAAGGCCTGTTTGCTCCGATCAGGTCGCCGACACCGCCAACAGCGAGAAGCCTACGTGGGACAGCTCGTGACCGACTCCTGGACGTCCTCGACCCCGGGTATCCACGTGGCTGCAGAAAGAATCTACCCGACAACGCCTGTTTGCACCCGACATCGCCTGGTTCCACTCTGGTTCCACGGTAGTCACTGGCTAGTGACTTTGAACACTGTCCCCTCTGCTTTCAGGTCTTCAACTCTTCTGATCCACCCTTGGATCCACCGGAACTCTTCTCATCGAGCCGCCTGCAGCATCTTCAGCTCCAAGCACCATCGACCAGCGTGACGAAACCCGACACATCTTCGACCCTGTGCACCCGCTTCCTGTGGGTGAGGTAACTCAGCTCCGCCGGTGCTCCTGCACTGGTACACATCCCAAGGGCCTGTGTTTTAAGTTTCAGCTCCGTAGGTCACTCGGAAGGTTCCTAACTTTCTAACTTTGTGCTTTTTACGCACCATAGACTTTGTATTGAGAAGTGCGTGCACTTTGAACACTGCACCCGAGTCCCGTGGGCCTTTCCCGACTTAGTTAACTCCAGTCTCGAATAGCTCCAGCGATTCCCAAGGCCCTAGGCCTCTTCACTTCCCTTTAGGTATCTCTTATACCACTTATTTAGTATATGGTTTAGGTGGCCCCTAGGGCTCATCCATATTGTGCAACTTTTGTGTATTTTAAACTGTCTTGTGATTTTACGCTTGTGCTTCTGTGCTCATAAAGAGTCCAGGGGATTTTATAGTTAATAAATTAATATATATTTTCAATATATATCTGTGTGGTGTCCCTTTCATTTGGTATTCAAGGGGGTTGTGTATGGTATAACAGCTGGCTTCACATGCCTTTCAGAGTTTAGCCTAAGACTGCTTTGTCCACGTTACCACTAGGATAACTGGTCTACAAGGTTGAATTACAACCATCATCATAAGGGTTGCTTGGCATGGTACAAAGTGATCACTAGAATTAGTGAGCATTATATACCAGGCCAACTTCTCACATTGGTGAGCAGCGGATTGGGATCTGAGCTTGCTGTTGTTTTACCATTACAATCTTTGAGATTATCATTTGAAAGATCATACAGGTACCTGCTAGGTACATATAAAACAAGACTAGTATACTTAAGTTCTACTGAACTTAGTTGTTGTAGAGCAAAGGGAGTAGCACACCCTAGCTACAACTACTAGATAGGTTTAGTAGGTAAACACCAGTGTAGGTAGATTGCAACACATCCACCCACACTAGAGCAATGTCTGGAGCAGAGGGGTCCAGTGGACTTACTCCTGTTGAGAGTGACCCTCCAAGGGCACCATCCAAATTTGCTATTTTTTCCTTTAAGGAATTAAGACAGCTTTGTGTCTTAAGGGGTCTGAAGACAGGGCCTTCCCCTACTACAGACCACCTAAGAGAGCTCTTAGACCAGTCTGAGACTCTAAAGCCCTCCAAGGCAAACCCCACAGGGGATGCTGAAGGAGGCCATCCTTCAGAGGATGACACTGTAGACACCCCTACCCCTATCATCCTGGTAGATGAGGAAGCCTCCACCACTGGAGCTCCTCAGGTAGATGTAGAGGAAGAAGAAGAGGAGGAGGAGGTGGAAAGCAGTGAGTCAGATGATGACAGAGATAGTCAGGTGCTGGTCAGTAGACTGAACCAGGCTAACTTAAGTCAACTTGGGAATGAATCAGGTAACAACCCATTCAGACCCCCAGGTGGACTTAACCAGGGCCATAGGAGGAGAAGGCATCACTCAGGTGAATCCAATACCTCCCATGTCTCTAGAGGCTCTCATGGTCACTCCAGAAAGGAGATGACTAGCCCTCAGAGAAGGGAACATGAGGCCAAGATGAGAGAGGCTGAGCTTAGGATCCAGAGGCAAGAGTTAGAGGTTGCCCTGGCTAAGGAGAAACTTGCTAGAGCAAGACAGCCTAGAGAGAGTGGGGTAATAGAACCCACTGGTGGCAGCAATATCCACAAGGATAAAGACAGGTCTTTTGATAATAGAAACCTGAGTAAGATTGTGCCCCCCTACAAAGCTGGGGATGATATCCATAAATGGATTACTGCAATGGAGAGAGCCTGCAGAGTACAGCAGATCCCTCAGGAGCAGTGGGCAGCAATCTTGTGGCTCTCCTTTGAAGGTAGAGGCCGAGACAGACTCCTCACAGTTAGTGATGGGGATTCTAGAAACTACCTGGTCCTGAAGAGTGCTCTGATTGATGGGTTAGGCTTAACCACTGAACAGTACAGGTTAATGTTCAGAGATACCCAGAAGACACAGACTCAGGACTGGTCTGAATTTGTTGAGTGTGCCACTAAGGCTCTGGAGGGATGGTTGCTGGGAAGCAAGGTTACAGACTATGAAGGATTGTACAATTTGCTGATGAGAGAACAAATTTTAAATAATTGTCAGAACCAGCAGTTGCATCAACATTTGGTTGACTCAGATTTGACCTCTCCCCAAGAATTGGGAAAGAGGGCAGATAAATGGGTAAGAACCAGAGTTAAGCAAAAGAACCAGAACCAGAACCAGGGTGGTGACCAGAAGAAAACAGACCAGAAGGGTGGGGAGCAGAAAGCTAAAGACCAGAAGTCTTCAACAGGGCCCCAAACTGAGACAGAGGGTGGGTCCCAAACTTCCAAGAAGAAGAAGAAAGAAGGTCAGAAGAAACCCTGGTGTAAAACTTGTAAGAACACCTCTCACTGGACAAGTGAGTGTAAAAAGGGTGGAGCCCCCAGCACTGCAGCCCCTAAGGCACCTGCACCCACTAGTACAGTTAGCAGTGTTGGTCCTCAAGCCAAGGGTTTAGTGGGAATCACTTTGGGAACTGAAGGGGATTCTGACCTAGTCAGAACCCTTACACAGGCTGTTCTGGTTTGTGAAGGGGACATAGATTTGACCCCTGACATAAGTCCCAGTAACCTGGGCAAATACAGACAGACACCTTTGATTAACAACAAAGTGGCTCAAGCTTACAGGGACACATGTGCCAGTGTCACTATGGTGACACCTAACTTTGTGGACCCTGGACAATACATGCCAGGCGATGATTACCTGGTGACCAATGCCAGCAATGTCACTACTACACATAGTGTGGCACTTGTTAACTTTTCCTGGGGAGGGGTAACTGGCCTAAAGAAAGTTGTGGTTAGTGCTGATCTCCCAGTAGAATGTTTGTTGGGCAATGACCTGGAGAACTCTCTATGGTCAGAAGTTGAGTACAGGACTCATGCAGAGATGTTAGGGATGTAACAACAAAGAGAGAGGTAGGGAGATTCAAAAGACACTCTCTTAATCCCCGGTTATATATCCAACAACAAAATAAGAGAGGTCTAAACTGGTCAAGCTCACGGCTGCCAGAGACGTGGAGCAAAAAAGATAAGCAAAATGTTTGATGATCACAGTCACTCTAGTTGAGTGGGATCACAGTCACTCTTTTTGAGTAGGAAAGCCCTCACACACCGACCTAGTCAGTGTCATGCTTCATCATCGGGCCCCACCGAAGAGACCGAGTGTCTCTTCGGTGTGCTGCGACGCCAGAAAGACTGCGGAGCTGGTTGTGTGGGGAGAAAGTGTTGTGAAGGTTCTCAAATTAAAAGTGACTAATAGGGTATCAAAAAAACTTTAATAAGTGATCCCTAAGACACGAGTAAGTGGTAATATGTGTCTGAATTTAAAAGCCAAGGTTATTAGGATCTAATTTAAATTCAGCTAAATACCACAAATTAGTTAAAATCAGTCAACATGTTTCTGCCTTTGTGGTATGTATTCACCATGGCATTCTTCAGGACTATGACCCCGGCGGTATGGACACTCTAATAGTCCACCCTAACCTGGGGACGTGAAAGTGAAAAGGAAAGGTGAAAAAAGTGCTTAAAAAATGGGAGAGCAATTTGCTCAATCCAAAAAACCCCAAAATTCGGGGTGTATCAGCACTTTAAAATAGGGCGCTACTTGCACCATGGGTCTCGGGAGGGGGGTTGGAGCGCGATTGGCACATCGCCCTCAGTGCTCGCAGCCCGCTTGCAAACCTACTGCAACCCTCTAGACCGGACAAAACTAATTTGTGGTATTTAGCTGAATTTAAATTAGATCCTAATAACCTTGGCTTTTAAATTCAGACACATATTACCACTTACTCGTGTCTTAGGGATCACTTATTAAAGTTTTTTTGATACCCTATTAGTCACTTTTAATTTGAGAACCTTCACAACACTTTCTCCCCACACAACCAGCTCCGCAGTCTTTCTGGCGTCGCAGCACACCGAAGAGACACTCGGTCTCTTCGGTGGGGCCCGATGATGAAGCATGACACTGACTAGGTCGGTGTGTGAGGGCTTTCCTACTCAAATAGAGTGACTGTGATCCCACTCAACTAGAGTGACTGTGATCATCAAACATTTTGCTTATCTTTTTTGCTCCACGTCTCTGGCAGCCGTGAGCTTGACCAGTTTAGACCTCTCTTATTTTGTTGTTGGAGATGTTAGGGATATCATCACATGTCCTTGCTGTGACCAGGTCACAGGCCAAAAAGTGCCTCTCTGAACCTCAGGTCTTGGATCCTGGAACAATGGACCAAGTATCTCCCAAGAAGAAGAACAGGAGGGTTAAGGCTGCGCCTTCCCAACTGCCTACAAGTGAGGATCAGGCTTCACAGGAAACTGATCTTGAGACCCCTGAAGGAACTGTCCCTGAAGAACTTGAACCTGATCAGGTTGAGTTTCTGGGGACAGGGGGACCTTCTAGGGCAGACTTGGGGCAGGCTCAGTTAACCTGTCCTTCTCTTGAACCCCTCAGACAGCAGGCTGCTGCTGAGGCTGCTGGGAATGCTCAAGGTGCCCATAAAGTATATTGGGATGATGGACTCCTTTATTCAGAGGCTAGAGACCCCAAGCCTGGTGCTACCAGGAGGTTGGTTATACCTCTGCAATTTAGGGGCTTCCTACTCACCTTGGCCCATGATATTCCTTTAGCAGGACACCTAGGCCAGAACAAGACTTGGGACAGGCTTGTCCCTCACTTTCACTGGCCTCACATGTCTGAAGACACCAAGGAGTTTTGTCGCTCCTGTGAAACCTGCCAAGCCAGTGGTAAAGCAGGTGGAACAACAAAGGCCCCCCTGATACCACTACCTGTGCTGGGGGTTCCCTTTGAGAGAGTGGGGATTGATATTGTTGGTCCAATGGATCCCCCTACAGCATCTGGGCACAGATTCATACTGGTGGTAGTGGATCATGCCACCAGGTACCCAGAGGCAATTCCCCTTAGGACCACAACAGCTCCTGTTGTGGCCAGGGCCTTACTTGGAGTTTTCTCCAGAGTGGGGTTTCCTAAGGAGGTAATATCAGATAGAGGTACCAACTTCATGTCTGGATATTTGACAGCTATGTGGAAGGAATGTGGTGTAAACTACAAGTTCACCACTCCTTATCACCCACAATGCAATGGGCTTGTTGAGAGATTTAACAAGACCCTAAAGGGCATGATTAAAGGATTACCTGAAAAGCTCAGGCGAAGATGGGACATCCTTCTGCCCTGCCTTTTGTTCGCTTACAGAGAGGTCCCTCAAAAGGGGGTTGGCTTCAGCCCCTTTGAATTGTTGTTTGGGCACCCTGTAAGAGGACCCCTGTGTCTTGTGAAGGAAGGATGGGAGTTACCTCTCAAAAAGCCTAAACAGGACATAGTGGACTATGTACTTGGTCTCCGCTCCAGGATGGCAGAGTACATGGAAAAGGCATCCAAAAACCTTGAGGCTAGCCAAGAATTACAAAAAGCTTGGCATGACCAAAAGGCTGTCCTTGTTGAGTTTCAGCCTGGACAGAAGGTATGGGTGTTGGAGCCAGTGGCCCCAGCAGCACTCCAAGACAAATGGTCTGGACCCCATACAATTCTGGAAAAGAAGGGAGAGGTTACCTACTTGGTGGACCTAGGAACTCCCAGGAGCACCCACAGGGTGCTCCATGTGAACAGATTGAAGGCATATGTCAGCAGGGCAGACATGGGCTTGCTCATGGCTACAGATGAGGGACAGGAGGAAGAGAGTGACCCTCTCCCAGACCTGCTCACTCAGAACCCTGAGGATGGCTCAGTTGATGGTGTGGCCTTAGGTGGCAGCCTCACTGAACATCAGCAACATGACTGCAGACGAGTTCTACAGGCATACGGGCATATGTTCTCATTGACACCCAGTCAGACTAACTGGTGTACACATGTGGTGGACACTGGTGACAGTCTTCCTGTAAAGAGCAAAATTTACAGGCAACCTGACCACGTCAGGGACTGTATAAAGACTGAGGTGCAAAAGATGCTGGAATTAGGTGTCATTGAGCCTTCAGAGAGCCCCTGGGCTAGCCCAGTGGTTCTGGTCCCCAAACCTCACACCAAAGATGGCAAGAGAGAGATGAGGTTCTGTGTGGATTACAGAGGACTCAATGCTGTCACCAGGACAGATGCACACCCTATTCCAAGGGCAGATGAGCTCATTGACAAGTTGGCTTCTGCCAAATATTTGAGCACATTTGACTTGACAGCTGGCTACTGGCAAATCAGGTTAGCTGAGGAGTCTAAAGCCAAGACAGCATTTTCTACCCCTAGTGGGCATTATCAGTTTGTGGTGATGCCCTTTGGTTTGAAAAATGCACCTGCCACCTTCCAAAGGTTGGTGAACCAAGTCCTCACTGGGTTGGATGACTTTTGTGCAGCTTATCTGGACGATATTGCTGTCTTTAGCTCCACCTGGGAGGATCACCTGATCCACCTGAAGGAAGTGCTTGAGGCTCTGCAGAAGGCAGGCCTCACTATCAAGGCAACAAAGTGCCAGATAGGGCAGAGCAAGGTTGTATACCTGGGCCACCTTGTAGGTGGAGGCCAAGTTCAACCACTGGAGAGTAAGATCCAGACCATCAAGGACTGGTCCCCTCCAACTACCCAGACTCAGGTCAGAGCTTTCTTGGGCCTGACTGGGTACTACAGGAAGTTTGTTAAGAACTATGGGTCCATTGTGACTCCTCTTAATGATCTGACATCCAAGAAGATGCCCAAAAAGGTTCAGTGGACAGAAATCTGTCAAAAGGCATTTGATGACCTGAAGAAGGCCATGTGCTCTGCACCTATCCTGAAGAGTCCTGACTACTCAAGAGAGTTCATTGTCCAAACAGATGCTTCTGAGTTGGGAGTGGGAGCAGTGCTTTCACAGCTTAATGTAGATGGCCAGGACCAGCCCATTGCTTTCATTAGCAGAAGGCTGACCCCCAGAGAGAAACGTTGGTCAGCTATAGAGAGGGAGGCCTTTGCTGTGGTGTGGGCCCTGAAGAAGTTGAGACCATACTTATTTGGCACTCACTTCAAGATTCAGACCGACCATAAGCCCCTCCTATGGCTTAATCAGATGAAGGGTGAAAACCCCAAACTACTCAGGTGGTCCATTTCCCTACAGGGGATGGACTTTACAGTGGAGCACCGCCCAGGGACTGACCATGGCAACGCAGATGGTCTCTCCAGGTACTTCCACTTAGAACATGAAGACACAACTGGTCAAGGTTAGTCTAATGTCCCTGCGTTTGGGGGGGGGTTATGTAGGAGAGTAGGGTCTGCTATCCTATGGTCACCCCAAATTTTTGCTTTTTGCTTCACTGGTTTCTGACTTAATGTGGCTGTGGGCCTGCTAATCAGACCCACAGCCTGCTGTTCTCTCTCTAAATTGATGCCAATGCACTTTAGGTGCGTTACGAATTGGAACTGGTTCACCTTATGAGCCCCTGTAAGAGTGCACCCTAGGTGCCCAGGGCATAGGTGTATCCAAGGCCTACCAGGGGCTGCAGCACGTATTGTGCCACCCCTGGCCTGGCCCCCATCTTTGACACAACTGGCTGATCACTCAGCTGGGGTAAGTCGGTGTAACCACCTCTTACTTAGGTACAGTATGCCTGTGCCTAACCCTAAACTGGACACATATGTTCCTATCAGCCACTCCTATGGAAGGCCTCATCAATCCTAGAGGCAGAGTGCTTGGAAATATGTGAGATGGTGCTCTGGCATGAGCTGAGCCTATCTGCAGCTGTCGGGAACAACTCCCTAAGCTGTTCCGGGATATTGCCATACCATATACTCTTAAGTGCATTATAATCCTCGCGGTTAAATGCTATCTTTGGTTTGGCTTTATCAAAACATGTCGAGTAAGGTGTCATACGAATTGGAATACTATCCCCTCGCCAATTCTGGCGACGGGGATAGCATTCCACCCTTCTAGAGGGACACGACATGTGTGTAGCCTTAACCCCGGTTAAAGTTAAACAGAGCCTCAGCTTCACAAAATGGACGCTGCCACCACAGACACAAGTCTGGCCTCCTGCTGCTGACCGAAACTCGGCAGATGGTGGCCTGGACAAAGGGTTTCCTGCCTTGGGAGGTGCGAGCACCACCCCAGACAGGATTTTGTGTATTAGGTAGGACAGGGCTGAAAAGAATCAGACATGCCCGGGGCACACAAGGTGTCCCCGTGCATAGGCCAGTCCAAACCGGTTCTGGGGCCTTCCAGCCCCAGTCCTGGCGCGGAGCTGGACAAAGGAAAGGGGGTGTAACCGCCCCCCTTCCTGGTTCCTCCCAGAGGAGGGACCTAGTAGGTGATCCACCCCCAGTTTGGGAATAAGAGGGGGAGCAGTGCCATTGCACAGCAGATCATCCCGAAATCAACTTAAAACTAAGAAGAAGACTGGACTTCGACATTCTGCTGCACAGAAGACTGAAGAAGAATCTCCCTTGTGGCCAAGGAGTGACCACCCTGTGAACACAGGTACCAACCAGCAACTCGACGTCTGCTTTGCCGCCGCCTCCCGCCGGAGACCGAGCCCAGAGCCCGACAAGAACCAGACTCCCAGACTTCTCAGAGCCCGATCCACAGTCCCTGCAAAGAAGGGACCCGTGGAGGCACTGAGCGACGTGGGACCGGACCTCTTGGAAGACACTCGAAAAGCTGACTGCGCAGCTTCTGAGGCATCCTCGACGTTGTGCTTTGGGGATTGAGAACCCCCACCACCGAGCAGCCCTTGCACCGAAGATCAGCCCTCCAGCATCTCCACGATCTGCGTGGGGCCCTTTTGCATTGTGCCACTCGACGCGCCATCCCGGCCACTAGCCACGCGGCCAGCGGCCATCTTGGCGACGAACCCGAAGATTTAAACAGCAGGTCTGGTTGCTCCAGACCTACCCAAGCTCCTGTGAAAAGGAGCACCCGCTCTGACCTTGCTGGTCCGAGTGAACAGCATCTTTCAACTTCTGCGGGGCTTGCATTTGCCAAGGCCTGTTTGCTCCGATCAGGTCGCCGACACCGCCAACAGCGAGAAGCCTACCTGGGACAGCTCGTGACCGACTCCTGGACGTCCTCGACCCCGGGTATCCACGTGGCTGCAGAAAGAATCTACCCGACAACGCCTGTTTGCACCCGACATCGCCTGGTTCCACTCTGGTTCCACGGTAGTCACTGGCTAGTGACTTTGAACACTGTCCCCTCTGCTTTCAGGTCTTCAACTCTTCTGATCCACCCTTGGATCCACCGGAACTCTTCTCATCGAGCCGCCTGCAGCATCTTCAGCTCCAAGCACCATCGACCAGCGTGACGAAACCCGACACATCTTCGACCCTGTGCACCCGCTTCCTGTGGGTGAGGTAACTCAGCTCCGCCGGTGCTCCTGCACTGGTACACATCCCAAGGGCCTGTGTTTTAAGTTTCAGCTCCGTAGGTCACTCGGAAGGTTCCTAACTTTCTAACTTTGTGCTTTTTACGCACCATAGACTTTGTATTGAGAAGTGCGTGCACTTTGAACACTGCACCCGAGTCCCGTGGGCCTTTCCCGACTTAGTTAACTCCAGTCTCGAATAGCTCCAGCGATTCCCAAGGCCCTAGGCCTCTTCACTTCCCTTTAGGTATCTCTTATACCACTTATTTAGTATATGGTTTAGGTGGCCCCTAGGGCTCATCCATATTGTGCAACTTTTGTGTATTTTAAACTGTCTTGTGATTTTACGCTTGTGCTTCTGTGCTCATAAAGAGTCCAGGGGATTTTATAGTTAATAAATCAATATATATTTTCAATATATATCTGTGTGGTGTCCCTTTCATTTGGTATTCAAGGGGGTTGTGTATGGTATAACAGCTGGCTTCACATGCCTTTCAGAGTTTAGCCTAAGACTGCTTTGTCCACGTTACCACTAGGATAACTGGTCTACAAGGTTGAATTACAACCATCATCATAAGGGTTGCTTGGCATGGTACAAAGTGATCACTAGAATTAGTGAGCATTATATACCAGGCCAACTTCTCACAAGTCCCAATCCGGTTTTTGGGTTATCTACAGTATGGAGTCCGCTCTGCTGGAACTGACTGAATTTCTAAAGGGTAAAGTCGACCAGGGAGGCAAGGCTGTTCTGATACTGCTCGATCTGTCGGCAGCCTTCGATACGGTCCCACATGAGATGCTCCTGGAGAGACTGGAGACACTTGCTAAAATCGGCCTGAAGGGGACCGCCTTAACATGGATGTTATCCTTCTTGGTACATAGATCTCAGGACATCTGGCTCTCCCCTTTCTCATCCCCGGTTCCGGATATGAATGTAGGTATCTCTCAGGGCTCCATTCTCAGTCCTGCCCTTTTTAATATATATCTATCCCCCCTTGCATTTCTTGTAGAGGAGGAGGACGCCAAAATTGTTTCCTATGCTGATGACAGTCAGCTGTTTTTTACATGTGAGAAAGGAACCGACTTTGACGGGGCAATGATTAGGTCTTGCTTCACAAAGGTATTTAACTGGCTTAAGATCAATCAGCTGAAGTGCAATCCTGACAAAAAATGAAGTTGTTTTTTTTGGTAATCCAGAAACGCCTGACTGGAGCTCTTGGTGACCTAAAGATCTGCCACCTGTGGAAAAGGAGAATGTCAAAAATGTAGGAATTGTCATAGAAAAGACACTCTCCATGCACTTTCAAATCCAAAATCTAACTGACGCATGATTTGGGATACTCCGGATGCTAAAAAAATTCATGCCACTGTTACTGCTTGTTAGCAGAAAGATCATGGTGCAGGCTCTGGTGACATCAAAACTTGACTATGTCAACAGCTTGTACCTCGGTCTTCCCAAATCCCTTATACAGCACCTACAACTGGTACAAAACGAGGCAGCCTAGTCTGAGTAGCTGCGAGCTTTATTAAATACACTATTTCATTTCATTTAATTAGTTCCCTGACAGTGCAAAGGAACACTCGTCCACATTCTAAGGGCCTTATTTATGAGGCCTTGCTTCACTTTTATGCAGGCAGTGCGTCACTTTTTGTGACGCTCCAGCAGCGTAAAACATTTGCAATGTTGCGCCCTATTTACAAAGTGGCACATCTAGGCAGATGCACCACTTTGTAAACCCCTGCACCACATTATACCTGTGCCAGGTATAATGTATGCAGGGTGTTCCTCCGCAAAAAGCCTTGTAGAAGTGGGGCATTGAAATCTTGAGAACTCAGTGTACCACTTCTAGGATGCCATTGCGTCAATATCTTACACCTGCCTCACAGCAAGCATTAGACTGATGCAGGCCCTTTCACATGGGGCTTGCCCCTTGTGAAAGGACACATTGATGGAGTTGCGTCCATTTTCAGACACACACCAACAATGCATCACTTTTGCCAGTACAGATACGTCAGAAATACTGACGTATCTGTAACCCCTGCTGACATGATGCGTCATACAGTAAATATGACGCATCCATCATGTTGCAAGGAGGGTGCACTAAGAAATGACGCATCCATGTTTTCAGACACCGGTGCATCACTTCTCATAAATAAGGCTCTAAATGTGTTTATAACTAATATTCAGGGATAGGTATGTGTGTTTTCAATATTGTAACACAGCAGCAGCTTACCAATTGTATTGACATGGTTTTCTGGCTCTATTTCTGAGTGATGATGACTTTAAGCTTGCTAACATCTATAATCTGTATTCTTACTTTGTGTTGGTCCTTTAAAGCCTTTTTGCCAGACCTAGAAGAGGATAGCTGCTTTATATGATGATAGATCCCTTATTATTGACTCTAATCCATCTATTGCCTATTGGCTTTGGCATAGTTATGTGTTTTTTCATTATTTTGCCTATAGTAGAGGGTGGATCCTGTGGTCCTGACTTTATATTACACATTGGTATGGTTTGTGTAGGTACTGTGACAGAGCTAAGGGTTATTTCATCCTTCTCAGGCCTACAAGGCCCAGAACTAGAGAGACTCCATTTTGCTTTCTATCCCTGCAGAGCTGAGATGCTTGAAGGGGAAAGGTAATGTTTATAGTTAAGGCTGTTGACTGCTAGGGGAAAACCAGCCAGGACTGGTTCTTATCCGAGGAATGTGTTTTTCTCTTGGGCCCAGACGTAACATGCAGATGGCCACTGCGGTTGCGCAAAGAGCTCTGGAGCTAGCACAGGAATTCGGTGGGAGGCAGCCCTCTGTTGGAAATTTCCATGAGGGGAGAGGATTCCATATTAGCGAAGTGCAGGAGAGGAGGAGTGGTCAGTTTGGTTCTTGAAGAGTGGAGAGTAGGATGTCTGCTGGAGCTTCAAAGTGCAGTGCAGTTCTATTGGTTTTCTGGAATGGAGAAAGAAGGCAGATGATTGCTGAAGCTGAAGAGAGCATTAAAGCAGATGGAGGAGTTGAGGCTGTCAGCTGAAGTAATTGAGCCAGAGGCGCGAAGCTGTGGTGACGGAGGGAGAGACAGAGAGAGCCCTGATCCCACCAGAGACAGAGAGAAATCTTCCTTCTAATAGGTGAGGTAGTCTAAACTAGTCCGCTTTACACTTACACCTTAATCTTGTCTTTATTCCCTAGGCTATTGTATGTCTAATCCTTTTCTTTCAGCGGTGTGTTAAAGTTCCTGTTAGTTATAGAGACCCCGCAGATTTGTGTATGTGTATTTTATGATTATTGTAATAAAGATACCCCAGTTCTTAGTGAATTAGTGTGCATGTGTTGTTCTTATGATAGAGAGCGTTTTTACACCTGCATACAGTGTGTGTCTATCATTCTTAAAGAACAGGTAACCTTTTCTTCTAGTCAGGTGTTACAGCCAGAACAGATGCTGCCCCTGATCCGGTAAGTAGCCACTGAATAATTAGGGAGAGAGAGGAGCCCTTGAGCTAGGGGATTATTGACACTAAGTGATTCGGCCATCCCATAATATTATTGTAGTAGCGAACCCTTAGTGAATAGTGAGAGAGACTTCCCAACATAGAGAGAGAGCTGAAGGTATTCATAGGAAAGTGGTCGTCATTGGTAAGTGGCGTTAGTGAGAGCACTGATTGTGGTCAGTGTGTATACCCGCAAGATTGCGGCTTGAGTGAGCACTGAGGGTAGTCAGTGTGTAGATCCGCCGGATTGTGGATCATGTTGTAAGTGAGTGAGCACTGGGGGGATACGGTGTGTAGATCCGCCGGATTGTGGATCATATTGTAAGTGAGTGAGCACCGGGGGGATACGGTGTTTAGGTTCGCCGGATTGTGGACCAGATAAAAAGAGAGCACTAGGGCTGCAGTCTAGTGTGTAGATACGCTGGCTTGCGTAGTGAGTGAGCACTGAGGGTAATCATTGTGTAATGGTAGATAATCAGAACTGCCCCAGGGTAGATTAGTCTGGACCCATGTGGTCGCGAGACTATGAGGTATGAGTGTGGTGTAGGGCATGGACGTCCTTAGTAATCAGTGAGTATTCTTAGTAATCCCGATAGATATAGTGGTGTTTCTGATGATATGAGCTTGTATATTGCGAGTTCCCCATCCTCAGGTAGGTACCCAGGTGTCTGGATAGATGGGTCCTGAGGAGGGAGGTGGTTACGTTCCGGCTGGGTTGGAGGGGCTCTCAGGAGCTGATCCCATCTGGTCTGAGAACCCGGTCGTTACACCAATGTTACTGCAAATAATCTCTGTGACGCCCTCCCATTTCTTATATGTTAGGCCTTATTTTGATCCAAAAGAAACTTTTTTTATGTATATTCATGAATCTTTATTTCGGCCCATTAAGAGCCATAAAATATGGGAAACATCACTTACAACGCAACTTTTACAACGACATACCATTACAACGCAACTTTTACATCGCAAAAACTTTTACAACACATGTATTTACAACGAATGTTTTTACAACGCAGGTACCTTTACAACGCATACCATTACAACGTAAGTATTGGTAAGTATATAATTATATTTAAAATGTTATATGTTTGGGGTAAAGGGGTATTTTTAGGGTTCAGGGTCAGTTTTGGGTTTTTGGGTAAAGGGGTATTTTTGGGGTTCAGGGTCAGTTTTTACTTTTTGGGTAAAGGGGTATTTTTGGGGTTCAGGGTCAGTTTTTAGTTTTTGGGTAAAGGGGTATTTTTGGGGTTCAGGGTCAGTTTTTAGTTTTTGGGTAAAGGGGTATTTTTGGGGTTCAGGGTCAGTTTTTAGTTTTTGGGTAAAGGGGTATTATTGGGGTTCAGGGTCAGTTTTTAGTTTTTGGGTAAAGGGGTATTTTTGGGGTTCAGGGTCAGTTTTTAGTTTTTGGGTAAAGGGGTATTTTTAGGGTTCAGGGTCAGTTTTTAGTTTTTGGGTAAAGGGGTATTTTTGGGGTTCAGGGTCAGTTTTTAGTTTTTGGGTAAAGGGGTATTTTTGGAGTTCAGGGTCAGTTTTTAGTTTTTGGGTAAAGGGGTATTTTTGGGGTTGAGGGTCAGTTTTTAGTTTTTGGGTAAAGGGGTATTTTTAGGGTTCAGGGTCAGTTTTTAGTTTTTGGGTAAAGGGGTATTTTTGGGGTTCAGGGTCAGTTTTTAGTTTTTGGGTAAAGGGGTATTTTTGGGGTTCAGGGTCAGTTTTTAGTTTTTGGGTAAAGGGGTATTTTTGGGGTTCAGGGTCAGTTTTGGGTTTTGGGGGTACAGGGTAAAAATAAATTAAAATTAAATTTAAATTAAATTACATTAAATTATATTTTTTTAAAGTAATTTACGATTATAAAATTAATATATATTTACCAATACTTAGGTTGTAATGGTATGCGTTGTAAAGGTACCTGTGTTGTAAAAACATTCGTTGTAAATACATGCGTTGTAAAAGTTTTTGCGTTGTAAAAACTGCGTTGTAAAAGCATGCGTTGTAATAACATGCGTTGTATCGACATAGATCCATAAAATATACATTAAAAATACAACAATACATAGCACATTTGTAGATAGATGAGTAAGTAGATTTACATACAGTTGGGTACGGTTGGGAAATTGATACAATAAAATCCATAATTTAATTAAAAAGGCAATATTATAAAAACATGTACATTATATAAAATCGATTTCAACAATTAGGTTATCGGGGGAATTCATAATTATAACAACCATTTGATCATTTAATAAATTGGAACTGACGCCTCAGGTACAGAGTACTCGAGCACGTAACAGATCACTTATAGGTCCAAACCCCGTTTTCTTACATGCAAGGCTTACTGCCAAAAGGAATTTACTGACACCAAAGACAATCACTTGTCTGGTGTCGGTTTTTATGTTCCTATATGCTTCCTTATATGAACGTATGCCTATAACATTACACAATGGCTTAATACATCTTTTCCTGGCCATCACGTATGCTGCACAGAAAAAGAGGATATGATGTTCATCTTCCTTGATACAGTTCTTACCCCACATGCAAATCTCACTAGATTTTGGTCCAATTGACTTAGACCACCTTGCTAAAGTTACATTGGTTTTCAGCATTCCGTACCTGAATTTCATATAAAGGCTTTTAGCCAAGGGTGGACGGACCTCATCTAAGAAGTTCTCAAAGTATGGAGCATCCTTAAAAGCCAAGAAAATGCTTGTCATTGAACCACCAGTATGGCCATTGGGAAGTTTGCATATTATATAAGCCCAGAAATTAGTTTTCACCAATTTTTTAGAGCTTTGCATCAAACTTAAGGGCTCTTCCCAAAAATGTGTCAGGCCAATTCTACAAAGCCATGTTCGCACATGTTTCAACCATGCATTAGAATTATGCAAATTCAATCTCAATATTTCTCGGAGTCCATCTCTGTAATCTTCGAGCTCTGGTGTACTCCAGAGTCTCACCCAAAAGAATAATGGCCATAGGATTGCATAATGGTCTGTGCGCTTCGTGTTTAGGTCTAACATTAAAGGTAATAATGGAGTTCGTTTGGGTAATCTCAGAAGGCTTCTATAAAAATTGTTTTCACTTTTCATAAAAACATTCCCAGCTATTGGCCCCCATATTTCAGCGCCATATAGTGTGGCGGCCTGGGCCTTAAACTTAAATACTTCTACTGCTTGAGTGCCTATTGTCCGTTTGCTGGCGGACTCGCCTTCTGTCTGTGGACCCTGTGGATACCAGCGGACCCCTTCACAACTCGCCGGACCCGCTCCGCGGGTCCCGCGTCGCTGCCTGTGACCAGAGGAATATCGGGAGTACGTGTGGACATTAGGGGTGCCGGTAAGACTTGCAGGGCTGCGAGCAGCGTGGTCAGGGACTCCATATCCCAGGAGTCCCTGATAGCCCGATAGCCAACACCTGGGCCGCTCTCCCTGCAAGCCCCGCCCCTCATCTCACGCAGTGAAAAACCTTCTCTCCTACCACATCTTCGGGACCCTCTGCTTGAGTGCCTATTGTCCGTTTGCTGGCGGACTCGCCTTCTGTCTGTGGACCCTGTGGATACCAGCGGACCCCTTCACAACTCGCCGGACCCGCTCCGCGGGTCCCGCGTCGCTGCCTGTGACCAGAGGAATATCGGGAGTACGTGTGGACATTAGGGGTGCCGGTAAGACTTGCAGGGCTGCGAGCAGCGTGGTCAGGGACTCCATATCCCAGGAGTCCCTGATAGCCCGATAGCCAACACCTGGGCCGCTCTCCCTGCAAGCCCCGCCCCTCATCTCACGCAGTGAAAAACCTTCTCTCCTACCACATCTTCGGGACCCTCTGCTTGAGTGCCTATTGTCCGTTTGCTGGCGGACTCGCCTTCTGTCTGTGGACCCTGTGGATACCAGCGGACCCCTTCACAACTCGCCGGACCCGCTCCGCGGGTCCCGCGTCGCTGCCTGTGACCAGAGGAATATCGGGAGTACGTGTGGACATTAGGGGTGCCGGTAAGACTTGCAGGGCTGCGAGCAGCGTGGTCAGGGACTCCATATCCCAGGAGTCCCTGATAGCCCGATAGCCAACACCTGGGCCGCTCTCCCTGCAAGCCCCGCCCCTCATCTCACGCAGTGAAAAACCTTCTCTCCTACCACATCTTCGGGACCCTCTGCTTGAGTGCCTATTGTCCGTTTGCTGGCGGACTCGCCTTCTGTCTGTGGACCCTGTGGATACCAGCGGACCCCTTCACAACTCGCCGGACCCGCTCCGCGGGTCCCGCGTCGCTGCCTGTGACCAGAGGAATATCGGGAGTACGTGTGGACATTAGGGGTGCCGGTAAGACTTGCAGGGCTGCGAGCAGCGTGGTCAGGGACTCCATATCCCAGGAGTCCCTGATAGCCCGATAGCCAACACCTGGGCCGCTCTCCCTGCAAGCCCCGCCCCTCATCTCACGCAGTGAAAAACCTTCTCTCCTACCACATCTTCGGGACCCTCTGCTTGAGTGCCTATTGTCCGTTTGCTGGCGGACTCGCCTTCTGTCTGTGGACCCTGTGGATACCAGCGGACCCCTTCACAACTCGCCGGACCCGCTCCGCGGGTCCCGCGTCGCTGCCTGTGACCAGAGGAATATCGGGAGTACGTGTGGACATTAGGGGTGCCGGTAAGACTTGCAGGGCTGCGAGCAGCGTGGTCAGGGACTCCATATCCCAGGAGTCCCTGATAGCCCGATAGCCAACACCTGGGCCGCTCTCCCTGCAAGCCCCGCCCCTTCACCAATCACATCTTGTATATACACACGTCCGCTCCACCGCGGCGCGGGAGCGCGCGGGAGCGACCGGGAGAAGCCCGGGACAAGGGCGGGACCGTTTGAGGCCGTTCGAGGTCTGAGAGGACTGGACTGGGCCAGCCCTCTAAGCCCCCATAAACGGTCTCTTGTCTGCAATCACAAGGAACTATGTCATCTCGTGAGTATAAGGAAAGGGCGGCCAAATGCAAATTAAAAAACGGAACCCTAGATGACTTCATTACTAAAACACATTCTGCAATAGACAACGAGATTGCCAAAATGCAGCGTCGAGTTTCATCCGAACTGGACGCCGCAAGGAGGCTGTCACAGGAGATAGCTGCGGCAAAAAAATCCTCCCTAGGTGCTTTCGCCTTTGCCAAAACCCCTGACCGTTCTACTGCCCAACCTTTAAAATTGATTGAAACAACTGTAGACATCCATCATCCAACCGTGCCTATCACAAACACCTCAAAAGAAACTTTACCATCTCCCTCATTATTATCCGATGACCCTTCACAAACATCTAAATTTGGGGTAATGGAGGTAATGGACGAAATAAATGAGTGTAACAAAGATGTGCCAGTATTGGGCTTAAAATCAATTTCTGTAAATCAGGTTGGGGGAGTTCTCAAAAATAAACAGCAGGGGACATACACCAAAAGGAAACGTCCTAATCAAACATCTTACGCTAGGAAAAAAGTAAAGGTTGCAAAGTCACAACTATCTACCAAGTTGCCATCCCCGTCTCCAGCAATTAATACTCAACCTGCTGACCCCACAGTAGAGGCAGTCGTGGATTCGCTGGAGATTATTCAAAATAGGGATAGATTGACAATAGTGAAGGAGAATAATGAAGTACCACTATGTGTTATAAACGGGGGAGACGTTGAATTTTTGACCGTAGTATGGGAAACTCTTAAAAAGCTTTTAAACCCCTTCGAGGACAGATTATTGCAGATAGGTTCCCAACTCTCCAATATTGATAAAAAGTTCTCACATTCAGGGAAACACCCCGGTATGGAAGAAAAAAATCTAATGGTTGGTGTTGAGAAACTTATAAAAAATTTACTGAACCCCTTGATGGAGAAAACACAAATAATAAATTCAAAATTAGATCAATTGGAGTTCTTAACATCTAAGAACACCACTTTATTGGAAAGCTTGGTAGGAAGTAAAAAACAACCCCCCACCACTGCTGGTAAGACTATTGATAACACCAGTTCAGGGAAAAAGGGCCTTAAGCCTAACTTGATATCACAACCTCTATCTAGCGGTACCAGTTCCAGCACTACCCCCTCCTTAGTACCAACACCATTAATAAAAACCAAACAGGGGAATACAGTGGGCCAAAAGCCAAATAATCCTCTGATGGTAACTACACCAGTTAGTACATCTGCACCGGCCCAAATTAATACGGAAGTGAAAGAAACCCCGTCAAGCAAACCTCAGGCACCCAGTAAAACCCCATTACAGGGTAGGGAGATCTACATAAATATACCCCCAGAGGCCGCGCCTTACATGGCCATCCTGACAGGTGTTCAACCCATCCGAGAGAATAAATATGAGAAAAATGAGGACCTCCTACATAAAACAAAATTCTGGCTAAATACAAATAGGCCATTGACCGAGGACACTGTCACAAAAATCCTCAGTGTTCGTAGGGTTCCCTGGGTTGGACCGAGCAAAAAAGACCTGGAGGGTGACTGTATTTTGATAAACTTTAGAGACAATTGGGTTAAGGATATCATCTGTAGTAAGGCCAGGTTTGGGAGGATGGGGGATATCCAGTGTATCGGTCTTGAATACTTTTATCCCAAACTTTGTCAGTCTAACCCTGAGCAAAATCTTTTTCATCAAGGACAGCGTATAAAGGGTGGGTACCAAACGGGTTGGACACATAATCTAAATATGAATCAAGGCCCGTTCCACCCTCATACTCCTTGGCAAGAGACAGTTCCCTTTATGGGGCCGCCAATCATGGGTGATTTTACACAAGTTCCTTACAACCCACGACGATCTAGGTTTAGGGGCCCAGAATACCCTGGCTGGTTTCCAAATAATAACAACTACAACAATAACATCCCATTGAGGAATCGCTTTGACCCTTTCATGAACTTGGATGAGGTAGATTGACCACCACTTAGGATTAAAGGGACAATATCTTCAATACCATATGGGGGTATGAAAGTAGATCAAGGTATATGCACTAATGATGTTGAGCCAGTGAAAGTAACATGTGAGGGTAATAACATGAGTACTGGATACCTACAGATGGGCTCCGCTGCTATGCCAATGGTTACCTTAGATAATGGCCACGAACAGAATATGTCACCACTGCCCAACCCTAATACCACTGTCGTAACAGATGCTTTGGGAAACAGTCACGGATTACAGGGGTCCTCATCATCATCATCATCAGCACTAATATCTCTATTATCCTGGAATATCTCTGGAATAGTGAACAAATTAGATGATGAGATATGGTTAGATTTTGTGGAAACCCATGGAATCTTGTGTCTTCAAGAGACATGGTCTAGGACTACCTGTGATATCGAGGGCTTTCAATCATTTGCTGTCTCGGCTGTCCCATCTACATCGGGGAGGGCAAAAGGTGGTATATTGACAGCATTGTCAACAACACTACAGAACCTTCGCACCTCGACACTGGTAGAGACAAATTGGTACCAAGTATTGTTATTGGAACACCTATTCCCCGAAGCAGTGTTGCTAATTAATTGGTATTACAATATCTTCAATGTATATGACACTTCGGTAATTGAAGATTTGGAGTATGCTCTGGGTAAAATTCGCTGTAGGCACCCTTCCTCGCCGATTATATGGGTTGGAGACTTCAATTGTACACTTTGCAGTCATGGGGGTTCAAATGTGTGCGGTTTGGAGGATTTGAATGCCCAGCCCCTAAACCACTTCAGGCATAATCCGCAGGGGGATGCCTTGAATAATATCATTGTAACTAATGATCTATGTGTGGTAGACCCCTGGTTTCCCCCAGATACCCCGTATATACCAAGTTTCCAGGGCTTGAGGGGAGAAATGAGTACAATTGATTTTGTTCTGGTATCAAGTACCTTTCTTAAGTATGTGGAAAAGTTGGAGGTGGTGGCAAATCCCACTAGTGATCACAACCCTTTAATATTATCTATATGGGTTCCAACACAAGAACCACCAAGGAAAAGGGAACAACCCATTAAGTACAACAAAAATCAGGGTGTAACCCTGAAATGGGGGAAGATAAATGTGCACAAGCTGGAAGATGATATTGTTGTAAACTGTAAAAATGAAATAGAATTATGTTTAGTAGGTTCCGACTCACAAAATGTCATTGAAAGCTTTGAGAAGTTGTGCTCCTATATAGGACAGCGCCTAAAAAAGCCTATAAGAAAGGGAGGTCAAAAGGCCTTTAGATGGTTTGATTCTGTGTGTTCTGTCACACACCGATCACTGAAATTAGCATTGTGTGAAAAGCCTAGAAATAAAGAGCTTGTCAGGACCAGTAGGAAGGCGTATAGAGACGCTATTACAAAAAGAAAACAGGATTTGAAAACTATGGCCTGGGATGATCTCGAAAAGGCAGCAGAATTGAAAGATAGTAGGCTATTTTGGGAGGTAATTAATCGTCCCCTTTTTAAGAGCAATAATAATGAAGCTATAACCAACCAGGTTACCGCTGAACAATGGGTCCAACATTTTAGTAAGATTTTTAATCCTAATTCGTATTCAATAACGTTAGACAATGAGGGGACAGGGGATGTGGTGTCTTCATCTCCCTCGGCCCTGACCCTCAGCTCTTCATTCACATTGATTGAGATTGAGGAGGCCCTAGGGAAAGGAGCATCATTAAAAGCTCCGGGTCCAGATGCTGTCCCTCTGGATCTTTTTAAATCTAAGGTTAGTTTGTGGGCACCAATTCTACTGAATGTTTTTAATGCCGTAGTGGTTGGCCGTATCCCTGGCACATGGAAAGAGGCAACGGTAGTGCCAATCTTTAAGAAAGGCAACAGATCCGATCCTTGTTGTTACCGCCCGATTTCTTTAATAGACGCCGCATGTAAAATCCTGGGTAGAGTAATTTTGGCGAGATTGGAAAGTTGGGCAGATTCTGTTGGATTAATAGTTGACTCTCAATATGGATTCAGACACGGAAAGGGGACAAATGAGCAGTGCCTTAACTTGGCACTGATCATGGGAAAGTACGTGAAGGCCAAAAAATCTCCCATTCATCTGGCCTTCATGGACTTGACAAGCGCTTTCGATACTGTATGCAGGAACAAGTTGTGGAGGATGATGAGTGACATGGGCTTTGAAGAACCTCTAGTGTCCTTGCTTCGCAGGTTACATGAAGCAACCAATGTGTCCATCAGGTTTGGCACTGGGGGGGAAATAACGAAACCAATTCCTTCTACTGAGGGAGTGCGTCAAGGATGCATCTTGGCGCCTTTTCTCTTCTTAGTTTATACAAACGGACTAGAACAGTACCTACTAAATCAGGGCTGTGATTTCCCAAAAATTAATGGTAAAAGCGTCCCTATGCTTTCATATGCGGACGATACTGTCCTAATGACATTAACAGGAAATGGCATGCAAGTGTGTTTAGACGCATTCAATAAATTCATGCTAGATCTAGATCTAAAGGTAAACTTTGGAAAATCCTTTATAATGTCCTGCGGCCCCAAGGGGTCGTCTGTTAGGAAGTTCATGGTAAACAACCGCACAATTGGGAAAGTGGATAATTTCAACTATCTTGGTAATCTGTTTGATAGTAAACTAAGATGGTCACCGGTAATAAAGGTTCGAGCCCAGAGCATGACAAGGGCGATAGAGGGCATTTTCCGCTTCTGCAGCAAATTGGGGCAGAAACATATAACGCATCTTAGAACTCTTTACACTTCCAAATGCCTATCCGTAGCTACCTACGGGGCAGGGGTGTGGGGGACTGAAATGCCTGCCGCAATACAGGTGGTGGAAAACAACTTTATAAAAAGAGTCTTGTCAGTCCCAAAAAGTACCTCAAATATCTTCTGTCATAATGAACTTGGTATGGTTAATGTCTCTGATACAATTTGCTTGTCACCTTTACTGTTATGGGGCAAAATTTGGCAGTCTGAAGACCTGCAATTAACCAAAGAAATTATTACTGACTGCATGGCTTTAGATAACTCAAAGCAGATACCCTGGTTGTCCTATGTTTGTAACATGTTGAACAAAATCGATCTTGGTTCTTATTTTTATAGCCCCGGGAAAATCGAGGGAAATTACAAAACGGACATAAAGGCAAAGTATTTGATGTCTGTGAATCAGCTTCGCAGGGACAACATAATTGATATTGATACTATTCGTATCTGTAAACCCCAACCCCAGTATTATTTAATATTTACCCATAATGTGCAATGGCGATTCCTTTTAACAAGGTTTAGACTGGAGACTCTACACTATCAGTTTGCCTTTCCTAAACAAGGGGGTTGGAGTGAGAGACTGCCCCCTTGTCCCTGTAATAATAGGGACAGACAAAGTACTTTACATCTGGTTCTTTTTTGTTCATTGTATAAAGAGCCAAGACTCCGGTTTATTAAACCAATCCTGAAGGGCAGGCAACCTTGTACCTATAGGGAAGGCTATGAATTTTTGTTATCATTAACTTCTGTGGAAATCTGTTGTGCAATGTTAAACTTCATCAGAATCTCACTAAAGATTAGGAAGATTTATGGGTAGCACCACTTGTATAGAAATTTTATCAAATCTGAGAATGTAAATGTCTTTGTTATTATTATTGTCATTTTTAAGGTCTTTCTCTAAATTCTTGTGTAAGCTTTGTCTTAATTTAGTTTTTAAAGGAAAAATGAATTACACGTTTGTATGTTCAATACTTTTATGATTCATTTTATGTTTCGAATAAAGTTTTTGAATACGAATACTTCTAAAGCTGGGATACTGCCTTACTAAGACTCACCCCGTGTCTCTTTAGTATTGGTAAAGTGTTCTGAGGTAAAACCATTTTACTCTACTCTGCTCGGATTTCCACTGAGTCTTGGAGTCTAAGGAAACTCCCAAGTAGGTAAAATTCGACACTTGTTCCAATTTTGGATCACTTAAAAATAAATTCCCCTTAAAGGTTTTGTGAGGGTTTATGGCACAAACTTGTCTGACTTTGAGTCACATGCAACAACATTTTGTAGCGAAATGGTCAAATGGGGGTACCCCAAAAAACTATTAAAACGTTCAAGGAACAGGGCCAGATTCACTCCAAGGGAGACATTACTCCAGACAAAAGAAAAAAGTGAATTAGACAAATTGGTGTGTGTCACCACATTTGGTCAACACACAAACCAATTCAAAAACATCATTCGAAAGAATTGGCACTTACTGGAAACGCTTGAGTACCCTCTATCAAAACCCATCTTTGCCATGCGCAAAAACACAAGTATTGGGCAACAACTCATAAAAGCGGACAGTCATATTCCGCCATCAAAAAGCGACCTCATAGCACAGTGGAATCTGAAACCTATATGTGGGCACCACAAATGTGGCAATTGTGTGTCGTGTTCTACAACATTGGAAGTTGACATTTTTATCAATAATGGCATCAAATGGAAACACGAAGCATTCACAAACTGTAAAACCCGAAATGTCGTCTATGCTGTGGTTTGTCCGTGCAACAGAGTGTACATTGGCAAGACAAGCCAACCCATCAATGTCAGAATAACCCAACATCGCTCACGCATAAAGAAAAAAGTAATGTCCGCGCCAATGGTTGAACACTATGTAAACAACAACCACAGCGAAAATGACTTTAAATGGACAACATTGGTTTGGATAGATTCCAAACATCAGTCTGATGTTGATACCATGCTATTGCGCAAGGAGGCATACCTGATTCTCAAATTTGACAGTGTCAATAAGGGCTTAAACAGCCTCAGTGAAATCA
The DNA here is from genome assembly GCF_964263255.1 of Lissotriton vulgaris. Taxonomy (NCBI): domain Eukaryota; kingdom Metazoa; phylum Chordata; class Amphibia; order Caudata; family Salamandridae; genus Lissotriton; species Lissotriton vulgaris. The sequence goes on along the minus strand of NC_141691.1, from coordinate 299,341,401 downwards.
ATAGGGCTTAAGACTGATCAACCCCCGCACAAACACCATATCCCAGAAGGCATCATAAGTCTCCACAGGCTCCGATTGGTCAAGAGCAAATCCAATGGGATATGTATGTCAGAACCGGCACTGCTGCGGACACCTACAACCAGAGTGTGCCGTGCTGGAGTGAGACTGACGAGTGGTGCTAATTGCACAGTTCTACGGTAAGCCCGATCCCTTTGACACTGTGACTCCTGTCCGCGCCAAAAGTAAACAGCCAGCTGAATGATCCTTCTTCTCCTCCTTGCCCCCCCAGAACCCAAAACAGAAATCAATCAAACACCAGAGAAAATTTTCCCGCCCCGGCAGAATCGTTCACAAGTAAGTCTCCACACCCAGTGGTCACATTGATTTCACGGGTCAGCGGACTAAGACCAATCCCAATGTTTTGTAAATTGTCTTACAGAGATGTAACCAGGTCAACACACAGATATATTCCCGGGCAACGGCACACCAGCCGCTGGACCAAGAAAAGCAAAGGTAATAACTACCTTATCCCGCGCACATCGACTTAGGTGAGCAATTCCCGCCTGATTGGGGCACTTACCCAAATCTCATTCTGTTGCAGTTCAAATTCCACGGCATAGAAGAACCCTTAAAACAAGAGCAACCTTGGGCAAGAACAACACAAGGTATGTCGCATCCAGAGATGCGCACATTCTCAGTAATATAATTGGCTAGAGGACCCCGTTTTCTAAAACAATCCTTTTCCTTTTCACAAATAGTTCCCATGGACCTGAATCAAACCGCCCTGATGAGAATCCTGTAAACCATGTAACGGGATTCAAAACGCGTCAGCATTTTTCCTTCTCAGACAATTATGCTAACGTTACTGGTGCAAAAATGGCCAATTTTTCCTGAACTGTAATGATTCATTCTATCTCAGGTCTTGGGATTTCATTTTGAATAATTCTTCTCTTTCTCCCAAGTTGTGTATTGTTGATTGTGATTTTTTCATTGCTTATAATTTATTTTGTTCACAATGTCCATGACTAATTTGTCCATGTCACAACCACGCATCCATTGTTGATGTATATTTTTTCACATGTTTACTGTTGATTTTTTGCACTGTATATATGCACAAACTGTTTTCCAAACTGTATATGGCCAGACATGAAGTTGAAGGCGATCTTTGTTTTGTTTGTGTTAGAAAAAACATTGTTTGATAACCGAGTTCTAATCAAAAGACATAAATCAATGTCAGGGTAAACTAATAAAGTTTTGTTTATCCTTAACAATTCAGTGTTTAATTCGAAATTTGGAGGCATAGGCAAAATCTTTTGGTTTATACAATTTTGTGGCCCTGCCTACCCTCCTTCCCACTGGGCCCAGCCACCCCTGTTTTTTGAATTACCATTTTTGACGGCATTAATAGCTATCTCAGTTTCATCTATAACAAACTCTAAAGTGCAATCGCAATGGGAATGCCAGGGCGGGTCCTTTTCCCTTAGCCCCCTGTATTCTGGGGCTTTATATAAATGAGAGAAGTGGTCTACCAAAGTCTGTTTATTAAGGAACACATCCTGGGGCACTCTTCCTGCATAGTTCCCATTTGCCACCAATCTCCAGAACCCGACATGGTCCTTATTCTTCGCTGCAAATAGCATGTTCGCCCAACTTTCCTCATCCCAGTTTGATCTGGCATTTACCTGGGTCACCTTGTATTCTCTTCTCGCCACCTTAATCACTTCTGGTGCTTTGCTTTTTATCGCCTCTACAAGTCTAGTCTTGCCGATACGGCAATCCTTACCATACCACGGTTTTCTGCCTACTATAATATTTTCCTTTTGGCATTGTTTTTTAATTGTTTTTTAGGCATTTTTGTAACGTATGGTATTAGTGATTTAAAAAACCCATTATGTAGATCGATAAAAGCATTATCCCCTGCTGATAAACTTATATAGCTGGAGAACGTGTCTGCTAAGAGCGAATAGATGCTTGCTAACGTTTCTCCATGTTCCAATATTTGTGCCCATTTGAGCGATCGGCTGTTGTTACTTACTAAAGGAGCATCATTGTTAATGTTTACCCAGGCAGAACTCACGTTCTCTACAGAATCACTAGAAAATAAGCATGGGGAAATTAACAATTGAAGTGGGCGATGGTCATTTTCAAACCTAGGCATAACCTCTAGATCGAACAAGTATGGCCAGATATCAAAGGATGCTAGGATATAGTCAATTTTACTTTGGGAGTTGGTCTTACAAAGGTCGCTGCCTTTTGGGTATCAGAAGGGAGACAACCATTGCAGGCCCTCAGCTCATACACAGTTGCCAACCTCATTATTTGGACTGCCAAGGGCAGTTCACCGCACCGCCTCAAGATTAGTTAGAAGTGGAATATTGTAAGCCCTGTCTTCTTCATCAAAAACATCACCGAGACCCACAATTGGCTCATAGTTGCAGTTTAGGTCTACACCTAATATCATACTCGGTATCTCTTCCAAGCTATTTATGAAACCATCTAACTTTTCCAATATCGGGGACTCCTTAGATAGGCTACATGGTCTATTGTAAACATGAAATAGGAAGAGAATCCTGCCTTCTTTCGTAATAACCTTCAGGCCAAGTATGTCCACTGAATCAATAACTAGTAACGTTATGCGGATCTCCAGAGTTACCTTTACCCATTTAGTGAGTCCCCCAGCGGGCCTACCTCTAACCGAGGGTACTGCATCAATGCTGTAGGTCCTATAGCCAACTCTGTATGGATTGCCCAGAGCCCAAGTTTCCTGCAGGAAGCAAATATCACTAGTATCTATATAATTACTCCATTCAGGGGATTTTTCGTAAGGCCCGCTATGTTCCATGATATTAATTTTAGATTGGATGGTGTACAACCCATCCTATCTACTTTTTGTCCATCTAAAATCACATCTCGAGAACCATCATTGGTGCCAGTATTTGCCTAAATTGAAACTCCTGCAGCACCTAGTGTTAGCGGCGGGTCCTGTCTCATCTGAACGTCTATCCCTATTGCCTCCTAGCTCAACACCTGAACAGCAATTTCTAATTGGGAAACATTGAACTCCTTTCCCCCACATTTTTCCCTTCCTACCTCTGGTCCAAGACTTGAAGTTGTTATTGGAATTAGTCAATCAACCATCTCCAGGGTTGGTAAATCCCAAAATCTATTGGAGATGTGGAGGGGAAATGATGCTACAGGCATCCTGCCTGCTCCCTCTTCAGTTAGCCTGTAAAACTATCCCAGTGGCAGGGCGCGAATATTAGTGTGAGCCTTCTGAGTCTCATCGCATACTCTCAAAAGGTGGCGGGCTGTATTAAGGCGATTAAAATTAACAACTATACAGTCCCCATCTATGTCTTTCTTTTGTTCTCCCACCCAACCTACCCTCCGGACCATAATAATCTCGTTCATTTGTTGAGGGCTGAATCCTTTATACTTTTGTAGCCAGTCCACAACCTTATTCCTAAGGGTAAGCCAAGTTTCTGATTGGTCTCTCCTTAGTGCAGGTACACCTATTAAAATTAAGACATATGGGCATGCGGCTGGAGGTAATCTTAAGTTGTCACTATTAGGGGTTATATTAGGATCACTGGGCTTTGATGTAGGTAATGGTACGTTACCATTACTATGATAATCCATCCTCCCTGGTGCTTGATCGGACCTTCTACCACCTAGACCAGAAATATTAATTTGAGGTTCAGTCTCATTTGGTAATCAAATACTTTCTCTAGGGAAAGCAGTTTCAGACGAGGGTGCTAAAACTGTCTGGGCCATAAAATTCCAAATTTGGTTCACTTCTTTATTTCTAGCTTCACTTAGTTTGTTCCACAAGTACTTTGGCACCTTCCTCAAAAATATCTCTGCCCTTTTTAATCATATCATCCAGTTCCATTAGCGCCTGGTTTATGCCTTTAATTTTGTCGTCTAAATCCTTAATTCTGGAGACCATAAGATTATTTATTTGCACCTGAACAGATTGAAGGGTGGTTTGAAAAATGTCAGCAACAACAGTTTCCAACGACTCCACCATACTATCAGCGCCAGAGGGAGGCGGACAGTAGGCCATCTCGGTTTGTGTACCAAATGATCTACTATCGTTGCTAATATTATCACTTAATTCAGCCTGACTATTCGCTGACTTCTGTTTTAACCCCACTCCTACCTTTTTGTTATATGTCCTTTTCCCTTGCAACTTAGGTTTTGCTTTATGTATATTCAATGGAAAAAAACACATTTTCTGCAAAATGGCTGTACTAGACTAATACACATCAGGTACATAAAAAATTAATTAAAGGAAAACAGTATTTAAAACAATCTGTTTAAGCAATAGTCATGGTCATTGGGGTAAAACTCTGGAGAACAGAGCTGACTCTGTCAGTGGGCCCCCTGAAAGGCTGGGGCCCTGGGCCAGAGCCCACTTTGCCCATGCATTAAAACATCTCTGGATATCCTAAAACACATTCGGATACTCCTGTGTCCATTACAAAAAATGTATGTGTGCTGCTGCATATATTGCCTCCAAGGACAAAATGCAACAATTGTTTACTGGCCAAAAAAGCTATTCCCAAAAATGTGGTACTGTCCTTTTAAAGGCCATCCAAGGAGATGTGGTAAACTGTCTGAAGAAGTGCTCATTGTCAGCCACCATGACTATTTAGATATTCTTGACCTTTTGCAGAAAGCATATGCTTTCTTTCATCAACTTTAGCAAATTATATAGAAAAAACCTCATTGTGTGCCATGGTGTGACAAGCTCAGTGTGCTTTCTAGACTTCTTAAATTAACAATTGTGATTATGGGGAAGGGAATTACTGCATTCCTGCATTTGGCTGAAAGATAATTTAGGGCTTGATAAGCTATACAGGTAGTTAACTCTTTGTTGGATTTCAAAACATTAACCACAGGAGAAGCAGCTATCAAGTAGAAGGTCATATAGAGGTATTTTAACAAATGTTTTCCAAATAGTTCTTACTATAAAAAGTAAACAATAAGAAAAGTAAAAAAGGAAATATTTTTTTATTAGATCAATTAATTGTCTATACCACCAATGGAAAAGGATTTTAGTCATGGCCGAATGGGGAGGATAGGAAATCTTGAAACTGGGAGATGTGATGGGGCCCGATGGGATTCTCCAGTTCACTGAGCTTCAGGCGATATATAGGATTGACAGAAGGTGCTTCTTTAAATATTTACAGGTCCAGAGCTTCTTCTTTAAAAAACAGGGAGGATCTGCAGGGTTCAACAAGAATAAGATCCTTGATGTTATCAAGAGCGGGGTGGACTGCTCTATCTGCAGATTCTACTCAGAGATTTCTGAAACAAAGCGGATGATTTGGGGAAATACGGCACTAAATGGGCAGAGAAACTGGGGATAGAGAAGGAATGTTTTCAGAAATATGGGCAAGGGCCTAATGCCAACTTTCTATTTATGGCCATGTCTGTTCTACGGATGTGTATAGCGAAGGCATGGTTGGACCGAGCGCCTCCAACACTACACCAATGGTCAGCTAGGCTCCTTGCCGTATTTAATTTAGAGAAGGGTATCCATGCAAGGAAGGGCAAAAGGGGCAGATTGCTTGGGAGGAGAATATGGGAACCCATCCAGAGCTGGAAGGAAAATTTTAAAAATTCACGCTAGGTCATCAACACTGTTGGGTTACTTGCTTTTACCCTTTCTTTCTGTGTTTTTTCTTTTTTCCTTCTTTTTCTTTTTTTTATTCTTTAAATTTACTTGAGCTGTCTGTACACTCTAGAAATGCGATTATGAAGGTATTTTATTGTATGGAAATTGGTTTCTTGCTGTGCTGTAACATCAAAAAAAACTTTTAATAAAAATATTTTTTTTAAAAAGGATTTGGGATTGTCCCCAAATATCACTTCAACAATGTAGTCTATATCACTCTGCGGAGGAAATCCAGGAAGGATGTTCAGGGAGATGGCCACACTGCATGCCAAGGCAGTCTCTGGAGGGTCACCTCAGAGTGTCAACAGTGGTATGTATGTCACTGCTTAATTTGTGTTGGTGTTTGCTGGTGCTCAGCATCAACACATAATTCTTAACATCGGCATTTAATGATGACATTTCACCACATGGTGGTGTTGCTTGTCTATTTCTGGACAGACAATATCAATTTAACAACTAAATATCATTTAATTAATTCTAGCACATACATAGCCATTTTTAAAGCTTTGGGTGACCTGGGAGTATCCAATCTGTCACATTTGTAGGAGTTTGAATCCTAGTAGGGTGTGTTTGTACTGGCATTTGGAAATAATGGCAGGGCTAGTTGGGTGGACATGCTACAGTGGCCTAATTGGCTATACGTGGCCACTAGCACTATTTGTGTTTTTAGAAATTAAGCATTGATTTATGCATGCATGTTTGTGGGATCTCTATAGTGGAAACCTAGCCAAAAAACAGTGGAGTGCTGTAATTGGTCAAACGCAATATTAAAGTCGGGGAGCAATAGGAGTTGAAGCTCAGTTGAGAACAGTAAATTCATTCAGCTGCAGTGTTCTTTAAAAAACTTGATTCTTCAACTCTTTCCTAAATTGGAGCTTCGTTGGTGCAGTCATGATGGATGCAGAGATGCTGTTTCAGATCCTGGACGAATAGATGGAAAAGGTCTGCTATCTTTTCTTTTGTTTTTTACACTTCTTAGTGTGGAGTCTGATGGTATCCTGGCTGCTCATGTTCTGAGAACCATAAGAGATGGTGAGCTTGTTTGCAAGATAAGCGGACATTCTGATTTTATTACCTTTGCAAATGATGCTTCAGGTTGTAAATGGAGTTCCATCAGGAATGGGACGAAGTGTTCATATTTCTACAAACCCTGGATCATATATGCTGCAGCATATAGGGTGCTCCTTAGGGGTGACAGTGTGGAGTCTGGGAGGCCATGGAGTAGGGCATTACCACCAAGCAGATGAGAGGGTAAGAGGGTTTGAACAACAGTTTGAAGTCGCTTTCCAGAAGGAATGGTTTACTTCATTTAGAAAAGAGAGCTGATACCAGGCCACCTTTTATTTTTTTCAATGTGTTTCTTGAGGGAACACATTGGTGTTCAGGGTAATTCCAAGTGATTTAGCATGCAATGAGAGTTGGGGCTCAAAATGGTCAATTTCATGTAACTGAGTCAGGTTTGTACTGTAACTTGCTTGTTGTTATTGTCAAATATCAGATAATCTTTCTTGGATGTTTTGAGCTTCAGGCAGGTGCTGGGCATCAATGTCTGGATGACCAGCAAGCAGTATTTGAGGCTTGGTTATCTGACACGGAGGTGACTTTGAGGTAGAGTTGTATATCACCAGTGCATTGGTGAATCTTGATTCTGTTTTCTGTGAGTAAAGCACCAAGCAGAGAATGAAGAAGACACAGGATTTAGGAACTTTTTTCAGAGTTTTATACAGCGCGAACTTGACCTGAATCCGAATCGGGTATCAGAGCACTTTACTTAGCACCAGTTCCGTTATATGAGGACACACATTCATTTTTGTTAGGCGCTGGGAGATTTAGTGATTTGCCCAGAATCACAGGAGGTTTTTTAGCACCATTACAAAGACTCAAACCCATTTTCCGAGGTCCTTGGGATTTCCACATGTGTTAGAGACCTTTTGTGACCTGAAGGCACCCACGTTAAAAAACTGGTGTCAGTGGCTGGTGCAGCTCATTGTGTCATTTCTGTCACTAGAATTTAAGGTTTATATCTTATGTCACAAAGGCCATTCAAAGCAGCCACCAAATGGCAATCACGGAGGTCAACTTTCAGGTAGTGCCGTGAAGGAGAATAGAAAACTTGTTGGAGTAAGATCATGTATACCATAAATCACCATTGATATGAACTTTAGCGGTAAAAAGTAGCATAGTCTACAGCTAGGCATGTTTACAAAAAATGTTTTATTGTTCCAGGATTTTTTCTCAAAATTTTTACATTATGGCCTTAGATCTATTTAACATGCTGCTTTTCTACCTCATATTTTTCCTTCACTTGTGCGCTTAACCCCAAGTTCTTTTGCCCATTCTTAATAATTTCTTGTACTTTTCAATAACATGTTTTGTTGGATGACAAAAGAGTCAATCTTATAAATGTGACCATAAAAAATAATGTTGCATTGTCTCATCTTATCTTGATGTGTTGTTTGCTAATATTGCATTTCTGTGTTTATTGAGCCATGCATCTGCCATAGATTGTTTTATTATCCTCAGATTCATCTAATAATGATGACAAGCTAGGATCTGAGTTAAAGTTTTCTGGACGAGGTTGCTCCGTCATGTGACGGATCTCATGCCTGTCCTACTACAAGTGCATTACATCGAAGGTCACTTGCAATAGTCAGTCTTGTTTGCAATGGTGTAACCCATCTGCCACTCTCTAATTCAGTCCCTTAGTCACCAACTTGCCATACCATTTATTTTGAAATGCATATTATCCACTCTGCAGGAGCACTTGAACTGAACAACATGTGCCTCTGATGTAGCCTGTGTGGGTAGTGTTCAGAACGTCACACAACAGTGTCGCTAAGCTGTTATAACCCATGGTAAAGTCTATTATGAGTGCATTTTTGGATCACAACCAAATGTTGTTGAAAAAATAGCTCTCACCAAACATTTGTGGCATGCTTCATCATCGGTTTCTAAATCCCGACATTGATTCCATCGTGTTGAGCTTGATCAATCAAATGAGAGCACTTAATATTTTGCATTAGGGATTTGATGTAGCTGTGTTACTGGAAATAAAATTGTCTTGAAAAAGACCATCAACATTTAAAAAAAACAAAAAAAGGAAAAGGAGTAAAAGGAGTAAAACAATGATACATTGTTATTAGTTTAAAACAATAAAAACAGCTAAAACATTTAAAAAGGACTTTAAAAAATGATAATGGTAAAATACGAATCAATGCTCAGTGGAGGAGATTACTACCTACAAAGATGGTCTTAAGAATCCCCTTTGACTCTGGCACATTGAATTCAAAAACCCGACACTGCAAACATGATAGGTGGGTGTATGTCAGTTCGTAAAATTCTGAATGCCTCTAAACATTGATTAGAGGAGGCACTTTCTGCCATTTGTTAGTGAAAGCATGCATGGCAAAGTTCCTGTTCTAAAGATAAATGTCCAATAAACATGAGTTTACAAAGTATGCAAATATTCAGAAAAATAGATACAGCAAATAAGTTACAATTCTTTCTCTCCGTAAGTCTAAACAGTCAGATCCTGTGATTCGTATATCAATTATAATTCCAATCCACTGTTTATTTCACCCACTTCTTTCATGCAACAAATATCCAACTCAAAGATTTTCATGATACATTTATTTCCAATGGATTATGACAGTCCAATATATACAACAAAACGCACCCAACACGTGTTTCGTCACACACTTTTCCGTGCTAATTGACTTCGTCAGGGCTGCAACCCAAAATAAGAATAAAATATAATCACTAGGACATAATACCAAATTGATATTCACATTTGTCAATGCTTCTATTTTAATTAAATGTAATTCTTGACATAATCCAATTGAGCTGAAAGAAAGGAATAATAGTAATAGAAAGTCAGTGAATGGTATCCAAAAGGTAAAAACAGAAAAACACAGCAAGTCACTGAGACGACAAAAGTCACCAATGTCCACAATTCCACCAAGAAAAAGACGATTGTCAAATAAGTATTTAATTCACTTCTTAAGTTTCTGATAATTTACGATAATAGATAAGCTCAAAGCTTCCCAAAATTGCAACTGTGGTAAAAATAAAAGTAATTTTCAATAAAAGATTAGGTATCCCAAAGTCTTACTCTTTTACACAAACCCTATACATGTTGAATCTATAATATATAGCGTGAAATATCATGCTGATGATTATCTTATAAGTGTCAAGTCTTAATAACAATAGGCATATCTGAGAATGCCATCCAGAAATAAGGGCCATATTCTCCAGAGACTATCGTACTCTACTCATAAGTTCTATTTAATGGTAAAATTGTGAACATGATATACAGCTCACCATAAACATTTCTTTATCAATTGGGCCAATGATTCTCCTTCCCAATTCCAAAAGTTCTCTGTCACGGTAATTATATACCCAACCTGAAATGTATATAAGTGATTATAATTTGGATATTAAGTGCGATTTAAAGTAAAAACATGAGTACTGTTAGTTTTTAATGTGTATCAAGAGGGAGAGAGAGGACCAGATAGCTAGTCTAAATCCCCGGGTTATATGAAGTAAATCAAAAGGAGACTAGCTAGAAAAGAGGGGGGGTGGGGGTTTTAAACAAAAATAATTAATTTAAGTTCAAAGGACTCAAGTATGTTTCGTCAGGGGATAGTGGCACCTCGTGGGTGTGCTCATGAAGCCCTCACCCACCAACCTAGTTGGTGGCATGCTTTATCATCGGGCCCACCCAGTGACACCTAGCGTGTCCCGGGTGTGCTTCGACGCCTGATTACAGCGGAGCAGGTATGTCGCTGAATTATTATGTGAGTGTAATTAAAACTAGTGGGTGTGTAATCCAGATCCTGCTTTAGACCTGTAGTGCCTCCGGTTCTGCGAAGGAGGCACTACAGGTCTAAAGCAGGCTCTGCCCAGTAATTCTGGCCAACCCTTGCCACTTCGCTACCTTGAAGCAGACTTTTGCTTAAACTAGTGTGTTCTTGAGAAGGGAATCCCCCTCTCACACATAGAAAAACACTTTAGGGCGTGTAAACACATAGTCTGGATTACACACGCACTAGTTTTAATTACACTCACATAATTTTTAACCCGTCCTGAAGAAAGCCAGATATTCATAAGGCACTGGCTGAAACATGTTGACCCACCAAGGATGTAGGAGGTCGTACCTCGCCTCTAACATCCCACAGCCTTATTTTTAACCTCTGACGGAGGCCCAGGTATTAAAGTTTAATTCACCTTCGGGTACTGGGACCACCGCCAAGCCGTTTTAATCTCATTTTTCTTAACACCCTTCACCCCACACTCAGCGACATACCTGCTCCGCTGTAATCAGGTGTCGAAGCACACCCGGGACACGCTAGGTGTCACTGGGTGGGCCCGATGATGAAGCATGCCACCAACTAGGTTGGTGGGTGAGGGCTTCATGAGCACACCCACGAGGTGCAACTATCCCCTGACGAAACATACTTGAGTCCTTTGAACTTAACTTAATTATTTTTGTTTAAAACCCCCACCCCCCTCTTTTCTAGCTAGTCTCCTTTTGATTTACTTTTTACTGTTAGTTCTTGACAGTGTCTCACCTTAAATTCCACACAGTGAGTCAAATATATGGCCTAAAGAAATATGTATATAAATCACAATTCAATGCTTCTCTCCCCATGCAGTCTTTAAGTCAACACAGTTACTTATAACAGGTAACTAAATAACAATACATATGCCTCCATAACTAGGAGACGTCTCACCTTAGTATTATGGAAGCTAGATCAACACGAGTACGTGACATGTGAGACATAAGGTTCTAAATTAGTTCACTGCTCAAAGTGAATAGCCTCAAATATCCCTCTACCTTGCTCTGCGAGTTGCCCTTACCTCGTCCGACGTATTTATATATTTCAAGTCAAATGGTCGCATCCTACACGAGCGCCATTGAAGAAGACAGGTAATCACAAGTACGTGACCTGTAAAACGTTGCACCAGAATTAATTCACTATTCCTATTAAAAATCTATAGTTAACTTTTCAACCCCATAGTTGCAGGTGTTCTTACCTCATCTGGCATGTATCTCAATGAAATGATCGCGTACTACACGAGCGCCATTTTTTGCAAGTATTTAAGGTGTTCAAAAGTGTGCGCCATCTTGTAAAGATATTATTAGTAACCTCTACTGCATTTTCTTACTACAAACTCAAATAATAAAGGATCACCAAAAGAATATAAATCCGCAATGATCTGTGTATTCAATAAATAAAGAATGTGTATCTGAAGACATCGTAACAACCGCGTAGCTAGAGGCGGCACCATTCTGAGGGCAGCGGCGCCGCAGCAGTGGCCCGTTGCAGCGGCCTTTATCATTTTTTTGCGGTCAGTGAGTGTCCTCAAATAAATGATAATGGCCACAGCAATGGGCCACTACCGCGGCCACAGTCTGAAATGCAATAAATTAAAGCCATTTACAAAGCCATGTTTGGATTTCATCCCATTTTAACAAAATAAACAGACTCCAGCGGCAAATTCTAGAAGTGCACGGACAGCGCGTCACGTGACTTCCTGCTACGGATGAGTAATGCGAGTGCGGGGAGAAAGTTGTGACAGGAATGAGAGCGCCTGGGCACACCAGTGTGCCGCTTTGCTGCTGAACATGAAATTAATTATGCCCGGGTGGGATTGTTTGCCCCCGGAGTCAGTGGGGCCACGAGGAGGCCTGGCGGCCGCATAGAGTGAGGTAATTGTATCGCTTGATATCATCTGTAGCACGATAACAATATATGGTCATCCTTTTTAAGAAATCCTTTTTTTATTTATTTGCATTATGCTCCACTTTCCGAAGGTGAATCCTTGTTCCTTGCCATAAACAATCCTCTGTGATTTCTGTTCGTCCTTGTTCTCTCTCTGCGAACAAACAAGAACGGTAGGTATTATTTTAACTGAGCATGGAATTCATTTACTTTGCATGTGCGCCAACAGTGTTCATAAATTGTTTTTTTATTCATTTTTAATGCATTTGATCTTTGATGTATATTTTGTATATATATCTGTGTACTGTGTCTGTACTTTTGAGGTCATATTGACCGAAATAAAGTTTTTTTAATTGAATTGTATCTCTGACTCTGCAAGTTTTTATTTAAAGATGTGCCTGCCTTTTAAACTAGCAGCACCTAGTATCTTCAGCTGCCTGCTCTAGATGTAGTATTTCAGTGACTCACAGCCGGTGTCTTAGCTGAAGATTTTTAAACACTTTTTATTTATTTTAATTGTAAGGTCAGATGAAACACTAATAATTGTGTTGATTATCGTAGATGACAGTAATGTACACGTTCGTCAACCCAGTCCTTGCAAAGAAATGGAGAAACACATCCCTATCTTCTTGTCCGGTCAGAAATACATGACTTGAAGCATTGTCTTTAACGGAGCGTGTCTGAAACTTTAACCACCTCTTAGCGCTTATAGGTGAACAAACAAAAAGGGCGTTAAAACCTCTATGTGCTCAGCTCAGATGATTCATGGTCCCTTACTTAAAAACATAGCATGTTATCAATTCATTTTTGTTAACCCTTTCTCATGTTTACCAATGTCTCCACAGCAATACACAAGTCTACATTCCTATTAAATTCTACAAATATTGGCAGTGCGCCACAGATAGGGGCCAAGGGTTGTGCACAAGCTGTGATGTTATGAGTGAGAGGTCACAAACAGGGTAGGTATAACTGATGAAAGTTTTGGGTTTCCTTCTACTTTTCCTTCAGTGGCGTAGCTAGGTGGGGTGGTCCGCCCCAGGCGGCACTATTTTGGGGACGGGGGCTGTCTAGACCTGGACCGTGTCATGTATGTGCATGTAACTTGCATGATCAAGGTAACTATTAGCAGCAATACTACATGTCTCTTGGACCTCTTTCAGGTGCTCACCGTCCTTTTTCCCCAGCACCCCCCAAGGGGGCGGCAATCTGAAGGATAGCCCCGGGCGCCACAAGCTCTAGCTACGCCTCTGCATCAGTAAGATGAAATGATATTACGAATCAACGATAAGTCAGGTTTCAGTTTCCTTTACCTCCATATCGACGTTCAAACTTCCAATACTGAGTTCACTCAGTATTGCGCCTGCAGTGATTCTAACTAAATTTCCGATATTTAATAATGGGTCTTAATAGTTATAAGGAAAACTATTAGTAAACAAATGGGGTGAAAATTAAAGGAAAACGTTCCTTTAAAATAAGGAAAATGTATTCACTATGCTAGGATTCGAACCCGTGCCTTCACGTTCTTTAAACCAATACACTAGTATTGAGCCACAGTTTCACAATGCGCTCGCGATCCCTGAGTTTATGAATTATATCAGTGTAAATGTATTCAGGTCCACGCAAGAGAATAAGAAAAGTAGAAATTAAATAAAGGGGGGGGGGGGCAGGAAAGTAAATGCCGAGATTCAGGAGGAAAATCATAGTTCATAACTAGTTCAGTAAAAGTATACGACAAATACAAGGTTGACCAATAGTTCTGACAGTAATACTATGAACTTTCCGAGCGTAAGACTTGGTTGAAGGGTGTTGCCTCTATGTGTTTAACAATTTCCCTCTTAAATACAAGAAACATTCAAAAAATGTGGCAACTATTTAATGACAGATTGTTCCCTAGGTAATTGAAGGAATCAACCTTCTCCAGAATGGTGTTGCCTCAGGTTATTCTGCCCTTAAAAGACTTGTGTTGGTTGAATTACATACACCTAGTCTTTTCTCCATGAATCTCTAAACCTGAGAATTGCTGAAACCATAGAATCAGATGTTGAAGCTCACTAGGAGTGTTGAAGATTAGTCGGATGTCATCCACAGATAATAAGACAGGAGTTTTAGCATTAACCAGCACAGGCTCATAGGAAGGATACTGCAGTAAGATCTGGACAACATCATGTAAATAGACAAAAAACAAAGTAGGAGCTAAAACACAGTCCTGAAGTTCCTCCGCTTACCATAGCTTCCAATGTGATGGCTATGTCCACCAGCTCAAAACAAGAAACATAGGCTTGGAAAATAATATATTGGGGGGCTTGCCTTCAGTAGAACATGTTCTACCCACTGAATATAATATGGAGAAGTGTGCCCCCAGTGGTGCGGGTCAATAAAGGTAGAAGGGGTAGCAGAAGAACGAGTACCACCCAAGTTACCAGAGACCAAAATGTGGTCGAACCATTAGCAAGGCTGACCTATTTTAAGATTTTGCCATCTCTGATCAGCCCAGTCCTTCATTGCTTTCTCCAGAACTTTCTTGCATGCTTTCCTCAAAGCAGGAACATGCATTAAGTCTTTCTTCCTCAGAGCAGCAGTTAACAAGTTGCGTGCCAACCTACAGTCCCTGTTAAACCAAGTGGAGTGCCAAGGTACCCTCAGTGCTCTAGGATCTTTAAGGATGCAGAGATAGCTCAATATGTGTTAGAAAAAAATGTTATGTACATCAATAAAAGTGTCTGTGTCAGCTTCAAAAGAGAGCTTTCTGCCGATTCTGCACAGGAGTTTTTCTAGATCTGTTCTACTAGCCAATAGAGAATCGGGCAGTCAGTTACTTGAGGCCATTTATCAGCTCCACATAACACAAACATACATGAGTTAGTAACAATAAGTGATTTTGGTTGTGCATCTATCTTTTGAAAGTGAAAATATGGTCTATTCATAGTTAAAAATACAAAGGTATACTCAAAATATTTGTACCGATGGCAAAACTTTGCTTTTTGGCATAACAGTTTATTTCAGATAAACATCCATATAACCAATTTAAAATGACTGTACATTCTCATTTACACAGTAAAAATACAATAAGTAAAACTTATTATAGAAATACATAAAAGCACACAATAAAACATAAATATAATGTGAAAAATTAATCGCTGATAGCAGTAGACAATTACAAGTGTAGTTCAAAAATTCCAGAAAGTATCCAACAAATACAAGGTGACAAATAGTCCTGACAGTAATACTATGAACTTTCCGAGCGTAAGACTTGGTTGAAGGGTGTTGCCTCTATGTGTTTAACAATTTCCCTCTTAAATACCAGAAACATTCCAAAAAGGTGGCAATTGCACAAGTGTATAGTGAGTGGGCATGGTTCTCAAGATCCTCCATGCAACTTGATATTTACATATGTCCAATTTTTGCAAAGGGGATAAGGGGCTTCAACCAAGTCCGGCCTGCGTGGAGGAACATATGCAGGACAACCAATGAAAACATGGTACAACAAGCTGGACACTGTACCGATGTATTTGAGGCTCACTTACTGGTGAAGGATTTAGGAGGAGAGTGACAACTCTAAATTAGAAATATAATTTCCTATCCTGTGGGGCTGATGTCATATCCCACTATGGCTCAAGGGCACTGGTACATTTACACTCCATAAATTCCAGCATCAATAATGCACTAGCATCTGAATGGGTCACAGATTGCAACACCAGATTGTAACATCCAGTATTGCTATTTCGAAAGATCTTCAGAAGGAACAAGATAATGAGACAGGGTCTCAAACCAGCCTTTGAAGCATAACTGATCAACATTTTCTAAATGAAAAAGAGCTAAAATATTTTAGTGAATTGAACAGCAAGCTTAACTTCCATAAGGACTGCGGCATAATGGGAAAGTTCTGGCTTTGGCCAAATCCTCCTCCAGAATGATAAAACCCTCAGCCTTTCCTTAGGCTCTAAACCCTCCTGCCCATGTCTAATTTGACAGGTAGTGGATGGAAGTTGTGCCAAGTTACTTAGGAACTGGGGGGCATATTATCAAGGGGGTTTATCTCCGCTTTTTTGGCTTTAAAAGCCAAGAAAGCGGAGATAAAATTATCTCCCTATTATCTAGCTGTTGCTAACACCAGTTAGCGACAGCTAGTAGGAGATAGCGACCATCTTGGGTCCCACTTTGCATGCCAGTGATATTTATCACTAATGACATGCAAAGTGGCCGTGCCAAGATGTTAGCGACTGAAAACAGTCGCTAACATCGCTATCTCCTATTACCAACTTTTGGAGATATTCGCGCTAAGCGCGAATATCTCCAAAAGCTAACACCTACCCTGAGCAGTTCTTAGCCATGTTATCCAATGGGAGGTGGATAACATGGCTAAGAGCATTAGCTCGGTAATGCATGAATATCGCTGACTTTTCAGAGATATTCATGCATTGCGGCCATTTTTATTGCATTTGCGATAAACCTTGGTAATACCAAGGTTTATTTGCGGTACAAATCGCCGCAGCTCAGCGGTAAATTTTTGTCTCTAACCAAGCAATAGCGATAATTATCGCTATTGCTTGGTAATATGCCCCTTGTTTTTTTGAAGAGTTAAGCCTGGTTAGCTAGAAAAGCCCCCTAACTCAGAACCATATAGAGAGGAAGCCACAGCTTTCACGTAACATATTTCAAGAACAGCGGCTTTGGGTTTACTGAAGGATGAGCTGTGTTCTTCACTGATAGCTCCTACTAGCTGCTTGTGTTTTAAAATAATTTTATCGATATGTTGTTTTCATGACATATTTAATGACAGATTGATCCCTAGGTAATTGAAGGAATTAGCCTTCTCCAGAATGGTGTTCCCTCAGGTTATTCTGCCCTTACATACACCTAGTCTTTTCTCCATGAATCTCCAAACCTCACTCAGTGCAGAATTGCTGAAACCGTAGAATCAGATGTTGAAGCTCACTAGGAGTGTTGAAGATTAGTCGGATGTCATCCACAGATAATAAGACAGGAGTTTAAGCATTAACCAGCAGAGACTCAAAGGAAGGATACTGCAGTAAGGTCTGGACAACCTCATGTAAATAGACAAAAAACAAAGTAGGAGCTAAAACACAGCCCTGAAGTTCCTCCTTGTCAATAGAAATCATATCTGTGAGATGGTCCTGATTACCCCAACGTACTGTGGTGTAGTTTCCCTCTTGAAGGTGAACAATCGGCAAGGATGGAAGGTGACTTTCCCACATCTTTAAGTACCACCTACAGCTTATGGTGGAGGACAAGGTCAAAGGCTGACTTTGGATCGACACAGGCTACGTACAAACTCCCCTTGTTGATAACAACTTCCTTTCAACAAATAAGCACGAAATGAAACACTTGATAAATGGTGCTGGGTTTCTGCTGGAAACCAGCTTGAGAAGTAGACAGAATGTCATTCTACATGATTGGATTCTATTCAGCAGTAACCTGCTGAATATATTCTGAGCACAGTCAATCAAACTAATTGGACAATAAGAGCATTCTTATCAATTGGAATCACCTCTGCACCTTTCCAGGACTTGGGTAGAGGAGTACTTCTCACAGTTGCATTTGACAGGGCATGTAGGTGTTTAATTCTATTGTCTTTATCATGTTTAAACAGATCAACTGAAATGCCATTTTTACCTGCTGCATGACCGCTTACCATAGCTTCCAATGTGAATGCTATGTCCACCAGCTCAAAACAAGAAACATAGGCTTGGAAAATTATATATTGGGGGGCTTGCCTTCAGTAGAACCTGTTCTACTGACTGAATATAATCTGGAGAAGTGTGCCACCAGTCATGCGGGTCAATAAAGGTAGAAGGGGTAGCAGAAGAACGAGTACCACCCAAGTTACCAGAGACCAAAATTTGGTCGAACCATTAGCAAGGCTGACCTCTTTTAAGATTTTGCCATCTCTGATCAGCCCAGTCCTTCATTGCTTTCTCCGGAACTTTCTTGCATGCTTTCCTCAAAGCAGGAATATGCAGCAAGTCTTTCTTCCTCAGAGCAGCAGCTAACAAGTTGCGTGCCAACCTACAGTCCCTGTTAAACCAAGTGGAGGGCCAAGGTACCCTCAGTGCTCTAGGATCTTTAAGGATGCAGAGATAGCTCAATATGTGTTAGAAAAAGTGTTATGTACATCAATAAAAGTGTCTGTGTCAGCTTCAAAAGAGAGCTTCCTGCACAGGAGTTCTTCTAGATCTGTTCTACTAGCCAACAGAGAATCGGGCTGTCATTTACCTGAAGCCATTTAAACCAACACACGCCATTCATAGGGAGGACGGTTTTTGTTAATGGGAAAGGAACTAAGGGGCAGATTACCAACAACTAGCGATAATTATCGCTAAGTTGGCTTAGCGGCAATATTTTGATCGCTGAGCTGCGGCGATTTTTACCGCTTAGGAAACTTGCTATTATCAAGGTTTATTCCTAAGCGATAAAAATCGGTCAAAATGCATGAATATTGCTGAAAAGTCAGCGATATTCATGTATTACCTACCATTGGATAACATGGCTAAGAACTGCTCAGGGGTAGGTGTTAGCTTTTGGAGATAACCACGCTTACCGCGAATATCTCCAAAAGTTGGTAATAGGAGATAGCGATGTTAGCGACTGTTTCCACTCGCTAACATCTTGGCACGCCCACTTTGCATGTAAATAGTGATAAATATCACTGACATGCAAAGCGGGGCCCAAGATGGTCGCTATCTCCTACTAGCTGTCGCTAACTGGTGTTAGCGACAGCTAGGTAATAGGGAGATAATTTTATCTCTGCTTTCTTGGCTTTTAAAGCCAAAAAAGCGGAGATAATACCCCTTGATAATATGCCCCCTTGCTATTATCAAGGTTTTTCTCCTAAGCGATAAAAATCGACCGAAATGCATGAATATCGCTGAAAAGTCAGCGATATTCATGCATTACCGAGCTAATGCTCTTAGCCATGTTATCCACCTACCATTGGATAACATGGCTAAGAACTGCTCAGGGGCAGGTGTTAGCTTTTGGAGATAATCGCGCTTAGCGCGAATATCTCCAAAAGTTGGTAATAGGAGATAGCGATGTTAGCGACTGTTTCCAGTCGCTAACATCTTGGCACGCCCTCTTTGCATGTCATTAGTGATAAATATCACTAACATGCAAAGCGGGGCCCAAGATGGTCGCTATCTCCTACTAGCTGTCGCTAACTGGTGTTAGCGACAGCTAGTTAATAGGGAGATCATTTTATCTCCGCTTTCTTGGCTTTTAAAGCCAAAAAAGCGGAGATAAACCCCCTTGATAATATGCCCCTAAGTTGGATAGCCCACCCATACACATGGATCATACAAGACAAAGGGGATTATGGTTGCTTTCTGTTCTTGTCACCACTGCCATATCCTCTATTCACGGCCATAATCTCAGTGCCACTAGAATATGGTTTATGCGACTTGAGTGAAAAAATGTGTTACACATAATTGCCCCCTGGGAATCAGATCTATTGCTTCCGTTAACAGCCCGAGCCCCATACTCTAAGGACAATGCCCTACGTTGTAAATCAGTCCCTGTTTGCTTTTTAATTGACGTTACATTTAGCAAAGGAATACCACATTTCCTGTCTACATCTGAAAAAAGGCTTTCATCCTCATTATCCAGGGGTTCATAGGTGGTATTAAAATCACTAGCTAGAATTAAAATGGATTGCTGACTATTCTTTGGTAGATGTTCTTCCAAATGCTGAATAGTTTTTTGATACTCATCCTCTTTGGATCTCCCCTCCCCCCCTGAATAAATATTGTAAATCTCAATTGGGGAGAGCCCTTGGTCACTAATTGAATAGCAAGAATGTCAGCGAGTCTGCGATAACTCCAGTAAACTTACATAGTGCAGTAGGTCTGTACCAAATTGTTAACCCATCCCCAAAGGTCTCCCTGCTTGACTTGATATGGTTGGAATTAAAACATTTAGATACACGGCTTTGAAGATTGGATGGACACTCTACCTTTCCTGAAATAGATAATAGTTGTCTGTTTCAAAAAACGTCAATCAGGAATGACAACATTTGAACTTTGCCCTGCCACATTCCATGAACTTATTTTCACCTTTAGCTCTGTGCCCTTGGTGGGAAAAGGCACGGACAAGAGGTTATAATTACTTGTCTGGGAGCAACCAGATAAACTAGGCATTGGCTCTTCAACAGGAGAAGGGTTAGAAAAAGGAACAAATATGGGTTTCGCACCAATAACATCCTCTGATGAAGAGAAGCCAGTCGCTTCAGATGAGGTTTTATTTAAACAACCCTTCGACAGACCTTGCTGTTAGTGAAATCACCGAGTTCAACTGTTTGCACCTTGAACTAAGAGAAGTATCTGCCCACCAATATTTTAGACAAATATTAGTTGAAAAGAGTAATGATTACACTTTCCTGTTTTCAGTTTACATTTTTCTTTGTAAATTCTCATGTTTTTTTCAGTGATTTGCATCCCTTAAGAATACAGTGGTCATCAGTGATTCCACATTCTTGCACCATTAAAAACAAGCAAAGAAGTATTTTTCGTGTTTATGGAACATTGCGCTTTTATTATTGCTTGCTTTTGCACTGATAGTGCATGGTGAATATATACAGTGTATGTACAGTGTGCATTAGGTCCAAGTACATTTTTACAGATCAAATATTATGTAGTTGAAGTGACCACCAATTCAACTTGTTCATGAAGATGTCGTCTTTATTACTGCTCATCACAACAACTTCCAGGGAATTAATTCAAACCCCACCAAAGGCTTCAAGCATAAACATTCCATCACCAGGGAGATGACAGAGCATTGTGTATGTCATGTCAGAGTTACCATGAATACTACAGTAGTACACCACACAATAATTCTTCAGTGAGTCTTTGGCAATGAATGCTTGCTCTTTCCTTTCCATGTAAACTTTTATCAGTGAAAAGGCCCTCTCAACATTGGCACTTAAGACGGGCAAAACCAAAACAGCCATTATACAATTTGCTAACTTAGGCCACTGACATAGCTGTCCATGCCAATGATTGTGCACCTGAAGATTCTGATTCTCAGAGACAGGTTCTGGAACGTATGCCTTGAACTGGCTGCATATGCCCTTAGAGTTATTGAAGAAAACACAAGTAGATGATTGACGGAATGCTGAAATTTTTCAGACACTCACCCCCAATCACATATCCGGGTTAAATCCAACATCGTTCTTTAGCTCACTTCACAACCCTAGTTTGGACCAAGCCATATGCAAATTAGTCTTGACCCTGTGCCTCATTGGAACAGTCCAGCCCGAACTGCCAGGCCATATCCTCCCTGACCGGAAAAAGCATCCCAGAACTGGTTTTGGGGTAACACCCCTCATCAGCTAGGTTAGCTTGATTCCAGTGGCAAAGTTAGAAAGGGACCCACGTCTGGGCATACCCTGCCAATTCAGGGCAAATAAAGCAACCACAAGGAGATGATGGACAGAGTGCTGAAACTTTTCAGACACTCATCCCCAGTCACAGATCTGGGTTGAATCCATCATTGTTCTTTAGCTCACTTCGCTACCCTCAGAGTTATGGAGGCAGTCAAAAATGAAGCAGAACTTTTCTGTAGTCTGCAGAAAATTCCCCTTTTATGGAATGGATCTAGAACTTGTCAGAATATCAAGTGGGGCTTAATTGACATCAAATGCCATGGCTGGTGAAGGGACATTTCTATGCATCACTTCAAGCCTTTTCCAAATGCATTGTAAAATAACATTTCCTGGAACATGGCGTTCGTCAGCTAAACGGCCTCTGGCTGACAGTCCTGAGGCACGCTCCAGATCTCTCTGAGGGGCTCTGGTAATGATTTCTGCATGAATATTACCCTTTCCACCTATCCCTTACCCGAATTGTGCATCTTTACCTTTTTTTGCCTTGGAGGTTCACTTCCAGTTACCCCTTTCCGTATCGTCCCGGCAGATGGTTCCAGAGCTCCTGGGGACCTTAGCACTTCAAGCTTCGCGCTGGGAGGGCACAGCTCGAAAGTGGCGTTGGAGCGGGACCACCTGTATCCTGGTCCAGGTCCTGGAGGCAGGGTCAGCATGGAGACTACGTGGCGGTGGATCCCGGATGCGATTGGCTCACGGATAGGGAGCAAACCCCCCAGGTAGGGTTTAAGAGGGTCGATACTGGACTTGCAGGCTGTGGCCAAAGCTGGAGGGGAAGGTAGAACATTTTTGGGTTTCTTTCTTGTGGATATCAAATCCAACAGAGGGAGATTATTGTTGCTGCTTGGAAGTCAGAAGGAAGAGGGGGGTCCCCCTTTTCTATATAGAGAGGGGAGAAGAGCACTTAATAGCAATGTGCTAGGAGCGCACATGAGGTAGAAGATGAGGGGAGTGTAAGAGCAGCACCCCACAAACAGACAAATGGCATCTGTCACATAAATTAAAGTGTTAAGTAAATTAGCAGTCTTTAATGGGCAAACCCCTTATGACGCCTTGATAAGATAGACAAGTCTCAGTACATCACATGCTTTTCTCCCCCCCTGCACTTACCTACTGATGAACACTGCAATGCGGTGAACAGCACTCTGTAGATATCCCATTGTCAAAGACAGGATGATGATAAAAATAATTACTCAGTCGATTGCAGTAGATAGGGGTTAGGGGTCTGGCCTGGTCCTGGTTGAAGAGCTTCTTATCTGGCCGCTCGCAGAGTGTCAATATGGGTGCCTTCCGCTCAGCTCCGATAGAGCTCACTAAGGGGGTACCACAGGGCTCATGCCTAAGTCCCACACTTTTTAATGTGTATGTGGCCCCCTTAGCGGATCTCATGAGATCATATGGATTTATTCCTGTGTCATACGCGGATGACACCCAGCTGCTTTTCCCTTTTAAAACCCCGACGGCAGCAGTTAAACACTCATTCTCGGAAGGGATGAGGACTGTGTCCCAATGGATGGCCGCAAACTTCCTGCAATGCAATGTAGGGAAGACTGAGGTCATGGCATTTGGGGATGCACCACTGCTGCGGTCCCCGGATTGGTGGCCATCAGACCTGGGCCCCGTCCCCATTCCTAAGCAGACCGTAAAGAACTTGGGGGTTCGACTAGATCAGGGATTGTCACTGAAGGAACATGTCAACCAAACCGCTAGGTCCTGCCTTCATGCAATTGGACTCCTTAGGCAAGTGTTTTCTTTACTGCCGGATACATCTAGAAAGATCCTTGTCCAGGCCCTAGTGCTTAGTTGCCTGGACTATTGTAATGGGTTATTGATATCAGCTACTGACAACTCGCTAAGTAGGCTTCAGGTGGTTCAGAACCCCGCCTCAAGGTTAGTTCTCAATGCCCCTCCTAGAACTCCCTCCCGCCCTCTTTTGGATAAGTTACTCTGGCTGCTGATTCGTGAACGGGTAACATTTAAAACCTCTTGTATAATCCACAAGAGCATTTATGGCTCTTGTCCTTTGTACTTGGCTGAGAAATTTGTTCCTTACAACCCAGTACGCACCCTCCGCTCCAGCAATCAATATCTACTTCAGGTTCCTTCTATAAAAAGGTCGAGACTGGGCGGAAGAGCTCTTTCATTTCTGGGTCCCACCCTTTGGAACAAACTGCTCTTTACCCTCAGACAGTGTACCAATCATTTAGCCTTTAGAAAAATGCTGAAGACCTTTCTGTTTTGAATACATCCCTCGTCTTTGATCTGGTGAGCACCATACCTTTTGCCTGTTGGGTGAGCAAAGCGCAGAGATACTCCTTCGGGTGTCGAGTCCAGCGCTATATAAGCCTATAAATAAATAAATAAATAGGGTCCCATAGACACATGTAAATTCAAACAGTTATAAGATGCAAAATGTATAGTGCATCCGTAGGTAAAACTACAAATAATGTGGTGTGTGCGTATCCATAAATCACACTTGTCCACTTCTGAAAAGCCCACATTTGTGCAAGTCCAGTGACTCCCAAAAAATGGTCGCACAATTAGGAATGCCGCCGGGTTCCTTCCTAGAAATGTAAAGACCCTCTGATGGCAAACATTGACTTGCAAACTCTTTTCTGCAGCACTGTCTAGATGTGCACAGACGCAACGTGTGCGTGTCTATCTCTACATGTGCAAGTGCCCATCTACGTTCTGCATTACAGAATGTTTACCCATTTGCACACTGTCGTGCATGGAATACAGGCTCTATGGTCCTTTCTGAATTTGCAAAGGGTCGGGAGTGCGTTGCATAATCTTGGGATGCACCAGGGATGAGGCGCAGGTAAAACCTGCGGGTGGAGGAGGGAAGTGCAGGGGCTCGGAGGGAAGGCCTCACTTGATGGTGGAGCTGTGAATGGGGAGAGCAATTTCACTGACAATAAGTCGGTGGTCTTGCTCCTGGAGTAGGGAAGAAACAAATTAAATATATTGGACAGTGGGTGCAGCACGTGCCCAGCGGGTGCAGAGCTTAAAAACAATAAAACAGGCTGACCAGCTGTATGTGGGCAATACTAAGAGGGGGAATCTAAAAGCCGAATAACTGATGCAACGCTAGGCCATACCGAGTGAGAGAAACGGACATGAGGTGCAGCCAGTGTCCCTCCTGGAGTCAAGAGAGGGGTACAAACGATACGGTAGTAAGTAGAAAGTGTGCTGTCTGTGCTGCAAGTGGCCCTCTCCAGGTGTCAATGAACTGCCAAAAAAGGAATACAATTAAAATCAGGGATTGGTATCAAAGGTAGGGCAAGATAATGAGAAGCAGGAGGATGTACTCAAACGCAGCCTACGTCCCTCTCCGGTGACTGAGAAAGAGACAGCAGAGAGGTCACTCGGTCAGGAAGAGAGCAACAGATGAGTTATAGTGGTTAGAAAAAGAAAAGTAAAAACGGGTGGCTAAATGTGATTCATCCCTAATTAAAAGTTACCTTGTGCTTCGCTTGGCGCTGGCGTTCCTGTTATGACTGAGGACCTGGCTGGGCGCTCCGGCTGCCACCTAAATAGTCACCGAAGTTGCGGGAAAAGATTGTGAAGGGAGACGGATGGCAGGCAGAAATCGGGATGAATCCATTACTCTACCAAGGCAGGTCTGCTGGTTGGAAGTGTCCCTCTCGGACTCCCGCATGCATGGATGGGTCCTTTTCACACCCGCTGCTGCTGTGGGTGTTGTTGCCATCCTCGGAACTGTTGCTCCAGAGACAGTGCCTCCTCGCTCTCAGCACTGTACTGACATCCCCACCCCGAAGACTCGCACTCAGAGCTTCCGGAGACATCTTCGTGCCGCGCATGCGATAATAAATAAAGAGCCTGCCTGCCTCAGGGGCCGGCGGACCATTTTATCAATTAAGAGGCCGGGCGAGCGCATGGGCCCCCGCAATGCGGCCCCAGGCTGCGGGGACCTCCTGTGTTAAGCCCTTGGCCGTGCGTGCACCATGGCCTTTCGCACCATTAAATTCCTCAGGCTGACTGAAGGGGCTCTGGAGCATGGTGCCCCCCGCAATGCGGGGGCTGCGGGGCCTGTGTTACACCCATGTCTTCGCCCCATCTGCTAACAGCGAGCCTCCAACAGCAACCCTCGAAGATTTTCACTCGATGGGAGGTACAAGCAGTCCTGCCAAGTATCACGCATCAGGTGTGACGCTCACGTATTTCAGTGTGGTGTTACGCATCACCGCACGCATTTTCACGCATTTTGCTACCAGCGGCGCCTGTGCAGACTCTCTGCTGCTTCACAACATGCTGCTTGCTGTGCTGTCAGTTCCTGAATAGTTAAACAATGATCTGCTCTCAGCTCTGTGGAGTGGCTGAGAGCACAACAATCATAGCTGGCAAGGTTTCAGATTGCTATGTGTGACATTTTCATAATGTCAGTGTAATTATGAGTGACATTCAATGACTATGAGTGACACTTTCTCGTGAACAAAATCTAGCAATGAAGACAAGGAAAACATATAAATATCAGAAATTACAACCATTTGAGCAATCAGAAACTTTAAGAAGATCTTAAAACAGCTCCAAAATAACAGGAATGGAACGGCACTAACTTTGCAGAAGGGCCACGTGTGATAAATGAATGCCAAACTGCTGGTAATATTTTACTGGTTTATTGAAGTAAAAGAGCTTGTGATAAAGTGCACCACAGTGCAGATCCTGGACCCCAACTATAAACAGCCAACGTTCTAGACTGCTGAGCAGAGTCTACAAGAGAACTGTGAGCAGAGCTGTAACTTACAGGCTCAGTATGATGACGTGGATCAGACTAAATTAAATAACATTAGGCGAGAAATACCTTGGCACTAATGTGAGTGCCAAAAAAATCTTAATGCCCCCAATGCACTTTCGGTGGCTCAACCAGCAGCCTGAATCTCATTTACCTGTGTGTGTTTGTCCTCCACTTTGTGGTCAGCTTGCACTCTCTCGTCCTCTCCCGAGACTGAAAATAGGGACACTGCAAAGTGCTTTTTTGACCAGACAAAAATGTGTTCACCAAAAAAGGTTTGGAGGACCTCTTCCCTACTGACACAGGGAATGTTCACTACAGAAGTTCAGTTTGTGTCCAATAGCTTTGCTAAAGTTAAAACAAAGCAGCATATCTCAGGCACCTGTATGCATCCATCTGCTCCTTAAGCGTCCCAGTCAGCCACACTATTACTGCCTTAGGACGCAAACCAGGGGGTATACTTCTTTAAACATCCATCCATTGTAAGACAGTAAAGGAAGAACTGCCACGGTTATAGTGTAAATGAAACAACTTCTATCATTTAGTGAGGGGGTTTTAACAAATAACCCACCAAAACTGTTGAAGTGAGTTTTTCTCCATCTATGGGCCAACCACTGCTAATGAAACGTCTTATTTTTACATCACAAGCATTCAGAATTCACTTTAAACTCATGAATCGTTTGGTCACTCTGCATTTTACTAAGAGAACACTAAATCATGTAGGATTGTTACTGGTTGCTTACTGCGGAGTTGCCATTTTGCACCATTAAGAGATTTTGGAATTATCAAAAGAAGGATTTAGTGTCTCTCTAAGCACTCATGTTTGTACATAGATCTCCGAATAGCATTTGCCCCATAGTATTCACATATGGTGTGTACTTACAGAAAACAGTCTACTCAAATCTATTATAATAAGACACAGCTGTAAAAAAAAAAGTCTACGGGAAAACTAAGTAAGTTTACATTTAAAGTCTTAAAGGCCATTTTATTTCATATTTATACTTGTATGTGCCTGTACAAGAACCCCTCCAAGAGCGTGATGCTACAGCAGTTTCTTTCCTGCAGTGCAATCTTTCAAACCAGGGTACAGTGAAGAAATGTTCGTGCCTCCCAGATAATAAACACGTATTTATTTTGAAAGCTCTGCTTGCGCTTTTCTCGCAGCGTTTCTGTCTGCCAAATCCCTCTCTTTCCACTGAACAGGGTGAGGGGGCCGCAGAAAACCCTCCCCTCAGTCAACCCAGATAGAAACAGTGTGTCTTTAAGATCTGGAAGTAAGCCTGCCATCATGCATTGCTTGTTATTTATATTATTTATATCCAATAGCAAAGTATTGGAGTCAGTAAGTTATCTCACTGCAGGCACTAAGGGGCATATTATCAAGGGGGCCTATAGGAAATTATCGCCGCTTTAGCAACCGTTTTCGGCCGCTAAGCGGCGATAATTCCATCGCCCTATTAGCAAGCTGTCGCTAACAGCAGTTTGCAACAGCTTGTAGGCAATAGCGAGCGGTTTGGGACCGGCTTTGCATGTTAGCGATATTTATCGCTAATGACATGCAAAGTGGGCGTACCCAACCTGTTGGTGACTCAAAGCAGTCGCTAACATTGATATCGCCTAATACCAACACAGGCGTAGTGATGGAAATATTCGCGCTAAGCGCGAATATCTCCAAAAACTATCGCCTGCTCCGATCAGTTCTTAGCCATTATATCCAATGGGAGGTGGATATAATGGCAGACGCTGTTAGCGATAATGCGTGAATATCGCTGTATTCTCAGCGATATTCACGGATTTTGCCGCAATCGCCGGAAATGTTATCCCTTTTGAGAAAAACTTTGCTAATAGCACGTTATCTCAGCGATAAAATTCGGTGATGCGCGGCGATAAAAAAATTGCTGCTAACCCTACTTAGCGATAAATATAGCTATTTGTTGATAATATGCCCCTAAATTCTTTGCAGCAGCAACACTGCACACTTGCTGGTAGCACGCAACTCGTACTCGAGTGAACCCGCCCACGGCACGCCGATGCCCAGCATGCTGGTGTGATATGGGCTGGGAGGCTGTAGCTGAGGAAGAACTCTCAGCGACCAGGTTGGGTGTGGGGTTGTCGACTCTAATCAGGTGACGGACAGGTGGCGGACATCATGATTACATTTTTCACCACAGTGCGAGCAGTCCTTGCCAAAACTTCCTCAGGACTGCGCCTCGGGCGGCAGGAGGATGCGTCTTATAAAGACCTCACTAAATTGTGAGAGAAATGCAGAGTGTCCTGTGTACTCGGCGAGTGTTAGATGGTAGCAGCAACTAAGCCACCCCGCCAAACCTGTCCTAGCACTCAGCAACACACACCACACCTCTACATCAGCAGTGCCGGCTCAGCTGTCAGGTGCCTGCAGTGTTTTATGCAAAACACACAAGATGATGGACGGAATGTTGCACATTGGCAAAACATTCATCCCCAGTCACAGACCTGGGTATAATCTATCGTTATTTTGCTCACCACGCCACCCCAGTTTAGATATGGCCATATGCAAATCAGTCAGTGCCTCATGGGAACAGTCCTGCACGAACTGTCAAGCCATGTCTTCCCTGGACCTGAATCCAGCACCCTAGTACCGGTTTCTGGCTATCAGCCGTTATCAGCCAGGATAGCTTGATTCCAGTTGTGTAGTGAGCACGGGACCCACATCTGGGACTACCCTTCCCACATAGGACTAACAGCAAAACACACAAGATGATGAACTGAATGTTGCACATTGGCAAAACATTCACCCCCAGTCACAGATCTGGGTTTAATCCATCATTCGTTTGCTCACCACGTCACCCCAGTTCAGACATGGCCTTATGCAAATCAGTCTTGACACTGTGCCTCATGGGAACCGTCGAGCCCAAACTGCCAAGCATGGGGCTCCCAAAAACGCACTGAAAACTTGAATACCACCACCACCACCGACACCACCGACCAGGGAGACACCACCAACCTCAACCCCACCACCAGAACCAATTGCTCCGATTCCACTCAGGACCCTCCATCTTGAAACATGGCATTGTCTGTGAGTTCCAAGCTGAGCAAGGCTGTCAAGCAGATGTACCTGGATCTCCCACAGGGGGAAAAGGTGCAGGCCATGTACATCTGGATCGATGGTAGTGGCAAAGGACTGCGCTGCAAGACCAGGACCCTGGACAATGAGCCCAAGACCATTGATGGTAAGGCCACAACTGGTACTGATCCCTCCCAGGAAACAAGCGGGTGTGTCGCAGGTCAAAATAACAAACAGAAGCTTACTACCCTTATGACCCTTGACCCGCTCACCCCACTCACCGCACGGCCCCGTGTGCCCTGATTTCTCCGCTGCTGCTGCCGCAATTTTTGCCTCCACTCCTGCTGTCGTAGGACCCTGTGCCTCCCCCTGCTCAGTGCCCCTTTCTGCATGGGCCTCTGCTCTTGGTTTTTCTGCCTGCTACTTCTCCCCGTGCCTCTGCTCTCTAGGCTGCCCCCTCGCTGTTCTCCCCAGGCTATGTTTCCTGTTTTTTCCTGCTCTTGTCCCCCCGCTCCCCGCCGCTCCCCGCCGCTGCTCCCCTGCCGCCCCTCCCCCTTCTTCTTCTCTCCTGATCCCGCTCCCCATTCGCCGCCCGCTCCCGCCTCCCAGCTGCTCCTCACTCCCACTTTGCCATATATGGGGGGGTCTAAGCGTACACGCAGTGGTCACGCGCAGCGGGCACGCCAATGGCAAGCCCGTCTATGCCCGTCCACGCCTGGACCGTGCCCAGCACCAGAACCCCTGGACCTCGTCGGAGCCAGCCCACCCAACGGAGATACAACGCCGCCACCCTCCACGCACTCAAAACCGGCCGACAGCCAGCCTGCTCCCAAGCCACACTGAAACACACCCACTGAGCCTTCACCTGCCATGCCTGCAATTTCACCTGCACTCGGTCCTGCACCGTGCCAGCCAGAACAGCTGCCAACAACAACCACCTCAAGTGCATCCTGCTCAACACCCGCTCCGTCCACAAACACGCCATCGAACTCTGGGACCTCCTGGACAAAACAGCGCCAGATGTCGCATTCCTCACGGAAGCCTGGATGAACGCCACCTCAGCCCCGGACATCGCCATAGCCATCCCGGACGGCTACAAAATCATCCGGAGGGACCGCGTCAACCAAACCGGAGTAGGCAACCCCATTGCTCACAGAAACACCATCCGCACAAACAAAAAGGGCGTTAAAAACTCTATGTGCTCAGCTCAGATGATTCATGGTCCCTTACTTAAACCCATAGCATGTTATCAATTTATTTTAGTTAACCCTTTCTCATTTTTACCAATCTCTCCACAGCAATACACAAGTCTACGTTCCTATTAAATTCTACAATTATTGGCAATGCGCCACAGATAGGGGACAAGGGTCGTGCACAAGCTGTGATGTTATGAGTGAGAGGTCACAAATAGGGTAGGTAGAACTGATGTAAGTTTTGGGTTTCCTTCTACTTTTCCTTCAGCGGCGTAGCTAGGTGGGGCGGTCTGCCCCAGGCGGCACTATTTTGGGGACGGGGTCTGTCTAGACCTGGACCGTGTCATGTATGTGCATGTAACTTGCATGATCGAGGTAACTCTTAGCGGCGATACTACATGTCTCTTGGACCTCTTTCAGGTGCTCGCCGTCCTTTTTCCCCAGCACCCCCCCAGGGGGGCGGCAATCTGAAGGATAGCCCCGGGCAACACAAGCTCTAGCTACGCCTCTGCATCGTAAAGATGAAATGATATTACGAATCAACGATAAGTCAGGTTTCAGTTTCCTTTACCTCCATATCGACGTTCAAACTACCGATACTGAGTTCACTCAGTATTGCGCCTGCAGTGATTCTGACCAAATTTCCGATATTTAATATTGGGTCTTAATAGTTATATGTAAAACTAATAGTAAACAAATGGGGTGAAAATTAAAGGAAAATGTTCCTTTAAAATAAGGAAAACTTATTCACTATGCTAGGATTCGAACCCGTACCTTCACGTTCTTTAAACCAATAAACTAGTATTGAGCCATAGTTCCACAATGTGCTCGCGTTCACCGAGTTTATGAGTTATATCACTGTAAATGTATTCAGGTCCACGCAAGAGAATAAGAAAAATAGAAATTAAATAAAGGGGTGTCAGGAAAGTAAATGCCGAGATTCAGGAGGAAAATCATAGTTCATAACTAGTACAGTACAAGTATCCGACAAATACAAGGTTGACCAATAGTCCTGACAGTAATACTATGAACTTTCCGAGCGTAAGACTTGGTTGAAGGGTGTTGCCTCTATATGTTTAACAATTTCCCTCTTAAATTCAAGAAACATTCAAAAAATGTGGCAAATATTTAATGACAGATTGGTCCCTAGGTAATTGAAGGAATCAACCAACTCCAGAATGGTGTTCCCTCAGGTTATTCTGCCCTTAAAAGACTTGTGTTGGTTGAATTACATACACATGGGGCTAGATGTAGGTAGAATAGATTTACTGATTTTTAATTAACAATAGAGCTCACTAAGAGGGTTACCACAGGGTTCATGCCTAAGTCCCACACTTTTTAATGTGTATGTGGCCCCCTTAGCGGATCTCATGAGATCATATGGATTTATTCCTGTGTCATACGTGGATGACACCCAGCTGCTTTTCCCTCTTAAAACCCTGACGGCTGCAGTTAAACACTCATTCTCAGAAGGGATGAGGACTGTGTCCCAATGGATGGCCGCAAACCTCCTGCCATGCAATGTAGGGAAGACTGAGGTAATGCTATTTGGGGATGCGCCACTGCTGTGGTCACCGGATTGGTGGCCATCAGACCTGGGCCCCGTCCCCATTCCTAAGCAGACCGTAAAGAACTTTGGGGTTCAACTAGATCAGGGATTGTCACTGAAGGATCATGTCAACCAAACCGCTAGGTCCTGCCTTCATGCAATTGGACTCCTTAGGCGAGTGTTTTCTTTACTGCCGGATACATCTAGAAAGACCCTTGTCCAGGCCCTAGTGCTTAGTTGCCTGGACTATTGTAATGGGTTATTGATATCAGCTACTGACAACTCGCTAAGTAGGCTTTAGGTGGTTCAGAACACCGCTGCAAGGTTAGTTCTCAATGCCCCTCCTAGAACTCCCTCCTGCCCTCTTTTGGATAAGTTGCACTGGCTGCCGATTCATGAACGGGTAAAATTTAAAACCTGTTGTATAATCCACAAGAGTATTTATGGCTCTTGTCCTTTGTACTTGGCTGAGAAATTTGTTCCTTACAAACTAGTACGCACCCTCCGCTCCAGCAATCAATATCAACTTCAGGTTCCTTCGATAAAAAGGTCGAGACTGGGCGGAAGAGCTCTTTCATTTCTGGGTCCCACCCTTTAGAACAAACTGCCCTTTACTCTCAGACAGTGTACCAATCATTTAGCCTTTGGAAAAATGCTGAAGACCTTTCTGTTTTGAATACATCCCTCGTCTTTGATCTGGTGAGCACCATACCTTTTGCCTGTTGGGTGAGCAAAGCGCAGAGATACTCCTTTGGGAGTCGAGGCCAGCGCTATATAAGCCTATAAATCAATAAATAAACAGGGTCCCACAGACACATGTAAATTCAAACAGTTATAAGATGCAAAATGTATAGTGCGTCCGTAGGTTAAACTACAAAGCATGTGGTGTGTGCATACCCATAAAACACGCTTGTCCACTTTTGAAAAACCCACATTTGTGCAAGTCCAGTGACTCCCAAAAGATGGTCGCACAATTAGGAATGCCGCCGGGTTCCTTCCTAGAAATGTAAAGACCCTCTGATGGCAAACATTGACTTGCAAACTCTTTTCTGCAGCACTGTCTAGAAGTGCACAGACGCAACATGTGTGTGTCTATCTCTACATGTGAAAGTGCCCATCTACGTTCTGCATTACAGAATGTTTACCCGTTTGCACACTGTCGTGCATGGAATATAGGCTCTATGGTCCTTTCTGAATTTGCAAAGGGTCGGGAGTGCGGGGCATAATCTTGGGATGCACAGGGATGAGGCGCAGGTAAAACCTGCGGGTGGAGGAGGGCCTCAAACACCAGCACTCGAGAGTGCAGGGGCTCGGAGGGAAGGACTCACTGGATGGTGGAGCTGTGAGGGGGAGAGCAATTTCACTCACAATCAGTCGGTGGTCTTGCTCCTGGAGTAGGGAAGAAACAAATTAAATATATTGGACAGTGGGTGCAGCACGTGCCCAGCGGGTGCAGAGTTTAAAAAGAATAAAACAGGCTGACCAGCTGTATCTGGGCAGTACTAAGAGGGAGATTCTAAAAGCCGAATAACTGGTGCAATGCTAGGCCATACCGAGTGAGAGAAACGGACATGAGGTGCAGCCAGTGTCCCTCCTGGAGTCAAGAGAGGGGGTACAAACGATCCGGTAGTAAGTAGAAAGTGCGCTGTCTGCGCTGCAAGTGGCCCTCTCCAGGTGTCAATGAACTGCCAAAAAAGGAATACAATTAAAATCAGGGATTGGTATCAAAGGTAGGGCCAGATAATGAGAAGCAGGAGGATGTACTCAAACGCAGCCTACGTCCCTCTCCGGTGACTGGGAAAGAGTCAGCAGAGAGGTCACTCGGTCAGGAAGAGAGCAACAGATGAGTTATAATGGTTAGAAAACGAAAAGTAAAAACGGGTGGCTAAACGTGATTCATCCCTAATTAAAAGTTACCTTGTGCTTCGCTTGGTGCTGGCATCCCTGTTATGATGGAGGACCTGGCTGGGCGCTCCTGATGCCACCTAAATAGTCACCGAAGTTGCGGGAAAAGATTGTGAAGGGAGACGGATGGCAGGCAGAAATCGGGATGAATCCATTACTCTACCAAAGCAGGTCTGCTGGTTGGAAGTGTCCCTCTCGGACTCCCGCATGCATGGATGGGTCCTTTTCACACCCGCTGCTGCTGTGGGTGTTGTTGCCAACCTCAGAACTGCTGCTCCAGAGACAGTGCCTCCTCGCTCTCAGCACTGTACTGACATCCCCACCCCGAAGACTCGCACTCAGAGCTCCCGGAGACATATGTGTGCCGCGCATGCGATAATTAATAAAGAGCCTGCCTGCCTCAGAGGTCTACCCGGGGACGGTGGACCACTTTATTAATTAAGAGGCCGGGCGAGTGCATGGGCCCCCGCAATGCTGCCCTGGGCTGCGGGGGCATCCTGTGTTAAGCCCTTGGCCGTGCATGCACCATGGCCTTTCGCACCATTAAATTCCTCAGGCTGACTGAAGGGGCTCTGGAGCACGGTGCTGTGTTACACCGCTGTCTTCGTCCCATCTGCTAGCAGCGAGCCTCCGACAGCAACCCTCGAAGATTTTCACTCGATGCGAGGCACAAGCAGTCCTGCCAAGTATCATGCATCAGGTGTGACGCTCACGTATTTCAGTGTGGTGTTACGCATCACTGCACGCATTTTCACGCATTTTGCCACCAGCGGCGCCTGTGCAGACTCTCTGCTGCTTCACGACGTGCTGCTTGCTGGGCTGTCAGTTCCTGAATAGTTAAACAATGATCTGCTCTCAGCTCTGTGGAGTGGCTGAGAGCGCTACAATCATAGCTGGCAAGGTTTCAGATTGCTATGTGTGACATTTTCATAATGTCAGTGTAATTATGAGTGACATTCAATGACTATGAGTGACACTTTTTCGTGAACAAAATCTAGCAATGAAGACAAGGGAAACATATAAATATCAGAAATTAAAACCATTGAGAAATTAGAAACTCTAAGAAGATCTTAAAACAGCTCCAAAATACCAGGAATGAAACGGCACTAACTTTGCAGGAGGGCCACGTAGTTATAAATGAATGCCAAACTGCTGGTAATATTTTACTGGTTTATTGAAGTAAAAGAGCTTGTGATGAAGTGCACCACAGTGCAGATCCTGGACCCCAACTATAAACAGCCAACGTTCTAGACTGCTGAGCAGAGTCTACAAGAGAACTGTGAGCAGAGCTGTAACTTACAGGCTCAGTATGATGACGTGGATCAGACTAAATTAAATAACATTAGGCGAGAAATACCTTGGCACTAATGTGAGTGCCAAAAAAATCTTAATGCCCCCAATGCACTTTCGGTGGCTCAACCAGCAGCCTGAATCTCATTTACCTGTGTGTGTTTGTCCTCCACTTTGTGGTCAGCTTGCACTCTCTCGTCCTCTCCCGGGACTGAAAATAGGGACACTGCAAAGTGCTTCTTTGACCAGACAAGAATTTGTTCACCAAAAAAGGTTTGGAGGACCTCTTCCCTACTGACACAGGGAATGTTCACTACAGAAGTTCAGTTTATGTTCAATAGCTTTGCTAAAGTTAAAACCCGCCTGATAATACTCCCTCCTGTGATCACTGATCGCTTCCGTGTCATCTGATCTAGTCAGCGCCAGGATGCCTGCAATGGTGACAGTGCGCTTAACAAATTCCTAAAATAAAATAATAAATAAATAAATAAATAAAACAAAGCAGCATATCTCAGGTACCTGTATGCATCCATCTTAAGGCGTCCCAGTCAGCCATACTATTACTGCCTAGTGACGCAAACCAGGGGCTATACTTCTTTAAACATCCATCCATTGTAAGACAGTAAAGGAAGCACTGCCACGGTGATAGTGTAAAATGAAACAACTTCTATCATGTAGTGAGGGGGTTTTAACAAATAACCCACCAAATCTGTTGAAGTGAGTATTTCTCCATCTATGGGCCAACCACTGCTAATGAAACGTCTTATTTTTACATCACAAGTATTAAGAATTCACTTTAAAATCATGAATCGTTTGGTCCCTCTGCATTTTACTAAGAGAACACTAAATCATGTAGGATTCTTACTGGTTGCTTACTGCGGAGTTGTCATTTTGCACCCTTATGAGATTTTGGAATTATCAAAAGAAGGATTTAGTGTCTCTCTAAGCACTCATTTTTGTACATAGATCTCCGAATAGCATTTGCCCCACAGTCTACTCAAATCTATTATAATAAGGCACAGCTGTAAAAAAAAAGTCTACGGGCAAACTAGGTAAGTTTACATTTAAAGTCACATTTATACTTGTATGTGCCTGTACAAGAACCCCCTTAAAGAACGTGGTGCTACAGCAGTTTCTTTCCTGCAGTGCAATCTTTCAAACCAGGGTACAGTGAAGAAATGTTCGTGCCTCCCAGATAATCAACACGAATTTATTTTGAAAGCTCTGCTGGCGCTTTTCTCGCAGCGTTTCTGTCTCCCAAATTCCTCTCCTTTCACTGAACAGGTTGAGAGGGCCGCAGAAAACCCTTCCTCCAGTCAACCCAGATAGAAACAGTGTGTCTTTAAGATCTGGAAGTAAGCCTGCCATCATGCATTGCTTGTTATTTATATTATTTATATCCAATAGCAAAGTATTGGAGTCAGTAAGTTATCTCACTGCAGGCACTAAGGGGCATATTATCAAGGGGGCCGATGGGAAATTATCGCCGCTTTAGCAGCCGTTTTCAGCCGCTAAGCGGCGATAATTCTATCGCCCTATTAGCAAGCTGTCGCTAACAGCAGTTTGCAACAGCTTGTAGGCAATAGCGAGTGGTTTGGGACCCGCTTTGCATGTTAGCGATATTTATCGCTAATGACATGCAAAGTGGGCGTACCCAACCTGTTGGTGACTCAAAGCAGTCGCTAACATTGATATCGCCTAATACCAACACAGGCGTAGCGATGGAAATATTCGCGC
Organism: Lissotriton vulgaris; assembly: GCF_964263255.1. Classification (NCBI taxonomy): domain Eukaryota; kingdom Metazoa; phylum Chordata; class Amphibia; order Caudata; family Salamandridae; genus Lissotriton; species Lissotriton vulgaris. The sequence continues at coordinate 299,304,123 of NC_141691.1, read as the reverse complement.
TAAGCGCGAATATCTCCAAAAACTAACGCCTGCTCCGATCAGTTCTTAGCCATTATATCCAATGGGAGGTGGATATAATGGCAGACGCTGTTAGCGATAATGCGTGAATATCGCTGTATTCTCAGCGATATTCACGGATTTTGCCGCAATCGCCGGAAATTTTATCGCTTTTGAGAAAAACTTTGCTAATAGAACGTTATCTCAGCGATAAAATCCGGTGATGCGCGGTGATAAAAAAATTGCCGCTAACCCTACTTAGCGATAAATATTGCTATTTGTTAATACTATACCACTAAATTCTTTGCAGCAGCAACACTGCACACTTGCTGGTAGCACGCAACTCGGACTCGAGTGAACCCGCCCACGGCACGCCGATGCCCAGCATGCTGGTGTGATATGGGCTGGGAGGCTGTAGCTGAGGAAGAACTCTCAGCGACCAGGTTGGGTGTGGGGTTGTCGACTCTAATCAGTCCTTGCCAAAACTTCCTCAGGACTGCACCTCGGGCGGCAGGAGGATCCGTCTTATAAAGACCTCACTAAATTGTGAGAGAAATGCCGAGTGTCCTGTGTACTCGGCGAGTGTTAGATGGTAGCAGCAACTAAGCCACCCCGCCAAACCTGCCCTAGCACTCAGCAACACACACCACACCTCTACATCAGCAGTGCCCGCTCAGCTGTCAGGTGCCTGCAGTGTTTTATGCAAAACACACAAGATGATGGACGGAATGTTGCACATTGGCAAAACATTCACCCCAGTCACAGACCTGGGTATAATCTATCGTCATTTTGCTCACCACGCCACCCCAGTTCAGACATGGCCATATGCAAATCAGTCAGTGCCTCATGGGAACAGTCCAGCACGAACTGTCAAGCCATGTCTTCCCTGGACCTAAATCCAGCACCCTAGTACCGGTTTCTGGCTATCAGCCGTTATCAGCCAGGATAGCTTGATTCCAGTGGTGTAGTGAGCACGGGACCCACATCTGGGCCTACCCTTCCCAAATAGGGCTAACAGCAAAGCACACAAGATGATGAACTGAATGTTTCACATTGGCAAAACATTCACCCCCAGTCACAGATGTGGGTTTAATCCATCATTAGTTTGCTCACCACGTCACCCCAGTTCAGACATGGCCTTTTGCAAATCAGTCTTGACACTGTGCCTCATGGGAACCATCGAACCCAAACTGCCAAGCATGGGGCTCCCAAAAAACGCACTGAAAACTTGAATACCACCACCACCACCCACACCACCGACCAGGGAGACACCACCAACCTCAACCCCACTACCAGAACCACTTGCTCGGATTCCGCTCAGGACCCTCCATCTTGAAACATGGCGTTGTCTGTGAGTTACAAGCTGAGCAAGGCTGTCAAGCAGATGTACCAGGAACTCCCACAGGGGGAAAAGGTGCAGGCCATGTACATCTGGATCGATGGTAGTGGCGAAGGACTGCGCTGCAAGACCAGGACCCTGGACAATGAGCCCAAGACCATTGATGGTAAGGCCACAACTGGGACTGATCCCTCCCAGGAAACAAGCGGGTGTGTCGCAGGTCAAAATAACAAACAGAAGCTTACTACCCTTATGACCCTTGACCCGCTCACCCCACTCACCGCACAGCCCCGTGTGCCCTGATTTCTCCGCTGCTGCTGCTACGATTTTTGCCTCCACTCCTGCTGTCGTAGGACCCTGTGCCTCGCCCTGCTCAGTGCCCCTCTCTGCATGGGCCTCTGCTCTTGGTTTTTCTGCCTGCTACTTCTCCCCGTGCCTCTGCTCTCTAGGCTGCCCCCTCGCCGTTCTCCCCAGGCTATTTTTCCTGTTTTTTCCTGCTCTTGTTCCCCCGCTCCCTGTCGCTCCCCACCGCTGCTCCCCTGCCGCCCGCCCCCTTCTTCTTCTCTCCTGATCCCGCTCCCCATTCGCCGCCCCGCTCCCGCCTCCCAGCTGCTCCTCACTCCCACTTTGCCATATATGGGGGGGTCTGAGCGTACACGCAGCGGTCACGCGCAGCGGGCGCACCAATGGCAAGCCCGTCTATGCCCGTCCACGCCTTGACCGTACCCAGCACCAGAACCCCTGGACCTCATCGGAGCCAGCCCACCCAACGGAGATACAACGCCGCCACCCTCCACGCACTCAACACCGGCCGAAAGCCAGCCTGCTACCAAGCCACACTGAAACACACCCACTGAGCCTTCACCTGTGACGCCTGCAATTTCACCTGCACTTGGTCCTGCACCGTGCCAGCCTGAAAAGCTGCCAACAACAACCACCTCAAGTGCATCCTGCTCAACACCGGCTCCGTCCACAAACACGCTGTGAGAAGTTGGCCTGGTATATAATGCTCACTAATTCTTAGTGATCACTTTGTACCATGCCAAGCAACCCTTATGATGATGGTTGTAATTCAACCTTGTAGACCAGTTATCCTAGTGGTAACGTGGACAAAGCAGTCTTAGGCTAAACTCTGAAAGGCATGTGAAGCCAGATGTTATACCATACACAACCACCTTGAATACCAAATGAAAGGGACACCACACAGATATATATTGAAAATATATATTGATTTATTAACTATAAAATCCCCTGGACTCTTTATGAGCACAGAAGCACAAGCGTTAAATCACAAGACAGTTTAAAATACACAAAACTTGCACAATATGGATGAGCCCTAGGGGCCACCTAACCCATATACTAAGAAAGTGGTATAAGAGATACCAATAGGAAAGGGAACAGGCCTAGGGCCTTGGGAGTCGCTGGAGCTATTCGAGACTAGCAATGAAAGTCGGGGAAGGCCCGCGGGACTCGGGTGCAGTGTTCAAAGTGCACGCACTTTCCAATGTAAAGTCTATGGTGCGTAAAAGTTACACAAAGTTAGTTTAAAGGCACTTCCGCTGAACCTAGAGGAACAAAACTTAAGACACAGACCCTAGAGGTGCGTACCAGTGTAGGGACACCGGCGTTGCAATGTTACCTCACCCACAGGAAGTGGGTGCACAGGGTCAAAGTGGCGTCGGGTTTTGACACGCAGGTTCTTGGCGCTTGAAGCTGAAGATGCTGCAGGCGATGTGAAGGAGAAGTGTCCGGTGGATCCAAGGGTGGATCTGAAGTGGTGAAGACCTGAAAGCAGAGGTGACAATGTTCAAAGTCACTGACCAGTGACCACCGTGGAACCAGATTGGAACCAGGCAAAGTCGGGTGCAAACAGGTGATGAGGTGTTGCTTCTCTCTGCAGCCACGTGGACACGAAGAGGTCAAGGACGTCCAGGAGTCGATCACGAGCTGTCCCTTGAAGGCTCTAGTCAGTCAAGTCAAGTCATAAAATTTATATAGCGCACTACATACCCAGAGGGTTTCAAGGCGCTTAGGAAGGGGAGGAGGATTATTTGTCAAATATCCACGTTTTAAGCTGCTTTCTGAACGCTAGGTGATTCTGGGTGAGGCGAAGGTAAGCGGGGAGTGAGTTCCATGTTTTGGCAACCAGGTAAGAGAAGGATCTGCCTCCCATGGTGGTCTTGTTGATGCGAGGTACAGTGGCGAAGGCTTGGCTGGAAGAGCGAAGTTGGCGGGAGGGGGTGTAGAAGGACAGTCGGGAGTTGAGGCAATCTGGTCCGATGTCGTAGAGTGATTTGTGTGCGTGGGTGAGCAGTCGGAAAGTAATCCTCTTATTGACGGGTAGCCAGTGGAGATCTTTAAGGTGACCAGAGATGTGTTCGTTGCGTGGGATGTCTAATATGAGCCTGGCCGAGGCGTTTTGGATTCGTTGTAGTTTCTTCTGGAGTTTAGCGGTGGTACCTGCGTAGAGGGTGTTTCCGTAGTCCAGTCGGCTCGTGACCAGAGCATGGGTGACTGTTTTCCTTGTTTCGGTGGGGATCCAGCGAAATGTTTTTCTGAGCATGCGAAGAATGTTAAAGCAGGAAGAGGATACGGCGCTGACTTGTCTGTTCATAGAGAGTGAAGAATCCAGGATGACGCCAAGGTTCCGTGCGTGGTCTGTCGGGATGGGTGCATTTCCGAGGGCTTCCGGCCACCAGGAGTTGTCCCATGCAGAGGGGGATTTACCTAAGATGAGGACTTCTGTTTTGTCTGAGTTCAGTTTCAGTCGGCTTTGTTTCATCCATTCGGCGACTTCTTTCATTCCTTCGTGAAGGTTAGTTTTGGCGGTGCTGGGGTCCTTGGTGAGAGATAGGATCAGTTGAGTGTCATCCGCGTAAGAGATGATGTTGAGGTTGTGTTGGCGGGCGATGGCCGCGAGGGGGCTCATGTATACGTTGAAGAGGGTGGGACTGAGTGAGGATCCTTGTGGTACGCCGCAGATGATTTCAGAGGCCTCGGACTTGAATGGTGGGAGGCGGACTCTCTGGGTTCTTCCGGTGAGGAACGAGGTGATCCATTCCAGTGCCTTTCCTTGGATTCCGATGTTTCTGAGGCGTTGTAAAAGGGTGCTGTGGCAGACTGTGTCGAAGGCTGCAGAAAGGTCGAGGAGGATGAGGGCGACTGTGTCTCCATTGTCCAGTAGAGTTCGAATGTCGTCTGTTGCTGCGATGAGAGCGGTCTCAGTGCTGTGTTTGGCTCGGAAGCCAGATTGTGAGGGGTCGAGTGAATTGTTGGCTTCGAGGAAGGCGGCGAGCTGGTTGTTGACAGCTTTCTCGATGACTTTGGCCGGGAATGGAAGAAGCGAGACGGGGCGGTAGTTTTTGAGTTCGATGGGGTCTGCTGTTGGTTTTTTCAGAAGGGCGGTGAGTTCAGCGTGTTTCCAATCTTCTGGGAAGGTAGCGGAGTTGAAGGAGCAGTTGATGACGTCTCGGAGGTGCGGAGCTATGATGGAGTCTGCTTTGTTGAAGATGTGGTGAGGGCATGGGTCTGTGGGGGATCCAGAGTGGATGGAATTCATCAGGCGGATGGTGTCCTCAGTGGAGATTGGGTTCCAGGCGTTAAGGGTGTTTACGGGGGGTAGATGGTCAGCAGATGGTAGGGTGGGTTGGCTTCCGGGTTGGTTGTCAAAGCTGTTGTGGATGTCAGCAATCTTGTTGTGGAAAAAAGAGGCTAGGGAATCGCAGAGGGTTTGAGAGGGGGTGATGTCGTTGGAGTTGGCTGAGGGGTTGGAAAATTCCTTGACGATGTTGAAAAGTTCCTTGCTGTTGTGGGCGTTGTTGTCAAGTCGATCCTTGAATGCTGTTTTCTTGGCTTTTCGGATCAGTTGGTGGTGAGTACGGATGGCGCTTTTGAAGGCGTCCTTGTTGCTGGTGGATGGGTCTTTTTTCCAGGCCTTTTCAAGGGAGCGGCACAGTTTCTTGGACTTCTTGAGGTCATCGTTGAACCATGAGGCCTTCTTGATGCCAAGTTTGTGTTGACGTTTTTTCAGTGGTGCTAAGGTGTCGGCGGTGTTGGATAGCCAAAGGGTGAGGTTAGAGGCGGCTTCGTTGGCGTTAGAGGAGAGGGCTGGGGAGGTTTGAAGGAGCGATGTGGAGATCTGCTCCGTGGTGATTTTGTTCCAGTTTCTTTGTAGAGTTGGTTGGAGGTGGATGATGGGTTTCGGTTTGTTGTAGGTGAAGTGAACGCAGCTGTGGTCAGTCCAGAGGAGATCCGTAGTGTGGCTGAAGGAGACATGGTTGCTGGAGGTGAAGATGGGGTCAAGTGTGTGACCTGCGATGTGGGTGGGGGAAGTGACCAGTTGTTTAAGTCCGAGGTTGGCTAGGTTGTCCAAGAGGGTGGCGGTGTTGCGGTCGTTGATCTTTTCAAGGTGGAAGTTGAGGTCTCCCAGAAGGATGTAGTCTTTGGAGGGGAGCGCGTGTGGGGTGATGAAGTCCGTGATGTCTTCACTGAATTTTGCGCGGGGTCCTGGTGGTCTGTAGAGGAGGGTGCCTCTGAGTGTGGTCTTGGGGTCGATGTGGATCTGGAAGTGAAGGTGTTCGGAGTTAGCGTGGTTGGCGTCAGAGCTGGTTGAGATGCGGATTGATTTCTTATGGACGATAGCGATTCCACCTCCTGTATGGTCGGTGCGGTCCTTGCGTGTGATCTTATAGTCATCGGGGATGGCAATGGCGATGTCAGGGGCGGAGGAAGCGTTCATCCATGTTTCCGTTAGGAAGGCGACGTCAGGAGAGATGGTGTCTAGTAGGTTCCAAAGGTCAATGGCGTGCCTGTGGACCGAGCGGGTGTTGAGAAGGATGCATTCTAGGTGGTTGGGGTCGGGAATCTGTGTTGTGGTCGTGGCGGAGATGTTGTCGGTGCCGATGAATGTGCAGGAAAGGCAGGAGAACGGTCCATGGGTGCGTCCAGGAGCGGCTTGGACGCAGTTGGGGGCGCGACCGGGGTTAAGGGCTAGGAGGGTGGCGGCATCGTAGGTAGTGCGGGGGGGCTGGGCAGCGCGAGGGGCAGGGGGTCTGGCGCTGGGCGCGGTCCAGGCGCGGACGGGCGTAGACGGGCTTACCTTTGGCGCACCTTCGGCGCGGATGGGGCGCGTGGACGCTGCGCGTGGGGGCATGTGGCCATAAATGGAGAGTGGAGGGGGCGGAGCGTGGGAGGGTCAGCTGGGAGGCGGGATCAGAGAGGCGGGTCAGGGGAGAAGAAAACACAAAATGGAGGGCAAAAGTGAAAGCAAAAGCTGCAGCGAGGGCACAGCACAAAGATCGTCAACAGGCAGCTAAAGGCACACAATTTCACCACAATACCTCTGCCAAAGCGCCACTTAGAGATTACTTAATGTTTAAACACAGCGCAGCAATGAGGTGCACGTAATTAACACAGAGCGCCAAAAGTGATTTTCCAATGAGGGTTCTGAAGCGCCAATCAGTTACAGAGCGCTGATGTTGAAGATCGGATACACGCGGTAAGCTTTAAAGGCTGTGTGTCACAGAGCGGGATGCAGAAAAAACAATAGCAACAGGCACAGTTCTATAAATGGCAAAAAAAGATTTTTAAAGCGCTGCGCGAGTGAAAGCTTCTGAGCGCGATAGCGCTTGTAGTGGTAACGATACCAGGCGCAGTCAGGGCTTCAGCTGCGGTGCAGGTGATGGCAATAATAATGATTCTGGCAGGAGAGTCAGGGGAGCGACCGTTCAGGAAGGAATCCCGGCGGTCACAGCTGGGTACAGGCTGGGGAGAGTCTATTCTTCGTGTGTGGGAGGGTCAGCTGGGAGGCGGGATCAGAGAGGCGGGTCAGGGGAGAAGAAAACACAAAATGGAGGGCAAAAGTGAAAGCAAAAGCTGCAGCGAGGGCACAGCACAAAGATCGTCAACAGGCAGCTAAAGGCACACAATTTCACCACAATACCTCTGCCAAAGCGCCACTTAGAGATTACTTAATGTTTAAACACAGCGCAGCAATGAGGTGCACGTAATTAACACAGAGCGCCAAAAGTGATTTTCCAATGAGGGTTCTGAAGCTGATGGCGGTGTCGGCAACTCGATTGAAGCAAACAAGCCTTGGCTAATGCAAGCCACGGGGAAAGTGAAAAAGGCTTATTACTCGGACCAGCAAGGTCAGAGCGGGTACTCCTTTCTACAGGACAGGAGCAAGGGCAGGCCTGGAGCAACTAGACCCACAGTGTAAATTGTAGGTTTCGTCGCCAAGATGGCCGCTGATCACGTGACAAGCGGCCGGGATGGCGAGTCGAGTGGCACAAAGCAAAAGGGCCCCAAGCAGATCGTGGAGCTGCTGGAGGGCTGATCTTTGGTGCAAATGCTGCTCGGTTGTGGGGCTTCTCAAACCCCAAAGCCCAGAGTAGAGGGTGCCTCGGGTGCTGCGCAGTCAGCGTCTCGGGGGTCTTTCAAGATGTCCGCTCCCACGTCTCTCGGTGCCTCCACGGGTCCCTTCTTTGCAGGGACTGTGGATCGGGCTGACAGAAGTCTGGGAAGCTGGGTCTTGTCAGGCTCTGCACTCGGGCTCCGGCGGGAGGCGGCGCAAAGCAGACGTCGAGGTGCTGGGTGATGCCTGTGTTCACAGGGTGGCCACTCCTAGGCCACAAGGGAGATTCTCTTCAGTCTTCTGAGCAGCAGAATGTCGAAGTCCAGTCTTCTTCTTTGTTTCAAGTTGATTCAGGATGATCTGAGTTGCATTGGCACTGCTCCCACTCTTATTCCAATCTGAGGGGTGGATCTCCTGCTAGGTCCCTCCTCTGGGAGGAACCAGGAAGGGGAGTGGTTACACCCCCTCTCCTTTGTCCAGCTCCTCGCCAGGACTGGGGCTGGAAAGCCCCAGAACCGGTTTGGGCTGGCTTATGCACAGGGACACCTTGTGTGCCCCAGGCATGTCTCAATCTATTCAGCCCTGTCCTACCCAATACACAAAACCCTGTCTGGGGTGGTGCTCGCACTTCCCCAGGCAGGAAACCCTTTGTCCAGGCCCTCCTCGCGGGAAGGACTCCCAGCAGCAGGAGGTCAGACATGTGTCTGTGGTGGCAGCATCCATTTTGTGATGCTGAGGCTCTGGTTAACTTTAACCGGGGTTAAGGCTACACACATGTCGTGTCCCTCTAGAAGGGTGGAATGCTATCCCCGTCGACAGAACTGTCGAGGGGATAGTATTCCAATTCGTATGACACCTTACTCGACATGTTTTGATAAAGCCAAACCAAAGATAGCATATAACCGCAAGGATTATAATGCACTTAAGAGTATATGGTATGGCAATATCCCGGAACAGCTTAGGGAGTGGTTCCCGACAGCTGCAGACAGGCTCAGCTCACGCTAGAGCACCATCTCACATATTTCCAAGCACTCTGCCACCAGGATTGATGAGGCCTTCCATAGGAGTGGCTGATAGGAACATATGTGTCCAGTTTAGGGTTAGATATAGGGATACTATATCTAAGCAAGAGGTGATTACACCAACTTACCCCAGCTGAGTGATCAGCCAGTTGTGTCAAATATGGAGGCCAGGCCAGGGGTGGCACAATACATGCTGCAGCCCCTGGTAGGCCTTGGCTACACCTATGCCCTGGGTACCTATGGTACACTGTTACAGGGGCCTATAAGGTGAACCAATTCCAATTGTGTTATGCACCTAAGGTACATGGAGTCCATTTTAAGGAGAGAGCAATCAGCCTGGGGCCCTGAATAGCAGGATCCCAGGCCAACTAAGTAAAAAAACCAGCTAAACACCAGGCAAAAAGTTTGGGGGTAACCATAGTCAGATATCCACCTTCCTACATAACCCCCCCCCCCCCAAACGAAAGGAGATAAGGCTATCCTTGACCAGGTAAGCCTATATTGCCTAAGTGGCCATATAAGGAAGTACCAGCTCTGGCTTGGTAACCCCCTGTTTCATGGTCCACTAAGCAATCCCTCACCCTAAGGGTATCTGAGGGTCTCCACCATAGGGAATCTCTACCTGTGGTGTGTCTTTGCAAAGTCAAAGGCTGGTGTTGAGATGGAGTACTGAAGTGAGATTCCTCTGTAGGAGTCAGCTTCCTCCAATCACTCTCCACCATGTGTGCCTTTCTTTCTTTGACTGAGTTGCACTGTGCTCTCAGGGTCAACCTCTGGCTACCTAAAGCTGGAGGCTGGGTCCCTCTGTTTGGCTTACTGGAGGGACAGTTCAGGTTTGGGCCCTTGGGGTCCCAGGTTTGGCTGTGCCCAACAATATCCATCTGGGGGAGGTCCCTAACTACTTTTAAGGGGGATCCCTCAGGAGTTTTTAAAGTTTGCACCTCACTAGGGCTACTAGTTTCGGTGCCCCTAATCTGTTGATGGGGGTGCTTTATTTGACAGGGGGCCCTTTGGGTCTCACTGTCCTTCTTGTCCTCTGCAGCCCTGGGCTGAGTAAGGCAAGGTAGAGAGGGGCAGGTTACCTGCTCCAGACTGGGTCCCACCTGAGAAGGGTCCACTGCCATCAGAGGCTCTGTTAGGCCAGGCCTAACAACCTCTGGGACAGTTCCTTCATCAGGGGTAAGATCAGTTCCCTGAGGAGGCTGATCCTTTCCTAAAGTCTGGTGGGAGGGAGATTTCTCTTCCTCCTCAATGCTCTCTGTTTGGGTGGAGTGATCCATCATTTCAGGCTTCACTACCCATGTATCAGTTTGAGTTTGGGCTGTGGCCATCACAGCCCCACCAACCTTTTCAGGAGGAGACTCAGTTTGGATATGGGCTGTTACTAGTACAGCCCTGCTACTCTTTCCAGGAGGGAAGTTATCTAAAGATGGGGCTGAGGTTTGCTCAGCCCTCCCAACCTTTTCAGGAAGGACATCTTGAATTGGGGCTGTAGCCATTACATCCCCACTAACCTTTCCATGGAGATTTACAATTCTAGAATGGGTTTGCTGTTCAACCTCAGCCCAGGCTGAGATTTCCAAATCATTACCCAGTAGGCAATCTACAGGCAAGTTGGCTGACACTGCCACTCTCTTTGGGCCAGTGACACCTCCCCAGCTAAGATTGACTACTGCCATGGGATGATTGGTTTCTATGCCATCAATGTTTGTCACCTGATATTTGGCATCAGGTAAAAGTTGCCTTGAGGGGACTAGACATTCAGCCACCATGGTGATGCTAGCCCCTGTGTCTCTGAAGGCCTCAACTTTCAAGCCATTGATGAGGGGCTCCTGTCTATACTTGCTCAAAGTGTTTGGGCAAGCAGTGAAGTTGGCAAACCCCATGCCAGTCTCATAGACAAGAGTATCTGAGTTAGGGGACCTGGATAGGCCAGAGTCCACCTGTCCTCCAAAAGTAAACCCACCCAAATTCTTGGGGGTGCTCCCACCACCTGGGGGACCACTGCTAACAGTGACAGGAGGTGTTGGAGCCTTACCTGGAGGTATATTCTCTTTATTGCCATTCTTGGGACAACAGCTATCTGTTTTGTAATGCCCCACCTGTTTACAGGTATTACAATAAGGCTTTTTCTGGGTTGTAGAAGTGTCTTGGGACCCACCCCCATTCTTGGAGTTTTGGGGCCCTGGGGAAGTCTTTTCCTTACTTTTATCCCCACCCTTCTCTTGAGGCTTGGTAGTCTCTTTCTTTTGGTCACCACCCTGGTTCTTAGGCCTGATCCTGGTTCTGACCCATTTGTCTGCCCACCTACCCAATTCTTGTGGGGAGGTCAGATCAGAGTCAACCAGGTGCTGATGTAGAAGCTGATTTTGACAATTACTTAAGATTTGCTCTCTCATAATTAAATTATACAATCCTGTATAGTCAGTAACCTTACTTCCCAGCAACCAGCCCTCCAGAGCCTTAGTGGCACATTCAACAAATTCAGACCAGTCCTGAGTCTGTGTCTGCTGGGTATCTCTGAACATTAACCTGTACTGTTCAGTGGTTAAGCCTAACCCATCAATCAGAGCACTCTTCAGGACCAGGTAGTTTCTAGAATCCCCATCACTAACTGTGAGGAGTCTGTCTCGGCCTCTACCTTCAAAGGAGAGCCACAAGATTGCTGCCCACTGCTCCTGAGGGATCTGCTGTACTCTGCAGGCTCTCTCCATTGCAGTAATCCATTTATGGATATCATCCCCAGCTTTGTAGGGGGCACAATCTTACTCAGGTTTCTGTTATCAAAAGACCTGTCTTTATCCTTGTGGATATTGCTGCCACCAGTGGGTTCTATTACCCCACTCTCTCTAGGCTGTCTTGCTCTAGCAAGTCTCTCTTGGACCAGGGCAACCTCTAGTTCTCGCTTCTGGATCCTAAGCTCAGCCTCTCTCATTTTGGCCTCATGTTCCCTTCTCTGAGGGCTAGCCATCTCCCTTCTGGAGTGACCATGAGAGCCTCTAGAAACATGGGAGTTGTCAGAGTCACCTGAGTGAGTCCTTCTCCTCCTAGGCTTCTGGTTAAGTCCACCTGGGGGTCTGAATGGGTTGTTACCAGATTCATTCCCAAGTTGGCTTAAGTTAGCCTGGTTCAGTCTGCTGACCAGCACCTGACTATTTCTGTCATCATCTGACTCACTGCTTTCCACCTCTTCCTCTTCTTCCTCTTCCTCTTCCTCCTCATCTACTTGAGGAGCTCCAGTGGTGGAGGCTTCCTCATCTACCAGGATGATAGGACCAGGGGTGTCTACAGTGTCATCCTCTGAAGGATGGCCTCCTTCAGCATCCCCTGTGGGGTTTGCCTTAGAGGGCTTTAGAGTCTCAGACTGGTCTAAGAGCTCTCTTAGGTGGTCTGTAGTAGGGGAAGGCCCTGTCTTCAGACCCCTTAAGACACAAAGCTGTCTTAATTCCTTAAAGGAAAAAATAGCAAATTTGGATGGTGCCCTTGGAGGGTCACTCTCAACAGGGATGTTCCCAGTGGAACCCTCTGCTCCAGACATTGCTCTAGTGTGGGTGGATGTGTTGCAATCTACCTACACTGGTGTTTACCTACTAAACCTATCTAGTAGTTGTAGCTAGGGTGTGCTACTCCCTTTGCTCTACAACAACTAAGTTCAGTAGAACTTATGTATACTAGTCTTGTTTTATATGTACCTAGCAGGTACCTGTATGATCTTTCAAATGATAATCTCAAAGATTGTAATGGTAAAACAACAGCAAGCTCAGATCCCAATCCGCTGCTCACCAATGTGAGAAGTTGGCCTGGTATATAATGCTCACTAATTCTTAGTGATCACTTTGTACCATGCCAAGCAACCCTTATGATGATGGTTGTAATTCAACCTTGTAGACCAGTTATCCTAGTGGTAACGTGGACAAAGCAGTCTTAGGCTAAACTCTGAAAGGCATGTGAAGCCAGCTGTTATACCATGCACAACCCCCTTGAATACCAAATGAAAGGGACACCACACAGATATATATTGAAAATATATATTGATTTATTAACTATAAAATCCCCTGGACTCTTTATGAGCACAGAAGCACAAGCGTTAAATCACAAGACAGTTTAAAATACACAAAAGTTGCACAATATGGATGAGCCCTAGGGGCCACCTAACCCATATACTAAGAAAGTGGTATAAGAGATACCAATAGGAAAGGGAACAGGCCTAGGGCCTTGGGAATCGCTGGAGCTATTCGAGACTAGCAATGATTAAGTCAGGGAAGGCCCGCGGGACTCGGGTGCAGTGTTCAAAGTGCACGCACTTTCCAATGTAAAGTCTATGGTGCGTAAAAGTTACACAAAGTTAGTTTAAAGGCACTTCCGCTGAACCTAGAGGAACAAAACTTAAGACACAGACCCTAGAGGTGTGTACCAGTGTAGGGACACCGGCATTGCAATGTTACCTCACCCACAGGAAGTGGGTGCACAGGGTCGAAGTGGCGTCGGGTTTTGACACGCAGGTTCTTGGCGCTTGAAGCTGAAGTTGCTGCAGGCGATGTGAAGGAGAAGTGTCAGGTGGATCCAAGGGTGGATCTGAAGTGGTGAAGACCTGAAAGCAGAGGGGACAATGTTCAAAGTCACTGACCAGTGACCACCGTGGAACCAGATTGGAACCAGGCAAAGTCGGGTGCAAACATGTGATGAGGTGTTGCTTCTCTCTGCAGCCACGTGGACACGAAGAGGTCAAGGACGTCCAGGAGTCGATCACGAGCTGTCCCTTAAAAGGCTCTAGCTGATGGCGGTGTCGGCAACTCGATTGAAGCAAACAAGCCTTGGATAATGCAAGCCACAGGGAAAGTATAAAAGGCTTATTACTCGGACCAGCAAGGTCAAAGCGGGTACTCCTTTCTACAGGAGCGAGGGCAGGTCTAGAGCAACCAGACCCACAGTGTAAATTGTAGGTTTCGTCGCCAAGATGGCCGCTGATCACGTGACAAGCGGCCGGGATGGCGAGTCAAGTGGCACAAAGCAAAAGGGCCCCACGCAGATCGTGGAGATGCTGGAGGGCTGATCTTTGGTGCAAATGCTGCTTGGTTGTGGGGCTTCTCAAACCAAAAAGCACAGAGTCGAGGGTGCCTCGGGTGCTGCACAGTCAGCGTCTCGGGGGTCTTTCAAGATGTCCGCTCCCACGTCTCTCGGTGCCTCCACGGGTCCTTTCTTTGCAGGGACTGTGGATCGGGCTGACAGAAGTCTGGGAAGCTGGGCCTTGTCAGGCTTTGCACTCGGGCTCCGGCGGGAGGCGGCGGCAAAGCAGACGTCGAGGTGCTGGGTGATGCCTGTGTTCACAGGGTGGCCACTCCTAGGCCACAAGGGAGATTCTCTTCAGTCTTCTGAGCAGCAGAATGTCGAAGTCCAGTCTTCTTCTTTGTTTCAAGTTGATTCAGGATGATCTGAGTTGCATTGGCACTGCTCCCACTCTTATTCCAATCTGAGGGGTGGATCTCCTGCTAGGTCCCTCCTCTGAGAGGAACCAGGAAGGGGAGTGGTTACACCCCCTCTCCTTTGTCCAGCTCCTCGCCAGGGCTGGGGCTGGAAAGCCCCAGAACCGGTTTGGGCTGGCTTATGCACAGGGACACCTTGTGTGCCCCAGGCATGTCTCAATCTATTCAGCCCTGTCCTACCCAATACACAAAACCCTGTCTGGGGTGGTGCTCGCACCTCCCCAGGCAGGAAACCCTTTGTCCAGGCCCTCCTCGCTGGAAGGACTCCCAGCAGCAGGAGGTCAGACATGTGTCTGTGGTGGCAGCATCCATTGTGTGATGCTGAGGCTCTGGTTAACTTTAACCGGGGTTAAGGCTACACACATGTCGTGTCCCTCTAGAAGGGTGGAATGCTATCCCCGTCGACAGAACTGTCGAGGGGATAGTATTCCAATTCATATGACACCTTACTCGACATGTTTTGATAAAGCCAAACCAAAGATAGCATATAAACGCGAGGATTATAATGCATTTAAGAGTATATGGTATGGCAATATCCCGGAACAGCTTAGGGAGTGGTTCCCGACAGCTGCAGACAGGCTCAGCTCACGCTAGAGCACCATCTCACATATTTCCAAGCACTCTGCCTCCAGGATTGATGAGGCCTTCCATAGGAGTGGCTGATAGGAACATATGTGTCCCGTTTAGGGTTAGATATAGGGATACTATATCTAAGCAAGAGGTGATTACACCAACTTACCCCAGCTGAGTGATCAGCCAGTTGTGTCAAATATGGAGGCCAGGCCAGGGGTGGCACAATACATGCTGCAGCCCCTGGTAGGCCTTGGCTACACCTATGCCCTGGGTACCTATGGTACACTGTTACAGGGGCCTATAAGGTGAACCAATTCCAATTGTGTTATGCACCTAAGGTACATGGAGTCCATTTTAAGGAGAGAGCAATCAGCCTGGGGCCCTGAATAGCAGGATCCCAGGCCAACTAAGTCAAAAAACCAGCTAAACACCAGGCAAAAAGTTTGGGGGTAACCATAGTCAGATATCCACCTTTCTACACACGCCATCGAACTGTGGGACCTCCTGGACAAAACAGCGCCAGACGTCGCATTCCTCACGGAAGCCTGGATGAACGCCACCTCAGCCCCCGACATCGCCATAGCCATCCCGGACGGCTACAAAATCATCCGGAGGGACCGTGTCAACCAAACGGGAGTAGGCATCTCCATTGCTCACAGAAACACCATCCGCATCATGACCAACACCAACAACACCCTAACCGGCGCAGGGCACCTTAACTTCCAGATACACACCAACCCCAAGACCACACTCAGAGGCACCCTCATCTACAGACCCCCGGGACCACTCTCACAGCTCAGCAAAGCCATCGCAGACTTCATCAGCCCGCTCACTCTCGCCTCCTCTGACTACATCCTCCTAGGAGACCTCAACTTCCACCTGGAGATAAACAAGGACAGCAACACCACCTCCCTACTAGACAACCTCGCCAACCTCGGACTCAAGCAACTGGTCAACTCCCCCACCCATTACACCGGCCACACGCTCAACCCCGTCTTCTCCACCAGCAACCACGTCTCCTTCTGTCAGACCACCGAGCTTCACTGGACAGACCACAGCTGCGTACACTTCAACTTTAGGAAAACAACGACCCACCACCGCCCGCAACAGATCCCCTGAAGATGCTGGAGCAAGATCACCACCGAACAACTCAACACCTCCTTGAGCCAAAACCATCCCACCCACACAATAAAGCAGCCCGCAACCTCACACAGTGGATCACAGACTGCACCGATGCCCTTGCTCCACTGAAGAGCCCTCCAAGCAACCCCAACAGCAAGAAAGATGCATGGTTCACCAACGATCTCCAAGACTCCAAGAAATCCTGCTGTGCCCTCAAGAAAGCCTGGCAACACAACCAGTCAACGGAAAACATGACAGCCCTCAAGAACGCCATCCGCACACACCACCAGCTGATCCGCACCGCCAAAAGATCATCCTTCAGAGAACGACTGGACAACAACACCCACAACAGCAAGGAACTCTTTAATATTGTGAAAGAGCTCTCCAACCCCAATGCCAGCAACAACGACATCACGCCATCTCAAGACCTCTGCAATTCTCTCGCCACTTTCTTCCATCGCTAGATTGCCAACATACACCACAGCTTCGGCGCTCAGATCGCGGACCCTACCACCAAACCTACGCTGCCCACCACCACCCTAAGCGCCTGGACGCCGGTCACCATGGAAGACACCGCCCACATGATGAACACCATCCACTCAGGCTTCCCAGCGGATCCCTGCCCACACCACATCTTCAACAAAGCTGACTCCATCATCGCACCCCAACTCCGGGACATCATCAACAACTCCTTTGTATCCGCCACCTTGCCGTAGAGCTGGAAGCATGCAGAGATCAGCGCCCTCCTGAAGAAACCCACCGCAGACCCCACAGACCTTAAGACCTTCCGCCCTATCTCTCTCCTCCCCTTCCCCGCAAAGAGTCATCGAGAAAACCGTCAACAAACAGCTGACAGCCTTCCTCGAGATGAACGGCTCCCTCGACCAATCGCAGTCCGGATTCCGAGCGAACCACAGCACTGAGACCGCCCTCATCGCAGCCACCGATGACATCAGGACCCTGCTTGACAACGGATAAACCACCGCCCTCATCCTCCTCGACCTTTCGGCTGCATTCGACACAGTCTGCCACCGCACCATGACAACCCACCTCCATCACGCCGGGATCCAAGGAAAGGCCCTGGAATGGATCACCTCCTTCCTCTCCGACAGAACCCAAAGAAACCGGCTCCCGCCCTTCCTCGCAGAAGCCATCAAGATCATCTGGGGCGTGCCTCAGGGCTCCTCCCTCAGCCCCACCCTCTTCAATGTCTACATGAGCCCCCTCGCAGCCATCACACGCAGGCACAACTTCAACATTATCTCCTACGCCGACGATACCCATTTGATCCTTTCCCTCACCAATGACCCCGCCACCGCCAAAGCCAGCTTCCAGGACGGGATGAAAGACATTGCGGACTGGATGAGGCTCAGCCATCTGAAACTGAACTCAGACAAGATGGAAGTCCTCATCCTCGGCCCATCCATCTTTGCCTGGGACGACCCCTGGTGGCCCCCTGCACTGGGCACCCCCCCAAGCCCACGGACCACGCACGCAACCTGGGCTTCATCCTTGTTTCCTCCCTCACGATGACCAGGCAAGTCAATGCTGTTACTTCCTCCTGCTTCAACATCCTCCGCATGCTCCGTAAGATCTTCCACTGGATCCCCACTGAAACCAGGAAGACGGTCACCCAGGCCCTCGTCAACAGCCATCTGGACTAGGGGAACGCCCTCTACGCTGGGACCACTGCCAAAGTACAGAAAAGACTCCAGCGCATCCAGAACGCATCAGCACAACTCGTCCTTGACATGCTCTGACACAGCCACATCTCCGCCCACCTGAGGGACCTGCACTGGCTCCCCATCAGCAAAAGGATCATGTTCAGACTCCTCACCCACGCACACAAGGCTCTCCACGACTTGGGCCCAGAATACCTCAACAACCGCCTCACGTTCTACACGCCAACCCACCAGCTCCGCTCTGCCAGCCTCACCCTTGCCACCATCCCACGGATCCGCAGAACCACCACCGGAGGAAGATCCGTCACCTACCTGGTGGCCAAGACATGGAACACCCTCCCCACCCACCTACGACTCACCCAGGACCATCTCTTCTTCAGGAAGCACCTCAAGACCTGGCTTTTCGAGCAGTAGCGCCCCCACCTCTCCCAGCACCTTGAGACCATCGCGGGTGAGTAGCGCGCTCTATAAATGTTTTGATTGATTGATTGATTGATTGATTGATGTCTTCCCTGGACCGGAATCAAGCATCCTATCTGATGAGGGCTGAAAGCCCAAAACCAGTCCTAGGATGCTTGTTTCCAGTCCAGGGAGGACATGCCTTGGCAGTTCTGGCTGGACTGCTCCCATGGGGCACAGGGTTAAGACTGATTTGCATATGGCTGCGTTCTAGCTAAAATTGGCATGTTGAGCAAAATAAACAATGGATTTAGGCCCAGATCTCTGTACTGGGGAGAATGTATGACATTGTTCTGCATTCTGTCTATCAACAGTTGTTTTTGCATTTGCAGTGTTTTATATGGCACGGCCGGCTGCTCGCCGCAATCGAGGATCATGCCTCTTGCGCGGCAGGCAGCCATGAGAGAATGAGACTCCACTCCAGTGAGTCTCGTGCAGCACTCCACTGACTCGTCCCATGCCGCTTCTGCCTACTAACTTCCTCTTCCTCCAGAAATGACAGGCACTCAACCAGCACATCCAAATAAATAATCCCATCCCCCATGGTGTGCCACAGTTGACTGACAGCTGTATCGACTGCTGAGAGGGCAGCCCCCCTCTAATTGGAGCAGATTTTGAGTGTGTGAGTCACTGTAAGCCGCAGGCAGCCACTATTGCCGCATTGTTTCCAGGCAACACAGCAGGCAGCTGGGCAGAGTGGGATACACAAGATGGCTGTCAAAAGTTCCTGGTTTCAAGTGTTGACAGCCAATTAGAGCCAAGCTCGTGCTCGAAGGGTTAGGCTCCGCCCAGATATTGAAATATTTAATTTTTTTAATATCTCAGGTACTACTGAACAGATTTACACCATTTAACAAAAAGGGATCTTTCTGAACCAAGGGCTACCTTTTTTCCAAATTTGGGGTAATTCCATTCATATGTTCAGGCTGGAGCCGTGTCTAAAATTTCCAATGAGAAATTGCATTGGGGAAAACACGTTTTGGCCCCCGCTTGACGAATCACCCCATAACTTCCAGGATAGGAGTGGACCGGAGTGCCTAATAAGTTTAGAAAATTCCGTGAAGATTCGTCAATCGGCGCCAAAGTTATTGGGAATAGAATTTTATGATTTTGCAATGGATAATAGGTCCTAACTATAACTACCCAGTAGTTGTTATATGGTTGGTTGGTCGCCAGTAGGTAGTTTTAGTTAGGACCTAGTTTCCATAGGAAATCCAGAACATTTTATTTGGAATTACTTTGGGGCCGGTGGACGAATCTCTGTGAATTTCTCCAAGAAAATGGCCAGCTCGGTTCCGCTCCTTCCATGAAAGTTTGGGGGTGATTCATCAAGCGGGAGCCAAGAAAAAAGGGGAGTCCCAAAACGTGTTTTACCCATACAATTTTCCATAGGGATCTTTAACCAGGGCTACTGCCCGAACGGCTGAACAGAATTACACTAAATTTGGCAGAGAGGTAGAGTTTGGTTTGCAGATTGTGCTTTTTGTTAAATGGTGTAAATCCGTTTAGTAGTTTTTGAGAAAATTGCAAGTAAAATCATAGCGATATCTAGCGAGGTGGTGCAGCACGCGTACAGAAATTAGTTCAATTACGAGCGCGAGCTGCATGCTGATTGGCTGTTAACTGTCTGTCAATGCTCGAAACCAGGAAGTTTTGGTGGCCATCTTGTGCCTTGGTAGAACAGAGTAACAAGAAAACAGTAAAGAAAGCTGAGAAATAAGGGAAGGGGGTAGGCTCGAAACGTTTTGATCCTTTGCGCTTGCTCAGGGGGTTGTACGTGGAAGTTTAGGATCTTTTTTCTTTTTTTTTTTTTTTTTTTTAAACATTTTTATTGATTGCAAGAAATGATATAATTCATTACAATTCCATTCGATACTTAACATACAAATACAGTTAATATGAGCAACAAAAAAAAAAAAAAAAACTGAAGAATGCCAACAACATATACTTAATTATTAAGCCAAAATTTCACATTAGCTCTACTATTACAATAATAAACTACTAGCGCAGAAAGACAAAATTTTTTAAACTATCCTAAATTATACATCTTGGCCTTCAAAAAAGTGCATCCATATTCTTTCTTTTCTCAGAAGAGCTTTAGGGCCCCTAAGTTTAGCTAAAGCAAATTCCATAGTTCTAATTTCGTAAACCAAAGCTAACCAATCCGCTACACTAGGGGGTTCTTTGGAAATCCAGCCCCTGGCTATTGTTAATCTTGCACATGCTATCAAAATCGTTAAGAGATCCTTATAGGGATAATTCTTTTCTTGGATATCTAATAAAACCATTTGTACTGTAAGATCCGATGAGTTTATCTGGTTGAATTGAAGATGGTAAGATATGCGGTTCCAAAAATTGGAGAGCGCAGGGCATGAGAATAACATGTGTTCTATTCCAGCCGCATCAGTATTACATTTAACACACTTAGATTTCTCTGTCAATGAGTATCCATGTGTCCAGCTGGATATTCTTTGCGGTGTATAATACAATTCCGTAATCGTCCTATATAGCTGCATTTTCAACTTAGAAGAGTGAACTATTTCACTTAAATGAGTTAGGGCATTTCCAATCTGTGCAGAATTTATGTTTTGATTTAATCTCCGAGACCATTTAGTTGCGATTTGAGTAGTGTTTTCGCCCTTCTCCTCAATAAGCCATTGATATCCCAACCTGATTAATGATTTAGTTTTTTCTGAGTAAATACCTTCAATAATATCAGAGTGTTTAACTTGCGTTATTTTCAGTTTATTACAGAAAAAATCTCTTAGTTGTCTATATTTAAAATGCATGTCATCCGTAAGCCCGTTAGTAATTTTTAGATTCTCGAAGTCCCTCAACCCAGTAATACAATATAGATCTCCTAATGTGGTTATATCCTGTCTAATCCATCGATAACCCACACCATCCGAAAATATGTCAGGAAGACCCGGATTGTTCCATAATCTAAGTTCACTATTGAAAAATGAACTATTACTAGTGTGCAGAATTTTATCCCAAATTCGTATGGCATGTTTTGCAGTCTTAAACTTTACTCTTTTGAAATAATTTGGATCATGGACCCGTAGTAGAAATTGATTAGCATCTGCCCCCAACATGTATTGATGAAAAAATAAAGAGGGGGTATTTTTTAATAGGCTCCTGGTGCGTAAAAGAAAAGTAGCTAAAAAATATCGGTTAAAATCCGGCAACGTTAGACCCCCTTTAGAGATTGGAAGTGTCAGAAATTTTACCGCCCTTCGTGCTTTTTTATACCCCCAGATAAAGCTACTACAGATGCCATCCAATTTCCTAAAAAAAAGCTTGTTTGGTTGAAGCGGTATAGCTCTGCACAGATAAAGGAACTTAGGTAAAATTTTCATCTTTATCAAATTTAATCTCCCTAACAAACTCAAAGGTATCTTGTGCCATTTTTTAAAACTCTCAGCCGTATCTTTAAGGAATGACCCATAATTTATTTCCACAACTTTCTCCACTTTGGCAGTAAGCTTAATACCTAAGTATACGGCTTCATTACAGGTTTTAAAGCTACATGTAGCCGGAGTATAGTTAAGTATAATTTGAGTTTTGTTAACATTTAACTTATACCCGGAGATTTTCCCATACTTATGTGCTTCTTCTATAATTGCGGGCATAGATTTACAAACATCCGATGTATAAATTGCGATATCATCCGCAAAGGCAGTTAATTTAAGAGTTATATCCCCATGTTGAGCTGGAGTTATATTGATTTGATCATTTAAAGCATTTAGAAAAGGTTCTAGAGATAGAGCAAATAATAGTGGGGAAAGAGGGCATCCCTGTCTTGTACCTCTTGCAATCTTAAAGTTGTCAGAATCTATTTTTTTTTTTTTTTTTTTTTTTAAACATTTTTATTGATTGCAAGAAATGATATAATTCATTACAATTCCATTCGATACTTAACATACAAATACAGTTAATATGAGCAACAAAAAAAAAAAACTGAAGAATGCCAACAACATATACTTAATTATTAAGCCAAAATTTCACATTAGCTCTACTATTACAATAATAAACTACTAGCGCAGAAAGACAAAATTTTTTAAACTATCCTAAATTATACATCTTGGCCTTCAAAAAAGTGCATCCATATTCTTTCTTTTCTCAGAAGAGCTTTAGGGCCCCTAAGTTTAGCTAAAGCAAATTTCATAGTTCTAATTTCGTAAACCAAAGCTAACCAATCCGCTACACTAGGGGGTTCTTTGGAAATCCAGCCCCTGGCTATTGTTAATCTTGCACATGCTATCAAAATCGTTAAGAGATCCTTATAGGGATAATTCTTTTCTTGGATATCTAATAAAACCATTTGTACTGTAAGATCCGATGAGTTTATCTGGTTGAATTGAAGATGGTAAGATATGCGGTTCCAAAAATTGGAGAGCGCAGGGCATGAGAATAACATGTGTTCTATTCCAGCCGCATCAGTATTACATTTAACACACTTAGATTTCTCTGTCAATGAGTATCCATGTGTCCAGCTGGATATTCTTCGCGGTGTATAATACAATTCCGTAATCGTCCTATATAGCTGCATTTTCAACTTAGAAGAGTGAACTATTTCACTTAAATGAGTTAGGGCATTTCCAATCTGTGCAGAATTTATGTTTTGATTTAATCTCCGAGACCATTTAGTTGCGATTTGAGTAGTGTTTTCGCCCTTCTCCTCAATAAGCCATTGATATCCCAACCTGATTAATGATTTAGTTTTTTCTGAGTAAATACCTTCAATAATATCAGAGTGTTTAACTTGCGTTATTTTCAGTTTATTACAGAAAAAATCTCTTAGTTGTCTATATTTAAAATGCATGTCATCCGTAAGCCCGTTAGTAATTTTTAGATTCTCGAAGTCCCTCAACCCAGTAATACAATATAGATCTCCTAATGTGGTTATATCCTGTCTAATCCATCGATAACCCACACCATCCGAAAATATGTCAGGAAGACCCGGATTGTTCCATAATCTAAGTTCACTATTGAAAAATGAACTATTACTAGTGTGCAGAATTTTATCCCAAATTCGTATGGCATGTTTTGCAGTCTTAAACTTTACTCTTTTGAAATAATTTGGATCATGGACCCGTAGTAGAAATTGATTAGCATCTGCCCCCAACATGTATTGATGAAAAAATAAAGAGGGGGTATTTTTTAATAGGCTCCTGGTGCGTAAAAGAAAAGTAGCTAAAAAATATCGGTTAAAATCCGGCAACGTTAGACCCCCTTTAGAGATTGGAAGTGTCAGAAATTTTACCGCCCTTCGTGCTTTTTTATACCCCCAGATAAAGCTACTACAGATGCCATCCAATTTCCTAAAAAAAAGCTTGTTTGGTTGAAGCGGTATAGCTCTGCACAGATAAAGGAACTTAGGTAAAATTTTCATCTTTATCAAATTTAATCTCCCTAACAAACTCAAAGGTATCTTGTGCCATTTTTTAAAACTCGCAGCCGTATCTTTAAGGAATGACCCATAATTTATTTCCACAACTTTCTCCACTTTGGCAGTAAGCTTAATACCTAAGTATACGGCTTCATTACAGGTTTTAAAGCTACATGTAGCCGGAGTATAGTTAAGTATAATTTGAGTTTTGTTAACATTTAACTTATACCCGGAGATTTTCCCATACTTATGTGCTTCTTCTATAATTGCGGGCATAGATTTACAAACATCCGATGTATAAATTGCGATATCATCCGCAAAGGCAGTTAATTTAAGAGTTATATCCCCATGTTGAGCTGGAGTTATATTGATTTGATCATTTAAAGCATTTAGAAAAGGTTCTAGAGATAGAGCAAATAATAGTGGGGAAAGAGGGCATCCCTGTCTTGTACCTCTTGCAATCTTAAAGTTGTCAGAATCTATACCTCCATAGCTGATCACGGCCCGTGGATCATCATAGAGGGATTTAACCCAATCTAAATAAAAACCATTTATGCCCATTTTAGTTAATACTGTCCACAAATATTCCCACCCCACTCGGTCAAATGCTTTTTCAGCATCTAACATTATCATACCGAGTGGGGTATTAGTCGTTGCAGCTACATCAAAAGCAGTTATGGAAGTATTAACATGCAATGTAGTATCTCTACCAATCACAAAGCCATGTTGTTGGGGATTGACAATATCCGGCATATGGGGTGCTAGCCGATTAGCTAAAATTTTTGAAAAAATTTTCACATCAGAGTTGAGTAGAGATATGGGCCGATATGAGCCGCACTCTTTTTCCGGTTTTCCCTTCTTAAGAAAAAATATGATTTTAGCAAGTTTCCATGAAGGTGGTGATTGTTTAGATGCAGTAATTGAGTTAATAACTTTTTGTAATAGTGGGGCCAGCTCTTGATAGCACAATTTATATAGTTCCCCTGGTATGCAATCCTCCCCTACCGCCTTACCTAATGGTAAATGATCGATAGCCAATTTGATCTCTTCAGTAGTAATATCAGAGTTTAATTGCTGAATAACTTCGTGATTTAATGCTCGCGATGGTCTTAGGTATTGTTCTAAATATTTTACAACCTCTGCTTCGTTTGATGGCTCTTCTGGGGTATATAAATGTTGATAAAATTTAACGAATTGATTTAATATTTGATCCTCTTGTCCATAAATCACTAAATCTGATCCAATTATTTCCTTTATTCTAGTTTTTGCTTTCCTATCTGCCGTTTTAAAAGCCAACACTTTTCCTATACAGTCACCACCTTCATAATGATCTAACTTGTATTTATGTAGTTTAACTGCATATCTTTCTCTCAGCTCTTTTCTGAGTCCAGCTTGCAATTCCACCAGTTGTGCTCTAAGCCCCTCGATATCGCTTTTTGAGTGCAAAGTCGCTTCAGCCAGTTGTGTTTCCAGGTCCAACAATTTAGATGTCTTGTCTTTATTTTTATTGTAATTTTCTGCATTGAGCCTATATACATATTGCTGGACACACCCTCTAATGCTACACTTACAAGCATCCCATACCATATTGATACTAGCAGTATCAACATTTAGCTCAATAAATTCTTGTATGTGTTTTTTAATTAGTGAGATGAATGTTTGATCAACTAGCAAATGTCTAGGAAAAGTGAACTTTCGTGGTTTTACATTCCGATTTTCCAAATTAACATCCAAAAGAAGAGGGTTATGATCCGATGTGACTTTGGGACAGATTTCAATCGCACACTTTTCTAAAATTTGTTGCGAGGCCCATACCATGTCAATCCTAAAGCATGATCTGTGCGGGGCAGAGTAGTAAGTAAAGCCGGGCACCCTGGGATGTTTGGACCGCCATAAATCTCTAATGTTGTTTAATCTTGCAAGCTCTAAAATAGCAGCTCTTACTTTATACATTCGTTTAAAGTTCATTGGCCCCGTAGAGTCTATTTTGATCGGGGCGGAGCCAAGATGGCGGGCTGAGCACCGCCGAGTGAAGACGTGTATGAGTGGGTCTGCATCGGAAACATGCTGCGCTTGCCTTGATAAATAAAAATATACACTTTTACCGCCTAAAGGAAATACGAAGGAGGAAAGGAAAGCTTAAGGCACCAGTGCGCTGTCTGTGAAAATCGGCAAGCGGCGGGCTGGAGATTGGAGATTGGAGCTTATCGGCGGAGGCTGCTACGCTCGGCTGCTACGCTCGGCGCTTGTGGAAGGAGGAAAGTGAATGAAAAAGAAGCGCCCGTTTACTTAACGAGAGGAGCAGCTGGTACCTGGCCGAAGACCGGGTCTTGACGGGGCGCCGATGTTTTGGAGACTGCTGCAGCAGGGAGGCAGGAAACTGCTGCATTCTTGGATTAACGTAGCGAGCTTCACTCGCCTGCCACAGCTTTCTATCCCCACAGTCGGCTGGGCGTTCCCAGCCTCGATACTGCAAAGAACTCACCTGAAGCCTTCCCTGGTCACACGGCCAAGGGAGCTGAAACGGACAGAAACAGAGGAGACGAACACGGCACATGAATTAATCTCAATGCGCCAGACCAGATCCAGAAAGACTGCTTCGACAGTAAAGAAAGCACTCACAGGTACTATGACTGCAGTGGCTGCAGGGGTAACGGTGATGGGGGATAAAAATGAGGTTAACAACTCTGCTAAAATCAAACAACATTCAGAACACATAAAACCTGTGGATATAAAGGGAAGTGTCAGTGCCAGTAGCACAGTAAATGTGGACTCAGATTTGATAGAAATGCAATTAACAAACAAACAAAAGAGGTGGGGCAACGACAAAGGCGGAAAAGATGGGGATGGAATATTGGTAGATAAAGAACTCGCTGTACCTATTGTGCCCACAGTGCCATGTAACAAAAACGGAGAGACTCAGCCAGGAGAAACTAGTACACAGGCAATTAAAGATAATGGGTTTGCTACAGAGGCACGGGGAGGCAAGAAAGGGTCAGATAAAATCCCCATGGATAAAGGACCTACATGTTCAACATCGAAAGAAACCAGTAAGATAAAATTGGTTAAAACAAATGAAATTGGAAAACATATGGATGCTGCAGTAGAGAGAGCCCCGATAAATAGTCCACTGCACATAGTACAAGACCAAGCAGGAGGCTCTGTACACCTTAAGGTTAATAACACGGCTGATAATATGGTACCTGCACAGACTGATAAGATCAATTCAATAGAGAAAGAGATGGTGAAAGAGGGTGTGATCGAACCTGAGGCTAAATCAGATGAGGATTCAAACGCTGACTACGAGGAGTTAACGGAACCTGAAGAAGAAGGGCTTAATGAAGCCTCCAAAGCAATAGTTAACAAAAAACTGCTAGCGAGGAAAGCCAAGAGAAAGGTTAAGACCAAACAAAAAATTCTTCTACTAAAAACAACAGGGAAAGAAATGGCCGAAAGCAAAAAAACTCGGTTAATAGATGATAGCCCTCTGAGACGATGGATAGAGGCTAAAGGTGGGGTTAAGAACATGGCCCTAAGACTTTCAGGAGCTAGCCCTGATGAGCTGAAAGGTCAACTTAGTAAAATTCAAGAAGACAACCTAAATAAGGACTTAAGTCTAAAACCAAACAAACCTATGGATCTATTAACTGACCCTAACTCGAGTGCACTTCCCCTGAACCAAGAGGTAACTGGCAACATGGTTATGATCTCGGAAGAAGGTAATGGGGATTTAAATAACGAGATCTACTCAGGGATTTCTAGAGTTTCACTTAACGCCATCTCAGATACCTCGCTGTCCCATACCATATTAAACGATGCTAAGAAACTTAGCGACGAGCAAGATTTTGAACTCTCAAATCTTAATTCTGAAGAGATTAATGCAACTATAGTATCCAGCCTGAGGCAAACTGCAACGCAGGTAGAACATAACCTTAGTGCTGAATCAAGAGAAAATGGGGAACATGACTCTCTGGCTGATATGTCCGATGAGACAAATTTTGGAGAAACAGTACCTGACCCATCTACTACACAAATTAGTGATTCTGCGCTACAGAGCGCTTCTGACATTTCAGATACTACACCTCCGAAAGATATCTCAATGGAAGCAATTATGCAGATTCTGATAGAACAGAGAGTAGAGATACAACAACAATACTCTCAACTAAGAGAAGACAAAACTAAAATACA
This sequence comes from Lissotriton vulgaris, assembly GCF_964263255.1. Taxonomy (NCBI): domain Eukaryota; kingdom Metazoa; phylum Chordata; class Amphibia; order Caudata; family Salamandridae; genus Lissotriton; species Lissotriton vulgaris. The sequence goes on along the minus strand of NC_141691.1, from coordinate 299,276,511 downwards.
AGGAACTATGATGGAGATATGTCAGAATCTAGGAGGAGTAACAAAAGAAATCGAAGACATCAAATCACGAATAGTAGAGGTGGAGGAAGATGTGAGCCAAACAACATTAACGGTCAAACAAAATACTTCAAGAGTTTCCCTTTTGGAAGCCAAAGTGGAAGATTTGGAAAACAGGGCCCGGAGACAAAACCTTAGACTTTTCGGAATACCTGAAGGAATTGAGGGGTCAGACCCGAGAGCCTTTATGGTTAAACTTTTTCAAAGGGCCGTCTTGGACCTCGCGGACTGGGACTGGGATTCCCAACTCCAGAGAGTACATAGACTTCCACTAGTTCAAAGAAACACTAATAGTAAATTTCCGAGACCCTTTTTGATCTATTTCGGTAATTTTCTTCTGAGACAAGCAGTAGCATTAAAAGCAAAACCTAATAACCCTGTTACTGTTGATAACTTCACTTTTTTTGTGAAGTCAGACTTAACTAAGGCCACCATGGATAAGCGTTGGGAACTTCGGAAACTGATAGATGCCTTTAAAAATCTAGGATGTTTGGCCTATCTTCAAGAGCCCGCTCGCCTTAAAGTTATTCGTGATGGGCAAGTGGTTTTCTTCACTGATCCCATATCTGCGGAACAATGTTTGGAAAAATGTTCACGGGACAACGAAAAAAGAAATCAAAAAGAAAATTAAGGTTGCATCTTTGTGTAAATCTCTAAAGGAACTGGATTGTATACAGTGATATGCTTATTTATGTCTCTCCCTCTCTTTCTCTGTTTTATTTCCTCTCCTTCCCTTTTTTCTTTTTTTTTTTTTTTCTTCTTCTTTTTCTTCTTGATTTAGGCGGGGTTTTTATTTTGGGTTCGAATTGAATTGAATATAGACACTGTAAGACACAAGTAGGCACGAATTAAATATGGTTAGTGCAGCTACTCATACATGCTTCTTCACTGCGCTGCCACGCTAGCGGCAGCAATGCTAGAGGGGTGCTCCCCCCCAAGAAACAGGAAGTCGCAAGGGAGGGGGTGGGGTTGCCACAAGGGCAGGGGTGGCAACAGGTGTCGTGGGTGGGGGGTGGCGAAAAAGGTAAAAAACTTGATTGCAAGATTTGATGATATATTTTTGTTTAATAAACGCAGAAACGAAAAGGTAACGAAGGTAAAATGTATCGAGGAAAAGGAGAACAACATATTTATGATCAATATCAAATAAATGCTTAAATTAAGAATCCTATGTTGGAATGTAGACGGCCTAAACAGTAAAAGCAAAAGAAAATTAGTACAGGAAGAGATTAAACTGTATAACCCTAATATAGTGTTGCTGACGGAAACTCATATAAAATACCAAGACAGAAAGGTGTTAACCCAACTAGGCTATGAATTGGTTATTTGTACTTCTTTAAATGAGATTATAAGGGGGGTCGCTATTTTAAAACAAAAAACGCTCCCAATAGAGATAATTAAAACAGCCTCTGATAACAGAGGTAGATGGGTAATAGCACAGATGCAAGGAGAGAAGTTTAAGCTGGTACTATGTGTGGTATATGGCCCAAATATCGATAAACCTAAAATCTATGAAGACCTAAGCTTAGAATTGTTAGAATGGGAGGGGGAAACCATGATTGCTGGAGATTTCAACTGTGTTAGGATCTTTTTTCTATTTAAAAAGAAAAATCGTGGAGTACGCGTACGCAAATACTTCGAATTAAGATTAGGAGCTGCATGCTGATTGGTTGTGAACTGTCTGTGAACTCTCAATACCAGAAAGTATTGGCAGCCATCCTGTTTGTCGCTAGAAGCGAGTCACAAGAAAACTGTAAAACAAAGTTGCAAAGTAAGGGAAGGGGGCAGGCTAGAAACATTCTGACCCTCTAGGCTTGCTCAGGGGGTCGTACATGGATGTTTAGGCTCTTTTATTTATTTGTATTTTTTAAAAGAAAAAACGTGGTGTACGCGTACGGAAATCTGTGGAATTACGAGCACGAGCTGCATGCTGATTGGCTGTCAACTGTCTGTCAGCACTCTAAACCAGGAAGTGTTGGCAGCATCGTTTATTTTGAAGTATGTGGGGGGTCATGGTCTCCTATGTTCTTTGGAGACCGCCACCTTCCTGGGGCAGTATTATTTAAAATAGGGGGTCTGTGATGGCACAGATTTCCCAGCTCCGGGGGACTTCCACTTCTCAGGACTTTTAAAAGTTGGGAGGGGGTCCTAGGGACCATCATTTCTCAGGGCCGGCTATTGCAGTGTCTCGGGGTGCCTGTCCCCGGTACACTGCTGTTTGCTATGGTAGTGCGGGAGCGCCGCGGATCCCACTTTAGCACAGTAAATCGGTTTCCTATTTGAAAGAGAGAGCAAGTTAATCTGCGATGTCTTTCAAATAATAAAGCAGATTGCTTTTCGTTAGAGAGAGCAGCATTTAAGCTGTTCTCTCTGAGAAAGCAATGCCAGCTCTCGAAGGATGCGGGGAGCCGGCTGCGACCGTGGGGGCATTGGCATTCTCACCACAGCCCCCAATGTTATTTTTTGAGTCCCTTGGGAAGGGGTCCCTTTGCAGGTCCTTAAACATTTGTTGATATAATTTTTCCAAAATCTTTTTTGTGTTGTTGAACAGAGTATTACTCCAGTGACTTTGTCATCCATGTATCTTTTTTACTTTTTATTTATTTGAATTCCGCTTTATTTACAGTATGTTTCTACCTCTCTTCAGAATGAGTTCCACAGCGTAGCGTCCGTTGCAGTGTTGTTAGCTTTTTTGCTCTTTTGCCTACTTACCAGTTTGTGTTCAACATTCGGTGTACTATTTGTGTAGCTTTCCTTTGTGTATATTTTGTGCATACTTCTTTTGTGTATGTTTTTTTTTAATCTGACTTTGTTTATTCAGTGCTTCATCAAGTGTTCTGAATATAGCAGTACATCTGTAGACATGTACTTTACTCCTTTTTTTTGCCTCCCTCCAACCTAATTGACAATGTAATGGGGTGAGTCAAACTAAGGCAGTGCTGTCGTTAAGTTTGCAAAACAGTAGGTAGTATAAATAAATAAAGCACTTGACACAATGCAGAGTGACACTGTATTTATTGTATTTAATTTTAGAATATTTTGAAAATAATATACACTCATGTACAAAATATTTGTTTGAAAGACGGTTTTGACATTAGTAACAGTGTCATAGAAGAGCTAAACATAATTTTTATAAGTAGGGAGAATGAAGAGGAAGATATACATTCTGTAGATATCAGGTGTGATTTTCTAAACTAAACCTTAGATGCTGATTTTGTGGAAGTATTAGATGCAATCGAGTATGATCATATGAATTTGTGTAATCAAGAAATTGAAGTAAATTGTCTCAAGTATAGTCAGCAGAGCTTAGCATAAGGAACTATGTAGGAGTTTCTAGTTTCCTTAGCATACATTTTAGTTGTCCATGACGATGGTACCAGTACTCATTACTACAACGCTGACATGGCATGAGATTAATGAGGTGAGATTCCAAAATATTATCTTTCTGCTGTACTTTATGCATAAATTTGTTTGCTGAAACATTTTGCAGATGTACACGTGTTTTCAATACATTGTTTTGTGCATAAGAAGTCCAGACAAATCACTCTCAAACAAAAGATGGAACAAATATGGAATACATTTAGGCTGTGGGGTTTTAGATTTAAACCTATAATAACTGATAAAACCCCACTGAAAGAGAAATAGCCCTCACAAGCGAACACCTATAAACACTGAAAAAACACCTGCACAACCACAAACTAAATGGGATTCAAAGAAAGGAAAAAGAGAGTGAAAGAGTAATTTATTTTCTTCCTGACAGGGCCAATACAATGTAACGTTGTTATACAAGCTAGCAGTAGCAAAGCCTGGGCTAACAATATTCTGCTTGAGTTTTGTTGTTTAGGGATGCCCTAAAATATTGTTTCTTCTTCCTTTTGCTTTTTTTCAATTTTGTGGTCTTTGGCCTAAAGATGCAGGGTTCAGAAGCATGTTTTAGGTCTTGATTAATTATTTTATAAACTGTAGAGAATCAGGAAATATCAATATCATATTTGATATTTTGGCTGCTTTTGATTCTTTCACTGTTAGGTAAAATGGCTTGTTTCATAAGAAGCTTTCCTGATATGTGTAATCCCATTTACCCACTGAGAATGGGTAAAAACCCATAATACATCAGCCCACAGTTTCTAGTGGGTCAGTATTGACAGTAGGTGAATTGCCAACACCTCAGGATTTAAACATTTGATGCAGGGTATTGTGAAAAGTATATGTATAACGAGTGCAATCACCAAGCATCAAGGATATTGATGAAAACGTGACAACAGAATTTTGGAAAAAATGGAACGCAGTGTCAGTTGGAATGCTCAGCAAAGATTGGAGTGATATTGTTTGTATTTGCAGTGATTCAGCTACATATATGAACAAGTTGTGTGATGACCTGTCAAAATTGATACCTGAGCTTAAGTGATTCCCTGTGGGAGATCCTTGCCACTTGTTCGATGGTATGCTGAAAGCATCTTTGCAATCTTCAGAGTTAATGAGGGATGCTATTGACTTTTTAGTCCATTCTGGTGCACTGTTTCCTTATGCACAGGAACAAAAACACAAATATTTATGTGTTGTGTGGCATCAAAGAAAGAGCCATCTCAACTGTGTCCCTTAGCTGATGGTTCTCACTCCAAGGGGCTATGAATGCTATATTATCCATGTGGCAACCATGTACAGAATGTTTGCTGAGTGATGGTGCCAAAGGCAAGAAATGTGAGGATCTTTGGTCGCATAAACATAGTGATGTGAAAAAAGTGCACTCTACTGCATTATTAGATTTTTACAGGAAAACATAACTTCTGTAGTGGACATAATAAAAAAAACTAGAGCTTGAAAAAAGCCTTGTCTGCCAAGTGTTCAGCATAATTGGTGTAGATGTGAAACCTCTCCTTGAGAGAAGGCTGGGCGACACCTTTAGTGACTTTGGCACAGCAACCAGTATTGGGAGGGAAAGCTATGTCAGTGGCCAGAGTTAACAAATTGTGCACTGGCTGTTTTGGAGTTGCCCGTCTCAAGTGCCAATGTTGAGAGGGTCTTTTCACAGAAGTTTACATGGGAAGGAAAGGGCGAGCGCACATGACCAAAGACTCACTGAAGAAGTATTGTATGATGTATTACAATAAGTTTAATTAGCAAAACTCTATTTGGACTTCATATACACTATACGCACATTGTCTATATATCATGGTCTATAAGTGCAGAAAGCAAGCAATAATAAAAGCAAAACGTTCCAAAAACACCGGAAAAACAATTTTTCTGTTGTTTTTAGTGGTGTGAAAATGTGTAACCACTGATAACAACTGTTTTTAAGGTATTGAAAACACTGAAAAAACCCCACCAGAATTGACCAAAAATGGAAACTGAAAACAGGAAAGCCTAAATACATTGTTGAAATTTGGGATTTTTTGCATATAACATTTATGTCTGGTATTCAGATGCAGGAATCTGCACAGGTCGGTCATCATATCGTCCTCTTTTTCGTGTGGGAAGGAACTGAGGGAAAGAACGATCTTCCAAGCTTTTTTAGCATACAGTAATGGGACTTCCCTTTCCTTCTTTCATTTGGAGTAACTCTATAGTATTCCCCATCGCTTCTTTAGAATGAAGTGGATGAATTCTGTAATGTTCGTAGATTTCTTCAGCTATGGAAACATGCAGTTTTTCAATTTTTCCAGATGGGAAGTCAGTATCTTCTACTGTTATTTTTTTTCCCACATACACATTTTTGTGATATACATTTTTTCATAGCAGATAGAACAGAAGGTTGCCTTTTTCACTTTTCTAATATCTGGTCATTTTTGCCACATTTTCTTACTGTTAGTCGGAACGCCATTGACAAGAATAACTAAATGTTCACACTGTAAATTTTCTACACCTATTGTCTGTGTTCTAAGTAAATCAAGATTGTATTGAATGTTTTCTGTAGTGCTAGCACTCTTGGTGTCTAGTTGTGAACTGTACTGAGCAGAGAATTGATTGAAGGCACTTCTAAGCACACATAGTGAAGAGAAATTTACATTGAAAGCTCAATTAAAGTTGTGAACTCCGCTGTGTGTAATGTAAGAACTAATTTATACAAATATTAACGAATGCTATTTTGTACACTTAACAGAATCTGAGGACAGAGTACAATTGTGTCTATGTTAAGAAAGCAAGGGTAGATGTAATGCTGTACTTAATGTCCAAGGAAAGCTGAATTGAAGTTGTGAATCCAGCTGTCTGCAGTGTACATTTAATGGTGGACTGTTTCATTTGTAATCATGGTTAAAATTAAAGATAGAACATATATGGAATGCATTCTCAAAATATGTATGTTTCAGGGACATAATAGTTCAAATTTTGACCTGTGTTGTTTGTTGGGTAGACAGTCATTCAGTGTTCTTTTGGACTTGTAAGACGAAATTTGTTATTTACTAAACCTATAACTGATATAAATCAAGTTCATGAAATGCAAGAATAATTGATAACCTTAGCCAAGTAAGGTAGCAAGTGTGCACATTTTTAACTGTGTTTGGGTGGGGTAGTAGCTACATCAAAAAGGCTCGATAAAGGGTCTCGAGTTTGAATCAGAATATGAAATTGAAGAATAGTTGGTAACCACAGTGAAGAAAGGCATGAAGTTGGTTTGTGTATGTGTGGATGATATGTTGATGGAGTGAAAAATAAGAATTGCTGAAGATGTGCAAGCTCTCCATTTCCTTTTAAGGGAAGTGGGTGTTTTAGTTTTCCAGTCCATTACACAGACGGGGTGTTGGATTCTGCAGTGGGAGCCTGAGAAATTGGTACCATATATAAGGAGGCAAGCTAGTGCAGAAAGTACACACATTGTGCGGTAGAAAGGACACAAGAAAGGATGCAAGTGTGCAAATTAGCCACTGCTACTCTTGAGTAGTAGTTAACAATAAGGGTGGTCAATGAATGGCTTGTAGCCTGAATTTCAATTTCAAGAAGAATAATTGATAACTCTAGTGAAGAAAGGCTGCAAATTTGGAAACTTCTACAACAAAAAGGTTTAATGAAGGGCCCTGACTTTGAATCAGAATATGAAATTGAGGAATAATTGATAATCCCAGCGAAGAAAGGAAGCACGTGTGCATCTAAAGCAACAAAGTTCTGTGGATTGTGTGATGATGTGTGGTGCAAGCAGCACGGATTGGTAGGAAACTCTTTAAAATCCAGTTTTATAATAAATATTGGTTGTCTATTCACAGAAGTTAGTTGAAGTATATTTTCAAAAAGTATGATTTTTTTTCTAAACAAGTCATCTCATTCAATATGGTGACATGGTGATGATTTGCGGTGAACTGAGTTAGTAATATCTTTGGGGCTGAGCTTGAATGTACCCTTGTGATGATGTGTGGTCGGGGTGAGGTACAGTAATTTAAGTAATGTCTTTTGTTGATTGAATTCTGCATCAATTCTATTTAAAAGGGACAGTGTGTCTCACTGTGGCATAAAAGTGTTCAATCGTGTTTGTAATTATTTATGGTGCGCTGAGTAAGTAGTATCTTAGGCGGTGATCTTGTATGTTCCCTGTGCAGTGTGGAATTGAAGCAGTTGTTAACAGACATAGATGAATGTTTTGGGTCACTTATTTAAAGAAAAAATGTGAAACACATATAGTAGAATTTTGTCTGCATTAAATGAATGAAGGTTGAATTTCCTAGTGTTCAAAGTTCATGAAAATGTGAGGATATTGTACAATGGTCTGTGTTTTAAGCAAATCAAGATTGTATTAAATGTTTTCTGTAGTGCTGGTGCTCTTGGTATCTAGTTGTGAACTCTACTGAGTGCAGATTTGATTGAAGGCAGTTCTCAGGACACATAGTGAAGAGAAATTTACATGGAAAAGTGAATTGAAGTTGTGAACCCTGCCGTCTGTAATGTAGATCGAAGGTACTAATTGATAGAAACATTGATGAATGGTATTTTGTACAGTTAACAGATTCTTTGGACAGAGTAGAATTGTATCTGCGTTAAGGAAAACAATCCTTGAATGTAATGCTGTTCTTAATGTAGAAGGAAACCTACTTTGAAGGTCTGAATGCAGTTGTCCGCAGTGCATATTGAAGGCAGTTGTTGACACAAAGATTGATTAATGGTATTTTGTACAGTTAACAGAATGTGAGGACACAGTATAATTGTCTCTGCCTTAAGGAAAGGAAGGCCGAATGCAATGTTGTCCTTTATGTAGAAGGAAAGCTGATTTTAAGTTGTGAACCCAGCTGTCTGGAGTGTAGATTGAAGGTAGTTGTTGACAGAAAGATCTGTCAATGCAAGTTGTCCAAGTTAGGAGTATCTGTGGACTCAGTATAATTGTGTCTACCTTAAGGAAAGTAAAGCTCAATGCAATGGTGTCCTTAATGTAGAAGGAAAGCTGAGTTGAAGTTGTGAATCCGGCTGTTCGCAGTGTAGATAGAAGGCAGTTGTTGACACAAAGATCGAAGAATGCTATTTAGTCACAGATAACAGATTCTAAAGACACTGTATAATTGTCTCTGCCTTTAGGAAAGCAAGGACGAATACAATGCTGTTCTCAATGTAGAAGGAAAGCTGAATTCAAGTTTTGAACCCAGCTGTCTGCAGTGTAGCTTGAAGGTAGTTGTTGGCAGAAAGATCTATTAAGGCAAGTTGGACAAGTTTAGAGTATCTGTGGACGCAGTATAATTGTGTCTGTCTTAAGGAAAATAAATCTCAATACAATGTTGTCCTTAATGTGGAAGGAAAGCTGAATTCAAGTTGTGAACCCAGCTGTCTGCAGTGTAGATTGAAGGAAATTGTTGACACAAAGATCAATGAAAGCTTTTTTGTCAGTTTGCATAACCTTAGGACACAGTATAATTTTCTCTGCCTTAAGGAAAGCAAGGCTGAACACAATGCTGTCCTTAATGTAGAAGGAAAGCTGAATTGAAGCTGTGAAAGCAGCTGTCCGCAGTGTATATTGAAGGCAGTTCTTGACACAAAGATCGATGAAAGCTATTTTATCAGTTTGCATAACCTAAGGACACAGTATAAATGTTTCTGCTTTAAGGAAAGCAAGGACAAATACAATGCTGTTCTCAATGTAGAAGGAAAGCTGAATTCAAGTTGTGAACCCAGCTGTCTGCAGTGTAGATTGATGGTAGTTGTTGACAGAAAAATCTGTCAATGCAAGTTGTACAAGATAACAGTATCTGTGGACGCAGTATAATTGTGTCCGTCTTAAGGAAAGTAAAGCTCAATACAATGGTGTCCTTAATGTAGAAGGAAAGCTGCCTTCAAGTTGTGAACCCAGCTGTCTGTAGTGTAGAATGAAGGCAGTTGTTGACACAAAGATTGATGAAAGCTATTTTGACACTGTTTGCATAACCTGAGGACACAGTATAATTGTCTCTGCCTTAAGGAAAGCAAGGCTGAATACAATGCTGGCCTTAATGTAGAAGGAAAGCTGAATTGAAGTTGTGAAACCAGCTAACCGCAGTGCAGATTGAAGGTAGTTGTTGACAGAAAGATCTGTCAAGGCAAGTTCTGAAAGTTAACAGGATCTGTGGACACAGTATAATTGTGTCTGTCTTAAGGAAAGTAATGCACAATACAATGGTGTCTTTAATGTAGAAGGAAAGCTGAATTGAAGTCATGAAACTAGCTGTCCGCAGTGTAGATTGAAGGTAGTTGTTGACAGTAAGATCTGTCAATGCAAGTTGTACAAGATAACAGTATCTGTGTACGGAGTATATATGTGCTTGTCTTAAGGAAAGTAAAGCTCAATACAATGGTGTCTTTAATGTAGAAGGAAAGCTGAATTCAAGTTGTGAACGCAGCTGTCTGCAGTGTAGATTGAAGGCAGTTGTTGACACAAAGATCGATGAAAGCTATTTTGTCACTGTTTGCATGACCTGAGGACACAATATAATTGTCTCTGCCTTAAGGATAGCAAGGCTGAATACAATGCTGTCCTTATTGTTAAAGGAAAGCTGAATTGAAGTCCTGACACCAGCTGTCTGCAGTGTAAATTGAAGGTAGTTGTTGACACAAAGATTGATGAATGGTATTTTGTGCAGTTAACAGAATGTGAGGACACAGTATAAATGTCTCTGCCTTAAGGAAAGGAAGGCCAAATGCAATGTTGTCCATTGTGAAGAAGGAAAGCTGATTTTAAGTTGTGGACCCAGCTGTCTGGAGTGCAGATTGAAGGTAGTTGTTGACAGAAAGATCTGTCAATGCAAGTTGTCCAAGTTAAGAGTATCTGTGGATGCAGTATAATTGTGTCTGTCTTAAGGAAAGTAAAACTCAATACAATGGTGTCCTTAATGTAGAAGGAAAGCTGACTTCAAGTTGTGAACCCAGCTGCCTGCAGTGTAGATTGAAGGCAGTTGTTGACACAAAGATTGATGAAAGCGATTTTGTCACTGTTTGCATAACCTGAGGACACAGTATAATTGTCTCTGCCTTAAGGAAAGCAAGGCTGAATACAATGCTGTCCTCAATGTAGGAGGAAAGCTGAATTGAAGTTGTGAAACCAGCTGTGCGCAGTGTAGATTGAAGGTAGTTATTGACAGAAAGAACTGTCAAGGCAAGTTCTGAAAGTTAACAGTATCTGTGGACGCAGTATAATTGTGTCTGTCTTAAGGAAAGTAAAACTCAATACAATGGTGTCCTTAATGAGAAGGAAATCTGACTTCAAGTTGTGAACCCAGCTGCCTGCAGTGTAGATTGAAGGCAGTTGTTGACACAAAGATTGATGAAAGCAATTTTTTCACTGTTTGCATAACCTGAGGACACAGTATAATTGTCTCTGCCTTAAGGAAAGCAAGGCTGAATACAATGCTGTCCTCAATGTAGAAGGAAAGCTGAATTGAAGTTGTGAAACCAGCTGTGCGCAGTGTAGATTGAAGGTAGTTATTGACAGAAAGAACTGTCAAGGCAAGTTCTGAAAGTTAACAGTATCTGTGGACGCAGTATAATTGTGTCTGTCTTAAGGAAAGTAAAAGCTCAATACAATGGTGTCCTTAATGTAGAAGGAACGCTGAATTCAAGTTGTGAACCCAGCTGTCTGCAGTGTAGATTGAAGGCAGTTGTGGACACAAAGATCAATGAACGCTATTTTGTCACTGTTTGCATAGCCTGAGGACATAGTATAATTGGCTCTGCCTTAGATAAAGCAATGCTGAATACAATGCTGTCCTTAATGTAGAAGGAAAGCTGAATTGAAGTTGTGAAACCAGCTGTGCGCAGTGTAGATTGAAGGTAGTTATTGACAGAAAGAACTGTCAAGGCAAGTTTTGAAAGTTAACAGTATCTGTGGACGCAGTATGATTGTGTCTGTCTTAAGGAAAGTAAATCTCATTACAATGGTGTCCTTACTGTAGAAGGAAAGCTGAATTCAAGTTGTGAACCCAGCTGTCAGCAGTGTAGATTGAAGGCAGTTGTTGACACAAAGATCAATGAAAGCTATTTTGTGACTCTTTGCATGACCTGAGGACACAGTATAATTGTCTTAGTCTTAAGAAAAACAAGGCTGAATAGAATGCTGTCCTTAATGTAGAAGGAAAGCTGAATTGAAGTTGTAAAACCAGCTGTCTGAGGTGTAGATTGAAGGTAGTTGTTGTCAGTAAGATCTGTCAATGTAAGTTGTACAAGATAACAGTATCTGTGGACGCAGTATAATTGTGTCTGTCTTAAGGAAAGTAAAGCTCAATACAAGGTGTTGTTAATGTAGAAGGAAAGCTGAATTCAAGTTGTGAACCCAGCTGTCTGCAGTGTAGATTGAAGGCAGTTGTTGACACAAAGATCGATGAAAACTATTTTGTCACTGTATGCATAACCTGAGGACACATTATAATTGTCTCTGCCTTAAAGATAGTAAGGCTGAATACAATGCTGTCCTTGATGTGGAAGGAAAGCTGAATCGAATTTGTGAAACCAGCTGTCTGCAGTGTAGATTGAAGGTAGTTGTTGACAGAAAGATCTGTCAAGGCAAGTTCTGGAAGTTAACAGTATCTGTAGACACAGTATGATTGTGTCTGTCTTAAGGAAAGTAAAGCTGAATACAATGGTGTCTTTAATGTAGAAGGAAAGCTGAATTGAAGTTGTGATCCCGGCTGACTGCAGTGTAGATTGAAGGCAGTTGTTGAGTCAAAGATCGAAGAATGCTATTTAGTCACCGATAACAGAATCTAAGAAAACAGTATATTTGTCTCTGCCTTAAAGAAAGCAAGCGAGAATACAATGCTGTTCTCATTGTAGAAGGAAAGCTGATTTTAAGTTGTGTACCCAGCTGTCTGCAGTGTAAATTGAAGGTAGTTGTTGATGGAAAGATCTTTCAAGGCAAGTTGTACAAGTTTACATATTCTTTGGAGGCAGTATAATTGTGTCTGTCTTAAGGAAAGTAAAGCTCAATACAATGGTGTCTTTAATCTAGAAGGACAGCTGAATTGAAGTTGTGAACCCGGCTGACTGCAGTGTAGATTGAAGGCAGTTGTTGAGTCAAAGATCGAAGAATGCTATTTAGTCACCGATAACAGAATCTAAGGAAACAGTACATTTGTCTCTGCCTTAAAGAAAGCAAGCGAGAATACAATGCTTTTCTCAATGTAGAAGGAAAGCTGATTTTAAGTTGTGTACCCAGCTGTCTGCAGTGTAGATTGAAGTTAGTTGTTGACAGAAATATCTATCAAGGCAAGTTGTACAAGTTTACATAATCTGTGGACGCAGTATAATTGTGTCTGTCTTAAGGAAAGTAAAGCTCAATACAATGGTTTCTTTAATCTAGAAGAAAAGCTGAATAGAAGTTGTGAACCCGGCTGTTAGCAGTGTCGATTGAAAGCAGTTGTTGAGACAAAAATTGAAGAATGCTATTTAGTCACAGATAACAGAATCTAAGGACACAGTATAATTGTCTCTGCCTTAAGGAAAGCAAGGAAGAAAATAATGCTGTCCTCAATGTAGAAGGAAAGCTGAATTCAAGTTGTGAACCCAGCTGTCCGCAGTGTAGATTGAAGGTAGTTGTTGACAGAAAGATCTATAAAGGCAAGTTGTACAAGTTTACATAATCTGTGGACGCAGTATAATTGTGTCTGTCTTAAGGAAAGTAAAGCTCAATACAATGGGGTCCTTAATGTAGAAGGAAAGCTGAATTCAAGTTGTGAACCCAGCTGTCTGCATGTGTAGAATGCAGGCCATTGTTGACACAAAGATCAATGAAAGCTATTATGTCACTGTTTGCATAACCTGAGGACACAGTATAATTGTCTCTGACTTAAGGAAAGCTAGGCTTAATACAATGCTGTACTTAATGTAGAAGAAAGCTGAATTGAAGTTGTGTACCCAGCTGTCTTCTGTGTAGATTGAAGGTAGTTGTTGACAGAAAGATCTGTCAATGCAAGTTCTGAAAGTTAGCAGTATCTTTGGATGCAGTATGATTGTGTCTGTCTTAATTAAAGTAAAGCTCAATAAAATGGTGTCCTTAATGTAGAAGGAAAGCTGAAATCAAGTTGTGAACCCAGCTTTCTGCAGTGTAGATTGAAGGCAGTTGTTGACACAAAGATCAATGAAAGCTATTTTGTGACTGTTTGCATAACCTGAGGACACATTATATTTGTCTGTGTCATAAGGAAAGCAAGGCTTAATAGAATGTTGTCCTTAATGTAGAAGGAAAGCTGTACTGAAGTCTTGAAATCAGCTGTCCGCAGTATAGATTAAAGGTAGTTGTTGACAGAAAGATCTGTCAATGCAAGTTGTACAAGATAACAGTATCTGTGGACGCAGTATAATTGTGTCTGTCTTAAGGAAAGTAAAGCTCGATACAAAGGTTTTGTTAATGTAGAAGGAAAGCTGAATTCAAGTTATGAACCCAGCTGTCTGCAGTGTGGATTGAAGGCAGTTGTTGACACAAAGATCGATAAAAGCTATTTTGTCACTGTTTCCATAACCCGAGGACACAGTATAATTGTCTCTGCCTTAAGGATAGCAAGGCTGAATACAATGCTGTCCTTAATGTAGAAGGAAAGCTGAATTGAAGTTGTGAAACTAGTTGTCTGCAGGGTAGATTGAAGGTAGTTGTTGACAGAAAGATCTGTCAAGGCAAGTTCTGGAAGTTAACAGTATCTGTGGACGCAGTATAATTGCGTCTGTCTTAAGGAAAGTAAAGCTGAATACTATGGTGTCTTTAATGTAGAAGAAAAGCTGAATTGAAGTTGTGAACCAGGCTGTCTGCAGTGTAGATTAAAGGCAGTTGTTGGGACAAAGATCGAAGAATGCTATTTAGTCACAGATAACAGAATCTAAGGACACAGTATAATTGTCTCTGCCTTAAGGAAAGCAAGCAAGAATACAATGCTGTTCTCAATGTAGAAGGAAAGCTGAATTGAAGTTGTGAACCCAGCTGTCCGCAGTGTAGATTGAAGGTAGTTGTTGTCGGTCAATGCAAGTCGTGAAAGTTAACAGCATCTGTGGATGCAGTATAATTGTGTCTGTCTTAAGGAAAGTAAAGCTCAATACAATGGTGTTGTTAATGTAGAAGGAAAGCTGAATTGAAGTTGTGAACTGAGCTGTCCATAGTGTAGATTGAAAGCACTTGTGAGCAGTTATAGACGAATACTATTTGTGACATTCTTTTACAAAATCAGAAGACATAAAATCCATGAGTCTCTACCTTAAATAAAGCTATGCTGAATTCAACGTTTTCTGTAGTAGTGGAGCTCTTGGTATGCATTTTTGATTTTTACTGACCGCAGAATATCTTAAAGGTTGTTTCGAGGACAGATATTGAAGAAAATGTTAGTTCTAAAGATGAGTTGAAGTTTTGAACCCTTCTGTCCGCAGTGTTGGTTGAAGGCAGTTGTTGACACAAAGGCCGATGATTGCCATTTCAACACAGATAATAGAGTCTCAGGATACAGTAACATTGTCTCTGCCTTAAGGAAAGGAAGCAATAAAACAATGCTGTCCTCAACGTAGAAGGAAAGCTGAAGTGAAGTTGCGAAACCAGCTGTCTGCAATGTAGATTGAAGGTAGTTGTTGACAGAAAGATCTGTCAATGCAAGTTCTGAATATAGCAGTACATCTGTAGACATGTACTTTACTCCTTTTCTTTGCCTCCCTCCAACCTAATTGACAACGTAATGGGGTGAGTCAAACTAAGGCAGTGCTGTCGTTAAGTTTGCAAAACAGTAGGTAGTATAAATAAATAAAGCACTTGACACAATGCAGAGTGACACTGTATTTATTGTATTTAATTTTAGAATATTTTGAAAATAATATACACTCATGTACAAAATATTTGTTTGAAAGACGGTTTTGACATTAGTAACAGTGTCATAGAAGAGCTAAACATAATTTTTATAAGTAGGGAGAATGAAGAGGAAGATATACATTCTGTAGATATCAGGTGTGATTTTCTAAACTAAACCTTAGATGCTGATTTTGTGTAAGTATTAGATGTTATCGAGTATGATCATATGAATTTGTGTAATCAAGAAATTGAAGTAAATTGTCTCAAGTATAGTCAGCAGAGCTTAGCATAAGGAACTATGTAGGAGTGTCTAGTTTCCTTAGCATACATTTTAGTTGTCCATGACGATGGTACCAGTACTCATTACTACAACGCTGACATGGCATGAGATTAATGAGGTGAGATTCCAAAATATTATCTTTCTGCTGTACTTTATGCATAAATTTGTTTGCTGAAACATTTTGCAGATGTACACGTGTTTTCAATACATTGTTTTGTGCATAAGAAGTCCAGACAAATCACTCTCAAACAAAAGATGGAACAAATATGGAATACATTTAGGCTGTGGGGTTTTAGATTTAAACCTATAATAACTGATAAAACCCCACTGAAAGAGAAATAGCCCTCACAAGCGAAAACCTATAAACACTGAAAAAACACCTGCACAACCACAAACTAAATGGGATTCAAAGAAAGGAAAAAGAGAGTGAAAGAGTAATTTATTTTCTTCCTGACAGGGCCAATACAATGTAACGTTGTTATACAAGCTAGCAGTAGCAAAGCCTGGGCTAACATTATTCTGCTTGAGTTTTGTTGTTTAGGGATGCCCTAAAATATTGTTTCTTCTTCCTTTTGCTTTTTTTCAATTTTGTGGTCTTTGGCCTAAAGATGCAGGGTTCAGAAGCATGTTTTAGGTCTTGATTAATTATTTATAAACTGTAGAGAATCAGGAAATATCAATATCATATTTGATATTTTGGCTGCTTTTGATTCTTTCACTGTTAGGTAAAATGGCTTGTTTCATAAGAAGCTTTCCTGATATGTGTAATCCCATTTACCCACTGAGAATGGGTAAAAACCCATAATACATCAGCCCACAGTTTCTAGTGGGTCAGTATTGACAGTAGGTGAATTGCCAACACCTCAGGATTTAAACATTTGATGCAGGGTATTGTGAAAAGTATATGTATAAAGAGTGCAATCACCAAGCATCAAGGATATTGATGAAAACGTGACAACAGAATTTTGGAAAAAATGGAACGCAGTGTCAGTTGGAATGCTCAACAAAGATTGGAGTGATATTGTTTGTATTTGCAGTGATTCAGCTACATATATGAACAAGTTGTGTGATGACCTGTCAAAATTGATACCTGAGCTTAAGTGATTCCCTGTGGGAGATCCTTGCCACTTGTTCGATGGGATGCTGAAAGCATCTTTGCAATCTTCAGAGTTAATGAGGGATGCTATTGACTTTTTAGTCCATTCTGGTGCACTGTTTCCTTATGCACAGGAACAAAAACACAAATATTTATGTGTTGTGTGGCATCAAAGAAAGAGCCATCTCAACTGTGTCCCTTAGCTGATGGTTCTCACTCCAAGGGGCTATGAATGCTATATTATCCATGTGGCAACCATTTACAGAATGTTTGCTGAGTGATGGTGCCAAAGGCAAGAAATGTGAGGATCTTTGGTCGCATAAACATAGTGATGTGAAAAAAGTGCACTCTACTGCATTATTAGATTTTTACAGGAAAACATAACTTCTGTAGTGGACATAATAAAAAAAACTAGAGCTTGAAAAAAGCCTTGTCTGCCAAGTGTTCAGCATAATTGGTGTAGATGTGAAACCTCTCCTTGAGAGAAGGCTGGGCGACACCTTTAGTGACTTTGGCACAGCAACCAGTATTGGGAGGGAAAGCTATGTCAGTGGCCAGAGTTAACAAATTGTGCACTGGCTGTTTTGGAGTTGCCCGTCTCAAGTGCCAATGTTGAGAGGGTCTTTTCACAGAAGTTTACATGGGAAGGAAAGGGCGAGCGCACATGACCAAAGACTCACTGAAGAAGTATTGTATGATGTATTACAATAAGTTTAATTAGCAAAACTCTATTTGGACTTCATATACACTATACGCACATTGTCTATATATCATGGTCTATAAGTGCAGAAAGCAAGCAATAATAAAAGCAAAACGTTCCAAAAACACCGGAAAAACAATTTTTCTGTTGTTTTTAGTGGTGTGAAAATGTGTAACCACTGATAACAACTGTTTTTAAGGTATTGAAAACACTGAAAAAACCCCACCAGAATTGACCAAAAATGGAAACTGAAAACAGGAAAGCCTAAATACATTGTTGAAATTTGGGATTTTTTGCATATAACATTTATGTCTGGTATTCAGATGCAGGAATCTGCACAGGTCGGTCATCATATCGTCCTCTTTTTCGTGTGGGAAGGAACTGAGGGAAAGAACGATCTTCCAAGCTTTTTTAGCATACAGTAATGGGACTTCCCTTTCCTTCTTTCATTTGGAGTAACTCTATAGTATTCCCCATCGCTTCTTTAGAATGAAGTGGATGAATTCTGTAATGTTCGTAGATTTCTTCAGCTATGGAAACATGCAGTTTTTCAATTTTTCCAGATGGGAAGTCAGTATCTTCTACTGTTATTTTTTTTCCCACATACACATTTTTGTGATATACATTTTTTCATAGCAGATAGAACAGAAGGTTGCCTTTTTCACTTTTCTAATATCTGGTCATTTTTGCCACATTTTCTTACTGTTAGTCGGAACGCCATTGACAAGAATAACTAAATGTTCACCTTGTAAATTTTCTACACCTATTGTCTGTGTTCTAAGTAAATCAAGATTGTATTGAATGTTTTCTGTAGTGCTAGCACTCTTGGTGTCTAGTTGTGAACTGTACTGAGCAGAGAATTGATTGAAGGCACTTCTAAGCACACATAGTGAAGAGAAATTTACATTGAAAGCTCAATTAAAGTTGTGAACTCCGCTGTGTGTAATGTAGGAACTAATTTATACAAATATTAACGAATGCTATTTTGTACACTTAACAGAATCTGAGGACAGAGTACAATTGTGTCTATGTTAAGAAAGCAAGGGTAGATGTAATGCTGTACTTAATGTCCAAGGAAAGCTGAATTGAAGTTGTGAATCCAGCTGTCTGCAGTGTACATTTAATGGTGGACTGTTTCATTTGTAATCATGGTTAAAATTAAAGATAGAACATATATGGAATGCATTCTCAAAATATGTATGTTTCAGGGACATAATAGTTCAAATTTTGACCTGTGTTGTTTGTTGGGTAGACAGTCATTCAGTGTTCTTTTGGACTTGTAAGACGAAATTTGTTATTTACTAAACCTATAACTGATATAAATCAAGTTCATGAAATGCAAGAATAATTGATAACCTTAGCCAAGTAAGGTAGCAAGTGTGCACATTTTTAACTGTGTTTGGGTGGGGTAGTAGCTACATCAAAAAGGCTCGATAAAGGGTCTCAAGTTTGAATCAGAATGTGGAAGGAAAGCTGAATTCAAGTTGTGAACCCAGCTGTCTGCAGTGTAGATTGAAGGAAATTGTTGACACAAAGATCAATGAAAGCGTTTTTGTCAGTTTGCATAACCTGAGGACACAGTATAATTTTCTCTGCCTTAAGGAAAGCAAGGCTGAACACAATGCTGTTCTTAATGTAGAAGGAAAGCTGAATTGAAGCTGTGAAAGCAGCTGTCCGCAGTGTATATTGAAGGCAGTTCTTGACACAAAGATCGATGAAAGCTATTTTATCAGTTTGCATAACCTAAGGACACAGTATAAATGTTTCTGCTTTAAGGAAAGCAAGGACGAATACAATGCTGTTCTCAATGTAGAAGGAAAGCTGAATTCAAGTTGTGAACCCAGCTGTCTGCAGTGTAGATTGATGGTAGTTGTTGACAGAAAAATCTGTCAATGCAAGTTGTACAAGATAACAGTATCTGTGGACGCAGTATAATTGTGTCCGTCTTAAGGAAAGTAAAGCTCAATACAATGGTGTCCTTAATGTAGAAGGAAAGCTGCCTTCAAGTTATGAACCCAGCTGTCTGTAGTGTAGAATGAAGGCAGTTGTTGACACAAAGATTGATGAAAGCTATTTTGACACTGTTTGCATAACCTGAGGACACAGTATAATTGTCTCTGCCTTAAGGAAAGCAAGGCTGAATACAATGCTGGCCTTAATGTAGAAGGAAAGCTGAATTGAAGTTGTGAAACCAGCTAACCGCAGTGCAGATTGAAGGTAGTTGTTGACAGAAAGATCTGTCAAGGCAAGTTCTGAAAGTTAACAGGATCTGTGGACACAGTATAATTGTGTCTGTCTTAAGGAAAGTAATGCACAATACAATGGTGTCTTTAATGTAGAAGGAAAGCTGAATTGAAGTTATGAAACTAGCTGTCCGCAGTGTAGATTGAAGGTAGTTGTTGACAGTAAGATCTGTCAATGCAAGTTGTACAAGATAACAGTATCTGTGTACGGAGTATATATGTGCTTGTCTTAAGGAAAGTAAAGCTCAATACAATGGTGTCTTTAATGTAGAAGGAAAGCTGAATTCAAGTTGTGAACGCAGCTGTCTGCAGTGTAGATTGAAGGCAGTTGTTGACACAAAGATCGATGAAAGCTATTTTGTCACTGTTTGCATGACCTGAGGACACAATATAATTGTCTCTGCCTTAAGGATAGCAAGGCTGAATACAATGCTGTCCTTATTGTTAAAGGAAAGCTGAATTGAAGTCCTGACACCAGCTGTCTGCAGTGTAAATTGAAGGTAGTTGTTGACACAAAGATTGATGAATGGTATTTTGTGCAGTTAACAGAATGTGAGGACACAGTATAAATGTCTCTGCCTTAAGGAAAGGAAGGCCAAATGCAATGTTGTCCATTGTGAAGAAGGAAAGCTGATTTTAAGTTGTGGACCCAGCTGTCTGGAGTGCAGATTGAAGGTAGTTGTTGACAGAAAGATCTGTCAATGCAAGTTGTCCAAGTTAAGAGTATCTGTGGATGCAGTATAATTGTGTCTGTCTTAAGGAAAGTAAAACTCAATACAATGGTGTCCTTAATGTAGAAGGAAAGCTGACTTCAAGTTGTGAACCCAGCTGCCTGCAGTGTAGATTGAAGGCAGTTGTTGACACAAAGATTGATGAAAGCGATTTTGTCACTGTTTGCATAACCTGAGGACCCAGTATAATTGTCTCTGCCTTAAGGAAAGCAAGGCTGAATATAATGCTGTCCTCAATGTAGGAGGAAAGCTGAATTGAAGTTGTGAAACCAGCTGTGTGCAGTGTAGATTGAAGGTAGTTATTGACAGAAAGAACTGTCAAGGCAAGTTCTGAAAGTTAACAGTATCTGTGGACGCAGTATAATTGTGTCTGTCTTAAGGAAAGTAAAACTCAATACAATGGTGTCCTTAATGAGAAGGAAATCTGACTTCAAGTTGTGAACCCAGCTGCCTGCAGTGTAGATTGAAGGCAGTTGTTGACACAAAGATTGATGAAAGCAATTTTTTCACTGTTTGCATAACCTGAGGACACAGTATAATTGTCTCTGCCTTAAGGAAAGCAAGGCTGAATACAATGCTGTCCTCAATGTAGAAGGAAAGCTGAATTGAAGTTGTGAAACCAGCTGTGCGCAGTGTAGATTGAAGGTAGTTATTGACAGAAAGAACTGTCAAGGCAAGTTCTGAAAGTTAACAGTATCTGTGGACGCAGTATAATTGTGTCTGTCTTAAGGAAAGTAAAAGCTCAATACAATGGTGTCCTTAATGTAGAAGGAACGCTGAATTCAAGTTGTGAACCCAGCTGTCTGCAGTGTAGATTGAAGGCAGTTGTGGACACAAAGATCAATGAACGCTATTTTGTCACTGTTTGCATAGCCTGAGGACATAGTATAATTGGCTCTGCCTTAGATAAAGCAATGCTGAATACAATGCTGTCCTTAATGTAGAAGGAAAGCTGAATTGAAGTTGTGAAACCAGCTGTGCGCAGTGTAGATTGAAGGTAGTTATTGACAGAAAGAACTGTCAAGGCAAGTTTTGAAAGTTAACAGTATCTGTGGACGCAGTATGATTGTGTCTGTCTTAAGGAAAGTAAATCTCATTACAATGGTGTCCTTACTGTAGAAGGAAAGCTGAATTCAAGTTGTGAACCCAGCTGTCAGCAGTGTAGATTGAAGGCAGTTGTTGACACAAAGATCAATGAAAGCTATTTTGTGACTCTTTGCATGACCTGAGGACACAGTATAATTGTCTTAGTCTTAAGAAAAACAAGGCTGAATAGAATGCTGTCCTTAATGTAGAAGGAAAGCTGAATTGAAGTTGTAAAACCAGCTGTCTGAGGTGTAGATTGAAGGTAGTTGTTGTCAGTAAGATCTGTCAATGCAAGTTGTACAAGATAACAGTATCTGTGGACGCAGTATAATTGTGTCTGTCTTAAGGAAAGTAAAGCTCAATACAAGGTGTTGTTAATGTAGAAGGAAAGCTGAATTCAAGTTGTGAACCCAGCTGTCTGCAGTGTAGATTGAAGGCAGTTGTTGACACAAAGATCGATGAAAACTATTTTGTCACTGTATGCATAACCTGAGGACACATTATAATTGTCTCTGCCTTAAAGATAGTAAGGCTGAATACAATGCTGTCCTTGATGTGGAAGGAAAGCTGAATCGAATTTGTGAAACCAGCTGTCTGCAGTGTAGATTGAAGGTAGTTGTTGACAGAAAGATCTGTCAAGGCAAGTTCTGGAAGTTAACAGTATCTGTAGACACAGTATGATTGTGTCTGTCTTAAGGAAAGTAAAGCTGAATACAATGGTGTCTTTAATGTAGAAGGAAAGCTGAATTGAAGTTGTGATCCCGGCTGACTGCAGTGTAGATTGAAGGCAGTTGTTGAGTCAAAGATCGAAGAATGCTATTTAGTCACCGATAACAGAATCTAAGAAAACAGTATATTTGTCTCTGCCTTAAAGAAAGCAAGCGAGAATACAATGCTGTTCTCATTGTAGAAGGAAAGCTGATTTTAAGTTGTGTACCCAGCTGTCTGCAGTGTAAATTGAAGGTAGTTGTTGATGGAAAGATCTTTCAAGGCAAGTTGTACAAGTTTACATATTCTTTGGAGGCAGTATAATTGTGTCTGTCTTAAGGAAAGTAAAGCTCAATACAATGGTGTCTTTAATCTAGAAGGACAGCTGAATTGAAGTTGTGAACCCGGCTGACTGCAGTGTAGATTGAAGGCAGTTGTTGAGTCAAAGATCGAAGAATGCTATTTAGTCACCGATAACAGAATCTAAGGAAACAGTACATTTGTCTCTGCCTTAAAGAAAGCAAGCGAGAATACAATGCTTTTCTCAATGTAGAAGGAAAGCTGATTTTAAGTTGTGTACCCAGCTGTCTGCAGTGTAGATTGAAGTTAGTTGTTGACAGAAATATCTATCAAGGCAAGTTGTACAAGTTTACATAATCTGTGGACGCAGTATAATTGTGTCTGTCTTAAGGAAAGTAAAGCTCAATACAATGGTTTCTTTAATCTAGAAGAAAAGCTGAATAGAAGTTGTGAACCCGGCTGTTAGCAGTGTCGATTGAAAGCAGTTGTTGAGACAAAAATTGAAGAATGCTATTTAGTCACAGATAACAGAATCTAAGGACACAGTATAATTGTCTCTGCCTTAAGGAAAGCAAGGAAGAAAATAATGCTGTCCTCAATGTAGAAGGAAAGCTGAATTCAAGTTGTGAACCCAGCTGTCCGCAGTGTAGATTGAAGGTAGTTGTTGACAGAAAGATCTATAAAGGCAAGTTGTACAAGTTTACATAATCTGTGGACGCAGTATAATTGTGTCTGTCTTAAGGAAAGTAAAGCTCAATACAATGGGGTCCTTAATGTAGAAGGAAAGCTGAATTCAAGTTGTGAACCCAGCTGTCTGCATGTGTAGAATGCAGGCCATTGTTGACACAAAGATCAATGAAAGCTATTATGTCACTGTTTGCATAACCTGAGGACACAGTATAATTGTCTCTGACTTAAGGAAAGCTAGGCTTAATACAATGCTGTACTTAATGTAGAAGAAAGCTGAATTGAAGTTGTGTACCCAGCTGTCTTCTGTGTAGATTGAAGGTAGTTGTTGACAGAAAGATCTGTCAATGCAAGTTCTGAAAGTTAGCAGTATCTTTGGATGCAGTATGATTGTGTCTGTCTTAATTAAAGTAAAGCTCAATAAAATGGTGTCCTTAATGTAGAAGGAAAGCTGAAATCAAGTTGTGAACCCAGCTTTCTGCAGTGTAGATTGAAGGCAGTTGTTGACACAAAGATCAATGAAAGCTATTTTGTGACTGTTTGCATAACCTGAGGACACATTATATTTGTCTGTGTCATAAGGAAAGCAAGGCTTAATAGAATGTTGTCCTTAATGTAGAAGGAAAGCTGTACTGAAGTCTTGAAATCAGCTGTCCGCAGTATAGATTGAAGGTAGTTGTTGACAGAAAGATCTGTCAATGCAAGTTGTACAAGATAACAGTATCTGTGGACGCAGTATAATTGTGTCTGTCTTAAGGAAAGTAAAGCTCGATACAAAGGTTTTGTTAATGTAGAAGTAAAGCTGAATTCAAGTTATGAACCCAGCTGTCTGCAGTGTGGATTGAAGGCAGTTGTTGACACAAAGATCGATAAAAGCTATTTTGTCACTGTTTCCATAACCTGAGGACACAGTATAATTGTCTCTGCCTTAAGGATAGCAAGGCTGAATACAATGCTGTCCTTAATGTAGAAGGAAAGATGAATTGAAGTTGTGAAACTAGTTGTCTGCAGGGTAGATTGAAGGTAGTTGTTGACAGAAAGATCTGTCAAGGCAAGTTCTGGAAGTTAACAGTATCTGTGGACGCAGTATAATTGCGTCTGTCTTAAGGAAAGTAAAGCTGAATACTATGGTGTCTTTAATGTAGAAGAAAAGCTGAATTGAAGTTGTGAACCAGGCTGTCTGCAGTGTAGATTAAAGGCAGTTGTTGGGACAAAGATCGAAGAATGCTATTTAGTCACAGATAACAGAATCTAAGGACACAGTATAATTGTCTCTGCCTTAAGGAAAGCAAGCAAGAATACAATGCTGTTCTCAATGTAGAAGGAAAGCTGAATTGAAGTTGTGAACCCAGCTGTCCGCAGTGTAGATTGAAGGTAGTTGTTGTCGGTCAATGCAAGTCGTGAAAGTTAACAGCATCTGTGGATGCAGTATAATTGTGTCTGTCTTAAGGAAAGTAAAGCTCAATACAATGGTGTTGTTAATGTAGAAGGAAAGCTGAATTGAAGTTGTGAACTGAGCTGTCCATAGTGTAGATTGAAAGCACTTGTGAGCAGTTATAGACGAATACTATTTGTGACATTCTTTTACAAAATCAGAAGACATAAAATCCATTAGTCTCTACCTTAAATAAAGCTATGCTGAATTCAACGTTTTCTGTAGTAGTGGAGCTCTTGGTATGCATTTTTGATTTTTACTGACCGCAGAATATCTTAAAGGTTGTTTCGAGGACAGATATTGAAGAAAATGTTAGTTCTAAAGATGAGTTGAAGTTTTGAACCCTTCTGTCCGCAGTGTTGGTTGAAGGCAGTTGTTGACACAAAGGCCGATGATTGCCATTTCAACACAGATAATAGAGTCTCAGGATACAGTAACATTGTCTCTGCCTTAAGGAAAGGAAGCAATAAAACAATGCTGTCCTCAACGTAGAAGGAAAGCTGAAGTGAAGTTGCGAAACCAGCTGTCTGCAATGTAGATTGAAGGTAGTTGTTGACAGAAAGATCTGTCAATGCAAGTTCTGAATATAGCAGTACATCTGTAGACATGTACTTTACTCCTTTTCTTTGCCTCCCTCCAACCTAATTGACAACGTAATGGGGTGAGTCAAACTAAGGCAGTGCTGTCGTTAAGTTTGCAAAACAGTAGGTAGTATAAATAAATAAAGCACTTGACACAATGCAGAGTGACACTGTATTTATTGTATTTAATTTTAGAATATTTTGAAAATAATATACACTCATGTACAAAATATTTGTTTGAAAGACGGTTTTGACATTAGTAACAGTGTCATAGAAGAGCTAAACATAATTTTTATAAGTAGGGAGAATGAAGAGGAAGATATACATTCTGTAGATATCAGGTGTGATTTTCTAAACTAAACCTTAGATGCTGATTTTGTGGAAGTATTAGATGCAATCGAGTATGATCATATGAATTTGTGTAATCAAGAAATTGAAGTAAATTGTCTCAAGTATAGTCAGCAGAGCTTAGCATAAGGAACTATGTAGGAGTTTCTAGTTTCCTTAGCATACATTTTAGTTGTCCATGACGATGGTACCAGTACTCATTACTACAACGCTGACATGGCATGAGATTAATGAGGTGAGATTCCAAAATATTATCTTTCTGCTGTACTTTATGCATAAATTTGTTTGCTGAAACATTTTGCAGATGTACACGTGTTTTCAATACATTGTTTTGTGCATAAGAAGTCCAGACAAATCACTCTCAAACAAAAGATGGAACAAATATGGAATACATTTAGGCTGTGGGGTTTTAGATTTAAACCTATAATAACTGATAAAACCCCACTGAAAGAGAAATAGCCCTCACAAGCGAAAACCTATAAACACTGAAAAAACACCTGCACAACCACAAACTAAATGGGATTCAACGAAAGGAAAAAGAGAGTGAAAGAGTAATTTATTTTCTTCCTGACAGGGCCAATACAATGTAACGTTGTTATACAAGCTAGCAGTAGCAAAGCCTGGGCTAACATTATTCTGCTTGAGTTTTGTTGTTTAGGGATGCCCTAAAATATTGTTTCTTCTTCCTTTTGCTTTTTTTCAATTTTGTGGTCTTTGGCCTAAAGATGCAGGGTTCAGAAGCATGTTTTAGGTCTTGATTAATTATTTATAAACTGTAGAGAATCAGGAAATATCAATATCATATTTGATATTTTGGATGCTTTTGATTCTTTCACTGTTAGGTAAAATGGCTTGTTTCATAAGAAGCTTTCCTGATATGTGTAATCCCATTTACCCACTGAGAATGGGTAAAAACCCATAATACATCAGCCCACAGTTTCTAGTGGGTCAGTATTGACAGTAGGTGAATTGCCAACACCTCAGGATTTAAACATTTGATGCAGGGTATTGTGAAAAGTATATGTATAAAGAGTGCAATCACCAAGCATCAAGGATATTGATGAAAACGTGACAACAGAATTTTGGAAAAAATGGAACGCAGTGTCAGTTGGAATGCTCAACAAAGATTGGAGTGATATTGTTTGTATTTGCAGTGATTCAGCTACATATATGAACAAGTTGTGTGATGACCTGTCAAAATTGATACCTGAGCTTAAGTGATTCCCTGTGGGAGATCCTTGCCACTTGTTCGATGGTATGCTGAAAGCATCTTTGCAATCTTCAGAGTTAATGAGGGATGCTATTGACTTTTTAGTCCATTCTGGTGCACTGTTTCCTTATGCACAGGAACAAAAACACAAATATTTATGTGTTGTGTGGCATCAAAGAAAGAGCCATCTCAATTGTGTCCCTTAGCTGATGGTTCTCACTCCAAGGGGCTATGAATGCTATATTATCCATGTGGCAACCATTTACAGAATGTTTGCTGAGTGATGGTGCCAAAGGCAAGAAATGTGAGGATCTTTGGTCGCATAAACATAGTGATGTGAAAAAAGTGCACTCTACTGCATTATTAGATTTTTACAGGAAAACATAACTTCTGTAGTGGACATAATAAAAAAAACTAGAGCTTGAAAAAAGCCTTGTCTGCCAAGTGTTCAGCATAATTGGTGTAGATGTGAAACCTCTCCTTGAGAGAAGGCTGGGCGACACCTTTAGTGACTTTGGCACAGCAACCAGTATTGGGAGGGAAAGCTATGTCAGTGGCCAGAGTTAACAAATTGTGCACTGGCTGTTTTGGAGTTGCCCGTCTCAAGTGCCAATGTTGAGAGGGTCTTTTCACAGAAGTTTACATGGGAAGGAAAGGGCGAGCGCACATGACCAAAGACTCACTGAAGAAGTATTGTATGATGTATTACAATAAGTTTAATTAGCAAAACTCTATTTGGACTTCATATACACTATACGCACATTGTCTATATATCATGGTCTATAAGTGCAGAAAGCAAGCAATAATAAAAGCAAAACGTTCCAAAAACACCGGAAAAACAATTTTTCTGTTGTTTTTAGTGGTGTGAAAATGTGTAACCACTGATAACAACTGTTTTTAAGGTATTGAAAACACTGAAAAAACCCCACCAGAATTGACCAAAAATGGAAACTGAAAACAGGAAAGCCTAAATACATTGTTGAAATTTGGGATTTTTTGCATATAACATTTATGTCTGGTATTCAGATGCAGGAATCTGCACAGGTCGGTCATCATATCGTCCTCTTTTTCGTGTGGGAAGGAACTGAGGGAAAGAACGATCTTCCAAGCTTTTTTAGCATACAGTAATGGGACTTCCCTTTCCTTCTTTCATTTGGAGTAACTCTATAGTATTCCCCATCGCTTCTTTAGAATGAAGTGGATGAATTCTGTAATGTTCGTAGATTTCTTCAGCTATGGAAACATGCAGTTTTTCAATTTTTCCAGATGGGAAGTCAGTATCTTCTACTGTTATTTTTTTTCCCACATACACATTTTTGTGATATACATTTTTTCATAGCAGATAGAACAGAAGGTTGCCTTTTTCACTTTTCTAATATCTGGTCATTTTTGCCACATTTTCTTACTGTTAGTCGGAACGCCATTGACAAGAATAACTAAATGTTCACACTGTAAATTTTCTACACCTATTGTCTGTGTTCTAAGTAAATCAAGATTGTATTGAATGTTTTCTGTAGTGCTAGCACTCTTGGTGTCTAGTTGTGAACTGTACTGAGCAGAGAATTGATTGAAGGTAGGCATGAGCGGATTTTGCGGATTGGCAATCCGCGAATTTGCGGATTTGCGAACTCGCAATCCGCAAAATCCGCGAATTCCCGCGAATTTGCGGATTTTTTTTTTTTTTTGTGTTCGCCCGTGTTTCTGCCAGTTCGCGAGGGTTTTTACAATTTCGCAATTTGCGAACTTACCTGTCGGGTCGCAAGTTTTGCGAACTTGTTGTTTCTACGTGTCCAACCTGTTTGGGACACTCTTCTTCATCACTGCCACTCTCTGTCACCACTGCCACTCTCTGACTACTCATGCCACCCTCTGGCCCACCCATGCCACCCTCTGTTTCATCACCACACCCTCTGGTTGTCCACTGTACATTATTTTCGGCAAAGCAAAGCACACCTTCACTGCCTCAAGTGACCTGAATTAATTTGGGGCTGATTAATGTGTCACAGAATATTTTTTTAGCTGGCACCTGCTTCCTTAGTGCGCCCTGATTAGTGATCTTTTGCACTTGCTAAGTGCTTTCATTGTTGCAAAATTAGTTACAACACCTGCCCTGCCCCAACTGACAATAATGAATTAGGGGCTGATTAATGGATTTTAACTTCCAGCCTGGCTCCTGCTTGTCTCCCTTAGCTGTAATTCATGACCTTTGTGGCATATGTGTAACTATTCTGAGGTTCAGAGCAGGGTCACATAATAGTTTCAACTGGCAACTGAACTCTGGAGGGGCCCCTCAGGAAGCACTACAGGAAATGGCTACTAATGATGTGCCTGAACTTTTGAACCTGGTAAGTAGTTACTTTCAGTTTTGCTTAGATCATATTTCTGCAATTTCGCACTTATTCGCGGGGCGCGAACTCACGCGAACAGTGCGAGCAGTGCGAGCAAAATCCGCTGCTCGCGGATTTGCGGATTTTGCAGGAAATTCGCAAATCTCGCGGATTGCGGATTTCCCGAAAATCCGCAAAATCCGCGAGCGGAACGGATTTTCCGCCCATGCCTAATTGAAGGCACTTCTAAGCACACATAGTGAAGAGAAATTTACATTGAAAGCTCAATTAAAGTTGTGAACTCCGCTGTGTGTAATGTAGGAACTAATTTATACAAATATTAACGAATGCTATTTTGTACACTTAACAGAATCTGAGGACAGAGTACAATTGTGTCTATGTTAAGAAAGCAAGGGTAGATGTAATGCTGTACTTAATGTCCAAGGAAAGCTGAATTGAAGTTGTGAATCCAGCTGTCTGCAGTGTACATTTAATGGTGGACTGTTTCATTTGTAATCATGGTTAAAATTAAAGATAGAACATATATGGAATGCATTCTCAAAATATGTATGTTTCAGGGACATAATAGTTCAAATTTTGACCTGTGTTGTTTGTTGGGTAGACAGTCATTCAGTGTTCTTTTGGACTTGTAAGACAAAATTTGTTATTTACTAAACCTATAACTGATATAAATCAAGTTCATGAAATGCAAGAATAATTGATAACCTTAGCCAAGTAAGGTAGCAAGTGTGCACATTTTTAACTGTGTTTGGGTGGGGTAGTAGCTACATCAAAAAGGCTCGATAAAGGGTCTCGAGTTTGAATCAGAATGTGGAAGGAAAGCTGAATTCAAGTTGTGAACCCAGCTGTCTGCAGTGTAGATTGAAGGAAATTGTTGACACAAAGATCAATGAAAGCTTTTTTGTCAGTTTGCATAACCTGAGGACACAGTATAATTTTCTCTGCCTTAAGGAAAGCAAGGCTGAACACAATGCTGTCCTTAATGTAGAAGGAAAGCTGAATTGAAGCTGTGAAAGCAGCTGTCCGCAGTGTATATTGAAGGCAGTTCTTGACACAAAGATCGATGAAAGCTATTTTATCAGTTTGCATAACCTAAGGACACAGTATAAATGTTTCTGCTTTAAGGAAAGCAAGGACGAATACAATGCTGTTCTCAATGTAGAAGGAAAGCTGAATTCAAGTTGTGAACCCAGCTGTCTGCAGTGTAGATTGATGGTAGTTGTTGACAGAAAAATCTGTCAATGCAAGTTGTACAAGATAACAGTATCTGTGGACGCAGTATAATTGTGTCCGTCTTAAGGAAAGTAAAGCTCAATACAATAGTGTCCTTAATGTAGAAGGAAAGCTGCCTTCAAGTTGTGAACCCAGCTGTCTGTAGTGTAGATTGAAGGCAGTTGTTGACACAAAGATTGATGAAAGCTATTTTGTCACTGTTTGCATAACCTGAGGACACAGTATAATTGTCTCTGCCTTAAGGAAAGCAAGGCTGAATACAATGCTGGCCTTAATGTAGAAGGAAAGCTGAATTGAAGTTGTGAAACCAGCTAACCGCAGTGCAGATTGAAGGTAGTTGTTGACAGAAAGATCTGTCAAGGCAAGTTCTGAAAGTTAACAGGATCTGTGGACACAGTATAATTGTGTCTGTCTTAAGGAAAGTAATGCACAATACAATGGTGTCTTTAATGTAGAAGGAAAGCTGAATTGAAGTTATGAAACTAGCTGTCCGCAGTGTAGATTGAAGGTAGTTGTTGACAGTAAGATCTGTCAATGCAAGTTGTACAAGATAACAGTATCTGTGTACGGAGTATATATGTGCTTGTTTTAAGGAAAGTAAAGCTCAATACAATGGTGTCTTTAATGTAGAAGGAAAGCTGAATTCAAGTTGTGAACGCAGCTGTCTGCAGTGTAGATTGAAGGCAGTTGTTGACACAAAGATCGATGAAAGCTATTTTGTCACTGTTTGCATGACCTTAGGACACAATATAATTGTCTCTGCCTTAAGGATAGCAAGGCTGAATACAATGCTGTCCTTATTGTTAAAGGAAAGCTGAATTGAAGTCCTGACACCAGCTGTCTGCAGTGTAAATTGAAGGTAGTTGTTGACACAAAGATTGATGAATGGTATTTTGTGCAGTTAACAGAATGTGAGGACACAGTATAAATGTCTCTGCCTTAAGGAAAGGAAGGCCAAATGCAATGTTGTCCATTGTGAAGAAGGAAAGCTGATTTTAAGTTGTGGACCCAGCTGTCTGGAGTGTAGCTTGAAGGTAGTTGTTGACAGAAAGATCTGTCAATGCAAGTTGTCCAAGTTAAGAGTATCTGTGGATGCAGTATAATTGTGTCTGTCTTAAGGAAAGTAAAACTCAATACAATGGTGTCCTTAATGTAGAAGGAAAGCTGACTTCAAGTTGTGAACCCAGCTGCCTGCAGTGTAGATTGAAGGCAGTTGTTGACACAAAGATTGATGAAAGCGATTTTGTCACTGTTTGCATAACCTGAGGACACAGTATAATTGTCTCTGCCTTAAGGAAAGCAAGGCTGAATACAATGCTGTCCTCAATGTAGGAGGAAAGCTGAATTGAAGTTGTGAAACCAGCTATGCGCAGTGTAGATTGAAGGTAGTTATTGACAGAAAGAACTGTCAAGGCAAGTTCTGAAAGTTAACAGTATCTGTGGACGCAGTATAATTGTGTCTGTCTTAAGGAAAGTAAAACTCAATACAATGGTGTCCTTAATGTAGAAGGAAATCTGACTTCAAGTTGTGAACCCAGCTGCCTGCAGTGTAGATTGAAGGCAGTTGTTGACACAAAGATTGATGAAAGCAATTTTTTCACTGTTTGCATAACCTGAGGACACAGTATAATTGTCTCTGCCTTAAGGAAAGCAAGGCTGAATACAATGCTGTCCTCAATGTAGAAGGAAAGCTGAATTGAAGTTGTGAAACCAGCTGTGCGCAGTGTAGATTGAAGGTAGTTATTGACAGAAAGAACTGTCAAGGCAAGTTCTGAAAGTTAACAGTATCTGTGGACGCAGTATAATTGTGTCTGTCTTAAGGAAAGTAAAAGCTCAATACAATGGTGTCCTTAATGTAGAAGGAACGCTGAATTCAAGTTGTGAACCCAGCTGTCTGCAGTGTAGATTGAAGGCAGTTGTGGACACAAAGATCAATGAACGCTATTTTGTCACTGTTTGCATAGCCTGAGGACATAGTATAATTGGCTCTGCCTTAGATAAAGCAATGCTGAATACAATGCTGTCCTTAATGTAGAAGGAAAGCTGAATTGAAGTTGTGAAACCAGCTGTGTGCAGTGTAGATTGAAGGTAGTTATTGACAGAAAGAACTGTCAAGGCAAGTTTTGAAAGTTAACAGTATCTGTGGACGCAGTATGATTGTGTCTGTCTTAAGGAAAGTAAATCTCATTACAATGGTGTCCTTACTGTAGAAGGAAAGCTGAATTCAAGTTGTGAACCCAGCTGTCAGCAGTGTAGATTGAAGGCAGTTGTTGACACAAAGATCAATGAAAGCTATTTTGTGACTCTTTGCATGACCTGAGGACACAGTATAATTGTCTTAGTCTTAAGAAAAACAAGGCTGAATAGAATGCTGTCCTTAATGTAGAAGGAAAGCTGAATTGAAGTTGTAAAACCAGCTGTCTGAGGTGTAGATTGAAGGTAGTTGTTGTCAGTAAGATCTGTCAATGCAAGTTGTACAAGATAACAGTATCTGTGGACGCAGTATAATTGTGTCTGTCTTAAGGAAAGTAAAGCTCAATACAAGGTGTCGTTAATGTAGAAGGAAAGCTGAATTCAAGTTGTGAACCCAGCTGTCTGCAGTGTAGATTGAAGGCAGTTGTTGACACAAAGATCGATGAAAACTATTTTGTCACTGTATGCATAACCTGAGGACACATTATAATTGTCTCTGCCTTAAAGATAGTAAGGCTGAATACAATGCTGTCCTTGATGTGGAAGGAAAGCTGAATCGAATTTGTGAAACCAGCTGTCTGCAGTGTAGATTGAAGGTAGTTGTTGACAGAAAGATCTGTCAAGGCAAGTTCTGGAAGTTAACAGTATCTGTAGACACAGTATGATTGTGTCTGTCTTAAGGAAAGTAAAGCTGAATACAATGGTGTCTTTAATGTAGAAGGAAAGCTGAATTGAAGTTGTGATCCCGGCTGACTGCAGTGTAGATTGAAGGCAGTTGTTGAGTCAAAGATCGAAGAATGCTATTTAGTCACCGATAACAGAATCTAAGAAAACAGTATATTTGTCTCTGCCTTAAAGAAAGCAAGCGAGAATACAATGCTGTTCTCATTGTAGAAGGAAAGCTGATTTTAAGTTGTGTACCCAGCTGTCTGCAGTGTAAATTGAAGGTAGTTGTTGATGGAAAGATCTTTCAAGGCAAGTTGTACAAGTTTACATATTCTTTGGAGGCAGTATAATTGTGTCTGTCTTAAGGAAAGTAAAGCTCAATACAATGGTGTCTTTAATCTAGAAGGACAGCTGAATTGAAGTTGTGAACCCGGCTGACTGCAGTGTAGATTGAAGGCAGTTGTTGAGTCAAAGATCGAAGAATGCTATTTAGTCACCGATAACAGAATCTAAGGAAACAGTACATTTGTCTCTGCCTTAAAGAAAGCAAGCGAGAATACAATGCTTTTCTCAATGTAGAAGGAAAGCTGATTTTAAGTTGTGTACCCAGCTGTCTGCAGTGTAGATTAAAGTTAGTTGTTGACAGAAATATCTATCAAGGCAAGTTGTACAAGTTTACATAATCTGTGGACGCAGTATAATTGTGTCTGTCTTAAGGAAAGTAAAGCTCAATACAATGGTTTCTTTAATCTAGAAGAAAAGCTGAATAGAAGTTGTGAACCCGGCTGTTAGCAGTGTCGATTGAAAGCAGTTGTTGAGACAAAAATTGAAGAATGCTATTTAGTCACAGATAACAGAATCTAAGGACACAGTATAATTGTCTCTGCCTTAAGGAAAGCAAGGAAGAAAATAATGCTGTCCTCAATGTAGAAGGAAAGCTGAATTCAAGTTGTGAACCCAGCTGTCCGCAGTGTAGATTGAAGGTAGTTGTTGACAGAAAGATCTATAAAGGCAAGTTGTACAAGTTTACATAATCTGTGGACGCAGTATAATTGTGTCTGTCTTAAGGAAAGTAAAGCTCAATACAATGGGGTCCTTAATGTAGAAGGAAAGCTGAATTCAAGTTGTGAACCCAGCTGTCTGCATGTGTAGAATGCAGGCCATTGTTGACACAAAGATCAATGAAAGCAATTATGTCACTGTTTGCATAACCTGAGGACACAGTATAATTGTCTCTGACTTAAGGAAAGCTAGGCTTAATACAATGCTGTACTTAATGTAGAAGAAAGCTGAATTGAAGTTGTGTACCCAGCTGTCTTCTGTGTAGATTGAAGGTAGTTGTTGACAGAAAGATCTGTCAATGCAAGTTCTGAAAGTTAGCAGTATCTTTGGATGCAGTATGATTGTGTCTGTCTTAATTAAAGTAAAGCTCAATAAAATGGTGTCCTTAATGTAGAAGGAAAGCTGAAATCAAGTTGTGAACCCAGCTTTCTGCAGTGTAGATTGAAGGCAGTTGTTGACACAAAGATCAATGAAAGCTATTTTGTGACTGTTTGCATAACCTGAGGACACATTATATTTGTCTGTGTCATAAGGAAAGCAAGGCTTAATAGAATGTTGTCCTTAATGTAGAAGGAAAGCTGTACTGAAGTCTTGAAATCAGCTGTCCGCATTATAGATTGAAGGTAGTTGTTGACAGAAAGATCTGTCAATGCAAGTTGTACAAGATAACAGTATCTGTGGACGCAGTATAATTGTGTCTGTCTTAAGGAAAGTAAAGCTCGATACAAAGGTTTTGTTAATGTAGAAGGAAAGCTGAATTCAAGTTATGAACCCAGCTGTCTGCAGTGTGGATTGAAGGCAGTTGTTGACACAAAGATCGATAAAAGCTATTTTGTCACTGTTTCCATAACCTGAGGACACAGTATAATTGTCTCTGCCTTAAGGATAGCAAGGCTGAATACAATGCTGTCCTTAATGTAGAAGGAAAGCTGAATTGAAGTTGTGAAACTAGTTGTCTGCAGGGTAGATTGAAGGTAGTTGTTGACAGAAAGATCTGTCAAGGCAAGTTCTGGAAGTTAACAGTATCTGTGGACGCAGTATAATTGCGTCTGTCTTAAGGAAAGTAAAGCTGAATACTATGGTGTCTTTAATGTAGAAGAAAAGCTGAATTGAAGTTGTGAACCAGGCTGTCTGCAGTGTAGATTAAAGGCAGTTGTTGAGACAAAGATCGAAGAATGCTATTTAGTCACAGATAACAGAATCTAAGGACACAGTATAATTGTCTCTGCCTTAAGGAAAGCAAGCAAGAATACAATGCTGTTCTCAATGTAGAAGGAAAGCTGAATTGAAGTTGTGAACCCAGCTGTCCGCAGTGTAGATTGAAGGTAGTTGTTGTCGGTCAATGCAAGTCGTGAAAGTTAACAGCATCTGTGGATGCAGTATAATTGTGTCTGTCTTAAGGAAAGTAAAGCTCAATACAATGGTGTTGTTAATGTAGAAGGAAAGCTGAATTGAAGTTGTGAACTGAGCTGTCCATAGTGTAGATTGAAAGCACTTGTGAGCAGTTATAGACGAATACTATTTGTGACATTCTTTTACAAAATCAGAAGACATAAAATCCATTAGTCTCTACCTTAAATAAAGCTATGCTGAATTCAACGTTTTCTGTAGTAGTGGAGCTCTTGGTATGCATTTTTGATTTTTACTGACCGCAGAATATCTTAAAGGTTGTTTCGAGGACAGATATTGAAGAAAATGTTAGTTCTAAAGATGAGTTGAAGTTTTGAACTCTTCTGTCCGCAGTGTTGGTTGAAGGCAGTTGTTGACACAAAGGCCGATGATTGCCATTTCAACACAGATAATAGAGTCTCAGGATACAGTAACATTGTCTCTGCCTTAAGGAAAGGAAGCAATAAAACAATGCTGTCCTCAACGTAGAAGGAAAGCTGAAGTGAAGTTGCGAAACCAGCTGTCTGCAATGTAGATTGAAGGTAGTTGTTGACAGAAAGATCTGTCAATGCAAGTTCTGAAAGTTAACAGTATCTTTGGACGCAGTATGATTGTGTCTGTCTTAAGGAAAGTAAAGCTCAATACAATTGTGTCCTTAATGTAGAAGGAAAGCGGAAATCAAGTTGTGAACCCAGCTTTCTGCAGTGTAGATTGAAGGCTGTTGTTGACACAAAGATTGATGAAAGCTATTTTGTGACTGTTTGCATAACCTGAGGACACAGTATAATTGTCTCTGTCATAAGGAAAGCAAGGCTGAATAGAATGCTGTCCTTAATGTAGGAGGAAAGCTAAATTGAAGTTGTGAAACCAGCTGTCTGCAGTATATATTGAAGGTAGTTGTTGACAGAAAGATCTGTCAATGCAAGTTGTACAAGATAACAGTATCTTTGGACTCAGTATAATTGTGTCTGTCTTACGGAAAGTAAAGCTCAATACAATGGTGTTGTTAATGTAGAAGGAAAGCTGACTTCAAGTTTTCAACCCAGCTGTGTGCAGTGTAGATTGAAGGCAGTTGTTGACACAAAGATCGATAAAAGCTATTTTGTCACTGTTTCTATAACCTGAGGACACAGTATAATTGTCCCTGCCTTAAGGATAGCAAGGCTGAATACAATGCTGTCCCTAATGTAGAAGGAAAGCTGAATTGAAGTTGTGAAACCAGCTGTCCGCAGGGTAGATTGAAGGTAGTTGTTGACAGAAAGATCTGTCAAGGCAAGTTCTGGAAGTTAACAGTATCTGTAGACGCAGTATAATTGTGTCTGTCTTAAGGAAGGTAAAGTTGAATACAATGGTGTCTTTAATGTAGAAGGAAAGCTGAATTGAAGTTGTGAACCAGGCTGTCTGCAGTGTAGATTGAAGGCAGTTGTTGAGACAAATAATGAAGAATGCTATTTAGTCACAGATAACAGAATCTAAGGACACAGTATAATTGTCTCTGCCTTAAGGAAAGCAAGCAAGACTACAATGCTGTTCTCAATGTAGATGTAAAGCTGAATTGAAGTTGTGAACCCAGCTGTCCTCAGTGTAGATTGAAGGTAGTTGTTGACAGAAAGATCGGTCAATGCAAGTTGTGAAAGTTAACAGTATCTGTGGATGCAGTATAATTGTGTCGGTTTTAAGGAAAGTAAAACTGAATACAATGGTGTCTTTAATGTAGAAGGAAATCTGAATTGAAGTTGTGAATCTGGCTGTCTGCAGTGTAGATTGAAGGCAGTTGTTGAGACAAAGATCGAAGAATGCTATTTAGTCACAGATAACAGAATCTAAGGACACAGTATAATTGTATGTGCCTTAAGGAAAGCAAGCAAGAATACAATGCTGTTCTCAATGTAGAAGGAAAGCTGAATTGAAGTTGCGAACTCAGCTGTCCACAGTGTAGATTGAAGGTAGTTGTTGTCAGTCATTGCAAGTCGTGAAAGTTAACAGCATCTGCGGGTGCAGTATAATTGTGTCTGTCTTAAGGAAAGTAAAGCTCAATACAATGGTGTTATTAATGTAGAAGGAAAGCTGAATTGAAGTTGTGAACTGAGCTGTCCATAGTGTAGATTGAAAGCTCTTGTGAGCAGTTATAGACGAATACTATTTGTGACATTCCTTTGCAAAATCAGAAGACATTAAATCCATTAGTCTCTACCTTAAATAAAGCTAGGCTGAATTCAACGTTTTCTGTAGGAGTGGAGCTCTTGGTATGAAGTCTTAATTTTTTCTGACCGCAGAATATATTGAAGGTTGTTGTAAGGACAGATATTTAAGAACATTTTAGTTCTAAAGCTGAGTTGAAGTTGTGAAACCTTCTGTCCGCAGTATTGATTGAAGGCAGTTGTTGACACAAAGGTCGATGATTGCCATTTCAACACAGATAATAGAATCTCAGGATACAGTATAATTGTCTCTGCCTTAAGGAAAGGAAGCAATAATACAATGTTGTCCTCAATGTAGAAGGAAAGCTGAAGTTAGGTTTTAAATCCTGAATGTTATTTTGTACAGGTAACAGAATCTGAGGACATAATACAATTGTCTGTCCCTTAAATAAATTGAGACTAATATGTCATACTCTGTTTTAAGACGACTTTGCAGCATTCTTAAATGCTCAAAGGCAAGCATTAAGTTTGATACCATGCTTATGTTATCAATAATGAGAAGTTTCATTTTCTTTAAGAGTCTTCACAACAAGCTTCTCCACATATCTTGTGGTATTGTAATTTGTTGTTATGCTCCATAGGTAGTGTAAGTAAATGATGTAATGTAGCATTGGTAATGTTAACATTTAGTTAAATTTTTAATATAAGGAAGGTATTACAAATATGCAATAAGGAAATGATGCTGAGTATGGAACTAATCTACTAGAAATAAGAATTGGAGAAATGACTGAACATGTCAAAGAAGTTTTACAGAGACGATTAGTTTGAAATTTGTTTCCAAAAGAAAATATTGTTGCTAAGCTTGGAGGTACTTTTAAAATAATTGACAACCCCAATGAAGAAAAGCAGCAAGTGTGAAATATCCTACTTTGTTCGGCTGGGGTATTAGCTACAATAAAAAGATTCGATAAAGGTCCTTGAGTTTGAATCAGAAAATGAAATTGAGCAATAATTGATAACCCCTTGCCCAGAGAGGCAGTTAGTGTGCACATTTTCACTGCCTTCGGCTGGAGTTGTAGGTACAACAAAAAGTGTTAAAGGGCACGAGTTTGTATCAGAATATGAAATTCATGAACAATTGATAGCCCCTAGCCAAAAAAGGCAGTTAGTGTGAACATTTTCACTGCCTTCGGCCGAAGTCGGAGGTACAACAAAAAGCCTCAATAAAGCGCCACAAGTTTGTATCAGAATATTAAATTCACTAACAATCGATAACCCCAGCCAAGAAAGGCAGCAAGTGTGCAATTTTTTACTGCCTTCGGCTGGGGTACTTGCTACAACAAAAAGGCTCGATAAAGGGCTTGTAGTTTGAATATGAATATGAAATAGAATAGTTGATAACCATAGTCAAGAAAGGCAGCAAGTAGGTGTGTACATGTAGATAATATGTTGATTGAGTGGAAAATGAGTAATATAAAAACTAAGAAAGGCTGTAAGTGTGCAAATTAGCCACTGCTATTCACGGATAGTAGTTTGCAAGAAGGCTCAGTAAAGGGCCTGCACTATGAACTAGAATAACAAAGAGAAGATTTGATAAGCATAGACTATACAGGCTCTTTTTTAATATTGGTAGCCTTTTGTTAAGCTTTTTTTCATACATGAACGGCAGGAAGTGCGCAAATTACCCACTGCCATTCACGAGTAATAGTTACCAAGAAGGCTCAATAAAGAGCCTGCACTTTGAATTTGTATTACAAGAAGGATAATTGATAACCCCAGCCAAGAAAGGAAGTAAGATTTCAAATTTCCTACTGCCTTCGGCCGGGGTAGTTGATAGAATAAAAAGGGCTTGATAAAGGGACTGTAGTTTGAATAGGATTATGAAATTGAACAAAGGTTCATAGCCCCTGCGAAGAAATGTAGTAAGTGTGCAAATTTCCCACTTTCTTCTGGCAGTGCAGTATCTACATTAAAAAGGCTCGATAAAGGGCCCGCACTTTGAATACAGATATGAAATAGTAGAATAGTTGATAACCATAGCCAAAAAAGGCAGCAAGTAGGTGTGTGTATGTGTAGATGATTTGTTGATTGAGTGGTAGATGAATAATGTAAAAAATTATGAAAGGCTAAACGTTTCCAAATTACCCACTACTATTCACGGGTAGTAGTTAGCAAGAAGGCTAAATAAAGAGACTGTACTTTGAATTTCAATAAGAAACAGAAGATTTTATAACCATAGACTATACGAAGGCTCAATAAAGGGCCTGCTCTTTGAATTTGTATTACATTAAGGATAATTGATAACCCCAGCTAAGAAAGGCAGCAATAGTTCAAATTTCCCACTGCCTTCGGCCGGGGTAGTTGATATATAAAGGGATTGATAAAGGAACTGCAGTTTGAATAGGAAAATGAAATTGAACAATAGTTCATAACCCCTGCGAAGAAATGCAGCAAGTGTACAAATTTCCCACTGCCTTCTGCCAGTGCAGTATCTATATGAAAAAGGCTTGATAAAGGGGTTTGACTTTGAATCAGAATATGAAATTGAACAATAATTGATAATCCCAGTCAAGAAAGGCAGTAAGTGTCTAAATTTGCCACTGCCGTGTCCTGGGTAGTAGCTACAACAAAAAGGCTGAATAAAGGGCCACAAGTTTTGTTCAGAATATGAAATTGAAAAAGAATTGATAACTGCAGCCAAAAAAGGTAGCAAGTTGGTGTGTGTGATGTGTAGATGATGTGTTGATTGAGTGGAAGATAAAAAAGGTGAAACATTTGAAAGGCTGCAGATGCGCAAACTATCCACTGCGTTCTAACGGAAGTGGATTTGTGAATTTCCAAGTCATTATATGGATAGGGCATCACATTTTGCAGTGGGAGCATAAGAAATGGCTATGACATCGAAAGAAGCAAAGTAAGTGCATTAAGTTGCCATTTGTGAGGGGTAGGGCTGAAAAATTACAACACCAGGCCCATTTCAGGGACTCTACTTTGAATTAGAATAATACTTGGCAAAGGCTGCAAGAAAGTTAGGAGATATGTGTGTTTTCGGTAGTGGATGCAGAATAAGGTGAAAAGGAAGAAAGGTAGCAGATGTGGAAACAATCCCCTGCCTTGTAAAGGAAGTGGGTGTTGGGTTTTCCAGTCAATTACAGACTGAGTTGGATTCAGCAGTGGGAGCCTGAGAAACAGGTATCTCATCTAAGGAGTTATGCAAGTGCAGAAAGAACACACACTGTGTGGTAGAAAGGATGCAAGAAAGGACGCAAGTGTGCAAATTACCCACTGCCATTGTCGAGTAAAAGTTACAAGAAGGCTGAATAAAGGTCCTGCACTTTGAATTTGTATTAGAAGATGGATAATTGATAACCGCAGCCAAAAAAGACAGGTGTGTGTACGTGTAGATGATGTGTTGATTGAGTGTTAGATGAACAATGTGAAAAATAAGAAAGGCTACAAGTGTGCAAATTATCTTGTGCCATTCATGTTTAGTAGTTACCAAGAAGGCTCAATAAAGGGTCTATACTTTGAATTACAATAACAAACAGAAGATTTGATAACCATAGACTATACTGGCTGTTCTTTAATATTGCTAGACTTTTAAGCTTTTGTTTATACATGAACGGCAGGAAGTGCGCAAATACCCACTGCAATTCACGAGTAATAGTTACCAAGAAGGCTCAATAAAGGGCCTGCAGTTTGAATTTGTAT
This sequence comes from Lissotriton vulgaris, assembly GCF_964263255.1. NCBI lineage: Eukaryota > Metazoa > Chordata > Amphibia > Caudata > Salamandridae > Lissotriton > Lissotriton vulgaris. The sequence goes on along the minus strand of NC_141691.1, from coordinate 299,235,107 downwards.
TACAAGAAGGACAATTGACAACCCAGGCCTAGAAAGGCAGCAAGTGTGCAAATTTCCCACTGCTTTCGGCCGGGGTAGTAGGTATTACAAAAAAGCTCGATAAAGGGTCATGAGTTTCAATCAGAATATGAAATTCAAGAGTAATTGATAACCCCAGGCACGAAAGGCAGCAAGTATGCACATTTTCAACTGCCTTCGGATGGGGTTATTTTTTAGTACAAAAAAGCTTGATAAATGTCTAATAACTAATGTTGAGGACAGCGCTGCTGTTGTTTCTTGTTTTTGATGATGTTGATATAGTGTTTGCATAACACAAAAGGTCATCACAATAAATGCATAGAAATTTAAGTTTACAAAACTCAAGATCAATATGCGACTATGGACTGTTTGCTAAAGATGGTGTTGCAGCTGTTGATGTGCCTGGTGTAGTAGCAAGTGGTTGTCCTGCAATCTCTGTGTTGCAGCTCATGCAAAGTTGTTGGGGTGCAAGTAGGTTATGTGTTTTGTACTATATTTGATGTGCCAAAGTAGTATTTTTTGGATTTATCACACCTTCAAAGATTTGTTTGGCAAATTTTATAGGTTACTATTGGTTGGTGTGTTTTAGTTAGTATATGTTTGGACTTCGCTTGAATGTTTAAGGGATGAGTTAGGGATTCCATGATAGAGAAATACTTTGTACTTAGTGACATCCAATTCTATTTTATGAAGAATGGTTGAATTCTACATCCACCTCTAGGACTAGTGGGATGGTAGTATTTCAAAGTGTTTGACAGGTTACACTATATTTTCTATGAAGCTAAAGAAAAGTTAGCTTGGTTATGTATGGGCATTCTCTCACACAAAAGTCAGCACTTAGCACTCAGGATTGTAAAGGCTTACCATAGGAGTGACTGATGAGTTTACATATGTCAGTTTACAAAAGAGAAAACAAGTACGATTGTTTTACATTAGAGATATACAGACCTGAAAGACTATGCATGTAAATTCATGAAATCTTTTTTGAAGGTTTGGAAGAAAAAAGTGAAAGGGCGTTTAGAAGCAATACTGTCGAGCATAAAAAAGTGCATAAATATTTGGACACTCCTGCAGTCTAGTCTTGTGTCCAAATTATCTTAAAAAGTAATGTTGAAACACACTTTTTTTCACCTGTTACGATTTCCACAATGCTTTTAGAGTTGGAGCAAACTTCGTCTAACATTCCTACTTAATTTTCTTTTTGAAATGAAGTACTTTTTTGGTTTATCTGTTGAAATATAAACTTAAATTCAAATCTCCTTCTTTGAGGGTGAAAAAGCAACACAGCTCCTCTACACAATATTGTTGTCTAAAAAGTAGTTCTAAGTCCACTATCACCAAGGTAGATATCTGACAATAGAATGAATTATATTTTTATACCACTATTCCAGAGTCCTAATGCAGAAGGTGTGTTTAGAGTCAACAAAATTAATACATTTTTTAAATATACAGGCAGAAAAAGATAAGTATGATTTACATTTGATTTGGTTAATTGAAGGTGGTCATCTGCTGCATTCGGAGCATTGGGCCTGATGAGAAGAAAGTGAAAAGTACATTATAACTAATATTGCATTGTTTAAAGGTGAATAGCTTTTTGAAATACAAACTTTATATGTATTTACATGGTAAACATAGTTCGAGGGTCAGTCTGTGAAAACCCACTAACTTTCATGTTTTATGTGTTTTTAAGAACTCTTCTCTAATCTTTTGTTATAGTGAAGAATTTTGGAAATTTCTTCCCGACAATGGCAAACATCAACCTTCTTTCTGAGTTGGGAAAAAAGGTGTTGGAGGAAAAGTGAATTTGTAAACATTCAGATTTTCGCATGAGAAAATCTACACATGCAAATTTGATCATGCTAAAATGTAGTTCACAAATATTTTCTAGGAGTACTATTTAATGCCGTACTTGTGTACATTTTTGAGAATTCACTAAAGCTGTATAGCTGCACTTAATGCTAGGACATATTCCATGGGTGCACTTTTGAGTATTTCTTGAATAGTTGGGCCCCTAATTTGGTCTGGCATTAACCGTGACCTTTTGCTTTTATTGCATCTCTCTCTCTCTCTCTCTCTCTCTCTCTCTCTCTGTTCCCCCACTCTCATCCACTCTGCTCGCTCTCCTGTCTCCCTCTCTCTCTCTGTCTTTGTATTGGATGGCTTCACTGTGAGTCACAGCATTATGCTGTTTTACAAGGAGTATATCAGCACACAACGTAGTTTTGTTCAGTGCCTGTAACTACTGTGGAAGTTCGTGCTTTTTAAAACCAATTTTTTTTTGGCTTTTGCCAAAGTTTTTTATAATAGTTAGGGGCAGCAGCTTACATGGCAATTAAGTTTTACAGGCATGATGCCAAATGAGTCACACAATGACAAAAGTAAAAAGGTGACTATCAATTTCATACCTATTGTGTTTGCCAAGGGTTGTTGAATTTTGTTTCCCATAATCTTATTGAAAATAGTTAAAGAGATTTTCCATAATGAAATACTAGCATGGATGAACACGCAATTAAATGATGCTGCAAAAAAAATGGTAACAGAAATGTTATAGTAGTTTAGCAAAATGTTTTTTTCCTGCTTTATCTTTTTTATGAACATTTTCTTTTGAAAGCAAAGTATTGTCAAACTTGCTTTTAAGCTTCTGCAATTATTTGCATCAAATCGCAGAGCATTGTGGGAGCAGTATACATAGCCTCATAGTGCTAAACTTTGGAAGTGTGTGTACACTTTTTTTTACTACAGAAGCTGTCAGTAGTGCAGTCTGAGTATACAACATTTATTTGGAAGAGTCACTCTAACTAATAATAATGACTGCATCAATGTTGTAGAAGTTTGAAAGTCTTTAGCATATGGACACAAATATTAACTTGGCAGTAGACATTTCTGATAAGCATACATGGGTCAGGCATGTTTCAGAGCTGCACGATTTTGTATACTAGAGCCACTGACAGTTGTGCACTCAGAAGTTACAACATTTACTTAGACTGCGCGCCCGAGTAATACATGCATTCAATTAATGAACCATAAATACAGGTTTGAACAGTATTAACATATGGGCAAACATATTACGTTAACTACAGACAGTGCCCTTCTCTGACCCATTATGTGGTACTGCTAACTGTCAGCCATAGGGTTTGTGCAGCTGGGAGTTGGGTCTACTTGTGCCAAGGACACAATACACATGAAAACCTGTTGCCCTTGACCTCAAACAATATGTGCTGTGCGTCGGGCTATAGGAATTACACATCCTTGATGGTGAATAGTTAGCTTTCAAATATAGTGTACACAACTCAGAAAAGATTCTTACCATAACATTTTCTGTATAAGTTGCTGAAGCTTTTTGGCTGCAGACACCAAAATACTTTTCAATAGACTGTAAATGTAAAAAAGATGTATATTAGGGAATCATAATAGCAATGCTAACCATTGAAAAGGTAGTTTGCAAAATAAATGTTACCCTTGAAACCCTCTTTGGAATTTATAAGTATTTTAAAGAAGTTGCATCAAGAAAAAAAATGGCAAACGGGCAGTTTCTCTGAATCTTTCTATTTGTGACCAGTATTTTTGCATTTGGGATACATGATCCCAAATGCAAAAATCACAATTAAGGAATCTCTAAATTGAGATTCCTTAAATTTGGATTGCATTTAAGCAGCCACGGTTCGTGCAGGGTGTTACGCCGGGCGCGACATCAGGCAGAGAAGGGGCAGAGTGGGGATTGTAAAATGCGGGATATGGACGATGGCAGGTAAGTACCGAAAAAAAAAAACGAATTTCGTTACCCGCGCTGCATCGCCAAATGTGATGCAGCGCGGGCAACAAAATTTGTTTTATTTATTTTCTTCGGTACTTACCTGACATTGTCCATATGGCGCATTTTACAACCCCCCAACTTGCCCCTCCTCTGCCTGACGTCACCGCCCAGCGTAACGTTCTGCACGAGTTGTGGCTGCCAATTACATTTGTTTAGACTTACAAGTATTCAAAAATGAATACAGGCTTGGGAGTGTCACGTGATGCAGTAATAAATATTAAAACTAATGGGAGAATTAGGAGGGAGCAAATACGATGAACCAGAAAGCATATATTCGAGAAAAATAAAGCAAAGCAGAGCTGGGAGGGCCACGTGATGGATAGAAAGAAACATTGGCGCAATAACTCTCTGTTCACATCTTCTCAGTTAGCAAGAAAGGACACTTTATTAAGACAGGTGCAAATTAACTTCTAATCAAACATCTTGCAATTCATTTTTTAATAAACCAAAAATTCCTTCAACTTATCTTAGCATCCTTATGAAAGATGAAACAATCACCAAGTTAACCCAAACAAACTCAGGAGCATCTGACACTTGGTGATACACCTCCTTTCCTTTAACTGGCCTTTGAGGATGGACCAACCCGATCCAGGCTGCCCACCCTCCAGAAAAAGCGCCTACCAACTAAAATTGCACCTAGACCTGTCTTAGCGTGGCAACCAGGAATAAACAGTTTTGTCAGTACCCAAAGCACAATAAAACAACAAGCAAATAAAACCTGAAAGAGCAAGATGGTGGGTAGGGCAAACACAACCTTCGCCACCCACCTTCACCAGCACAGTTCCTTTTCCCGCCCTTTCTACCCCTATTTATCCCTTTTCCCTTCTGCTCTAACTAGCTAATCACCGTCCCTGTGGCCAGTTGTCGTGCGCGTAACAACGGAGGGGAGATAGCGGCTCGCGCACGGCTCCCCCTGGGTCCTCCCTTATACTATGTACATAGAAAATCATTGAGGGGTAGGAGGAGCATGTGATGCAGAAAAGAATACCATCATGAACATACAATAAAAAGAACACATTGTAAAGCACGTAACACACTTCAAAAATAGGATACAGAAATCCAATGAAGCTCAATTTATAAAAAATGGCATAGGAGTTCTACGTAAGACAGAAGGACAGAAGGCAGAAGGAAATTTTAGGATCAAGAAAGAGGAACGAGAAACGAGAAACGGCCCTGTAACAAAATCAGCCCCCAGGGGCCCAAAACCGGCCCCCACTCTTGCGGCGTATCGGGGATTGCCTGTGCCTGCAACGGCCAGTCCGAGCCTGCCTCGGACGGCCTCGTGGCGCAGAAAAAAAAATATCATGATGGACGCACAATTAATAACAATAGAGGCCTAAGCATGTGGGGTAGTACAGAAATACGACACAGAAATTTATGGACGCATAATCTATAAAATTAGAGGTGTATCGGACACGTGACGCAGATAGAAACTTTTATACCATGTGCATACAATTTTAAACCATTAAGGGGTAGGGGAGCCATATGATGGAGAATGAAATAGCATCATGCATATACAATTTACAGCTGAGTCTGATGTTGTGACAGTTTCTCTTACCTTTGCTTCTATCATCTTTTGTCAAGTCTTCAAAGGCTGCGGTTTTGCTGGGTCTGGGGTGTTTTGGGAGCGGGTGCCGCCGCCTCTGCGACTATGGTATTGTGGCAGGGCGGCAGCAGTAGTGACACCACGTCAAGTGTCAGGAGTCCTCCTCCGCTCGAGCTGTGAGTTTGTAGTAAAATCAATGACAACACTCTGTCTGTCACCGTAGCACAGGCAGGCAAAAGAGAGCCTGCTCACGTCAGTGTTCGTATTATATGGGAACCGCGGGGGCTGAACAAACCAAGCCCAGGAGCATCATTTATAGCGTTTTCACGGTCTATAAGAATGATGGCCTTGGGGGACATCACATTGGCTAATGCATACGTTTTCAGGCTTACTGATAGCAAGCATGCTAGGTGGTGGCATGTGAGGAGTGTGGGCGGGCGTGGACCGTGCATGTGCAAGTGAGAGTGTGTGCACCAACAATTAACAACAGAGAGAGATGGGGTGGTGTTATCATGTGCGCAGAGGCAGGCCCAGAATCGGTTCTTCAATGAGTGACCACTTCACATTCTCGTTAGCGCGCCCTGTGCTCTGATTTGTTACTGAGAGGATGATCGCACCATACATGTACTGATAATGATAGTCAGCGTGTACCAGCGCATACAGTATGAATATGGTTTGACGTTACATGTTGCATCAAAGGTTAAGTGTGACGTCATGAACAGCGCCCTGTACGCGAAAGGCGCCAATGTTTCTACATGGTTAAAAACATATATTTATATATTTAATATACATACTAAGGGAAGATATTATTTGGGATAACTATGAACATTTTATTTTACAGTTTTAACAATCATATATTGCTTTTAAAATCAATTACACAAATCGCGGTAGAACATCATGTGTACTGGTATCGAAACAGCTGCGTTAGCGCATCATAAGCTTACGTAAAGTCATGCGACTTTAAAATGAGAGATTTGATTGGTGCATACGTTTTCCTATTGTAACTGTTGAAAATTCCTTCCCATTATAATCATTCGACTTTGACTTTCTAAGAAGAATCATTTCTTATGCCAATGTTTTCAAATAGAAGGAAGATCATTATGAGAACAATGGACTCATCTTCCAGCAGTTCTTCAGAGGGAGGTTTTATTCCTGAAGAACATCCAAAGAAGAGGAAAGAAGCTCTAATTTGGCAATTTTTTACTTTTCCTGAAGGACAAAAAAAAGGTTAATGCTCCAAAAGTAACTGTAAAATTTGCCAAACAACTCTTTCAAGTGGTGATCCATCTAAAAAATACTTCTTTGGCACAGCAAATATGGTGCGACATGTGAAGTACTTGCACCCCAATAACTTTGCTCGAGCTGCAAGACAGATGTTGTTGGAGAACCCACCTGCTTCCGCACCAAGCTCATCGACTTCTGCATCAGAATTTTCAGCAAGCAGTCCACACCCACAAATTGATCCTGATTTTGCTGACGTTAAAATTGTATGCATTCATTGCAATAGACTTTTATGTTATAGGGAGCAGTCTATTGATCTGATGAAACGCAGGATGCAGGAGCATCGCTGTCCTCAACATTCGTTTTTTTTTTTTTTCATTCTTTTGTTCCTGTACGATACTTTTTGGGTTCCAGTTCAATTTTTTTAGTTTAAAAGAAAAACTTGTGGAAAAAAGACAAAAAAAAATGAAAAGTAAAAACAGAAAAAAACAGTTATTTTTAGAACTACCTTCACTTGTCAAAGAAAGAACTATATTTCTATGTTAGTGTGTATAAGTTTGTCAGAATAAATGTGTAGTTTATAAATGAATGAATGAATATATTACTAGTGTATGGAGAATGTGAAAGTGCAGAACTATAAGGAAGTGCTACAGCATAAATCTATAAGGTGTTTACCTATAGTATACTGTAGTAAGTCCGAAGCACTTGAATGTAACATATGTACATAAATATGTTACAAGTCTGTGCTTCAATTTGCGCTGCTGGTGAAACTGTCTGGGTGAATTTGTATTTGTGAGGGGTGGATTTACAATCCCCGTGTGCCTCTTTTACACAGCCGTTGCATCACTTTTGTGACACAGCGGTGGTGCAAAAGATGTGCCATGGTGTGTTGTATGTGATACATCTGGAGAGTGCATTACATTGTAAAGCCCTGCACCAGAAGGAGGCTTTCCTGTGCAGGAGGGGGTGCAGGAACGCCTCCTAAAAGTGACTGAGTGAAATGTATAACATTTAATTCAGTTACTTTTGAGCTTTTGCAGCGTCAAAACCTTGCATATTCTTGAAGCAGGTGTAAGGATTGATACAGCATTGTGAGCATATGGCCCGAGAGCTTTGCTGGAGTTGTGTTATGATTGCAATCGAAGTCAAGCAATAATTAATCCAAAACATATTTTGCAATTTAGTTTTGTTAGTATTTTATAATAAGAATATAAAATATAATGTAAAAAAGAAAAAATATATAAATATTGATATTAAAAATATAAGAAATTAGTATAAAAAGAAAGACACAATAATTAATACACTTATAAATTAATTTTTTACAAAACCTTTGAAATTCACTGAAAAAAACATAGGTTTCAGGCAAGTTATAGTTAGGAATTAGCATTTAAAAAAACTTAGAATTTAATTGAAAAAACCATAGGTTTCAGCCATGTTATAGTTAGGAATTAGCATTTAAAAAACCTTGAAAATTCAGTGAAAAAACTATAGGTTTCATCCATGTTATAGTTAGATGGACATTTCTCCCATACAAAACCATTGAAATTCCTCCGTTATAGTTAGTTCAGCTAACTCTGACTTACGCGCCCGCAATGCACTGCTGATGACGTCACATATTACATCACTCATGACATGGTCAGTGACATCACTCATGACATCAGTGATGACATCTCAAATGACATCACTGATGACATCACTAAGGATATCATCCAGTGAATGTGTGTCTTTCTGAAAAGTAAATATTTTTTATAAATGTATATCTAAAGGTTGATGGCAAAATAAATGGGTAAATAAGTGTCTAAATGATTGCTTTTTTGTAAAATTGATTTTATAACTGACTTATTAGGTGTATCTTACTGAATAATGTATTAGCGAGTAATGTTTAAATATATAAATATCTGTATCAGTGTCTCACTTTGTGTATAAGTGGCTGCATGGGTTGGTGAGTAGCTATATGAGTGTCTATATGGGCTATTAGTTGATTTTTGAGTATCAGTATGAGTGTATGTGTGGTTAAGTGGGGGGTATTACTTAGCACATAGATGCATGAATGACTGACTCACTGTATGTATTTTGAAGACAGCATGTGTGCAGGACTCTATCAATGTATGAGTGTGTGTATGGGTGTGTTAGTGAGTGAACGACTGTCTCAATAGTATCTTTATGAGTCACTACATATGTGTTAAACTAGTGTGTGAGTATTGATGTATAAAACTGATGTACATAAGTAAGTATATGTGAGAGTGAGAAATTGTAAGAGTTCCTGTATAAATAAGTATGTGTTTCTATAAGTGATTGTTTAAGAGAGTAAGTATGTGTACGATTCTGTAGAAGTAAGTGTAGTGGTGGGTATATAGCTGTATATGCAAGTAAATGGTTGTTTGATTTGCATGTGTCAGTTTGTGTGTGAGTAACTCTATAGATGAGTGTTGGTGTGTAATAAGATGCATAGGTGTATGAGTACATATGATGAGTGAGTACATGTATGAGTGCGTATATAGAACTGTTAGTGAATGACTGGATGTGTATGTAGATTTTGGAATTACTGAATAGGATGTTCTAACTGGTATTTGTATCTCAATTTTTTTTTAAATCGTAGTTTCTATTTTTTGCTCCATGTGCTTTGTACTTCATCGTATTTGTTCCCTCCTAATCGTCCTGTAACTTTTAATATTTATTGCTATCTCACAGGGCCTACCCAAGCCTCTATTCTAATTGATCGTATATGGTTGATCGTAATATTACCTTCTGTGTCACAGTACCCTACTAGGCCTTTTCTAAATAAATTGTGCACGCATGAATTTCTGTGTAGTATTTTTGAACTGTGCCCCGTGATTTAGACTGTTTTGGTCCAATTTGTGTATTCATATTAGTATTATTTTTTTATTGTGTCACGTGGCCCTCTCAGCCTTGTTTTGCTTTATTTTTGTGCTCCACGTGCTTTGTACTTCATAGTATTTGCTCCCTCCTAATCCTCCCGTGACTTTCAATGTTTATTGCTACCTCACGTGGCCTTCCCAGGCCTTTATTGTAATTGATAGTATATGGTTAATCGTAATATTGCCTTCTGCGTTACTAGGCCCTACTAGGCCTTTTCTAAATAAATTGTGCGCGCATGAAGTTCTGTGTAGTATTGTTGAACTGTGCCCCGTGCTTTAGCCTGTATTCCTCCAATTTGTGCATTTATATCAGTATTATGTTTTTTACTGCGTCACGGGCCCCTCCCCGCCGTTTTGCTTTACTTTTCTACGGCACATGCTCTGTGCTTCATCGTATTTGCTCCCTCCTAATCCTCCTGTGACTTTTAATATTTATTGCTATCTCAAATGGCATTCCCAGGCCTCTATTCTAATTGATCGTATATAGTTGATCGTAATATTACCTTCTATGTCACAGGGCCCTACTAGGCCTTTTCTAAATAAATTGTGCGCGCATGAATTTCTGTGTAGTATTTTCGAACTGTGCCCGTCATTTAGCCTGTGTTGGTCCGATTTGTACATTCATATTAGTATTTGTTTTACTGCGTCACATGGCCCTCCCACCTCTGTTTTGCTTTATTTTTGTGCTCCACGTGCTTTGTACTTCATCGCATTTACTCCCTCCTAATCCTCCTGTCACTTTTAATGTTTATTGCTACCTCACGAGGATTTTCAAAGCCTCTATTCTAATTGATCGTATATGGTTGATCGTAAAATTACCTTCTGCATCACAGGGCCCTACTAGGCCTTTTCTAAATAAATTGTGCGCGCATGAATTTCTGTGTAGTATTTTTTAACTATGACCCGTGCTTTAGCCTGCATTGCTCCAATTTGTGCATTTATATCAGTATTATTTTTTTACTGCGTCACGTGCACTTCCCAGCCGGTTTGCTTTACTTTTCTGCGGCACATGCTCTGTGCTTCATTGTATTTGCTCACTCCTAATTCTCCAGTGACTTTTAATGTTTATTGCTACCTCACGTGGCCTTCCCAGGCCTCTATTATGGTTGATCTTAATATAACCCTACTAGGCCTTTTCTAAATAAATTGTGCATGCATGAATTCCTGTATAGTATTTTTGAACTGTGCCCCATGCTTAAGTCTGTATTGTTACAATTTGTGCATTCATATTAGTATCATTTTGTTTACTGCATGACTTGGCCCAACCAGCTCTATTTTCCTTTTTTTCACCCATGAATTTTAAAATTTAGTACTGCCTCACATGGCCTTCCCAGGCCTGTTTTCTTACATATTGTGCTTTCATAAATATATATATTGCATTTTTGTGCTACGCCACGTGCTTTGTGTTTCAACGAACGTACTCTCTCCTAATTATCATATTTGCTCCCTTTTAATGCTCCAATGACTTAACATTTCTTGCTTCCTCATGTGACCTATAGTAGCTTTTTTCTGTGCTCTAGTTGGCCTACGAAACCTTTACCTCCTCAGACTAGCATAGTTTTAATTCATAATAATTGTTGCATTTATAACTTTGACACTACAGTGTTGTACTAGCCCTTTATTTGGCTTAGGTTACCTAACCATTTTTCCCTCTATCGTACATCTTTTTATAACATGCTTTCACCAAAATACATGTTTTCGACACTTCACCACTTCATGATCAGTCTTTAAATGCAATTGCTGCCTTTTTTGAAAGTGTAATGGTAATTGTTTGTCCATGATTAAAATGTTACTCTTGATAGTTACGTATACCAAGGCTGCTCATGTACATGCTACAACTGTGCCACCCACACAAGAAACTCTAAATATAAAAATCAAGCCTATCACTGCAGGGCCTGAGCTCCCTTTGTTAAACTGTCATGTTTTCAAACTGCATCCATTTGACAGGCCTTACCTCTGTATTCGTATAGACTGTACTCGATATCCCCCGCTTAAACTTTCTGCACACAATACATTTTTCAAACTACTTTAACACCTTGGGTGCTAAGCCTATTCCCCTCCTGTGCTGAGATTTACAGAATCCCCTTTTTCATGACGAGCTCAGCTCGTCATGAGCACACGAGAGGTGTACCTCATGACGAGCTGAGCTCGTCATGAGCATTGAAGGGCTTAATATAAAAAAAATATTTTGGATTAACTGTTTGTGTTTAAGAAACTTTTCTGTTAGGTTGTTAAACTAATTTCTTCTTTAACAAATGTTACTTTTTCAAAATGAATTTGCAGGAAGAATAACCAGTGATAATTCACCAGCATCTGATCAATCTTCACAACGTGATCAATCTTCACAACGTGATCAATCTTCACAACCACGTTCTGCTACTTGTAAATTCTGAATACTATACCTAATAGCGTATGATGTAAATATTGGTTCATCTTTAGAAGCTCGTGTGCTTTCATATATTTTTACAAATAATTAATACCTTCCTATCCTGAAGTCGGCGATGTCTTCGCTGAATTGTGTGCGGGGTCCTGGGGGTCTGTAGATGAGGGTGCCTCTGAGGGTGGTCTTTGGGTCGGTGTGGATCTGGAAGTGCAGGTGTTTGGCGGTTGTGAGGGTATTGTCGGTGTTGGTCGTGATGTGGATGGTGTTCTTGTGGACGATGGCGATGCCTCCTCCAGTCTGACTGACTCGGTCCCTCTGGGTGATCTTGTATCCGTCGGGGATGGCGATGACGATGTTGGGTGCTGAGGAGGCGTTCATCCAGGTTTCCGTGAGGAAGGCGATGTCTGGTGATGTTGTGTCGATCGGGTTCCAGAGTTGGACGGCGTGTCTGTGGACGGAGCAAGTGTTGAGTAGGATGCACTTCAGGTGGTTGCTGTTGGTGTTTGGCTTGGCGGGTGCGGGTGCAGTGCAGGTACGGATGCAGGAGAAGTTGCAGGAATGACAGCCAAAGGGTCCGTGGGTGCGTCTCGGTGTGGCTCGGTAGCAGCCGGTAATCCGACCGGTGTTGAGAGCGTTGAGTTCGGATGCGTCGAAAGTCCGGCGGGTGTGGTGGCCACTGCGGAGGCCAGGGGGTCTGGCGCTGGGGGCGGTCCAGGAGCGGACGGGCACAGACAGGCTTACCTTTGGCGCACCTTCGGTGCTCAATCGGTGCTCCCGCTGCGCGCGTCCGCTGCGCGGTCGCTCAGGGGGCGTCATAAGTAAGGAGCTGGGAGGGAGGAGCAGCTGGGTGGCGGGAACGGGGCGGCGAATTGTGTCACAGGGGGCGGGCCGCAGGTAGGCAGTGGCGAGAAATCCAAGGGTCTGCGGGCAGCGGGGATCCCAGGAGCTGTGGGCGGCGCTCGAGGGAAACTGCAGGTAGGAGGCGGCAAGGCAAGACAGGCAGGAGCGGCAGCAGAGGGTCGAGCGACCAAGCCCTGAGGAGAGCTGAGCGGTCACAAGCTGAGGTCCCCTTAAGTAAGGAGCCGGGAGGGAGGAGCTGCTGGGTGACGGGAGCGGGGCGGCGAATGGAGTCGCAGGGGGCGGGGGCGCAGGTAGGCAGCGGCGGGAAATCCAAGGGTCTGCGGGCAGCGGGGATCCCAGGAGCTGCGGCCGGCGCTCGAGGGAAACTGCAGGCAGGAGGCAGCACGGCAAGGCAGGCAGGAGCGGCAGCAGAGGGTGGAGCGACCAAGCCCTGAGGAGAGCTGAGCGGTCGCAAGCTGAGGTCCCCTACGGTCCCCTTAAGTAAGGAGCCGGGAGGGAGGAGCAGCTGGGTGGCGGAAGCGGGGCGGCGAATGGAGTCGCAGGGGGCGGGGCCGCAGGTAGGCAGCAGCGGGAAATCCAAAGGTCTGCGGGCAGCGGGGATCCCAGGAGCTGCGGGCGGCGCTCGAGGGAAACTGCAGGCAGGAGGCGGCAAGGCAAGGCAGGCAGGAGCGGCAGCAGAAGGTGGATGGAGTCGCAGGGGGGCGGGCCGCAGGTAGCCGGCAGCGGGAAATCCAAGGGCTGCAAGGGGAATGCAGTGTTTATCCACTGCATGCCAAAGAAATGATGGGGAATGCTATAGAGTTATTCCAAATGAAAGAAGCAAAAGGAAGTCCCATTAGTGTATGAGAAAAAAGCTTGGAAGCTTGTTGTTTCCCTCAGTTGTTTCCTACAGGAAAAGGAGGACGATATGATGACCGACCTGTGCAGATTCCTGCATCTGAATACCGGACATCAATATTGTATGCAGAAAATCCAAGATTTCAATAAATTATTCCATATTTGTTCCATCTTTTGTTTGAGAGTGATTTGTCTGGACGTTTTTATGCAGAAAACCATATATTGAAAACCGGTGTACATCTGCAAAATGTTTCGGCAAAGAAATGTATGCATAAAATACAGCAGAAAGATAATATTTTGGAATCTCACCTCATTAATCTCATGGCATGTCAGCGTGGTAGTAATGAGTACTGGTACCGTTGTCATGGAGAACTAAAATGTATGCTAAGGAACTTAGAAACTCCTACATAGTTCCTTACTCCGAGCTCTGCTGACTATGCTTGGGATTATTTACTTCAATTTCTTGATTACACAAATTCAAATATACTAAATTATCAAAACAAGACACCTAGACAATTGTGCTCTTTGGATCCAGTTAATGTATGCAGGTATTTCAATCACAGATTTGAAGCTTTGATGTCTTTTTATCACCAATAAAAAAAATCCTCCTCTTGGAGAGGTTCTGGAATTCTTTTGGAGAAAGTAGTATCATGCGAGAGGTGCTTCTCACATACATATGCTTATATGGATCAAAGATGCTCCCAAATTTGGTACAGACTCAAATGATACTGTGTTGTCTTTTATTGAAGAATATGCTACATGTGATATACCGAAAAGTACAAAAGATAAGGACTTAAGACAATAAGTCTTATACTTCGAAAGCCATAGTTGTGGGAAATACTGTCGTCAAAATTAGAAATTTAAGGACAAATTCTACACCAAATGTCATTTTAGATTTCCACGTCCTGTAATATCAAAAGAAAGAGTGAACAGTTTTATGTCATCTTTGCAACATACTAATACAAGAAAATCTCCAAAAAATACCTACAACTTAAGAAGAAATGAAGAGTCAAAATACATAAAAATACTACAACCCAGTCATTTTATCCATGTGCAATGCTAACATGGACATTCAATATGTTGCAAACAATTCTATTGCTCATGCTCAATATGTAACATCCTACATAACAAAATCAGAAAAGACAGAATTGAAGGAGATGTCGGAAGAGATTTCCAACAAGAAGAGTCTAAGTAACAAATTATATAGTTACACTTTTGAGCATAACAATATTCAGATGGCTTATCATGTGCAAATCTTTACTCCAAATTGAGAACAATAATTTGGGTGAGTCTAGCTCATGCTGCAACACGAAATCAAGTACTTAAATCTGTGCAAGAAATTGAATATTTAGCTGAAAAACAGCCAGAAAGTATGTCTATTGTAATGTATTCATTCATAACACATCCTACACTAACTGTTGAAAGATCCCTCCCATTTTATTCATTCTACTTTGATTATCTAATAAGACCCATCTCTTCTGAGAATCCTGCCAAATAGAAGAAAGATCACCATAGTAACAGCAATGCACTCATCTTACACCTATTCTTCAGAAGGAGATTTCATTCCTGAAGAGGCTCCAAAGAAGAAGAAAGAAGCTCTAATTTGGAAGATATTTACTTTCCCCGAAGGATAAAAAAAGCTTAATGCTCTATTAGTAACCTGCAAAATTGTACTTATGAACTTTTCTGTTATTTGAAATAGTCTATCAACCTCATAAAAAACAAGAAACAGGACCATCTCTATCCTCAACATTAATCAATGCACATTTATCGAGCTTTTTTGTTGTAACAACTACCCCAGCTGAAGGCACTGAGACATCTGCACACTTACTGCCTTTCTTCCTAGGGTTATCAATTATTCTTCCTCTAATACAAATTCAAAGTCCAGGCCCTTTATTGAGCCTTCTTGATAACTACTTCCCGTGAATAGCAGTGCGTAATTTCCACACTTGCAATCTTTCTTGTGACGCACAGTCTGTGTAATGAGCTGGGAATCCAATGATCAACTTCCCTGATAAGACATATTTTGTGCTTCTGCACCCTTTCTTACTTTTTACCTCATTCATCTTCCATTCAATGAATATATCATCAACACATACACACACTTACTTGCTGCCTTTCTTGGCTGAAGTTATCAATTACTCTTCAGTTTCATATTCTGATTTAAAGTCAAGACCCTTAACAAGCCTTTTTCATGCAGATACCTCCCTGGCAGAAGACAGTTGAACATTTTGCACGTGCTGCCTTTTTTCGCAGGGGTTATCAATTGTTCTTTAATCTCATATTCTGATTCAAAGTCAGGGCCCTTTACCAAGCCTTTTTGTTGTAGCTACAACCTCGCCTAAAGTCAGTAGGTCATTTCCACACTTGCAGCATTTCTTATTTTTTACATTATTCATCTTCCAACCAATCAACACATCATCTAAACATACACACACCTACTTGCTGCCTTTCTTGGCTGTGGTTATTAACTATTGTTCGATTTCATATCTTTATTCAAGGTGCAAGCCCTTTATCAAGCCTTTTTGTTGTAACAACTACCCCGGCCAACAGCAAGCAGAAATTTGCAGACTTGCTGCCTTTCTTAGCTGGGGTTATCAATTGTTCTTTAATTTCATATTCTGATTCAAAGTCAAGGAGCTTTATCGAGCCTTTTTGTTGTAGCTACGACCCCAGCGGAAGGCAGTACAATATTTGCACAATTACTGCCTTTCTTGGCTGCGGTTATCAATTATTCTTTTTCTAATACAAATTCAAAGTGCAGACCCTTTAGTGAGTTTTCTTGGTAACTACTACCGATGAATGGCAGTGCATAATTTGCACACTTACGTCCTTTATTGCACCATTTCAACCACACAGTGTATGTAATTTATATAGTTGCTTCCCTCCTTAGATGTACTGACAGTTTCTTAGGCATCCACTATGGAATCCGACTCACAGTCTATAATGCCCTGAAAAACAAAACACCCACTTCTTTTACAAGGCAGTGCATAGATTCAAAGTCTGCTGCCTTTCTTAATTTTCACTTTTTTCATCTTCCACTCAATCAACACATCATCCACAAATATACAAACCTACCTGCTGCCTTTTTTGACTGGAGTTAGCAATTATTTCTGAATTTCATATTTTGATTCAAAGTCAATGCCCTTTATAGAGCCTTTTTATTATAGCTACTACCTCAGCCAAACACAACACAACACTACAACACTATAAAAACATCACTATAAAAACATCTAAATCTACAGCACTACATGCCAAAAAGAAATACTTACTGTGCAAGTGACATTTTCCACCTGTAACATATAAGATCTGTTGATAGAAAAGACACATGTTCTCAGTCAAGTGAAATTAGTTTTTGTGATATATGTATTCTTATAACGCGTGTAGGAAACAGGACCATTCCTGTCCTCTTATACGCATATGACGCTGTGTTACTACCTCAAACACCTTTAGGTCTCCAGAGGCTGTTGGAAACATTTGGGACCTTTATGAATTCCCTGAATTTGTTGGTAAATATCTCAAAATCCCATGCCTTGACCATGGCACAATGTAAGAATACAACTAAAACCTTTTACTGTAACGGGGCAGAGCTCACTAGAGTAAAGGTTTTCACATAATTTGAAGAAAGATGCTCTTGGGCCCCCCATCTTAAAGCCCAAAAATATACTGTGCTGAGATCGTCATCAGCATTACTAAGCTTTGCACGGTGATTGGGAGCCAAGCCCTATGAGACTATTCTCGCCATCAATTAGTCAAAATCCCTGTCTTTTGTCACTTATGGTGCAGCTATTTGGGAATACAAACAATCGGCAGAGTTCCAGATGGCAGAAAACACATTTTGTTTGCTCCCTTCAGTCCATCCCCCAATTTGGCTCCTTTCGTTTGCTGGATAAAAAACTTGCTTTACCCTAAACTCACATTGTACCACCAGATCTTAAGGGATTGCTTTGCCCTAGACAAACTTTAGCAAAATTGATTGGCTGTCATATGTCAAGACGATGTTTTTTTTTAACTCGTGGGGCCAGATATTTACCAAGTTCAAGAAGGAATTAAGAAAACTAACCTAAAATGGATTAAATCACAGTATTTGAGTTTACTGGGGCTAGAATGGGAGGTTGAGGAAATAAAAAAAAAACTGGCTAGGGCTCACTACTTATTAATCTTATCACCATCACTTGAACCCTATCTAAGCATTGTGACAAAGCCCCTCTATTGTTGGCTTTTGACCAGGTTTTGCTTCAACCTGATTCATTTCTCGGTGGAAAAATTTTAAGGATGGTGTAAACCGGAAGAATCAGCCCCGTGTAACTGTTATAGTTTCACAAATTAAAAAAACACTATGCACTTTATAATGTTCTGTGATTTTTATAATGAAATTAGGAAGAAGACTTTGATTCTGCTTTTGAGGGGCAAGAGCTTTCTTCAGATTAGACCAGCATTAATTTACCTTCAATTGTTAGACAATACCTGGAACATTTTTAATATTGCTAGCTTTCTTGTTGCTGCTGTTCGCCTTAGGAAACAAAGATTCCCACTGATGATTGAACTGTGTATTCCTCCTGAATTTTTAAATACCATGAATTTCTTTTACTTGATATATCTTTCTAGTTTTAAATCATTTATATATATTTGTGTACTAATGATCTACAGTTTTATATCGCCTATATCTATTGAATTGTCTTGTGTTTTGTATTTGTACTTTTTTGATTTTCCTTAATCGAATAAAGAGGTTTGAAGACTGAAGAATATAACATCTCATAACTGAATAGAGCTTCTAAAATATTTCATCCTGTATTTCATATTCCTGATTATCAATTTAAAACGTCATATGATCATACTCGATGTCATCTCATGCTACCACAAAATCACATCGAACTTTAGTCTAGAAAATCACAGTTGATATCTACAGCATATATATCTTCCTCTTCATTCTCCCTACTTATAAAAATTATGTTTAGCTATTCTATGACACTGTTACTAATGTCGAAACCGTCTTTCAAATTGTTTTGTTGATTTTCCACACTGAATTTCTTATGTTGTGGGTCCTTGTACAAAAACATAAATACTTAACTTTATCTTCACTGAACTATCAGCATATGTGGTGATTCCTATGAAATATCTTAAGTATTTCTCTTACAATTAAAGCAAAAATATTTTCTACATGAGTGTATATTATTTTCGAAATATTATACAATGAAGTACAATAAATACAGTGCCACTCTGCATTGTCTCAAGTGCTTTATTTATTTATTTATACTACCTACTGTTTTGCAAACTTAAAACAATGACGGCAGCACTGGCTTACTTTGACTCACCCCATTATGTCTTCAATTAGGGTTGAAGGAGACAAAGGAAAGGAGTAAACTACATGTCTACAGAGGCACTCCTATATTTAAAACACTGGATGAAGCACTGAATAAATAAAGTTAGATACAAAAGAACATACATAAAAAATGGCTGCATTAAAGATACACAGAGGAAAGAAACACGAATACGACACTGAATGTTGAACACAAACTGGTAAGTCACCAAAAGAACAAAAAGGCTAAGAACACTGCAACGGATGCTACGCTGTGGAACTCATTGAGAAGAAAGGTAGAAACATACTGTAAATAAAGTTTAATTCAAATAAAGAAAAAATAAAAAAGATACATGGATGACAAAGTAACTGGAGTAATACTCTGTTCCCCAACACAAAAAAGATTTTACAGAAGTTATATGTACGAATTTTTTGGGAGCTGCAAAGGGACTCAATCCCCTAGGACTCAGAAAATAACATAGGGGACCGTGGGGAGAACCCCAATGCCCCCACGGTCCCAGCCAGCTCCCTGCATCATCGAGAACCGGCAATGCTTTCTCAGAGATGGCAGCTTACATGCTGCTCTCTGTAACGAAAAGCAATCTGCTTTCCTACTTGAAAGAGACAGCAGATTAACTTGCCCTCTCTTTCAAATAGTAAACCGGTTTGTTGTGCTAAAGTGAGAGCCGCGGCGCTCCCGCCCTACCATGGCAAACAGCAGTGCCCCAGGGATAGGCACCGCTAGACACTACAAAAGCAGACCCTGCAAAATGCTGGTCCCCAGGGCCAGCAAGGGTTCCAATAAGGGGGCCGCGTGACCCCGTCCCAACATTAAAAAGTCCCAAGAAGTGGAAGTCCCCGGAGCTGGGAAATCCGTGCCATGACGGACCCCCCTATTTTAAATGTTACTGCCCCAGGAAGGTGGCGGTCCTCAAAGAATGTAGGAGAGCCGTGAGCCCCCCACATACTTCAAAATAAACGGTGTCTGCCAACACTTCCTAGTATGAAGTGCTGACAGACAGTTGACAACAAATCAGTATGCACCTCGTGCTCGTAATTGTACGAATTTCCGTACGCGTACGCCATGATTTTTTTTCTTTCAAAAAAATATATATAGCTCAAACATCCATTTACGACCCCCTGAGCAAGCCTATAGGGTCCGAATGTTTCTACCCTGCCTCCTTTACTTTATTTCTCAACTTTATTTTACTGTTTTCTTGTGACTGTTCTAGCGTTGAGCCAGTCTAGAGGGTCAGAATGTTTCTAGCCTGCCCCCTTCCCTTATGACTCAACTTTGTTTTACTGTTTTTTTGTGACTCGGTTCTCGCGAAGCACAAGATGGCCGCCAGCAGTTCCTAGTTTTGTGTGTTGACAGACAGTTCACAGCCAATTAGCATGCGGCTTGCGCTCGTAATTAAATGGATCTCCGTCCGCGTGTAGAACTCTGTCTCTAGATATCGCTATGATTTTACTTGTAATTTTCTCAGAAACTACTGAAGGGATTTACACCATATAACAATCTGGGAACCTAAGTCTACCTCTCTGCCACATTTTGTGTAATTCCGTTCAGCCGTTCGGGCTGTAGCCCTGGCTAAAGGTCACTTTGGAAAATTGCATGGGAAAACTCGTTTTGGGACCTCTTTCTTTCTCATCCGCCACTTGACGAATCACCCCCAAACTTTCAGGGAAGGATCAGAACCGAGCAGGCAATTTTCTTGGAGAAATTCACAAAGATATATACCCCATCCCTTCTGGGCGGCATCTCAAACAAGCATGGAGCTTCCCGTAATCTGGCTTTCACCACAGCACACAAAGAAAACTGCGAAGCCCAACTGAGTACTTCACTGGCTTTATTATTTTTAGAAAGGGCAGGACATCGCCCCTACGAGTTTCGGCCGTTGATTGTAGCCTTGTTCACAGGAGAGGTGCATCACATTAAATCAGTCTTCACATTTGAACACATTAGTCATGTGACCTGGTACGATATTACCTATATATATATTCACTGAAAAAAACATAGGTTTCACACCAGTTATAGTTAGCTGGAAATTTTACTGATATAAAACCATTGAAATTCCCACGTTATAGTTAGATGGACTCACTATAACTTGCGCGTGCAATGCACTGCTGATGACATCACATATTACATCACTCATGACATGGTGAGTGACATCACTCATGACATCACTGATGACACCATCCAGTGAATATGTGTCTTTCTGAAAAATAAATATATTTTATATATGTATATGTAAAAGTTGATGGAAGAATAAATGTTTAAATAAGTGTCTAAATGGATGGTTTTTAAAAATTGATTGGTTAACTGGCTTAATAAGACATCATCAGCAGTGCATTGCACGCGCAAGTTATAGTGAGTCCATCTAACTATAACGTGGGAATTTCAATGGTTTTATATCAGTAAAATTTCCAGCTAACTATAACTGGTGTGAAACCTATGGTTTTTTCAGTGAATTTAATAGGTTTTTTAAATGCTAATTCCTAACTATAACTGGTGTGAAACCTATGGTTTTTTCAGTGAATTTCATAGGTTTTTTAAATGCTAATTCCTAACTATAACTGGTGTGAAACCTATGGTTTTTTCAGTGAATTTCATAGGTTTTTTAAATGCTAATTCCTTTGTATATCGAGTTTCTAACCTTTTTTTTTTTTACAATTTGCTGTTTTTTTTTAAGTATTCATTTTTTTTTATAATTTTTTTCTTTTGCGCTCTGGGAAGCTTTCAGCTAAGCTCTCCTGTAAGCTTCTCCGAGAGCTCATCTGAAAGCGCACCCAGAGCGCAACTGTCGTTCGTGAAAAAAAAATATGAATGAAAAGTTAATAATAATGCAAAACATTTCGTACCATACAAATAAAATTTGTTTTTTTTAATATGGAAAATGATTATGCATTTCTATAAAAGATTGATGACGTCACTTCGGCGCGCAACGTAAGTGCCCTCGGAAGCGCATACGTGCGCGGCGCCTAAACGCACGGAAAAGCGCCTACGATCGCGCCACGTTTGCGCCCCGGAAGCGCCTGCGATCGCGCTGCGTAAACGCACCCGGAAGTGCTCCGGAGCGCGCAGCGTATACGCGTCGGGTCATGTGACCCTAAAATAACACTTTTCATTGGTTGCTAACAGTTTTTTTTTACAATGAATGAAATCCCCACCCATTTCCTTCACTTCTTCTTTCACTTTTGTGACTGAAAGACCTGCCTTTTTTGCTGCTCCATATTCCTGGATTCATCATGGCTGCCAGACCATCCAGCAGTGAAGATGACTCCAATGATTTCATTGATGAAGAGCCTCCTACCCCAAAGGTGAAGGAACATTTCATCTGGAAATTTTTTAAGTTTCCAGCAGGCCAGAAGAAGGTGAATGCACCAAAAGTAGAGTGCAGGATCTGCAAACAGGTCCTGTCACGGGGTAACCCCCAAAAAAAATACTCTTTTGGCAACTTCACCATGATTCGCCATGTGGAAAGGAGGCACCCCCAGAATTTTGCCCGGGAAAGTGTCAGGGCTCTGGCACAGGAGGTTCCCAGAGATGGGGCCTCTACATCAACAGGAGGAGCAACTTCTTCTGGAAGAGAACAATCTCAGGGGCAGGTAGCAAACATTCAACCTGCATTCAACCATGGGGTCGTCAGATGCAGATACTGCAATCAACTCCTCACCTATGGGGAGCAAAGTGTCCTGCTCATGGTTCGGGCATTGGAGAACCATCACTGCCCTTCCCACCCCTAATTTTTTTCTTTTCTTTTTGCTCCTGTTGAGCAGTTTCTATTCCCTGTTTTTGTTCCTGTTCAGTTAAAAGAAGAAAACCAAAAGTTCTTTTCAGAACTACCTCCAATTCTCATCAAAGAGCTATAATCTTAAAAAATGAAGAGTAAGTGAAATATAGTGCATTGATAATTGAAAGGAGAATGAGTAAGAAAGAACAGAAAGGTATGAGAGGTGAAAGGAAGTGAAGTAGGAGGAATGAAAGAAGGTGAGTGTTAGAAAAGAAAGTTATGACACAGTGAATAAACTGGAGGCCTCATTTCTGAAAAGTGACGCATCGCTACGTGAAAATAGCGATGCGTCACTTTTCTGGACGCACTCCTTATGACATTCCAGATATGTCATATTTAATATATGACTAATCAATTCGCAAGGAGTTACAGATATGTCAGTATTTCTGACATATCTGTAAACACAAAAGTAACGCATTGCAGGAGTGCGTCACAAAAGTGACACAACTCCAGTAATGTGTCCTTTCACATGGAAAAAGCACCATGTGAAAGGTTTGCTGTGAAGCAGGCGCAAGATTTTGGCGCAACTGCATCCTAAAAGTGACGCACTGCGTCATTATTACCAAGCTTTTTGCAAGGAACACCCCCTCTGCATGCATTATACCTGACACTATTTTTTAAAAAGTGACGCATCTAGGTACATGGGTCACTTTTTAAAACTCTGCGCCATATTGTATCTGCATCAGGTATAATGTATGCAGAGGGGGCAATCCCTCGCAAAAAGCTTGGTAATAACAACGTACTGAAATCTATGAGATTTCTCTGCGTCACTTTTAGGATGCTATTGCGTCAAAATCTTGCGCCGGCCTCGCATCACTTTTATGTTTACACATATGTCAGAAATACTGACGTATCTGTAACTCCTTGCAACATGATTCGTCATACATTAAATATGACACATCTGGAATGTCATAAGGACTGTGGACAGAAAAGTGACGCATCACACCAGCAGTGTAATAAAATGTGCCTCGTTGCACTATATTTAAAGGATGCAACAGCATCCTAAAAGTGACGCAGTGAAATCTCAAACATTTCACTGCGTCGCTATTACAAAGCTTTTAGTGGGAGAACACCCCCTCTGCATGCATTATACCTCACGCAGATATAATGTGGCGCTTGATTTTAAAAAGTGACCCATCTACCTAGATACCTCACTTTTTAAATATAACGCAACGAGGCACATTTTTTTACACTACTGGTGCAATGCGTCACTTTTCTGTGCGCACTCCTTATGACATTCCAAGTAACGCATTGCTGGAGTGCGTCACAAAAGTGACGCAACTCCAGTAATGTGTCCTTTCAAATGGGGAAAGCAGCATATGAAAGGTCTTGCCTCAGTCTAACACCTGCTGTAAAGCAGGCACAAGATTTTGACGCAACAGCATCCTAAAACTGACGCAGTGAAATCTCAAAGATTTCACTGCGTCGCTATTACAAAGCTTTTTGCGGGAGAACACCCCCTCTGCATGCATTATACCTGACGCTATTTTTAAAAAGTGACGCATCTAGGTACATGGGTCACTTTTTAAAACTCTGCGCCATATTGTATCTGCATCAGGTATAATGTATGCAAAGGGGGCATTCCCCCGCAAAAAGCTTGGTAATAACGACATACTGAAATCTATAAGATTTCTCTGCGTCACTTTTAGGATGCTGTTGCGTCAAAATCTTGCACCTGCCTCGCATCACTTTTATGTTTACAGATATGTCAGAAATACTGACGTATCTGTAACTCCTTGCAACATGATTCGTCATACATTAAATATGACATATCTGGAATGTCATAAGGAGTGCACACAGAAAAGTGACGCATAACACCAGCAGTGTAATAAAATGTACCTCGTTGCACTATATTTAAAAAGTGACGCATCTAGATAGATGCGTCACTTTTTAAATATTGCATAACAATGCGCATTTTTTTACACCGCTGGTGCGTCACAAAAATTGACGCACAGGAAGCGCAAAACTAACAGCGCAAGGCCTTCATAAATATGGTCCTGGATTTTCCCCGTGCTTCGCCGGTGCGCGTACCATGCGCTTCCCCCGCGCAAAACGAAAAAATTTTTTTAATGCCCTGCAGGACCCTATTTTAGTCCCTACATCAAACCTAGGGGGTCAGAGGGGGTCTACTCTTCCCCCTTATGGTCATTTGCCCCTTTTTTTTTCAAACCCCTTGTGTCTCGATTTTACCGAGACACAAGATGGCGGCCGCTTCGCACTGTTTAGAATGTTTACAGACAACTGAGAGCCAATCAGCTTCCTGCGCGCAAGTCGCGTGTCGCGCCTGGAGCGCACTCCGGTGCGCGCACGGGAGAGCGCCTATAGATATATATATTTTTTTGAACCTAAATTACTCAAAATCCACTGGAGCACATATCTTGAGACATAGCAAAGGCACATCGGGCTACCAGTCCCTACAATTTTGCCAAGTTTCGTGGAAATCCATTCAGCCGTTCGGGCTAAAAGTGAAATCGACCGCCCTATGGAAATTAACATGGGGAAAACGCGTTTTGGGACCCCCCTTTTATCTCGGCCCCCGCTTAATGTATCCCCCCCAAACTTTCAGGGAAGGACCGGACCGCCATGAGACCATTTTCCTGAAAATTTCAGGCAGATTCGTCAACCGGCGCCAAAGTTATTCAAAATAGAATGTTGAGATTTAACATTGAAAATTATCCTAACTATAACTACCTACTGGCGACCGCCAGTAGGTAATATATATATATATATATATATATATATATATATATATATATATATATATATATATATATATATATATATATATATATATATATATATATATTACGCTCAAAATTCCCTTCCAGAGGCAAAGGATTGACGGCACTCCACAGCTCCAAAACTCAGTTGTTAAAGTTCAATGTTTAATTCAACAATTCAGCATTTCAACAGAACGCGTTTCCGCATCGCGCATTCATCTGCTGTCACTCACATCAGTTTCATGTGCATTTAAATAAAGATAGAAATTTACGTCAATCTGATGTTCAATCAACACAAAAGAGAGACCAAATTCATAATAAACACGGCGGCCATCTTATAGTGGTTGCCATAATGCATCAATTATATAGCATTTTTACATATATATTTTCACAGAGGTGAGCCACACTCATTGTGGTGGTTAAAAACTTATTTTTCCAGGTGTTTTCCTTATATATTTCGGTCTTTTCAGACCTTCTTCAGAGGACAGCCGTTGAATCTCAGAACCCCAAAATGCAACCTCCGATGTAATTTGTATTATAGTGTCCCCAGGCGGGCTCCTGTTGGCAGTGCGGCTCTATGCGGGACCATGCCTAAAATAATTTCACAGTTTCGCTCCGAAGAACAACAGAAGTTAGCCGCACTCATTGTGGTGGTTAAAAACTTATTTTTCCAGGCATTTTCCCTATACATTTCGGTCTTCCCAGACCTTCTTCAGAGGACAGCCGTTGAATCTCAGAACCCCAAAATGCAACCTGAGAGTGCTTCTGATGTAATTTGTATTATAGTGTCCTCAGGTGGGCTCCTTGATGGTTTTGAAGTGAAGCATGCTGGTTACTGTGGTCCGTTGGGGTATATGTTCTTACCCTGCAGTGGGCGATGTCAGCGTTTTTGTTCCCTCACAATCCCCAAACTGACAGCCTGTCATGTCGATGGGGAAGGAGCCAAGGTCCAGTCCTTGGTGGCAACCTCCTGCCCTATTTCCTTTAGCAGTTTCACAACAGCGCTCCAATGGCGGGCAGAATGTTGGCGCTGTTGTCAGCGGTACGGCTCTAGGCGGGACCATGCCTAAAATATATATATCTAGGTTTATATTTCTCTGTAAAACATTTCATGGCATGGTAATGCATAAAAACATACATAAAACTAAACAAATATACGTAGTTTATTTACATTCCACACATAATTAAATGTGTTAAAATATATACAAACATATATATATATATATGGATTAAATATATGTGTATATATATGTATACATATTTATATCAAATATATTTTATACTCCTTTATATTCCTAAAAATCCAA
The DNA here is from genome assembly GCF_964263255.1 of Lissotriton vulgaris. Taxonomy (NCBI): domain Eukaryota; kingdom Metazoa; phylum Chordata; class Amphibia; order Caudata; family Salamandridae; genus Lissotriton; species Lissotriton vulgaris. Next base: position 299,208,428 of record NC_141691.1, on the reverse strand, counting down.
TAACCACTCAACCTCTACCCACCCTAAAATTATCCTTCCACCCAAAACCCCTACCCACCCTAAACCCTTCACCATTCATACTTTTACAACAAAATTTGTTGGGAAGCCATGCATTTTAAAGGCCTAAGCTTGGTTCTGATGGTCATGCGTTGTAGCAACATTTGCATTGTAACAACTACATTGTAATGGTATCATGTTGTAATGACCGCAATGCAATGGTTGTTCCCCATGCCGGGCCAGCCACTTTTGTTTTCTTAAATTGGGTCTTTGAACAGTTTTCTTCCTTCTTCAGAGTCATATCAAACTCATATTATCATTCACTTTTCTGCTGAATGTACACATTTACAACACTCAGTCCATCTATAGCAATACTTAGCTATCTACTTCTTACTGCCCTTTTACTGTTCCCTGAGTCCCGAAAAGAACAGTAAGAAGGGATATTATACCAATACCATTCTAACTTTTCAATATTGTCACAGTCCTTCACATTAAATAAACCCCTGAAGGATTCATGTGTTGATGGGGATCCCATTTTTGTTTTACACCTTTTTATTCCCTTTTCTTTTTGGTCTCTGGGACAGTTTTCCCAAAGTCCTCACCCTCATTCCTTGTTTTGAGATGCAGATTAATAGCATCTGGACCTAAGGAACCACAAACCATGGACATATAAACTTCTGACATAGTCTTTCGAAGCGCTTCTTACGATCCTGAAGGGGAACCACTGCTGAACTTCACAGAACTACACCTTCTTCATGAACGTTTATGAGAACTATCGAGGAGATGATTTTGAAATGGCCCATATATTTCATGCCTGAATTAAGCACCGGTGCCTCGCCATACTAATTTTTTACTGGTTTTAACACCTGCAAAAATACTGTTCCCCAAGTGTTAGACTCTTCTACAGGTGCCACCATTGACGGAGAAGACACATATTTAAAATCCTATGCCTAAACTTGGGTGTTGTTTCAAGATTAATCACTTTTAACTGATGAGGTTTTGCAAGCAGCCCAAAATGGAATTTCTTCTCAGTTTGTGGATGCTTGGCCCATTATAGCATTAATACTCTGTGGAATAGTTGCTTGAACTGAAGCTTGCACATTTTGTGCTGGTCCAGATGCTATTGCTTTCATAGTAGTACCTTGAAAGACATAGTGTTGAAGTCTCCTATAGAGAGATACTATCTGAATTAGTATCTATTTTACTGCAATTGTTAGATTAGCAACATCAGGAAATGGCGTATACCCATCAAATAGGGGCTAGGAGGCCCTATCACTTTTTAGGGGACCCGTTTTACATGGAGTCATTGACCAGCAAACCATGCTTGGTGTTCTTGATATCCTAACTGGACTTCTAAGTCTCAATAGCATTCCACATTGGGTATTAGTACAGAAGATCTGTATGTATTAAAATCCCCAGTATAGATATCTACAGTATCAAAATCGAGCCATGAGTAAAATATTGCAAAGGTGTATGCAGCATGTTAAAGACAGCATGTTAGGGACACCGTCTTGTTAGGGACAAACCAAACAAGGAGATTGTTTGTGACTGGTGCCCTGAAAGTTACCCCTGAGCTTGCACCTTTTTAAACAGAGTCAATAAAGATGAGATTCATGGAATATAATTCACAATAGATATAATCTTATGTATGACAATGAATCAATCAATCAATCAATCAGGGGTTTGTGTATTGCGGCTACTCACCTGTGAGGGTCTCAAGTTGCTGGGGAGAACGGAGGGCTGTTGATCTGACAGGGAGTTGGGGTCCAGTCAAAAAGACAGGTTTTGAGATCCTTCTTGAATAGGGTCAGCAAGGGGATTGCATGAGGTGGAGAGGCATGTTCCTGGTCTTCGCAGATATGTAGGAGAAATAACTTCCTTCTGGTTCTAGTCTTGTGGATTTGTGGTACAGTGGTCAGGGCCGATTGGGCAGAGTGGAGGTATCTGGTGGATATGTGGAATGAGTGGCAGCAGTTCAGATATGCTGGTCCTGCATCTTGAAGGGCTTTGAAAGTAATTATTTTGTTGACTGGGTGCCAGTGGAGTGCTCAAAGGTATTCAGTAATGTTTCTGCAGCAGGGGATGTTGTGGACTTGTATGGCTGCTACATTTTGAATGCTCTTTTGTTTCCTGAGGTGCTTCAGGATGACAACGACATAGAGTACTTTGCCATAATTGAGTCTGCTGCTGATGATTGCATGGATGGAATTAAACAGAAAGTGGCCAGGGTCTAAAGGGGGGTATGAGATTAAAGACCTGATAACACCCTACCTCTACAAGACTAATGACAAACACAGATGGGGTGCTAAGGTCATAGGTGGCCTCTACTGTCTAACAGGTACTTGAAGCATGAAGGTATAGACTGTAAAGATGAGAGAGGAGATCAAAGGTGAACTCATCAGCCCACCCATTGGCGGAACTTCATCATCTGGGTTTAAGAAACACCAATCTGGTGTCTACTAGGTGTCTCACCTTGATGAAAATGTGTACAACAACTAGTATTTAGTACACTAGTGATGGAAAGTAGTGTCTGAAGGGCTGTGGGGAGTGAAGAAAAGAAAAGTTGCAGTGTTGAAAGCAAATGTGCTATAGAAAGAGTGGCAACATAAAATTGACTAGCATGGTGCCTGGTAAACCTTTATTCAGACAGTCCCCATGGTGCCAAGATTAAAAGCAGAGTGTAAATGGATGTAAACATATATTACCATTTACAGATGGATAAATCAGTCGACATGTTTCAGCCTCGGGAGGCTTTCTTCATGACCTAATTAGACACTACTGCAACTGTGGTAGTAAGATTCAAAGTACATACCATGCCAAAGAGATTAACCTACTGTGAGTAGAAGATGAAGTCACGGTATTCTTGAAACCAACTGCTCCCGCAATTGAGCTGGGAGATGGCATCACCTCGCCTGGCGCTCGCTCAGGACAATGAGGCCCCGCTCTGTCCGTCGGTACCTCAAATCCCTTCTGAGTCGAGGGGAAGGTGCATGGATGACCTTGTTTCTGGATTTGGTGGGGATCCATCTGAATGTCTTTCAGATCACGCTAGCTAGGCACATTCCTTTGATGTTCCGCTGGCCAAAGGATCTACTTCTCCACTTGTCTGGACCTCCAGGGAGCATCCTTCCCCCTTCCTCCCCTCTGCTGCAGATATGTACAGTGTGTCTCAACCCAGGCAGCCGTGCTGAGTGGCCAGGTGGTGGGGCTCCTATCCTACTGCTGCTCGAAGGAAAGTTCTCGGGCAAACCAAAGGGCACTGCGGCTGTGGTGCCTGCCCCTGTGCCCACCACCTACCCAGGAGTGGCCAGGGGCATGGTATGACCATCTCCCCAACCCGTGCAGTGCTGGGAGATGGTGTCAGTCTCAGCCACCTTCTTGGAGGCGGAGTCACCATGGCCAGCCAGCCCTTCTCACTGGGGGGCTCTGGCACACTGTTGCTTACCCTGACTGTCTCTTGAGTCCTAGGAGGCTGTTGTGGCCCTCCGCTGCCCCATGCAGGGCTGAATTCCCACCTTGAAGGCTGCCTCTTTTAGCCCAGGGTAAGCAGCTCCTACCTTCTGCTGGGCCAAATATCCACCTGAAATTGCTGGTAAGTGTATGATGACACGCATGACTGGGACTGCCACCATTGACTGCTCAGTATCTCTGCTTTCTTCTTCCCCTCCTAATATGATCTCTTTTCCTCCTTTCATTTGTTCTATTCTTCTGTCACTCTATTTACCTTCTGTCCCCTCTGTTACTTTATCACTTTCTTCTCCTTCTGCTTTCTGGCTTATCTCTTCTTTTCTCACCTGCTGCATTGTGCCTTTCCCTGCCATGTCCCCGCATCTGCTAGTCCCCTGCAACCCCACCCACCCCAAGTGCAGCTCTCCCCTATTCCTGCCTCCCTGCCCACTGCTGTCCAGCGGTCCCCCTCATGCAACTCAATGGACACTGTATCGTGGCAGATGGCAGCTGTACAGTTCCCAGCACCATGAACCATGGTACTAGGATCATCCATCTCTACGACACCAGCACTGCACGCCATGCTGCCTGCTGCTGGGCATCACCGAATGAGACTCAGGGACTTTTCCCCTGCAGATACTGCTGCTGCACCCTTAATAGCCACAGCACACCAGCCCCACACATTTCATGACCGACACATACCAGACCCGACTATCTCAGCTGTATCCTTTTCAACACGTGCTCCCTCCACAAAAACACAGTAAAGATCTGGAACCTACTCGACTCTGCCCACCCAACCTTGCCTTCCTCACAAAAACCTGGATGAGCTCCAGCTCCACCCCGGACATCGCCACTGCTGTCCCAGACGGCTACAAGATCATACACAAGGACCTAATCAACAAACTGGGTGGAGGCATCACCATCGTACAGAGAAGCAGCCTCTGCCTCACCACCCACTCAGATGATCATCCAACCAACATGCATCAGGAATACACAAAATAGAGATTCTGTACGCTGGACTAGCCATAATTTAGTGCTCCATACTGATTTCAAATCAATATTGTCTTTCCATTTCACATATCCTTTTGGGGCTAAGTTGTGTATTACTTCTTTTGTGTGTTAGAACTACCCTGAGATGTAGTTATGCAATGCTCCTATTGAGTATATTTATATTGGGGTCGCTAACCATTAGCCCTGTGTAAAAAAATTATGTACATAATGATGATAACAGAACAAATCAGCATAATTAGAATTTAAATATAAATCCTCAATGTCAAAGACGTATACTATTGCAATTCTGAAAACATGGAATTTACAGCATCAACATCCCAATCATCTGATTGCAACCCAGGCACTTTTACATCACCCATGGGAACACAAAACACAAAATGCAAATGTTATCAGCAGGGTCTCTGTTGGACCAAAAACATTGAATGGTACTCTATCCCATACAATTACATAAGTGACTGGGACTGGTGACTTGTTAACAAGCGACTGGTCTTGTTTAATTTCATGTGAGGAGGAAAGTGGGAACAAAATCCTATCAATAAGTTCTGCAGCAGAACGTTCTAGGAGATAAAGGCCATTAATCTAAAGGAAAAAACTGTCTCAAATCCAATCCACATGAACAGGAATATGATGAAAAACATGATCCAGACGTATATACATGGTGGAACCAGGTAAGTAAGTTTTAACTAGTAGACAAAAACACAAATTTGCGGTGATGTTGGTTCTAAAACAGAAGAAAATGAAGAAGTGTCTGAAGAACAATTATCTTGATCAGCAAAGATCTAGATGTAGACCTAAGAGTTGCACTCACAAAGGGGCTTTAAGGGGTGGATCAGAATAAATGATTACCATTGCAGAGTGTGAAGCAGGCAAAACTAGTACGAGGTCAACTGAAGACTTGACATCCCCCTCTGGCAGCCGGGAGAATCAAAAGCAACAGACCTCACAAGTAAGCATGAGTTGAAAATTCGTTCCGCTCGTGGTATTTGCGCATTTTTCACGATTTCGCGATCCGCGAATCTCGCAAAATCAGGGTAAACTCGGCGAATCAGCGGGGACGAATTTTCAGCCAAGCACTTGCAGGGTTACAGCAGCAGGTGCAAAAGTTGAAGTTAATTTTTTGTAACCTTTTACAAAAGGGTTAAAAAGAAATGAACTTCAACTTGGGCACCTGCTGCTGTAAGCCTGTAAGTGCTTCTTGGTGCCTCGTTGCCTACTTGCAAATATTCTCTGACCCTGCTATAACCCTTGAAGCAGGGTCAGAGAATAGTTACAAGTAGGCAATGAGGCGCCTGTCACGAAAATTAAACCTCAACAGGAAGCACTGACAGATATAAAAGCAAGCATTTGCAATGCAATAGGTCTCGCTTTAAGAAGGTTTGAGGTATTGGTCTTGTAAATGACAATTTTTTTTATTCATGTGTTGGTTTTGAAAATAGCTAAATTAATAGCTTTGACATTTACAATGCCAATAGTTATAACTTTCGCAAATGTGACACCTATAGCATTTGTAATGTAATATGTTTTGTATTTACGTGACTTAGATGTATTGATATTACAAATTACAATGGCTTTTAATTTTTTTAAATAATTAATACTTAAATAAAAGTGATTTTAATTTATAATGGCAATAGCTTAAACTTTTGTAAATAACTTTTGTGAAGATTATGTTCAGTGTATTTTATTGTGACGAAAATCAAAGAACAGAAGTGAAATATTAACATATTTTTGTGACATTTGTAATAAAGCTGGAAACATTGAGAGTACATATTTGAACCAGTTGTTGTTGAATGGTTGCGCAGATTGATGCTGGGGTGGCGCTGAGTGGTGCTGTGGTGGTGCTGAGTGGTGCTGTAGTGGTGCTAAGTGATGCTGTGCTGGTGCTGAGTGATGCTGTGGTGGTGCTGAGTGGTGCTGTGAAGGTGCTGAGTGGTGTTGTGATGGTGCTGAGTGATGCTGTGGTGGTGCTGAGTGATGCTGTGGTGGCGCTGAGTGGTGCTGTGGTGGTGCTGATTGGTGCTGTGGTGGTGCTGAGTGATGCTGTTGTGGTGCTGAGTGATGCTGTGGTGGTGCTGAATGGTGCTGTGGTGGTGCTGAGTGATAATGTGGTGCCGCTGAGTGATGCTGTGGTGGCGCTGAGTGAAGCTGTGGTGGCTCTGAGTGGTGCTATGGTGGTGTTCAGTGATAATGGGGTGGTGCTGAGTGATGCTGGGGTAGCGCTGAGTGATGATGTGGTGATGCAGAGGGCAGAAAGGCACAAAAAGCAGTCTAACAAAGGGCAGAAGGGCAGAAAGACAAGAGAAAAATTAGTCTAACAGAGGGCAGAAGGGCACAAAAAACTGTCTAATAGAGGACAGAAGGGCAGAAAAACAAGGGAAAAACGAGTCTAACAGAGGGCAGAAGGGCACAAAAAATGAGTCTAACATAGGGCAAAAAGGCACAAAAACGAGTCTAACAAAGGGCAGAAGGGCAGAAAAACAAGGACCATCCAGATTCAGAATTGGAAAAAGAGGATTATTCACAGGTGTCCACGGCTTCAAAAGTCACAATGGTGTCATTTGCTTTCGCCTCCAGAAACTGGTGGAGACTCTGGCACACTATGGTAACTTCCACTGCGCTGTCAAGGAGAGTCACCGCCCAAGTCCTGCCCAGGAAGAGCGTTCTTAGTGTCTGGATCATACTTTGCTGAAAAAGCAGCAACTTTCTTCTTCTGGAAAGGGGCTCTATATGGAGGTGGTTCCTCTCGCTTAACCTTTATGCCAAAATAGTGTTGTGGGTCCTGCTGGAATTGCAAGGACTCACCCTGTTTGCGATCTTGCTGGCCTCCAAAGTAATACTGTTGGTCAGACAATTCCGGAAAGGAATGAGGGTCAGAAACCTGAAACCTCTGAGGAGTTTTAATTTTAGATTGATCATGTAAATCATATCTACATCAGCAATATTAATTGTCAACTCACGTTCCAGGTCAATGTCAGTCACCGTCAAAAGGCGTTCATGAACCATCAACGCTTCACATTTAATATTTGAAAGAATAATTTTGTAGACTACTTGAAAAATACCCAGCAACTTCATTCCAAAATCCAGGGCAGAAGCTACCCCATGTTTATTCTGTACTTGTTTGAGAACACTCAGAAGAACGCTCAACGAGGGGGTGCCATAACAGAGTGTATATTCTGAGGCAAAGACAGTCCCCCAGGGGTTGAGGTCTTCCAAAGTGGGAATCAGACCACTAGGCAAGCACATAGTAAGCATTCTATGTTTCTCATCAGGATCCGTAAGAGGTAAGATCGCATCAAATTGATCAATTTTCGGAGCAATCGAAAATAACAGTTTTGTGAGGACGTTTGTCCATCTCCGAATTAATATTAATGGGGCTGATAACAAGACTCCCACCATGAGCAGCCTGCACAAGAGGTGCAGCCACAGGCGGAGCCACGAGAGAAGTATGGGCAGCAAATGTAATGAGGCTCTATAGAGGAGACCTACCTGAGCATACATCAAATGCACATCTGCCAAATTGGCACTGAGATAATTAGGGCATGGTGTAAAACCGTCCAATACCGGCCAAGCGGCCCTGTCAACACTTAAAGGGACCATTTGAACAGTTGCAATAGGATGAGTTAGGGCACTGTTAAAATAAATCTGGTGCTCCCAGGCCGTAAGAGGAACTTCAACCTCTGAATATGGGTCATAAGCTGCCGAAACTTCAGCAGCATTATAAGCATGAATATATTTATCATTCGCATCCACAGTGGGAAAAGTAACCCAGGAGAAACAAACTTCGAAACATTTTGAAGTATTCTCCTTGACTACAAAAAGAACTGGAGATACCACATTGGGTGCTCCATGCTGCAGCAGATGTTGAGTAAAGGCTGCGCTGCAATGAGCCAGATTCACAAACTGTTGACTCATAAAGTCAAGCAACAATAGAACTAAAATGGGTCAAAAACCATTTATATTTCAAGCTTGAAAAACTACAGCAATAGGTCGTCCCTACTGACTGAAGAGCCAAAGCCCTAACACCACGGACTTCTCAGGCAAATGGTGCGAGATTACTGTGGACAAGGACAAGTGCTACTCATGGGTCCTGTGAATAAGTACCAGACCAAACATTGGCAGTGACACATTGTAGGGATTCTGTGGAGTCACAGAACTATTCTTGGAATCATAGAACTTTAGTATGCAGGGACTGAGTCATCCTACCACCTGAGTACTCATGAGCCTGGGATGGACTAGCTTATAGTGTCTCTTTTACCCTGTCACTCGCTCACAGAAGCACAAGTGATTAGACACCCCAGAACACAATACTCCTGACCCTCTCAAGAATCGTGGTTGTAGAACACACGCTTTGGCTCTCACACTCGTACTTGTCCACAATAAGTTCCGACAGATATACATGAAAAGTTAAAATGTTTATTTTAACTGTTGTACTCTAGTATGCAGTATGTGTGCCACAATATGTAGGAAAATGCCTAATACAAATACAGGCAGCATATTAAGTAATCCATAAATCATGAAAGGAGCTGTCATTGTATAAGACAGAATAGCCTAACCTCCCTCTTCTTCTACAGAAGTAAAAATTATTATATATCAGAAGATCTCAGGGTGTTTGCAGCAGACCCCGTACCTTAGCATATACAGATGAAAGTCCTGTATCTCAAGTGCTGTCATGATCTCTTCCCTGGAAAGATCCCTTTCCAAGTGTATGTTGTGACCTATTTGTGCATACCTACATGACAAAAGTATATGTTCCCAAACAACAGCTACATTTGTGTGTTTGGTCTAGGTGTTAGGGAATGAATAGAACAGAATAACAAGGGGCATTGTTCTTTGACCTTGTCTACAGTGTGCAGATTAAATCCCAGGAAAGAACAGAACACAAAAACAACAACAGGTTATGTATGAAAGTACAGTGTGGCACAAAGCAAAATATATTTGTATAGTAACGTGTGCAAAGCGAGGGCAGTCAGCAGCGTGCACATGCTAACATTGCAAAAACAACAATAGGCATGCACGGGACATGCGGTACCTTGTTCCTTTTTGCCTCTGAATGGGCACTTTAGGCTGGTGGGTTGTTTCTGTGGTAGCAATGGTAGTGGAAATAAGAAGGTTTGTAAAATTATTTACTGGTCACAATTTTAGACCAATATTTAGTACATCTTGTCCCAGTACCTAGGACATGATTGCTGTTAAGCTAAATCCTGATTCTTTTGGAGTGGGGGTGTGAGGGAAATCAACCAAAGCCAGAATTTTCAAAGTTAAAATATATGTCTTTACTTAAATACATTCACTGTGTACTAATAAACATACAACTTACCATTCACAAAACATCAGAAAACCATACATGCTTGTATGAGGGAACCCTGCATGCATTTTGCCTGCATGCCTTTACAATGCAGTTACGACCCTGATTGCGGTGTTACCATATGCTACTTTACCACACAAGTTGTTACAATGACTTTTATAGGGGGCATTGGACTTTGTAAGAGTATGAATTACCATTCCAACTCCGGTCCATGCAACAGTAAATAAGGTGTTGGACTTAAAAATCCGGCACGAGTCCAACAACGCGCCCTCTAAATCAAGTATTTGTAATGACTTGCAGGTTAAATAAACGCGTGGTAACATCGCAATCTGGGTGGTGACTGCATTGTAAAGGCAGGTCATTGTTGTGACTGCAGAGTAAAGGATGTTTCCCCTCATACACACCAACCCTCCTGATTTAGATGGTAGACTACCGTTTTCAAGGCTAGTCTCCTGCCTCTGGATTCCTGCATGCAGAAACCCAGTTCCTAGTTTTGTAATACTGCTAAATATTAAAATGTTGATGCCTTTAACTCACACTCCCATCTGCCCCCTCCAAGAATTACCTCCAATATCAAGGTAACGCTTTGTCCTTAATTCTTAATTCTTAGAGTGGGAGATTAAAGCATGTGAAAGGCCTCAACACTTTAGTTTTGGCAGTTTTCAATAGTGCAAACAAAAACAGAGTTTAGAATTCCGTTTTTGTTTGATAGAGTTTAGATCTCTGTTTTTATTTGTGCAATAAACTGCCAAAAGTGCTGATTGTCTCTCACCAATCAAATTAATAGACTCTACTCAGGCAGATTGGTTCTGCTCTAATATGTCAGTGGAAAAAAATACACTCTCCAAACTATTTTATATATCTCACACTTATCTGCTCTAAAATGTTGGCATGTATCAAAACACTGTAAATGTTGGAAAATATTAGAATGGTAATTTCACTAATTACATTATTTTACTTTTCCAAGCAGACATTTGTCATATTTCCCGTTGGGTGCCAGGTCTTGTTCATATGGGTTACAGCAAGTCTGGAGCCATGTAATTATGTTTCCCCTTGTCTAAGACGGAGTCTGTGCTTACAGAGTGGTCGAGGCCATATTATGTAAACCAGTCTCGAAGGGCAGCTCCTATGACATTAGAAAGTATGATTATTTGATCTGGTGTCTGTCAGGGAATGAGGCGGGAGATGGAGTGCAGATCAGCAGGAAGAATGGTGGCTGGGCAGTCGGTTCTCTCAGGAATCACACTAAAAAAAGGAGTTCCAGAATAGAGCTTAAACAGGCACCAGGAGTTGCACCTGACCTAAGTAAACTCAAATCCCGATTGGGTTATCAAACTCCTTTCCAGAACCCCGTTTGGGTTATCGAACTTTCTGACAGAGTGCTCCGCCAGCACCTCTGCTCTCGGTCGCCTATTGAGTGCGTTGGGTCAGTGACAGGTCAGCTATTCGGACAAGTCGGATAATCTAACTAGCTAAGCCTACCTTAGATATACTATTTTCCAGGGCAGTGTACAACCCCCCAATATTGCAAGTGTGGTAATCCCACAATTTGATTGGTCAAAAGACGAGTAGAGATCATTACACCATATTGATATGAGGTAACTTACATTCTCTATTTAAATTACGTTCCCTCCCATAATTTTTTTTCCTATGCACTTTTATTCCACCTGGCAGTGAATGTATCAATAAAATACAATGTTTTAACAAATTGTACAATTCAGCTTCCTCTGGCATGCTTAAGAGGTCATGTTCTCATAGTTTTCACAGTTCATGTCTGATGCTGACATTGGTTCAATGCCACAGCTTCAATAGCTTGAGTTTTTTTGCACAGGCGCAGTTCCTCCTAAGATGGAGTTCAGAAGTACATTTCAGGCCCAAATGCGATACATACGAAAAATAGAATAGAAACAGTTTTAGAACACAGAATAAATGAATGCACTGTATACACTTATCTCTACTCTATTCCCATTACTTTATTTAAACTATTGCATTAGGGATTAAGCAAAACAAACAGCTTAGAAAAGCAGTGATGCACACTTTTGGCACGTTTAGGACACAGAAGAGCCATCTTAGTTTTAGTGAGCAGAAGCAAAGGTTTCCCACCAAGCGGAGTAATACGTCATGTCGTGTGGAGAAGTGTGGCTCAGGGGTTAGAGGCGGCAGACCCGGAAGCTGAGATCGGCCCTAGACCAGGGTTCAATTCCCCGCCTCGGCGGGTCTTGGGCTCAAAAATTTCACGTACTCGATAATTCTCGCTCCGGTGCCTTCTCGACTCACGGGTTCACACTCTGCGACTCTGGGCAATAGCTTGCTTAATCTCCACAACGGCCCCTCGCGGCGGGATGCCTGGCTTTCACCTTGTGGATACCCTGCCGGGGTTATCTCACAGGGGAATACCAGGATGGGTTCCCTAAGCAAGCGCCGGGAAGCCCTTTGTGGGTAGCTGTGCGCTATATAAGCTCAAATACATTTACATGTCACATGAGTGTGACAGACGAATTCGCAGTAGAAAATCACGCGTAGCAGCAGTCATTTTAATGCAAGCAGATTACAGTTAGTAAAAGCACATTGTCGAGCTTCCCCTAGATACTACAAATGTCATGAAATGCAATATTAATATGACAAAACATGTTAGTTAGTACATTAATATTATTTTCGAGAGGGCTGAATATAAGCAAGTGGCTTTACGTGCGTAACCTTGCTCCATCAACCTTAGCCTCAGTGTGGCCCCCCAGCATCAAATGGGTCCACATTACAACAAGGCTAGGTGCAGGGAGAATATACTAACCATCCTCAAGAAGTGTCAGAAAAGAAAGTCAACTAATACTTTTGCATTAACTAAATATTTCCATTTTACTCCTGACCCTAATATACTTTATCTGTTGTTGAAAATAAAAACAGGCCTCACTTTAAACAACCATTGTCCATGCCAGTAGGTGTGCTTCAAAAGGAATGCTGTACGGTAATCTGAAGAATTACAAGTAAGTAGCATGGAAATGGAAATATATTTTTGTGAAAGTAAAGAAATGTAGAATAATATTGGTGTAGATTAAAAGGTCAGGTGACAATTGCACTATCAAGCCAGAGCTAAAAATTAATGTACGTTAATGACTGCTGGCCTGAAAGTTCACGATCAGGCAGCTGGATAAATAATAAAAAGAATCACAACTGAGTGGAGGGGAAGCACTTTTTAAATCTGCTTGATAGAACCATGTATTCCTGCTCCCAATATGTGGGCAGAGCCAAAAAAAAACCTCTGTCACATAATTGCGTGGCAACAGCTGCCTGTCAAACCAGAGAATAAAAATATCAAACTTATTGCAAGTTGGATAGTTAAGTCTTTTATAGTTCATCTGTTCCATAAAGCATTTGATTTGAGGCCCTTAACTATTTGTGAACTTGCCTATTATTCCATAAATTAAGGACATTTTCCTTGTGTCACTATTCATTGAATACAAATAAAGCACAGTTAGGAGAAGCAAGTGCATTCTTATTTGCTTTGGAAAGCTCTCCCATAGCCAAATGTATGCATGTAAACATGTTTTAGCTGCAGCAAGTGTGTAACTGCTGCATTGATTTGTGTAATGACTTTTAATATGACCTGTGGTCTAAATTAACGTAATTGTAATTCTCAAAAAGAAATACAATAGGTGCCACTGCTTTTTCAGTTCAAAAGTGATTTTATTGAGGTAAAAGAATTCAGTAACACAAAAGGTATAATAACAACGAAAAGAAAGAAATTACATACAATGTATCTGTTAGAAATGGGATTTCTGTCTGGCTGAGGCTTGTGCCAAAGTCAGGCAGAAACCACCACTCTAGTCAGGGCAAGGGAGTCACACGCCAAGATAACCCCTGCTCACCCCCTTGGTAGCTTGGCACGAGCAGACAGGCTTATCCCGGAGGCAATGTGTAAAGCGTTTGCGCGCACACCCAGCAACAACACCCAAGGCCCACCACAAAGGAAACTCACACAATATCTTTGTATTATACCTCAAACGTTAGATAATACACATATACTTTACAAGGTGCCATGGGCACGGGCAAAATTTGGCAGGGGATAGGTGTACAGGACAGGGCCACATAGACCACTGTCTGGAATAATCACTTTTAGAATTAGCACGTAGAACATATAATAACTGTAGCACCAAACCAGCACATATAGCACACAACCAGTACTCACTGGTAATAGGTAAGTACCACCTACTCAACCCTAACCACCTTAGGAGAATGCCACGTAGGGAACCTGGACCTCTCTAGTAACACCTGTACTAAAAAATGACAACCACCTAAGTATCACTATACATTTAGGGGTATAGGGATAAACATTACACATGATGCATCACAACACATTCAGAGGAGTATGGAAAAGCACATGACGCATAACAACACATTCAGAGGTGCAGCAAAGAACAATAATGCAGAAATCACATAAGCCACAACCTGTGACTGTCCCCAGGCCAACTGACCTCTCTGGTGCTAGGATGCCCTCTGTCCCAAATGCCAGGGCAGGCTGTGCAGGCAGCCAAACAAGAATGCAGGGGGCCTAAACAGAGCAGCTGCACACTAAGTGCTGGGCAGCTGTAGTAGGGAGCCGGGCACCACTGTGCCTCCTGGCTGTCTTCTATGACTCTGAAATAAACACATGTGCCCCCAAAACGATGTGTGAGCCACGTGGGCCCTGAAGAAAGGCTGCTTTGTGGGAGTCCCTCATGGACTCTGATGACAAGGGGTTGTAGTCCGCCCTCTGGGGACTCGAAATCACTGAATGTCCCCTGAGCCTCCCAGGCTCAAAGAAAGAGTGCTCCCGGACGTTGGAGTCCCACTCTGGGACTCGAATAGAAAATGCCCCCAACTTCCGTGGGAGCGACCCGCTGCCAAACAGGGCCGCGCTATACCAGGAGGTCTGCCCCCGCAATGGGTGCGGTGCTCAGAATCACAATGGCCCCTTACAAGGTGGAGCCTCTCCAGCTTTAAACAAAAGCCCCCTGAGCCGTCTGGGACTCGCAAGCACAACACCGGACTCAGCTGCACTGACCATACTTTGCAGGGTTCCTCTGGCTCTGCTCCGGTCTGTGGGCGGGCTCTGCTGCCGGCGGGCTCTCTTCACCAGCAGCCCCTCAGCTGTACCTCAGTGCGTCTCCCTCATGGAGGCGTCTCTCGCCGGCGGCTGCGGGGAGCGTCCCTAGACTCTCTCTCGCCCGGTCCCGCTTCTGGGGGCTGGGTTTTCTGGTCAGCGGCAAGCGGGGCTCTCTCACTCGGGAGGGCCCCGCGGAGGTCAAGAAAGCTTCCGAAGGCTTCTCCTTCACTTCCTCACCAGAGCGTGGGGCGGGCTCCCGTCCCTTCTGGTTTCGGGGAGGAGGTCCTTCCGGGTGCCACGGGCAGCGCGTCGGACCCTATCAGGCACTCGCAGGCAGAAATTTCAGAGAAAGTTACGGGGTGGGCTCCCGATAATTAAAAGTAATAAAACGGACTAAGCATAAATTAAAATAAAGCGTTCCTTAGCGCTAGGGGGCACAATGATGCAAATAAGCGGGGTGGGCACCCAGCCGCAACTTGGTAAACCGGCTCGGTGAAATGCAGGGTGGGCATCTGCTGAGTAAATCAGCCACAAAGGGGGATCCCCACGCCAGGGAATCCCTCAGGGCCGCGAGCACTGCCCCAATCGGCGCTAATGCGTGGTTTCCAGACTAGGCAGGCCACCAAAGTCCCTAAGGTCCAGCAAAAGTCTTTTTAGCAAGGCAGGGGGGCAAGGCTGGGCCCAGGATCCAGTCACAGGGTCCTCCTAGACAGGAAGGCAATCCCCCCATGGTGGTCCTCCTGGCGCCCAGCAGCAGCAGCCCCCCTCAAGAAAGGATCCAAGAAGAGAACAACATTTCTGGGGACACAGTCCCTTTTTATCCAGGTAAATCCTTTGTCTTTAGGTGCAGGGTGGGGGGAAAACTAGTCGCAGCTGGTTTTTGGAGCACTGTGATGTGTTCAGCCACCCTTTCCATTCACTGGCCAGGCTAGGGACATTAGATACACCACAGGGGGTGGAGCCAGCATTGTGGGGGAAATCCAAGACCTATTCAGGTCCCAGGTGCATCCCTCCCTCACATCAGCATGCTAATCTCTCCACTCACCACCGGGGCTGACCCATCCAGAGTCCTGGAGCCAGGCTCACCAGCCAGCTCCAGTCAATCACACGCCAGCACACTCCCTGCACACGCACACCCATGTCTAGAAGTGGCACTTCCACACTAGACACATTCACGCCGCACACATCATTGTGCAGCCATCAAACTCACGAGTCCGCACATAACAGACTCAAGTCTGCACACCCCACGCATCAAGAACTACCAGGGACACATACATTCCCCATGCATTCCTATGGGAGGGCAGGCCAACCTCACTACATGCACGCACTTTACCCTGGGACACAGTGGTAAAGTGCGCAGAAACCAAAAATCAGTAAAACCAGGTCACCACACAAAGCAAAATGTTCTAGAGGTGAACCTGCCAGAAGGGCCAAGTCCAACAGTATCAATTTAGAATTAATAAATAGGAAACATTTGAACGAAATACAGTCAAACAGTCAAACATGTCATGTATAGGTAAAAGAACAATATTATATGGAACATCAGTATGGAAAGGAGGCTTATATAATATCAAAAACTTATACAACAAAATATAGTATAGGTTGAACTATATAATTTCTACATGAAGGAAGTCATGTAGGTTTAGTTACTTCTTGTTGTTGAGGAGTGTGAAACAGAGAACGCCTGGCGCTCATGTCAATAAATAATGTAACAGGTAACCACAAGTCCATACGCTTCGCTGTCATATGTAATGGGTAATTTGGGATACAAATGTCATATCTAGTCTGCGGTTATAACAGACAGCATACCACCATGCTTGGTAAGATAATTTAGTGAAGTCTTTCCAGTTTTCAGTAATTTGTTGAAAGGCCACTGCTAATAACAAAACTATTATCTTAATGTTAGAGTCGCAGGTATCCCAGATAGGGGTTAAGCTGCCTGAAAAGATATGTGACTGAGAAAAAGGTGACTGGAATTAAGGATGGAATTAATTTGAGACCACACCTCTTCCCAAAAATGTTGAACAAGTTTGCATGTGAAAAGCAAATGATAAAGTTCAGTGTGAGGTGACGAGCAGGACCAACAGGCATCCAGAAGATGAGGGTGTCGTGCATTGAGAGTTAATGGAGAGAGTAAGAGCCTATTGTATGTAAAGAAGAGTGTCTGTGTGGTATTTGTGCCCCTAGATGATTTCTTGATTTTGAGCCATATTCTATACCAAAACTCTACAGACCAGGAGGTTTCTAAATCTCTTTCCCACAATGTTTCTACCTTGCTTTTGTCTCTCAAACTAGATGAAGTACGTAAAGGTTTATATATATGGGCTGCCTTAGATTTGTTAATAATAAGGGCCATTAGGTTATCTGTATGATAAAGTCCAGGGGAATTGCTTGGTGGAGAGGGTGTATATTGTGTGTGGGCAGTTTGAACAGCTTGTAGCAAAAGAGAGTATTTAGAACTAAGAGTAGAAGGCAAGGCAAACAGAGTACAGGCTTGTGCAAAATACAAAGGTTGATCTTTATCATATAATTGATGTACCCAAATCAGACCCCGTTGTCTCCAGGATTTCCAAAATAAAGGTTTATTATTATTCTAAATATATTTGTTATACCATATAGGAAGATTAAGAAAGGGAGTTAGAGAAGCAAGCGGTATTATCCTAGAAGTATACTGGATGACTGGGGTGGATACAGACTGCGATATACGTGTGAAGGAGAGATACTCCTGAAATGAGAACGGTGAGAGAAAGGATTGTTCAAGCGTAGTCCAAAGAGGACAGGTATTGGAGTAATCAGAAAGCCATTTTGATGCCTGATGTAGTAAGAAGGATTTGTGATAAGTTGGAAAGTCAGGAAATTTCGTCCCACCCTCTAACTTTGGACAAGTCAGTTTTGATATGGACATACGCAATTTCTTGTTACTCCATAAAAAAGAAAATAAAATGGAATAAAGCTTTTAAAAATATTTTATAGGAATGGACAATGGAATGTTAGAAATTGCATACAAGACTATGGGGGAGAGCATCATTTTTATGGTGTCTACACGACCCCACCCAAAAATATATAAGGGATGCCATCTCGCTGTTAAAGATGACAGCCTATGTATGCAGTTTTCCAAACAAAGATATCGTCCCTGATATAGAGGGAGTAAAATGTAAACCTAAGTACTTAATTAACTGGGGACTCCAAGTGAAACCCGAAGGAGCAAAATCAGCTTTAAAAGTATATTTGGTTAGGGGTAAGATCTCACATTTATCCATATTTAATCTGTGTCCATAAACAAATGCAAAGGAATCAACTTCTTCTAAAAAAGCAGGAAGGGAAGCTTGAGGTTGTGAGAGGAATAATAGGACATCGTCAGCATAAGCTGCCATTTTACCAGTGGTTTCCTTAAAAGTAAAACCATGAATATTGTCATTTTGACGAATCCTTATCAAAAAAGGCTCTAGGACAAGATTAAAAAGAAAAAGGGGAAAGGGGACAGCCTCCCTGACACCGCTACCAAGGAGAAAATAAGGATAAAATGCACCATTTGCTGATATAGCTGCCCTTGGATTATAATACAAAATAGAAATTAAAGCAGTCATTTTTGGGCCAAAGCCAAACCATTGAAGTGTGCGAAAAAGGTAAGGCCATTCGACTCTGTCAACTGCTTTTTCTGCATCTAAGGCTATGGCTGCCTGAGGATGGGGAATATGTGAGACTTTAGAAAGAATATCCAAAAATAAGCTATTGTTGTCTGTGATAAGTCGTCCCTTAACAATACCAGATTGCTCAGTCCCTAACAAATCAATCAATCAATCAATCAATAAAAAACTTTATTTTGATTTTGTTTGCAAACCATAAAAGTCCAAGATACAGCAATACAGAATTCAAAGGAAAGAAAAGATCATCATCAAGATACACAAATACAAAATTAGTAGCAGTTTATGCAGTTTATGACAATACAAATGATGCTAAAATGTATTAAATACAAATGCAAAAAAGGTTTAGTAAAACTCATTACGGATCCAAACATTTTCTGTACTTTACAATTGATTTAAAAAAGTCTAATACAAAGAGGATACTATCACTATGTAATAATTGTAAATACATCATAGCTGGTCTGATCTGGCAAAAATTAAGTTTCTTTAAAGCGGCCCCAGATAGCGTTTACAGGGAAATTCATATAGTTTACATAAAAACATAAAATGCAGCATGTCCTGCGAAGACTTTCCGTCGCAGCCGCAGGGATCTGCTTCATTGATAAAAATATTTTTTGTGGCCTAACAAGCAGAAAATAAAATTGATTCAATCGAAATCTGGTTAATAGAAATTTCTTGTGTGAGGTCAGGGAGACCATTAAATATAGCTCAATGTATGAAGTTGTTTTGAACATAACGTAAATCCTGACATTCGGTTTCTGAACCTCTATTATTTCCCTCGTCATTCTCTTCTCCATGAGGAATGCCGTTTTTATTGCCTCCACATGCTTCTTGGTGATACAATCAGGAGTTTCAAATAACAAATCTGGCATTTAAGATTCCAGACGCAGAGCTAGAGCTTTTGAGAACATTTTATAATCGATGTTAACCAAGGATATGGGACGGTAATTTTTACAGTATTGTGGGTCCTTGCCCTCTTTAGGTATAAGGCAAATAAGGACATCTGAAAAAGAGCAATGAGAGTCACCAGATATAAAAAAAGGCAAGTAGGAGGGCATGCAATTTAGGAATAAGTAAATGTGCAAAGTGAGTTTGTATTTCAGTTGATGATTCTGGCCAAAAATAGAGTCTATATTGAGTTTATTTTGCTTAACCTTTAAATAATTGGCTAATAATTTCCCGTTTTTGTTCTGACCACCATAATGCTTTGCAATAGATATTAGCAAGTTGTTTCAAGGATTGTTAGTTGTATCCTGATTAAATTGAAAATTAGCCTTGATAAGGTCAGCTAAGCAATCTTTTGATTTGGAGGAATAGTAAGAGTGTTCCAACATTTTAATTTTGGCTGAGGCCTTAAAGGCGTCCCAAACCACATGAAAAAGTGTGTTATCTCCTTGAATAAAAAGAAAGTATTCAATAAAGAACGAGGAAAAGGAAGACGTAAATATTGGATCTAAAAGCAGAGTGTTATTAAAACGTCATTTAGGAGATGCCTTAGGTTTGTGCAAGACATCAAGGTGAATAGTGATGGGGGGATGGTCCGATATTAAGATGGAACCAATATCGTCAGCCACTAGTGATTGGGAGAGATTGTGAGAAATAAAAAAATAATCCAATCGTGATTGAGTGTGATGCACTAGTGAGTAAAAGGAGTATTCTCTCAATATGGGATTGCAAAGTCTCCAGGCATCTATAAGCTTATGTTGTCTAATTGTGTGCGTGAATGATTTGTGAGCTCTATGAGGGATAAAAGGAGTTGAGGAATTTCGATCAATGAAGGGAGCAAAGGTTTCATTGCAATCTCCTGCCAGGATACAATTATCTTCATAGTTCTGTGTGATTTGTTGGGCTAGGAAAGTCCAAAAAGAAGGATCGCCTGCCATGGGTGCATAGATATTCAATAAAGAGAGTGGAACAGTATCTACTAAAAATGTTACAATTATCAGTCTGCCTGCTTCATCTGCACATTGTGAGATTACCTTTATCAAAAGGGATTTGCGAAAGAGAATAAGGACACCATTACGTTTACCATCACACGGGAAAAAAAGGACTTCACCCACCCAGCTTCTCCTCAACTTAGCACATTCTCCAGCTGACAAATGAGATTCCTGAATGCACGCAATATATGTTCCTAGTTTAGCTAAATGAGTCAAAACTCTCTGTCATTTAATAGGTGAGTGTAAACCTCTGACATTTCAAGATACAACTTTTAAAGGCATATAAGGAAACTGTAACAATATAATTGAATACGGAGTGAAACAAAATGTTGAGCAAATTAAACCATATCTAACAACAAACCAACTGTATGTAAAGTGAAGCAGCTGTGAAAGGAGAGAGAAGAGGGAAAAGAAAAAAGCGCAATGGTTATCCAACATTCGAAAATCCAAAAAGTAATCAGCAAAAGAAAAATGTGTTGAAGTAAATAGGATTGAAAGTAGAGTAGTTACAGCGAAAGCAAGAGTAAAAATAAAGAAGCAAAAAGAATAGTTATAAAAAAGAGGAAGGAGAAGGGTAGGGAGAGAGGTAGAATGGAGATGCAGGAGGATGACGTACCTACATAAGGACAGAGCAAGTAGACATGCGGGGGATGGAACCACATGGGATGGACGACACATCCAAGGTCGGCTGAACGGGGAGCCAAGGAGACATCATTAGATAAAGACAAGGAACCTGTGGAGGGATAGAAAATGAATTAAAAGTTAAGGTTGTGAATTAGAACATGAAATAAGAACAAGAACAGTGAGTACTGATAACAAGTAACAATTAACAGTTATCTAGAAATATGAACTGTAGGCGACATATATCAAACAATATTCTGTGAACATTTTTAGAAGAGACCGACATTAAAGATCAACCAGTAAATGAAGAAGAAGTTCCAGAGGAATCCATGGTAGAGGATTTGCAAGAGTTTATAAAGCTTTTCAGGCTCAACGGATCTTCATATGTAGTCGTTCGGTTGTTGTAGGTTACTTAGCTCCTATCAAGTGAAGCTCAGCTGTCATATTTAAAAAAACTTTCCGTCGATTAGCAGTGGCTTTAGCATAATCCTGAGCAAAAAGCAAAGTGGAGCCTGACCACATGATTTTTGGTGAAGATTTAACTGCTGCGAGTACTTTCAGTAAATCTGTGTATTCCAAGAAGTACAAGATGACACATCTAGGTCTTTGTGAAGAAGATGCAAGAAATGGTAAACGACCCAACCGGTGTGCACGGTAAATATTGAAGGTTGTACCTTCTGGCAATTGAAGCACTTTAGGGAGCAACTATTTGAAGAAAGTGAGCAGGTCAGATCCTTCGAGTCCTTCTGCTGGCCCATAAATGTGTAAATTGTTTCGCCTGTTTCAATTTTCCAAGTCCTCGACCTGTTTTTGGAGAGTGCAGACTTGAGAGTGAAGGTGAGATACATTAGCGCAAATTTCTTTGAAAGAAGTAACCATTTGTTCAAGTGAAGAAACCCTTGTTTCGAGTTTTGACCAATTATCTGCAGGACTTGGAGTTTAGTGTTGGTTTCTTCCATGAAAGGATGAAGAGCTCTGATTTCTTCCAACAATAACTCCATGGAAACAAGCAATGTTGGTTTAGGAGGTGAGGGGGTCCTTTTTAATTGTTTAGTATGAGATTTCCCTGAGGTATTTTGAGAAGATTCTGTTGTTGTATCTGAACTTAGCGAGGAAAGTGTTAAAGAATCTTCTCATTTAGAGACTTTAGAGAAGATCCTTAAATTCTTTATAAAAGTGTTCTTTGGTGCACGAGACACAGGATATAATGTCTTGATTCTGCCCATAAATCTGATACCACGTGCTCTAATTTGGTGCGCAATTAGTGAAGAAATAACATCACGCTATGAAAGTTATAGGAGATGAGAGTGGATTCATATAGAGGAAGAAGTGGCGTAATTCGTGGTGAATGTCCCTATGAGATTAGGAGCTGAAAGGATCCTTTTGAGTGAAAAATTCACAGGCATATAAAACACCGTCTTGTAAAATGTAACACAATGACAAAAGAGCTCCTAATCTGTGTGAAAATGAAGCTGAATAACTCCACAATGGACCTTGAGGATAAGCTAAAATGTTTGTCACACAATTTGCCTCATTAGTAAAACAGCGGAGGTCAGATGATAAGAAACAGCATTAGAATGAAAAACTGCAGCTTGAAATAAGCAGAAATGGAGAATATAACATTTCCCCAATCTAAAAGATTCAGGAAATGGAGCAAATTATCAGTCTGAGGCACATCAACATCATGCAGCAGCTTTTGCTTTGACGAGTAGAATTGCTTCCGAAATGGCCGCTCCTATTGAGATAGCATAAACGTGAAGTGCGCGCTCAGTGAGGGCATGCCAGCACAGAACATCGCAATTGTAACAAACAAGGCAAGTGCTTGAAAGTTTGCCCGCTATTTCTGGCACAAATAGGTGAGTCTTCGAGCAGGCAAGCTAGTCGGATAATCTTGGGTGGAGAATAAAGTTGCGCGCCGATTCAAAGTGGCGGCCGTTATGAAAAATGGGACCGCGGAAACTCACTTTGTCAAATTATGTCAGTTTTCTTTGACCGAGTTGAGGTCCATGCAGTGCAAAGTAGTCACGGCATCCTCCGACAGCAGTATATATCCTCAGCACATTGAAAGACGATTAGTAGCTTCAGGTCTCCCGGGCAAGACGCAGAGCCTCACTCGAACGCCGCCCTCACTCTCGGGCGCCATGCCATGCCCCAGGTACCACTGCTTTGGGGGGCTACTTACTGCTGACTGCTGAATGACGGTAAGATAGATGGGTGAAAAGCGAGAATGGGGAATGAATGGTGATTGAGTGAGCCCAGAAGGAGTCCAAGGTACTTCGGGGACCAGCTGAGCGTTGGGAAGGGATGGCGCGGATTTACCAGCTTAGTTTATTTATCATACTCACCTGGGCCCCTAAACATACATATAATAAGCTGATATTTACCCACAGCCAATCAGGAATTTTAAATTGGTACCTGGGAAGGGTGGATAAGGGAAACGATATAAGGACATACCACACATATGTATTTTTACTAGAATGGTGGGAGGACCAACCCCTGGCCAAGGGCTGCAAATGAAAGTGCTCCAGAATAGTCAGGAGCCAAAAGTTCAGGACAGGTCAGGTAACCTCTTCTAAGTGCAACACCAGTGTTACACCTGTCTCTGGTGCCACTCTCCTTCCTTTCTAGATGGGCATTATTCTCCTTTAGCAATCTCCCGATTCTTCTTTCAGAATGCTCGAACAGCCCTCTGATCTACGTGGCATCTGCTGTCTTCTTCCGCAATGTTGGGTCAGTGACGTGTCTGTGACAAGTCGGACAATCTAACTGACTGAGTCTACCTTAGTTATACTATTCTCAGTGTATGTACCTCCCTCCAGTGTTTCAATATTCGTGTATTCCCTTCATTCGATTGGTCAGTGGGATGGTGAGAGGTCATCACACCATACTAATATGAAGTAATCTTCTTTGGTATAATTGTTCTATGTTCCCACCCTTAATTAATTTTCCCATGCTTTATTCCTCCCAGCAACATTCATGTTACTTTATGTACAATGTATATAATTTGTTCGGTAGTTTCTTCCCCTCTCTGGGTCAAGAGATGAGGTTCCCAAGTGTTTTGCTGGTTAGAAAGTCCTTTGCCTGTGTTTCAATGTTGCAGCACAAAGTTCAGAATGAGTCCAATACGCATGTGCAAAGTTCAGACAAGATGAAGAATTCCGTCAACCTCTAGGACCATATACGAACTAATAATAAAGTCAAAGAAAAACATGTTAGAATACGGAAATAAATGAATGCACTGTATACCACTTATTCCTACTCTAATCCCATTATTTTATTTTAACTATTGCATTAGCAGATTAACAAGGCATGCAAAGTTTAGTTTATGCATTAGTATGTAAGGATCAGAGTCGCCATATTAAGTACTACTGCGCAGCTGCAAAGAATTCCCACCAAAAGCAAAAGACGTCATACTACGTAGATGCAGTAGAAGCATGCGCAGAAGAGTTCCGTGTTTTCGGTAGCCATATTAAGATACTTTGGTTACTGGTTAGTAAAGAACATAGGAAAGCTTCCCCCAGATGAAAAAAATGTTTGTGTTGCAATTATTAGTAATCACAACACATGTTGGTTACATTATTACATGTTATTTCGAGATGGTTGAGTCCAAGCAAGTTTCTTTACATACGAAACCTTGCTCCATCAGAAGTAAAGATTTTTTCTCAGCAAGAAGCCAGATGCATTTAAGTTTCACCAGAAGCTTTGCGAGAATCATTTGCCATAAGGATGTGCAGGGACAAAATAATGAGTCATTGAGGAGCCTACCACTCCACTGAAATATGTTTGTGCTAGGGACGTTTAATGCCAAAGTTCCCTTGGGGGGCTGAAAAGGGCACATGTGATTGTTAGTAAACATGCCTTAATTGGGTCAAGTACTGCAATACATTTTCCTCTACTGAGAAGAGTTAAACTATTGAACTACAAAAGAACCTCACAGGAGGCTAGATGAAAATGTGGTTTGCTTAAAACCTACTTCGCACCGTAGGGTGTATTATGAATCCCGCTTGGGGGAGAGCTAGGTGTAGAAAGAGCTGAAAGGCCCAAAGAGTGAGGCGAGAAACTTAGGTGGGTTGGCCTTGCTATCTGAAAGACTCTCCAAGCCTGCCCATGGAAAATATATTATTCCCCAATGGGTAAAAGCTAGGCTAGAAGCTTAAGATAGGATAATCTGAAGGTTTTAAATAGTGAGGATAGAATTATCTTGGAATATGGTCACTCGCAGAATGACCCATCCAGTCGCCACTCAAGGGAAAAGAACCAATTCAAGACATTGGGAGCTTCACCAAGCTCCTTCCACCCCTTTCACAAGTATAAATAGGGCTTAGACAGACACCAAGAAAGGAGAGGCTTCCTCTGCTAATGACTCAACCAGAGTGAAGTATTCTGTTGAATCACCTCTATGTAAATAAAACTAGAAAGGCACGATTTTTCAAGGAGGGTCCTTGGGAAAGGATGTAGGAAGCCGATGATTCTGATATGAACATGTTAATTAACACATGAGACTGTGTATGCATAATAGGGTTCATGGACGTTGGACTTTGCATTAATGGACTAAGTGATGAGTTATCAAATTGTTCTTTGTGGTGTAGCGGGAGCTCACCAGTTTCAAACTCAGATTCATGGGAAGACAAAGTGGAACCACTGTAAAATGAAATAAACATGAGGTAAATTAACATTTGGCTCACTAGGATGGCCCCACTCACTAACTCTGTTAACCTGTAAATGTTTTTATGAATTCATTCCCAATGACACTTAGACCCAAGTTGCTAGTCTGGCAGTCGATGTGTAGTGTAGTTCCTATATCCCTGATAGGCTCTGCACATTGGAATAATATACACTATAGTTTTGACATAGGACTGAGATCCGTATGTCTCTATCCAGTAAATTAAACTTAATTACTTGTTTGTCACTAGAAACTTTCTTAAATGAACAAGAAGGGATTAGTTTCTGACAACCGCATAAACATGACAACTTTGTTTCCCTTAGAGTCGAAACAATATCTTATATTCAGAGTTGTGGAACCAATAGATAACTGTTTCACTCAGTCAATAGTGCATGCTTCGTTTCTTCAGAGTTGTTGCACATAAATAGGGAGAAAGTCGTTTCAATAAAAAGGGTTTATTGAACAGCCTTCTTTCTCATGCAAGAGATATGAACTACTACAATCGTAAGACAGGATGCGAAGTATAATGCGTTCAGCGTTAACAGTAATATAAAATAATACTGTAATAGTATGGTCTGTAGCTATGATATATATAAAAATACGTACATAAATAACACAGGCTAAAGTACTCAACTGGTACTTCTAAAATAGTCCTACCCCATTGTACCTAACCTAAGTCTAGTACGAGGGAAGAAGTAGGTGCTGTGTTAGCTATGGTGTAGTTTAGTTGTGCCAAAAATTGCCAAAGGTTTCTCTAGGTTCTAATCAGCTCCATACCTTAGAATGAGAGAGGTTGGTATCTCTTTCCCAGGACTCGATCTCCAACACCCCACAAGGGGAGTCAGAAACACTGGAGCTGGATTCTCAGGCAGGAGGATGACAGCGCCTGGTCAGTTCGTCAGTTGGGGAGTTGACTTCCTTCGGGACGAGCCGCGTCGTGCAAGTAGGTAGTCAAACTGCACCATGCCTTGCCATTGCAAGTGAAGGTATATTTATACCTTGAAGGTGTTTAGGAATGCCAGTATTGACGTGAAAGTCGGGCATAAGAATGTCATGAATGAACCCTTAAGGAATAAATGTTCATGCATGATAAATGAGTTCTTGGAGAAATCAATATTCAAGCAAAGGGGAAGTCCTAAAGTCTTAAGAGTCTGGTTTTCCAGGAACTCGTTGTGACGTAGATGAATGGATGTAAGTAGCCATGCCTGTATTTGGGTAGCATGGACTAAGCCTAAATAAGGGCAATGTGAATTGTACCTATATAAGGGCATTAATCGGGAAATTCATACGGAATCTAAATCAATGCACAATACATGGACTGCCAGACTGGCGGGGGTGCAGCGGTGGCTGCCTCCCCATAGCCTTATTATAAGTTGGGCAGCGGAACCTTCACAGCCCACTGCATCCGCCACACAAATGATGTTCCCTGGTGGTTTTGAGGTGGTGTAGAGCATTAATAAACCTGACAGGACTGCTGCTGAAATGGTGCAGTCCCGCAATGCATATAAGGAGTTTCTTCTCCGCCAGGGACTTCATGGCGGTCCCTCCTCCATGAATGCCAGGTGGAAAGGAAACAAAGGTGGTCCTACAGGGCACCCTGTGACTTTGCACCTTGCGGATGCACACAGCGGGCACAACATGTGTCCTCCTGTGGTCATACACACCAGTTAGTTCCTGCACAGCATGGACTTTTCAGCCCATGACATACAGAAACAGTTTTGTTCCCATTGCAGTGCCTGTTTTTAGAGGCACTGCTGAGGGAACGTTAAAAAAATGACTATGAGACAGTAGGAAACTCCTAATCAGGTGGGCTGTCTGACCACAGCTGTGGGGGTGTGATGGTTGAAGGGACCCGGCAGTGCACCACTGAAGTCATAATCGGGCTCTTAGGCTCTTCATATGCCTGTATGGACTAAGGTATCTGATCCCTACTGTGGGGTAGGAACTGAACCCCCTTTCCTACACTTTCTTGTGTAAAGACGTACTAGTATGAAGGACAAAGGGGAAGTATCCAGGCAACTGCACTTTAGTCCTGGGTTGAGCAAGGGGTTGGTTACATGTGGGCCTTTTGCACTGCAAAATCATGTTACCTAGCTCATTGCTTGCAGTCAAGAAAGAGAGGTATGCCCAGATTTACTAATGAAACGCATCAGGTCTTCTTTACTTTTCTAATGCAAATTAATACTCAGGGCCAGATTTATAAAAGCGACACCCAACAGAGCAAAGCTGCCAAAAATGCTCTGTTGCATTGCATGAAATGAAAGGAGAGGTAATGCGACCAATTCAGAGAGATATGGCATTCTCTTCACTTCTCCCTAGCTCTGCCTCAGAATTTTGCTGCCGAGCCCCACCACACCCCATGCAACTAGTGCAAGGGTGTGTGCTAATTCTAGCTTAGGTTTTGTACTGGATGGGTTCTCTTCCAGTACAAAATACTATGTCTAGTCATCTTTTAAACTTTTCCTATGTTGTATGTGTGCTGTACAGTTCACAACAGATGTAAAGTTGCAAAGGAAAAAAGAAATTAAAACATTTCTCCTTTCAACACCTGCTTTCAAGTGTGTTTAATTTTTCACAATGTCATGAATTATGTAATATGTGACGTCAGCAGCAGTGCATTGCGGGGGCGCAAATAATAGGTAGCTGAACTAACTACAATGGCCAAATTTCTCTGGTTTGTTATGAGTAAAATGTACTACTAACTATAATGTCCTTGAAACCTGTGTTTTTTTCAGGGAATTTCTAAGGTTATTAAATGTTAATTTCTAACTATAACATCCCTGAAACCTGTGTGTTTTTTTCAGTGAATTTCAAAGGTATTTAAAATGCTAATTTCTAACTATGCCTATAAAGTTAGGACATGTACAGAAAGAGGAAGCAAGGCACAGAAAGAAGCGAGAGAAATGCAGAAAGAGGCAAAAGAAGTCCAGAAAGATGAAGAAAGAAGCAAGCGATGTGCACAAAGAACCAACAGAGGAGCAAAAACAGGCCTTCTTACAAAGTCATTCTGTGCCCCCAACATTTTGCTGATAGGTACTGGTGGTAACTGACTGGCTCTGACTAACCAGACCTGGAGCCAGTGCTATGCTGAACAACATTTAGAATACTGTGAAAACACCTACATACACTAGAGTACACTATCGGTTGGGGTACCCCAGTGACTGACTTGTATGGCCCCAGTACATAAAAGGGATGGGAGATTAAAACTACCTCTAACTAAGAGGTGTAGAAGGAGGCAATAGAAGTGCAGAAAAAGCAACACAGGTGCTGAAAGAGGCAAGAAAGGTGAAGAAAAAAGAAAGTGAAGTGTAGAGAGAGGCAAGTGAGGTACTGAAAGAAATAAGAGCAGTGCAGAAGGAACCAACAGAGGTAAAAAGAGGCAAAATGGGTGCAGAAAGGGGTAGGAGATGTGCACAAAGAGGTAAGAGAGGTACAGAAAAATGCAGGAGGGTAGAGAAAGGAGAGAAATGGAGAAAGAGGCAAGAGAATTGCTGAAAGAAGCAACAGGGTGTAGAAGGAAGCAAGAGAAGCACAGAAAGAGGCAAGTAAGGTACAGAAAGAAGCAAGAGCAGTGCAGAAAAAAACAATAGTGGTGCAGAAAGAGGGAAGAAGGCTGGAGAGAGAGGTAAGAGGGGTGTAGAAAAAGGTAGGATGGGTACACAAAGTACCACGAGAGGTATAGAAAGAGGCAGGAGGGGTGCATAAAGAAGCAAGACAGGTGCAGAAAGACACATGGACAGTGCAGAATGAAGCAACAAGGGGGCAGAAACAGGCAAAGGAAGTGCATAAACAGGCAAGAGAAGTACAGAAAAAGGCAGGAAAAGTACAGAAACAGGCAAAAGAGGTACATAAAGAGACAACATGGGTGCAGAAAGAAACAACACAGGTGCAGAACAAAGCTTGGAAAGTGCAGAATGGAGCGACAGGGGTGCAGAAAGAGGCAAGTGACATGCGCAAAGGAGCAAATGAGGTACAGGAAGAGCCAACAGAGGTGCAAAAAAGGCAAGAAAGGTACAGAAACAGGCAAGAGAAGTGCAAAAAGAGGCTAGAGAATTGCTGAAAGAAGCAACCGAGGTGTGAAAAGAAGCAAGAAAAGTACAGAATGAGGCATGTAAGGTACAGATAGAAGCAAGAGCAGTGCGAAAAGAACCAACAGAGATGCAGAAAGAGGGAAGAGGGTTGGAGAGAGAGGCAAGAGGGGTGTAGAAAAAGGTAGGATGGGTGCACAGAGGCAAGAAAGGTACAGAACGCGGCAGAAGGTGTGCAGAAAGAAGCAAGATAGGTGCAGAAGCATGCATAGAAAATGCAGAATATAACAACAGGGTGCAGATAGAGGCAAGAGAAGTGTAGAAAGGAGCCAGTGAGGTGCAGAAACAGCCAACAGAGGTGTAAAGTGAGGCAAGAAATATGCAGAAACAGGCAAGAGATGTGCAGAAAGAGGCTAGAGAATTGCTGAAAGAAGCAACCGAGATGTAGAAAGGAGCAAGAAAAGTGCAGAAAAAGGCATGTAAGGTGCAGATAGAAGCAAGAGCAGTGCAGAAAAAACCAACAGAGATGCAGAAAGAGGGAAGAGGGTTGGAAAGAGAGGCAATAGGGGTGTAGAAAAAGGTAGGTTGGTTGCACAAAGAGGCAAGAAAGGTACAGAAAGAGGCAGAAGTGGAGCAGAAAGAAACACGATATGTGCAGAAACAAGCATGTAAAATACAGAATATAACAACAGGGGTGCAGAAAGAGGCAAGAGAAGTGTAGGAAGCAGCAAGTGAGGTACAGAAAGAGCCAACAGAGGTGCAAAAAGAGGCAAGTGAGGTGTAGAAACAGGCAAGAGAAGGACACAAAGAGGCAAGAGAATTGCTGAAAGAAGTACCAGATGTGTAGAAAGAAGCAAGAAAAGTGCAGAAAGAGACAAGTGAGATGCAACAACAGGCAGGAACAGTATAGAAAGAGGGAAGATGAGTGCAGGGAGAGACAAAAGGGGTGCAGAAAGAAGCAAATGAGGTTCAGAAAGAGGCAATAGATGTGCAGAAAAAGGGAAGAGAGGCGCATAAAAAGCTAAGAAAAGTACAGAAGGAGCCAAAAGCAGTATATAAAGAGATAACAGGGGTGCAGAAAGAAGCAAAACATGTGCCGAAAAAAGCATGGAAAGTGCAGAATAAAGCAACAGAGGTGCAAAAAGGGGTACGAGAAGTTTAGAAAGAAGCAAATGAGGTGGATAAATAGGCAACAGACGTGCATAAAGAGCAAAGAGAGATGCATAAACAGGCAAGAAAAGTACAGAAAGAGGCAAAAGAGGTACATAAGTTACAACAGGGCTGCAGAAAGAAGCAAGACATGTGCAGAAAGAAACATTGGAAGCGCGGAATGAAGCAACAGGGGTGCAGAAACAGGCAAGAGAAGTGCTGAAAAAGGCAAGAGAAGTGCAGAAAAAGGCAGGAAAAGTAAGGAAAGAGGCAAAAGAGGTACATAAAGAGACAACATGAGTGCAGAAAGAAGCAAGACAGGTGCA
The DNA here is from genome assembly GCF_964263255.1 of Lissotriton vulgaris. Classification (NCBI taxonomy): domain Eukaryota; kingdom Metazoa; phylum Chordata; class Amphibia; order Caudata; family Salamandridae; genus Lissotriton; species Lissotriton vulgaris. Next base: position 299,177,223 of record NC_141691.1, on the reverse strand, counting down.
GAAAAAAGCATGGAAAGTGCAGAATGAACCAATAGTGGTTCAGAAAGAGGGAAAGAAGGCTGAAGAGAGAGGCAAGAGGGGTGTAGAAAAAGGTAGGATGGGTACACAAAGAGGCAAGAGAGGTAAAGAAAGAGGCAGGAGGGTTGCAGAAAGAAGCAAGACAGGTTCAAGAAAGACGCACGGACAGTGCAGAATGAAGCAACAAGGGTGCAGATACAGGCAAGAGAAGTGCAGAAACAGGCAAGAGAAGTGCAGAACAAGGCAGGAAAAGTACAGAAAGAGGCAAAAGATGTACATAAAGAGACAACATGGGTGCAGAAAGAAGCAAGACACAGGTGCAGAAGAAAGCATGGAAAGTGCAGAATTAAGAAACAGGGGTGCAGAAAGAGGCAGGAGACGCGTAGAAAAGAGCAAATGAGGTACAGAAAGAGCCAACAGAGGTGCAAAAAGAGGCAAGAAAAGTACTGAAACAGGCAAGAGAAGTGCATAAAGAGGCTAGAGAATTGATGAAAGAAGCAACCGAGGTGTGGAAAGAAGCAAGAAAAGTGCAGAAAGAGACAAGTAAGGTACAGATAAAAGCAAGAGCAGTACCTAAAGAACCAACAGAGATGCAGAAAGAGGGAAGAGGGTTGGAGAGAGAGGCAAGAGAGGTGTAGGCAAAGGTAGGAACTGTGAACACAGAGGTAAGAAAGGTACAGAAAGAGGCAGAAGGGGTGCAGAAAGAAGCAAGCGAGGTACAGAAACAAGCCTAGGAAATGCAGAATATAACAACAGGGGTGCAGAAAGAGGCAAGAGAAGTGTATAAAGGAGAAAGTGAGGTGCAGAAACAGCCAACAGATGTTCAAAGCGAGGCAAGAAATATGCAGAAACAGGCAAGAGAAGTGCAGAAAGAGGCTAGAGAATTGCTGAAAGAAGCAACCAAGTTGTAGAAAGAGGCATGTAAGGTGCAGATAGAAGCAAGAGCAGTGCAGAAAGAACCAACAGAGATGTAGAAAGAGGGAACAGGGTTGGAGAGAGAGGCAAATGGGGTGTAGAAAAAGGTATGATGGTTGCGCAAAGAGGCAATAAAGGTACAGAAAGATCCTGAAGGGGTGCAGAATGAAGCAAGATATGTGCAGAAACAAGCGTGTAAATACAATAGAATATAACAACAGGGGTGAAGAAAGAGGCAAGAGAAGTGTAGTGGAGCAAGTGAGTTACAGGAAGAGCCAACAGAGGTGCAAAGAGAGGCAATTGAGGTGTAGAAACAGGCAAGAGAAGGACAAAAAAAGCAAGAGAATTGCTGAAAGAAGCAACAGATGTGTAGAAAGAAGCAAGAAAAGTGTAGAAAAAGGCAAGTGAGATGCAACAACAAGCAGGAAAGGTATAGGAAGAGGAAAGACGAGTGCAGGAAGAGACAACAGGGGTGCAGAAAGAAACACATGAGGTGCAGAAAGAAGCAATAGATGCGCAGAATGAGGGAAGAAAAGTGCAGAAAGAGACAAAAGAGATACATAAAGAGACAACAGGGGTGCAGAAAGAAGCAAAACATGTGCCGAAAGAAGTATGGAAAATGCAGAATGAAGCAACAGGGGTGCAAAAAGAGGCAAGAGAAGTTTAGAATGAAGCAAATGAGGTGGATAAATAGGCAACAGACATGCATAAAGAGCAAAGAGAGATGCAGAAAAAGGCAAGAAAAGTACAGAAAGGGGCAAAAGAGGTACATAAGTGACAACAGGGATGCAGAAAGAAGCAAGAGGTGCAGAAAGAAGCATGAGAAGTGCAGAATGAAGCAACAGGGGTGCAGAAAGAGGCAGGAAAAGTGTAGAAAGGAGCAAGTGAGGTGCAGAAACAGCCAACATAGGTGCAAAGCGAGGCAAGAAATGTGCAGAAACAGGCAAGAGAAGTGCAGAAAGAGGCTAGAGAATTGCTGAAATAAGCAACCGAGGTGTAGAAAGAAGCAAGAAAAGTGCAGAAAGAGGCATGTACAGTGCAGATAGAAGCAAGAGCAGTGCAGAAAGAACCAACAGAGATGCAGAAAGAGGGAAGAGGGTTGGAGAGAGAGGCAAGAGGGGTGTAGAAAAAGCTAGGATGGTTGCACAAAGAGGCAAGAAAGGTACAGAAAGAGGCAGAAGGGGTGCAGAAAGTAGCAAGATATGTGCAGAAACAAACGTGTAAATACAGAATATAATAGCAGGGGTGCAGAAAGAGGCAAATATAAGTGTAGAAAGGAGCAAGTGAGGTACAGAAAGAGCCAACAGAGTTGCAAAGAGAGGCAATTGAGGTGTAGAAACTGGCAAGAGAAGGACCAAAGAGGCAAGAGAATTGCTGAAAGAAGTAACAGATGTGTAGAAAGAAGCAATAATAGTGCAGAAAGAGGCAAGTGAGATGCAACAACAGGCAGGAAAGGTATAGAAAGAGGGAAGATGAGTGCAGGAAGAGACAACAGGGGTGCAGAAAGAAGCAAATGAGGTGCAGAAAGAGGCAATAGATGTGCAGAAAAATGGAAGAGAGGCGCAGGAAAAGGTAAGAAAAGTACAGAGAGTGCTCCTGACTCCTGACTACGAGGATTGCTGAGGGTGTTTGCAGTTACATTTCACGGCCTCCGCTTCGCGGGTCCCGTTCACAGGATACCAGGGCTGAACTCTTGACGCTGCGGGACTGCGAGGCACAGCAGGCCATTTGCCGCACACCTGCCACCTATTCCCGCAGTGCCCACGCCCCCGCCTGCCTCCTATTCTTGAATTGGCGGCTCCCGCTCCACGGAAGCCGTTTCTCATTATTGCTCACCTGGCTGACCGGGAAACCTTTGTGCTCCTGACTCCTGACTATGAGGATTGCTGAAGGTGTTTGCAGTTACATTTCACGGCACCCGGTTCGCGGGGGCCGTTCACAGGATACCGGGGCTGAACTCTTGACGCTGCGGGACTGCGAGGCCCAGCAAGCTTTTGCCGCACACCTGCCGCCTCTTCCCGCAGCGCCCACGCCCCCGCCTGCCTCCTATTCTTGAATTGGTGGCTCCCGCTCCACGGAAGCCGTTTCTCATTATTGCTCACCTGGCTGACCGGGAAACCTTTGTGCTCCTGACTACGAGGATTGCTGAGGGTGTTTGCAGTTACATTTCATGGCCCCCGCTTTGCGGGAGCAGTTCACAGGATACCGAGGCTGAACTCTTGACGCTGCAGGACTGCAAGGCCCAGCAGGCCATTTGCCGCACACCTGCCGCCTCTTCCCGCAGTGCCCACGCCCCCGCCTGCCTCCTATTCTTGAATTGGTGGCTCCCGCTCCACGGAAGCCATTTCTCATTATTGCTCACCTGGCTGACCGGGAAACCTTTGTGCTCCTGACTCCTGACTACGAGGATTGCTGAGGGTGTTTGCAGTTACATTTCACGGCCTCCGCTTCGCGGGTCCCGTTCACAGGATACCGGGGCTGAACTCTTGACGCTGCGGGACTGCGAGGCCCAGCAGGCCATTTGCCGCACACCTGCCACCTATTCCCGCAGTGCCCACGCCCCCGCCTGCCTCCTATTCTTGAATTGGCGGCTCCCGCTCCACGGAAGCCGTTTCTCATTATTGCTCACCTGGCTGACCGGGAAACCTTTGTGCTCCTGACTCCTGACTACGAGGATTGCTGAAGGTGTTTGCAGTTACATTTCACGGCACCCGGTTCGCGGGGGCCGTTCACAGGATACCGGGGCTGAACTCTTGACGCTGCGGGACTGCGAGGCCCAGCAAGCTTTTGCCGCACACCTGCCGCCTCTTCCCGCAGCGCCCACGCCCCCGCCTGCCTCCTATTCTTGAATTGGTGGCTCCCGCTCCACGGAAGCCGTTTCTCATTATTGCTCACCTGGCTGACCGGGAAACCTTTGTGCTCCTGACTACGAGGATTGCTGAGGGTGTTTGCAGTTACATTTCATGGCCCCCGCTTTGCGGGAGCAGTTCACAGGATACCGAGGCTGAACTCTTGACGCTGCAGGACTGCAAGGCCCGGCAGGCCATTTGCCACACACCTGCCGCCTCTTCCCGCAGTGCCCACGCCCCCGCCTGCCTCCTATTCTTGAATTGGTGGCTCCCGCTCCACGGAAGCCGTTTCTCATTATTGCTCACCTGGCTGACCGGGAAACCTTTGTGCTCCTGACTCCTGACTACGAGGATTGCTGAGGGTGTTTGCAGTTACATTTCACGGCCCCTGCTTTGCGGGGGCTTTTCACAGGATACCGGGGCTGAACTCTTGACGCTGCGGGACTGCGAGGCCCAGCAGGCCATTTGCCGCACACCTGCCGCCTCTTCCTGCAGTGCCCACGCTACCGCCTGCCTCCTATTCTTAAATTGGCGGCTCCCGCTCCACGGAAGCCGTTTCTCATTATTGCTCACCTGGCTGACTGGGAAACCTTTGTGCTCCTGACTCCTGACTACGAGGATTGCTGAGGGTGTTTGCAGTTACATTTCACGCCCCCCGCTTTGCGGGTGCCTTTCACAGGATACCAGGGCTGAACTCTTGATGCTGCGGGACTGCGAGGCCCAGCAGGCCATTTGCCGCACACCTGCCGCCTCTTCCTGCAGTGCCCACGCCCCCGCCTGCCTCCTATTCTTGAATTGGCAGCTCCCGCTCCACGGAAGCCGTTTCTCATTATTGCTCACCTGGCTGACTGGGAAACCTCTGTGCACCTGACTCCTGACTACGAGGATTGCTGAGGGTGTTTGCAGTTACATTTCACGGCCCCTGCTTCGCGGGTGCCGTTCACAGGATACCGGGGCTGAACTCTTGACGCTGCGGGACTGCGAGGCCCAGCAGGCCATTTGCCGCACACCTGCCGCCTCTTCCCGCAGTGCCCACACCCCCGCCTGCCTCCTATTCTTGAATTGGTGGCTCCCGCTCCACGGAAGCCATTTCTCATTATTGCTCACCTGGCTGACCGGGAAACCTTTGTGCTCCTGACTCCTGACTACGAGGATTGCTGAGGGTGTTTGCAGTTACATTTCACGGCCTCCGCTTCGCGGGTCCCGTTCACAGGATACCGGGGCTGAACTCTTGACGCTGCGGGACTGCGAGGCCCAGCAGGCCATTTGCCGCACACCTGCCACCTATTCCCGCAGTGCCCACGCCCCCGCCTGCCTCCTATTCTTGAATTGGCGGCTCCCGCTCCACGGAAGCCGTTTCTCATTATTGCTCACCTGGCTGACCGGGAAACCTTTGTGCTCCTGACTCCTGACTACGAGGATTGCTGAAGGTGTTTGCAGTTACATTTCACGGCACCCGGTTCGCGGGGGCCGTTCACAGGATACCGGGGCTGAACTCTTGACGCTGCGGGACTGCGAGGCCCAGCAAGCTTTTGCCGCACACCTGCCGCCTCTTCCCGCAGCGCCCACGCCCCCGCCTGCCTCCTATTCTTGAATTGGTGGCTCCCGCTCCACGGAAGCCGTTTCTCATTATTGCTCACCTGGCTGACCGGGAAACCTTTGTGCTCCTGACTACGAGGATTGCTGAGGGTGTTTGCAGTTACATTTCATGGCCCCCGCTTTGCGGGAGCAGTTCACAGGATACCGAGGCTGAACTCTTGACGCTGCAGGACTGCAAGGCCCGGCAGGCCATTTGCCGCACACCTGCCACCTCTTCCCGCAGTGCCCACGCCCCCGCCTGCCTCCTATTCTTGAATTGGTGGCTCCCGCTCCACGGAAGCCGTTTCTCATTATTGCTCACCTGGCTGACCGGGAAACCTTTGTGCTCCTGACTCCTGACTACGAGGATTGCTGAGGGTGTTTGCAGTTACATTTCACGGCCCCTGCTTTGCGGGGGCTTTTCACAGGATACCGGGGCTGAACTCTTGACGCTGCGGGACTGCGAGGCCCAGCAGGCCATTTGCCGCACACCTGCCGCCTCTTCCTGCAGTGCCCACGCCCCCGCCTGCCTCCTATTCTTGAATTGGCAGCTCCCGCTCCACGGAAGCCGTTTCTCATTATTGCTCACCTGGCTGACTGGGAAACCTCTGTGCACCTGACTCCTGACTACGAGGATTGCTGAGGGTGTTTGCAGTTACATTTCACGGCCCCTGCTTCGCGGGTGCCGTTCACAGGATACCGGGGCTGAACTCTTGACGCTGCGGGACTGCGAGGCCCAGCAGGCCATTTGCCGCACACCTGCCGCCTCTTCCCGCAGTGCCCACGCCCCGGCCTGCCACCTTATAATTCCATCACTCTCCCGCGACTCGGGACTCGCGCGGGCAGGCGCCGGGCTAAGCCCGGGTAAAGGGCGGGCCCTCTGATGCCCTCCGAGGCTGGAGTAGGCTGAGCAAGCTTATCCTTTTGGTCTGTTCCCTCAAATATACTACTATATCTACTATAAATATTTATTCTCTTTCATAGCCAACTTATAACAGAGACGGACTGGAACTTCAAATATCTTCCTATCTTAAATTGGCTACAGTGGGCTAGGTTCACTTAGTCAATACACAGTCTTTGTGTTCTCCCAAATTGGTATAATTGTTTATTGTTGAGATTTAGTTGTTTTAGATATGATGGCAAAAAAATTAAGGTCTGGGCGCGTATTAGTGGGCAGGACTTGCTCTAAGACTAAATCTAATCCTTTAAGAAACAAGGATACTCCTGCACTTTTACGTAAGGGAAAAGGTCAATTATATAGCTTATGGGAGAGGGGAAAGGATAAGGCCCTGTCTGGGGGTTCACTACCAGAAGAAACTATTTCTAATAGGGAAGAGGAAGGGCAACCTTTAACCAATGGTTGTAATAAGCAAGTCAGCACCCTACATTCAGATACACTGGTGTGTAAAACCGATACTGATGACCCTCGTGTACCCCTAAATATACAAAGGCAATTAAAATACTCTTCAGGTGTTCAAAGAAAAAATTTGGTGGGATCTCCTTATGACGCCCCCTCCAAACCAATCGAGGCATTAATCCATAGTCTCCCGCCCTCAATAGAGGAAGGCTTAGCTGTTTCTCCTGGTGTGCCTCTCCAAACGGCCTCTACTGGAAATGACTTTACCTTACCTGACATAGATATTGCGCACCATAAGAGTCATACTAACTTTGAAAATAAATTAGTCTCGGACCAAATTAATATTCCAAATGTACCAGTAACCCCGGGCCTTCAATTGTTTATTAACACACCATCCACTAATTCACACTTTTCCCTTTCTCAGGTAAATTTCTCGTCAAGTCCAGTTCTTAATATGATCAATTCTCAGCCAAATCCCCCTGTTAGGATGGATAAGCCAATCTCAAACTCTTTGGTTTCTCTAGAACATCTACTATCCTCTATTTTATTACTGCTAGAAAAATTTGTCAGGGGTTCGGATTGTGTGTTGGAGATGGTAACACAGATACTTAGGGTATTGTTAAATAGTACACAAGAGACCGACTCCAATCCACAATACAAGCTACCTAAAATAGAGACGAACGAACATTTTGAGAGGTCGTCTGAAAAAGATCTTGGCAGTATTTCTCAAATGTTAGATTTGGTCTCTAACGAACAAAGTAATACATGTCTTGATAATATTGGTAAGAAAGTAACAGCTACTCCGGGGAATCCCCCGGAATATAATAACATAAAATCAGCAGTAGCTAATTGTATTTCTGAACAGGAACAAGAAATCGAAATACTGTCAAAAAGGAGTAACAAGGAATTATTTCCTATATTTAAATCTCAAATAAACAATGAAAAAAAAGAAAATACTTTGGAATCCCCTAATGATTAAGCATGGGCGAATTTTGCAAATCTGGCGTTCACGAATTTTGCGAACTTGCGAACTCGCAATCCGCAAAATCCGCGAATTCTCGCAAATTTGCGTATTTTTTTTGGAGTTCGCAAGGGTTTCTGCCACTTCGCGAGGGTTTGGTACCAGTTTGCAATTGCGAACTTACTTGTCGGCTCGCAACGGTCGCGACTATGTTGTTTCTACGCCTGGTTCATCATCACAGGTTCCGAGCACCCTCTGTTTCACCACTGCCACCCTCTGTTTCACCCATGCCACCCTCTGGTACATCAATGCCACCCTCTGGTTCATCATCACTGGAGATTATGGGGGGGAAAAGCAAGCACACCTGCCCTGCTTCAACTGACATGAATTAATTTGGGGTTGGTTTATTAATGTGTCACTGTTTTAAAATTCCAGGTCTGGCACCTGCTTCCTAATCAGTAATTTGCTTTCTGTTGCAGTGCAATTTTTTTTTTCCAGGACCTTTGTGGCCTACTTGTAGCTATTCTATGAGCCTGCTGTGAGGGTCAGAGCAGGGTCATACAATTGTTGCAATTAGCAACTGAACTCTGCAGGGGCCCCAGTCAGGAAGCACTACAGGGAATGGTTACTAATGATGAGTTTGAACTCTTGCACCTGCTGAGTGCTTTCAGTTTTACAAAACTCGTTTTTCTGCAATTTCGCGGGATTCGCGGGGCGCGAACCTGCGCGAGATCGGATTCGGAAGCCGCAAATTCGTGCGAATATGCGATTTGTTTTTTTGCAGCGTGTTAGTTCGCAAGGTTTTGTGCGTTTTAGCGAGCCACTTGTAGAGCAACGGCGCGAAGTTACCCTCGCGGTCGTTCAAAGGCGCGGCCTTCTTGTTTGCATGACGTATTTCCGTTTCCGGGCGCGATGTGTAATCTCGCAAAGTGTGCGGCTTGCTAGTACAATTTCGCATGTGTTTGCGAGGAAAATCTTGCGCGAACGTACCCCCGCGGTCGTGAACGGGCGTGGCCATCTTGTTTCTCATTCATTGCTATGGTTCTGGGCATGCTTTTTGTATCCTCTCTGTATCTCTGCCATCCTTTGCTTGTTTGAAGTTTTTTTTAATCTATTTTACTTATTATCTATCTCTCTATTTTTCTAGCTCTCTATTTTTGTGTTTTCTGCTACTTTTGGTTAATTTTAAACTACTTTTTTAAACTCTTTTCTTTTCTTCTCTTCCCTATTTTATTTTCTTTATTAATTAGCTTCCTTTCTGCCCAGACCATGGTGAAGGGAGCCGGGAATCATCCCGAGAAGGGGAAGGGTCCCGCACCCCGTGCGGGCGTTTGAGGGGGGAGCAGGTCGCACTCCGGGAGATCTTCAGCCCGGAGGAGGTGGCCGCACTAATTTTTTATGTTCGGCGCCGCCTCCCCAGGACCATCATGGCAGGCGGCAAGATCGGTAGCGGGTATGGGATCCGGGAGCGCCGGAAGCGGAGGGAGAAGGTGTGCCGGGCCATGTACCACCACTCTCGGGTCCTGCGCACCTACAACCAGGCCACCCACCGCTGGACGGATGTCCTGGACCGGGAACGCGATCTGCTCGACCTGCTCGGCCTTGAGATCCCTGGGCTTGGTGAGTAGTAGTAGCTATTTCTTTACTATGTTTCCTCCTGCTCTGTGTGTTATTATCTTGCAAATTTTTGTTTTTTACCAAGAGCAATAATGCTGTTGATTACATTGTAGGTAAATTATATTTCAAAATCTTCTGTGCATTTCAGGTGCACTGCTCTCCTTCTCAGTAGCGCTGCTACTATGCTTATTTGTTTTCGATTTTGTGCTAATTTCATTGGCCTGTGAAATTATGCATGAGTGTAGTTTAAAGAACTGCCTAATGCTAGACACTAAGGGTCAGATTTTTAATTACCGGCGCATCCCTGCAAAGTAGCAGGGATGCGCCAGTAATTGTGTGCCACGCCACCACCACCCATGGTGCGCCGTATTTACAATGCGGCGCACCATGGGCCCAAAACATCACCAAAGCGTTACGCATCTGTACCGTAAAGGCGGCGCATTGCTGGAGTTGCGACGCAACGATGGCGCAGCTCCAGCAATGCTCTGGGGTGCCCTATCTCCCCAATGCTGCGTCAAGCCGTACGTCTGCTTCAAGCAGGCGCAGGGTTTAAGTCACGCATCATTGTCCTCAAAGTGACTGATTGAAATCTTGTAGATTTCCCTCAGCCACGTTTAGGATGCGTTCCTGCGCAGGAACGCCCTCCCTTGCGCCGGAACACCCCCTGATGGCGCAGGGCTTTACAATGTGATGCATCTCCCATATGCGTCACGTTGTTAATATACCCCGCACCATGGCGCCTCTTTTGTTCTGCCGCTGCGTCACAAAAGTCACGCAACAATGGAGCAAAAGAGCCGCAAGGGGCTTCTAAATCAGCCCCTACAGACTCAAGTCCAGTCCTTCCTTTGTACACATGGTGATAAGAAGAAATAGTGGTGGTGGATTGATAGTTTGAGTATTTTAATGACTGGTTAATGTAGTAGGAAACTTTAGTGTTGTCGCTGATCTGCAATCACGATGGACTTTGTCTGTCACTTCGTGTGCTGCGGACTGCTGCCTGCCAGTCCTAGCCAAACCTTTTTAGTACTTTGTTTAGTGAGTTGCATAAGAACTTTCCAAGTCGACGGTCCGCAAATCAAGCAATACTAATAACGTAGTAGACCACATGAGATCGGTCAATATATCCCGTGGAATAGTTGTCTATTTGCTATTTCGCCAAAATATTTTGTTATTGTTCTTTTGAAATGTTTGATTTGGTTGACAAATCTCATCCATGTTTTCTGGTCTTTCTTTCTTTCATGTTATACATCTGCTCCCCCCAGGGGCAAGAGGAAACAGGAGGAGGAGGCTGCTGTTCGCCAGGATGCAGGCCAGGATCGGGCAGGCGAGGGCTCCTTTGCTGGCCCCGGTAAGTTTTAATTTTAATATAGAGTACCTATTTTTTCCTAGTGTTCCTCATTTGATTTTTTCTAAATTGTCTTTGATCTTCTTGTAGACTGGATCTAAATTCTTATCCTGCCTCGACTATGACTCCCTGTGGTATTACTAGATTATTCTTATTAGTCTGTCTGTGTAACTAGCTAAGATTGCACATTTGGCAATTCCATTGGACTCCCATTCTAGTCAGCAATAGCTCTATGCACTGAGTGCAGTTCTCTGGGATTGTCCATACTGTCTTTTCAAGTCTTCTAAATGTTTATGCTTTGACAATTGCCAACAATAAAAAGGTGAATGACCACCAAGAAAGAATAAGATACTACTTTACTTTTGGTTTGGATAGGAGGAGAATCCATTCTACTACTGTTGCAGGGACAAATCTGCAGAAACAGAACTATGGACACTAAATAATGCATTGCTTAGCTTATTAATTATACTAGGCGCTGTTAGACTTTCCACATACCTCAGTGATAACAGACTTTGTAGTTGAACCCCCAATCTCCTTACTGACTAGATAGTGTGGCAGAATCATTTAGCTCCCAAAGACACCGATGATTGATCCCCAATGATGATTAGATTATCCAACGCAGGACAAGAGTACGGAGTCAGAGTCAAGAAGTGTCAGAGGCACGGACTCATGCTTGCAAAAATTCCAAAACCTTTAGCTCAGCCACTCTATTCTGGAGGACCAAAAACCACAGAGTCTATTTAAGTTTAAAAGCTTTATTAAAAGTAAACACATTTATTAAAATCAAGTTTGTCATAAAAGTAAATGTTTAACTGAAAATGGAAAAGTGCTTAGTGCTGACGATTAAATTGGACACATTTCTTGTGGTCGAGCCGAGCTCTCACCTGGTTTGAACTTGATCTTGCTCGTGTTCTTAGAAGTCAAGCTTCTGTCTGTTAGGAGAAAAAGTGGTGCGTGTTAAAAATAAAAAGCAAGCATTCATCAGTTGTGCCAAAAAGTGCAGCAAGACAAGAGCCTTCCCTGGAAAAAGGGACATTTTTACTTTAGAGTAGGCAGCCACAAATTATTACATTGTTTGCTGTTTTTTTTAAATTTCTTTATTCCTAGACTAAATATTATATAGTAGTGAGTGGTGTATTCTAACATTCTTAAATGTTCTTTGTAGGTGGAACATCTGGTGGCGGGGCCAGCGCGGAGGTGGTGGTGGTGGATGAGGGGAACAGTTCTGGGGAGGATGCGGTGCAAGTGCTGGACAACACCAGTGTGCCTGTGAGGGTTCACACGGTGGTGGCGGGCAGAGGTAAGCTATATATTACTTACTTATTGAGATTGAAGACTGCAGAGTGTGCTATCTGGGGCTCTGGGAGGGGTAGGGGGTGCACCAGCAAGTGCAAGTAGCCTGCGCCCGCTATCTGCACGGGTGTATTATAAATCAACCAGGTAGTAGCCTCCTCTAAATGTACTTCGACTTAGCTGTGTAGTTTTTGGCGAGAAGAATCCCAATCAGATCTGAGATGAAATTGATGGATGGGATGAACGAAAAGTGAAAGAAGGGTGTAAGTAAGTGTGGAAGGACGAGAAATTTAATGATGACTGGCAAAGAAAAATTATATGTGTTTGCTTGGTCCTTGAGGTGGCTGGGAAGGGAAGAATATGGTATGGTGCATGGCTGGGTGAATGATGAAGCAAGGATGGGTGGAAGGAGAACAGCCTGGGTGGCTGAAACAGAAAAAGTATGTGTGCATATACTTTGAATGGATGGATGCCTGGATCATGGTACTATCTGACTCTTAGATAGCATATACTCTTAGATAGCATATGTGTATTCAGAAAGAGTAGATGGTCACTGGATGAACGAAGTGTTACTTTGAAGAGCATGTAATACCGCACCCGCACGTCCGTTCCAGTGTATGAAAGACAAGGAAAAGAAGTTGTAATTTTGTCCAAATACTACCACGAATAGTAGCAGTAGTTTGTATTGCAACTGCAAACAAAGCATATATCCGGTTCTTACGGTGGACACTCCCTACCTCTCTTAATACCTTTAGTTTAGTAGTAGTAAGTCATTCATGTGTGGGTGTATCACTGTTCACTCAATAATAAGCAAAGCACCTAAAGTCATCCCATATGTAATCAAACACATCCCATGTGAAGTGATAGATAATCAGATTATTTAGCTTCTTCATTTTCCTTTTCTAGTACTCATTTGCACTGTAGGGTGAAAGCTAAATTAATTAAGCAGTAGCCCTTTTAACAGAGTATTCACAGTGCCACCCGTAATAGAAAAGTAAGAGCTTCACCACCTGCATGTACTGGACCGGTACAGTAACGCAAGTCTGTCTCACTCATCATGGTGTGCGTCTGTTTTTCTCGGGTGCAAGTTCACTGCGCTGGCATTATGCCGGCTTGCATAAGATAACATACCAATTTACCTAAACAAGAGAGAAGAAGAAGAATAAGACTGGTGTACTGTCATAGTCGACTGTAATGGAAGTCCATAGTGCTCGTAGAATTTGTTCCTTAAACTCCCACTAATGTTAGAGCAAGGATGAAGAAGTGGGAGGTTAGATAGATACTGTCCTCAATAGTTATGTACTGTGCTTTCAATTTGCTACTTGTACTGTGAAACAACTTACAGGCAAAAACGCTGCTGTGTCCACATACCTTGGAGCCCAGAAGAAAGACCTCGTTGTTTGCTGCTTTGCCCTCCCGCCTCCCGCCTCGCGTTGCCCGACTCCACTGCCATCTGGGAGTTTGAGGTGACCGAGAGGAGCGCGGTTGAGGGAACTCCATTTCCCAGGAGGCCAAGCGGCGCACGCCGCGTCACCAGCGTCACCAGCGCGCCAGGAGGCGCTCAAATAGCGCATCACCCCGGTCGAGGGGGGGAACCTTTACAGGCAAAAACGCTGCTGTGTCCACATACCTTGGAGCCCAGAAGAAAGACCTCGTTGTTTGCTGCTTTGCCCTCCCGCCTCCCGCCTCGCGTTGCCCGACTCCACTGCCATCTGGGAGTTTGAGGTGACCGAGAGGAGCGCGGTTGAGGGAACTCCATTTCCCAGGAGGCCAAGCGGCGCACGCCGCGTCACCAGCGTCACCAGCGCGCCAGGAGGCGCTCAAATAGCGCATCACCCCGGTCGAGGGGGGGAACCTTTACAGGCAAAAACGCTGCTGTGTCCACATACCTTGGAGCCCAGAAGAAAGACCTCGTTGTTTGCTGCTTTGCCCTCCCGCCTCCCGCCTCGCGTTGCCCGACTCCACTGCCATCTGGGAGTTTGAGGTGACCGAGAGGAGCGCGGTTGAGGGAACTCCATTTCCCAGGAGGCCAAGCGGCGCACGCCGCGTCACCAGCGTCACCAGCGCGCCAGGAGGCGCTCAAATAGCGCATCACCCCGGTCGAGGGGGGGAACCTTTACAGGCAAAAACGTTGCTGTGTCCACATACCTTGGAGCCCAGAAGAAAGACCTCGTTGTTTGCTGCTTTGCCCTCCCGCCTCCCGCCTCGCGTTGCCCGACTCCACTGCCATCTGGGAGTTTGAGGTGACCGAGAGGAGCGCGGTTGAGGGAACTCCATTTCCCAGGAGGCCAAGCGGCGCACGCCGCGTCACCAGCGTCACCAGCGCGCCAGGAGGCGCTCAAATAGCGCATCACCCCCGTCTCATCGGCTAGAAGAGGCTGGGCTGGGCCAGAGACCCTGGTAACTGGTGTACGTAAGTACTTGTCTTTGTTGTGTGCTCACCTCGCGATCATTCCCCACTACTGAATGGCCGCTGCGGCAATAAGCCCTGCACCAGTGGGGTTGGACAAAAACATCACCAGCCGGACATTGGATGATTATTTTCTTAAACCATCAATGGATGGCAATAAGGAGCTTTCGCTAGCCGAGAGGAGGGCAGACCGCCGCCGTTCCATCGAGCGTATAAAAAACAGAACATTCTCTGAACCCATAATGTCTGTTTCTCTACATGACGATCTAAGTAGCGCCCCAGTAGACAATACCTCACTGACCTGCAGCATACCCTTGCTCCTCCAAGAATGTCTAGCTCCGGCACTGTCACCCACTCATTCTCAAGAAATTGCCCCTACAGTGACCACTGAACAGAATAATACCTCCAAGATCCTAATATCTCCCACAATAAGGCCTGGCAAAGTTGTACGAGGTAAAAGTTCAAGGCCAGTGACAGATAAAATGCATGGGCCACCTCCACCCAAAAGAAGAAGGAAAACCATAACAGCTAACAAGCCCAAAACAAGTCATACTGACTTTGGCAAAAAGAAGAACACTGTTACATTACCTTCTATGGGATCCTCTGTCACAAGTCAAACTATAACAGTTAGCCCCACTCTACCGTCATCCTTACCTCAAGTAACTACAGACTCTGATTCCACCCTTATCCAGATGGAGGAGGATTTGCAACCCGCCACCCCCAAGTCGCTTCTGGACAATATCGAATTGATTATACGTAGTTACATGCTTGCTTTGTCAGATAGATTTAAAGGGATGGAGGTCCGTTTAGGAAAAATTGAGGGGGATTTGTCTGTGTTAGGGAATCTTGTACGTTCGCAAGGTCAGTCTAAAGTACAGCACCAACAAGGCACCAAAACAACCCAACCCCCCTCTAAAAATATTGCGTGTCCCACGCTGCCCAAACCTAGCACAAGTAATAGCCAGGCTGTTGTAGTAACTCCAGCCACCCCTAACTCCCTAAATGCGGCACCAAAAGCACTCGGTGGTACCACCGGTAAAAACCCTTTAACAACAACTTCAACTGATGTACAGGGTAAACCAACCACCACATTACCAACTATTCCCGCAAATATCCCACCCAGAGAACTTAGACCTGAAGGGAAGGAGAATAATTGGGGAAGAGGGGGACCGTCTAGAACACCACCGACAGAACTTCCCCCAGAAGCATTACCTTACGTGGTTATACTCACCGGGGTCCCAGAACTGCCCAATGGCAAAAGAGAGGGATATTCTCAGTTAAAAAACAAAATAACGCATTGGCTTTCTCTATATAGACCCAAACCCATTGCGATTAACGGTGAGATAGTTCACGTCCGGCGTCTGTCCTGGCTGGGGGGCAGAACAAAGGACATTGGTGGTGATGTTGTGGTAAAAAACTTTAGAGACAGGAGAGCCGTACAACATATCCTGAATTGGCCCTATGGAAATGAAAAGAACTGCATTGTACCACGCCCCCTGACATATTTTTATCCCAGAGCCACTGTCTTCCCTCCACAACACTATAATAGTAATGCCTTCTCTTCTTCTCAGTTTCCCAACATTGAGTCGGCTCTAAACCCCGTATATATGCACCCTCTGGCTCCACCATCAGCCATACCTGGGTGGAACACCATACCTTTTAACCACAAAACTGGCTTCAATGGGAACATGTTAAGCTTGTTACCATTTACGCCTTTAGAGCTCTCCAACAGGTTCACGGTTTTCAACAGCCTAGAGGACTGCGATTGATGGTTAAGGAACGCAGAAGCTACGGGGGGCGGGGTAAGCGCCCCATGTAACTCAAGGTCATCTGAGAAATTAGGGGGTCGGTGTCATGTTATAAATTCACATACTGCCAAAACCACCGCTGATAAAAACAGTAGTCCCCCTAAAATATCACTCACAGAGTTAATAGGGGAAAACGTGGTGCACCCCACACCACCCTCAGATATAAAGGTAGTTACTAGTGTTATATCTGGACCCTGGGAGCCGGATGCAGTGCGTATTGTGGGCCCGATGGTGGCAACCGTATTGTCGCCTTCTTTAACATCCTCACAACCAATTACAGAGTCCGTTGTTTGTCCTGCACTTGATGACAGTGTAAAATTAATTTCCTGGAATATTGCAGGTTTGGCAAATAAGTTACGAGATGTAGTATGGCTATCGTTTATTAGAAAATTTAGCATTGTGTGCCTCCAAGAGACCTGGTTAGAAGAAAATAATGTTCATATGGAAGGTTTCTTAAGTTTTATCACCCCAGCAGCTGCCTCGATCAGGGGTAGAGCCAAGGGTGGTCTGGCCATCTTCATTAGCCAAGAACTGCAATGTAATGTAAGCAACTACCATAGCGTAAATCTGAACTTACAGAAGATTGATCTAAAAAATGGGAAGTCTGTGATGACACTGGTTAATTTTTACAATGCCAACAGCAACAATGAAATGTACCATATTGCCTCCCTGAATGACATTTTGAGCAACACTGTTTATAATGTATCACGGCATTTGTTGATAGCAGGTGACTTTAATGTGCAACCATGTGGCAACCCAGCTAGTACGCCAATGGGGTCCTTAGGGTGTCATAACGAGGAAGGTTTTCACTTCTCTCATAGTAGGGGTGGCGAGAACCTAAATGATCTAATGAACGAGCACAACCTGATTGCAGCTATGTCGCTTGTCCCCGATACAAAAATCTTTGACACCCCAACCTTCAAAGGGCATGGGCAGGGTTCCTTTATTGATCACATACTATTATCTCCAGATGCTGCTCAATGGGTTTTGTACTTTTCTATCCTCACTAGTACATACAGTGATCATAATCCCCTTGTTATAAACTTGAGTGGTCCATTTTTCGCTAAACGTCAGCCACGTCCCGATTATGGTATGTTAAGGTGCGTAAATGGCAGGCGTCGCATTAAATGGTCAATGGTAAATCAAGACACCTTGTATTCTGATATAACCAGCGCATGCGAGGAGGAGCTGTCCGTTTGTCTATCATCTGATTCAATCCCTTCGAACATTTTGTTTAGGTTTGAGGGGTTGGTCGCTAAAATTGGTTCCATGCTCACAGTGCCAATAAAGGGTCATAGTGAGAATAACTCTAAATGGTTTAATCATAATTGCTCAAAGGCAAGCAGGGACTTGAAACTGGCATTAAAAACCAAACCAAGAGATCATGAACTGATAAAAAATCTTCGCATGGCCTACAGGAAAACAATAGCCATTAGAAAGAAGGAAATTAAGGCAAATGTTATTGAATCCCTTCTGGACCCATCTGTGTTGGGGAATAGCAGCAAGTTTTGGCAAATAATTAATAAACCCATGTTCGAAAACCCAAACGACACAGCTATTGGAACAAACATCCCTGAGGGGGAGTGGGTGTCCCATTTCAGTACAATTTTTAAGAGCAATGAGCAACGGGAAGTCACCGATTTTATAATTCCAACTGTGTCCCCTTTGTGCTTCACAGTACAAGAGACTGTTAGGGGTATACAGGGCCTAACAACCAACAAGGCCCCGGGCCCGGATGGTTTACCACCGGACCTGTTTAAGTCCAGTATCCCGTTTTGGGCCCCGGTTCTTACGGCTGTAATAAATGCAGCGGTGACAACTGGTTGCCCAAGAACTTGGGGTCTCTCGACTATAGTCCCCATTTTTAAGAAGGGTGACCGCAGTAGTCCGTTATGTTACAGGCCAATTTCTTTACTGAATTCAGTAGTCAAAGTGGTGGGGGGAGTAATTCTTAATAGGTTATCTTCTTGGGCCAAGGAAAATAAAATCCTTTCACCCATACAATATGGGTTTAGACCGGATCACTCAACCATCACGCAGTGTCTGAACCTATACCTTATCCTAAGCAAGTATACATTGGCAAGACAAGGTACCGTCTACATGGCCTTCATGGACCTGTCGTCCGCGTTCGACTGCGTAGACAGAAGCCTATTATGGGCCACCTTGCTGAGAATGGGTGTAGAGAGGAACCTTGTTAACTTCCTCGCTGATCTGCATACAGACACTAGGGCGAACGTCCGCTACTCTCAAGACCTTAAGGTAACGGATGAATTTAAAATAAATCGGGGTGTCCGACAAGGATGCATTTTGGCCCCATTCTTATTTAATTTATATATTAATGAACTGGAGGAATCACTTTTACTGGTAGAAGCAGATTACCCCTTAGTTGAGCGTAGAGGGGTACCTGTCCTACTTTACGCCGACGATGCTGTTCTTATTTCTAGAACAGCAAACGGCCTCCAGAAACTTTTAAACTCCTTCCACAAATTTATGGAGTCACGTGGTTTAAGTATAAACAACTCCAAGTCTTTCGTTATGAAAGCAGGTAAGGGCATTCTGAAACCTGGTCACTTCAGTTTAAACGGGGAAAAAATCCCTTCAACCAACTCCTTCTCTTACCTCGGGGTTCTGATAGATCAAAAGTTATCATGGGGGCCAGCAGTCTCCAAAAAGAAGGGTGAAATTACACGGGTCAATGCGGCCATCCTTGGCTTTGCAAAAAAGATCGGCAATTGCCCGTTGGCCGCACTGCTTAAATTGTACCAGGCAAAAAGCGTTGCTATTGCCTGTCATGGGAGCGAGCTCTGGGGCTATCGCAAGGTTAAAGACCTAGAGGTCGCAGAAAATAACTTCTTAAAAAAGATCTTAAGACTGCCCAGGGGTATTGGGAACTACTCAGTACACGAGGAGCTGGGGGTCCCCTTTCTAGGTGACAGAATAGCAATAAGTCCAGTTTTATGCTGGCTGAAATGTTGGCTAAACAGTGAAATTCCACTAACACACGCCCTACTGAAAGAAGCTCTACAGTTAGACGGGAGATTTAAGGTACCGTGGGTAAAGTATATAAAGGACAGCTTAACGGCAATAGGCCGATGTGATTTGTTTTATGCCCCAAATACAATCAGAAAACCTGATGTGAACCTGGTCAAGAATGCCATAGTTTTGTTAAGATGTACTGATAGGGAAGATGTTGAGACACAGAAGGTCAGTGTCAGGAAACATCTATTGCTAAAAACATGCTTGCAAATAGAACCTTATCTGACATGGCCCATGTCCAGCTATGAACGGTTCCTTTTAATAAGGTTCCGTTTTGACCTTTACCATCTTCTACTGGCATTCCCAAGTGGCGCTCAGCGGGGCGAAGTGTTGCCAGCTTGTGGCTGCGACGGAAAGTCTCCTCAAGATCTGGCACACTTCCTTTTTATCTGCCCTTACTACTCTACCCCACGGAATCTATATCTTAAACCATGTCTTAAAAAATTGAGCTTCACACAAATTAAACCCGCACTCTACTATTTACAACTACTGAATATTGACTGTACCCTGTTTATTTGTAATTTTTTAAAAAAAGCCATCTGCTTTAGGAAAAGCATGGACGGCTAATCATGATGTAAAAAATGTGTGCTGGTGATTTTTAAGCTTACAGTTATTTATATTTTTAACTACATACTTCCCTTGCTCTATTGTCTGATATATTGTACTGTTTATTGTGTCATTAATTGCCTTTGATAATGAACTGTAACCGTTTTAATTATGTGATTTTAAAAATGAACTTTTATGATTGTAAAATCTACAATCGAATAAAGATATTGAATTGAATTGAATTAAATAGTACTTTGTTTAGTGAGTTGCATAAGAACTTTCCAAGTCGACGGTCCGCAAATCAAGCAATACTAATAACGTAGTAGACCACATGAGATCGGTCAATATATCCCGTGGAATAGTTGTCTATTTGCTATTTCGCCAAAATATTTTGTTATTGTTCTTTTGAAATGTTTGATTTGGTTGACAAATCTCATCCATGTTTTCTGGTCTTTCTTTCTTTCATGTTATACATCTGCTCCCCCCAGGGGCAAGAGGAAACAGGAGGAGGAGGCTGCTGTTCGCCAGGATGCAGGCCAGGATCGGGCAGGCGAGGGCTCCTTTGCTGGCCCCGGTAAGTTTTAATTTTAATATAGAGTACCTATTTTTTCCTAGTGTTCCTCATTCGATTTTTTCTAAATTGTGTTTGATCTTCTTGTAGACTGGATCTAAATTCTTATCCTGCCTCGACTATGACTCCCTGTGGTATTACTAGATTATTCTTATTAGTCTGTCTGTGTAACTAGCTAAGATTGCACATTTGGCAATTCCATTGGACTCCCATTCTAGTCAGCAATAGCTCTATGCACTGAGTGCAGTTCTCTGGGATTGTCCATACTGTCTTTTCAAGTCTTCTAAATGTTTATGCTTTGACAATTGCCAACAATAAAAAGGTGAATGACCACCAAGAAAGAATAAGATACTACTTTACTTTTGGTTTGGATAGGAGGAGAATCCATTCTACTACTGTTGCAGGGACAAATCTGCAGAAACAGAACTATGGACACTAAATAATGCATTGCTTAGCTTATCAATTATACTAGGCGCTGTTAGACTTTCCACATACCTCAGTGATAACAGACTTTGTAGTTGAACCCCCAATCTCCTTACTGACTAGATAGTGTGGCAGAATCATTTAGCTCCCAAAGACACCGATGATTGATCCCCAATGATGATTAGATTATCCAACGCAGGACAAGAGAACGGAGTCAGAGTCAAGAAGTGTCAGAGGCACGGACTCATGCTTGCAAAAATTCCAAAACCTTTAGCTCAGCCACTCTATTCTGGAGGACCAAAAACCACAGAGTCTATTTAAGTTTAAAAGCTTTATTAAAAGTAAACACATTTATTAAAATCAAGTTTGTCATAAAAGTAAATGTTTAACTGAAAATGGAAAAGTGCTTAGTGCTGACGATTAAATTGGACACATTTCTTGTGGTCGAGCCGAGCTCTCACCTGGTTTGAACTTGATCTTGCTCGTGTTCTTAGAAGTCAAGCTTCTGTCTGTTAGGAGAAAAAGTGGTGCGTGTTAAAAATAAAAAGCAAGCATTCATCAGTTGTGCCAAAAAGTGCAGCAAGACAAGAGCCTTCCCTGGAAAAAGGGACATTTTTACTTTAGAGTAGGCAGCCACAGATTATTACATTGTTTGCTGTTTTTTTTAAATTTCTTTATTCCTAGACTAAATATTATATAGTAGTGAGTGGTGTATTCTAACATTCTTAAATGTTCTTTGTAGGTGGAACATCTGGTGGCGGGGCCAGCGCGGAGGTGGTGGTGGTGGATGAGGGGAACAGTTCTGGGGAGGATGCGGTGCAAGTGCTGGACAACACCAGTGTGCCTGTGAGGGTTCACACGGTGGTGGCGGGCAGAGGTAAGCTATATATTACTTACTTATTGAGATTGAAGACTGCAGAGTGTGCTATCTGGGGCTCTGGGAGGGGTAGGGGGTGCACCAGCAAATGCAAGGAGCCTGCGCCCGCTATCTGCACGGGTGTATTATAAATCAACCAGGTAGTAGCCTCCTCTAAATGTACTTCGACTTAGCTGTGTAGTTTTTGGCGAGAAGAATCCCAATCAGATCTGAGATGAAATTGATGGATGGGATGAACGAAAAGTGAAAGAAGGGTGTAAGTAAGTGTGGAAGGACGAGAAATTTAATGATGACTGGCAAAGAAAAATTATATGTGTTTGCTTGGTCCTTGAGGTGGCTGGGAAGGGAAGAATATGGTATGGTGCATGGCTGGGTGAATGATGAAGCAAGGATGGATGGAAGGAGAACAGCCTGGGTGGCTGAAACAGAAAAAGTATGTGTGCATATACTTTGAATGGATGGATGCCTGGATCATGGTACTATCTGACTCTTAGATAGCATATACTCTTAGATAGCATATGTGTATTCAGAAAGAGTAGATGGTCACTGGATGAACGAAGTGTTACTTTGAAGAGCATGTAATACCGCACCCGCACGTCCGTTCCAGTGTATGAAAGACAAGGAAAAGAAGTTGTAATTTTGTCCAAATACTACCACGAATAGTAGCAGTAGTTTGTATTGCAACTGCAAACAAAGCATATATCCGGTTCTTACGGTGGACACTCCCTACCTCTCTTAATACCTTTAGTTTAGTAGTAGTAAGTCATTCATGTGTGGGTGTATCACTGTTCACTCAATAATAAGCAAAGCACCTAAAGTCATCCCATATGTAATCAAATACATCCCATGTGAAGTGATAGATAATCAGATTATTTAGCTTCTTCATTTTCCTTTTCTAGTACTCATTTGCACTGTAGGGTGAAAGCTAAATTAATTAAGCAGTAGCCCTTTTAACAGAGTATTCACAGTGCCACCCGTAATAGAAAAGTAAGAGCTTCACCACCTGCATGTACTGGACCGGTACAGTAACGCAAGTCTGTCTCACTCATCATGGTGTGCGTCTGTTTTTCTCGGGTGCAAGTTCACTGCGCTGGCATTATGCCGGCTTGCATAAGATAACATACCAATTTTCCTAAACAAGAGAGAAGAAGAAGAATAAGACTGGTGTACTGTCATAGTCGACTGTAATGGAAGTCCATAGTGCTCGTAGAATTTGTTCCTTAAACTCCCACTAATGTTAGAGCAAGGATGAAGAAGTGGGAGGTTAGATAGATACTGTCCTCAATAGTTATGTACTGTGCTTTCAATTTGCTACTTGTACTGTGAAACAACTTTCTGCTCAATCATTTTGTGTTAATCTTAAGGAGCATTGGTTACGGACTATGTCTTTCTTTCTTCATATAGTTGCTCCTTCCAAATCAAACAGACCATCAAGGAGGGAGCTGGCTCGAATGGCCCGGCAACGGAGGCAGGATGCCACTGTCGCCGAATATCGGCGGATGGTGGCCCTGGAGGAGGAGGACACGCAGTCTACCGGTACAACATCCACTGGAACAGCTGCATCCTCCTCCGTGCCCCCACGGGCTGCCAGCCAGCGCAGTGCTCCAGCGGTACAGAGCCGGGCTACCAAAGCCAACCACCACCGCCGAGCAGCAAAGACAGCAGCTGCCCCCCACAGGTGTTTCAAGGTACGCCAGCACCGCCTATCCCTCAGAGTGTCCTACCTGGAGCAGGAGGTCCTAACGTACAAGACCTTGGTGGAGGGCCTCGCTCCGACCATGCCACCCTCCGCAAGGAGTATGATGCCCTGGCTGCAAAAGTGAACAGCAGCCTGTCGTAGTGTCCCTTGCCCCTTTTTTAGAGACTTTTGGGGGGTGAGAATTGGAAATTGGGTTGTTTTTGGGACTTTTGAAGGACAATCGTTGGGGTTAGGGAGGGTCTTGGGGGAGATTATTTTGTTAGGGCTACAAAAATATACTTTTTGAAACTTTATCTGAGCATACCTGTTTTTTACTGCTTTTGAGTCTGGTGGGTGGGGGTTTAACAGAACGTTTGTGTTCCTGAAACTTAAGTCTGTGTCATTTTCTTCCTTTAAGTATAAATGGCTAAATGTTTTCAACACTAAGTGCCTCTAACAGAGTAAGTGAATTCAAGAGTCCTAGGACTTTAGTAGTACTACGGTCAATCTCTCGTCTCTCCTAATACTCCATTATACTACCTCCCACCAAACGCTTATCTTACCTGTAATTTGTGTTTGAAAGTAGGGCTAGGCCCAGGGCTGGCTCCACAGGAAATGGCGATTAAGGTTGGCAATCCTGGGCGGATGAAATGTCCTCCTCATTGCGGTGGTACTAGCGGTGTGACACAGTGGCAGTTGCATGCCTATGGAAAAAATAAAATGAAACCTGGTTTGTCCTTACTGTAGCATTACAACGGTATGATAGAGAATATAGCAGATGACAGTACACTAGAACAGTGCCACAATGTAGCCTAACAAATGGTAAAGTATTGAAAGTATAACTTGTACTTGTGTTGAATTTCTTTGACATTGGCTACTACTACAAGAAATAGTACTGAAGCTGAGTAAGTCTAGAATATATCCTCGGATTACTTCACCAGCCTGTTGCTATGACCTTATCCTCCCCAGCAAGTGTGTGGAATTATTGATGTCATTTAGTCACACATCAAGCAAAACCACACAGCCCGGGGGAAGACGGTTAGGGTTTGGAAAATGGATGGGAATGGGGGTTTCTTTTTGGGTAGGTTTTGTTGAGAGAAGAAAAAAAAAGCACAGCATGGACAAACAATAATTGAAGATAAAGAAATCTTTGGGTACAAAGCTAACCATAAATCTTTTAAGTGACATAAAGGAAGTGCATGCACTACTGCATGCATTGTTACTGAAAAGTAAGTAGTACTAGAATGCGACAGTACAGGGATGCAGCGTTTTCACTTGCCTATCTCTGCACTCAGAGAAACACTTCTTACATTAAATTAGGTTTAAAAAACAGCCGAAGTAAAACCTATAGAAAGGCTGTAGGGATCAATTTAGAAGCTGAGAGAGACTCCAAGAAATGCAGTCACACTCATAGAAGAAAACAATGGATACTGTATCTGTATGTTGTTGTAGTTGTCCTTTTGAATCTGGTAAGTAAGTTGCATGCAGCAAACAATTCCTCTTATTAGCGGCACTCCTCCATTCCAGCTGACGCTTCGTCCATCAATGTTGGTGACCAGAAGACACCCTGTCCACTGCCTGCCTGGCGGATGCTGAATTGCGGCTCGCTAATGTGAAGCCTGACTCCATCCTTTTTTCCCCATTGCACAGACTGAAACCCGGGCCTGTAATTTTTGAACCAAAAACAGGAAGTGATATTAGAACACCACTGATAAATAAATATAAGGTATGTACGCTGTGTAGTGCAAAAAGTCACACTTTGAGTTTCCTAATAGACAGTACAATATTTTTGAAAGTGGGTACTCTGTCTGAGTCACCTTTTGAAGGATAAATAAGTATGGGCAAATTAATTTAGCGGATCTTTCCCCTCAAGCTAGGTGTACTGTAAACTGTGTTTTAGAACAAAATTAGACCTTCCCAGCAGTGCTCCCACCCAGACCCTTACTAAAGCCAGTTGCAAAAATGTAGAAGACCCCAATCAGATCTCAGAAAACTGATGACAAAACGTACTTTGAAAGTAAAAGTAGGCCCAAATACCCCCTTACCCACCATGGATTGTATTCAAACCACTTGCAAGCAAGCAAAAGTATCCATAGCCAGCATCGCTCCAAGACTCTAATACCCCCCACCCAAACACATGCAATAGAAATAGTTAAGAATAGTGGCAAAGGCTTTCTTTAACTATGCCAAATCCCCACTTTACCACCATTGATTTTCTTCAAATGACTTGCAACCAAAATTACACATTCTCACGAGTGCTCTAAGACCCCAGAACTCAGTTGCAAAAATCTAGAACACCCCGAAACACATACAATCCTGCTGCTAGGGCTAACCCTAACGAACCCTAAGTTAGAAAAAGTGCCAAAAGGCTTTTCCTTATGGATTTTGTCCAAAGCACTTCTGTCCGGTATTAGACCTTCCCAGGAATGCCCCAAGAGCCGCCAACCCACCCGCAAAAAAGCACAACACCCCCAAACAGCCAAAATGGCAAATCTCATACTTACAATATTTCTCGGCCTTCGGTCCAAACGCGCTGTGCAGCTAGGTCATAACTCCCGTTTTCCACCACGGATTTCCTGAAAAGTAAATGCAATCAAGATTATACTGTCCCAGCAGTGCTCCCAGACCCCAAAACTCACCCACAAACACCCGGAACCCCCCCAAAGAGCACCTCAAAGGCAAGCAAGTCAGCAAAAACGCAAAAAATTCACCTCCGATTTGGTCCAAACCACTTTTATCCGGTATTAGAGCTTCCCAGCAATGGCCCCAGAGCCGTCAACTCACCCGCAAAGAAGTAGAACACCCCCACAAGTGCTGAGTCTTTCTTCATTGGGCGTAATCCAGCCCTCTGCTTTGAGGGAAATTGGAGTCTGGAGGAGAAGGATAGAGGAGCATGTTCTTCTGAACTTGTGAAACTGAGGAATGCAGACTGCGGCACCTTCAAATCAATAAGCAAACAAGTGAAGAAAGTTCTACTAATGGGCTTGTGTTTGAGATTAGGTGATTAAAGTTTGAATTAAATTAACTGTGCAAAACAAAGAAAGACAGACACACTGGAATAAAAGTAAATAAGGACGAAAAAGAAAGTTATTGATTCATTGTCTCATTTTCAGGGCTCAGTGTCAGGGAAGAAGAATAAGAGTTTGTCATCATACTGTGCGAATTCAGGCAGGGTGAGGTCAGTGTCACCGAACAGAGAACAAATTCCCTCATCTACGTTGCTGTCCTCCTCGTCTTCATGCGGCGTGCTTTCTCGTACTCTGTAATCTGCTGGTATGAGGTGCTGATTCATCTTGATCATTGTTAACCTCTCCATATTTTTGGGCAAGAGGCGGCTCCGTTTGGGAGTTACAATGCCACCAGCAGCACTGAAAACACGTTCAGAAGACACGGTTGCGAGAGGGCAAGACAAGTAGTTTATAGCCAGCTTGGAGAGCTGTGGCCACAATTCTTTTTTCCCATGCCAATACGCCAATGGGTCAGCATTAACATAGACCTCTGTTGAGTCATTCAGATAGTCCTGCACCATCGACTCAAGGTCCTCCAAGGTTCCTCCACTTTGCTTACTTTTTGCTGTGACCTTTTGAGAACCAAACCCAAGCCGAGTTAGCCAATCCTCTTCTGCATCCAATGTTACTGTTGTATCTGGTGCAGATGATCCGGTTGCCGGTGTCTTTAACGGCTGAGAGATCACTTGTGCCACAGGTGCAGAAGTGGATTGTTTTGACTGGGGATGGCCTGCTGATGCTAATGTACTGCCTTTTCCTTCAATGTGCTGCAGTTCTCTTTCAAACCTCTTGGCTGACAAGGCTAGCCAATGTTTGTACTTTGTAACATCTTCATCAGCAAAAGGAAAGAATGCTCGGCCTGCCAGCGCCTTTTTGTAGCATGGATCCAGAATAGTAGCACAAATGTAATGCTGTTCTGAGTGGATCATTTTAAGACGTTCATCACCACGTAGGTGCTCTAATAATTTCTCCGCCAAAACAAAAGGGTCTTGGTTTTTTTCATTTTTTTGAAACACAGAAGACACCGCCTTCAGTTGGTGCTCCAGCATGCACAACAATGGGATAGCTTTTCCCAAATTACAGTCCTCCTTGCTGACTGCACGTGTGAAGACCTCAAAAGGACGAAGCATGTCTGTCAGGCTTTTAACTAGGTCCCATTGCGCCGCTTCTATCCTCAGGTCCTTCTGAGCTGTACCAAGTGTTAAGAAATAGTGATCGAGTACCGTATACTGCTCATACAGACGCTCAAGCATGTAGAAGGTTAAGTTCCAACGTGTTGGCACCTCCTGGATGAGTGCTTTCACTGGCATTCGACGTTCATGTAGCAGGCTCCTCAGATGCTTCCGAGCCTTAAAAGAATGACTGAAATGGTTGCACATTCTTCGGCAGGTGGCCACTAACTCGCACGCTGGACTGTCTTCATCACTCAAGAATTTTTTAACAACCAGGTTTATACAGTGCACCAAACACGGCACTCTGAAATAGTCACCCAGCTCCATGGCCTTAACTACATTGGCGCCATTATCCATGGAAACATAACCAATCTGGTGTTTTTTTGGGGACAGCCAGTGAAAGACCTTTGTGTTAAACTCATCCAAAATGTTTTGTGCTGTGTGACGTTTCTCCAAGCCAAACATGGCCACTGTTGCATGTTTCCGAGCAGCTTTAAAAACTTGGTCCGGGTCAACACCTGCGTTTAGCTTTGCTTTAACCCCTGAAAAAGAGACCCAGTGTGCAGTGATACACATGTAATCAGCGCCTGCGCCACTGGTCCACATGTCTGTTGTCAGATGCATAGTGTGAACAGCACTCTTCTGCAAAGCTTCCCCAATCACCTCCAGCACATCTTCATGTAGTGCTGGAACCACAACTCTGCCAAAATAGAACCGGCTAGGAACCTTCCATTTAGGGCAGAGCGCTGCCACTAATTCTAGAAAACCAACCCCTTCTACAAAAGAAAAAGGGGGAAGGTCCAGAGCTAGCATTTTAGCCAGCTTAGTGTTATACAGACGCGTCAGTAGGTGGTTGCGTTCATAGGGCACGTCTGAAAAAAGCATGTTTCTAATGTTGCCCTGGACCAAGCATTTACGGGATGATGATGATGATTTCTTTGACCCAGTTACGCTCGCTGATGAACTTTTTCGCATTGGTGTCTCACTCTCTCCAACACTCTTAGTGTGGCTCACATGGGGTGTGCTGCTGACAGGGGTACTGGGTGTAAGTGAAGTGTTTGACACGTCTTCTTCCTCCTCGTCATCATCAACATTTTCTTGACGTGCAATTCGGGCTTCCTTGATCGCCTTTAGGTGCGCAAACCAGTGGACAGCGTGCTGTCTCTTAAGATGACCTCTCTGGCCTCCGGTACCATTGTTGGTACCAAACTTACCATGACTAACTGCAAGCTTACAAATGATACGAATGGCAAAGTTTTCCCTTTTTGGGCAAACACTAAAGAAGTCCCAAGCTGGGGACTTGAATTGTCTGTGGGGGCCGGAGGAGGCGGCGATACTGGTGGTCATGCTGCTAATGCCAGATGAAGTGGAGGATGTGGATTGCCGAACTTTACTACGTTGTGCACTTTCACCACCACTAATTGAGGTCGAGGTGGATAGAGGAGGTCCCTTCTGGCGACGAAGAAATATGGAAGCGGTAGGTGTTGGTGTACTAGTTAACTCCAATGATTGTGGTGTTTCCATTGCCTACTTGTCGACAACATCAGCATCACGCTCAGCAGCTTCTCGGGCTAGGGTCAAAATGTCTGTATGCTGCATGCCCGCTGAGGCTGGAGTGAAGCCTATGATGACTGCGTCGTCGTCGTGAGAGTCTTCATCAGCAGCTGTATCCGCCACTTCTTGTTGAGCCTCATCACACTCCATAAGTATGAGACTTAAGACGAGCTTCCTTTTACGCTTAACTACCTTTGTCAGATCATGGTGTGCCTCACTCTCAGACGGCAGTGGTGCTGGTTCCCAATTTTGATCCATATCATCAGAAGGAGGTGTGCTTGAGGAAGATGTAGACACCGCCCTTGATCTCTTCCTTGCTAAGGTTGTGGAATACAATGAATGATCATCAGGAGGAGTGGCTTCCTCAAATGATACCTCGCCTTGATTGTCAATTTCCTGATGTGCCCCTACTTCAGGAGGAACAACTATTGTGGGCACTTGTGACCCTCCATGCACCACTGCTTGCACATCTCCTTGCGCTGCCTCTCCTTCCACTTGTACTTGGGCTTGTACTTGCACATGTGGTTGTTGTTGCGGCTGTGGTTGTTCAACACTCGTCAGATGAGTTACAACAACCTGTGTTGATTGAGGGACATTGCTGCTACTTTCTTGCGATGAGCCAACATCACTGGTCGATGGTGATTGAACAACTAGACTAAGTGCCTCTGCAGCACTCA
Organism: Lissotriton vulgaris; assembly: GCF_964263255.1. NCBI lineage: Eukaryota > Metazoa > Chordata > Amphibia > Caudata > Salamandridae > Lissotriton > Lissotriton vulgaris. The sequence continues at coordinate 299,147,530 of NC_141691.1, read as the reverse complement.
AGGGCTTGGACTTAAGTTGGCGTGGTGGTGGTGGTGGTGGCACTGAGCCCAATGGAGCAGGGGTGCTGCTCCCAGCTTGGTCCCCAGCAGATCCCGCTGCTGCTGCAGGCATACATTTATTTTTTTTTTTACTCCCAAAAAATGTGTCGGGCGGCACACCAGTCTTCTTAGCACACCAGTCTCCTTGGTAACTAGCTTCTTCTGCTCCTTACTGGCAACTTTCTTGCTAGAGGAGCTACAGGGAACTTTTTTTGGGGCCATCTTCTTCAGAGCAGGTCAGAACAGCAGGCCGCAGTTGCACGAGTTGCAGAGTTGCAGAGTTGTCTGTGGCCAGACGTGACATCGCGTGACGTTATGCTGCACACACACACTGCTGCAGGACTTCTTCCTGGCACTGGTGGTTCTCTTGAGTCTTGTGCACCTAAAAGCAATGGAAGACAGAGGAACATCAGTTCAGTTATACAACCCAAAAAAACGAAAATCACAGGAAAATCAGCACAATCCCAAGCCATCCAGGCCCTCCATGATGTTTAAATTCAAGACACCCCCCAGAAAGACTAGGCCCATGCACCACTCACTACCCCTGGGCATAAAGGTTGAAAGCTAGGCAAAATGGTTGCAGACCTAAGAACACTGCCTGCATTCAAAATGGCCCCTGCCTCCCAGCACTTGGCCAGGGCCTGCCTGTAGCAGCACTCAAAATGGCCCCCACCCACATGGCCTGTCCCCATGAACACCCCAAAAATCGAAAAACACAGAAAAATCAGCACAATCCCATGCCATCCATGCCCTCCGTGATGTTTAAATTCAAGACACCCCACAGAAAGACTAGGCCCATGCACCACTCACTACCCCTGGTGAAAAGGCCACAACAACAGCCCAATAAAACGAAAATCACAGAAAAATCAGCACAATCCCAAGCCATCCAGGCCCTCCATGATGTTTAAATTCAAGACACCCCACAGAAAGACTAGGCCCATGCATCACTCACTAGCCATGGGCATAAAGGTTGAAAGCTAGGCAAAATGGTTGCAGACCTAAGAACACTGCCTGCATTCAAAATGGCCCCCTGCCTCCCAGCACATGGCCAGGGCCTGCCTGTAGCAGCACTCAAAATGGCCCCCATCCACATGGCCTGTCCCCATGAACACCCCAAAAAATCAAAAAACACAGAAAAATCAGCACAATCCCATGCCATCCATGTCCTCCATGATGTTTAAATTCAAGACACCCCACAGAAAGACTAGCCTCATGCACCACTCACTACCCCTGGTGAAAAGGCCACAACAACAGCCCAAAAAAACGAAAATCACAGAAAAATCAGCACAATCCCAAGCCATCCAGGCCCTCCATGATGTTTAAATTCAAGACACCCCACAGAAAGACTAGGCCCATGCATCACTCACTACCCATGGGCATAAAGGTTGAAAGCTAGGCAAAATGGTTGCAGACCTAAGAACACTGCCTGCATTCAAAATGGCCCCCTGCCTCCCAGCACATGGCCAGGGCCTGCATGTAGCAGCACTCAAAATGGCCCCCACCCACATGGCCTGTCCCCATGAACACCCCAAAAAATCGAAAAGCACAGAAAAATCAGCACAATCCCATGCCATCCATGCCCACAATGATGTTTAAATTCAAGACACCCCACAGAAAGACTAGGCTCATGCACCACTCACTACCCCTGGGCATAAAGGTTGAAAGCTAGGCAAAATGGTTGCAGACCTAAGAACACTGCCTGTATTCAAAATGGCCCCCTGCCTCCCAGCACATGGCCAGGGCCTGCCTGTAGCAGCACTCAAAATGGCCCCCACCCACATGGCCTGTCCCCATGAACACCCCAAATAATCAAAAAACACAGAAAAATCAGCACAATCCCATGCCATCCATGCCCTCCATGATGTTTAAATTCAAGATACCCCACAGAAAGACTAGGCTCATGCACCACTCACTACCCCGGGTGAAAAGGCCAAAACAACAGCCCAAAAAAACGAAAATCACAGAAAAATCAGCACAATCCCAAGCCATCCAGGCCCTCCATGATGTTTAAATTCAAGACACCCCACAGAAAGACTAGGCCCATGCATCACTCACTATTCCTGGGCATAAAGGTTTAAAGCTAGGAAAAATGGTTGCAGACCTAAGAACACTGCCTGCATTCAAAATGGCCCCCTGCCTCCCAGCACATGGCCAGGGCCTGCCTGTAGCAGCACTCAAAATGGCCCTAACCCACATGGCCTGTACCCATGAACACACCAAAAAATCGAAAAACACAGAAAAATCAGCACAATTCCATGCCATCCATGCCCTCCATGATGTTTAAATTCAAGACACCCCACAGAAAGACTAGGCTCATGCACCACTCGCTACCCCTGGGCAAAAGGCCCCAACAACAGCCCAAAAATCGAAAATTCCAAAATTATAGTTGCAGCAACTGTAATGCCCCAAACAAACTTACTTGTGACATTTCTAATCCAAAAGGGATCCAAAGAAAGTCAAAATGGCCTCAAATCCAAATATCCAGCAGCATCCACAAAAAGTAATCCTTCCAGGTGAAGAATCCGAATGAAAGTGACCAGCACATGAAGAAAGCACTGGGAGGAGCCTGCTGGACAGGAACAGGAAGTTGGAGACTGTGGGGCACTTCCTTCCCCCACCCCGCCCCCCCCAAAATGGACTCCTTGCAAAAAAAAGTGCAGGCAAATGTCAACCTGAGAAGTTATTCTGATAAAAATCATCATTTCCAGAAGGTTTATGCTGCTTGCTGGTGGATTTCTTGTGCAGAATTGCAAATGTTGTATTTTCGCGAGTGCGAGATTGTTGCTGCCCGCCGCATTTACGTTTTCGCAATTGGGAACTCCCGCGATATGTGATCACGGCGTACTCGCGTTGACAAACTCTCGCTGTGCAAGGTGGCAAGCCGCGATGACGTAATCGCGGTTGCCAAACTCCCGCGGGATCCCGCAGCAAGATCTAAAATGGCGCAGCACTCGCAAAATATCGAGAAAAACAACTCGGCAAACGCTGAATGACGGTAAGTGAACGCCGCGCGCCGCAAAATTGTATGTCCAAGAAAAAAAAAACGCTGCATGTGAATTTGCGGATTTTCGGTAAATTCGCGAGCGTTCGCGGATTGCGAATTTACCGAAAATCCGCAAAATCCGCGAGCGGAACGGATTTTCCGCCCATGCTTACTAATGATGAAAAAAAGGAAGTAACATGCAATGCATGGTGCTATGAATTTGGTTCGGCATCTATGGATAGCCAGTGGAGCTGATGCAGCACCTTAGATATAGGCTTGTACTTGGGGGTACCTGACAGAATCCTGGCGGCTGCGTTCTGTTCCAGTTGTATCTTGCTAAGGACCTTTTCCTGGGCATTGATTAGGAAACCATTACATTAATCAACTTTTGACATTACCAGTTTCCTGATGAGGGTTTTGCCAGCACAAGGTGGGAGAAATGTCTGGAGTTTTTTTATCATCCTAAGGACGTAGAAGGATGAGGAGACAACTGTGTTAGCATTGTGAATGAAGGATAGTTCGTCATCAAATATAACCCCGAGGTTTCTTACCTTTTTGAAGGGGGACTGAGGTGAACCCAATTTGGCTGGCCTCCAAGTGGGGGACCAGATAGGGGAGATATTACCGAAGATCATTACCTCCATCTTGTCAGAGTTTAATTTCAGGTAGTTGTTGGCTATCCATGGACTGAAGGCTAGCATCCCTTCCTGAAATCTGGCAGCAATTGTTTTTCCATAATTTTGTACTGCAAGCACCAGTTGAATGTCATTGGCATATGATGTTAAACCCATCCCGTGGGATTTGATGACCATCGCCAGGTCCGACATGTAGATATTAAATCAGGCCAGACTCAGAGAAGAACCTCGTGGCACACCGCATGGGAGGGCAAATTGTGGGGAGTTAAATTCTCTACGCATTCGTAACTGGGTACAATTCGAGAGGAAGGATGAGAGGAGGTCTTAGGCCCTATGTCTAATGCCGATGGTTGAGACCATGTCAAAGGCTGCTGAAACGTCCAGCAGCACTAGGACAGCAGCCCCGCCCTGGTCGAGTAGCGTCCTAATTTCTTCAGATGCCTTGATGAGGGCTGTCTCGGTAATGTGGCCCTTCCTGAAACCAAGTTGTGTGCTGTCTAGTAGGTTTGTTATCATCAATGAACTTGGTCAACTGTGTGTTCATGATTTTTTCAAAGATTTTTGCTGGTTACGGGAGGCACGCAATAGGCCTGTAGTTTTTAGTTTCTGCGGGATCAAGGTTTTGCTTCTCTAGAGAGGCTTGATGATAGCCTTTTTACAGATGGAAGGATAATTACCAGTGAGAAATATTGCATTGCAGATGTTTGCTAGGTTAAGGGTGATTAGGTCAGGGATCTGTTGCAGAGTAGAAGTGGAGCAAGGGTCATGGGGAGAACCTGACTTGTTACTAGGAATTCAGTCTTTTATTTGATGTGGTGAGACCTGTATAAATTCAGAGAAAGTAGAAGTAGTTTCTTTCTCGTTGGGGTTATCAGTTTGATTTTTGATTTTAATTTGGACTGAGAAGTTGGCATATATTTGGTTGACCTTTTTTGGAGGAAACTAGCTAGTGAGTTGCAGAGAGATTGGGTGGCATTGTTGAGTTAGTCGCTGGGCCTAATAGCTGGGTCACTACCTGGAAAAGCTGTTCCGCTGAGTCTTGGGTGGTTTCTATTTGTCTGAGGTAGAAATTGCTTTTTTCACAGACAATGAAGAGTTTGTACGTAGTCAGTGCTTCCTTGTAGTGGACTTTTTCATTGTCTTCGTAATTTCTAGGCCAGCGTCTTTCAAGGTTTCTTCAACATTGTTTCTCGAGCCTCAGTGCCTCTGATAACCAAGGGGCAGAAGGCGTATTCCTATTTTTGGAGGCGTTTTTAAGTGGTACCAAGGAACTGAAAGCATTGTGGAGCCAATCTGAATAGTAAGTTGAAGCAAGTTCAGGGTCCGGTGAAGCCTTAAACTGAGTGGATAGCAGATGTGTTTTGAGGAGGTGATGATCAATGCTACTCCAGGCTTTGAACTGCTTAGTGGAGGAGAGACTGGTGTGCTGAGGGGTTTTGTTCCCTATCTGAATGTCAAACAGAACTGCACAGCGGTCAGTATAAAGGCAAATACTTTTATTTCATCAAGCATCCTTTTTTAATATAAGCGCTACTGTAAATACTTGAGTTCAGGATGGGTGATGAACAAAAACCTGTTGTGTGTTTGATTTCATAGTTCAAAAAGCTGCTCCAAATATAACATAAGTATTTGTAAAGCGCACGTTCACCCGGAGGCATCTTGGCGCTGAATAACAGATATTTATTGTTACCCAACTCAATGGATCTCATTTTATCAACTTCAGATGGAGGAAAACCTGATTGGACCCGCCAGGTTTTGAACCTGTGACCATGAGGTCAAACACAGGTCCCTGCAGCGGACGCATCAGTCCACTGAGCCACCATACCCAGTTTAAGAAACTAGGCCACATATACTCCAATTTTATATATACATGACAACTATATGCTTCTTAGTTCTCTAATGGCAATGTCAGCCGGGAAAGGGCAGGAATGTTTCTTCTATGGTGTTTCAAAACTCCTACTTTTGATAAATACTTTTCAAGTATCTGGCATATTAATGTGAAAAACGTTTGTGTCTTAATCACAGTTTTTCCAGCCATCACAAACCCTTTATGTAACTTTAAAACACACACCATGCTTCCGCACTCCAACAACTGGCCCTGCTGATTAAAATATAGTGAGAAATTATTCAAGTCAATTAGCAGGATGGTAATCATAGTTAGGCACTGATCTTTCCTTCCCACAGCATAACTTTGTGAAGAATGTAGTCCAGGCCAGTAAGTGATGAACCCTTCTCACGATTGTGCAAAGTATGTGCAGTGTCCACAGATTCCACATTAGTGATGGTGCCCTGTTCATAGATATGGGTGCATACGTTTTCTATGTTGCTGTGCTTTAATGCTGCATCATTTCAAAGTGATTTTGCTGTGTTGTACTGTTTTGTGCACCTGCAGGACGTTAAGTGAATTTCTTTAACATGATATGTTTAAGATAGTGCTTTATTTTCAAACACCACAGCTAAGGAATAGAAAGAGAGAAACCTAGCCCATTGTTTCTAAGCTGTGCTATCTCAAAATGAAGTACTACCTTAAAAGAAATATCCATTTAATTAAATTCACTTTATGTCCTGCATGTGCATAAAAGAGGTCATTTGAGTATTTGTTTGTGCTTGGGTATCCCCAACTTCCAGTTGTGATTTAGTGGGGGTCCTCAGGAGTAAAATGATTAAGAACCACTGTTCTACAGGGTGGGGCAGGGAAGGTAATGCATACAGTGTAAACTGCAGTGCACCTGCAACAGCACCAGCATTCTGAGCCTGCCCCCCATGGATGCTACCAAAGCAGCCTGCAGGCAACTAAGCTAGGTAACGTCTCCTTCCATGTCTCCTCAGGTAAAAAGCCTTCCACTATTCATTAAAATGTGTCCGTTACGCTGCAGCCACATAGCCAGAACTTCACATTTTTACTAATGCTCATATCACCACTGCCTTGCAAGTAAAAGTATAAATCGTGTGCATTGAAAATTGTGAGCAAATAAAATTGCATATTTTTTTTAAATGCACCGACAAAAGGACAAAAAAACACCAGAAATAAATCGAGTGGAGATGGGTGCTGCTTTTAACTTGCAAATATTGTCCAAGTGTCCAATTCTTTCCTTTTGCGAAGCTTGCAGTTTCCCCTTTCAATACCGCAAAGTTTGTCTCTGTGCATTGTGATCATTTTTACTGCACAGCAATATATTTCTTCACTTTCAAAAAAGCTAGCCAAGATGAAAAATATGTCTGCAAGTTTACCTTTTGCCGATCTTTTCTATGCGTAATGGCATTGCAGAGGGGAAGATACAGGCCACAATCTCCTAAGGTTTTGCTATGGCTTAATTTTGTGGTACTCCTCGCTTACTCTTGAATTCCGTGTGCAAAGCAGGAGTAGCTTGTAACAGTCTACCTTATGTCTACAATTCGAAAATCAGATAGGAGTACTATATGTGTAAGTCTCATCCATTTCCAGCAAATCTTTTGTGAGTTGGCTCATGGAGCTCAATTCACATACGGCCTGATTCACAAAAGGTTTGCTATGAGTAAGTATGACGTGTTCCTGCAGTACTCCTGGCTTGCTTCTGAATTTCATTACTAAACCAGGAAAACTCCTGGCTTACTCTTGGAATTCACCCCCTACATCGCATGCCCTGGTCCCCATTTAACCTCTTGTACTACATCAGAACCTATTGCCTCTAATACCCCCTGAATCCCTACCCACCCTACAAAGGCTGAACTTAGCCCTTCCCCCTTTTTAATAACTCCTAATAGCTGGAGATGAATTGAAGCAGATTTATCCCCAGAAGGAGGCTCCACATTCCGTTTTGAACCAAGTAATTCCATGTCCACGTGTTGATTCACATTTTAGGGACCAGTACTCAGGATATACGGTCTGGAATCACTCTTTCTGGCTAGACGGTATCCCGGCATTTCAATCCAAACCGGTTGCAATTAGGAGTTAATATTACCTTTGATTTCAACCCATTCATTTTTCTGCAGCATTTTTGGTGAAATATTGAATTGCCTTCTCCTGAGTGTCTACCCAATGAACCTTAACTGCTGCATTTTTTGCTTCTTTAACCATAGTGAGAAATACCACTTTAGCATTTAAAAGAGATTACGAAATATTTTAATCTTGAAGAGAAATATTAGTGCATCTGTTTTAGCTGGAAGAAACTCAAAATAGACAATAAAGTAAGATGAGATGATATAGAAAACCTAAGTGTTATCTCAATTTATGGTACCATGCCCACCTTCTGGCTCGAGGAGAATAGTAATAATAATAATAATAATAGTCTTTATTTGGCATATATAAAAAATATGACCATAAAAGGTGAAAGTTAATAAGCACAACAATAGAGTACATTTGGTCATCATATAATAAAATTAGAGAAGACAGGGCAATCAGGGCACCACGTAAACATAAGGAGCAATGCCCAGTAGCATCTTAAAACGTTAAAAACAATAAAGGGTGTACCACGCACACTCCCCATTAATGCTTCTGGTACTTGAAGGTCTCCTCCTTTTATGTTCCCCTGGTATTTCTTAGCTTTAAAACAGAGCTTAAGAAATTTGTGACACATGATAATGTAAAAGCATCAGCGGACAGTTTTAAAAAGAGTAAGGCCACTCGGGTCTGCATAAAATTTTGTTTCCTTAAAAGCCCCTTAGGAAACGCTCCTATCAGGTATGAGTAATACGGACACAAAAGAATAAAGTGGAGGGTATCCTGTGGAGGCCTATTTTTGCAGCCACAGAGCCCTTTTTGTTCTGAAGGTGCGGTATACCCCGCCGGTACTGCCAGTAAGTGGTGTAACAAGTTCAGCCTGAACCGTGTGAGTAAAAAACTATCATGAGCGCTGGTTAAAACAGTTAAGTATGGTTATATACTTTTTGTTGACCTAACTAAAATGTCATTTCTGATGGGGGGCTTTTTCAGTTCATTTTTCCCCCATGAGCCCCAAATAAATTAGAAAACTGATCTTTAATAAGAACTTTATCCTGTGGACTCATCTTATCCGGGCGATCGAACAGCTCTGCCTTGCCTAGCATAGTACGGTAGTCCTTTATATATTTTAACCACAGGATTTTTAGCACATGATCCAAGGAGAGACAGTCTTGAATTACTTTCACAGTAAAACCTGTCTCCTCATTGGCTCACATGTTCACCTAACACAGGATTGTTTCAATGCCACTAGGTCAGAAATATACTTAGACCCCAGCTTCACATGAACAATAAATGATGGAGTACTTTGGGGGACTCTCAGCAATCGCCTAAAATACCTGTTTTCTTCATTCTGTATTTCGCTTGTCCCGGTAAAACCCCACACTTCCCTTCCAAATAGAATTTTTGAACTACAGAATGAGTTATACATTTTAAGGATTGTCCCCGGTGACCACTTGCCTAACCTTTGAGTAAAGGATGTAATTGCTCCCGTAGACTTTGCCAAACCTAGACACTTACTCTCCACTAGTTGCTTAAAACTCAATTTATCATCAAACAGAATGCCTAGTTATGAGAAAGCTGGTACTTTCTAAATGTAGCAGACCTACTGATCCATAGGCCTCTCACCCTTGGCACTGCAATTGGTGCTGAACAATATTCATCAAGAATTAACGTGAAAAAATTCCTTTGTGCAATTCATGTTTTTAGTTTGCGATTCGATTTAATTGTTTTCTTCCACATATGTTCAATCACATATTATAATCCGTTTACAAACATTCCTTGTTGTTCCAATGCATTTTGGTGCCCCTTGCACCTTCGTCAGGGAAAATCTAGAACATACAAATCAGCATACTTAATACCCAATACTCTGTATTTCCTTGTTTAAAGCAAAATAAACTGTTTGCGCGACTGCTAATTTCATCTGTAGCTATGCATTCTAGCTTTCTAGATTAGTTCATATGCAACCTTCCTACTATCGGAAGTTTAACACTTGGTTCTAGTGCTCTGTAACCTGTTTGTTTTACCGATGTTCTCTCACTATAGTCAAACAGCTTGCGTAATGATTATTACCCTATAAATCAGATGCGCCGCCTATTTGCTTGCCAAATTGCTACTGTTGAACGCACTTTATGTAAACGTGGTTCGTCTTACCTTGCAACTAGTTCTAACGCCGCGTCTTTCCTATTCGAACTGCTTGTGGGGTTTGTGTTACAAAAGCCGGTTTGAGCCGGGCATTTACGCTAAGCACGTTACGCGCGTGGGACTTGGGAGTGGCTCTTTTTTTCATCTAACTTTATTGACTACCGATTCTCTGTCTCTGTGTGTTAAATGAACAGTGTGATTCGTTCAACGCGTGCTGCTGCCAGTTACCATATCAACAACGAGTATTAATAGTCTTGTAAGAGCCAAAAATAACAAGTAGCATATTGAGTACAGTTCAATGCTGACAATCAGTCTGTTATAAGTAACATAGAAATTCAAAACAATCATTAATTCCATTTGGCTTATGACTGTTCAGATGATGAATCCAGTAATTCTGACGCTTTAGTAAGTTCTTCTTGTTTAGCGGACCCTCTATTTTTGGAACTACTTCCAATATGCAAGCTCGCAATTGGTTGATGTGGTGTTGTTTTTCAAGAAAATGTGTGGCCACTGTTGATTTCTGGAACTGGTTCTTATGTTGCTCTTGTGTTCTGTTAATCTTGTTTTAAATTTTCTTTCGGTGTATCCCACATAAACTGACCCGCATGGGCACTTCAACATGTATATTGAGTTCATGGTGTCACATGTTGCGTTCACTTTTATAGGAATTTTGTGTCCCTTCATGGGGTGGGAGATTGTGTTTCCCTTTATTATGTTATGACAGTTACTACAGTTCATGCATGGTATGGTTCCTCTGAATGTGTTCATAACGGATAGTTCTTTTCTATGTTTTAACATTTCTCCCAAATTCTGGCCCCTGGTATGGGCGAATAGTGGTTCCTTATCGAATACTCCTTTGAAATCTGTGTCCAATTTTAACATTTGCCAGTGTCTCTTTATGATTTTAGTGAACTGTGGGCTCACATTAGAACATTTACTGATGCAAGTAATTCTATTCTCTGCTGGTTTGTGCTTATCGATAAGTAGTTCTGCTCTTGGTTTTTGTAGAGCCCTCGTAAGCGCTGTTTTGATGATGGTAGCTGGATATCCCCTTTCCAGAAATCTACGCTCCATTAATTTCATTTGTTTTTGGCATTCTTGTGTGTCTGAGACCACTCTCCTGACCCTGAGAAACTGAGAGTAGGGTAATTGAGTTTTGAGGGGTTGAGGATGATGACTTTCGTATTTGAGAAGATTGTTCCTGTCTGTTATCTTACGGTACAAATTCGTGCGGAATAGATTTTCCTCTCTGGTTATTTCCACATCAAGAAATTGTATACACTTATGATTGATTTGCCACGTGAAACTAATGCAGTTGTTTCTTTGATTCAATACTTCCAGTTGAGTAACTAAAGATTCAACATCACCTTTCCATATCAAGAAAATGTCATCTATGAATCTCACATACATGAGGAGTTGAGTTGCCCATGCTTGGTTGTGATAAATGTATTGTTCCTCAAATGATGTCATGTACAGATTTGCATTCGCCGGAGCGGCGCAATTGCCCATTGAAGTTCCACTTCGTTGAATGAACCATCTGTTGTTGTATGTAAAATAACTATTCATGAGGGTAAACTCCATTAGTTCAATTAAGAAGATTTGTAGATCCTGTGGGTACATACTGTTCAGTAAAGCTTGCTCAATCGCTTCTAGTCCCTCTTTGTGGGACAGCGGGGTCAGACGGAGATGCATTTTAGCTCTTTTTTTTATTTACATTATACTTTAATGGTCTTGACTCAGCATTAACTGCATTACAAGTTGACTCCATTAAAGTATGCTTAAGGCCAGTCCCCGTGTTACTCTACGCAGATGATGCAGTTCTCCTTGCTTGTACACCCAATGCTTTGCAGATCCTATTCGATGAGTTTGTGGGATTCATGAATGATTTGGATTTGACACCTAATGTAACAACATCCTACAAAATGAAACTAAGGAAAAGGAGGTGGAAGGGGAACTCTTATGTAGTGGGCACATACATTCTGGGGAAAGTACCAGCTTTGTCTGACCCCGCTTGAGCACTTAAAATAATCTGTAGTCTTCCCCTCATGTGTATATCTTACTGCAGCAGAGGTGTTGGAGTGTAGAGCCAGGAGTACATTAATTAGGGCCGGGTCCTCCCTCTATGATCCCATGAGCTTCCACAGTTTTGTTCGATTTGCACAGTCAAATGCTGCGGTAAGGTCCATGAAGGCGAAATAAATACTGACTATAGTGTACTTCACAATAATCAAATAGAGATTTAGGCATTGTGCAACCGTGGATTTGCCTGTGTGGAATCCATATTAGACATCCGTTAATATTCCATGGGTCTCTGCCTAATCAGACAACCTATTCAACACAACTCTACCCAAAATCTTCGCTGTTACATCAATAAGGGATAATGGGCGATAACAGTGTGGGCTATGCCTATCCCCTTTTTTAAGATCGGGACAATGTTTGCCGTGGACCATGAGGGAGGCATCTCTGTTGCAACTGACAAGTTTAATATCCTCACCAGGATCGGTGCCCATACCTCTGGGTTACTGTAGAATAAATCAGGTGGGATTCAGTTTGGACCTGGGGCTTTATTCTGTGTGAGGCAATCTATTCCTAATCTCACCTCATCTATAGAAAAAGAAATACCAGTTCTCTGAACCTCAATCTGTATCTGTGGCTCATCTCCTCTCAGGGGCTGATTATACAGGCCCTCATAGTGGCCAACCCGTGCTCAGGTAAAATATTATGGGCCACACATAGGTTATTTGAATCTTTAAAACAGGGGCTGTTTCTAACCTTCCAAAATCAGGTAGAATCCTTAAGCTAAGCGTCCTCTTCTAGATCTTCCCAGGCTTTCCCTTGAAGTTGATGTTTCTGCCTCCTTACTGCCTGCTTGTACACATTACGGCAGGTCATAATCCACCCTTTATCTCATGGTGAATGTTTAAGTGCCATCTTTATGTCTCTATGGGCCTTTGAGCATTGCCCATCAAACCATCTTGGAACGTCCCTGGTGCAGGTACTTTTAAAAGGCTATCCACTAACTGCGCAATAGCTGTTTATGTCTGAAGTGACTCCTGTCCCTGTATATCTAGATCCAAACAATTCTGTATATCCTGCTGAGCTCTCCTAAAAAGAGATCTATTAAAAGCAATTGTTTCAACCTGCACCCATCCCAGCCCTCTACCTTGATCCGTTACCGAGATCGATCCACCCGACAGACTGTGCGAGACCAAATGCTGTTGTGGAGCATCAAGTGACAAAGGTACCGGGTTATGGTCATTAAATATGCTATGCCTAATATTGAAACTAGTAATGAATCTCCTCACAGTATGAGAGACAAAAGTAGCATCTATAAATTACACGCAACCTCTACCCGTATACGTAGGGGACACAGGTGTGTCTGGGTGGCCAACAATCAAATCCATTGAATGGGTCAGCTCAAAGGTATTTAGAAGCATACTCAACTCCCTTCCTGATTTAGTGTGCTCCATATGTGGCCCTTTGTTTAGCGTACATGCCTGCCAATCACGTTCAGCCACCCTCAAATTAGGACACAGGTGGCAACTAAAGTCTCCGACTACTATTAAGTGTGCTTAATTCCTCCAAGGGTTTTGGTCCCTGCAAATTATGCAGTGCGTTATAGAAGTTAACAAATGCTAGACTGTAGTTCTTACTAACAAATGTTAGACCCTGTACTACTTCCGACTCCCATGGGGTCAATGTACACCTCCCTTGTATCTTTAAATCTACAAACATGATTGGGCCCCCGCTGGCTCTCCCTACACTGCACCTTCTTGATGGACAGAAAAAGGTATTGTACCCTTCTAAAAAGAAGGTATTTACGGGTACCCATGTTTCCTGGATGGCTTTTATGTCAAACTTTCTAATATAACAAAGCCACTGTTCATCCTGAAACGTACTCGCCAAACCTGCCACGTTCCTCAAAATAAATCATCCAGATTTTGCCTCGCCTGCAGTCCTCTGGCGTCGCTGTTATCCCCATCTATGCTGGGAGTCCTGCTTTCCCTTGGGTCCCCGTATTCATCGTGGGTGTCTGTGGTACCCCCATCATCATTCTCCTCCCTCTCCCTTTGGGCCTTGGAGTGTGTTGACCGAATACCCTCCAATCCTACCACACTCACTCCCTCTACAAATCAATCAATGTCGTTCAGGTCCCTTAATGGAGCAAAAGCATTTCTTAATTGCAATGTGCCCCCTCTCCAACTCAGACCTGCTTCCTTTGTAGCTACACCGCGGGGGAATAAGAATTTGGATGGGGGTCTATGAAAGAAACCTAATGGTACTGGTTTGATCCTTTTTACAATACTCTGCAATGCAGCTCTGTGGCACTTACTGAGAAGGCCTAGGGTGTCAGTGTGTTTCTACCCTGACACCTTTGCGTGTGTTAGCATTTTTTTCCTCGGTTCTACCTGCAGGAAGGAAAGGCATCAGGACGCGACCCAGGTTATCGATGGCAGTCCGCTCAGTAAAAACCAGACACGGAAACGCACACTCTGGAAATGCAAACTCTTGCTCAAAAATAAACGAGGAAGACATTTTCGGTAAATGACGACTCCTCGATACTGGCAAGAGACAAAGGGAAAGCCAATCCAGTGGACAATAAATCATGGAAAGTCGGGAGCAGGAAATTAAATCCAAATAAAGGTGCGTGTGTGGATGCTCCAGCGTCTTGAGGCAGGTAAGACGAAATCACTGATCATCACCAATATGTAATGAGGACAAATCCACGGAGACTCAGCTGAAGTTGAAGAGTAGTTTAATGGAGCATTCACCTCTTGAAGAGCAGCAGTGTAAATGAGTTCAAACTGCTCTCAGAGTGTGGAACGATAACAAGATATTCAAAAGGATACAGACAAAGGATTACAGATACAAAGAGAATTCAGCCACGGCAATTGAATACACTAAATGGAAACATTCTACTACCACGAAGGGTTTAGGGACAGTGCGTAAGCCCAAAGTTTCACCTTTTTTAAGAGGTTATGTGTATAGGGGCAGTGCATAAGCCCAAGTTTCCACCCTTCCTAAGGGGTTAAGGGTGTAGGAGCAGTGCATAAACCCATGGTTCCACCCTTCATAAGGAGTCATGGGTGTAGAGGCAGTGTGTAAACCTAAGATTCCACACTTCCTAAGGAGTTATGGGTATAGGGACAGTGCATAATCCAAAGGTTCCATTTATCCTAAGGGATTAAGGGTGTAGGGGCATATGTTTAGCCCAAGGTTCAACCCTTCCTAAGTGGTTAAGGTTGTGGGGGCATGTGTTTAGCACAAGGTTGTATGAGTGTATGTTTTCTCTGTCCCGTTTACAATGCAGGAGGAGAGTGTGTTGAATGACACTGATGCGATGTTTAATTTTGACTATCCTTCCTAAGGGGTTTAGGTTATATAGGCAATGTGCTAACCCTTGTGGGTATTTACCATCCTTCCTTTAGGGGTAGGATGATGGGGCAGTTTTGAGCCTACATTGTTGCACCACTATGCAGTAGAGGGAAGTTGGAACCCTGGTCCTGCTTAGGTGGATGGTGATGGGGGTACATGTATTCACCCCAATGCATTAGAGTGTGGAAGTAGCTGTGGTCCTGTTTCAGTGCTGTGCTATGGAGGGTAACAGGCTGGTCCTGTTGAAATGAATGTGTTGTGAGGGAACAGGAAGTTGTGTTCAGTGTTTGGGTTATCTGCACTCTTGCATTGTGAATATGTGGGAAGTATTGATTGCCTGTGTGTTTTTCCATCTTACATCTCATTGGAGAATTGAAGTAATTGCAGAGAGTGTTGTTTGAACTTTTCTGTTTGTTTTGGTGGGGTGGTATATTAGTTGTATTGGACGTTTTTTGTGGGAGGGTGTTTTGCCATCCTTCTGAATTCTCTATTGTTTCATGGGGGGGAGGAATGTTATGTTGTGGCATCTTTTGTCCTTTTGATTTGATGGTTGTTTTTGTTTCATTTATATATTTCATTGTTTCCTAAAGAGGGGAAGATGTGTTGTAACTTGCCAAGTTTGCTATGCATTCCCCCAGAGTTCGGGGTCCCTGATACTCAGCCAGCGTGTGAGATCAGTAGAATGTTGAAAGTGTTTACAGTTTGATGAGTGTCAGTTGAAAGAATGGGCTGAGCAGCAAGGATGCTGCTCCTGGATGGGCGTTATCTGTAGCTTGGAAACACTTAATAAACCTTCATCTTTAAATAATAATACTTGGCTATGCACCTACGTTAATTCGTTACGACAGAACCTGTACGGCATATGCTAGAGCGGACTAGCCACTTGCTCACTGTATTTGTATTTCGACCCTGCTCGATGATTGTCAGCCTAGTAGCCATGAATTTATGGTGCATTTACATGGTTGACCAGCACCATATCCCCTGAAATAAATCCATAAGGGTATGACAGATTCTATCGGTGGCTACAGCTTTACCAGTAGAAAGGTGGTGTCTTGTTTGCAGTAGGCTTAATGAGTAATTACTAATGGAAAAACAGAATCCCAGGTTTCAGTCCAGAAATAAACCAATGAGACACTTTTCTGAAAGGAGCTCAATCAATCATTCAAATCGAAAGAACACGGTGAATACTTTGAAATAGAGCAAGATTTCATGAGCATAACATTTCACATAACTTTTGATGGCCATTGACAGATTAAATCAGAAAAATGTATTTCAGGAAAGGTTTACTCCCTATACCAGTTACTTGAATACATTATTAATGTGAGGTATTCCTTTTAGTTCATTTTCAAATAGGAGATGCCATCAAATCCATCTGACATTTTGCACAATTTTTGCAAAATTTTGCAAAAACAGATATTGTGATTTCACTCAAGCAAGGTTTTTGGAAGATATTTCAGCATGATCATAGTATAGCTTTTGTTAATGCATATTTAAAATATGATCAGGGAAGTTGGCTAACATATTTGTTTCACCTGAGAACAAAATAGGTGTGTTCTCCCTTTCAGAATGAATCAACATAATATCCGTTTATTATTTAGCATGTGATCCTTTATTGTAGGAAAGTTGTTCCATGTTCAAATTGAGGTGAACTATGCCACGTGATGAACAATCGGGTATGTTTTAACAGACCCCTATGGCTATGGAGCCTGGAGCTTTCTCAAAGCTGCAATAGAAAAACAAATGAGGAGTAAAGGTGTTCAAGACTGACTCCTATATTCGAAAGTGACTATCAACATGGGGTGAAGTGAGGGGACACCATTTTCTACATGTGCATAGATTCGAATTTACTAATCATTCTAATTCTATTGTGATGGTGCTAAAGTGCCTGTGGCGGTCATAGAAAAATCCCAGAGGGGAAACGGAAAAGAGATGCTTGTGTTTGGCTGGATGTGAAGTGCTGGCAGGGCGAAGGAGATTGAAGTGTTCAAGTTGAGGCTTTAGCGAAATAGGGAAATGAAATGGAAATGTAAAATGTAAATTGATACTTGTATAGCGCACTACTCACCCGCAAGGATCTCAAGGTGCTTGTACGAATACCACTGTGGAACTCATCCTGGCTTTCCCTGTGAGGCATTCACTCCTGGGCACCCCCAAGGTGGAGACCAGGCATCCTTAGCGTTGTGGGGGCCATTGTGGAGATTAAGCAAGTTATTGCCCAGAGTTGCAGAGTGGGACTCCATGTTTGGAAAAGGCACCAAGGCGAGAATTATCAGGTCTGTGGAATTTTGAGCCCAAGACCCACGAGGCAGGGTATTGAACCCTGGTCCTGGGCTAGACCTCTGCATCAGGGTCTGCCCTCTAACCATTGAGTTTTCTCACAGGGGAGACCCAATAAACCCTTGTAGGCTTGGGCAGTTTATAGTTCAAAACATAAGGTGCTACAAGGGACTTATTTCAACGACGTTGACTCTTAGTTAGCGAGTGGTTTAACAATTTCCACCCTATTGTATCCACAGGATATCAGATTTGTTTCAAAGCAACATAAATGCAAGGAAGGTAAAGATAAAAAAGAGCTAGAGAAAGTGGGTTTGTTCTGAAATAAATCTTTACTTAGTAAAAATGACAAGGGATGGAAACATAAGTCAATTCAAGCAAAAAGAGTCATGAACTAAGAAAGACAGTAAATTTCTCTATAATTCATAACCCTGAGTATCAGCTCCAAAATAGTTCAAGCAAACAACCCAGATTAAACAAGACATTGTTGTTTTGCCTATATGAGGTACCCAATATTAGGTGCATTTCAAGAAGTATGTCTTCTGATCATCTGTGTAAATGCCCTGAAAAAGATGTCCTGATACAAATGGAAGAATATACATGTTAAAGGGTTTCCATCATGATATTCATTAAGGTTAAGTCTTTCACATTTTTTTAATTCTTTGCTTATGATTCTCCAAGTAAAGATTATAGATTGTTTTTAAACTGAAATTATTCATCAATGTTGGATTGAATGTTTTATCCAGGTTGTTACACCTAAATATCCGCATTACCTTGCACTCAGTCATATTGACTGTTTATTTGATCTTTAGACTGTATAGAGGTATCACCGGGAAGGGGTTGATACTTTTCTTTATATTTTTTACAATTTTCTTGTTATATGTATACAGAGCTTTTGTAGGGTTGACAAAATTGTTAATTGAATTAGTTTTTAATAGGTTTATAATAATAATTGATTTATTTTTATATAGGGAGTTGTTTACAGCATTGAAACATAACATCGTCCTGATGATGGTCTTATTGATGAACACAACCAAGACCGAAACGTCGACATCTAGTTATCATCTCCTTTAATGCTGTCGTCTGACGCCATCTTACAACCACGTTTTATTGTTTAATCTGGGTTGTTTGCTTGAACTATTTTGGAGCTGATACTCAGGGTTATGAATTATAGAGAAATTTACTGTCTTTCTTAGTTCATGACTCTTTTTGCTTGAATTGACTTATGTTTCCATCCCTTGTCATTTTTACTAAGTAAAGATTTATTTCAGAACAAACCCACTTTCTCTAGCTCTTTTTTATCTTTACCTTCCTTGCATTTATGTTGCTTTGAAACAAATCTGATATCCTGTGGATACAATAGGGTGGAAATTGTTAAACCACTCGCTAACTAAGAGTCAACGTCGTTGAAATAAGTCCATTGTAGCACCTTATGTTTTGAACTCTAACCATTGAGCCACACTTCTCCACAAGAGAAGAGGTGCACGCTGAGATCGAGGATATTCATGATAGTGTGTATTTAGTACTTAGATCGAGGTATTTCCAGTGAGTACTGTAACGTGTATAGGTGTCATGCCTAGGGCATTGTTATTTGCGAATACATTAGCAAGGCCATGATATTATACCCCAAAAGCAACAATTCAATCACATATTCCTAGTCTATGCCTTGTCTAAGTATATCTAAACAGAAAGTTGCACTAATCAGACCTCCGAAAAAGAAGGCTCACAATGTCATAGTACCCCATATCATTCCTCCCGCATATGTTTACAATTTTCACATTCAGTGTGTGTAATGTCAAATAGGAATATTAAAAAAAATTGGAAAGGAAACCCCAAAGCACCAGAAAGCAGTTACATTCACAGGTGCAGCAAGCAAATGATACATTATGTATGGAGCAAGTAATGCATGACTTTGAGGTGGCATTTTCCTATTAATGTGAGGCATTCCCTTGAGTTCATTTTTTCATAGTAGATACCAGCAAATCCATTTCATGACATTTTGCACAATTTACATAAAAGTAGGCAAAAAACGGAGATTGTGAATTAACCCAACCAAGTTTTTTAAAAGGTTTTTGGGCAAGATCATATTTATAGCATTTGTTAAAGCGTATTTGAAACATGATTGGGCAAGGTTGCAACACGGCTGTTTCAGCTTCCTTTGGATGGGGACTAAAAATTGTATTTAGAAAATGTAATACAAATTACAGTACAACATAATCCAGCAGAACGATCTTCACTTCTGTGTTGCTGGTGATAGATATACAACACACAGTCAAATTACAAACGTACTGATACCTGAGTTTTACACAGTGCACTTTTCCTACTATTGGATAAAAGCTGTTAATAAAAAACGTAGGCGGCCAGTAGATAATGACTAAGACAGAGAGCATCCGCCCACTCGTGTTCAATGGTGCGTCATTCGGTGTTGATTCCTATTGAATTTTACTGAGCGTCCCTATTAACAACAACCTTGAGCATTAGATCCACTTCCTTTTCCACAGCAAAATATTCTTTCTGACAAATGACAAAGAGCTGGCGAAATAGTATTTCCAGAACGTCATTAGGGACCCTTTCCTGTCGAATTACGCACCATCTTTGGCTTCAAATTAATCGCACGTCAAGAGCGTTCCTGGCTTTGATAGAACGCAGGACATGCCATATGTTGTGACAGCTGCAGGCATTCTTTTAGATTTCTACTCATGTCAAGAGTTAAAATAAAAAAAATGCGAAATCTATTGTACTCTCTGCAGGCTGTATATATCGCGTCTTCATCTGCTGTTGTCCCAAAGTCTCTGAGTTTCTGTTCGTAATATATGAGATATGTGAGTTTATAAAGCAGGGCGTAATTTAAAGTCATATAAAGAAAAATGTAAATGGTCGATTGCTACGAATATACGTGGAAAATGTGAAAGTGCACCAATAAATATGTGAAATATGTGCTGGGGAACTGGCTGCTATGACGTAGCAATAGTGTCTTCGCTCCAGTGTTTATTGGATGATCCTCAGAGCCTCTCTGTGAAAAACATCCCTGTAATTAATTCACTGTCACACATCTACAATTCTATATGTGGTGAGTGAAGGCCAACATTCGGCTGCATTCAACCCATGGGGGCCTTGCCACATTTACCAGATGTTCTAAAATAAAGAAGGGTTTATCAGAAAGTCTAGTAGTCAGGATGATCTTATTTGTGGGCTCTTTTAGGTCCACAATTTTGTCTGATGACTGAGAATTAATTAGTTAGGGCTAAAAATACCGTGTAACATCCAAGAATATTTAGACAAAATATTGAGTTTTTAATATCAAGGGAATAAAGATTGTGATACAGAAAAATCGTTGTCAAGAATATATATTTTTTCAAGTAAGCAATATTGTTGTTATGAGATCAATGTTGTTAATATCATTCTTAATAATATAGTTGGAAAAAATATTGTTTTTTAATGATCTTAATGTGTTTTAGTTCATATAGTAATATTATGTATGTTGAGTCTCGAGCTGAGCCGCATGTTAACTAGCCACGAGTTGCCGGGCTGCATTACTCGTGGACAACTCGAGTATGATGTTAAGGTTGGTATGTTTTGAATGTGTGTTGGGTTCGGGAGTTATGTCGTTGTGGTTGTTATGGAGAGTTTTGAGAGAGAAGACTGACCAGCGGCTGCGTCCGCAACTCCTGGATGCTGCGAGGATTTAAGCTAATAAATCGGATTATATCTTTAAAGAATCAAGAGTAATTATTTACAACAATGGCGACGATGGAGCTTGAAAGCAAGTACTCCACACCCCTCAAAGTTATTAAAGTCCTATGCAATTCTGCTCAGCTTCGTGATGGTAAAGTTTGGAATTCAAATAGGATTGCTCTTTTCAGAGGACAGTTCAAATCTAATGAGAACAGTGATAAATTTGATTGGATTGAGGATGTGGATGACACTGTTGATCCTCTGAATATTGGGGTTTCTGTAGAACCTTCGTGTAACAAGAATCCTACTGTGAATGGTGATTTGGATGCTTGTGCTGATCCTGCTGTAATACAATGTAATGGTGCACAGAATGGAGGGACCACCATTTCTAAACGTATTAGTGTCAGACCTAAGAAGTTTGAAGATTATGTAACACACATTTGTGACACCTGATTTACTTGTTGTATTATCATTACATTTCCATGTTTCGTTTTTCTTCAATTGTTGTGGATATTGTAGGCGAGGGGAAGTGTTGTGTCTCGAGCTGAGCCACGTGTTAACTAGCCACGAGTTGCCGGGCTGCATTCCTCGTGGACAGCTCGAGTATGATGCTAAGTTTGGTATGTTTTGAATGTGTGTTGGGTTCGGGAGTTATGCCGTTGTGGTTGTTATGGAGAGTGTTGAGAGAGAAGACTGTCCGGTGGCTGCGTCTGCAACTCCTGGATGCTGCGAGGATTTAAGCTAATAAATGAGATTATATCTTTAAAGAATCACAAGTAATTCTTTACAACAATGTACAGTTATTGTTTGTTCAATTGCAAATAATATTTTTAAATATAGTGATTCATAAATGTAAATGTATTTGCTAATAGTAATTTATAGTCATAGTGGGATGCTAAGTTTATACATTAATAGGTAAGAATCCATGACTTTTTTAAATGTATTATTAAATATTTAATTGACTGTTAATTATATAAATTGTGTTTATTTTTTTGTTATATGTTATGTGCCGGCTGCTCGGTTTAGAGGGATTCAGAGTGGGAAGGTAATTAAGTACCAATTAACAATTAAGTCTTCATTTACTATTGAATATTTAATTGATTAATAATTATGTAAATTGTGTAATAGCCTTACATATTAGTTATATTTTATGTGCAGGCTGCTGGATTTATAGGGTTTTTCGGTGGAACGTTATCTACTAAATAATTAACAATGCATTAAAAAATGTATTATGATTTGTTTAATTGATGATTAATTATATAAATTGTTAAATAACTTTATACATGATTGATATTTTTTATCTGGCCTTTTGAGATTGTAGGGGTATATGGTGGGATGGTATATTATGTAATATTTCATTAACAAATAATTATTAATTGTGAATTAATTGGTTAATTGGTTATCAATTATGTACATAATTGTGTACTTTGTATTTATATTTTAAGATTGGGCTGCTAGGTTTGTGGGAGTAGATTGTGGTAAGTTAAGTAATTAATAAATAACCTTTACAAAATGATAATTAATTAATAAATTGTTTAATACATATATATATATATCACAAAAAAAGGTTGCCCTGTTGGAGCTGCCAATCTCGGGGAGGTATATACACAGACGCCACCGGCTGCAGCAAACCAGTCTTTCCTCACAGCTTCTCATACGATGCCAAACGTGTTTCGGGCAGCTTCCTGCCCTTGATCACTGGCTCAAAACGGAAAACACCAGGCTTGATTTGAGCACATTATTTATTCAAAATCGTAGGTCCCGCCCCCATGGGCGTCGGCAATGGAGTATGATATGATGGTTGTTGCAGTTCAATGCCATAAACCAAAAAGTGCGTTTACCCCAGTGGGTGCCTCTGAAGAGTCCGTTTCATAATGTTGCGCCCCAGTGGGCGAAAAGCAATGAGGGAACCGACAGGTTGCAGCCAATATATACCGGCAGCCAAGGCCCCCCCCCGATTCACTACACCGCCCGTGTTTGCAGGCAGTGTGAATCCGCATTAGCGGCGGGGCATCTCCGCTATATATATATATATAACTGGTGGTCGCCAGCAGGTAGATATAGTTAGGACCTATTTTTCATAGGAAATCCGAAACATTCTATTTGGATTAACTTTGGCGCTGGTTGACGAATCTTCGCAAAATTTTCAAAACTATTGTCCAGGTCTGCACCGCTCCTATCTTGAAAGTCTCAGTGTGATTTAAGAAGCGGGGCCGAGAAAAAAGGGGGGTCCTAAAGTGTATTTTCCCCATGCAATTTTCCATAGGGACCCTTGGCCGCAGCTACAGCCTGAAATACTGAACGAAATTACACCACATTTGGCAAAGATGTAGTCCTCAGTTCAGACTCGTGCTTTCTGCTTAAATGGTGTCAATCTTTTCAGTAGTTTTTTAGATATTGAAGGAAAAATGTACATATATATCTGGCGGAGCCTAACGACACATCTCATTGTGAGATCTGATTGGCTGTAGGCACTTCATCCAAAAAGTTTTGGCAGCCATCTTGGGACCAATATACATGATAGCACCTCATTAAAAAGCATTGCAGTCAATAGAAGGTTTTAAACTTTAGTTACTTTATATAAATCATTTGTTGATGGTACCATACTCGTTTTAGGAATTGTGGTGTGTTCTAAGGTGTTTGTACCATGTGAAAAAGCCTTCTGCTGGGATATCATGAATCATGTTTGAGAGAAAACTATTTTCTCATGCTTCTCCCATAGAGGTTTGGAAGGTTTTCGGGAACTTAAAATGAGAGCATATTTTCTGTAAATTCACATTATGTTTTTCAGTCGTGTGATAATGCAGTCTGATATTCTCAGTAAAACATGTACATCCAACAAAGACAGAGACTGCCAGTTGATTCCTTTGTGTTCTACTGCAGCTTCCCAGAGTGTTCTAAAGAACAACTAAAGTGCTAACAGCCTTACTATTGACAAACATATGGCACACCTGAAGCCATCTTGATTGGAATAAATGGGTAATACTTAAAACATTGAATTAAAAAAAGGAACAAAATAAGGGGGTTTATTTTGCCATAAAAATGATGGTTAGTGCTGTAGAAAGAAAAATTAGGACATGTTTTAAGTGAGATCTCAAATATCTTCCTGTTATATTTCAACAGGAGCAGCCTGTTAGTTGATTTCTTTGTGTTCTACTGCAGCTACCCAGAGTGTTCTGAAGAACAACTAGAGCACTAACAGTCTTACTTATGACAAAATGATGGCACACCTGAAGCCATCTTGGTTGGAATAAACTGGTAAGTGGAACTGTCTGGCCTGTGGTCCGGTCTCTGCTCATTCTCTGTTACAGGTTTTCTTGCCTGACTAGTGTGGAGCCAGAGAGCACAGAACAGAGAGCAGCGAGGTGCGGTGTGCGGCGTGCAGAGCAGAGTGGAGAGGAGCGGAGAGTGGAAAGGAGCCGAGTTAACGGCAGTGACAGCGGAGGCGGAACTGGCGGTAAATGGCACAGTGTGGAGATAGCGGGAAGCGGTAACGGTAACGGCGCAGCGTGGCAGGATGGCAGTAGATCAGGGTCATAGCCTTAACCCGTCGCGGCACAGCCCCTGCCTCTCCATCACCCATCCAGTGCTCCTGCTCCCGCCCTCCCACAGGAACGCGTAATTAATTAATAAAACTGGAACGTTGGAGCTCCGAGCTAAGCAGCAGTGGATGCGGCGGTAAACTACACAGAGTGGAGGTAACGGCACGGCACGATACGGCAGGGCGGCAGTAGATTAGAATCACAGCCCCTTAACTTGTCGCTGCGCAGCCCTTGCCCCGGCCCCTCCATCAGCCGCCCGGTGCTCCCACTCTCCCACAGAGAAAATTACAAAAAACAATTTGATGGACAGAATTTAGATCAATGTCTTACATTCACCCCAGTACAATGATCTGGGCCTAAATCCATCGTTTTTTGCACTCCACACCATCCTGGGTTAGATAATGGCTTTATGCAAATCAGCTCTGACCCTGTGCCCCATGGGAACAGTCCAGTCCGAACTACACAGCCATATCTTTCCCAGACCGGAATCAAGCATCCGAGGACCGGACCGGTTTCGAGGTAACACCTCTCATCAGCCCGGCTAGCTTGACTCCAGTGGTGTGGAGGCTCTGGGACCCACGTCTGAGCTACCCCAGTACACTCAGGAAGAAAATTACAAAAAACAATTTGATGGACAGAATGTAGATCAATGTCTTACATTCACCCCAGTACAATGATCTGGGCCTAAATCCATCGTTTTTTGCACTCCACACCACCCTGGGTTAGATAATGGCTTTATGCAAATCAGCTCTGACCCTGTGCCCCATGGGAACAGTCCAGTCCGAACTACACAGCGATATCTTTCCCAGACCGGAATCAAGCATCCGGGGACCGGACTGGTTTCGAGGTAACACCTCTCATCAGCCCGGCTAGCTTGACTCCAGTGGTGTGGAGGCTCTGGGACCCACGTCTGAGCTACCCCAGTAGTCTCAGGGAGAAAATTACAAAAAACAATTTGATGGACAGAATGTAGATCAATGTCTTACATTCACCCCAGTACAATGATCTGGGCCTAAATCCATCGTTTTTTGCACTCCACACCACCCTGGGTTAGATAATGGCTTTATGCAAATCAGCTCTGACCCTGTGCCCCACGGGAGCAGTCCAGTCCAAACTACACAGCCATATCTTTCCCAGACCGGAATCAAGCATCCGAGGACCGGACCGGTTTTGAGGTAACACCTCTCATCAGCCTGGCTAGCTTGACTCCAGTGGTGTGGAGACTCTGGGACCCACGTCTGAGCTACCCCAGTACACTCAGGGAGAAAATTACAAAAAACAATTTGATGGACAGAATGTAGATCAATGTCTTACATTCACCCCAGTACAATGATCTGGGCCTAAATCCATCGTTTTTTGCACTCCACAACACCCTGGGTTAGATAATGGCTTTATGCAAATCAGCTCTGACCCTGTGCCCCATGGGAACAGTCCAGTCCGAACTACACAGCCATATCTTTCCCAGACTGGAATCAAGCATCCAAAGACCGGACCGGTTTCAAGGTAACACCTCTCATCAGCCCGGCTAGCTTGACTCCAGTGGTGTGGAGGCTCTGGGACCCACGTCTGAGCTACCCCAGTACACTCAGGGAGAAAATTACAAAAAACAATTTGATGTACAGAATGTAGATCAATGTCTTACACTCAGACGTGGGTCCCAGGCACTCCACACCACTGGAGTCAAGCTAGCCGGGCTGATGAGAGGTGTTACCTCGAAACCGGTCCGCTCCTCGGATGCTTGATTCCATTCTGGGAAGGACATGGCTTTTGTAGTTTGGACTGGACTGTTCCCATGGGGCACAGGGTCAGAGCTGATTTGCATATCGCCATTGTCTAACCCAGGGTGGTGTGGAGTGCAAAAAAACGATGGATTTGGGCCCAGATCTTTGGACTGGGGTGAATGTGTGACATTGATCCACATTCGGTCCATCAATTGTTTTGTTTGCAAATTCCGCCCTAAGTGCGCTGGGGATGCTCAGACGTGGGTCCCAGGCACTCCACACCACTGGAGTCAAGCTAGCCGGGCTGATGAGAGGTGCTACCTCGAAACCGGTCCGGTCCTCGGATGCTTGATTCCGTTCTGGGAAGGACATGGCTTTTGTAGTTCGGACTGGACTGTTCCCATGGGGCACAGGGTCAGAGCTGATTTGCATATCGCCATTGTCTAACCCAGGGTGGTGTGGAGTGCAAAAAAACAATGGATTTGGGCCCAGATCTTTGGACTGGGGTGAATGTGTGACATTGATCCACATTCGGTCCATCAATTGTTTTGTTTGCAAATTCCGCCCTAAGTGCGCTGGGGATGCTCAGACGTGGGTCCCAGGCACTCCACACCACTGGAGTCAAGCTAGCCGGGCTGATGAGAGGTGTTACCTCGTAACCGGTCCGGTCCTCGGATGCTTGATTCCGTTCTGGGAAGGACATGGCTTTTGTAGTTCGGACTGGACTGTTCCCATGGGGCACAGGGTCAGAGCTGATTTGCATATCGCCATTGTCTAACCCAGGGTGGTGTGGAGTGCAAAAAAACGATGGATTTGGGCCCAGATCTTTGGACTGGGGTGAATGTGTGACATTGATCCACATTCGGTCCATCCATTGTTTTGTTTGCATATTCCGCCCTAAGTGTGCTGGGGATGCTCAGACGTGGGTCCCAGGCACTCCACACCACTGGAGTCAAGCTAGCCGGGCTGATGAGAGGTATTACCTCGAAACCGGTCGGGTCCTCGGATGCTTGATTCCGTTCTGGGAAGGACATGGCTTTTGTAGTTCGGACTGGACTGTTCCCATGGGGTACAGGGTCAGAGCTGATTTGCATATCGCCATTGTCTAACCCAGGGTGGTGTGGAGTGCAAAAAAACGATGGATTTGGGCCCAGATCTTTGGACTGGGGTGAATGTGTGACATTGATCCGCATTCGGTCCATCAATTGTTTTGTTTGCAAATTCCGCCCTAAGTGCGCTGGGGATGCTCAGACGTGGGTCCCAGGCACTCCACACCACTGGAGTCAAGCTAGCCGGGCTGATGAGAGGTGTTACCTCGAAACCGGTCCGGTCCTCGGATGCTTGATTCCGTTCTGGGAAGGACATGGCTTTTGTAGTTCGGACTGGACTGTTCCCATGGGGCACAGGGTCAGAGCTGATTTGCATATCGCCATTGTCTAACCCAGGGTGGTGTGGAGTGCAAAGAAACAATGGATTTGGGCCCAGATCTTTGGACTGGGGTGAATGTGTGACATTGATCCACATTCGGTCCATCAATTCTTTTGTTTGCCCACTCTCCCACAGGCACGCTCAATTAAGAGAACTGGTACGCTGGAGCTCCATAGCACTGGGCTGAGAGTGTGCTGCAGACTAGCTATTGTGATTGTGAAACGCTGAGGGCACTGAGTGATGTTTGAGTCGAGACGAGTGAACTGTGGTCTATAATGGGCTAAAACGGAGTGATGCCCCAGAGTGACACAGAGTGACTTATATACGGCGGCCCCTGTATGCATAAAAGTTTGCACGGGTCCCGATAGGAAAATTATTGGTAGTGGGGAGCAGAGGCTGGGCGTGAAACAAAGTGAGTTTGCCGATAGCAGTATTTCGAGGCGGCTCCTACCGAGAACGGACACCAAATCAGCTACAGCTGGGTGACGGTTTAGACCTGCTGGGGTAAGAAGCCTCGAAGGGTTAAGTGCGCTGAGGGTTTCTGCAGCTATAATAATTCCTACATTGTTCTTCTGACCCAACCTTGTCTCCGCTCGATCCCTCCCTGACGGCAGCTGTTCATTATCTATAGGGCAGACAGGCTTGGGAGGGGGAGTGTACCAAGGGTAAACGGGAACCAGAGACGTGTAGCAAAGTTAAGCGGCCACCATTGGGAGGTCATTGGGAGGTCACACCTCTCTCCACATTTCCCCCACATTTTTTCCCACGATTTTCCTCATGATAATCTTTGACATTGGGCATTGACATTGGACATTGGACATTGGAGAGGCCAGCCTAAGATAGCTATTGATTAAAGACAAAAGAAGAAAACACAGGGGGCTGGAGGATATCCACTGGAGGAATGCAGGTTGTATGCAGGCATGAGCAGGTGTGAGCGCAAAGATACTCAGACGGGTGGTGTTGGACCGCAAGTGGGTTGAATGCGAGCGCCGCTACAACTCACAGGCCTTGAATTTACAGCATACAGCATAAGGAGGGATTGCAAAGAAAAAAATAACGGGATGAAATCATCTGTAATTGTGGAGGAGGGTCTTGACCCCATGATCCCTTGAGCCCTCGACCCCTTGAGTCCTTGAGAACTGAGCACCTTTACCTCACTAAGGTCCGGGATAAGACATAGCAAAAGGGCAGTGGTGAAACTGCAGGAAAATATAAAGGAACTATGCGCTCTGGCAAAGTGAGAACGTCTGGATCAACTATTAGACGTACAAAGAAAATACAGCAAACAAAAGTTGTAAAAAAGGTTAAAGCAAACATTGAAGGAGTAAATCAAACTTTAATTTCCCCAATAGCCAGAATGTTCGCGAAATCAGGAAAAATCCCGGATAAGTTTGAATTCCTAACAGATCCAGCTGGTGCTCTTATCACTATGCAAAGGGATATGGAAAATGATAAACTACAAACTCCAATAAAGCCAATGAGTACTGAGAAATACAATGGGCAAGTTATGCAAAGTACCCCTCAAAACGGAGATTTTAACACACAACAGAAAGGTTAGGATCTCCAAATTACAGACCAGGAGATGCTAAATGTAACCATTCCTCCCAATATAAAACAATACGATAAATCAATAGAACTAGAGGATTTAGAAGTATTGGATAAGCAAGATATACAAGATACATTAAATACAAGTAGCATGATTGAATCAAAGTTATCAGTAATTCCTATAGAAATAAACGTGGAAATTATGAAAAAATTTCAGACATCATTGGATGAAAATAGGACTAAATCAACTAGTCCACAAAACTGCAACACTGTGAAAGCTAAAAAAGAAGAAAATGAAATGCATATAATATGGCAAGGTAATAAAACAATTGAAGATTTGTTCCCAAAAGAAAACACCCTCATTACAATAGATTGTGCACCTCTAACTGAACAACTAAATGGAAGGGCAACCCAATGCAATCTAAAAGAAATACAAAACCCAGACATTGGAATAAATTGGGATATTTTCTATCAAACATCGACACTAACATTAGAAGCGTTAAAATATCAATCCAATAAGATGGACATTCAGATTGATCTCCTCACAATGATGGCAAATGCAGTTACGGGGATAGAAAATAAACTTACACAGCTCAATAGTCTGATAGTTAGAGTCCAAAATGACAAACAAAGAACGGACATTGAATGTATCTGCACCCCACTTATGGATAAGCTTGTATCTATACCAGAGGTTTTGCATACTATAATAGAGGATACTAAAAAGGCTATTAAAAAATAAAATGGCCAGGAAGAGAATTCAAGAAAATATAAATGCGAAAAGAGTGAGACAGCTAAAAAGGACAAAAGGAGCTCTGTAGCAACTGTTGATAATAAAGAAATATCATCAGTGATGGAATCCCGGAAAAAAGTAAATGTACAGGATGATAGAGATGTGTCAATAGAAATACAAGTAATGGATCAAACACATGACGAACCAATTAGTACTGTAACAAGGGCAGAGTGCGAATGCAAAGAACAGGATTCAAATGGTTATATTATGTCAAAACGACAACAAAAAAAATTACTTAAAGCAAGGAAAAATAAAAAAGGTAACAACTATGCGTACGAAGATTCTACAAAAAACTGATGATACAATAAAAAAACATGGATTGCAACGACAGAATTCAAAAGAAGAAGAAAAAATATTCCCAATATTCGTACAAGAACCATTTTTGGAACAAGCATCTAATAAAAACGCTAAAATAATACTAAAATTGGTGGAAAAAGAACTGATGACTATAACTAATTCACCACTGGTTAAAGAAAAAAGAAGGGAAACAGATGAGGTCCAGGAGGACAATTCGAAATTTTACAATACAAATGGAATAAATCACAGTATGCCATTAAAAGTAACGGTAAAAGCATGCCAGCAACAAGATCATAACCACAATGGGAATACCGAAACATGTTTTAAAACCAACATGAATGATACAGCAAGAAGGATTATACATAGAACAGTAGAGCATAAAACCAAATTACCGTACTAGGATCATCTTGTAATTGAAAATCGGGAAGGAGAAAAACTAATTACACATAGAACAAACCATACTCTAGAGGTAACTTGCAAAGAAAATCTATTAACAACGGAAAAAGCACAGCTAATATTAAAACCTGAATATGAATCCAGAGGTAGATCTGACACATTGAATAGAGGGAACAACCTTAGACTATTTAAATCAATTCCAGCATTAGACAACATTAACAACGATGATATGAATTCCATTGAATTTATTGCAGATAAGGACAGTACTCAAGAATTGACATTGATCACATTAAAATCTATGTTAATAGCAGAGCAAATATTAAAAGAGTTTATAACATTTAAAGCCTGGGGAATAAACATTACTAAGCAGGCACCGAAAGTTTATCCTACTCCATTTATTAATGAGACAAGTCATGTCCTAATAGAAAAAAATACTAAACAAAAAGGAACAGTGCTAAGGAATGCCCGGGGTAGATCTTTTAACACACCAAGAGTGGCATCACCATCTAACATAATAGAAACCACCTCAGGAATAAATGAAAAATGGATTGCACAGGCTCTTCACAGCAATGTAGACCAATGAAGGAATAAGACTACAGTCCCCGAGAAAAAATAACTGACATTATATTGTGTTCATGGATTATAAATGGAGTAGGGACAAAGCTGTTTAATGCACGTATAACCTCTATACCCTTCCCATGTCACATTTTATTCCTCCAGGAAACCTGGGAAACACATCCCTTTATAATGGAGGGTTATGTAAGATATTATGAAAATGCAACCAAAATTCATAAGTATGGTCGTCCGAGTGGGGGGCTAGCAACCTTTATTTCTAGTAGCATACAGGTTGATCATGAGCAATTGGTATCTAATAGTAAAATATTCTTATAGTCAAACTGAATTATAAAACAACTAAGCAAAAGAAGAGGTCATTCATTATGATCAATGTATATATCACCCAACAAAAACAAGTAGAGAAAGTATATGTGCAACTCTTAACAGTATTTTGCTGGAACATATGCTGGAGAATTCATTAGTGGACTATGTGATGACTGGGGATTTTAACCTTAACTTATTAGTACCATTAATAAGGGATGATGTTTCACAAACACAAGATCAGCAGTGGCTAATTCCTCAACAGCAGCACTTAGGTGTCATGACTAATCAGGCACGTAACAAAATTGCTGTAACATTCATTAAGGATATAGAAGCGCTGGGATTGCGAATCCTTACTGGCCGATATAAAGAGGATACTACCCCAGATATACATTCATCACACAAAAAGCAAGCAGTAGGATTGACTATACAATGGTATCACTCAATATATTTCAGATTATAAACTCATATAGGTTAGATAAAGTTGGAGATAGCGACCCTTGCCAACAGATAATAACCACCAATATTAGAAGCAACATTAACCAACTATACCATACTGTGTCTGGGTACGTTGGAACGATAAATTATAAAAAACTTATCTGGACCAATCTGAATAAGGATAGGATGAATGAACAAATCCAGACCATTCTAGAGACTTGCTTTAATGAAAATTAGACAGAAACAGCAGTTGAACAATGGGTGGAATTTACAAAGAAATTAGTGAAACCTCAAACTCAAGATACCTCAAGCAAAAGGAATGTAAAAGAAAAACAGGATTCATACATAAATCTTCCGTACACAATAACGAAGTTAAAAATAACTCGCAATAGGATAAGAAGACAAATAAAAAATACAACTGCTAAAGAGGAAATCCAAATGAAACTAAAAATATTAAATCAATACCTGAGGAAGCTAATATGGAATGAAAAATATCAAGCGAAACAGGAAATGAGGTCAAAATTATTTTATGCAAGTAAACAAACAAATGCAAGAGAATTTTGGAAAATTATAAACACATTAGTAAGACCGAACAAATTGGTAGTTTCATCAACTTTAGCAGAGCAAGAATGGGTTACATTTCTAGGAAAAAACCTAAATCGTAATAAAGCAACATTAAACATCACGAAAACACGACTAACTAATATTCCTAGTGATGAGATGCAAGAACAGTTTGAAATACAAAAAGATCAAATAGCAAAACTAATAAAGAAGCAGAAAAATGGGGCACCAGGTCCCAAAGGGATACCGTTTGCCCTATATAAAGAAAACCCAGACTTAGGGGCACATTATGATGGCGGATGGACCTGAGTCCGTCCGCCACCATAGAGTAGGAGGGAACCTCCGTATGGCATGCGGAGTTCTCTCCTGTGCAATTAGGATGTGACTGCCACCCTGGCGGTCACATCCTCTATTGTTAACATTGCGGCGGGTGCGGCTTCAAGCTGCACCCACAGCAATGTTAAAAATGCACGCATTGCATTTGTATGTAGAAAGTGGCAGGCACCGCGCGGTGCCTGCCGCTTTCTGCTGACAAATGCAGGGGGGAACCATAAGTACCCCCCATGTGCACCCCCCACACCCCCTTCACCTAGGGGGCCCGTAACGGGCCCCCGCAGTGAAGTTACACATGCTTTTCCACTGCGGAAAAGCCGCCACGGAGAAGCATGTTTCAGAGCCCATCCTAATCTGGCTGACGGTGTCTGAGAGACACTGTCACCATATTAGTGCTTTTCCGCCGCGGTTGTAAGCCAACCACGGTGGAAAAGCTGCGAATGGAAACCAGGAGCCACTAGCCATCCTAATGTGGCAGTGGGTCTTTGGTGGGTCCGCAGAGGATTTTCCGCAACCTCCGGGCCGGCGGTGGCTTCCGCCGGCCTGGAGGATGCGGAAAATCCTCCATCCTAATGAGGCCCTACATGTCGTTCTACTTGGTGAAGGTATTCAAAGAATTCATAAAGACAGGTAATATTCCTGAGTCCTGGCGAGGATCCTTAATCTCCCCAATATATAAGAAAGGAAATTGGGCGCTTGCAGAGAACTATAGACTTATCACCCTCCAAGATACAGATACCAAGCTATTTTGCTGGAGTACTATTAAATAAATTAAACGAATGGGTAACAGAAAATAAGATCTTGCAAATTAACCAAACTGGTTTTATTAAGGGGCTTGGAACAATGACAAACATTATGGCGCTATCATTAATAATTGAAAAGTCACTCAGAGTTAAACAGCCCTTGTATCTATGTTTTGTAGATTTTAAATCTGCTTTTGACTGTGTTCAAAGAAACTTATTGTGGAAAAAACTCCTAGAAAAAGATATCCCAATTGAACTGCTAAGATTGATTAAATTGTTATACAGTCAAACCTGGGTAAGAGTAAGAAAGGGGGACGGACAAACATGAACAAAAAAGGTTCCAACACTAGAAGGGCTAAAACAAGGATGTGTGTTGGCCCCACTCCTTTTTAAACTTTTCCTGTGAGATCTATCAGGATATCTGGATAAACTGAATGCACATCCTCCGAAACTAGGGGGCAAACAGATATCTAAACTAATGTATGCAGATGATGCCATCCTTTTAAGTCATACTAAAATTGGCCTTCAGCGTTTAATTAATCAAACAATCTTGTATGCTAATGAGAATGGAATGGAAATAAACGAAACCAAAACAAAAATCATGGTGGTCACTAAGAACATAAAGCTGAGACAAAAAAATGAATGGTATATTGAAAACACCCAACTGGAACCAGTAGAAGTGTACAGATATTTTGGTGTACTATTTGACCAGAAGGGAAATGACCAACTATAAAAACTGGACATACAAAGAAAAGCTAATTCGCTAACTGCAGCATTTAAGATAGTACAGAAATCGCTTGGAAATCTAACCTATCGGCCACTTTTGAAAATTATAGGGGCTAAATTGCTCCCAACCATAACATACGGTAGCGAGGCACTAATGGGGACGGATGTGGAAACAATAAAGAAGGTACTTTCCAAAACATATAAATCTCTCTTTTATCTTCCAAATAATGCTTCTCCAGCACAAATTAGATTGGAATTCGGTCTAAATAATCAATGTTTCGCAAGAAAAGGCCAATTTATCAAAACGTGGTATAGGATAAAAAACGACCATGATTATCATATATCTCTGCTTCTTTGGCAAGAATTAAATAATAATACAAATTCACTTGCATGGAAGTATCTAAATGAGGCAATAGAAGAGTTTGGACTTATGCCAATTTGGAATAATATGATAAGTAACGGATCGTTTAAAAAAATGGTAAATCGAACAACAAATCACCTATCACTTGTAAGTGACAAAGATACGCTTGCAAAAAGAAAGCATTCATGGTCCGTAATAAATGGATACCAAAAAAAGAAGATACAAGAATACTTGGAGATACCCTGGTCTGAAAAATGTAAACAATGTCTCATAAGAGCAAGATTTGGAATTCTACCGGGCCTTAGTCATGTCCTTCCATGGAAAAAAACCAACAGTAGTACATTGTGTAGACTTTGTAAAAGCGGTGAAGAAAATATTGTTCACCTCTTATATATCTGTCCTGAACTCCGTAATGAAAGATGCACACTACTTAAATTGCAATTTAATATACGTGGGATAGGGACGTGCAGGCAGGCATTGATAAACTGTCTTCATTCAAATTATATAATCATGAACGCTACCTCTGTAAGGTTCTTAAAAGTAGTAATTACAAAACTGGATGAATAAATTACTAAAAATGGCTTTAATGTAATTTTATCGAACTTTTAAGGATATAACTGATTTTATTGTATTGTCATTAGGTATATGTTTCTGTAATGCAAATATTGTAAGATTTTAAATAATCAAACAATAAAGAATTTTACTGTTTACTGGTTACTGGTAATACTTAAAACATTTAATTTAGAAAGGAAATTATTGTTAGTGTTGTAGAAAGAAAAATTAGGGCATGTTTCAAGAGAGATCTCAAATGTTCTATTTAATTTGAAAATTCTTGCATGCAGACTGAACAATCACTTTCAATACCAGCAGTAGACTTCAAGTAAACTCCCTGGTGAGCACTACCCCTACACTACTCAAACACCACTGCACTACCCTAAACCCTAAAACACTACCCCCAGCACCAGCCCCTACACTACACAAACACCACTGCACTACCCTACACCCTAAAATACTAACCCCTACAGTAGACAAACACAACTGTGCTTCCCTGAACCCTAAAACACTACCCCCAGCATGACCCCCTATACTTCCCAAACTCCACTGTACTACCCTAAACCCTAAATCTACCCCAGCACAACCCCTACACTGTCCAAACACCACTGGGCTACACTAAAACCCTAAAACACTACCCCCATACATTACACAAACACCACTGCACTACCCTTAACACTAAAACACTACCCCCAGCATGACCCCCAACACTACACAAACAACACTGCACTTCCCTAAACCCTGAAACACGACCCCCTACACTACACAAACACCACTGTACTACCCTAAACCCTAAAACACTACCCCAGCACAAACCCACAAACACTACACAAACACCACTACACTACCCTAAACCCTAAATCTACCCCCACCATGACCCCTTACACTACTCAACTATGATTTGCATGCATAGTGTACAAAACATTGTAGCTGTACTTGGGTTAGTGGCTAGGCCATTCCTTAAGTATATGACTAATAACTGGAGTAATTTCAGTGCTGCAAAGAGAGTGCATGCTAAATGTATAAGTGCTTGGGTATTGGCAGAGTGATAGGATACGTACATAGGAATTCACAAGTGCATGGGACAGACAGAAGGATTCCTAGACTGCATAGGTACTAACTGATTATTTAAAAGACTGCAACAATGTCATATAGCTGATTAGAGGTCTGCATGCATAGTGCATAGAATATTGTATCTGTACTAGTTTTGGTGTATCTATGGTTTCGAGAATGGTAGTCTGTATTTTATGGTATGAGGAGATGCATCAGATAATCATGCGGATGATGTTATCAGTGATGTCATCAGTGATGTCACTGACAATGTCATGAGTGATGTAATATGTGATGTCACCAGCACTGCATTGCGGGGGAGTGAGTTAAAGTTAGCACAACTAACTATAACGTCCGAGTTTCTCTTGTTTTGCATGAGTGAAATGTTGAACTAACTATGACGTCCATGAAACCTGTGGTTTTTTTTGTGAATTTCTGAGGTTTTTTAGATGCTAATTTCTAACTATAATGTTCCTGAAACTTGGGTTTTCTTTGGTAAATTTGATATGTATGTATTTAATCTCCTCTCACTCTTACAAGGAAGGAATCAGCACTCAGGTTGTAGCTTGGAAGTATTTAATCTGCAAAGGATGTGATCCACATGTTTCGGCACGTACGAACCTTGATAACGATACACAAAGTCTTTGTATCATCCTTATTTAAATGTACAAATGCCTCCAGTTGGACTATATATTACTTTAATACAGACATCTTGCGACCATATTGGCCTGGTCACAATGTAAAAATTCTGGAATTGATACAATAAAGAAAAGAAAACAAGTGTTAATATGCATACAATTCATATGGCAGATCTCTGTACTGGGGTAAATGTATGACATTGTTCTGCATTCTGTCCATCAACTGTTGTTTTTGTATTTGTCACCCCGAGTGGGACGGGTATGCTCAGACGGGAGTCCAGTGCTCTCCATGCCACTGGAATCAAGCTATCCTGGCTGATGAGGGCTGAAAACCCAAAACCAGTCCTAGGATGCTTGTTTCCAGTCCACAGAGGACCTGGCTTGGCAGTTGAGGTTGGACTGTTCCCATGGGGCACAGGGTCAAGACTTATTTGCATATGGCTGGGTTCAAACTGGAATAGCATGGTGAGCAAAAAAAACAATGGATTTAGGCCCGGATCTCTGTACTGGGGTGAATGTATGATATTGCTCTGCATTCTGTCCATCAACTGTTTCAGCATATCTTGTCCTGTGACCGCCATACCTGTATGTTCATCAACGTGACTTATTCATAATAAACATACTTAGGATTGCAAACATCAACATAAACAATGGACTACACATTACTTTAAAGTGAAAGGCTATCGGCCATATTAATCATGGCATGTTGTGTATTATAATGGTTCTTACACAAAACAAAAGAAAAAAAGGGGTGTTACTATCCCTAAATAAAATTCCACCGATTATAGTTCCATTGCAATCACAGCTCATTTAAGATGTCATGAGTGATGTCATGAGTGATGTAACTGACAATGTCATAAATGATGAAATGTCTGAGGTCATTAGCAGTACATTGCGGGGGCGTACGTTATAGTTAGCTCAGGTAACTATAACTGCTGAATTTCACTGGCTGTGTATGAGTGAAATCTGAGACTAAGTATACTGTCTCTGTAATCTTTGTTATTTTCAGAAAATTTCTAGTTTTTCTTTACGTTAAGTAAGATGCATATCACAATGGATGGTGGGGGTTGGAAGGACGGCCTGGCATTGAGCTGCCCCTACCCAAGCTTGCTGCTCCTGCCTTCCCTCCTCCTAGCCATCCATTGTCCAAGTCCATGCCCCTGCTCCCTTATTATAGCCCTGTGTGGCTGTTGTGTTGCCACTGGCTTTTCCCACCTTCTCTGAACAGTTAGCTTGCTGCCCCATCCACCTCCTCCCTATCCTCTGTTGTCTGAATCAATGGACTAGCCTCCTACCTCCTGCCATGCATGGGCTAATGTACTGCCACTGCCCTCCATTTAGCATGATGTACCGGTCCACTCCTCCTGCCCTACATAGCCAAATTCTATGCCCCATCATTGAACTCCTGCTTAGCCTCTGTGCTTAGCTTACTGCCTCTATTCCCCTTCCCCCTGCCCCCGATGTCTGTGTGCATGCCCCTGGTCCACCCTTTTTGCCCACCATGTTCCATGGACCTGCCACTCCTATCTACTCTGAGTGTTCTGTTGAGCTGCCACTCCCCTCCCACCTGCCTAGCATTGTCAGATGACTGTAACCTGTCCCTGCCACCTCCACCCTGCCTGTCCACATTCCATGCCCCTTTCCCCTTCCTCCTGTCCTCCATGGTCCATTTTACTGCCACACCCTTCTGCCCTCCCAGGTCTGTTGTGCTGCAACTGCTCCTCCTGCATACCCCATGTGTGTTGTGAGGCCCCTTCCCCCGAACTCTCTTGTCTGTTACAAGGTCCTGACCCTCCCTTCTATCCTCCATTGTCCTTTGTGCATGCCCCTGCACCCTCCTTCTTGCCCATCATAGCCATTGTACTGCCACTAACCCTCCCACTTGCCATGCATTGTCTTCTGTGCTGCCACGGCCGCTCCCACCTTCCATGTGTTGTCAGCTAGCTGCCTCTGACCCCCACCCACCTTTCCCTCTATGGTCTGTGTGTATGGAGAAGTGTGGCTCAATGGTTAGAGCGGCAGACCCTGATGCAGAGGTCTGGCCCGGGACCAGGGTTCAATTCCCCGGCTCGGCGGGTCTTTGGCTCAAAATTCCACGGACCTGATAATTCTCACCTAGGTGCCTATTCCAATCATGGAGACCCACTCTGCAACTCTGGGCAATAGCTTGCTTAATCTCCACAATGGCCCCCACAATGCTAAGGATGCCTGGCCTCCACCTTGGGGGTGCCCAGGAGTGGACGCCTCGCAGGGAAAGCCAGGATGGGTTCCACAGCGGTATTCGTACAAGCACCTTGAGACCCTTGCGGGTGAGTAGTGCGCTATACAAGTATCAATTTACATGACATTATACTCTCACTGTTGATCTTCATGGTGTGTCTTGCTTCTAGTGCCCATCCTTCCTGACCTCCATGGTCATCTTGCAGCTCCTGCTCCTTCCCTGCCCCCTTGCCCCCAGCCCTCTGTTTCCATGTGCAGACCTTTATTCCCTCCCTCCTGGCTTGTCTGTTCCATTGTAATGCCCCTGATCCGTCCCTCCTTCTCTTTATGGTCCGTTATGCAGCAACTTTCTCTCCTGTCTGTCCATTATGGTCAGCTAGCTACAATTGCCTCTTTCTCCTCTGTTCTCTGGTGTCCATGTGCATGGTCCTGTCCCTTCCCAATTGCTTTCTATGGATTGATATGCTGCACTCCCGTCCCGCATGCCCTGTGTGGTGTATTGTGCTGCTGCAAACACTGATGCCAGCCATGTAGGATCAGTTTGGTGCACCTCTTCATGTTTCTCCTGTCCTCTGTTATCCGAGTCCATGTCCCTACCCCAATTCTTCCATTCTTCCGTGATCCAATGTACCTTACTTTCTAACATTTTGAACTTGGTAAGGGGGAAATTCTGAAAAAAACTGGGGTATTGATTTTCCCCTTTGACTTACATTAAAAAAGAGGAGATTCTAGACAGGAGACATATCAAATAAAGCCCATTTGGCTTAAAAACATTGGACGTTTCCTGGCTGAATCGGGTCTGTTGGAAGTATGGTTGTACTACCACTGCCTCTTCCTTCTGCCCACAATGGTCTATTATTTTGCCCCATCCTCTCTTGCCAGTCCTGTATTGTTGGTTTGTTGCCCCTCCCCCCCTTTCCACTGCCCTCCAAAGTCTGTTGTTCTGCCACTGCCCTTCCTGCCTGCCCAGTGTGGTCAAATTATTGCCTTATCAGTATCCTAATAAACAACTAGATTGCTAACATTCTATATTTATTACAAAAGTGTGGAACGCCTGAAGTCATCTTGATGGAATCAAAACTGTAATACTTAAAGCATTTCCTTTAGAAATTACAAATATGAGAGGGTCTTATTTGCATCAAAAGTATGGTTAGTGCTCTAAAACACTAAAATGAGGACATATTTTCTGAGTTTTCAAATAGCGACAAAGCACTTTTAAACTATTTGTTATCTTTATGTTTTTTATCCAGTTGACCACATGTTTAAATGTTGCACTTAGGGGAGAGGATGTGGTATTACTTCCAGAGCTGCAGACTTTCCAACTGACAGTCTCTGGCCTTGTTGGATGTACATGTTTTACTGAGAATGTCAGACTTAATTCTCACATGACTGAGAACGATAATGTGAATATACAGAAAATAGGCTCTCAGTTTAGCTTAAAGATCACCTTCCAAAAAGCATGAGAAACTAGTTTTCTCTCAAACATGATTCATGATATCTCAGCAGAAGGCCTTTTCACATGGTAAAATCACCTCAGAAAACACCACAATTCCTAAAATGAGTATGGTACCATCAACAAATGATTTATAATTTAACTAAAATCTTAAAACCTTCTATTAACTGCAATGCTTTTTAATGAGGTGCTATCATGTATATTGGTCCCAAGATGGCTTCCAACACTTCTTGCCTGAAGTCCAGACAGACAATCAGATCTCACGATGAGATGTGGGGTTGGTGCTGCCCAAATATATATATATATATATATGTTTTTCCTTTGATATCTAAAAAACTACTGAACATATTTACACCATTTAACTGAACCAAGGACTTCCTCTTTGCCAAATTTGGTGTAATTCCATTCAGCAGTTCGGACTGTAGCTGCGACTATAGGTTACTATGGGAAATTGCATTGGGAAAACATGTTTTGGGACCCCCTTTTATCCCGGCCCCCGCTTGACAAATCACCCCCAAACTTTCAGGATATAGCAGACCGGCGCGCCCCACAAATTTTGAAAATAAAGCGAAGATTCGTCAACCAGAGCCAAAGTTATTGCAAATAGAATGTTGCGGATTTGCAATTGAAAATAGATCGTAACTATAACTACATATAGTAGGTTATATATATATGTCTTTACAATTGCTCCCATGAAGGCCCCGGAAAGCAGTAAGTGGCACACCCAAGCTGAAACTGTATCCTTTAATCATTGCAGCAACAGCACTCCCTTTATCTTCCTAATGTGTTTCGACTGTTCGTCTTGATCACGGGATTGACAAATACAGGAACTCCTCACTCCCACAGGTGATCTGAAAGAATGCAAAGAAAATGTGCGTCATCGCTGCAATGCATCCTGGGCAAGGTAGTTTCAATTGTCACAATCATTGGGGTCAATATGCTGCAGTCAAATTTTCGAGGGTTCATCTTGTTCCACCACGGGCCCACAATCATGATGGCCCAGGTAGACCCTCAAACACGGCATTCCGTGGTGACTCACACCACACGTCTGAGAATCTGCGGGCGATATGACGTTGTTTTGGAGGTGACGCCCACTTCTACCAGAACTGGGCTGTGCCGCGAAATATGTCTTTCTAATTGCTCCCACTTAGACCCCGGAAAGCAGTAAGTGGCACACCCAAGCTGAAACTGTATCCTTTAATCATTGCAGCAAAAGCACTCTGTTCATCTTCCCAACGTGTTTCGACTGTTCGTCTTGATCACGGGATTGACAAATACAGGAACTCCTCCCTCCCACAGGTGATCTGAAAGAATGCAAAGAAAATGTGCGTCATCGCTGCAATGCATTCTGGTCAAGGTAGTTTCAATTGTCACAGTCATTGGGGTCAATATGCTGCAGTCAAGTTTTCGAGGGTTCAGCTTGTTCCACCATGGGCCCACAATCATGAGGGCACAGGTGGACCCTCAAACGCGGCATTCAGCGGTGACTCACACCACCCGTCTGAGAATCTGCGGGCGATATGACGTCGTTTTGGAGGTGACGCCCACTTCTACCGGCACTGGGCTGTACCGCGAAATATGTCTTTACAATTGCTCCCACGAAGACCCGGGAAAGCAGTAAGTGGCACACCCAAGCTGAAACTGTATCCTTTTATCATTGCAGCAACAGCACTCCCTTCATCTTCCCAGCGCGTTTCGACTGTTCGTCTTGATCACAGGATTGACAAATACAGGAACTCCTCACTCCCACAGGTGATTTGAAAGAATGCAAAGAAAATGTGCGTCATCACTGCAATGCATCCTGGGCAAGGTAGTTTCAATTGTCACAATCATTGGGGTCAATATGCTGCAGTCAAATTTTCGAGGGTTCATCTTGTTCCACCACGGGCCCATAATTATGATGGCCCAGGTAGACCCTCAAACGCAGCATTCCGCAGTGACTCACACCACCTGTCTGAGAATCTGCGGGCGATATGACATAGTTTTGGAGGTGCCGCCCACTTCTACTGGCACTGGGCTGTGCCGCGAAATATGTCTTTACAATTGCTCCCACGAAGACCCCGGAAAGCAGTAAGTGGCACACCGAAGCTGAAACTGTATCCTTTAAACATTGCAGCAACAGCACTCCCTTCATCTTCCCAACGCGTTTCGAGTGTTCTTCTTGATCACAGGATTGACAAATACAGGAACTCCTCACTCCCACAGGTGATTTGAAAGAACGCAAAGAAAATGTGCGTCATCGCTGCAATGCATCCTGGGCAAGGTAGTTTCAATTGTCACAATCATTGGGGTCAATATGCTGCAGTCAAATTTTCGAGGGTTCAGCTTGTTCCACCACGGGCCCACAATCATGATGGCCCAGGTAGACCCTCAAACGCGGCATTCCGCAGTGACTCACACCACCCGTCTGAGAATCTGCGGGCATTTTGGAGGTGACGCCCATTCTACCGGCACTGGGCTGTGCCGCGAAATATGTCTTTACAATTGCTCCCACGAAGACCCCGGAAAGCAGTAAGTAGCACACCCAACGCTTTTCGACTGTTCATCTTGATCACGGGATTGACAAATACAGGAACCCCTCACTCCCACAGGTGATCTGTAAGAATGCAAAGAAAATGTGCGTCATCGCTGCAATGCATCCTGGGCAAGGTAGTTTCAATTGTCACAATCATTGGGGTCAATATGCTGCAGTCAAATTTTCAAGGGTTCAGCTTATGGAAATATATATATATATATATATATATTCACAGAAAAAAACATAGGTTATAGACCATATATAGTTAGGAATTTGCATTTACAAAACCTTGAAAATTCACTGAAAAAACCATAGGTTATAGACCATATATAGTTAGGGATTTGCATTTACAAAACCTTATTTTACTCGCATAAAACCATTGAAATTCCATATATAGTTAGTTGCGCTAACTATATATCGCGCACCCGCAATCCACTGCTGATGATGTTACATATTACATCATTCATGACATGGTCAGTGACATCACTGATGACATCACTGATGACATCTCAAATGACATCA
This sequence comes from Lissotriton vulgaris, assembly GCF_964263255.1. Lineage (NCBI taxonomy): Eukaryota > Metazoa > Chordata > Amphibia > Caudata > Salamandridae > Lissotriton > Lissotriton vulgaris. Next base: position 299,103,780 of record NC_141691.1, on the reverse strand, counting down.
CTGATGACATCTCATTTGACATTACTGATCACATCACTGATGATATCATTCATGTGATAATACAATGAACCTCTTCAGACTCTAATATAACCTTAGATACAATCAGTGTAAACAGACACTCACAGACTGTCACTCATCCATGGAGTTACTCACACACCTAGTCAGTCATGCAAATAATCAATCACACCTCCATTTCCTCAACTATACAGTTATACAAACTTTACTTATTCAAACATATACTAACACATATTTACTCTATTATACAATCCCTGATACAAGTTCACAATGATCCATACAGCCACTCACACATTCACTGGCTCTTATGCACAGTTATTTATATATGTCAACTCTCACATGTACTGTGTTTTACATATGTACTTACTTTGACATGTAGCACTGAGATATCCATTCACTCACCAATACACTCATGCACACAGTCAACCGCCCATACAGCTGTTTCCACATGCACTTTTGAAACCATACATCTAGTGAATCAACTGCTCACACATCTATGCACAGAGTCATACACCTCCCAGCCACCCCCACACACACTCAGTCTCCCATACAAATACTTGGGCAACCAATGAATATCCCATATAGTTACTCATATAGCTACTTATCAACACATGCAGCAGTTTACAGAACAACAGACATAATAATGCACAAATTAAGACAGTTTAGTCACTAACCCATGCACTCACTGAGACACATTTAATCACTCACTCATACAGTCAGTCATGCACCTACTAAATCCTTCATCCAGACACTTATACATCCACTCATTCTTCAATATGTAAGACATATTTACACTTTACAGAAACATACAGTCACTGGATGTTGTCATCAGTGATGTCATCAGTGATGTCACTGACCATGTCATGAATGATGTAATATGTGACATCATCAGCAGTGGATTGCGGGTGCGCGATATATAGTTAGCGCAACTAACTATATATGGAATTTCAATGGTTTTATGCGAGTAAAATAAGGTTTTGTAAATGCAAATCCCTAACTATATATGGTCTATAACCTATGGTTTTTTCTGTGAATTTCATTGGTTTTTTAAAAGCTAACATCTGTAGCTGTAAAATGTATTCTTCTTTAAATCTTAAAATATATTTTAGATGTTTATTAATAATTTTTTTTTTAATATTTTTTTTCTTCGCTTCTAGTTCGCGAACCGGGAAGCTTTCCGTTAGCTCATCTTGATGCCGCGACCTAGTCCGCGAACCGGTCAACGTTACGTTAGCGGAACTGTGACGCGTCGCGGAAGCGCGACGTGTCACGTTGTCGCGTAATGCGTCTAATGACGCGCTGCGTTAGCGCTCCCGGAAGTGCTCCGGACCGCGAACCGGAAGCGATCCGAGACGCGGCGCGCACCGCGTAACGTAAGCGGAACAGGTCATGTGACTTGTTTATCAAACTTTTCATTGGTTCATTTCACTTTTGGTTTCCAAATGATGTATGACTAGGTCATGTGACCTAAAAATAACACTTTTCATTGGTTCAGAACTTTTGCTTTTCCCAAATCATGTAAACCCCTCCTTCTTTCCTCACTCTGACTTTCATCTTGGTGAGAGAAAGACCATTTTCCTAGAGTTCAGCAATGGCTTCCATACTTGCTGCAGCTGGTGCACCCCCACCACCACCTCCACCTCCTCATAAGAAGAGAGGACCACCAAGTCAATTTACCTCCAACAGAGAGGAGGAAGAGGAGGAAGAAGAAGAAGAGGAAAGAGATCAATCACAATTTATCCCGGAGTTGCCCCGTGTTTCTAAGAGAAAAACAAGTTTCATCTGGCAGTTTTTTTCCATCCCTCCAGGGGAGAAGAAGGTGAATGCTAAATATGCCACCTGCCTCATCTGTGATTACAGATTGTCTAGAGGCACAGAGAAAAAATATAGTATGGGCAACTATACTATGCATCGACATATGACCAGGTGGCATCCCTTAAACTACAGCCGGGCTGAGTTAAGGGACCTACAAGACAATCCCCCGACAACTCCTGTGGCCAGATCTACCTCAACAATGTCTTTGACTGGAAGAGAGGCACAGGAAACTGTGCCAAACATTCAGCCAAATTTTAAACATATGAGGTTTACGTGTATATATTGTGGTGCTATGCTGTCGTATGGGAACATGAGTGTCAACTTGATTAATATGGTGTTCGAAAACCATAAGTGCCCTAATGCACCCAAGAAGTAATTTTTTTTTTGCTCCTGTTGAGCCCTTTTCAATGCCTGTTTTTTTGTTGTTTCCCCTCCATAAAAAACACAAAAAAAACATAAAACTGTTCTAAAAATACAAAAAAATCAAAAAATGTTCAGAAAAAAAAAAAAAAAGTTCTTTTCAGAACTACCCCCCCTTTCAAATAAAATTGCTAGAATGTTTATCACTCTGGCAAGCTCTATTTCTTTTGGTTCGCTTCAAGTTCGCTGACCGGTTCGCGAACTGGAAGCAAACCAAAAAAATATTTTTTTAAAAAAAAGAAGAGTTAGTATAAGGGAAGTAAACAGAAAATAATGTAAAAAGAAAGACAGCTATAGAGAGTAAATGAGAGATAGTGTCAGTGACATCATCAGCAGTGCATTGCGGGTAAAAAGAGTAGAAAACATTTACCTTATAATTCTTGTTACCTTTTTAAAATATTTTTTCATACTTTCAATCTGTAAAACAGAGAACAAACATTTCCAAAAATATTAAAACATGTATTTAAAAATTAGAAAAGACAAGGGAAAAGGTTCAGGAACAAACAGTTTTTCAACAACTTGGACATTTACAGAAGTCTCTGCTTCTCTACGTCCCCTACACAGTCCTAAAGATATATATTTTAAAGAAACTGTATCTTGATGTTGATGAACTGAGGCCTATTTTGGAACATGGTGCTTTTTTTGCACTGCTAATGTCTCACAATAGTGATGCAATTGCAGCGCAAAAAAGATGTAAAGCCATCATAAAATTGTGTCTAACATTTTAAATGATTGTTTCAGGATGCAAATAAGATGTGTGCTTTCAAGAGCTTTCTTTGAGGTGAGGCCTATTCATTTTTTTTTTTAAAAAAACAGTACCCAGAAGTACAGCACTGTAAGCATTAAAATTGACACTTACAGAAGACTCAGTTTCTCCATATTTACTTCACATTTCTAAATGTATATCATAAGTACAAAAAGCAAAACATTAATTATACATGTTAAATGGTTTATTTTTGCTGTTCTCAGAATGTATCAAATTTCACTTAAATCAGTGACTTGAAGGTATTCATCATGTAACAGCGGGGAAAAAAAACACAATCAAAATGATTGTGTTTAAAAAACCCATTCAACATAAGAAATCTGAATTCAAAACTCCTTAAAATTAACTTACTTTCAATGACGTCGAAGGATGTCCTATGAACAGCGTCCACTGTGTTGTGCTATAAATATTGTCAGCCCACCACTTTCTGAAAGAAAACCTCCAACGATTCGAAAAATATGCTACATACAAGAAAAGACTTCTCACATTCTACCACATGTTTCCACTTGGCCAAATCATGTTGCAGCTATTCACAAGTCTTGTAATTCTTCCAATCAAATCCCGTCATTTTCTATATTCGCAACTTTCAAAAAGAAAACATTTAAGATAATTTTCACAATCCTGGACTACTAATATCTTACCCTTCTTTGTCACTCATGTTCTCCTTTTCCTATGACACTGATACTGCTTACTATGAAGCAGACTTACTTGCATCAGGTTTATATAGTCGGATTTTACAAAATAACATTATAATTAAAAGTTTTGGACCAATAATCTAGACAGCATTGCAGACTTACATTCCCTCAACTTGATGAACCTTTTCCAATTCTTCACAGGAAATCTCGAGATTCTTTCTTTAAAATTTTGGTTTTAAAAACACCAGGTAAGAATTTTTAAGGTCAAACGGCAATTTTTTTTTTAAACTTACAACGGAATCATTGCAGAATGACCAGCCGTTTCGAGACTTTAAATAAGCTGTATAATGTCCTGAAGTTGTTGAAGGACCATCGTGATAGATAATTGCTACAGTTACAAAAGTCCTTCCTGATATTGAAAGCTGAGAAGCCACAACATTTTTTATTAAAGTTGACAATTTTGATCCATCAGGCCTACATCGTTGCATCATTAAAATGACATACTGTCCATATCTACGTATAAGTAATGTTGACATCATTTCAGATTTACATTGGCTACACTCCATGTTGTGATCCGCTGCATTTACTAGCTTATTAAAGGAGACTGATTTACTGTCTGGCAAAGTTAAATATATAAATCTTTCTGAGTCTACACTAGTAGTACTTGATACCCTACAATTCTCGCAGTCATGCTGCCATTGATAAGAAAGCCCAAACAGTTGATCTACATCTACACCCTCATCTTGCAATATATCAAGCATATACATTAAAAACTCCTGACAATCTTGCTGATTATTTTCAGAGAAGTCTGTTTGACCTGAACATTCATCTAACAGATAACGAACTTCAGACACACTTTCTACTTTTGTTCGATCAGTGCTACATTTCTCGAAAACAGAATTCAACAAACAGCATAAAATTTGTTCTGAATTCAACAGAATCTGTTCTTTTAAACTCTCTAGTGAAAAGAGAACATTAACCACTACATTTGCATAGCAGTTGACACCAGAACTGTTTTCAAATTGAAAACCGACAACATCTTCAACAGAATCCACTTTCTTTCTGCTAACAATTTTCGGTTCATTGACTTTTAGTCTTTTTGCAACAACCTCCCTACTATTACTGCTATTTCTACGTTTGCGGCCTACCACACGTTTCTCAAACAAAGGATATTGAGGCAAATGTGGCGCATACTCTCTTCTTAACCTATTGTATTCCTTAACACAATCTAGATCCGCACAAATGTTTGTGACATCACAGTCAATTAAGTACAATCCCGATAAAGTTCTAACTCGTGACAATGCCACATATGCCATACCCTCCTTGAACACAGAACTGCCAATATTCACCAATGCACAGTCTACACTTAAACCTTGCGATTTATGGATTGTCACAGCATATGCCAAGCAAACAGGAAACTGTTTACGGCGAACATATAAGTCTTTAACAAGCAAAAACCTAGCAGAACAACGACCAATTTGCTGTACTTCCTCAATGCCATCAAATTTAATTCTTAAAAATTCTATTCCATCTCTATTTCTGTATTTCTCAAAATCAACAACATTACCCATTGATCCATTTACCAGACCTCTTTCTACATGTAAATTCATTCTCAAAATGATTCGGCAATTTAAACACACATTCAAAGTCTTTTCAAAACCCGCTGTTTTAGATATAGTCTTCTCTAATGAATCCAATTTTGATTTCAAATTGTCTGACAAAATAATTGTTGATCCCATATGCTCTAATTTGTCGATAGCTTCAAGTTTCACAATCTCTTGCTTTTCTAATTCAACATTTTGTTGTTGAAGATGGCACATTCTGCAAGAGTTGGCATGAGACATATCCCGGATTTCTTCTCAGTAATTTTCTGAAAAATATTCTCAGGCACAATCTCTTGTTTGGGATATAAATTTGACAGTAATCGTGCATTTAAAGCTTCTTTCCCATGCTCAGTCACTTTTCCAATTCTAATATCTTGTAGAATATTCTTGTAATCTTCATCCTTTGCCTGACGCATATTTTGATGCAGTTCTGCATAATTGAAGTTTAACCATATATTGACGTTGCCAATGCTCCCTAGGCACTTCCTGGTATCTTCATGCGTGAGTATTTTGAACACAGGTTGACCTTTTACTGGTGTCAGCTGCAGAAGATCTCCGAAAACAATGATGTGTTTCCCACCAAATAACACATCATATTCAGTTTTAAGTACTTCTTGCATTCTCAAATGCACAAAGGCAAGCATGACATTGGAAACCATGCTTACTTCGTCAATGATAAGTAGTTTCATTTTCCTCAAGACTCTTGAAACTTCACAGCAAGCATCTCCAGATAACTTGTTGTATTGTAATTTGTTGTCATGCTCCACCGGCAGCATCAGTAGACGATGCAAAGTAATACCTTTAATGTTATGTGCTGCCAGTCCAGTAGGAGCGGTGACAACACAAGACAGCGATGACTCACTCCTTTCCTGCAAATAACAAGAGATTGCTTTAATGAGGAAACTTTTTCCAGTTCCCGCTTCTCCACTCACGTACAGTCGGACAGGCTTCAACGATGTACATGAGCACTTGTTCTTCTCATGACTTAATCCGTGCTCAATTTCCGTGGTAACTTCATCATATATTTTCCTCTGCTCAACGTTGAGTTGTTTTTCCAAGTCTTCTAAGTTAACTGAATCCTCCTGAGCATGTGCCATGGCTCTTTCTACTTCATTCATAGCAGTGGCAGCTTCATTTTCGATAATAGGCCCTCCAAGTGGATCTTGACTCAATGAAACAGAACTCTGACTGTCCTGAGAACTGTCTCTGGCAATCTCGGCTGCAATCGTTGCTTCCTGCTCAATTTCCAAAGTTAGCATTTCTTGATATTTAGAAAAAGCAGGACATTCTATGGACTCCTTGGCTGCATTGAAAGAGTCTTCGTAACAGAGGAAATCTCCAAGCAGTTCCTCTTCTGCACGCCAAGGCTTGAAAAGTTGCAAAAGTGCTAAATAAAAAAACTCCTTTTTTCTGGAGATTCACCACTCAATTTTCGATGGTTTACTAATTGGCATTTTCTTTGCTTGACCAGGCATCCCTCACTTCCAATTACAGCAAACACTCCTTTCTCAATATCTTCTTTGATGTTCCTCTTGAATATATAATTTTGGAGAACCTCATATAGACAAACATTCTCAAGGTGACTGCTTCGATTTGGATAATATGTATCCAACATGTTGGTCTTCAAAATGTCGGTACTGTTTGGTTCCTTTTCTGCCAAATACTCAATTTCCCGGACAGGTTTTAGAACTCGATTTCGCGTTGCAGCAAGACCAAGACTCGCCCAAACGAGACTCCTGGATTTGGCATAGAGACTTGCTGAAGACAATCGATCAGAACATTCGTAAGCTCCGATTTCTCGATGCGACAACATCTTCAGACTGAAACTGTACAACTTCTTGCTGAGGCTCTTTTCATGGGAAATGTCCTCCCACATATCCTTCAGTTCGGTCTTTTCTTTTTTGATGATGTAAGATGTCACATACCGAGCCACAGCCATACAGTTGTCAGCCACAAACTGTATATCCATGTTAGCATTCCACATGGACAAAATCACTGGGTTGTAGTCATTGATGTACTTGGACTCTTCGTTCCTTTTCAAATTGTATGTATTCTTGGGTGATTTCCTCGTCACATTATGTCGCAGCGAAGACATCAAACTGTTCACTCTTCCTTTAGAAATCACCGGTCGTGGAAAGTTGAAACGACATTTGGTGTAGAACTTGTCCTTGTTTCTGAATTTACGACGACAGTACTTTCCACAACGATGGCTTTGGAAACGTAGAACTTGTTCTCTTAGACTTTTCTTCTCCGTTGCGTTTGGAACAGCACACGTAGAATACTGTTCGATGAAATTCATCACTAAGTCATCCGGATCTGTTCCAAATTTAGGTGCATCCTTGATCCACAACAACATATGTATATGAGGGGCACCTCTTGCTTGGTACTCCTTTCTCCAGAAGAAATCCAACACCTCTCCAAGAGGTGGATTCTTCTTATTTGTGATGAAAGACATCATAGCTTCAAATCTATGATTGAAGTACCTGCATACATTCACTGGATCCAAAGAACACAGTTCTCCAGGTGTCTTGAATTCAATGTTTTCAATATTTCCATTTGCCTCTCGTAGAAATTCAAGTAAATCTTCCCAGCCATACTCGGCACAGCTCAGAGTGAGGAACCATGTTGGAGTTCCTAAGTTCCTCAGCATACATTTTAAATCACCATGACGACGGTACCAGTACTCATTAGTACCACGCTGACACGCCATGAGATTAATTAAGTGAGAATCCAAAATACTGTCTTGGACATTGACTTTATGCATAAAGTCACTTGCCGAGATGTTTCGCATCTGTATACCACTTTTTAAGATGTGGTTCACTGCATATGACAGTCCAGACAGATCGCTTTCAAACAGGAGATGAAACAAATAGGGAATGCATTGCCGAAACCTAGGATCTTCTGCATACAATCGTAAAGTCCGGTATTCAGACGCAGGAATTTGATGAGGTCGCTCATCATATCTTCCTCCTTGACCTGTGGGAAATAGCTGTGGGAAACACCGAGCTTCCAAACTTTCCTCCCAAACACTAATGGGACTCCCTTTGGCTTGTTTCATTTGAAACAACTCAATAGCATTCCCCATGACTTCCTTGGAATGCAAAGGATGAACACTATAATGTTCATATATTTCTTCACTTTTAGAGGCCTCTACTTTCTCAATTTGGCCAGCACACAAATCGCTATCCTCTTCATCACTTACTTCCTCTTCTGCAACATATACATTCTTATAGTACTTATTATTTTTCTTCAAATACACTGTTGCCTTTTTGACTTTCCTAACATCCACTAAATCTTGCCATATTTTCTTATTCTTTGTCGGAACCCCATTAACCAAGATAACCAGAGGTTCCTCTTCCACTTTTTCTATTCCAATTGTGTTAATGTTTTTGTTCAAATCTAGAGGCAAATAAACAACTCTTCCCTTTAATCCTCTCTGTAAATCTGCTGGAGGCAACTTCCCTGTCTTTGGCTCCATTCTTACAATAGCCTGAAAGGGATGGATACTTTGAATCAAAATAGATTCATAAGTATTTAAATCCTTCAATTCAGAAGGAATCTCAACCAATTCCAGATTATTATGAACTGCCCTAGCAGGCATCTGGTTTTGGTTTAATTTATTACAACAATAAGTACACACACGTTGATCCGATCCCAAATCAAAATAATTTTCTACCATCAAGTATGTGGCAAAATCCTTCCATTCACTATTATTTTCCCTTTCACTTTTTGCATATAAATCCACTACCTTAGTCTGATTCTTATAATAAGTGCGTCGACAACATACACAAGTGAAATTAGGCCTCTCACTTGATTTCATCTGAAACGTGGCAATTTCCTTCTCAAAATTATCTGTACTGGAAACCTGTACATTATCTTCCACATTACCCTCTACTTCAGGGTCAATTTGAACATTCTCATCTTTACTACCAAAGTAACAAAACTCAATTTCTTCACAAATATTCTTCACATCTATTTCAGAACCATGCAAAAGAGCAGCACATAATTGTTTAAGCATAATTGCTGGACTCTTAGCATAATACAACATTCTCACTAATTTTCTCACTTTATTATGATGCACTGCTAGCATCCTGAAATGATGAAAAACACTCTGGCATACTCTCCTGGAAAGACAAGCCAGTGAATGACCACGCAAACCTGTCATTTGTCTCACTCTGCAAGGATCTAAATCTTGCAACAACTTCATTTTCTGCTTCAAACTTTTCTTATTAAATGTCCGTATAAAATCACAAAGCAAATTGATGGAAACCTGTCGCACACTGCAAATAGAACTACACTTCCAAATGTACACAGGACCCTTAGGACGTCTTCCTAAAACCTCATCACTTAGCGCCTCTTCTGTCTCTGTTGTCACAAGTTGTTCTTTTTCAACTGGACAACCATCCTTCACTTCATAAGCTCGACCACTGATGTCAACTGCATGCACCAAATCATTATCCTGAAAATAAGTCTCCTCATTAAAAAATGCCTCAGAACTTGAACTATGCATCCATTCTCCGGAAAAAACTTCACAAATGTTAGTACGATTTACTACTCTCTTCCATCTACTTTTTGTTTTGAAATCAGAAATTACCTTGCTTAGTTTCCTAATTCTATTGATTACCAAAATAAACAACTTTCGCTTAATTTCAAAAGCATGATCAATAATTTTCTCTACATTTTTCTTCTTCTTATAAAATGCCGCTTTCTGTTGGCCTTTCTTTTTAATATTTTTCAATAAATTAACTAATATCCTATTACGGAACATTCGATTTCGAATGTCCCTAAACTGTTGTTTCCTTCTACTATCATGCTCAGAGTTATCTCTTCCTCTACCAGTAACATTTGTGATGGGTCTCTCCTTTCCATTTAAATTACTTTTCTTTTTGTGAACTGAAACATTTTTTTGAGCAAAACTTTTTTTACTACAAATATTTCTTAAGAATGATTTCGTGCTCTTACCCGGACCTTTCTTGCTGTTTTGACAAGTATTTGGGGAAGAGGACTGCTGCAATAAAACATCATCCTGCTGTCTTTGACGTTTTCTCGCCTTTCTCATTCTGTTTTTTGTAGGCATTTTCCAAACTATGAAAGAATCTGCAGTTGAATCTGTGGAAAAATATAACATAAAATGTTATTACCACTATTACCAAACAGTAAATAAATAACAGTCATCTAAAACTTAATGCCCTACTAATTATTTAACATAGCAAATGTTTTCCACCAGCACTGCATCACAAAAATGACACTCAATGGTACAAAACAGGCATACAACACTCATAAATCACTCCCTAATATTTTAAATCATTAATTCAGGATGACGATAAGATGTAGCCTATCGAAAGATTTGTTTAGGCCCAGATCTTTAGACTGGGGTGAATGTGTGTCATTGATCCACATTCAGTCCATCACCTGTTTTGTTTATTTGAGGTGAGGCCAACACATGGTTGCAGATAACATTTTCACTGAAAAAAACCAAGGTAAAAAAACATGTGAAGGCCTATCAATGAAGTAAATCATTAAATGAAAACCAATACATTTCTGGAAATATGCACTACTAGTGCTTCATAAGATGTTTTGGGTCATATTTATAAGGCATGTGAGTGTCTAGTATGCTATTTTACGTTCTTCATGGTGCAAATTTATTGTAAATACGCTCCCACCTGAGGTTGGCAAATTTAGATTTTGATTATGGAAGTTAGATAGGCATGTTAATAATTTCCCAAAAATGGTGTATAACCCCAAACAACCTTTGAAGCAAATGCTCTTAGCCATGTTATCCACCTCCCATTGGATAACATGGCTAAGAAGTGCTTGCAAATGTGAAAAAAAACGGCCGCAATGCATGAATATCGCTGAAAAATCAGCGATATTCATGCATTTTCCAGCAAATGCTCTTAGCCATGTTATCCACTTCCTATTAAATAACATGGCTAAGAACTGCTCAGGGCCCCATGAGGAACGCTTTCCATTTAAAAAGGGAAAAATAACATCAAAGACACTAAAATGCCTTCTAAATATGACCCCAAACAACCTATGAAGCTCTAACAGTACATATCCTGAAATTTAATTGATTTCAAAATTCGTTTTTAAACACAGCATATAAATCAATTGTATACCTGCATTCATGAAGAAATGACTAAAAATGTCCTTGAGACACATGAAAGTGTTTTCTGGAATGCCCTAGCACCATTTTTGAAACACTATTAACATGGCTAGGTAACTCCCATAATCAAAATCTAAATTTGCCAAGCGCAAGTGGGAGCGTATTTACAAGACACTTGCCCCAAGAGGAACGCTTTCCATTTAAAAAGGTAAACATAACATCAAAGACACTAAAATGCCTTCTAAATATGACCCCAAACAACCTATGAAGCTCTAAAAGTACATATCAAGAAATGTAATTGTTTATCACAAATGCGATTAAAAACAGCCGCAATGCATGAATATCGCTGAAAAGTCAACGATATTCATGCATTATCCAGCAAATGCTCTTAGCCATGTTATCCACCTCCCATTGGATAACATGGCTAAGAACTGCTCGCAAATGCGAAAAAAAACGGCCGCAATGCATGAATATCGCAGAAAAGTCCGCGATATTCATGCATTTTCCAGCAAATGCTCTTAGCCATGTTATCCACTTCCTATTAAATAACATGGCTAAGAACTGCTCAGGGCCCCATGAGGAACGCTTTCCATTTAAAAAGGGAAAAATAACATCAAAGACACTAAAATGCCTTCTAAATATGACCCCAAACAACCTATGAAGCTCTAACAGTACATATCCTGAAATTTAATTGATTTCAAAATTCGTTTTTAAACACAGCATATAAATCAATTGTATACCTGCATTCATGAAGAAATGACTAAAAATGTCCTTGAGACACATGAAAGTGTTTTCTGGAATGCCCTAACCCAATTTTTGGGACACTATTAACATGGCTAGGTAACTCCCATAATCAAAATCTAAATTTGCCAAGCGCAAGTGGGAGCGTATTTACAAGACACTTGCCCCACGAGGAATGCTTTCCATTTAAAAAGGTAAACATAACATCAAAGACACTAAAATGCCTTCTAAATATGACCCCAAACAACCTATGAAGCTCTAAAAGTACATATCAAGAAATGTAATTGTTTATCACAAATGCGATTAAAAACAGCCGCAATGCATGAATATCGCTGAAAAGTCAACGATATTCATGCATTATCCAGCAAATGCTCTTAGCCATGTTATCCACCTCCCATTGGATAACATGGCTAAGAACTGCTCGCAAATGCGAAAAAAAAGGCCGCAATGCATGAATATCGCAGAAAAGTCAGCGATATTCATGCATTTTCCAGCAAATGCTCTTAGCCATGTTATCCACTTCCTATTAAATAACATGGCTAAGAACTGCTCAGGGCCCCATGAGGAACGCTTTCCATTTAAAAAGGGAAAAATAACATCAAAGACACTAAAATGCCTTCTAAATATGACCCCAAACAACCTATGAAGCTCTAACAGTACATATCCTGAAATTTAATTGATTTCAAAATTCGTTTTTAAACACAGCATATAAATCAATTGTATACCTGCATTCATGAAGAAATGACTAAAAATGTCCTTGAGACACATGAAAGTGTTTTCTGGAATGCCCTAGCACCATTTTTGGGACACTATTAACATGGCTAGGTAACTCCCATAATCAAAATCTAAATTTGCCAAGCACAAGTGGGAGCGTATTTACAAGACACTTGCCCCATGAGGAACACTTTACATTTTAAAAGGAAAACATAACATCTTAGACACTCAAATACCTTATAAATATGGCTCAAAACAACCTATGAAGCTCTAGCAGTACATATCCAGAAATGTAATTGATTTCTTAAATCGTTTTTAAAAACAACATATCTGTTTCAGCTTACATAACAGACCATGGAATGGGCTCCATGTACCACAATAACTTGTGTTACTGCATGCCAGAATGTTACACCAAATATGCAATTACAATTTCTCTATGAAACTAATTCTATTAGTATATCACTAGAGACAAAACCACATTTTAAAAACACAGCTTTCTTCATCATTTTCTCCTTAAATCATACTATTCTCTATCTAAATTAAATAAATCTTTTCTCACCTTAGCAAATATTTTTTGAGTTTTGAAAACAGTCTCAGAAATACACCAAATTGTCTTCAGCAGAAGAAAAAGGATGCACTCCAAAGGCTGCAGCTATTGAAAGCACAGAAATACAGATATTCATTTCACATATCTCTCATATTAGCCAATCATACCTCTTCCCTCACTTTTTTCAAATCAAAACCCTTCCCCCCTCTGCCCTCTCTGCCTTGTTTCCATAGCAACCACCTCCTGGAAGACCTCTCATGTTTGCAAATTCACACAACAATGTTTCAATTGAACTCTGAACTCTCAGTGCACCTGCGTATCCAGAGCAATCTTTCATTAAATGTTTCTTCCTTGACCATTCAAATTACATCTTTCAAAGAACACATCCATGCACCCTAACTTTCTGTTTTCACCAATCACTGCTAATGAATCATTAGCATTGTAAATCCACAGTTTTTTTTCTTTAGAAACTCCTACTGTTTCAACTGCCCTTTCATTACCACACTTCATCTGACTGCAGAACAACCTTCTCCCACCATGTTTAAGGTCTGGATTGTTGGACATAGTTACATCCACTGGGCTCAAAGTTATGCTGAGAGCAGAAATTTACCTAACCTCAATTTACAAGATGTGGAAATTAAGTGGTTGGGCCAAAGAGGATTAAAATGTCACCAATTGATACCATTGGTGAAAACCTTTATGCATTTGCCAAAACCTGACCTGTTAATAGTGCACTGTGGAGGTAATGATTTGGGCACTTTGACAGGGGTAGGTCTGGAAATGCTTTTAAAGGACACCTTTGAGCAATTAATGGCACTTTTTCCTCAAACCGCCTTGGTATATTCCAATATATGCCAAAGACAGAAATGGAGGTGGTCCAACCAATTTTGTCCACAAATTGAGAAAGCGAGGAAGCATGTAAACAAATCTGTTTCAGCTTACATGAGAGACCATGGAATGGGCTCTCTGTACAACAATAACTTGCGTTACTACATGCAAGATATCTACAGAGGAGATGGAGTTCACTTCTCAGATGAGGGCAACAGAATTTTCATTCTGAATTTAAGACTGTGCATTGGTACCTACTTATAAGTACCTAAATGTACCATAAACCCAAAAGCTCTTCTCAGAGCTACCCTACATCTGATCACTCACAATTATTATTTTTCTCTAACTTTTTTCACTAATTTTCCACAAAATTCGCTCCCCGGAGCGCTACCCGGTTCGCTAACCGAAAGCTAACCTCGCGGATTTTAAAAAAAAATGTTTTTTTTCCGCACATATAAGCCTCCTCAGCCACGCTCAGAAAACCTAGGGGGTCAAGATAAGTCTACCATGACCCCTTCTACCCATTCTAAACATTATTTGCCCTCCATCTTGTATCTTAATGCGACCGAAACACAAAATGGTGGACTCCCGTGACGCTTAAGGTTCGCTAACCGGGCCGCTTTCCGGAAAGCGGTCCTAAAAAAAGGTGGGAAAGTAATTTACAGAAAAACGACTAGAGACACTCTCACCAAATATAGATTAGCTCATACTACATAACAATCCCTTCCATTCTCACAAATTTCATTGAAATTTCATTTAGCCATTTAGCCTGTAGACCTCTCCAAGTACCGTGAGGTAAATTACTTCACAAAACACATCTGAATTGTTGGAATTGACAACCAATGAAAATGTTACTTTCATTTTCTACTTTTATTACCTGACATTTGATTGGTTATATACCTGTATATATATAAAGGGAGAGAAGGAAACACAGCCATTTTGACTACTACTTCTTGTTGTACCTCCTATTTCAATAGCTTCAAAAAACTTCAACTTCTTTGTGAAGGTAAGTTATAATTTAATATATTGTGCACTATAACTTAATATAGTAGACTTTTTCTGCTAGATATACACTATCCCTCTGTAGTAGTAATGTATTTAGATAGACTTCTCTGTTATAGTTATGAATGGAGTAAGGCTTGTCTTGGTTAAATCACATACACTTTTTTATAGTCCTATTTCCACTCTCATACTATACACTGCCAAAAGATAAATTCACTGATAAAAACTGCCTATCTAAAATTAATCCCAACAGTGCCCTATCTCTACTAATATATATTTTTTTAATCCAAATTTCAGGCAAAATGGAAGGCGAGCAGCAAGTTTCTTTTGAGATGGACCTGCAAGAGAGCAGCCAGGAATTAATTGAACAAATTGACATGGAATTTATGGATGAAAGCTTGGATAATGAACTGCTGCAATGTGTCCAAGCAGTAGATGTCCTCCTTGCAAATGAGGACATTTTGCAACCTCACAGATTGCAAACAATATTTCAAGAAAATAATGACATTTCAGACACTGAAATGTTAGAAAGTTTAATAAATTATGAAAAAGAATCAAAATAAAAAATACACTTTAAAAAAAAGAAAACAAAAAAAAACAAGAAAAACAACAAACAATTAACATACAGTATTAGAAAAGTCTTTCATTCTTTTATCCATAAAGTTCGCTGCCCAGAACACTTTCCGGTTCGCGAACTTGGCGCTTACCACGCAAAAAAAAATTTTTTTTTTTTTTTTTGGACCCTCCTAGGCCCTTTTAAAACCTCCACATAAAACCTAGGGGGTCAACGAGGATCTACTATGCCCCC
Source organism: Lissotriton vulgaris (assembly GCF_964263255.1). Lineage (NCBI taxonomy): Eukaryota > Metazoa > Chordata > Amphibia > Caudata > Salamandridae > Lissotriton > Lissotriton vulgaris. The sequence continues at coordinate 299,087,782 of NC_141691.1, read as the reverse complement.
TTATGGTAATTTCCCCCTTTGTTTTGGCCTCCTCTTGTCTCTCGATCCTACCGAGAGACAAGATGGTGGCCGCTCCGGACTGTTTAGAATGTTGACAGACACCGGAGGGCCAATCAGCTTCGCATCGCAAAGTTCCGATACGCGAAAGGTTCGCTAACCGGATCGCTGCCCGGAGCGCTGTTACAGATATATATCTTGATTTAAACGTTAATTTCTCAAAATCCACTGAAGCACATATATTGAGACCTAGCAAAGGCACATCGGGCTAACAGTCCCTACAATTTTGCCAAGTTTCGTGAAAATCCATTCAGCCGTTCGGGCTAAAAGTGAGTCCAACCGCCCTATGGAAATTAACATGGGAAAAAGGCGTTTTGGGACCCCCCTTTTTTCTCGGCCCCCCTCCACAAAACCCCCCCAAATTTTCAAGGGCTGCTCAGAAACAAAATGTGCCATTTTCCTGAAAATTTCAGCCAATTCCGTCCACAAACGCAAAAGTTATTAGGCATAGAATTTTCAGAAATCCCATAGGGAAAAAATCCTAACTATATATACCTACTGGCGACCGCCAGTAGGTAATATATATATATATATATATATATATATATATACCTTTCCACTGTCCTTGTAATACGACCGGGACTCCTTCGGTGTCGGTGCAATCCAGGGCACAAGGTCGCCCTGCACAATCGCCCCCACCTCGCACTCTCCAGTACGTGATGCACTCTCCGCAATAATTGCCGCCAGCCAGAGATGTAGCTTTGAAGACGGTATTTAACATCAAGCCAAACTTTCAAAAACCCAACGTGTTTCGGCGACACACTCGCCTTGGTCACGGGTAATGTTCTGTTTGTCATGCCGACATTAAATAAAGATTAAAAAAGTGCTCAAACAATGTGTGGTGTATAAACATCAACATATGACTATACAACATAGAGGTATGTGTCGGCCATATTAACATGGTAAATGTGGAATATCGTTTACATCGTTTTGTATTGCGAGTCAGCCTGAAAAGGGGGCTGACATGGGAAAACTTCAAGCCGAAAAATTGGTTTATTAGAACAGCAAGATCAACTCACTGCCCACTGGAGGGTTTAATTTGCAGACAGCCGTCGGGACCACAGGCTCCATAATGCAACTCAAAAATGGAATGCTTCCACATTGAAATGCCATCGAAGAACAAGGTAAAAAATAACAATACTGAACTGTGGAACTAACGGACTGCCTGTGAGGTGCAGGACACCACTTTGAAAAAGTTTCCAAGGGAAACGAAACGCGTCAGTAAAGTCCTTAATCACGCTGTTCGCCTTTTATTAAAATGGCTATAAAATGAAGTCATGTGTGCGACTCAGCTTCTTTCCATGAGGGAAGATGGTTTTGACATTTATATCGGCTTGGTTCCGCCGAAGAGTACACGCACCGCCACAAGAGTGCCACACTCTCCCAAATTGAACCAAAGTGTGGGAATCGGTAATACGGACCTGGGAGAGAGGTGCCGCCGAGGACTGGACCTTGGTATTGGTCCCGAGTCAGCCTGAAAAGGGGGCTGACATGGGAAAACTTCAAGCCGAAAAATTGGTTTATTAGAACAGCAAGATCAACTCACCGCCCACTGGAGGGTTTAATTTGCAGACAGCCGTCGGGACCACAGGCTCCATAATGCAACTCAAAAATGGAATGCTTCCACATTGAAATGCCATCGAAGAACAAGGTAAAAAATAACAATACTGAACAGTGGAACTAACGGACGGCCTGTGAGGTGCAGGACACCACTTTGAAAAAGTTTCCAAGGGAAACGAAACGCGTCAGTAAAGTCCTTAATCACGCTGTTCGCCTTTAATTAAAATGGCTATAAAATGAAGTCATGTGTGCGACTCAGCTTCTTTCCATGAGGGAAGATGGTTTTGACATTTATATCGGCGTGGTTCCGCCGAAGAGTACACGCACCGCCACAAGAGCGCCACACTCTCCCAAATTGAACCAAAGTGTGGGAATCGGTAATACGGACCTGGGAGAGAGGTGCCGCCGAGGACTGGACCTTGGTATTGGTCCCGAGTCAGCCTGAAAAGGGGGCTGACATGGGAAAACTTCAAGCCGAAAAATTGGTTTATTAGAACAGCAAGATCAACTCACCGCCCACTGGAGGGTTTAATTTGCAGACAGCCGTTGGGACCACAGGCTCCATAATGCAACTCAAAAATGGAATGCTTCCACATTGAAATGCCATCGAAGAACAAGGTAAAAAATAACAATACTGAACTGTGGAACTAACGGACTGCCTGTGAGGTGCAGGACACCACTTTGAAAAAGTTTCCAAGGGAAACGAAACGCGTCAGTAAAGTCCTTAATCACGCTGTTCGCCTTTAATTAAAATGGCTACAAAATGAAGTCATGTGTGCGACTCAGCTTCTTTCCATGAGGGAAGATGGTTTTGACATTTATATCGGCTTGGTTCCGCCGAAGAGTACACGCACCGCCACAAGAGCGCCACACTCTCCCAAATTGAACCAAAGTGTGGGAATCGGTAATACGGACCTGGGAGAGAGGTGCCGCCGAGGACTGGACCTTGGTATTGGTCCCGAGTCAGCCTGAAAAGGGGGCTGACATGGGAAAACTTCAAGCCGAAAAATTGGTTTATTAGAACAGCAAGATCAACTCACCGCCCACTGGAGGGTTTAATTTGCAGACAGTCGTCGGGACCACAGGCTCCATAATGCAACTCAAAAATGGAATGCTTCCACATTGAAATGCCATCGAAGAACAAGGTAAAAAATAACAATACTGAACTGTGGAACTAACGGACTGCCTGTGAGGTGCAGGACACCACTTTGAAAAAGTTTCCAAGGGAAACGAAACGCGTCAGTAAAGTCCTTAATCACGCTGTTCGCCTTTAATTAAAATGGCTATAAAATGAAGTCATGTGTGCGACTCAGCTTCTTTCCATGAGGGAAGATGGTTTTGACATTTATATCGGCTTGGTTCCGCCGAAGAGTACACGCACCGCCACAAGAGTGCCACACTCTCCCAAATTGAACCAAAGTGTGGGAATCGGTAATACGGACCTGGGAGAGAGGTGCCGCCGAGGACTGGACCTTGGTATTGGTCCCGAGTCAGCCTGAAAAGGGGGCTGACATGGGAAAATTCAAGCCAAAAAATTGGTTTATTAGAACAGCAAGATCAACTCACCGCCCACTGGAGGGTTTAATTTGCAGACAGCCGTCGGGACCACAGGCTCCATAATGCAACTCAAAAATGGAATGCTTCCACATTGAAATGCCATCGAAGAACAAGGTAAAAAATAACAATACTGAACTGTGGAACTAACGGACTGCCTGTGAGGTGCAGGACACCACTTTGAAAAAGTTTCCAAGGGAAACGAAACGCGTCAGTAAAGTCCTTAATCACGCTGTTCGCCTTTAATTAAAATGGCTATAAAATGAAGTCATGTGTGCGACTCAGCTTCTTTCCATGAGGGAAGATGGTTTTGACATTTATATCGGCTTGGTTCCGCCGAAGAGTACACGCACCGCCACAAGAGCGCCACACTCTCCCAAATTGAACCAAAGTGTGGGAATCGGTAATACGGACCTGGGAGAGAGGTGCCGCCGAGGACTGGACCTTGGTATTGGTCCTGAGTCAGCCTGAAAAGGGGGCTGACATGGGAAAACTTCAAGCCGAAAAATTGGTTTATTAGAACAGCAAGATCAACTCACCGCCCACTGGAGGGTTTAATTTGCAGACAGCCGTCGGGACCACAGGCTCCATAATGCAACTCAAAAATGGAATGCTTCCACATTGAAATGCCATCGAAGAACAAGGTAAAAAATAACAATACTGAACTGTGGAACTAACGGACTGCCTGTGAGGTGCAGGACACCACTTTGAAAAAGTTTCCAAGGGAAACGAAACGCGTCAGTAAAGTCCTTAATCACGCTGTTCGCCTTTTATTAAAATGGCTATAAAATGAAGTCATGTGTGCGACTCAGCTTCTTTCCATGAGGGAAGATGGTTTTGACATTTATATCGGCTTGGTTCCGCCGAAGAGTACACGCACCGCCACAAGAGTGCCACACTCTCCCAAATTGAACCAAAGTGTGGGAATCGGTAATACGGACCTGGGAGAGAGGTGCCGCCGAGGACTGGACCTTGGTATTGGTCCCGAGTCAGCCTGAAAAGGGGGCTGACATGGGAAAACTTCAAGCCGAAAAATTGGTTTATTAGAACAGCAAGATCAACTCACCGCCCACTGGAGGGTTTAATTTGCAGACAGCCGTCGGGACCACAGGCTCCATAATGCAACTCAAAAATGGAATGCTTCCACATTGAAATGCCATCGAAGAACAAGGTAAAAAATAACAATACTGAACTGTGGAACTAACGGACGGCCTGTGAGGTGCAGGACACCACTTTGAAAAAGTTTCCAAGGGAAACGAAACGCGTCAGTAAAGTCCTTAATCACGCTGTTCGCCTTTAATTAAAATGGCTATAAAATGAAGTCATGTGTGCGACTCAGCTTCTTTCCATGAGGGAAGATGGTTTTGACATTTATATCGGCGTGGTTCCGCCGAAGAGTACACGCACCGCCACAAGAGCGCCACACTCTCCCAAATTGAACCAAAGTGTGGGAATCGGTAATACGGACCTGGGAGAGAGGTGCCGCCGAGGACTGGACCTTGGTATTGGTCCCGAGTCAGCCTGAAAAGGGGGCTGACATGGGAAAACTTCAAGCCGAAAAATTGGTTTATTAGAACAGCAAGATCAACTCACCGCCCACTGGAGGGTTTAATTTGCAGACAGCCGTCGGGACCACAGGCTCCATAATGCAACTCAAAAATGGAATGCTTCCACATTGAAATGCCATCGAAGAACAAGGTAAAAAATAACAATACTGAACAGTGGAACTAACGGACGGCCTGTGAGGTGCAGGACACCACTTTGAAAAAGTTTCCAAGGGAAACGAAACGCGTCAGTAAAGTCCTTAATCACGCTGTTCGCCTTTAATTAAAATGGCTATAAAATGAAGTCATGTGTGCGACTCAGCTTCTTTCCATGAGGGAAGATGGTTTTGACATTTATATCGGCGTGGTTCCGCCGAAGAGTACACGCACCGCCACAAGAGCGCCACACTCTCCCAAATTGAACCAAAGTGTGGGAATCGGTAATACGGACCTGGGAGAGAGGTGCCGCCGAGGACTGGACCTTGGTATTGGTCCCGAGTCAGCCTGAAAAGGGGGCTGACATGGGAAAACTTCAAGCCGAAAAATTGGTTTATTAGAACAGCAAGATCAACTCACCGCCCACTGGAGGGTTTAATTTGCAGACAGCCGTTGGGACCACAGGCTCCATAATGCAACTCAAAAATGGAATGCTTCCACATTGAAATGCCATCGAAGAACAAGGTAAAAAATAACAATACTGAACTGTGGAACTAACGGACTGCCTGTGAGGTGCAGGACACCACTTTGAAAAAGTTTCCAAGGGAAACGAAACGCGTCAGTAAAGTCCTTAATCACGCTGTTCGCCTTTAATTAAAATGGCTACAAAATGAAGTCATGTGTGCGACTCAGCTTCTTTCCATGAGGGAAGATGGTTTTGACATTTATATCGGCTTGGTTCCGCCGAAGAGTACACGCACCGCCACAAGAGCGCCACACTCTCCCAAATTGAACCAAAGTGTGGGAATCGGTAATACGGACCTGGGAGAGAGGTGCCGCCGAGGACTGGACCTTGGTATTGGTCCCGAGTCAGCCTGAAAAGGGGGCTGACATGGGAAAACTTCAAGCCGAAAAATTGGTTTATTAGAATAGCAAGATCAACTCACCGCCCACTGGAGGGTTTAATTTGCAGACAGTCGTCGGGACCACAGGCTCCATAATGCAACTCAAAAATGGAATGCTTCCACATTGAAATGCCATCGAAGAACAAGGTAAAAAATAACAATACTGAACTGTGGAACTAACGGACTGCCTGTGAGGTGCAGGACACCACTTTGAAAAAGTTTCCAAGGGAAACGAAACGCGTCAGTAAAGTTCTTAATCACGCTGTTCGCCTTTAATTAAAATGGCTATAAAATGAAGTCATGTGTGCGACTCAGCTTCTTTCCATGAGGGAAGATGGTTTTGACATTTATATCGGCTTGGTTCCGCCGAAGAGTACACGCACCGCCACAAGAGTGCCACACTCTCCCAAATTGAACCAAAGTGTGGGAATCGGTAATACGGACCTGGGAGAGAGGTGCCGCCGAGGACTGGACCTTGGTATTGGTCCCGAGTCAGCCTGAAAAGGGGGCTGACATGGGAAAATTCAAGCCAAAAAATTGGTTTATTAGAACAGCAAGATCAACTCACCGCCCACTGGAGGGTTTAATTTGCAGACAGCCGTCGGGACCACAGGCTCCATAATGCAACTCAAAAATGGAATGCTTCCACATTGAAATGCCATCGAAGAACAAGGTAAAAAATAACAATACTGAACTGTGGAACTAACGGACTGCCTGTGAGGTGCAGGACACCACTTTGAAAAAGTTTCCAAGGGAAACGAAACGCGTCAGTAAAGTCCTTAATCACGCTGTTCGCCTTTAATTAAAATGGCTATAAAATGAAGTCATGTGTGCGACTCAGCTTCTTTCCATGAGGGAAGATGGTTTTGACATTTATATCGGCTTGGTTCCGCCGAAGAGTACACGCACCGCCACAAGAGCGCCACACTCTCCCAAATTGAACCAAAGTGTGGGAATCGGTAATACGGACCTGGGAGAGAGGTGCCGCCGAGGACTGGACCTTGGTATTGGTCCTGAGTCAGCCTGAAAAGGGGGCTGACATGGGAAAACTTCAAGCCGAAAAATTGGTTTATTAGAACAGCAAGATCAACTCACCGCCCACTGGAGGGTTTAATTTGCAGACAGCCGTCGGGACCACAGGCTCCATAATGCAACTCAAAAATGGAATGCTTCCACATTGAAATGCCATCGAAGAACAAGGTAAAAAATAACAATACTGAACTGTGGAACTAACGGACTGCCTGTGAGGTGCAGGACACCACTTTGAAAAAGTTTCCAAGGGAAACGAAACGCGTCAGTAAAGTCCTTAATCACGCTGTTCGCCTTTTATTAAAATGGCTATAAAATGAAGTCATGTGTGCGACTCAGCTTCTTTCCATGAGGGAAGATGGTTTTGACATTTATATCGGCTTGGTTCCGCCGAAGAGTACACGCACCGCCACAAGAGTGCCACACTCTACCAAATTGAACCAAAGTGTGGGAATCGGTAATACGGACCTGGGAGAGAGGTGCCGCCGAGGACTGGACCTTGGTATTGGTCCCGAGTCAGCCTGAAAAGGGGGCTGACATGGGAAAACTTCAAGCCGAAAAATTGGTTTATTAGAACAGCAAGATCAACTCACCGCCCACTGGAGGGTTTAATTTGCAGACAGCCGTCGGGACCACAGGCTCCATAATGCAACTCAAAAATGGAATGCTTCCACATTGAAATGCCATCGAAGAACAAGGTAAAAAATAACAATACTGAACTGTGGAACTAACGGACGGCCTGTGAGGTGCAGGACACCACTTTGAGAAAGTTTCCAAGGGAAACGAAACGCGTCAGTAAAGTCCTTAATCACGCTGTTCGCCTTTAATTAAAATGGCTATAAAATGAAGTCATGTGTGCGACTCAGCTTCTTTCCATGAGGGAAGATGGTTTTGACATTTATATCGGCGTGGTTCCGCCGAAGAGTACACGCACCGCCACAAGAGCGCCACACTCTCCCAAATTGAACCAAAGTGTGGGAATCGGTAATACGGACCTGGGAGAGAGGTGCCGCCGAGGACTGGACCTTGGTATTGGTCCCGAGTCAGCCTGAAAAGGGGGCTGACATGGGAAAACTTCAAGCCGAAAAATTGGTTTATTAGAACAGCAAGATCAACTCACCGCCCACTGGAGGGTTTAATTTGCAGACAGCCGTTGGGACCACAGGCTCCATAATGCAACTCAAAAATGGAATGCTTCCACATTGAAATGCCATCGAAGAACAAGGTAAAAAATAACAATACTGAACTGTGGAACTAACGGACTGCCTGTGAGGTGCAGGACACCACTTTGAAAAAGTTTCCAAGGGAAACGAAACGCGTCAGTAAAGTCCTTAATCACGCTGTTCGCCTTTAATTAAAATGGCTACAAAATGAAGTCATGTGTGCGACTCAGCTTCTTTCCATGAGGGAAGATGGTTTTGACATTTATATCGGCTTGGTTCCGCCGAAGAGTACACGCACCGCCACAAGAGCGCCACACTCTCCCAAATTGAACCAAAGTGTGGGAATCGGTAATACGGACCTGGGAGAGAGGTGCCGCCGAGGACTGGACCTTGGTATTGGTCCCGAGTCAGCCTGAAAAGGGGGCTGACATGGGAAAACTTCAAGCCGAAAAATTGGTTTATTAGAACAGCAAGATCAACTCACCGCCCACTGGAGGGTTTAATTTGCAGACAGCCGTTGGGACCACAGGCTCCATAATGCAACTCAAGAATGGAATGCTTCCACATTGAAATGCCATCGAAGAACAAGGTAAAAAATAACAATACTGAACTGTGGAACTAACGGACTGCCTGTGAGGTGCAGGACACCACTTTGAAAAAGTTTCCAAGGGAAACGAAACGCGTCAGTAAAGTCCTTAATCACGCTGTTCGCCTTTAATTAAAATGGCTACAAAATGAAGTCATGTGTGCGACTCAGCTTCTTTCCATGAGGGAAGATGGTTTTGACATTTATATCGGCTTGGTTCCGCCGAAGAGTACACGCACCGCCACAAGAGCGCCACACTCTCCCAAATTGAACCAAAGTGTGGGAATCGGTAATACGGACCTGGGAGAGAGGTGCCGCCGAGGACTGGACCTTGGTATTGGTCCCGAGTCAGCCTGAAAAGGGGGCTGACATGGGAAAACTTCAAGCCGAAAAATTGGTTTATTAGAACAGCAAGATCAACTCACCGCCCACTGGAGGGTTTAATTTGCAGACAGTCGTCGGGACCACAGGCTCCATAATGCAACTCAAAAATGGAATGCTTCCACATTGAAATGCCATCGAAGAACAAGGTAAAAAATAACAATACTGAACTGTGGAACTAACGGACTGCCTGTGAGGTGCAGGACACCACTTTGAAAAAGTTTCCAAGGGAAACGAAACGCGTCAGTAAAGTCCTTAATCACGCTGTTCGCCTTTAATTAAAATGGCTATAAAATGAAGTCATGTGTGCGACTCAGCTTCTTTCCATGAGGGAAGATGGTTTTGACATTTATATCGGCTTGGTTCCGCCGAAGAGTACACGCACCGCCACAAGAGCGCCACACTCTCCCAAATTGAACCAAAGTGTGGGAATCGGTAATACGGACCTGGGAGAGAGGTGCCGCCGAGGACTGGACCTTGGTATTGGTCCCGAGTCAGCCTGAAAAGGGGGCTGACATGGGAAAATTCAAGCCAAAAAATTGGTTTATTAGAACAGCAAGATCAACTCACCGCCCACTGGAGGGTTTAATTTGCAGACAGCCGTCGGGACCACAGGCTCCATAATGCAACTCAAAAATGGAATGCTTCCACATTGAAATGCCATCGAAGAACAAGGTAAAAAATAACAATACTGAACTGTGGAACTAACGGACTGCCTGTGAGGTGCAGGACACCACTTTGAAAAAGTTTCCAAGGGAAACGAAACGCGTCAGTAAAGTCCTTAATCACGCTGTTCGCCTTTAATTAAAATGGCTATAAAATGAAGTCATGTGTGCGACTCAGCTTCTTTCCATGAGGGAAGATGGTTTTGACATTTATATCGGCTTGGTTCCGCCGAAGAGTACACGCACCGCCACAAGAGCGCCACACTCTCCCAAATTGAACCAAAGTGTGGGAATCGGTAATACGGACCTGGGAGAGAGGTGCCGCCGAGGACTGGACCTTGGTATTGGTCCTGAGTCAGCCTGAAAAGGGGGCTGACATGGGAAAACTTCAAGCCGAAAAATTGGTTTATTAGAACAGCAAGATCAACTCACCGCCCACTGGAGGGTTTAATTTGCAGACAGCCGTCGGGACCACAGGCTCCATAATGCAACTCAAAAATGGAATGCTTCCACATTGAAATGCCATCGAAGAACAAGGTAAAAAATAACAATACTGAACTGTGGAACTAACGGACTGCCTGTGAGGTGCAGGACACCACTTTGAAAAAGTTTCCAAGGGAAACGAAACGCGTCAGTAAAGTCCTTAATCACGCTGTTCGCCTTTTATTAAAATGGCTATAAAATGAAGTCATGTGTGCGACTCAGCTTCTTTCCATGAGGGAAGATGGTTTTGACATTTATATCGGCTTGGTTCCGCCGAAGAGTACACGCACCGCCACAAGAGTGCCACACTCTCCCAAATTGAACCAAAGTGTGGGAATCGGTAATACGGACCTGGGAGAGAGGTGCCGCCGAGGACTGGACCTTGGTATTGGTCCCGAGTCAGCCTGAAAAGGGGGCTGACATGGGAAAACTTCAAGCCGAAAAATTGGTTTATTAGAACAGCAAGATCAACTCACCGCCCACTGGAGGGTTTAATTTGCAGACAGCCGTCGGGACCACAGGCTCCATAATGCAACTCAAAAATGGAATGCTTCCACATTGAAATGCCATCGAAGAACAAGGTAAAAAATAACAATACTGAACTGTGGAACTAACGGACGGCCTGTGAGGTGCAGGACACCACTTTGAAAAAGTTTCCAAGGGAAACGAAACGCGTCAGTAAAGTCCTTAATCACGCTGTTCGCCTTTAATTAAAATGGCTATAAAATGAAGTCATGTGTGCGACTCAGCTTCTTTCCATGAGGGAAGATGGTTTTGACATTTATATCGGCGTGGTTCCGCCGAAGAGTACACGCACCGCCACAAGAGCGCCACACTCTCCCAAATTGAACCAAAGTGTGGGAATCGGTAATACGGACCTGGGAGAGAGGTGCCGCCGAGGACTGGACCTTGGTATTGGTCCCGAGTCAGCCTGAAAAGGGGGCTGACATGGGAAAACTTCAAGCCGAAAAATTGGTTTATTAGAACAGCAAGATCAACTCAACGCCCACTGGAGGGTTTAATTTGCAGACAGCCGTTGGGACCACAGGCTCCATAATGCAACTCAAAAATGGAATGCTTCCACATTGAAATGCCATCGAAGAACAAGGTAAAAAATAACAATACTGAACTGTGGAACTAACGGACTGCCTGTGAGGTGCAGGACACCACTTTGAAAAAGTTTCCAAGGGAAACGAAACGCGTCAGTAAAGTCCTTAATCACGCTGTTCGCCTTTAATTAAAATGGCTACAAAATGAAGTCATGTGTGCGACTCAGCTTCTTTCCATGAGGGAAGATGGTTTTGACATTTATATCAGCTTGGTTCCGCCGAAGAGTACACGCACCGCCACAAGAGCGCCACACTCTCCCAAATTGAACCAAAGTGTGGGAATCGGTAATACGGACCTGGGAGAGAGGTGCCGCCGAGGACTGGACCTTGGTATTGGTCCCGAGTCAGCCTGAAAAGGGGGCTGACATGGGAAAACTTCAAGCCGAAAAATTGGTTTATTAGAACAGCAAGATCAACTCACCGCCCACTGGAGGGTTTAATTTGCAGACAGCCGTTGGGACCACAGGCTCCATAATGCAACTCAAAAATGGAATGCTTCCACATTGAAATGCCATCGAAGAACAAGGTAAAAAATAACAATACTGAACTGTGGAACTAACGGACTGCCTGTGAGGTGCAGGACACCACTTTGAAAAAGTTTCCAAGGGAAACGAAACGCGTCAGTAAAGTCCTTAATCACGCTGTTCGCCTTTAATTAAAACGGCTACAAAATGAAGTCATGTGTGCGACTCAGCTTCTTTCCATGAGGGAAGATGGTTTTGACATTTATATCGGCTTGGTTCCGCCGAAGAGTACACGCACCGCCACAAGAGCGCCACACTCTCCCAAATTGAACCAAAGTGTGGGAATCGGTAATACGGACCTGGGAGAGAGGTGCCGCCGAGGACTGGACCTTGGTATTGGTCCCGAGTCAGCCTGAAAAGGGGGCTGACATGGGAAAACTTCAAGCCGAAAAATTGGTTTATTAGAACAGCAAGATCAACTCACCGCCCACTGGAGGGTTTAATTTGCAGACAGTCGTCGGGACCACAGGCTCCATAATGCAACTCAAAAATGGAATGCTTCCACATTGAAATGCCATCGAAGAACAAGGTAAAAAATAACAATACTGAACTGTGGAACTAACGGACTGCCTGTGAGGTGCAGGACACCACTTTGAAAAAGTTTCCAAGGGAAACGAAACGCGTCAGTAAAGTCCTTAATCACGCTGTTCGCCTTTAATTAAAATGGCTATAAAATGAAGTCATGTGTGCGACTCAGCTTCTTTCCATGAGGGAAGATGGTTTTGACATTTATATCGGCTTGGTTCCGCCGAAGAGTACACGCACCGCCACAAGAGCGCCACACTCTCCCAAATTGAACCAAAGTGTGGGAATCGGTAATACGGACCTGGGAGAGAGGTGCCGCCGAGGACTGGACCTTGGTATTGGTCCCGAGTCAGCCTGAAAAGGGGGCTGACATGGGAAAATTCAAGCCAAAAAATTGGTTTATTAGAACAGCAAGATCAACTCACCGCCCACTGGAGGGTTTAATTTGCAGACAGCCGTCGGGACCACAGGCTCCATAATGCAACTCAAAAATGGAATGCTTCCACATTGAAATGCCATCGAAGAACAAGGTAAAAAATAACAATACTGAACTGTGGAACTAACGGACTGCCTGTGAGGTGCAGGACACCACTTTGAAAAAGTTTCCAAGGGAAACGAAACGCGTCAGTAAAGTCCTTAATCACGCTGTTCGCCTTTAATTAAAATGGCTATAAAATGAAGTCATGTGTGCGACTCAGCTTCTTTCCATGAGGGAAGATGGTTTTGACATTTATATCGGCTTGGTTCCGCCGAAGAGTACACGCACCGCCACAAGAGCGCCACACTCTCCCAAATTGAACCAAAGTGTGGGAATCGGTAATACGGACCTGGGAGAGAGGTGCCGCCGAGGACTGGACCTTGGTATTGGTCCTGAGTCAGCCTGAAAAGGGGGCTGACATGGGAAAACTTCAAGCCGAAAAATTGGTTTATTAGAACAGCAAGATCAACTCACCGCCCACTGGAGGGTTTAATTTGCAGACAGCCGTCGGGACCACAGGCTCCATAATGCAACTCAAAAATGGAATGCTTCCACATTGAAATGCCATCGAAGAACAAGGTAAAAAATAACAATACTGAACTGTGGAACTAACGGACTGCCTGTGAGGTGCAGGACACCACTTTGAAAAAGTTTCCAAGGGAAACGAAATGCGTCAGTAAAGTCCTTAATCACGCTGTTCGCCTTTAATTAAAATGGCTATAAAATGAAGTCATGTGAGCGACTCAGCTTCTTTCCATGAGGGAAGATGGTTTTGACATTTATATCGGCTTGGTTCCGCCAAAGAGTACACGCACCGCCACAAGAGCGCCACACTCTCCCAAATTGAACCAAAGTGTGGGAATCGGTAATACGGACCTGGGAGAGAGGTGCCGCCGAGGACTGGACCTTGGTATTGGTCCGAGTCAGCCTGAAAAGGGGGCTGACATGGGAAAACTTCAAGCCGAAAAATTGGTTTATTAGAATAGCAAGATCAACTCACCGCCCACTGGAGGGTTTAATTTGCAGACAGCCGTCGGGACCACAGGCTCCATAATGCAACTCAAAAATGGAATGCTTCCACATTGAAATGCCATCGAAGAACAAGGTAAAAAATAACAATACTGAACTGTGGAACTAACGGACTGCCTGTGAGGTGCAGGACACCACTTTGAAAAAGTTTCCAAGGGAAACGAAACGCGTCAGTAAAGTCCTTAATCACGCTGTTCGCCTTTAATTAAAATGGCTACAAAATGAAGTCATGTGTGCGACTCAGCTTCTTTCCATGAGGGAAGATGGTTTTGACATTTATATCGGCTTGGTTCCGCCGAAGAGTACACGCACCGCCACAAGAGCGCCACACTATCCCAAATTGAACCAAAGTGTGGGAATCGGTAATACGGACCTGGGAGAGAGGTGCCGCCGAGGACTGGACCTTGGTATTGGTCCCGAGTCAGCCTGAAAAGGGGGCTGACATGGGAAAACTTCAAGCCGAAAAATTGGTTTATTAGAACAGCAAGATCAACTCACCGCCCACTGGAGGGTTTAATTTGCAGACAGCCGTTGGGACCACAGGCTCCATAATGCAACTCAAAAATGGAATGCTTCCACATTGAAATGCCATCGAAGAACAAGGTAAAAAATAACAATACTGAACTGTGGAACTAACGGACTGCCTGTGAGGTGCAGGACACCACTTTGAAAAAGTTTCCAAGGGAAACGAAACGCGTCAGTAAAGTCCTTAATCACGCTGTTCGCCTTTAATTAAAATGGCTACAAAATGAAGTCATGTGTGCGACTCAGCTTCTTTCCATGAGGGAAGATGGTTTTGACATTTATATCGGCTTGGTTCCGCCGAAGAGTACACGCACCGCCACAAGAGCGCCACACTCTCCCAAATTGAACCAAAGTGTGGGAATCGGTAATACGGACCTGGGAGAGAGGTGCCGCCGAGGACTGGACCTTGGTATTGGTCCCGAGTCAGCCTGAAAAGGGGGCTGACATGGGAAAACTTCAAGCCGAAAAATTGGTTTATTAGAACAGCAAGATCAACTCACCGCCCACTGGAGGGTTTAATTTGCAGACAGTCGTCGGGACCACAGGCTCCATAATGCAACTCAAAAATGGAATGCTTCCACATTGAAATGCCATCGAAGAACAAGGTAAAAAATAACAATACTGAACTGTGGAACTAACGGACTGCCTGTGAGGTGCAGGACACCACTTTGAAAAAGTTTCCAAGGGAAACGAAACGCGTCAGTAAAGTCCTTAATCACGCTGTTCGCCTTTAATTAAAATGGCTACAAAATGAAGTCATGTGTGCGACTCAGCTTCTTTCCATGAGGGAAGATGGTTTTGACATTTATATCGGCTTGGTTCCGCCGAAGAGTACACGCACCGCCACAAGAGCGCCACACTCTCCCAAATTGAACCAAAGTGTGGGAATCGGTAATACGGACCTGGGAGAGAGGTGCCGCCGAGGACTGGACCTTGGTATTGGTCCTGAGTCAGCCTGAAAAGGGGGCTGACATGGGAAAATTCAAGCCAAAAAATTGGTTTATTAGAACAGCAAGATCAACTCACCGCCCACTGGAGGGTTTAATTTGCAGACAGCCGTCGGGACCACAGGCTCCATAATGCAACTCAAAAATGGAATGCTTCCACATTGAAATGCCATCGAAGAACAAGGTAAAAAATAACAATACTGAACTGTGGAACTAACGGACTGCCTGTGAGGTGCAGGACACCACTTTGAAAAAGTTTCCAAGGGAAACGAAACGCGTCAGTAAAGTCCTTAATCACGCTGTTCGCCTTTAATTAAAATGGCTATAAAATGAAGTCATGTGTGCGACTCAGCTTCTTTCCATGAGGGAAGATGGTTTTGACATTTATATCGGCTTGGTTCCGCCGAAGAGTACACGCACCGCCACAAGAGCGCCACACTCTCCCAAATTGAACCAAAGTGTGGGAATCGGTAATACGGACCTGGGAGAGAGGTGCCGCCGAGGACTGGACCTTGGTATTGGTCCTGAGTCAGCCTGAAAAGGGGGCTGACATGGGAAAACTTCAAGCCGAAAAATTGGTTTATTAGAACAGCAAGATCAACTCACCGCCCACTGGAGGGTTTAATTTGCAGACAGCCGTCGGGACCACAGGCTCCATAATGCAACTCAAAAATGGAATGCTTCCACATTGAAATGCCATCGAAGAACAAGGTAAAAAATAACAATACTGAACTGTGGAACTAACGGACTGCCTGTGAGGTGCAGGACACCACTTTGAAAAAGTTTCCAAGGGAAACGAAACGCGTCAGTAAAGTCCTTAATCACGCTGTTCGCCTTTAATTAAAATGGCTATAAAATGAAGTCATGTGAGCGACTCAGCTTCTTTCCATGAGGGAAGATGGTTTTGACATTTATATCGGCTTGGTTCCGCCAAAGAGTACACGCACCGCCACAAGAGCGCCACACTCTCCCAAATTGAACCAAAGTGTGGGAATCGGTAATACGGACCTGGGAGAGAGGTGCCGCCGAGGACTGGACCTTGGTATTGGTCCGAGTCAGCCTGAAAAGGGGGCTGACATGGGAAAACTTCAAGCCGAAAAATTGGTTTATTAGAACAGCAAGATCAACTCACCGCCCACTGGAGGGTTTAATTTGCAGACAGCCGTCGGGACCACAGGCTCCATAATGCAACTCAAAAATGGAATGCTTCCACATTGAAATGCCATCGAAGAACAAGGTAAAAAATAACAATACTGAACTGTGGAACTAACGGACTGCCTGTGAGGTGCAGGACACCACTTTGAAAAAGTTTCCAAGGGAAACGAAACGCGTCAGTAAAGTCCTTAATCACGCTGTTCGCCTTTAATTAAAATGGCTACAAAATGAAGTCATGTGTGCGACTCAGCTTCTTTCCATGAGGGAAGATGGTTTTGACATTTATATCGGCTTGGTTCCGCCGAAGAGTACACGCACCGCCACAAGAGCGCCACACTATCCCAAATTGAACCAAAGTGTGGGAATCGGTAATACGGACCTGGGAGAGAGGTGCCGTCGAGGACTGGACCTTGGTATTGGTCCCGAGTCAGCCTGAAAAGGGGGCTGACATGGGAAAACTTCAAGCCGAAAAATTGGTTTATTAGAACAGCAAGATCAACTCACCGCCCACTGGAGGGTTTAATTTGCAGACAGTCGTCGGGACCACAGGCTCCATAATGCAACTCAAAAATGGAATGCTTCCACATTGAAATGCCATCGAAGAACAAGGTAAAAAATAACAATACTGAACTGTGGAACTAACGGACTGCCTGTGAGGTGCAGGACACCACTTTGAAAAAGTTTCCAAGGGAAACGAAACGCGTCAGTAAAGTCCTTAATCACGCTGTTCGCCTTTAATTAAAATAGCTACAAAATGAAGTCATGTGTGCGACTCAGCTTCTTTCCATGAGGAAAGATGGTTTTGACATTTATATCGGCTTGGTTCCGCCGAAGAGTACACGCACCGCCACAAGAGCGCCACACTCTCCCAAATTGAACCAAAGTGTGGGAATCGGTAATACGGACCTGGGAGAGAGGTGCCGCCGAGGACTGGACCTTGGTATTGGTCCCGAGTCAGCCTGAAAAGGGGGCTGACATGGGAAAACTTCAAGCCGAAAAATTGGTTTATTAGAACAGCAAGATCAACTCACCGCCCACTGGAGGGTTTAATTTGCAGACAGTCGTTGGGACCACAGGCTCCATAATGCAACTCAAAAATGGAATGCTTCCACATTGAAATGCCATCGAAGAACAAGGTAAAAAATAACAATACTGAACTGTGGAACTAACGGACTGCCTGTGAGGTGCAGGACACCACTTTGAAAAAGTTTCCAAGGGAAACGAAACGCGTCAGTAAAGTCCTTAATCACGCTGTTCGCCTTTAATTAAAATGGCTACAAAATGAAGTCATGTGTGCGACTCAGCTTCTTTCCATGAGGGAAGATGGTTTTGACATTTATATCGGCTTGGTTCCGCCGAAGAGTACACGCACCGCCACAAGAGCGCCACACTCTCCCAAATTGAACCAAAGTGTGGGAATCGGTAATACGGACCTGGGAGAGAGGTGCCGCCGAGGACTGGACCTTGGTATTGGTCCTGAGTCAGCCTGAAAAGGGGGCTGACATGGGAAAACTTCAAGCCAAAAAATTGGTTTATTAGAACAGCAAGATCAACTCACCGCCCACTGGAGGGTTTAATTTGCAGACAGCCGTCGGGACCACAGGCTCCATAATGCAACTCAAAAATGGAATGCTTCCACATTGAAATGCCATCGAAGAACAAGGTAAAAAATAACAATACTGAACTGTGGAACTAACGGACTGCCTGTGAGGTGCAGGACACCACTTTGAAAAAGTTTCCAAGGGAAACGAAACGCGTCAGTAAAGTCCTTAATCACGCTGTTCGCCTTTAATTAAAATGGCTATAAAATGAAGTCATGTGTGCGACTCAGCTTCTTTCCATGAGGGAAGAAGGTTTTGACATTTATATCGGCTTGGTTCCGCCGAAGAGTACATGCACCGCCACAAGAGCGCCACACTCTCCCAAATTGAACCAAAGTGTGGGAATCGGTAATACGGACCTGGGAGAGAGGTGCCGCCGAGGACTGGACCTTGGTATTGGTCCCGAGTCAGCCTGAAAAGGGGGCTGACATGGGAAAACTTCAAGC
This sequence comes from Lissotriton vulgaris, assembly GCF_964263255.1. Classification (NCBI taxonomy): domain Eukaryota; kingdom Metazoa; phylum Chordata; class Amphibia; order Caudata; family Salamandridae; genus Lissotriton; species Lissotriton vulgaris. The sequence continues at coordinate 299,069,360 of NC_141691.1, read as the reverse complement.
CGAAAAATTGGTTTATTAGAACAGCAAGATCAACTCACCGCCCACTGGAGGGTTTAATTTGCAGACAGCCGTCGGGACCACAGGCTCCATAATGCAACTCAAAAATGGAATGCTTCCACATTGAAATGCCATCGAAGAACAAGGTAAAAAATAACAATACTGAACTGTGGAACTAACGGACTGCCTGTGAGGTGCAGGACACCACTTTGAAAAAGTTTCCAAGGGAAACGAAACGCGTCAGTAAAGTCCTTAATCACGCTGTTCGCCTTTAATTAAAATGGCTATAAAATGAAGTCATGTGTGCGACTCAGCTTCTTTCCATGAGGGAAGATGGTTTTGACATTTATATCGGCTTGGTTCCGCCGAAGAGTACACGCACCACCACAAGAGCGCCACACTCTCCCAAATTGAACCAAAGTGTGGGAATCGGTAATACGGACCTGGGAGAGAGGTGCCGCCGAGGACTGGACCTTGGTATTGGTCCCGAGTCAGCCTGAAAAGGGGGCTGACATGGGAAAACTTCAAGCCGAAAAATTGGTTTATTAGAACAGCAAGATCAACTCACCGCCCACTGGAGGGTTTAATTTGCAGACAGCCGTCGGGACCACAGGCTCCATAATGCAACTCAAAAATGGAATGCTTCCACATTGAAATGCCATCAAAGAACAATGTAAAAAATAACAATACTGAACTGTGGAACTAACGGACTGCCTGTGAGGTGCAGGACACCACTTTGAAAAAGTTTCCAAGGGAAACGAAACGCGTCAGTAAAGTCCTTAATCACGCTGTTCGCCTTTAATTAAAATGGCTATAAAATGAAGTCATGTGTGCGACTCAGCTTTTTTCCATGAGGGAAGATGGTTTTGACATATATATATATATATATATATATACCTTTCCACTGTCCTTGTAATACGACCGGGACTCCTTCGGTGTCGGTGCAATCCAGGGCACAAGGTCGCCCTGCACAATCGCCCCCACCTCGCACTCTCCAGTACGTGATGCACTCTCCGCAATAATTGCCGCCAGCCAGAGATGTAGCTTTGAAGACGGTATTTCACATCAAGCCAAACTTTCAAAAACCCAACGTGTTTCGGCGACACACTCGCCTTGGTCACGGGTAATGTTCTGTTTGTCATGCCGACATTAAATAAAGATTAAAAAAGTGCTCAAACAATGTGTGGTGTATAAACATCAACATATGACTATACAACATAGAGGTATGTGTCGGCCATATTAACATGGTAAATGTGGAATATCGTTTACATCGTTTTGTATTGCGCTTTTTGCATACAAAGATCCTTTCTCCTCGGGCATTATCTTATTCCATCACCCTTATTCCCAATCTTAATGCGTTTCATGTTTCTATTATGAAGAATATTTTGTTATTGCGTCTGAAAATAAACATTCAATATCATGTCTATAGACAATTTGGATCATTAAACGTTAGTAAAATGAAAATGGTATTCTATCCCCAGTGGGTGATTTCACCAACAGGCGAATATAATTAAACCTGTTTAAGGTCACATTTAACCACAAAAGAGCTCATAGAAGATAGTGTCCAATCCCAAGTGGGAAATTATATTATTCATCAATGGAACCGAAAGAGACCAAAACAATTATTTCATCCACATCCATGGATCTCGATCCCAAGTGGGTAAATCATACTCATTTGAGTTTACAATTCATGCTCTTAGTCTCTGTTGTTCATTGTGGGCAAATAAATCTGACTTCTACGAGTATGGGGGAATACCATAATTTCCTGACACATTTTGCAGTTCTTGTATCCGCATCTGAAAGAAAATCGAAACGCATATTGGTGGCTCATCCTTAAACAAAAACAAAACAAAAGAAAAACAATCGGCCGAATTCCCGCTGGGTGCGTGAATCCGGACAACATTTTTTATAAAACAAAGTGTGGGCTCCCGCGTTTTGTTTTAAAAAAAAACCCCGGTGAGCCAGGTCCCGGGGGCACTCACTAATTATGTTGCGGGTTCCACTGGGGCCACTCCAGGCCCGGGGACCACCACCTCCCTGGGGCTTATTAAATTAAATGTGGGGGGCACGCAGCCACCCTGTAGCCCCGGGGACTGCCACCTCCCCTGGGCTTCATAAAGAAAAGAAAAGCGGTGGGGGTCCCGCCACCTCCCTGAAGCATTTAGAGAATTGGCGTGTGTCTCCCAGCCCCCCCCCCGAGCCCCGGAGATCACCACTTCTCCAGGGCTAAATAAAATATTTAGTGTGGGGGGCTCAAGTCCTCCCCACACTGTCTCGGGGACCACCACCTCCCCGGGGCAATTAATATTATGTTATGGGGGTTCGTAGCAGACCCTCAGGACACTGCTGTTTGCTATGGCAGGGAGGGAGCAGTGCGACTCCCGCCCTGTCATAGCAAACTTGCTTTGAATTTTGGAAGCGAGAGCAGGTATCCTACTCTTGCTTCCAAAATTCAAAGCACATTGCTTTTCCATAAGGGGAGCTGCATGTCAGCAGCTCCCCTTATGGAAAAGCAATGCCGGTTCCTGCAGGATGCGGGAAGCTGGCAGAGACTGTGGGGCATTGGGGCTCCCCCTATGGTCCCCAATGGGTCCACGCAGCCCCCCTCCCAAATAAAAAAATAAAGAGGCACTGTCCCAGGGGATGGGTTACCCAGGGCCAATACAGGCTATAGAAGGGGGGCCCGGCAACCCCCTCCTTAAATAATATTTATACAAAATATATATGTGGCCATGCCCCGGGGGATGGGGTCCCTAGGGCCAAAATTGGCCTCGGGATGAGGCCATGCCTTAGGGGAGGGGGTCCCTGGGGCCGAAATTGGCCTCAGGATGAGGCCCCCTTCCCATATAAAAAGAACGAGAAGGCCCTTGGGAGATGGGGTCACCAGGGTCCCAATTAATGTACAAGAAGGAGGCCACACAGCTGATGACATCATCCACAGCATCTCTGACACTTTGCTGAATTTCTCTGGTTTTCTATGAGTCAAACCTTACCCTAACTATAACGTGTCTGTAACCTTAGGTTTTTTTCATTGAATTTCTATGTTTCTTTATTTCCATTTCCTAACTATAGGATCCCTCTAACATTGAATTTCTAAGGTGTTTTAAATATTACCTATATCATCTGTGTAACCTTTGATTGTATCAATGAATTTCAAATGCCTTTTTAATTGTATTTCCTAACTGTACCCTGTAAACTTAAAGAGTGGGTGTGTGAATCAATGTAAAGGTTGATGACTCAGTGTGTGGGTAGCTGTATGGGTCTGTGAATGCTTATTTTGAACCATAACATCCCAGTAACCTTTTGGTTTTTTAACTAGTGGTCAGATTTGCAGAATGATGGAGAAAGGGAGCTTGTGCTCCTACCAGCTCTCAGGAATCCTGCTCTGTAGGACTTATAGGAGGTACCAGGAGGGCTTCTTGGCCCCCAAGGTCCCCCAGGAGTAAAGTGGACTTCTTCCCCTAACCAGTAGTGCACCATGAGCTGCGTTTGCAGAGTGGTGGAGAAAAGGGGCATGGCCTATGATGACCTTTTACCACTCCCACTGTGTGGGACTTATTGGAGATAACAGGAGGGGTATTTTGTCCCCAAGGACCTCCTTGGGGCCAACTACCCCTCACATTATTTCCAGTAAGTACCATGCAGGATTACTGAGACCTGAAAACAGGCCACACACCCTTTCTCTACCACTCTGCAAATGTGCCTCCTGGCATACTACTAGTTGTGGGGTGAAGTCTCCTTTGCTATTGAGGGTGCTTTGGGGCCAGCGAACCCCTCCTGTTATCTCTAGCAAGTCCCACATAGTGGGTTTGCGAAGTGATTCTCGGTGGCGACTCACCCTTTCTTCACCACTCTGCAAACTCACCTCCTAGCATACTAATAGTTTGGGGATGAAGTCCTCTTGGCTCCTGATGGTTCTTGGGGGTTAACTACCCCTTCTGTTACCTACAGTCATATACACACAGGTAGATTGCTGAGAGGTCATCAGAAGCCATACCACCTTTTCCAACCACTCTGCAAATGCGACTCCTGGAGCACTACTCATCGGGGAAAAAAGTCCACTTTAGGCCTGAGGCCTTCAGGAGGCAAGGGGAACTCTTCCCCCACCAGAGGTGGGCTGAGAGGTGCATTTTCAGAGTGTTGGATCAAAGGGGTGTGGCCTCCAATCACCACTCAGCAATCCCACTCTGTACAGCTTACTGGAGATAACAGGAGGTATTTCTGGCATCTCAGAACCCTCAGCAGCCAAGGGGACTTTATTCGCCAACTAAAAGGTGCATTTGACGGGTAGTGAAGAAAGGGGGCAGAGCCGCCAGCAAGTTGCCTGCATTTTTTTCCTTTGTTTCTTTTTTAGGAAGGGTGAGCAATAAGAAAACAGGAGTGGCCCCGCTCCAGTGCCAATTTTGGTTTCGGGGACCCCATTCCCAAGGGCCCAGACTCTATATATTGTTTTTCAATAAACCACAGGGAGGGGGTCAAGTGACCCTCCTCCCAGTCTATTTTCCTCCAATCAGGTCCTGCCTTAGTTTAAAAAAAAAATTGTTTTTAAAAAGGAGCTTGTGCTACCTTTTACAATTAATTTATAAATTAATAAAAAATAAAAAATATCTTTTTACCCCATGCGTGGTCCCTGAGGGGACCCCCCCAACATATTTGGGGAGTCAGGGTATTCCTACCCTGCCCTCTTTTCTTTATTGTTAATTTTTTTCCGGGACTCTTCAAACCGAGTCCGAAGATGGCTGCCAAAATTTCCTGGTTGAACTGCTGACAGCCAGATTTAATGTTAGTAATATCAGCAAGTTCATTTCAAGGACTGGCATCCCCAGATATCTATATTTTCATAAAGTTAGATATATCAAAAACTACTGAACGGATTTACATTAAATCACAAAATGCATGACGTCTCGACCAGCATCTAGCTTTCTGCCAAATTTGCTACAATTCTGTTCAGCAGTTCAGCCTGTAGTCATGTTAAAAAGATGAAAAATCCCCATAGACTTACGATGGGGAAATGCGTTTTGTGGGTTTTGTGGCCCTCCTTTTTCTCTGCCCCCACTTGACAGATCACCACAAAACTTTCAACACAGCAGCTGAACCAAAAAGGGGAAGTTTCGTGAACACTTAATGTAGATTAGTCAAACAACGTAAAAGTTATTTTCCAAGTCAATTAAATGATTTTCCTATATATCCTGTATACATATTACCTACTGCGGGTCGCCAGTAGTTAGCTATAGTTAGGACCTAGTTTCCATTAGAAAAGCATTGCTTGATTTGGATATACCCTTGGCTTCTTTTGACAAATCTTCATAAAATTTCCACAAAAACGTATCAAGGTAGGTTCTCTGTGTCATAGAAAGTATCAGTGGGAACTGAGAAATTTGGGCACACAATAAGGGTGCCTTTGTAATCTTAATTCCCTTAGGAAGATTTAGCCACGGCTACAGCAGGAACGGCTGAACAGACTTAGACCAAATTTGGGAGGGAGGTAGTTGTTGGTTCAAGGAAGTTCCTTTTGTTTATTTGGTGTAAATCCATTCAGTAGTTTTTAGGAAATGTAATTTGAAATGTATTGTGATATCTCTGATGGCGGATATTTTGCAAAGATTTTGGGGCATATTATCAAGGACCGGTGTTATAATTATCGCCGTTTTATCGGCAGGAAATTGCAGATAATTTGGCGATAATGGACTTGATAATACTCCCTTGTTAATTTCCATTGAAGCCCATATTAACGTCAGAACATGGGCTTCTATAGGAATTAACAAAGGCGTATTATCAAGCCCATTATCGCCACTTTATCAGCAATTTCCTGCAGATAAAACAGCGATTATTTTAACACCGGTCCTTGATAATATGCCCCTTCATTATTAATCATGACTGAGTGCACCAACAGGAATGCTGTGATAGGCTGGACACAACCTGATCAGAAAGTTACAGCTGCCATTTAATCTATCTGGAACAGTTTTTGAGGCTAACATTTTTTGTGAAAGCAAACATAAGGGGTCAAGGTGGAGGTACTCTGACTCCATGTTTTAGAAATGTAAGTGTTAGTGACACAAGTTATCTGTCCGCTTTTAATCATGCACAATATCCACGACAAAGTACAACAATCAGTGCTGCCCCCCACCATATACCATCACGGAGACATCATGAATATCACGCCACACCGTGAATATTGGTAGAAATTAAAAAAATATATATCAGTGAACCATTAATACACATTGGTATAGAGTCATTGAGATTCTGATAAATGTTTTTATAGAGCTATTTAGATAGTGATTTATCTAGTGTGATGGTTAGAATTATTTATATACTTATCATTTCTTTATGTTGTGGTGGCTATTTAATTCCTATTTTTGCTTTCTGCTTTTGTGACGTATCCAAAGGGATTGCGATAACCGTTGTCATTGCGATCTCCGGCCTCACTCTGAAAACAGAAAATAGGTTTTAGAGATGGTTGTTCTAGCATACACTAGAAAAACATGAGTTTGGAAGTGTACAGAAATGAACCCCTAGTGTGTAAAATAATGTAATATGTATGCATATATGGGTTTTTTACTTTATGGAAAGGGTGCCATCGTCATCTTTAACAGCTTCATTGCGACTCCTGAATAACCATGTGAATTGAAAAGAGGTCTTAAAGATGTATTTTAAAGACATTTTGTACAAAATCATGAATTTAATTTGTTTTTAAAGAAGCATGTACATAGCAATATGTGTGGAACAATGTTTAAAATTGATTTTTTTTGTTAATATTTTTGGATGTGCTGGTGGCGGTTGAATGTCTGCTTTTGTTTAGCGATTTCACAATGCATTCACAGTGATCACGACGTCGTCACAAAGATTCCCAAAAACTACAAAAAGGATTTTTATAAAGAAAATTACTAATATTTTGAGTAGTAGGGTGGCTCTGACAAGACCTTTTGTGCTAATTGTGTATATATGATAGCTACAGGTAAGACCGGATGCAACGTTTTGGGTTACTTAGAAACACTCGGTTGCCTTTATCTGTGAAGTGCACTTCATAATTTCTGTAAATTCCATGCATGTCAAAACGCAAAATGTTGTTACAGATGCAGTTCATGCGATGGCCTCTGAGGAATGCAGAAACATGATGCATTCCAAATGCTAAAATACTGGTTGCAAAGGGGCAGATTCTGAGAATCTGCCCGTTTTTGACCGGTTTATAGTTTGATGCATGGGGCCCTATGTGCTTTGAGAAAGTGAGATTTGTTGTTTTCAGTTTTAGAAATTTACTTATGCATGTGCATGCTGAGTAACAGAGCAATGTAAACTCATAGAGAGGCATGCATCCAATGATATACGAAATGTGATATCTAGACACATAGCTCATTCAAAAAGGATAGATACACTAAAACAGATAGTTTGATACTGACAGAAGGAGTTACAGATATAGTCACAACTGCTATGTATTTAACAGCTATGAAGATACTTTACAGTCTCCCACGCACTACCCAGGTACTCATTTAATCACTCAGCCACTACTCAGGAATTTATTGAATCACTCCCACAATATCTACGCAGTTATTCCATTACCCAGGTACTAAACATGCACTCTTCCAATCACAGAGGCACTAGTTTTGTACTCATTGAACTACGGAGACAACACCCATGCATTCATCCAATAACCCAGGTACTAACCATTTACATATACAGTCACCAAAGCTGTACCTATGTAGTTATTCAAACACCTAGGCACAACCCATGCACTCATCCAAATACCCACTTATAACTCATGCACTTACCCAAATATTGAGGTGCAACCCGTACACCCCTTGATACTCTCAGACACAAGTCATGCACTCATCCAATTAAGTACGAAGTACTATTGCAGTGAACCTATCACCCATCCAGTATCTATGATCTCATCTAATTACTGAGGCAATACTGTTGCACTAATATAATCACCACAGCATTACACTTGCTTTCATACAATCTCTCAAGCTTTAACAATGGACTTATGCACTTACTCAGACATTAGTCATGCACTCATGTAATCAGCCAGGCACTACTGATGCACTCATTGAATTATCCAGGAAATACCCATCCAGGTATGTAATCACCCAAGCACTACCTGTTCAATTAACCAAAAACACATAGTCAGTAGTCAAATACTCATTAAATCACTGAAACACTACTCATGTACTCATGCAATCTGCCAGGTGCTATGTATGCATTTAAACAATCATATACACACTATCCATGAACTCAATATATCAAGTATACACTACTCATGTAGTCCTGTTATCACTGAGGGACTAGCGTAGCATTCATTTAATCATGCAACCACTATATGCATGTATTGAATTATTGAGGCATTAGTTACGCACTTATCTAATTATTCAGGTACAACTCATGAACTCATCCAAACACCCAGATAGTAGCAATATAGTCATGCAAACCCACAGTCAGTAACTATGCAGATATGGAATGACTGATGTAGTTCCTATATATTAAGGGAATCATCCAGTCACTCCCTATAATCTCAGGGAATCACCTAGGCATTACCTATGCACTAATTCCATCATCCAGGGAGTATTGTTGTACTCAACCACAAACACATGAATTTACAAGTTTTAGTAAAGAATATGTATGATTTTAGAAACTTCTTGTGAATTATGTGTGTAACACACTGCCTGCATGCACTCGGAAGAATTAGTGAGTTACATGCTTTGATACAGATTATTGTGCATATTTGTATTTGCAGTGTTTACTAGCATTAAATTTGATGCATCTATGTAGAAAAGCACACAAACACTAAATCTACTAGTGACACAGTGGTAGAGAGACAAGGAAATAGCTCTAATGTTGTGTTTTCGGATTTACAATATTGAAAACTTGAATGTACTTTTACACTTTGATTGATGTTTATTTTAACATTTACTACAAAAGGGATAAAGTGGTATTATACCATGTATAAATAAGAACTGAGATATGGTGCAGCTGTGTTTTTGGAGAGGGTACTATAATTTTAAAAGGTAACTACTAAATTATTTTTTTTGTTTCGGTTTGGGTTTGGTTCATTTCAGTGCTTGTAGTTAAGTAACATGGTTCATCTGCTGATTTAAAACTGCACCATAACGTTTTTGTTTTAGGTGTAAGCCTGTAGTAAAGTAGTTGGTTCATTGGTTAGAATAAAAATGTAAATATACATATATTTATTTTTTTACAGAACCTTATCTACATAACTACAGACAGTTACAATGCCTAGAAAAGCTTGAAGGAAAAAGCAACAGAAGCAACTACAGTATCTATGCGGTACTGAGACACACAAGGGGAAAATGCAGAAAAAATGGTAAAAGAAAGAGAGCTACCGGTAAGAGGACAAAGTCATTTCTTTAAAAAAATATGTGGGGATTTGCAAAGATTACAAAATAATGAAAATAAAATTAGAACTATTAGGAAAAATAAGAGTGGACTAAGTATATATTCCAAGAACTGGAAAGAATATAATAAAGTTGAAAAACACCTTAACCAGGAGACCGAAGCAGTTTAAGGAAATCAAAGACAGGGGGCTTCATAGTAGAGTAGTTATAAATCTACAGAGAAATGTGAAGAAGTATAGTAGAAAGAGAAAGGCACTAAAACAAAAAGAAAATGTTGAGATAGTATTTGATATGGCCTTTATTTTGACAAGAAAGCTTTTTATTTTGATTATAAATAAAATGAAGACTCTTGACAAAATACTGTTGTTCATGAGGAGACAAAACCAGAAAAAAAGATTAGTGAGTAGAAGTAACATTTGTATAGATTTTATTGGAGAATAAATGCATACTTCTAGTACCGAGCCTTTCTTTAATGAAGAAAGCTATCTCCAGGATAATTGATTAGTTCATGCTATTGATGAAAGAGAACAATGTTATGAAATGAAAAATTTAACTCCTATAGCAAAAGAGGTGATGGTACCTAGAAATGTAGAACAAGGCATTGCAGAAGTGGTACTAGGAAGGCGTAGACAGGCACCTGTAAACAAATAGAATTGTAGTAGTATTTATAGTATTTGACAGCATTCCATCGATATATTAAGGACATTTCTACATATCTTTCCAGAGCAAAGTTTAAAACACAAAATAGGTACTTTACAATGACTGGATCTTTGCAAGGTTAGAAAGCATACAAAATTGCAAGGACACTCACTGTTTTTTTCATCAAAGAAAGTGTCTTAAGCACCGTTCATTATTTCAGGATTTTAGCTGTACTCCATTCAACAATACAAACTTTAGTTGGGAGGCTGTACAATGTGAAAAGTCCTGCTTTATGTTTAGTAGAAATGAATCAAGCACTTTTGCATGGTACTGTGGCAGACATAGAAAAACTTTGCAATGAGGTGCTCTTTTGTTTCTTTTGTTTCTAACAGGACTCTTAGGAGAATGAAGAGATGTTAATAGGAGGAGATGCAGAACAGGACAGAGGTATTACAGTTGATTGCTTTGAAAAAGAGGTAACAAAATTTAATACAGTGTGCCCTGAAAAATTAGAGTATGTTTTTATATGTTCCAACACACTCACTGTAAGATTCAAACCCAGACTGTTGACTTATTTAAATAGTGAAAAAGAAAATAATGATAATTGGCAAAAGTTAGCTGTGTTCTTATTTGTAGAGGAATGCTTTGACTTGTTCGTACGGCAAATTTTATGTAAGTATTGTTACAATAAATTAGAAGCTAATACAATGCCTTCTAGAGCTGTGCATAACATGCTAGAACTGGTTCTATTCCAGAAGCACTTCAAGGTTGAAATATTTATGAGTAAATTCTTATCCAAAATGTATACCCATTTCAAGCTATAGTTTGTATGGAGCCAATGACAGGCAAGTTACCACCAACAGAGCTACAGAAAGGTCTAAAAGGTAGAGTTGTGTATTTGCCATTAGATTTCAAGACACATATTGAAACTGTAGGGGTAGATAGAGATTTAGAAGAAGGACTTGTAATTCATGTAAATGGTGTGCCTACTAAGAGCAAAATAATATGGCAGGGGTTAGTAGATGTTACTAAAGTAAAACAAAAATAAATATATATATATATATATATATATATATATATATATATATATATATATATATATATATATATATATATATATATATATATATATATATATATATATATATATATATATATATATATATATATATATATATATATATATAGTACAAAATAAACATATGGAAGATCAGACATTTACATCAGCTGGTCAGAATGAGAAGGTGGTTCAGTCCAGAACAGAAGAAATATATTAACAATATACTGTCCACCATTTGCATTCAAAAGATGTTATTGGTGATGCCGTTGATCTGTTTCAAATAAAGGAGGCCAAAGAAGCTCCATTTAGTGTGTTGGAGAAAAGTTTAGAAGTTTGTTGTTTCCTACATATCCTTTCTGCTGGAGTAGATGACAGGTATGACGGCGTCTGCAAATACCTGCAGCTGAATATAGATCTACTAGACTTTATTCAGAAGCCCCTTGATTTTGGCAGTGTATTTCGTATATATTTCATCTACTATTTGAGAGTGACTTGTGTGGCCCCTCATATGCTCGGAATCACATTTCAAAAACATGAGTAAATTTGCAGAACGTACCAGCAAGTGTATTTCTGGAGAAAGTTCAAGAAAAAGATGATACCTTGGAATACAATTTATCAAACCTAATGTCATGTCAACATGGGGCTAATATATATTGGAATTGGTGTCATGGGAAGCTCAAGTGCATGCTGAGGAACCGTGGAGCACCTCTTTGTTCCTGGCGCTCAGTTATGTTGAATATGCATGGGATGACCTGCTAGAATTCTTGCAGGAGGAAAATACAAATCTGAAAGATATTCAACGCAAGACGTCAGGACAACTGTGCTCACTAGAATCAGCACATGTTTGCAGATATTTTAATCACAGATTTAAAGCAATGATGGTTCATATTGAACAAAACAAAACCTCCTCTTGGTTAAGTGTATGATTTCTTTTGGCTTAAAGAGTACCAAGCTAGAGGTACTCCCCATATTCACATGCTGTTGCAGTTATTAAATCAGGAAGAAATGACAGAGGCCCGGGACCAAATGGCATCCCACAAGCCTTATTTAAATTGGACCCAAAATTTTGGGCCAATCCAATAATGCTACAATTTAGAGAGATGGGAAATATATGTATGATTCCAGATGATTGGAGAAGATCCATAATAAACCCCATCTTTAAGGTTGGAGATAAAACAAAACCATCTAATTCCAGATTAATAACACTCATTGACACAGAAGCAAAATATTATGCATCGATAATATTGGAAGATCTAATAGAGTGGTCAAATGCTAGGAATCTGATTCCATCCCATCAAACAGGCGTCCGGAAAGGGTATGGCACCTCAACTAATATGATAACAGTAGCATTGATTGCGGAAAAAAGCAAACGCCGCCTGAAAAAATTATGACAACTCTGCTTTATAGACCTGAAAGCTGCTTTTGATCGGGTGGATCAACCACTTCTATGGGCCAAATTAAGACATTGGGGTATATAAGAAAAAATGTTAAAAGCAATTGAATCACTTTATACAGAAACGTGGATTCGAATCAAGGTAGAGGACGGGACCAAATTATCAAGGAAAATACCAGGGGGTCTTAAGCAAGGATGTGTGCTAGCTCCACATCTGTTTCATCTATTTATGGCAGATTTGACTGCCCACCTGGAGCTAGTTAATGCACATGCACCAAGGTTAAGTGCACTGACGATATCCCATCTAGCATACGCTGATGATATTGTGCTGCTGAGACATACAGAAATCGGACTTCAAAGATTGATCAAAGAAACAGCAGCGTATACAAAACCTAACAAATTGGAAATAAACATTGCTAAAATAAAATCCATGCTTACTGGGAACAATCCCTGTGTTTCTTTAAGATCAAGCTGGAACACCTAACCATAGAAGAAGTCAGTAGCTATAAGTACTTGGGTTTCCATTTTGATAAACCTTTTAATTTTCATACTCATCAGAAATTTATGGCTAGGAAGAACGATGCCTTAATACATGCATTTAGCTTGTTTGCAAAAAAACTAGACGGTCCCTCCTACCAGCCACTTCTCTCTGTAATTAACCCCTTCGATGCGGCCGTGATTCCCCTGGTGTGCTGTAAACAGCACGAACAGGGGCGGGCCGTGATGAACCCCAGCCGTCATCAGCACACGAGCACTATAGTGCATGACGGCTGGGGTTCGTCATGAGCATGGAAGGGGTTAAAGCACAATTGCTTCTTTCTCTAACCTATGCAAGTATGGTAAGGCATGGTAGGGATTCCAAAATGTTGGATAGATTACAAATCAAAACATATAAACAGGTATTTAATTTGCCCTGTAATGCTTCACCAGCCCAAATTTGTTTGGAATTTGGACTGACACAGGAAAATATAGCAAGAAGGTACCAGTTTATTAAAACAATGCACAAAATACGAAAAATCAATATAGCCCTCCAGTCAATGCGTTATGGGAAGCCTTGGTCAACAATGACAGTTGAAGTTACAATAAATATCTGTTCTCATCTTTACAACTAACCAATGCGGGTGATCTGTGGGACTTGAACTTTTCGGATTCTACGTTTTGTCAGGCCATGAATAAAGCGGAAAAATTTAATTGTTAGTTGATGATAAAAGTATATTTTCGCGATGACCCCATGCATGGATGACAATTCAAACGTATGTCACATTGAAACCGGCAACTTACCTTCAGCTAACCTATCCGGTGCATCCTAAGAACAAACTATTGGCTATGCGCCTAGGTGATCTACCGTCTCTGTCAGACAAACCACTTTGGCGATATAAAGGATGAAAAATGTACAGACTGTGTGATGCCCCAGACGTGGACTTTGTGCATTTGGTCTGCCTATGTCCCAAACTGAACAATGCGCGTCGAGTACTTTTAAAGCAATTATTTAATGAGCGAGGGATTTGTACATGTAGAACAACCATCATGAGAAGTCTGGATTCCACAGACCGTCAGCTAAATTGTAAACTTTTGAAGTTTTTAAAATCTCATGATAAAGCAGTAAAACAGGATTGTAAGTAGTACTCAACATCATAAGGACCCTGTTCAGTCGCAAGACTATAGGACATTGATATGATGATAAAATATTAGCAGGATGACAATACCTAGAACTGTCGAATCTCTGTCTTTCCCTACAGATGCATTCCCCACACAAATAATCTGGTGAAAAGTCCCAACAGTTATGAATTGAATGTATTTTTTTTATAAGGTTTTATTTTAACAAATCCATGATAATATTTTGTGTTGCACCAATGTTTATCATTGTTTTAATGAAAATAGATCATTAATTTTTTTAACATGTATCTAATTTCGATTGTGATGGTTTTTATGAACTATTAACAATAAACAATAAACACACACACATGCTGTTGTTGTGCGTGAAAAATCCCCTAAAGTTTGGAACAGGCAGTGATCAATCTGTGTTGTATTTTATTGAGCAGTATGTAACTTGCTCTATCCCAAAAGATAGTGGTGACAAAAGATTAAGAAAACTAGTTCTACGATTCCATATTCATAGATGTGGAGACTACTGTCAGCAAAAATATAGAACAAATGGGAAATTTTATACAAGATGTCGTTCTGGATTCACACGACCTGTCATCTCACAAGAAAGAATCAACAGTTTATTGTCTGCAGTCAGACATACACTTACAAGGAAATCGCTGAAAAACACATACAACCTAAGAAGAACAGAGGCCTTTAAATACATTAATGATTACAACCCTGTTATTCAGAAGATGTGGAATGCAAACATGGATGTACAGTTTATTGCAGACAACTCAATTGCTGTTGCTCGGTATGTTAAGTTTTATATAACAAAGTCAGAGAAAACTCAGATGAAGGAGATGTGGGAGGAGATTTCAGCAGAAAAGAGCCTTACAAAGAAATTGAACAGTTTTAGTTTGAAAATGCTTTATCACCCAGTGCTAGACTGTTATGAATGAATAGATAGGTTAAGCTTAGCTAGTCTGTTTTCTAAATTTATAGGAGTTCTATGGGTGAGTTTAGGGCTTGCTAATACTCGTAACAGAAGATCGTTAAAATTAAATCCAACATTTCTATCACTCCTTTTACTCCACTTCATTCTGTCCCCTCTGTGTCTAAATCTTTCTTTTCCTCTTTCCCGCCCCTCTCCCTGGATTCCTTCTTAGCTCTGGTCACAAAAATCAAGTCTGGCTCTCCCACTGATTGTGCCCCTGCTCGCATTCTTAAAACTCTCTTCTCTTCCTGCCCTGCTACCCCCTTTTCCCTCCTCAATGCTTCTCTTTCTACTGGACTGGTTCATTCTTCATTTAAATCTGCTATTATTTCCCCTATTCTTAAAAAACCTGGTCTTGATTCTTCTCTCCCTTCTAACTTCAGGCCCATCTCTCTTCTTCCCTATCTTGCCAAAATTCTGGAATCCTACGTCACCTCCTGTCTCTCTACTTATGTCAAACAGAACCAACTCCTTGCTTCTCACCAAGCAGGTTTCCGCACGGGTCATTCGACCGAATCTGTGGTGCTCGCCGTTCTCGACGAGCTGAAAGCCAAGGCTGACACCAACTCTTCCCAAGCTTTGGTTCTCCTCGACCTGTTCGCTGCGTTTGACACGGTCGACCATAACATTCTTTTGGACCGTGTCAGCGCAGCGGGCATACGAGGCCCCGCCCTTTCCTGGATCACGTCCTTTTTAACAGGACGTTCACAAGCTGTCCACCTCCTTGGCTTCTCTGCTCTTCCCCTCCCGGTGCCCTGTGGGGTTCCCCAAGGTTCCTCCCTCTCTCCTCTTCTTTTCAATCTTTACATTCATCCACTTATTTCTTCTCTCCTTGAGCTGGGGGTCTCTGTGTATAACTACGCAGATGACCTCCAGCTCGTCTTTGATCTTTCTTCTTCTTCTCACTCCCTATCTTTTTTTCGCTCCACCATGGTCTTTATTTCTGGGTGGATGAGCGCCAATCACCTCAAGCTCAATCCAGATAAGACTGAGCTTGTCCTGACTGGCGGCTCATCCAGCCCTTGGTCCCCTGCCTTTTGGCCCCCTACTCTTGGCCCCCCTCCCACCCCGGTTCCCTCCGTTAAACCATTGGGCATTAAGGCCAACCAGGACCTGTCCATGCATGGCCAGGTCAGTGCTGTAGTGTCCTCCTGCTTCCTCTCCCTTCGGATGATCCGGAAAATTTCTCGCTTCTTCTCTCTTGACTCCCTTAAAATCATCATTTCTGCCCTTATCACTTCCCGCCTTGATTATGGTAATAGCTTGTTTGCAGGTATCCCTGCCTACGAAACCCGCCGCCTTCAAGCAATCCAAAATCAGGCTGCCCGTCTCATCTTTCACTTGCCCAAAACCCATCACATCACTCCTGTCCTCAAATCCCTTCACTGGTTACCTATCCTGCAGAGATCCTTGTTCAAACTAGGTTGCCTTGTTTATCGGGCCCTTGATCACTCTGCACCGGCTTTCATCAATTCTCTGATTTCCCTCCACACCCCTGCCCGCACTCTCCGTTCATCTTCCTCTGCCCTCCTCACTGTCCCCCGTTTCTACAAAACTTGCACTGGTGGAACTAGATTCTCTGTTCTTGCACCCCGGTTTTG
Organism: Lissotriton vulgaris; assembly: GCF_964263255.1. Lineage (NCBI taxonomy): Eukaryota > Metazoa > Chordata > Amphibia > Caudata > Salamandridae > Lissotriton > Lissotriton vulgaris. The sequence continues at coordinate 299,052,742 of NC_141691.1, read as the reverse complement.
GAATTCCCTTCCTCTCTCCATGCGCTCTATCCCTATCTTTTCACACTTCCGTAAAGCGCTCAAAACTTTTCTGTTTGCCCTGGCCTACCCCCGCTAAACCTCCTGGCCCTGTCTGTTCTGTTCCCTAGAGCTCTCAGCGCCAGGAAGCCGTTTTGCCATTGTGCGCTCTACAAATAATTTCATTCATTCATTCATTCACTGCAGTCTTAACCTGCAATCTAATATCTTGCAGAATTTGAGCCACACAGTACAGATATTCTGAATAGTAACATGCTGGCTATCTACTATCCAAGCAGAAGTCCTCATCTGGAAAGGTAGTGTCTCTATGACATACTTCAACATTATACATTCAGAAATAATGTCATTGAAAACATATAAGAAGGAACATTTACTGTGGTTGGATGTAACAGATGTTTGCTCAGACATAACTAGGGAAAAGTAATCAACCATCAAAAGCTAAGTTGTCAAACTCCAGACAAAAAAAAGTTTTTCTATTTAACCTTGTTACAGTTGTTTACGCCATGGTGAACTGAAAACAAGCTACTTGGAGAAGTTGGCTGTTATGAAGACTCATTCAACGCTATCAAAGACAGCATTGAGTGCTCTTTGTTTCCAGTGTATCTTCAAATGTTACAAGATGAGATTGAACCAGAAGAAACAATTGCTGCTGGAATAGCAAGAGAGAGTTCTCAGAGCAGTCAAAGTTCAGCACCAGGAAGTCAAGATCCTCTTAGACAGCCAATCATTCAAAGTGAAGCTGCCATAGCCATGAATGAGATGGTGAAAGCAATTCAGGAAGTAAGACAGAAAACTGTTGATCTAGAACAAATAATACAGCAGTTGAATACAGATCAGAAATACATTTTTGAAGGAGCAAATGTTAAAGTAAAACATGGGTTTCTGCATAAGAAAAAAGAGTGCATGTTCTACCTATAAACCAATTATATTGTACATGAGTAGTGAAGCTGGAACTGGAAAAAGCTTCTTGATTAAAGTATTGACAAGTTATCTACAGAGGACAACAGATCTAATTTGCCATGTGTAGTTACTGCACCAACAGGCTTAGCTGCAAATATTAAAGGAGGTAGTCAGCATCGATTATTATGTTGAACATGACAACAAATTAGAATACAACACATTATCTGGTGAATCTTGTCATGAAGTAACAAGAGTATTAAAGAAATCAAAGCTACTACATATTGATGAAGTCAACACAATGTGTAACCTAATGCTAGCTCTTATACATTTAAGAATGCAGCAAATATAAAAAACTAACTTTGATGTGCTTTTTGGAGGAAAACACGTAATAGTCTTTGGGGACCTGCTACAACTAACTCCAGTTAAAGGACAACCAATATTCAAGAAACTACAACATTATGAAAGAAGGAATTCACTTGGAAATATTGGAAATGTAAACATTTGGGAAAACTTTCAATAGATAGAAAGATTTAATGAAAAATATGCGCCAATTATTAGATATGCATTATGGAGCTATACTAAACAGAAAAAGAGTGTGAGTTCTCCACGTAATGTTTCAGCTGCAGAAGTAATCTATCATTTTGTTAGGGAACAGAAGTCTATTTGTTTGATGCCAACTCTTGAGGAATGTAGTAAATTAATTGAACAATTATTACATCTGGAAAAAGAAGAGATTAGAGCAAATGTGAAAATGGAACATCAAGGAGTTACAGTGCTACTGACAGAAAAACTGCAATCAAATTTCGCTAGATTAGAAAAGTCTGTGTCAAAAACTGAAGAATTAGAAAAACAGTTACGTATCTGTAAAAATTGTTGCGTAATCTTAGGTATAATTAAAATGTCGAAGAAGGGCTAGTGAATCGTGCAATGGGTAAAGTAATTAAATGTATTAATTATCCAAACAGAAATTAAGTGGAATACATAGCCATGAAATTTGATGATGTTGGTGAAGTTAAGCAGATTTGTATATGCATTGTGCTTCCTACTCATAAAAGACTTGTATGTCCAGCGAAAGTGGTTCCCAGTGTCGTTAGTGTATGCATTAACTATCCACAAATTTCAAGGTTTAAGTGTAGGTACAGCTCTTGTTAATATTGGTAGTAGTGTATTCAAAGAAAGAATGTTTGTTGTGTTGTGAATTAATACATGTTCTGGTTTATTTCTGTTTGACTTTGATGACAAAAAAGTAAGTACTGATGTGAACTGTGTAAGAAATTATAATCGGTTAAGGGGTCAATCTGTGCTTGGAAAACCGATAAACCGTAAAATATCAACGCAATCTATCAGAGCTGAACAGAAAGATGGACAGAAAGAAAAATGACATGGACCTAAGAAAAGAAAACTACAGCACAACGAGGAAATGGAAGGCTATAACTTTGATAATAAATCTGTTATGAACTGTAATGCAAATGTAGTGTTAAATGGACTGTAACATTCGCTTCGTTTTACAAATTTTATTAAAGAAAAAGTGTATAAAGAATGTCTTCAAAACTATCTATTTTATTTGAAGAATTAAGAAGTATTGTACATTCTGCTACTGGAATAAGAAAACCTAAAGATGACTGTACTGGATCAGTAGTGTTTTCTCAAAATCTTTAGCAGGATGCTCAAGTATTTTTCATGGTAATGCTAGGACTATTGGAGGAAGAAAATGTGAATATCAGTGAATTGTTTGGTTTAACTTATAAATGGAACCATAACTGTGAAGCTTGTGTAGTCACTTCGAGCACTAAAATCAATTTAGACCAATTCTTCTACTTTACATAACTAGCTTGTAAAGCTGTGCCCTTTGCAAATGTAACAACAAACTTCCAACAAGATAAGACCTGTCAAAACTGGAGATCAGAGCTTAGGTCAACTTTGTTACTACAAAGGAATGGAAAATATGTCTTAATCATGCTACATTGCTGCAGAGTTGATGGTACCAAATTTGAACAGAAATTCAAAATTTCAAGCTGGAAAAATTTCCATTTCAAAAATAACTTTCACATAGCATATTTCACGATGGAGTTAATATAACCTCTGGACACTATACAATATAATTTGGATGTTAAACAGGAAGGACAGAGTGCAATGACATACAAATGAAATTCAAATCACGACTATCTAAAAAGCTACCAAACTTATATCTGCTATTTCTAGAATGAATCTCTAAGTAGAATTTAGGAGAAGAAAATGTGGTATTGTGTTGTCATATGTATGGAATATGTGTTTCAGAGACATTATTTGGCCTATTAGGGTATTGTCTACAGCAAGCTGTTAGAAATGAAAGACTATTTTTAACTGCGGCAAAGGAATGTGAGGGCTACATTTTTTTACTACAGATAAAAACTAGGGGCCATACGTAGTGAATCTACATTTACTGATTCTAAAATACCGAATTTTACCGATTCAGTATTTCAGAATCGGTAAATGGTATGTAGGAAACCATTCGGTAAATGTAACCGAATCAGTATGATTCGGTATTTAAGAATCAGTATTTACCAATTCGGTAATTCCCATTCATTGTTATGGGCCTGGAGGCCCATGGGAATAAATGGGAAGCCATTCACTATTACTGATTCGGTAAATACAGAATCGGTAATAGGGGCACATATTCAAGGGTGACTGTGTGTCACATTGCCACCTGTTGCACCCCTGAATCGTGCATGTTTACACATGTGGCACACTTAAAAAAGCACAACATTGCTTTTTTAAATGTTTTCGATATTTACCACCAACTTGTAGTTGGTGGTAAATAACGAATCCTGAATGCAAGAAGGCACTCACTTGAGTGCCTCCTGCATAGCTTTTTGGATTCGGTAATTACTGATTCCTTAAAATAAGGGATCGGTATTAAGGAATCGGTAATTACCGAATCCCTAAACCTGCCTCCTACATCTCAAACCCTAAATACCGCTCGGTAACGGCCGACATTCGGTAATTTCGGCCGTTACCGACTGGTATTGGGCTACCTACATATGGCCCTAAATGAAGGTACTGTAATATCAGTAGCCTTAAGTTGCCTGCTTACCCGCGCATCCTCACTGTTTACACGGCTCAGTGCGCACAGCACACGCACGCTGTTCCCGCATTGTGCACTGCACACCCATGCTCACTGTGCATGGGGCTCTGCCAGGGCCGGGATTCTCCCTCTTTAATCCTCGGACTGCCTGCGGCTGGTGGAGGGGTCAAGACTGTTCACAGGGCAGTGGTTTCCAGCCCGCTCTCGGACCACGGGAGAGAAGCGTGGGCTACGGGAGCCTTTATTGTACAGGCAGAGCCGAGTCTAGCTCAAGGGACCGCCTCCTAAGAGCACTCCCTCTCACGAGGTGCACAGTCAAGGTGTCAGCCACAGCAGCCAGTGAGGTGCGCTGCTGCCTGGACCTAAAGAGGCTCAAAAGGACTAACAAAAACATTTCTAAACGCTTTCTTGGGCACTAAAACCCCATATGACTTGTATCTTTGAGGGGACTGCAGATAACCTGACCAAGTAGTGAGGGGAACGGCCATCGACACCTACCTTTCATTGGAATCAGCGCGAGCCTGCCACCCTAGCCCCATTGACATCGTGGAGGGGACCGGAGCAGCCGGAGCAGTTCGGAGGCCCAAACTACAAATCCTAAAAGATATAACTGATGGTGATTCAAATGTTTTGCCATATGCTGGGGGAATGCAGGGGTTGGTGTTGTTTGATTCAGCAATCCCTTCTTCCTATAATTAACCTCCCCCCTGAGGCTGTTCCTTACGTAATTATTCTGGCAGGTATTCCGGAACTTAAGGAAGGCCACAAAGAATCCCACCTAGAACTTCACAACAAGATCCTGTTTTGGCTGGCGAAGAATAAGCAGTTTCCATATGACAAGGCAAGAGAGATTTTGATGGTTAGGAGGGTTGCATGGGTGGTCCCCACTCAGAGGTCTATCAGTGGAGATTGTGTAATCAATACTTTAGCCATCCAGAAATCACCCAAAGAGTAGTGTTGCATGCCTCATTTCGTAGTAATCATCTCTCTCCTATTAGAACCCTTACTCTAGATTTTTTCTATCCAGGTTCAAGGAGGGTGGGTTTTCCCCAGCCCCTAAATGATCTTGATAGACGGGCTAATAATTTTCACAACCCATCTACTTCTCTGTATCCAAATCCATCTCTTTTCAGTATTCCCGTATCAAATCGGTTTGCCCCTTTGAGGACGTTGACTGACTGACTGGGCGGGACATTTTAAATACTGTTATACCCCCACCCAGTTCACCTGATGTGCCATCCACCAAGGATCCGTTCCCCAGTAACCTAGGGTCTGGTATCAATTTTCCTAATGGGGACCCTTTAGGAAGTTTGGTTGAACACAAGGTCACCACCAGCTCGTCTCTTGTTTAAGGGGTTATAGGGAGATGGAAACTATCAATGTTGATAGTGAAAATACTGTTAGTCTTTCGGTTGGGCAAGCTACGGGTGCTAGAATTTCAACTAAAAATTATGGCGGGGTGCAGTGTTGTGGTGAAGACATTTCTGTTCTGTCCTGCAATGTGGCAGGACTCTCCAACAAAGTGATGAGCCCTGATTGGGTACTTTTTATAGATACATTTGAGACGTGGTCTAGGGAAAATTTCCATAGGTTGGGATTTTTCTCAGTTAATAATCTGGCCTCGATTGGTGTGAGGGGAAGACCATTTGGGGGCATGACCATCCTTGTAGGCTCCCATCTGGGATGTACAGTGACGCATTTAAACTCCTCTTCGTTAGATCTTCAATCTATTAGACTTTCTTTTATACCTAAATTTAGTGTGATCCTTATCAATGTTTATTCCCGACCCACCAGGCGGGCAAAATAATCTCCTACTCTGAATATCTTAGATAACCTTATCGCTAAGGTTAAGGGGGAGAGTACTTTGATTGTTGTGGGAGATTTCAATTGTCAATTCGAACTGCTCCCAGGCATGATTGAATCCATTTCTAGCACAGAGGACTCTCTATGGTCCATTCCAGATTTGCAAGTACCCCCGATTAGGACATGGACACCAATAGCCCTTCAAATGAATTCCATTACCCTGGCCCACTCCTTGAGAGCCTGAAATGGTTGTCCTCAATCTGATTTAGAGGGTAAGAATACTTTTAATCGCCCAGGACAGTCCTGTTGCATCAATTACATTTTGGTTGAGGTTAGTTCCTGGTCTAAGGTTATTGATTTTGTGGTTCTCCCACGCCACGATAGTGACCATAATTTGGTAGTGGACATAGGCCTTCCCAAGATGGGCTTAAACTTGGGTGAAAGAGTGGACAATTGGGAGATTCCACTATTATCCAATAACAGAAGAAGGCTTAAATGGCCAATGGTGAAAAGATCCCCCGATTTAATGAGTTCCCTCTACCACGTTGTTTTACGGGCACTCGATGAGCTAAGTGCTTTATTAGAACATGGGCAGGAAGCATCTCCTAATCATATCCATAATATTCATACAGGTCGAGTGACCGGTCTCACGCAAATACTTAATCCCCCCCTATGGGCAAATTAAGGAAAAATAGGAAGGCCAGCTCATGGTATGATTCCGACTGCAGGGTAGCCAAGGTGGCACTCCTGGCTGCAATCAAAGCCATGAATAGACCATTATTAAAAACAAAGAGGCTTGAGAATAAGAAAGCCCACTTTGAGGCCACACAGACCTGGGAGAATACCAAATGGTCTGCTATTAAAAATGCCCTTGGGTATAGGCATATGAGGGAATTTTGGATTATATTTCGTTCTGGTAGTAAGGATGGTCAAAAGGTTGATGTCTCTAATATTGCACCGGAGAGATGGGTTGAACATTATGAGAAGTTATACGCCCCTCTGGTTGAAGAAAGTCTTCCAGTAGGTCCTCCCTAACAACTACAATTACAGGACTTGGAGCTAAACAGCAATCTTGATTGTTCCTCTATAGTTTCTTCTAACAACAAATCTATAGAGACCAAAACCACAATGAAGAAGCTCGAACATGCTATAAATAGGCTCCCAGCTGGCAAGGCGCCAGGCCTTGACAAAATCCCAGGCGATCTTTTTAAAGACCAAACAGGGATCTGGGTCCCTTACTTGTATATCTTGTTCAATGCTATACTTCAGGGCTCTAAATTACCTGCTACCTGGGTAGGAGCTGAGATCATACCGGTGTTTAAAAAAGGTTCTCCACTCCTTCCGGTTAATTACCATCCGATCAGTCTGATCGATATAAGCCCAAAAATATTCTTTTTTTAAAATCTTTTTTATTTATTGCAAGTAAGAACATAATTACAATAATGAAATCATCTCAGTTGTATATATGTGCATAATTCTCTGTACATATTATTGTCATTATAGAGAGAGAGAAGAAAAACAAATGATTAAAACACAGATTTACAAAAGGTCATAACAAAAAGATATAGCATGTCGGTCTCGCGAAATATTTGTCCGTTTAGCTAATGAATGTTCCCCATATTTTCTCCCTTCCTTTTAGTGCTTTAGGGCCTCTTAATTTAGCCAATGAGAGTTCCATAGTATGTATTTCATGAATAAGATACCACCATTCCATGACGCTGGGGGGTTCTTTCGAGATCCATGTCCGCGCGATAGCCAGTCTAGCACAAGCAAAAATAATTGATAACAAATCTGTGTAGTTACTATTAGTGTCTTGTATATCTAACACAACTAAATGAGCAGAAAGTGCAGGCATTGTTATCTGCTTCCTGTTGAGAATGTCAATTATTAACAACCAGAAGGTTGTAAGTTTTGGACACTCATAAAGCATGTGCTCTATGCCTGCTGCTTCCATATTGCATTTTGAGCATTTAGTGAGTTCATTGGAGATATTGCCAGAAGTCCAGCTAGAGATTCTTTGAGGCGTGTAATATATTCGAGGGACTGTCCTATAGAATTGTAGCCTTAAATTTGAAGACTGGACTACTCGATTTATTTGTTTTAGTGAGCCCACAATCTGGCTGGGGTTGATGTTAATTCCTAGCCTGTTAGTCCATTTATCTGCCATTTTCCCACAGTCACCGGCTTGACCCTTATTAAGAAGGATATAACTCTTGCTGATAATAGCTTTAGAGTAGATAAATTGTAATATATCTGAATGTTCTACGCTCTCGATTTTCATTTTATTGATTAAAAAGTCTTGTATCTGGATGTATTTAAAATATGTTGTCTCTTTGATTTTATAGAGTATTTTTAGTGTATTAAAGCTTAGAAGGCCATCTGGACCATAAAGATCCCCGAGCTTGTTAATGTTCTGGTCTATACATAGAGTGCAAGCGCCATCTGTGAAGATGTTTGGCAGCCCTGGGTTCCCCCATATTGGGAGTTCAGCATTAAAAAAGGAAATTTTATCAGTGTCCATAATTTGGTCCCAAATTCTTTTAATGGCTCTAGCAGTCTTGAATTTGACTTTCTTGTAGTAATTTTGATCATGTACCCTAAATAGGAACTGATTGCTTTGCAATCCTAACATAAATTGATGATAGAATGCGGGGGCATCTTTAGACAGAAGGCTGCGTATGCGTTGTATAAAAGTGGCAAAGAAGTAAACTTTTAGATCAGGGAAGTTTAGTCCCCCTTTTTCAATAGATAGTTAAAATACCGTCATTGACCAGCGGGCTTTTTTGTATCCCCAAATGTAGCTACTACAAATACTTTCTATTTTCTTAATGTATGATTTATTGCGTTGTAGCGGGATAGATCTAAATAAATATAATATTTTCGGAACTATATTCATCTTTATTATATTAATACGTCCGATCAGGCTAAGTGGTATTTGATTCCAATGTTTAAGCATAGAAGCAATATCTTTAAGTAAAGAATCATAATTTAATGGAATAATTTTCTCGATATTAGAGGTAAGTTTCACTACTAAATAAGTAGCATTGTAGCAAAGCCCTGTTATCGGATGTGTAGGTTGATATTTCACTATCACTTGTGTTTTATTGACATTTAGTCTATATCCCGATATATCGCCAAATTCTCTAGCTTCCTGGATTATTTTAGGTATAGCCCGCACCAGGTCAGTAGTATATATAGCAATGTCATCGGCAAAAGCTGTAATTTTTAAGCACATATCTTCATGTTCTATTGGAGTTATATGTTCTTGAGCAGTTAATGCGTTTAGGAATGGTTCTAGAGCTATAGCGAATAAAAGGGGTGAAAGAGGACACCCCTGTCTAGTGCCCCTTTTTATTAAGAAGTTATCCGAGTTATTCCCCGAATCGCTAACTATTGCTGTAGGTGTCTCGTACAGAGATTGGATCCATCCCAGATATTGCCCCTGTATACCATAAGCCACTAGTGTTGCCCAGAGATACTCCCACCCCACTCGGTCAAATGCCTTCTCTGCATCTAGCATGACCATTCCGAGTGGTGTGAGAGTAGTCGCTGCGACATCGAAAGGAGTTATTGCAGTGTTGACATGGGTGGTGGTATCTCTACCTACCACAAATCCATGTTGTTGGCAGTTGACTAAAACCGGCATTATAGGTGCTAAGCGATTGGCAAGTACTTTAGCGAAGATTTTAGTGTCAGTATTGATTAATGAAATTGGCCTGTATGATCCCTGCTCTTCCGGTGGTTTATTCTTTTTTAGAAAAAATACTATTTTGGCTGTACGCCAATGAAGCAGGGGCAACTCCTGTTTTTCCCACAGAATCTTTCACTTGTTTGAGTAGCCGGAGAAGTTCCTGTTCACAAACCTTATAAATCTCCACAGCAAACCTTCTTCTCCTGCAGCCTTGCCTGGGGGGAGTGCCTTTAAAGCTTTGCCAAGTTCTTCAATAGAGATTTCGGTACTGAGTGGTCTAGTTATTTCTGAGTCCAATCTTTCAGGTGCATATTTCTCTAGATATAATTCTATTGCTTCTAGAGTAGGTGTTTTTTCTGGGGTGTAAAGGTGGCAATAATATTTAGCAAATTGTTCCAGAATCTGTTCTGGTTTTCTATACACTTTAGAATTGAGTCCTTTTATAGTTTTTATAGTAGTTTTAGCCTTTTTATCAGCTACCTTATACGCCAGAATTTTCCCAATTCTGTCTCCACCTTCATATTGTGCAAGTTTATATTTATGTATTTTGGAACTAAATGTTTCCCTGAGAGTATTCTTCAGTAATGCCCTTAGTGAGATGAGTGCTAAACTTAGCTCTTTAATGTTAGTTTTGCCTTGTATTATAGCGTCTGAAAGTTGTTGCTCGGCTAGAGAAATATTTGATATAGTAGTTCTTTCTAACCCTAGTTTTTCAGCATTGTCCCTGAATATATATTGCTGTGTGTAGCCTCTGATGCTGCTTTTACATGAGTCCCATACATATCTGATAGCAGTAGAGTTAATATTGAATGATATATATTCCTGGATGTGTTTTTTGATACCAAAGATGTATTTATGGTCCGTTAGTAAATATCTGGGGAATGTGAACTGAGGGCTATTGGTTGAGTGTCTACGTTTTTTAATTCAAATAGTATTGGGTTATGAGCTGAAGTGATTTTAGGGCAAATTTCTATTTCACAATTTTCTAAGATACAATCTGTTGCCCAGATCATATCGATTCTAGAGAAAGTTTGATTTGGGGAGGAGTAATATGTGAAACTGGCTATAGTAGGATGTTTGATATGCCAGACATCTTTTAAATTGTGCATCCTAGCTAGTTCCAAGATAGCTGATCTCACTTTACCCATCCTATTTCTAGTCCCTTTGCTTGTGGAGACTATAGCATAGTTCATGACACAATTGAAACCCCCCATTATCCAATAATTCAATTGTTCGTACAGTTTGGGTATATCTAAGTTTAGCCCGTAGAATATGCAAAATACCTAGCGCTTTTGATTGAATTGTAATTGTACTATCGCCCGCCTGCCTTTGGCATCAGCAGCAGTCTTGATAACATTTACTCTTAGCCATTTTTGTTTTAAGATAGCAACACCTCGAATTGATGCCCCTAAAGTAGAGCAAACAACAAGATCATAGCCCATTTGTGATAAAAGTTTATGGTCTTGATATCTAATATGGGTCTCTGAGATAAATGCCATATGTGGTTTGTACATATTAATTTCTTCTTGTACTAGTTTCCTTTTGCCTTTGTTATTGAGACCGGCAACATTCCAAACTAAACATTTAAGAGAAGACATAGCTTATATTGTTGTTTCTAAATCTCTTCCACAAAGCAACTTCATTAACCTTATTACAACTATTTATACATTTCCTATTCTTGCAATAACATTTTTTCCCCTTTTTTTGCCCACCCCCTCATCCTCAAAACCCCCTGGGGAAAGCACCCCTCTATCCTGGCTGCCGCTGGTAGGACAGCACAGTAAAGTTATGAGCATGAAGTGTGCTCCTCACCGCTAGAGTGACTCATAGTGTGTATATTTCGACAACGAAGGAGGAAAGCTGTATATGAGATCGGAAAGAAAAAAGAGGAGGAAAGAAAGAAGAAAGGGTAATCGAGATAATTGTGTTCTAGTCATGGTGAGTCTTTCATTATTAGTTACATTTCATTCCGATTGATTTTCAGATTACTCGAATGATAAGAGTTACATCCTATTGCTTCCTATCTTGTTAGATTTTTAGTCTTTTTCCCTCGTCCATTTCTCTAGGTTTTTGATCGGTCCTTCTGGTTCAGTAAAAAATAATGATTGTCCAACCCTTTATAATTTTGAGGCGCGCAGGCTCTTGTAGGTACACCATACAACCAATAGCTTTAAAAGAATCTATGAGTTTACGAAGCTCTCAGCGTCGATCCATTGTAGCCTTGCATAAGTCTGAGCGTACAAAAAAAGTGAAGTTGCCTATAGTGACAGGGCTATGAACTTTAGCTTTAAGAGCAACAGCTTGCCTCAATAGGAAGTTCCCAAAATAGATCATGATTGGTCTAGGGAATTTGTTGTTCTGACTTTTTTGGAAAGAGGGCAATCTATGTACCCCCCGTTGCAGTTGGTAATCCCAATCCCAGTCCGAGAGGTCGCTGAAGGCTTTTTGAAAGAGTTTCACTACAAAAGTGCGGGGATCTGCCCCTCGGCGCCCTCAGGTATTTCAAACAATCTTAAATTATGTTGGCGTGCTCTGTTCTCCATATCCTCGACTTTGGCCTCTAGCTGAGAGATGCGGGACGAGTGAATTCTCGTGGTTGACTCTGATCGTGAGGTCCCTTCTTCAATTCCCACGACTCGCTGCTTCAAGTCTTCAATCTCTTGCAAGACCCCACCAAGTTTCTGACACATTTTGCTCATAGAGGCCTGTAGTTCTGTATTATCCTCTCTCAGCTGAAGGTGCTGTTCATGGCTTTCCGAGAGAGCAAGAGAGCAGCGCGGTGCGCCTGAATTAGAAGAGAAAGACGAAGGGTACTACTCCACCAAAATATTGTCATAGGATCCGTAAGCGGGATCTGGAAGACTGAAGAAGAAAAACACGGACTATTTATGTATTTAAGAGGTGACACGTCTATCTGGCTTGATTGTTGATAGTGAAGAGCATTCCCCTGATGAAGGTGCATACCGAAATGCATTGGGATTTGTCTTCATATGTTGAATGATGGAGAGTTGTTTTGAAGGACTCAAACTATCACATTGAATGATGGAAAAAGAAGAATAAATACAACTTTGAAGAAAGAAAACACAAACAGCGTGTGATGAGAATTTTCTTTTCTGTTTAAGTTCTCAGTCTGATTAGGAAGACTGAATATTCGCTTTGAAAACATCCTGGTTGAAATTTTGATGAAGAATTAATTTGATTTAAATTCCATGTTTCAGTTGGATTGAAAATATGTATGCAAAATAAGAAAAAAATATATCACGTAATTGTGAGTGAGTGGATAGTGCTCCCCATCGCACAGGTTCCTGTGTTTTTTCATTTGTACTAACTTTACTGGGGCTAGTCAAGATATGGGTCTGCACCAGATATAATTGGATGAAATTCAGTTAAAATTGAAAAAGTTAGGAGTGCAAAATTACATATACTGTTTAGACATTGTATTTTCCTGCCTCTGTGCCATGAGAGTTTGCATGATTAAGCCCATAGAGATATTGTCTTGCTGATGCTATGTTTCTTCATCTGATTTAGGCGTTGCAGTTTGTGTTTTTTGTTTGTGGTTGGACTAGGTACTGACGTTGTAGTCAGATGGTTGGTAGCCAAGAAAATCTGACTAGGATTTATAGACATTGTTTCCATTGAGTCATTCAAAATTTCCAACGGGTACATTTCCGGGTCAGTTTTAGTCAGTATTGACCTTGTGTTAGAATTTGTTGGCGCAATAGATGCGTTAGCGAGCTCGCTTGTCTCGCTTGTCTCCAGACTATTAGTCAGGTTGGCAACTAGAGAGGTAGTTGAGGAACTAAACGGTGATCCAACGGTGCCGACAGCAGTCAATCCATTTTCGGTTGGTAAAGTTGGTAGAGCTATTGTCGTTACAGTAGTCGAGTTGTCAAGTTCTGCATTCTCTATGCTCTCTGCTCTAGGAAGTATATTCCTGTCATGTGAATGCAGGTCATCATCGAAGCTTGCACCAGATAGTCTTACGGCATACCCTTAACTCCTCCCTTTGTTTTAATCCACTTCCTCAACGGGCTATCGCTATCGTCGATTAGAGCCTTACGCCCTTTTTTGTTTGCAATAAGATCTTTATTCAGTAATTTGCGGGTGGTAGATTTTTGTCTAACCTTGGCTTTCAGTTTAGTTTTTCTTGAGTCCATAGCTCGACCGGTATTGTTCCTAGTAGGGGTTGTTTCCACCTCTTGCTCGCTCTCTTCAGATATCTCCTCGCATTCTTGATTAGAGTTTTCTTCTATTCTTACAGTTTCATCATTTAATATATGATCGTTCTTTCCAGATTGATTGTCTTTCCCTGGGTTTCTGAGCATAGACGAGCCAGTCTCCAGTGCAAGCGGTGTGTTGCTGGTTAGTCTGCTAGTCTCTATCTCTTTATCCATAGTAGCTTCCGATGTAGTGGGTGTGCATACCAGATAGTTGTTGACAGTATTAACAGTGTTAGAGGGGCCATTAAGCCATTCTTGATCGGCCTCAGATTTGGATGGAGGATCATCAGATTCTCAGCCCCTTTCAGGCCGGTTTAGGGAAAAGACTTCCACGGTGGACCAGTTACTAAGCCTCCAACTTCTTTACTGGAAGTCTGTGAGAGTAGAGGGTGGCAGCCTCTACTTCACTTTTGTTGACCTCCAAACGGCCTTTGATTTGGTGCCCCGTAAAATCCTTTGGCTGTTTTGGAGGATATGGTGGTACCAGCAAATCTCCTTAACACCATCAAGAGACTCGACTCAGATAATTTTGCTCAAGTCAGGAGTGGTAAATGGGGTAGTCTGACATCTAAAATCCCAGTCAATAGAGGAGTTAGACAGGGGTGTGTTTTGGCACCCACCCTATTCTGTCTTTTCGTTAATGCATTGATTGCCCACCTTAAGAGGGTCAAAGACATTGACGCCCCTCAATTGAACAACAAACAAGTGGTGGCATTGATGTTTGCCGACAACACTCTTCTATTGTCAAAATCACCCATGGGTATTCAACGTGCCCTGGACAGCTTTGCAAATTTTTGCCGTATAAGGGGGTTGGAGATAAATACTCAAAAAAACAAGTTCATGGTCTGTAAGCCAATCTAAGACCAGATGTCACAATCCCTCTTTAAATGGCATCGCATTGGACAGGGTCACAGTTTTTGAATATCTAGGTATCACTCTTACTGCTAAAATGGATTGGGCGCCTCAACTTTCAAAGGCCAAACTTAGACTAGCCCAGATTACGGGTGGTATTCAAAAATTGCGCAGAGAATCCACTTTTAAGCCAGTTGCTCTTATTATAGAAATTTACAAAGCACAAGCGAGGGGAGCAATTTTATATGGGGCAGAACTTTGGGGCCATCGCCCGGTTGATGGCATCAGTAAGACCGAAAATCAATTGTTAAGATCATTGCTGGCTCTGCCATCCACACCCCCTCGCCCCCATGATAATGGATTTAGGCATCAGAGAGATGAAGATAAAGTCGACTTATACCCTGTTACTTATTGATGCAGACTTTGGGAAACCCTGAATAAACACATTTTAGACTTGCATTGGAAGAGGTACTGGGCCTCCCTGGGTCTGAGAAACTGCTGTGGTTTGCCATTATAAAAAAGGAGAATAGGAGACTAGACTTACCCGGTATCTGGTCTAATACTGCAGTGGTCTGCGCACAGTTGTCGCGCGTTGATTTAGTCAACTTGGATCACAGGTCCAGAATTGCGGCTACCCATGGTAATTCCTCTCTGGGTCCACTTACTGTCAAGTTTTTTAACTTGAAAGATGAATACATATAAGAGCCATTCCTAGATGAGATTTTACCTACTTCAGTGAGGAAATACTATTTACAATTTAGATATGGTACACTTCCGCTTAGGTTCTTTTCCCACAAATGGTCCTCGATCAGGTTAGTTGAATGTCCGGCGTGTGGGGCCAAAGAAGAGTCTGAGTACCATGTTTTTTTCTTCTGCCCTTCATATAAAAATATAAGGCAACGTTGGCTTATCCAACTTTGCAAAAACTTGGGATTTTGATATCATAAAGAGGCCCTAAGAATACTTAAGAGTAATACTTCCACCCCTGTTGTATTCTCAGTCTCATGCTTTATTGATGCTATGTGGCACAGGAGAAGATGTTTTTTGTAGAAAATCTTTTTAGCTTGTAGAAACCACAGATGAATTGTCAATTCATGTATTCCCAATGCTGTACAGTTTTTAATTTTTATATTTTTATGTATATTTATTGTCATTGGTTCGTGTTTTTTAGCAATGTTTTAAATGGTTGATATGTATCTTTTATGGTCTACAACCGAAATAAAGATTACTTGACTGACTGACTTAAGTTGCATCTGGGAAATCTTTTCACTCAGAAAAAATGTCCCCTTTTGTTTCTGCCACAGCAACATCTATTTAGTACTATGTGTTATGTTGTTCATACATGGACCAACAACATTTTACACATCATTTGGCCTAACAGGGATAATGTTTAGAAAAGGATACTGAAAAATTAACACTGCTTCATAATTGTTGGACATTTTGTACCAGATACAAAATATCAGAAACCGTTTTAATATATAGTTGCTTTCTTTAAGGTAGTAACCTGTCAGCAAACTAATATTAATAAACTTGTAGTGAGTAAAATCTACAGTATTACATATTTCTAATGGTCTACTGTGTACATTTGTTTTTTTTTACAATCCATTGATTTCCCTACTGTTGATGATGATGCTTCATAAAGACCACTGTTGAAAGTGAAGAAGTGTGAAGGCTGAAAACAGTAAATTACAGTAAAACATATACTATGTTGAATTCAAGTTTTGGAGAAAAAATCTTGTGTTTTGTTTTGATTGCCTAATGTTCAGAATAAAATCCTAATACATTTCTTTCTGTTTATATTTTTTTATGGTGGTTGCAGATCGGGATATTTTACGGGAGTCAAATCACTAATATACTGATAGATTCATCGAGTCACTACTCATGTAGTCATGGCCAGGTGTTATAATTCCACTCATCCAATCACCTAGGCACTACCTAGGCACTCATCCCATCACTCAGGTGGTAGGCATGCACTCATCTATTCACTAAGGCACTACCCATACTCTTATGCTATCACCCAGTCACTGCACACATACTTATTTATTCATCCAGGCATTGCACTTGCACTCATCTAATTACCCAGGCCCTATACTTCAATCAATCAATCAGGGAACATTGAAGCGCGCTACTCACCTGTGAGGGTCTCAAGGCATGGGGGGTACAGATCCGGTCAGTTGAAGAGCTGGTCAGTCAAGCAGTCAGGTCCTAAGGGTCTTCCTGAAGTTGTGCAGAATGGGGGCGCATATGATGTTGATTGGGAGCTCATTCCAGATTTTTGCCATGATGTAGGAGAAGGCCCTTCCACCCGATATTTTGCTCTGCGGATGTGTGGGTTTTGGTGAGATATTAGGATCCAGTGCTGTGGAGGCTTTTGCAGGTTTGGGTGATTATCTTGAAGGTTACTCTCTCCTCGATAGAGAGCAAGTGGAGTTCTTACAGGTGTTGGGTGATATGTTTGTGATGAGGGATGCTGGAGGACAAGTCTGGCCCTGGTGATTGTATGGTCTCTAGCTTGCAGAGAAGAGATGTGTTGATCCTGTAGTCCAATCTACTAGTTATGAGTGGGTGGGTGATGGTCTTTCTTGATTTGGGGGATCCATTTGAAGGTCTTGCAAAGGATTCAGAGGGTGTTGAAGCAGGTGGAGGCGATGGCGTTGACCTGTTGCGTCATGGTGAGGGAGGAGTTTAGTATAACACCGAGGTTCCATGCGTGGTTCAAGGGGGTGGGGGGCTGCCGAGGGCAGTAAGCCACCAGGTGTTGTCCCAAGCAGAGGGAGAGGGTCAGAGGACAAGGACTTCTGTCGTCTCTGAGTTAAGCTTCAAGCAGCTCTTGTTCATCGAGGATGCAACGTCCTTCATTCCTGCTGAGCCTGGTGATGAGGGGGTCCTTGGTGAGGGAGAAGATGAGCTGGGTGTCGTCAGCATAGGATATTATACTGAGTCCATGCTGTCTGATGATGGCGGCGAGGGGGGCCATGTAGATGTTGAAGAGAGCGGTTCTGAGCAACAATCCTTGGGGTACTCTGCAGCGGATCTCTGTGGGTTTGGAGAGGAAGGGTGGAAGACCGGCGTGTTGGGTTCTGCCAGTGAGGCAGGAGTGGATCCAATCAAGGGCAGTTTCTTAAATGCCAATGCTGCGGAGTCTGGGGGTGAGAGTGCGGTGTGAGACGGTGCCAAAGGCTGCAGAGAGGTTGAGAAGATCAGGACCGCTGTGTGGCCTTGGTCAAGGACGGTGCAGATGTCATCTGTGGCAGCGAGTAGGGTAGTCTCAGTGCTGAGGCTGCTGCAGAATCCTGATTGGGCGGGGTTGAGGATGGAGGTCCCTTCAATAACTTTCATCAGTTGGACATTGATGATTTACTCAGTGACTTTGGCCACGAAAGGGAGGAGAGAGATGGGTCTATATTTTTTAGGTCTGTCGGATCTGCTGAGCGGTTCTTCAGGAGAGGCTTGATGTCTGTGCATTTCCAGTCAATGGGAAACATGCCAGCTTCGAAGGTGGCATTGATGATGCATCGTAGTTCAGGTGCAATGGAGGCAGTGGCTCTGAGGAAGATGTGTGCAGGGCAGGGATCAGTAGGGGCTCCTGAGTGGATGTTTTTCATGGTTGATGCAGTGTCTTCAGTGGTGAGTTGGGTCCAGGAGAGGATGGTGGGTTGGTTGTCATTACTGGGGGGAAGAGTGGGGCCGGTGTCCGGAGTATGATCATTTAAGTTGTGGTAGAAGGATCTTATTTTCAGGTGAAAATAGGAGCCGAGTTTGTTGCAGAGGTCCTGTGATAGTGTGATGTCCTTGGCTTCACTGGGGGGCTTGGTCAATTCCTGAATGATGCTGAAGATTTCCTTGGATGAATGTCCTTTTGGTGGATCTGATGAGTTGCTGGTATTCGGTCATGGCGTTCTTGTAAGTTTTGAGATCTTCCAAGACTTTGCAGTTTCTCCAGTTCTTCTCGAGGTGTCTGCATGTGCATCTGGATTCTTGGAGGTCAGCGGTGAACCAGGTAGCCTTCCTGGGGTGCATCTGTTGGGGATGCGGAAGGGGTTCGGGCTTGTCTGCACAGGTGGCGATCCATCTATGAAGTTTTTGGGATGTGGTGTTGTCCTCGGTCGAGGTGGGGGGCACTGCTGTTGAGGGTGAAGTTGAGGTGCTCCTCAGGGACCTTGCTCCAGTTCCTTCGCGGAGGGCAGGGTGCAGGTTTTGGGGCAGTGGGTTTGTCAATGTGGAAGTGTATGCACTGGTGGTCAATCCAGGAGGATTTCATGGTGAGGCTGAAGTGAATGTTGTTACCTGCTGTGAAGATGGGGTCGAGGGTGTGTCCTGCCTTGTGGGTGGAAGTGGTAACGAGTTGTTTCTATACGAGGTCGGTGAGGTAGTCCAGGAGGGTGGCAGAGTTGGGGTCGCAGAGGTTGTCGAGGTGGAAGTTGAGGTCTCGGATGAGTATGTAGTCTGTGGAGGTAATGCCGTAGGATGCAATAAGGTCAGCGATGGTGGTGGTGAGCGAGGTCCAGGGGTCAGTAGGTGAGGGTGCTGCATAGGGTAATCTAGGGCTAGTGAGGAGCTGTAAATGGAGGTGTTCAGTGGTGGGCGGGGAGTGGCTCATGCTGGAGGTTGTGAGTTGGACGGAAATCATGTGCACAATGGTGAGTCCTCCTCCTGGGTGGTTAGGGAGGTCCTTCCTCTGGATCTTGTATCCCTCTGGGATGGTGATGGCGACGTTGGTGGTGAAGTTGGAGTGGATTTTCGTGAGGAACGACACATCTGGCACGAGGATAGCGAGGAGGTTCCAGATCTCTACAGCGTGTCTGTACAGGGAGCGCATGTTGAGGAAGATGCATCTCTGGGCTTATGGAGTGCTGGAGTCTAGTGTGGGGGAAGGAGCTGTGGGGGTGCGGAGGGTAGTGAAGGTTTGACGGCAGTGTTGGCAGGAAAACTGGCCATGCCTGGTACTCAGCGAGGACAGCTGTCTGTTATTGTTCCTTCCGGGGTTGAGTGTGAGAAGAGCATCTGAGTTGTAGAGGTGGGTGGCCAGAGAACCAGGGTACCTGGCGCTGGTCACTGTTACGCATGCGACTGCTGCGCCATTAGGGAAGGGAGAGGAAAGTGCAGCTATAGGCTGGAGTGGGAAATGGCTGGGGGAGGAGCCACAGGGACATTACTAGTGGGAAAAGAGCAGACAAAATGGAGAACAGAGAAAAAGGGCACAGGTATAACAGGTAAAATAGTGGCACTGGTACAACAGGCAGAATAGACGCAACAGCAGAAAATACAGCAAAATACATCATTCAGCATACTCACTTTCTCCATATGTGGTAAATCAGTTTACCCACGTTCCGACACAGATTGATTAAATTGTTCTACTGAAATCCGCCATTCTGACCTGATGTGCTAGCCTCCATGGTGTTATGAATTTTCGACTCACTAGTAGTGATTCAAACTTTTGGCTCCTGCTATCAATTGAGCCCTAAGTTGCAAAAGATTTGTAAGTTGCACAGCAGTGAGTCACAACGTGCACGTTGCTGTCAAGCTTTGACAGGCGTATCCTGAGCCCCGGGTTGCAAACAATTAGTACATTTCACTTAAACACGTCATCATGTGCACGTATCCACCAGGCTTTGACAAGCTCATCTTTAAATTCCTTTACGCTGCCTCCGACACAGGCCACGTTATTAGTGAATGGTAGGCTTGGCTGAAGGTAAGACACGCTACCATCTCCCTTCATGTTGCTCTTTATTTTTGTACCTTTGACAATCCCCTCACTGTTTTTCTGACTGACAGGCCCCCTTTTTTTGGGGGGGATCTTTTTATTGATAAGAAAAGTGCAAGAATTATATCATTACAATCAGTTGAGGTACTGTCTTACTTCAGAATATATATGTATACATAGGTGAATCAAATATGCTTATCAATACTTGACTTTCCTTTGTTACATTCTTTATAGCATAGGTGAGACAGAAGGAAAGGGAATAGTTGGTGGATAACAGATATTACCATGATAGTCAGTCCATTTGCCCTTTATTTGTGAACATTTTTTCAGGCAGCCCCTTGCTATATATACAATTTTTCCCTCCTCATGCACCAGTCCATGTCTGCTTTCCAATCCTCGACCCTAGGTGCGGCACTTGCGCCCCACATTTTGACTACATTCCGTATTGCCACCATCAGGCCCCATGTCGACGGGGGTCAACGGTTCGCTTTCCATGCAGCTACATTTTGGAATCAACTCCCTGAGAACATTTGGCTTGAACCAAACCATCTTGCCTTTAGGAAATGGCTGAAGACCTTCTTGTTTCGCTGAGTGGTGTTGTATCTTCTGGGTTGAAAGCGCTGGGATGCCTCCGGGTAGTCATGCGCTATATAAGCGTGTACTCATTCATTCATTCATTCATTTATTCATGTCACCCATATTTTATCTTCACTATTCAGGTCTTCGGGTTCCCATATGTTCTACAAACTTCTTTTGACATATAGATCCATGCGCCCACCAAGGATTTCCTTCAAGCTAAGGTGGATCCCTGTCCAGTATTTTTTTATATACATGCACTCCCACAGTATATGTATGAATCTACCTTCTTGGTCATACTGTCTCCTATACCCCTAGTCTTCATTTCTAATCATCTTATCTTGAATCATCATGTCTTTGTTGCGCCAAAAACCTTAATCGTCCAATATTCATTCTTTGGCCCATTACCGAAGTAGATCTCTGTACATCTAGCACTTCCTGTCTAGCATCATGCCATCGCCTAGCTTGTGACTTCGCTCCGCACATGGAAGTAACGCTTTGTTGCATTTCAGTCTCACGAGCTAAGCGATCTGCAAAGGCGTTGCCTTGTCCTATCTTATCAATGACTTTCTTGTGCGTGCTACACTTAATAATAGCAATTTTCTTTGGATATGTAAGTGCAGTCAAAAGATTATGCACTAGTTCTCCGTACATTATCTGCATCCCGTGGAAAGTAAGTAAGCCTCTTTCCTTCCAAAGTAGGCCAAAATCATGGGCCACTCCAAAAGCATAGCAGCTGCCTGTATAGATGTTCACACGCAAGTCAGTGCTAAGTTCACACGCTCGTGTTAAAGCTATTAGGTCAGCTGTTTGAGTCGACTTCTGTGGTATGCGAGCTGTTTCCACTACTGTCTCAAGTGTCATGATTGCATATGCCTCTGAAGTCGTACCATCTGGTAACTTCAAACAGGACCCATCAACCCACAGTTCCCCATCTACATCTGAAAGGGGCGTTTCTTGCAAGTCGACACAACCCTTTGTCTGTTCCTCAGTAAGGAATATACAATCATGAGACTCCTGTGACTGAGGCTGAGTCGCCAGATATGGTAACAAAGTAGCTGGGTTTAGTGTCGCACATCTCTTCAATGTAATGTGAGGGGCTAACCGTGTCAACTTTTATCCTGTTAAACGAGCACTAGTCAAATGTTGCGTCTTCGTCTGGTTCAAAAGGGCATCCACCGCATGGGGTACTAACACCAACAGTTTATGTGACAAAACTATCCCTTCACTTTGCCATATGGACACAGCTGTTGCTGCAACTGAACGGAAGCACCCAGGAAATGCACGAGCAACGGGGTCAAGAACCACTGAAAAATACGCACAGGGACGCTGCTTGTCACCGTGTGTCTGTACTAAAACTGACAATGCACACCCATCTTTCTTGTGTACATAAAGTGTAAAAGCCTTTGTGTAATCTGGAGTGCCTAACACTGGTGCCGAACAAAGAGCTTGTCGTAACTGACGAAAAGCATCCTGGCATTCATCTGTCCATGGAAGGGGCATTGGAGTGTCTTTAGACAAAAGCGCTAGCAGGGGTTTAATATCCATTGCCTTCAGAACGAAGTCAAACCAATGAATGCACGGACATCTTTCTGAGTAGAAGGTACTGGTGTGTTTAAAATTGCTTGTATGTGATCTGGTGTACGTGCACAACCCTCCTTAGACAGAAGGGGACTTAAATAGGTTACCTTTGCTCTACATTATTGCAATTTCTTCCGTGACACTTTATGATGGTGTGTAGCAAGAAAAGAAAGTAGAGACAAAGTATATTTTTCACACTGCTCAGGCGTATCGGCTGCCAACAAGATATCATCAACATATTGTATGAGAGCCACTCCTTCAGACAAAGTAAAGGAATGAAGTTGTCGTTTCAACGCTTGACTACAAATGCTCAGACTCTCAGTGTACCCTTGAGGAATTCTATAAAATCTGTATGATCTATTATTCAAAGTGAAACCAAACAAATATAGGCTATCAGGATGAATAGGAATCGAAAAGAAAGCATTCATCAAGTCATTCACAGAAAATGTAGTTGCTGTTGGAGGAACTAGGGTAAGCAATGTCCTTATGTCCGAAACCACAGGGTACTGCGGTACTGCAATCTTGTTGACTTCTCCTCAATCAATGATGAATCTGTAAATCTTAGAGTCAGTATCTTTTTTCAAGATAGGAAGAATAGGACTATTGCAAACATTGTAAGGAACTTCCTCCACAACCCTAACTTTAATCAAATAATGAACAATCCTTATAAGTGCTTCTTCACCTTCTCAAGAAATGTTATATTGAGGCAATCATGGCAATGAAGCAACCTCCTTGACACTAATATGCACTGTCGGAATAACCATTTGCCCTACATTGGTGTCTGAAGTAGTCCACAAAGTACTAGGGAGTGAAGCTAATGCAATGTCCTCTTTACTGATACAGGATCTCTCCATCACAGGGTAGTTGTCATTCAAAATAACCCATACTCCTTCTGGAGAACATCGTATCGTAGCCCTGAAAAATTTAATCATATCAAGACCTACAATATTATCTGGTGTGTTTTGAGAAAGCAAAAATGGACATGGATCAGTAAACTTATCAACATGAAATGCAAGTGGTTGTGATAATGGGCTAAGTGAAGGTGTTCCATCGAAACCTATCGATGTAATGGTTAAGCCAGACAGGGGAGCCCTTGGAACCAAGTGTTTAGATAAGGCGCTACGAGTAGCTCCTGTATCAACCAGAAACTGATCAGTAGAACCCAAAACATGTGATGTAACATAGGGACCCTTCTGATCTACTGGAACTTCAACTGATTCCTTACCCCAACCTAGGCAATCCTATGCATAAACTGAATCTTCTAAATCGGATAGCACATAATCGGACATTTGATATTAATTTCATCTGTCAAAAGCATTTAACCTATCCTGTCCACGCATGTTAGAATCAAACCTAGTATGATCATCTGTGCTTCCTCTAGACCCTGAATATCCTGAACGATTTTGCATTTGTCCCCGATCACCTGGATACTGCTGAGCACGTAGTGCTGGACAATCAGAAGCCCAATGTCCAAATTTCTTGCAATATGCACACTGATCAATAGACAAATTCGAAAGAGTATAAGAGGAAAAGGACGAACCATAAGATCCACGTCCACCTCTATCATTGCCTCTAGAAGGTGGACCATAAGCCTGAGCCAACATAACCTTTGTTTTTAATTATTTAGTCTTTTTATCCTCATTGCCTTTCGCTTCTAATTCCTGTTGTTCATAATACTGAGCCATAGTTAAAAGAGAAACCGGAGAAGAGGTTGTCCATGAACTCTTGCTGGCCTTTTGGTGACTAGCTATTGCTGGCAACAGGTTTGCGACATATTTATCGACGAACAGATGCCTGCCTGTGTCATCGGTCAATGACTGGCCACTAAAATCATGGAATGCTCCTTCAAAGCATGTGAAGAAGTCAGAAACCGACTCATCTGCCTTTTGCTTACAAGACGCTAACACTGTCCAATCTATGTTTTTAATGGGAGTAATCGTCTTTAACTTTACTATAATAGCTGTGGGGAGACCTAAAATTTACTGACACGGTTTCTGCGCAGGTTTTCTTTCTTCATCTAATTGTTCTAAATCTTTCCATAATGCCCCAAAAGTCGCACAATCATCAACTTTAAGCACAGTTCTCCACATATCAGGGAGTAATATTAAACCGAAAAACAGGTCAATATCGGGTAAAGTCATAGTACAAGAGCTAATAGCACCCTCAACTTCCTCATAAAAAGCTGCTGGAGTTTTCCACGGATCAAGTAATGCAGTTTTAAGAGCCATACCATCCGCTCGATTCCAAGAAGTGTAAACCCAATTATAAATAAAATAACCCTTTGCATCAGTAGAAGCCTTATCATCACTTGTACCTGCTCCTTTAGGAGGAACATACAAAGGTGCGGCTTCCCGCATAGGTTTCGCATGAACTATTATAGTCTTATCTGTTCCGAAAATAGAAGCTTGGACAACGCCGGTCTGAGATGTTTGTCCAGCTGCATCTGCTGCCTTTTTATCTTCCAGCAAACGGACTGTCTCAACACATAATTTAACCAAACGCCTGATTGAGTCAGCCACCTTCATGTCCTCTAAAAGTTCAGAAGCAGGAAAATTATATAACTCCTCCCCTTTCCACAAGTCGCTGACCTTTGAGATCCTAACTATATGCCATTGATCAAATCCCTTCTTTTTTCTCAAGGGGCCCAATTGCTCCGAATCCCACAGGGGAGTGGCCTGAGTTATTTTTTTACCCCAACCCTTATTTCTAGTGGCTGAGTGCCACGCTTGTACTGAGTGTCTGGTCGGCCCCGTGAGAGTTACTTTTTGTGAGTTTGGAGTAAAGAGTCATTTTAAAGTTTCCACCTGGTAAAAGCCATTTGTCCATTCTGTAGCCCAGGTCATCCCTATGTGAATATGTGCAATGATTGATGGCAGTCTTCCCCCATCGTACCTTCCTCTCGCCAGTTTTGGAATTGATATACAGGGATGTCGATCCTGCAGCAGTTCCCTTTGTATACTTTCCATCTCTTTAAAGTATCTTGCAAGTACCGGGTTTCAGATGTTCGGGAGGATGTGAAGGAAAGTTTTTATGATATCATTTTAAATAGTGTGGCTCTTACCAGTAATGATACTGGAAGAGTTTTCCATTTACCTACCTTTCGCTTCAGTTGCTGAAGTGGGGGCAGTAGGTTACGTTCATAGCTAGTCCTGGGGTCTGCTATTATATACATCCCCAGGTATTGAAATCCTCCTTCTGCTTCCTGTACTGGGCAGACTTTGGGAAGGGGAGGAAGTCCTCCACTGAGGACATAGATCAATGATTTACTCCAGTTGATTGTATATCCAGAATATTTGCCAACATTTGTAAATATATTAAGCATTCTATTCAGTGATGCCCTGGGGGATGCCAAATACAATAGTATCTCATCCGCATAAAGGAAAATGCCGTCTGCCCAGTTTTCGGCCCATTTCAGTCCCAAATAATTGGGTCTCTACGGGTCCAAGCGGCCAAGGGTCAGTGCGAAGAGTAAAGGGGAAAGTGGGCATCCCTGTCTAGTACCTCTACCGGGGGTGTAGACCCCTTTTTTTTATTTTTGATGACCAACTGTGCCAGGGGTTCTGAATATAAAAGTTGTACCCATTTGATAAAGTTTTGTCCGACTCCCATCTTACCCAATATCTCAAAGAGGTATGGCCATTTAATAGTGTCAAAGGCCATTGTGGAATCCAAGGATACTACAACTGCATTCTCACTTATAGATTCCTAATGTCCTAACACCCCGTTAAGACTCCGCAAGTTGTGTGTCGTGTTTCTATGAGGCATTGATCCTGATTGGTCCTGGTGCACTATTTTGTTGATTATCCGAACCAGACGAATGGCTAGTAGTTTGGACAGGATTTTGGGTTCAGCGTTCAGTGACAACATTGATCTGTATGAGGAACAATTATTTCTGGGCTTACCTTCTTTTTGTATAGTGACCAGTGTGACACCCTCTGGTCCTGAGGGAGAACACCCAAGTCACAACTTTCTTCCAAAATGCCTCTTCGATATGGCGCAATTGTGTCTGGTTTTCAGCTTATAGAGTTCAATTGATGGACCATTAGGGCCCATTGCCTTTCCAGAATGAAGGCTTCTTATGGCTTGGACATCCTCATCATTGGTTAAAGCATTGTCTAGCTGCTCCATATCTTCAGTTGATAATGCTGGGAGTGTTATATCTAAGAGCAGGGCTTTAGAATCTTCTTCTTGGAATGAGGTGTGTGTTTGATAGATAGTGCTGTAGTAATTGGCAAATTAATTAGCTTTCTCCTGCGGATCTACTAATACTGCCCCTGACTCCGTCAGTAGTTCAGTGACCAGACAGTTTGCTAGCTCTTTGTTATCTAGCCATGCCAATAGATTCCCAGACTTGTCACCTAACTCATACAGTCTACCTGCCTTGTCCCTACTCAGTGTTTTGGCTATATCAGTGGCAATTGTTTTATATTCCTCTCTCTTGAGTTTTAATGTGAGAAGTCTTTCCTGTTCCCTTGCTTCCGCTGCTCTCTCCTCTAGTTGAAGAATCACTTCCTCTAGCATGAGTAATTATTTAGTCTTTTCTTTATGCACCCAGTGATCAGGGAAATTGCCTGTCCCCCTATGACTGCTTTGAAGGCCTCCCAAAGTGTTTGTGTTGACTCTACCGAATCTTAATTTCCATTTAAATAATATTTACTGCCTGTTTTTTCTTGACTACTGGATTTCTGAGATACCAAGGGTTAATTGGATATATTCTGCCCACTTTTTTCTGCCCATTGGTACCCTGTCCCATAGCGGTGAGTGTTCCAAGACACCCCGGGCTAGGTGTCGGATATGCTGTATATTTCCTATCTGCTGGGGTAAAAAGGTAATCTATCCGAGATAGGCTTTTATGTGCCCCTGAGTGAAAAGTATGCTGAACATTCCCTGGATGATGCATCCTCCAAGTGTCCACCAGCCCCATTGCATCTAGAAAATCAGAAAGTCATCTTTGTGTGGGGCCTATGTTGCAGGTGGGACACCAGTCGTGTGTCCGGGATACAGCAGAGTTAAAGTATCCACCCACCACCAGTCATCCCTCTGGGAACATTAGCATCATATTACCTAAATATCTGAATGTCAGTCCCCGCAGCCCAGGTGGGACATATATCATTACTATGTGAGTGGTCTTCCCTCCCACCACCACCCCAAAATGGCCGCATATCTGCCCATCGCGTCCATCCATGTGTGATTAGTTGACATTGGAAAGGAGTTCTTAATCATGATGCCCACCCCCCTGGACTCAATATTGAAACCTGAGTGGACAACCAGACAGTATTCCAATCTGTTCCATGCCTTACATGTTTCACCGATACATTTCTTGGAGCAGGACCGCATCTGTCGTGTCTCTTAAGTATTGTACTACTATACTAAGCTTTAATTTTTCCCCCAGACCATAGACATTACAAGACAGGAGCTTAAAACATTTTTCCCACTGCATTCTCATCTTTGTGTTCTTGACTAATTGTTTCCCTCTATTTTCCTGCTTCACTCATCGTCGCACTATAAAATAACACACAAAACAACACAACTACCCCCCTCCATGCTCCTCTGTACTCAAGGGCTTCGGACTGCCCATGACACCAATTTTGCAGAGTGCCTGTCGCCCTTAACTGTAGACTAAAAGTAGAATATACTGGGGGATTCCACCAACCCTACCACTACCGATCATGATCACATCACAAAGGGACCAGCATGGTCATTAGAATGAATAATAAGACACTTAGCGT
This sequence comes from Lissotriton vulgaris, assembly GCF_964263255.1. Classification (NCBI taxonomy): domain Eukaryota; kingdom Metazoa; phylum Chordata; class Amphibia; order Caudata; family Salamandridae; genus Lissotriton; species Lissotriton vulgaris. The sequence goes on along the minus strand of NC_141691.1, from coordinate 299,024,604 downwards.
CGTTATTCGGAGTACTGTCCATCAGTAAAGCGTTGTCACTACTCTGGCTCTGGACGGCATCAATATTCAGTTATTCTCGTTAAACAGGTGATGGATTGGTCACCATATGTCTGGGATTCTGGGCATTTCATGCCAAATTAGGTTGATTACCATAGTAATTTCACTGTCACTACTTGCGGCTAGGTGGGGCAGACTCTATTCCGCTTGTGTGCTGTAAGCACTGCACTGTGGGCGCTGATTAGAGCTTTTTTAATTTAATGGCGATAGCAAAGCTATTTTTTAAACACATAGTGTGAGTGACGACTGCTAGCTGGGTTCTACGATTGTCATTGCCTGAGCCGACATTTGTTTTTAAAATTACGTGGACTTTACTTCTGGGCTTATTACGAGTTCGGAGGGGTCACTCACCTACTGCACTCCCGCCCCAGTCCGCTGCATCCATTGTGGGCGTTTGATACGGAGGGTGAGGAGGAGCCCAGCACTTACGGGCACATTGCAGTCAGGTCAGCATTCTAGCTACGCTGAATGCGACTGAATAAAAAGTGGGAGGAAAACAGAAACATTGTGGAGAAGAGAAAGCCGGTGGCAGAGGCAGACTCTATTCCGCTTGTGTGATGTAAGCACTGCACTGTGGGCGCTGATTAGAGCATTTTTAATTTAATGGCGATAGCAATGCTACTTTTTAAACACATAGTGTGAGTGACAACTGCTAGCTGGGTTCTACGATTGTCATTGCCTGAGCCGACATTTGTTTTTAAAATTACGTGCACTTTACTTCTGGGCTGATTACGAGTTCGGGGGGGTCACTCACCTACTGCACTCCCGCCCTGGTCCGCCGCGTCCATTGTGGGCGTTTGATGCGGAGGGTGAGGAGGAGCCCAGCACTTCCGGGCACATTGCAGTCAGGTCAGCGTTCTAGTTATGCTGTATGCGACTGAATAAAAAGTAGGAGGAAAACGGACACATTGTTGGACCCCCGGCCTCTGTTAGTAAAACGCCCCTGATTGTCTTGGAGAAAGTAATCTTCCTGCAAGTAGGGATAGGTTTTTTTCTTGTCGTAGAGACGTATGTCTCGTGCTAATTTCTCCAGTTTGCGATTCTGTGTAGTCAGATCAAAGTCCTTGAGGGAGGCCTCAAGGCTACTTAGAGTATCTTTGGCACTCGTGAAATTAGCATCAGCCGCTATTTCTGCCTTGAGTGCCTTAATTTCCGCAGTGATAAGTTGTATCTGTTCGGCTGCAGTCTCCACACCGAGCACCATCCAGTGGCGAGAGCAGTTGTTGGCACGTAGCTGAATCCCTCTTTGAACTTTGGTACTTCTATGAAAATAGCAGGTTCTATTTTGATTTGCAGACCCACTGGGATGATGTTCTCCTTGAGGTATATTGTCAGAAGGTGACCATGCCACCTAGTGTGGACCAGCTTTTTCTCCAACCCTCTAGACGTGATATTTTGTCTTTCAAAGTAAAGTCTATGGTCAGGATGTTAGTAGATAAGAATATGTTGTCTGGATTTTGCAAAAGTTTATCAATGTAATCCTCTGAGTATGAGAAAAGTTCTCTTTACACCATGGTGTGCTGAGAGCAAGAAATGAATTCAAGAGAAGAGGAACCTCGCAGACCAGCGTCTGCTCGAAGTAGTGTATTTAAGGGGGATTTACCCAAACATAGTCACTGGGACCTGGGTTTTAGAAGTACTGAGAGGAAGGGGTCCCAGTGATAGTGAAACAACGAATATACAAATTAGAAAAAAATCAAAAAACACACTAAATGAATCTGCATTGTTTTATTCACAATGGGGATAAGTATATTAAAAATACTACCAATTCAATTATACAATATAGTAGGTTATACAGTGCCCCTGGGAAAGGGAGGGAGTGTTTAGGTGAGGATAGTGTGATCAAAGGGAATTGTGACAGTAAAATCAACCAATTATCAAGAATGTATTGGTAAATAAGTTGTCATACACAATATACAAGGACCATTGGTTCGATATGAAAATAAACAGTTGTCATGCTTCACAAATACATTTATTGTGACAATATTGGCGTGAAGTTGACAAACGAGGTGCTGTTGTCGACGTTTCGACCCTCAATGTATCGCAGGGATTAGTGGTACCCTTTCTGGGGGGTCTTCATCAGGACAGGGTACGGGGCAGGCAACCTAATTAATATATATTATAGTTAGAATTATTTAAATGATTTATCAGGTGGTCATGTGATACAACACACATTGAGGTTAAATCAAATTCATGCGCACACACTTAGCATACCAAATGGAGCTATCCTTTAGATACTACGGAGCGATCTCCTTTTAGAATCAGTCATACCGTGAGACTACTCTACTTGCACTCTGGGTAAGTCCAATTCAACCTGCCGATGATGCAGAATTGACCCTTCCCGCATGGCCCCTAATGGTGTCTAATAGCATGATCATGTTTCAGATATTGCCATAACTGCCGGTCCCGGGCCAGTATCGATCTCCACCGCGACATTATTATATCTTCTTTGTAAGTCACCTTTTGAATATATATACTGACATAATCAGGCATAATTTGTTTTTTAATGACATTAATAATATGCTCATTCCTCCATTTTTAACACCGTTTTTCTCCACCCAACTAGTGAATTCTTTCCTTCTTTTTATTTTAATGTACTTAAAAATCCCACGGACAGGTAGATCCTGTCCTCCATGTTGTGATAATAGCATTTAACCATTTGGTATGCTAAGTGTGTGCGCATGAATTTGATTTAACCTCAATGTATGTTGTATCACATGACCACCTGATAAATCATTTAAATAATTCTAACTATACTATATATTAATTAGGTTGCCTGCCCCGTACCCTGTCCTGATGAAGACCCCCCAGCAAGGGTACCACTAATCCCTGCGATACATTGAGGGTCGAAACGTCAACAACAGCCCCTCGTTTGTCAACTTCACGCCAATATTGTCACATTAAATGTATTTGTGAAGTATGACAACTGTTTATTTTCATATCGAACCAATGGTCCTTGTATATTGTGTATGACAACTTATTTACCAATACATTCTTGATAATTGGTGGATTTTACTGTCACAATTTCCTTCGATCACACTATCCTCACCTAATCACTCCCTCCCTTTCCCAGGGGCACTGTATAGCCTACTATATTGTATAATTGAATTGGTAGTATATTTAATATACTTATCCCCATTGTGAATAAAACAATGCGGATTCATTTAGTGTGTTTTTTGATTTGTTTCTAATTTGTATATTCATTGTTTCACTATCGCTGGGACCCCTTCCTCACAGTACTTCTAGAACCCAGGTCCCAGTGACTATGTTTGGGTAAACCCCCCCTTAAATACGCCATTCTATGGAGGCACTGACACTCCGAGATTGCATGCAGTGCTCTATTAATGGCAGGAGGGAACCGGCTAGTGGGACATGCAACAGGAGTTTCCATGGAGGTGTGCTGAACTGCAGATAGCAGGGCAGTAACATGCGGAGGAGCAGACTCCTGGTGTTAGGAGACCTCAACATAATTCTTGAGGATGAGCGGGTCAAGGAGGCTATAGATCTTCGACAAGAGTTGCAGACAGTACAACTGGAACTGAAAAACCTTACCCGACCCATAAACATGGCCATTTACTGGATCCAGTGTTTGCTAGCTGGGACGGAGAAGTAGTGGACACTCCCCTTCTTGTACCCTGGTCAGATCACTACTGAGTTCCCTTCAATATAAACATCCTAATAACTGACACACAAAGAGGGGAGAATAAGAGCTACCCTCGTCGCAAATGGAAGCACTTTTCACAAGACACCTTTAGCAAATTACTGCAGGAAGGGGGCCCACCGGGGGGCGGTGACTGCGAAAGTGCGAATAAAAAGCTAGAAGGACGCATTCTTAGTGCCCTCTACGCAGCGGCCCCGATGTGTTTATCTAAGTCGGCTACTAGAGGCAAAAAGTCAGCTCCTTGGTTTATGCCCGATCTGCAAACTGCTAAATCTGAATGCAAAAGAATCGAGCGTAGATGGCGGGTGGACTTCTGCCCACAGATAAAGATAACCTATAGGGAGGCACAGAGGAAATACCAAACTATGGTGCGGGGAACCAAAGCCACCCACTATAAAAATCGTATCGGGAGGCAGAAAACTCCTCGAAAGAGCTCTTTAATATTTTTAAAGAGATTTCCTTGGTAGCGAGTTCTAATAGCCCAGATAACGACTCAGTGGCAGAATGCAACAGAGTAGCAGAATACTTTGCAGGAAAGGTTAGGGATATTTAAGCCTCCTTTTAAAAAAAACTGAAAGTGGTTAAAGCTTTGTGGAAGGTACAGGGGCAAGTACTAGGTAAAATTGTCTGGAGTATTTTACGGTCCCACCCCCGGAGGTGCTACGTAGAATCCGTAAGGTGTTGGAAGAGAGCCTGGTGGTTCTAGAACCCTACATCAGGCATGTACTTTAGACATTGTTTCTTTCCCAAATGCTTCCGGATGACTGGAAGAAAGCAGTAGTTCTTCCTATAAAAAAGAAACTCAATGTGAGCCATGAAGTGCTTGAGCACCTGAGGCCAATCCCTTTACTACCGTAGCTAGCCAAAGTGGGTGAGAAAGTGGCAAACTCTTAACTGATTTGTAGAATTGACAGAGGAACCCTACTCACTGGGAGCCTGGGCAAAGTATTCAAACAAAAACATTGGCTCCTGTGGGTAAATATTTAAAAAGTTATAATAGTAAAAAATGCACAATGGCAATATGGGCAATATAAGAGACGAAAGGCAAGTAAGTGGTATATGCACTGGAAGAATATATTAAATACCAGCAAAAATGGACTCAATTCACACATTTATATACATTTATACAATTTCAAAACAGTGTAATCGTGTCCCAAGTGGATAGATTCTAACAAAAAACTAAACACATTCCAACAAATCATAATGAAAAAAGTGACATGAGGTTCTTAACATGGATTTGTTTTTTGTAAAGGAGAAGAAGCGACCTATATATTAATTTTCAATTAAATGCAAAAAAGTTGCCCAATAGCAACAACTTATTTTCAAGAATGGTCCGCTTCTTTTAAGGGTTGTCGACGATGTTTCGACCTTATGAGGATAGAAGGTCTCTTCAGGACTGAGTGGATGTGGGGCACCTAAAAGAGTGGTATCAGAAAATATATCTACATTAGGCGGGTGGACCAACGCAAAGTGAAGGGAATGTATGTGGTATAGCAGCCCAGGTAGGACAGTTATACACTAACTGCTTGATTTTTACTGCGGTTTGTGTATAGTGATTCTGACATTGTGAGGAAGGTGAATAAAAACAACGTACAGAGATCCCGACCAGGACCTAGTTTTGATAAAGAAGGCAGATGGACGCATTAATATCTTATTCTATTTACAATTGGAGGACATGGTCCTAACATGAGGCCCAGCAATCCAGACTTACCCCTGTAATGACCAGATATGGCGTGAATGAGGAGCACAGTCTCACTGTCGTTTCCCAGACTGCGACTTGGGTTCAGAGTTGCCTGTTAATATAAGTGTATAGTCAGTATTTAATCCCTGATTTATGCATTAGGATTGTGCCATTTAGTCACTTTTTTCGGAATTTTCAATTACTGACCTCCGAGCACTCAGTGGTGCTGCAGGTAAGGCGATTTTCTTTATTAACGATGCGGCCAACTTGTCTCAGGGCACAGATAATGCTGGCTCTGTAATGCAATATATAAGACACACTCTATCAACAGACGTTCTCCTGCTGATTGCAGCCTCTTTAGAAAGATACCGATGTACTCCCATACCTTAAATTTGCCGTGTGACTTCAGACAATCCCGAGGATACAAACGGCGTCTGCACAATGGCAGAGCTTGCCGAATGACTGTGCGATGTGCGTTGGAAGAGCAGGAACGCCGATGTAGGCTGTTTAATCAAGCGCGAGTGGAGGCGAACTTGGGACATATAGAAATGGAAAGGTTACTAACTACTTCGCTTCATGCCCGTACATCATCTATAATTGTAAATGTTACATGTAGCCGTTAGGCCTCGTGGTGGTACACAACTGGACCTTCACTTATATATTTGGCATATCAATTAGCCGCGTCCCGTATTGGAATGACAGAGTGATTCATATAGGTCAATGGGACATTTTGTTAAAGATGGAAATAAAGCATGGCCCCCAATGCAACCATACTGATTTAGATAGTTGCAATATGTATACTGGCAATTGTGGAGGACCGGGAAAGTGAAAATTCTGAATTAAAGACAAGGCACATAGGCAACTCGAACCCCTATCTAGCTTATCATAAAATAACCATTGACAGCGATCATATCCTTGAGCCACTAGGTCGGTCATTAGGGAATTGGGCCCGCGACTACTAAGAGCAGGGACACATTTATGATAAGAGCAATGTGCACAATCAGTTTTTAGCATTTTGGAAGCAACGTTTCATGGGGTATTCAAACATTCACAAAGCTTCTTCCCAATGTAGGTCTACAATTCTACGGGCAATTGTGGTTTGCACATACCAGATACTAGTGTCGCAATACATCTGATTAGTAATAAAATATATTTCAACCATTTACCCTTTAGCAACCATGTACAATGACATATACAGTTATCAGCGTGTTTCAACAATTTACATCCTAGCAATCATGTGCAAAGTCATATGCATATAATTGTCAGAGTTTTATAACAATTTAGACTGTCGTAATCGTGAATGGAATCTCGCATATGTACATATAGAGTTTGAAGTAAGCTACGTCAACAGCCCTGTCAATATACAGCTATATGGGCAGATGCTATATTATACAGCAAAAACACAATGTGAAAAATTTCTAACTGGAGAGTTAAACATATCAGATGCTCAGAGAGGTGACGAATCCCCATCACTCCTTCGCCGAATTGAGTCTCTCCTCTATAGAGTGTGTACGTTCAATCCATCGGCACTCTAGCCTTTGTAATATTTGAGACAGATCTCCTCCTCTTGTTGGAATCCGTGCCTTATCAATGACTTGCCATGTTAGTTGGCCTGACGTGTGCCGTTTCTCTTGATAATGTTGTACCAGAGGAGCGTTTAGGACCAAATTCCTAATTCTGCTCCGATGTTGCCCTATAAGTGCCTTAATTGCTTGCTGAGTCTGGCCGATATAGGGCAGTCCGCAGGGACCTGAGGCCAATCTCTTTACTACCCTACCTAGCCAAAGTGGATGAGAAAGTGGCAAACTCTCAACTGATGGCATTCTTAGAGAAGGCTAACATCCTACATTCCTCCCAATCGGGCTTCCGGTCGGGTTACTCGACTGAGACGGCCCTTCTGAGAGCGACTGAGACCCTAAGACGAGGGGCAGATGCAGGACACACCATGGCACTGGTGATGTTAGAACTTAGTGCAGCGTTTGACACTGTAGCTCATTCCATCTTGCTACAGTGTCTAAACCGGGCGGGTGTTACAGGTTCTGCTCTGGGGTGGCTGAAATCCTTTCTTACAGGTCGCAGTTTTCAGGTTCAACGGGGCTCCTTCAGATCCACAGAGGTGGCGTTGGAACAAGGGGTGCCTCAGGGCTCTGCCCTGAGCCCAACTTTATTTAACTTATACATGGCCCCCTTGGCCGAAGTGATGCAAGCATATGGAGTGGAGTTACTCTCCTACGCCGATGACACCCAACTGCTAATCTCCCTATCCCAAGCACCTTTAACTGCGGCACTCAATTTTAAGGCCTGTATGCAGGATCGGGCCGTATGGATGAACTCGCACTGTTTAAAGTTAAACGGCTCCAAGACCGAGGTACTGGTGGTTGGTCGTACTAGCCTGAGCTGGACAGCAGACTGGTGGCCACTTTGTGTGGGTCCTTCCCCCGCTCCTTGTAAGGAGGCTAAGAATCTGGGGATATGGGTTGACCCCACTCTATCCTACGAGGGCCACATTCGTCGCCTAGTAGGAAAATGTTTTTGGGGTGCTAAAAACATTCAACCATACCTTAGACCTACTTCCTCTTGAAGCCAGACGCACCATGACACAGGCGCTCATGACATCCCGCATGGATTACGGGAATGTCCTGTTTTTAGGTGCCATAGAAAAAAGTTTGGGACGCCTGCAAGTTCTTCAAAATTCGGCAGCTCGTCTAGTTCTGAGACTCCCCAAAAGAGCAGCGTCTAAACCTGCTCTTGCAGCTCTACATTGGCTGCCGGTCAAAAAGAGAGTGATGTACAAATCCCTCTAATATGCCATTGGATACTATGGCATAATGCTCCATCCTATCTCCAAGACCTAATACATAGGTATGAGCCAAGTAGAGCTTTACGCCTGGAAGGCACGGGCCTGCTGACGGTTCCCCGTGTAAAAAGAGCCAAACTTGGGGGTCGATCTTTTAGAGTCACAGCGGCTCTAAATTGGAACAAACTCCTGATGTGCCTCACACTGGAAAAATCGGAGGTCAAGTTTGGAAGTCTACTAAAGACTCACCTGTATAACTTATAAAACATTGTGGCGATTGAGTTGGGTGTCTATGTTGCTTGCTGTTTCTCTCCACAGTGCGGGGACACGCCGGGATGGCGTCACCGGGCGCTTTATAAACTACTTTATTATTATATAACATTTAAACTGTAAAAATGGTCATGGAAAATTCACTAAATACAAATCGAGTTCAATTGTTAACATAGCATCAAAGAAGAAATGTACAGAAGAAAATAAGAGAAGAAAAACCCCATAAAATAATAGTGTCTTACCACATAGGTCCACGTGTATGGCAGGAGAAGAAGAGAAGGCATGTTGGCTGCATGTAAGAAAAAATTGCAACATGGATCGTGAATGCAACAAACTCCAGACTTGTGAAACATACAAAAATACTGAAAAATAAAGCAATTGACTATAATCCCATAGTGCTGTAGTGGGAACACAATAGAAGAACATAGTACAGAGTAACAGTGTCTCAAATAATCACACCGAATGCTCAGAAGCCCAGTAATGTGATCCCCCGAATGTACACATAATTCCTCATTAGTGTTAAGACACTTCAGAATGTTGTTGTTCAAATGCGGTACATATTTAGATTCCAAACATCTCAACTGTTGGGTGCAATCACCCCACCTTGAGGATGTTGCCACCCTATCTAGTGCAAAGAAACTGAACCCATCCTAATTACTTTCATGAAAGTTAGTGAAGTGACGGGCCACATCCTATTATTTGTTCAGGTTTCTAATGGCCCACATGTGATTTAACACTCTTTTTTGACAAGATGAAGTCTGCTGCCCTCGTGCCTCTTGTTACATGGGCAGATCAAGACATACACACAGAAATGTCAAGAACTTGTTGATGGGGATTTTTATGCCTGCTAGCAGTAACACGAATGTTGATCACATTTTAGCTCCATCTGCAGGCCTTGAATTTCATACATTTGTAAAAGCCTTTGGGACATGTGCCCAATTTTGTACAGTTGACAGTGACAGCATTCCTGCTGAGTTTATCCTTCAGTGAGGGCTCTCTTATATATGTTATGTTGGGGAGATTTTTATTGAAAACTTGCAAAGTGGTGTGGGTGGAAATGACATCCTATTGTTTGCTAAGTATTGTTTTGACTGCACTAGCCTTAGGGTTGAAGGTGGGGATAAACCTGGCCTTTATGACAGTATGGCTCCTAACAGAGTTTCTCCATTGACACTCTGCGCCTTCATGAGGGCAGGTTTAAGTATTCTGTTTCTGTGGCCCCTTGGGGTGGGCCTTTATGGTTTTGCATTCAGCCTGAAAGGCAATGTCAGTACTAGAATCCAGGTGAGCCTGCAGGAATTCTTTATACAAAATGCTGTTAATGAGATTGACAGTGTGACCACTTAATGCATGCAGCAGAGTATTCCACGCAGTGTCCTTTCTAAACAATTTGGAAGTCCTTCTGTTGCCCTCCACCATCACTTTGATACCAACAAATGAGATTAATTTTATTTTCATTGAGTTTTGTAATGAAATCTTTTGTCTCTTCCTTGCTACCCTTCCATATCAGGAACAGGTTGTCTGTATACCTGGTCCAGAGAATCACATGTCATTGAAGTCTTCAAAGGTTCTGGCCACCTACTGCTCCCACCAACCCATCAAAAGGTTGGCATAACTAGCAGCAAAACAGGTGTCCTTCACCATGCCCTGATATAGGGTCTTGTTGATCTGAAAGAATTTGTTAACTAAACATAATTGAACCATAGTCAGGCTCCTCTCTCTATGAAAAAGAAGGGAGAGCGAGGGACCTCACCCTAAGAAAGTGTCCCCAAGCCCTATTGCCATCACTGTGTTTAATACTCAAATATACACTACATATGTCAAGAGTGATAAGAAGATAATCCTCTTCCCAAGGAAAGTCAAAGTCTTGTTTATTTTGTTTAATTAAAACCACAAATTAAACATCACAAATGATTTAGTAGGTTCACAAAGAATTAAAACTATATCATCATACAGGGTAAGAGGATCAGCCCGCATTATCTAGTTCATTTATGTCCCAACCTGTCTTGCAGTACCTCTTCCATAAAACCAGGTATAATTTGTACATGTGGCAACACAGGGCATACTAACAGTGCAAGGGTAGCATAACTGAGAAGCAGGGAAACAGTAAATTATTTCTAGGCAGCAATGAAACCCAGTGTCCGCCTTTTCACCATGGTTGCCTACTGTCTGACACAGTCTCTTTTGTAATACCAGATATAAAGATAAAATGTTGCTAAAATAGAAGACATCAACCTGAAAAACATTTACTTGAACCCACCCATCCGATAAGATCTGCAACAGGCATTTTATCTAACAATGACCTGTCCATAAAACCAGATATATAGTGCTAGTGTGACAGTGCAAGAATTGCTAATAGTGCAAGGTGGAAAAAGTAAGAACTTTTCTGGACAGCATTGCCGTCCGTATTCTCTAGTACCATGTTAATGCCATTTTATCTTATTCTGCTTATTCCATGATGCCAAAGTGCAGGCCTGACGAGATAAAATTCACTCAAACTGGAAGAAAGAAGACATCAAGCTTGATACAATCACTAAACCACACTTATGTTTGACATTTAACAACAACCTATCTACTTTTTAAAGTTGAGACAAAATTCCCAATAAAGTGCACAAGATAATAATCTCTTCCCACGTAATATCATAGAGTCATTACTGTCTTGTATGTAAGAAGGTAGGGAAGTGGCAAAAGGGCAGAGATAGAAATCAGTATGTCACAAAGTATTTTCAAGAAGGGAGCCACAGGAAGAAACAATTGGTCTGCCTGGGGGCTTGTTAAGATTTTGGTGAAGTTTGGGTAGGAGGTAAAGGAGATGTATCTTCAGTTACTCATTATGAAATAAATAGTATTCCTCTCATTTAATAATGCCACAAACCTTCCAATCATAAATTCATAAAATGTAGTTCAGAAATGTTGACATCTTGCTTAGAGATTGATACTTAACAGTCAACATTATTCAATTAGCTTAAACCCTCCTTCAAGTATTTAGTTGTGGAGAGGACCACAACATTGCCACCTTTGTCCGATTGTAGGATCCTCACAGCCATTCTTTCCTCCTTGTTTAAATTATCATACTGACACCGCGTACCTCATGGTCGGTGCCATACTTTGGATTTATTGCTGTCACAACGTCAAAATAGCCCCAGGTGGACTTATTTGTTTGCTACAAGTTCAATTTTTAAAATAAATGTTCTAACATCATAATTTGATACATGTAGGGTGCATTTTTGTTGTTTTGGTCTTGCTGAGTTTAGATAAAGATACTTTCCTTTTCAAAACTGGTGTGATGTCCATTTGTGGTATTCTCACTGTGCTACTCTGTGTTGTGATTACAAATACTTTACACATTGCCTGTGGGATAAGCCTGTCTGCTACTGCCAAGCTACCATGGAGGTGACCAGAGGTTATCTAAAGTGTGTATACCCCTTACCCTGACTAGCAGCAAGGTTCCCTACTTAGACAAAGGTACATACCTCTGCCAATTAGAGACCCCATTTCTAAACATTGCACATAATAACCCAGAGGCCAAAGGACTTGTGGAGAAAATGTACCACATATTAAAGGCAGTCGAAAGTATGTTGTGGTCTCATTGGTCATGTCCAAACAGGACCTCAGGAGAGAGTCCTTTTGAAGTGATGAAAAGACAAGCACCTGTTGGCAAGTTGTGCCCTGTGTAGTTGCAAAAATTTCAACCCCAATCCAGTCATTAGCAGGAAATTAGCAGTGCCATTTGAATTAAGATTGAGGCATCCGAAGCTAAAAAGAAAAGTCAGTATGATGTAAAGCATAGTGTAAGAGAAATGACACCAAGGATAAGGATAGGGGATTTGGAACGTCACATCATGTTATGAAATGGATGTCGAAATTCAGGTCTCCTGTGCGAGTGGAAACTGTGTCTGGCAATGCTGTCCTCATTAAAGGGAAAGAATGGTATCACATGGAGGTATTAGTCAAAATCAATGAGGTGAGTTGCAGCAGTCCTGTTGCATTTCTTCTTCAAAGTGTTCACATGAATCAAGGTTTTGATAAAGACTGTGAGGTGGTCAGATGTAACAGCATATGATCTATTAAGAAACCTATGAGATACTGAAATGTGTAATTTGCATGTATGTTCTAAAAATATGCTGTAAAAAGATTGTTAAAATAATGCTTGAAGCATGATGTGCAATCTGAATCTATACTGAACTTTTGTGACGTTGTCCAATATGTATATTGTTAATAGTTATCTGTGTCAATTGTGAAGAGGGGAGATGTTGGGGTGATGTTGCTTCAACATCCTTTTACTTCTGTCCTTAAGACTTTTTCTTTAGGGTGTTTGTAGATAGAATGTTTGGGGGCTTCATATGTAGTGTTCTATCTGTGTCAAGGTTCTCCTGATGCTGCCCGGATTGTAGCTGCAAATATTAAAGCTCTTTGTAGCATCCTAGTCTATGATTATGTATGTCATTTTCCACCACATGCTTAGCCAGTGGAATGTTACTGTGATGATGTAGTACGGAATGTCAGGAGTCTGTGAAGTAAAGCCACAGTTGGGAATGGGCTAAGCAGCATGCTGGCTGCTCCTGGTGGATCTAGTTCAGGACCTGTACCGGACGTATCTATCTCATCTACATAGCTTCAATAAATCTTCATGAACTACATAAACCTGTGTGGACTTGATTACTACAATTATTTGGCGATGATTTTGAAAATCCTGCATGTGCTACTTCAATGGACTGCTACTACGAAGCCTTAAGAAACTTCAAGGTAAAGGAACTTCTTTTGAAACTGAAAGCTGCATACTTAAAGCAAACTGGCACCCCTGAGCCCCACCAGTGACCTTTACATCGGTCGCCCACAACCTAAGTCTGCCAGTACTTGCTATTTCCGCTTCAACTGTACTGGAGTTATAGTCCCTATGTTAATCCTTTGCCTGTTTGCTGCAACCTCTATTTGAGTCATTTTACTTCAACTGTACTGGAGCTTCATGGTTCCTGTTTGTCTTGTGCCACCTACTGATGATGAATTGACTGTTTGAGATACCTGCTTTAATTTTGAATTCTACAAGCGTTGTTTTGGTTCATTTCGACACGCTTCTAGCTGTGTCTCCTGCCCACCTGACACCCAGTTGTGATTACTTGTGCATTTCTTTGCAAGAAAATGTTCAGGACTTTGTTGCAGCACTGTGTAAAGCCGCCAATCAGCTTAATTTTCACTTGATGTGGCACTATGTGTAAAGCGCACAACTTTCATGCATAGTGCATATTTATTCTGGGTGTACGTATTTGTTCCTTGCTGATTAGAATCTTGCTCTGACAAAAAGAATTGGAATTGTTGCAGTTGTGTCACATGTGTGCTGCCGATTGTTTGTGGCATTTCGGCACACCAATATTGGCTTCAGCAGCAGGAACATTTTATTTTTTTCAATAACATTTTTGCTATCAATATTGCCTCTGTGTCCTCAGTGGCAGTTCAACTGTAATAGTTTTTTTAAATGCGGGACGAGTTTGGCATGGCATGCACCCGCTTACCTTCTGTCATCAGTGTTATCTTGCTGCCACTCAAAAACCTTCTCCTGTGATGCTCCCTCCGCATCTTTACAGCTGCCTGGTAATGTTTGCTATATGTTCGTGCCAAGGGCCGCCATCTTGGAGTTTGTTGCTGCCCCATACTTCATTCATATGTTTCTTTTCTGCAAACCGCGTGTGTGTGGAGCATTGGGAGCCAGACACGGAGAACAGGCAGTATGTTGAGGATTTGTCTCATCTCGTCTTGGTATCATGGTTTTTATTATCTCTGTTTCCTGACTGGACTATAAGGTCATACTATAATCTCTGACGACTGGAAGTACAACGCATGAAGGTCAGAGGACACTGTTTTTTGTTTCTGTGGTGAGTGGCAGTTTTTTTTTTCTTCTTTGTGTCGACTTCCATCAGATCTTTTGACCAGAATTTTCTGGTTGCCACTTTCCAAGAAGTTCTATTCTCACTTGAACTTTCTCCCAACTCCCTCAGTGACATGCACACCATGTTCTTTGACTGCCTGTGCACATGGAGTTAGTTAGTCTGAACTTTGAAGCTCCATTTCCATTGCACTGTGTCTGGATCTACAGCGTAGGGGATGGTTTATAAGTGCTTACATTGTAGAAATTGTTCTAGTTTGTTTGCTGCAAGAGTTTTCACGTATTCACGTATGTGTCTTGCTTACTATATTCAGCATTTTTGTGTTTCTACTGTTAGGCATGTTTATGATTTTTTTCCCTTACGCAAGGGTGTTTTCTTGCATTGTAGAACTCGGGTCTGTGGTTGCTCACCGGTGGGGCTTTCCTGCATGTTTTTTTCTCTTTTTAAAAATATGTACTCCTATTACATTGTTTGGTGCGAGTCACATGGATACCGTGACACATACACACATAGATGTATGTGTCTGCAAATGAAATGTTAATGTACATTGTAATTTAAGCCAGTTTTATAGTGGTTGTGTTTTACCACATGCATTTGTGTTCTGGCTTGTAGTACATTTCATTAAGATACTGTTTCTCTCCACTTTTATCCTTCATAGGATTGTACAATGGGTTCTGTTGGGCTCAACATTATACGCACATTGAGGTACACACCGTCAAGAGTCCATTATTTCTGTGTACATGCATGCCATCTGTTTTTTTAGTCTTCCCTACACTGGGATCGCAATGGGTTTCAGTCCCATTTGCTAGCAATGGGTTCTAGTCCCATCTGCTCACTATATACTTGCCTTCTTGGGCTACTTATGGTTCCCATGGCATCTATGCATAGGTGTTAATCCTGTTGCATTAGTTAACCATCTCTATCTTTAGGGACTGGTTATGGGTTCCTACCCATTTAAATTAATAATCTATACCTTACTTATTTTTCGTCTTTTGTTTCTGCCCCATAGTTCTCTTACTTGGGTCGTTTGGGTTTTAGTCCCATCACTACACTGCACTGTGTTTTCTACGTGAATTTGTTTTTACAAGGGCTATCATTTCATGGGTTTTATTCCCGTTCGTAATAGTTTTGACCGCTTTTCCTCTTGGTAGGGGTTGGTCTTTGGTTATAGTCCTCCCATTTTCACATACATTGGTTACGTTTTTACTCTTACAGTATGTCTCATGGGTCCCAGTCCCATTTGACTCAAAGGTATGTCTTCATTTTATCATTACATTGTCAATTTCGCAATGCAATGTTATGTTTATATCATGTTACAATGTTTATTTTTATAATGGTGTAGTGTGAGTGATCTTATTGTATTTTCTTCTCATCTTCCCTGTATTTTCTCCTTGTCATCCATGGATTCTTGTTTCTTGTTGATAGTTTGTTCTTTCCTATCCATCTCTCCCTTATCATAGTGCGTCTTTGGTGTTCCTTCTTCCTCTTCTGGCTACTCTTCCTTCACCACTTTGTGTGTGTCTGGATGTTGTCCAGTGTTTTGTTGTGTTGTGCTATGCGTTGCCTCCTCGCATGCCTGCCTGGCCAGTAGGTGTGTTTTGGGGTAGTGATTGGTGTTTTTTTTTTTAAAAACCTTTATTAGGAAGTATATCAGAATGGTACATTCAGCAGTTCAACAACAAATTTAAACAAACACTTTCTCCTTACTGGTTGTCATTGTTACTAATTGGATCTCCGCCGTTACATCACATCATTGTATCATCATGCTTAGGACTTCATTTCTGTCTTCCCTTCCCACCTCCCTCACTTCCATTGTACCTCCCATCCAGATTAATCACTTTGTGCTCCCCCAACATCCATCCTTTAATGGTATTAAACTGCTTATCCGTGCCAAGTTCACTATACACTGTCCTCTTTGCGCCTCGGCCTCCTTGTGACCTCAAACTCCAATCCCCACCTCGTCCCATGGTTGTTCCTGGGTGTAGACTGCACAACCCATACACTTACATTACATGTGACTATGGGTCACTTTCGGGTTCCTCTGTGGACTGTGGTGGTTAACAAATTGTTCCGCGTGATTCGTTCCATTTCCTCCATATCCTAGACCACTTTCTGGGGCAGCCTCTATGTAAATAGACCGCCCTTTCAGCTACCATCGCTATGTCCATATCATTTTCCCACTGCGTTCGTGTGGGGGCTATGCCAGAACCCCAGTTTCTTGCTATATTCCTTTTTGCAACTGCTAATCCCAGTGTGGCCCAAGTTTGTAGAGCCCGGTTGAGGTCCGTAGGTTTCCAGATGTTAAGGAGGCAACACCCCGCTTCTAGCCGAATCTCGGCCTTGACCACCTCTGAGATCTCAGTTAGTACTCGTTTCCAGTATATTTGTATGACAGGACAGTCAAAGAGGATGAGGTAAAACGTTCCTCTCTGCCCGCACCCTCGTAAATAAACTGAATCAGGGACATGGCCCAGCCTGTGCAGTAGTATTTTGAGCTGGATTAGTTTTAGGCGCGATGGAATGGCCGCCAATGGGTGACGCCAATGCGTTCATCCAGTCTGTGTCATCTATATCTCCTAACTCCACCTCCCACTTGCTGCGGAGTACCACCATAGGGTCTGGGAGATTATTTACTAGTTTGCGATATGTTTGCGAGATAGACTTTTTCCCCAAGTGTTCGGTAAGAAGGCTGTCCTCAAGGGGAGAAGGCTCTACCACCTCGGTGCCGGTCAGAATGGCGCTTTGTAGTGCATGCCTAATTTGCAGATATCGGTATCTCTCTGTGTCTGACATTCCATATTTCTCTTTCAGGGTCGTAAATGATAGGACATTTACCTTAGCCCTTAGCCCATAAGTCCCCTATCTTTGTAATGCCAATAACGTCCCATTGCCTGAACCCCTTAGTGTTAGCTAGCGTGCCCAGGTGGCGTGTGTCCCAGAGTGGTGTGGCCAGTGTAAGTACTCCTTCCTACCCCAATGCCCTTTGTGCTGTGTGCCAGATTTTAACCGTAAGGGCTGTAGTGCCTGTGAGGGTCTGATGCCGTTTATTCGTGTAGAGGGCCTTCATCAGTTGGTCCACTGGCAGTATTTGCCTGTCCAGCCTATAGGCTGGTTCGTTGTGTGTTGTGTGAAGCCCTTGGTTCACCGTTGTTAAATGCGCTGCCCAATAGTATAGTTTAATACTCGGTAGAGCTATACCACCATCATACCAGCTGCAAACTAGCTTGGCATGTGCTATTCGGGCCGGTTTCCCGTCCCATAGCAGCGAGGAGACCTCCGCCTCGATTGCCTTGAAGTAGGAAAGTGGGACCCGGAACGGGGTGTTATGAAGTATGTAAAGAAACCGTGGGAGTGCCAGCATTTTAAAGAGCGCTGCCCTACACAAGAGCGTCAGCGGGAGGGATCTCCAGTGGGAGACATCTGACTTGACCCTCCGTAGGGGTTTCTGTAGGTTTTCATCCATGAACGCAGATTCCTGCGGGGTGACAAATATACCTAAGTATTTAAAGCCTCCTGACACCATTTGTAGCTCACACCCCTGAGGGAGTTGAGGAGACTGCCCACTCAAGACGTACAGCAGTGATTTCGCCCAGTTTATGGTATAGCCCGAGAAGTTGCTATATGCCTCAATTAAGTGCATCAGTTCCAACATCGAGTCTTTGGGTGACATTAGATATATGAGCACGTCATCCGCATAGAGGGATATGCGGTCTTCCCAGCCCTCCCCCATGTGATTCCATGAATTAGCGCATCTGCACGCACTTTTGTTGCCAATGGTTCCAAAATAAGTGCAAATAGAAGCGGAGATAGGGGACACCCTTGACGGGTCCCGCGCCTCAGCGCAAATTCTGTTGAGATATGCCCGTTGGCAATCACTTGGGCCATAGGTGCTGTGTATAGCAGTCTGATCCAACTGCAAAATGTAGGGCCGAAACTCATTTTCTGGATCACTGCAAATAGAAAGGGCCACTCTACCAGGTCAAACGCCATGGTGGCGTCTAAAGAGAGGATGGTGGCATCCTCCCGCAACATCGGGACGTGGTGAAGCACTCTAAAAAGATGCCTGAGGTTAAGGGAGGTGTTTCTTCCTGGCATAAAGCCGGACTGATCCGGGTGGACCAGCGTCACGAGGTGGGGCTGCAGACGGATGGCCAGGAGTTTTGCCAGAACTTTCCCATCTGCTTTCATCAAGGATATCGGGCGGTAGGAGGACACCCGATCCGGGGGTTTACCCGGTTTATGAATGGCCATGATGGTGGCCAATCTTTGATCCGGGGACATTGCACCTTGCGCCAAGCATTCGTTAAACATGGGGAGCATTTGGGGGGTACGTTTTTGGGCTAGCTTTTTGTAGAGTTCCACTGGTAGGCCATTTGGGCCAAGCGCTTTCCCGGTATTAGGGCAGGCAGTGCTTTTCCAATTTCAGCCGTCGTCAAATCGTTCTCTAGTACTTGTGAGTCTTCTACTGAGAGTGCGTTCAATGGAATGTCATCGCGGTACTGCAAGCAGTCCTCCTCCGTGACAACACTCCTAGAGGTGTATATGTTCTCATAGTACGCTGCTAGATCGTCGACTATGTGTGGGGGTTTTGTAATGATTGACCCGTCTTCCTGTGTGAGCTGAGCTATCCATCTGTCTGCTCTATCCTTCCTCTCTATCCAAGCTAGCATTTTCCCAGTTTTATCCCCTAATTCATAAACCCTATGTAATGTACCCCTGTGTCTAGTCCGTGCTGCTTCCTCCACGCATGCCCTGTATTCCTGTGCTGCTAGTTTCAAAGTGTGGGCCGTGTCTTCCGCGGGGCCGAGATCGTGGGCTTACTCTGCCTCATGGACCGTGGACTCCAGCGAATCGTGTTGCTCCCTTTGTTCCTTCTTATACTTAGTTATTGTGGATATAGCTTGCCCTCTAATGACCGTTTTGTATGCCTCCCAAAGAACGGATGGTGATGTTACCGAATCTACATTCTCAACAAAATAGAAGTCTGTGGAAGTTTGTAATGCTTTCGCTATTGTATGATTTTGCTAATAACCCGGGTATATCGGGTACAGTCTTTGTCATCGAGGGAGATGCGTAGTGTATGTAAGTTGGATCGGGAGTGGTCTGAAATACCTTTTGGTAGGTTGTCTATTGCTGTTATTTTCTCTGGGGACACCGATTGTGTCAATGTATGATCTATATGATTGGTGCTTTTACATCTATTCTTTTTCTAGTTGTTTTCACTGTGTATTTTCATCCTTTTCTGTTTTATTTATAGAAGGGAGGATAGGTTTAATTGATCTGTTTCTTCATCTGTTGCTTCCTCTTTTTCTACTCCCACCTTTTCTTTCTGTTCTCTTCTTTGCATCGTTAATTCCAATTTTTCTTTTCTCATTCATGGTGCTCCCTTTTCTGTTTCCATCATACTTCTTTTTGTAACATAGGAAATGGGGATATGTAGTATCCTAGTACTGTGCCTATGTTTATGTATGCCATTTTCTACAACATGCTCAGCCAGTGGAACGTTACTGTGATGAAGTATTATGGAATGTTGGGAGTATGTGATGAGATGCCACAGTTGAGAATGGGCTGAGAAGCATGCTGGCTGCACCAGTTGGGGCTAGTTCAGGACTTGTACTAGATGTATCTATCTTATCTACAAGTCCTCTAACCAACTACAATAAATCATCTAAACTACATCAACCTGGGTGGACTTGATTACTACACTCTTCATTTTATACTACACCCTTGGTCGCATCACAATAGATGGCTTTGAAAAATGTGATGGTCTTTAGAGGCTCATTAAAGACAGCAGAGATTACATAGGCATTTTCTAATGAGGTTCTATAGTTGGATAGTGATAAAATATTCATCACCCATGATGGAGCAAGGTTCATACGTAAAGAAACTTGCTTGCGTTCAATCCTCTCAGAATAGCATGTAACTTATTAATCAACATTGTTTTGTGAGTACTAATATTTGCATTTCATTTCATTTTAGTATCAAGGGGAAGCTTGACTATGTGCTTTTATTAACAGTAACTTGAATGTCCTAATATGGGCGTCGAAAACGCAGGAACCTTTCTGCGCAAGCTTCTGCTACATCTACGTAGTGTGACGTATCTATGCTTTTGGTGAAAATTCTTTGCAGCTGCACACTAGTGCCAACACTGGCTGCTTCATGCTTCACAAACTAATGCACATGCTCCTGCTCGAACTAAACTTTGTATGTCCTGCTTAACTACTACTGATATAGTTAAAATAAAGTAATGGTGTTAGAGCAGAAATAAATGGTATACTGTGCATTCATTTATTTTAGTATTCTAACATGTCTCTCTTTGACTTTATTATTAGCTCGTATTTGGGCCTGAAGGGTGTTGCAAACTCCATTTTGAAAAGGCTGCGTCTGCGCACATGTTAACAGAAAGCCTTGAAGCACTGTCATTGAACTGCAGCCAAAGATCTGTCTTACCCCCACTTTTCCTGGGAACCTGATCGTGTGACCCTGAGAGAGGAAGAAAAACTGACTGAATTAAATACATTGTATGTGAATTAAAACTAATATTGCTGGGCGGAATAAAAATCATGGGAAAATAAATTATGGGCGGGAACATTGATCAATTACATCAAATTGAGATGATCTCATACTGGTATGATATGATGACCTCTCCTCGCCTTTCTGACTAATCAAATTAAGGTAATACACATATTCGCAACATTGGGGGGTGGTACATGCCCTGGAAAATTGTATAACTAAAGTATCTTTAGTTAGTTAGATGGGCCGACTTGTCACAGACCTGTCACTGACTCAACGTATGCTGGAGAAGAATCGTGGATGCGGCAGACCTCAGAGGGCTGGTTGAGCAATCTGAAAGTAGAATCGGGAAATTGCTGAGGGAGAAGACTCTGTCACTCAAAAGAGAACGAGTGTAGCACGAGTGTAGCTGCAGAGAGGGGTGTGACGCTGGTGTTGCACTTAGCGGAGGTTACCTGTCCTGTCTTGCACCTGTCCTGTTGGCACCTGATAAGTTGGGAGCCCTTTCTTGTCCCGTCCCGTGGCCAGGGTTGGTCTTTGCACCATTCTAGGTAAATATATTCTTTGTGATATGTCTTTGTACCGTTTCTCTTTTTCACCCTTCCCAGGTACCAATGTTTAAAAGTAATTTCATGAAATCTCTAAAGATTTTTGCTTTGATCATTATTTTTCTACTTGAAAAGTCTTTGACCACTCTTATTTGGAACTTGGCTCACAAAATATTGCACAGACAAAGTGTTTGAATCTTTCCCGAGTCTGTGGCTATTTTCATGAAAGGTGGTAAATGTTATTCTCTACCTATTATTGTAACTCCTTTGATCCATTAGACTTAGGACTTAAAGCATAAGTGACAAGGATTTGGTAAGTCATGGTGTACAGATATAAGTCCTAAGGTGAATAAATCTCTGATAGGCAGGTAGAATAATTGGATTACTGGTTCAAAGTGTGAATGTTTATGGGCTCAGATGAGTATGGTAAACTGAGCCGGTAGACCTGCGCCATCACCCACAGTCCTACTCTTCCTTGTAAGTCTCTTCTTCTGTGTGTTTGTTTTGATAAAGGTTTTGCTTATAAAGGTGACAAATGATTTTTGAGCGAGGTGGCCGTATGCATCTGAAGGCCAGTTAATATCTGAGACTCCGGGCTGCTGTTGCATCTCATGAAGCAAGAACGCAAAACGAATTAGAGGACCAGATGTAATGAAGGGTGTTTATCGCCAATATGAGCTCTGTCTGTTGTTTATTTATCTGCTAACGCGTCAAAACGCGGAAGGTATTCGTTTTCACCATTTTCCCAACATTAGATGTCATGTCCTCATACAGATAGAAACGTTTCAAGTTGCTGTATTTTGCAGGAAAAAAATTGATTACTAAAAACTATTTCTGTCTTATCTCTCTCCAACTGGAAATATAGCTATTCTTAGGCGCATTCACTACTGTAGGCAAAATTAAATTAAAATGACTTTATACAATACGATCAGTGAAATAAAATCTAGAACGTGTTTCTAGTATGTTTTTGCACTCACAGCCAGGAATCTAAGGCAGGGCTTCAGGGCGTCACTACTACTGCTGTTATTTTATAGAGTGCTTTTTTGTCTTAACAGTCCAGAAACAACATTGTTTGATGAGTTGCTTTGAGGTCTTTTCACAAAGCTCCTGTTGCTAAGGAAACGGTCATCTTTCCTTCCAGGTGTGATGAAATCTGAGTCATTAAACTGTCTGACTTTCAATCGATGACTATCTAGGCATAACGGGGAAACTAATAGATAATATGCCTTGTGTGATAAATACATGTACAATGCTAAAGCACAGTGATCATTTTGATAGACCAAAATTATAACCTGAAAGTGTGTGTTTATGGTTGTAGATGTTCTGCATGACAGTATTAAACACTGCTTAAGGTAGGATAGGATACGCATGACTAGAGGATTTATTTTGATACATGACAATGTTTCCTAATTAGTAGCAAACTATTGTTCTGGACGCATTCAAGCTGAGCCTATGTTTACCTGTCTGCTGGCTCGACAAACCTTTAGGTTATGCGTACTGTCGGAAGATAAAACAAGCATTAATAAAAGTCAGTGGGCCTCATTTATGAGGCTGTGCATCACTTTTACGCAACTGGTGCGTCACTTTTTGTGACGCACCAGTGGTGTAAAAAATACGCCTTGTTGTGCCATATTTACAAACTGACTCATTTAGGTAAATGCGTCACTTTGTAAACCCCTGCGCACTTTATACCTGCGCCAGGTATAATGTATGCAGGGGGGCATTCTGAAGCAGGAAAAGGTCAAAGATGTGACACAGTGAAATCTATAAGATTTCACTGCGCCAGTTCTAGGACGCAAATGCGCCAATTTCTTACACCTGCCTCACAGCAGGCGTAAGACTGACGCAGGCCCTTTCACATGGGGCTTGCCCCGTGTGAAAGGACACATTGCTGGAGTTTTGTCACTTTTGTGACACACTCCTGCAATGCGCCACTTTTGCGCCTACAAATACGTCAGAAATACTGACGTATCTGTAACTCCTTGCGACATGATGCGTCATACTGTAAATATGATGCATCATTAGGGTCGCTGGGAGGGCGCAGTAAAAAGTGCTGCATCGCTGTTTTCATGCAGCGATGCGTCACTTTTCATAAATGAGGAACAATATGTCTAGCATTTAACGTGTAAAACATTTGAATCAAGCATTTGCAGATTATACCATAAAGCCAGCATTAATATCTTTGCAAATGCTCGGAAAAATAGCAAAAAAACAGCACTTTTGTCTAGAATGCATACAGGAGAAAAAGAATGTGAGAAACAGTGTAGTTATTGAATGCAGTATTGAGACGTTGAACAGTCCTTCATACATTCGAATTGAAGCATTGCCTAAAAGATGAAATAATACACGAAACAGCCAACAGCATGAGACAGTAGCTCATACAAGCCTTGTGGGTGCAGCCAAAGTGCACTATTTATATTTGTTAAGGAATTAATAATAATGAATGCTCAAAATGTTCTGTTTTTACTGGTTTAAAAAGAAAATACAGACACGTGTTGGTCAACAACTACCTTTTAAACTCTTTGCTACCTCCTGAAATACATAGATATGTAAATGCCCAGGAATCTATAATGAGATGTCCATACCTCATATAAAGAAAACGGGGGTTGGGAGCACACTGCCTCACAGTCCCAGCACATTTCAACCCTTTGCATCCTGGTAAATGCAGTACACAGTTCAAACTTACTTCAAAATAAGCTGGAGTTTTTCACCAAAGTTGGTGCAGAGATTGCTGTATATCTCTAGACACGTGTTTCTGGTTTGAGCCCTTTATCAGTTGAGAGCAGCAGTTTTAGAGAGCAAAGAAAAATCATCTTGGGTTGCTGGAAATGCTGCCAAGTTCCTCTTAGGTCACAGTACCACTCACAGGCACACAGGTGCATCTCCAAAGCTTGTCAGCTTGCTGGCTCAAGAGAGTCCTTTTAAACAGAATGGGGTTGGGAACACACTGCCTCACAGTCCCAGCACAGTTCGCCCCTTTGCATCCTGGTAAATGCAGTACACAGTTCAAGCTTACTTCAAAATTAGCTGGAGTTTTTCACCAAAGTTGGTGCAGACTTTGCTGTATATCTCTAGACATGTGTTTCTGGGTTGAGCCCTTCATCAGCAGAGAGTAGCAGTTTTAGAGAGCAAAGAAAAATCATCTGGTGTTGCTGGAAATGTTGCCAAGTTCCTCTCAGGTCACAGTACCACTCACAGGCACACAGGTACATCTCCAAATCTCGTCAGCTTGCTGGCCCAAGGGAGCCTTTTAAACAGAATGGGGGTTGGGAGCACACTGCCTCACACTCCCAGCACAGTCCGCCCTTTTGCATCCCGGTAAAAGCAGTACATAGTTCAAACTTACTACAAAATTAGCTGGAGATTTTCACCAAAGTTGGTGCAGACATTGCTGTATATCTCTAGACATGTGTTTCTGGGTTGAGCCCTTAATCAGTAGAGAGCAGCAGTTTTAGAGAGCAAGGAAAAATCATCTGGGGTTGATGGAAATGCTGCCAAGTTCCTCTCAGGTCACACTACCACTCACAGGCAAACCGGTGCATCTCCAAAGCTCGTCAGCTTGCTGGCTCAAGGGATCATTTTAAACCAAATGGGGGTTGGGAGCACACTGCCTCACAGTCCCAGCACAGTTCTCCACTTTGCATCCTGGTAAATGCAGTATATAGTTCAAACTTACTTTAAAATTAGCTGGGGTTTTTCACCACAGTCGGTGCAGACATTGCTGTATATCTCTAGACACCTGTGTGCCTGTGAGTGGTACTGTGACCTGAGAGGAACTTGGCACCATTTCCAGCAACCCCAGATGATTTTTCGATGCTCTCTAAAACTGCTTGTCTCTACTGATGAAGGGCTCAACCCAGAAACATGTGTCTTGAGATATACAGCAACATCTGCACCCACTTTGGTGAAAAACTCCAGCTAATTGTGAAGTAAGTTTGAAATGTGTACTACATTTACCAGGATGCAAAGGGGCGAACTGTGCTGGGACTGTGAGGCAGTGTGCTCCCAACCCCCATTCCATATCTCATATAACATGACCAAGCTTGCCTTGAAAATGATGATGTGTCTTCTGAGGTGGAACCTATAGGCTGAAATGAGAATGGAAGACATAGATAGTTGCCTCGGTGAACTATTGGAGAGTGGTCAGGGCATTGATTGGCTTTCTTGTAGACATATTTGCTCAAATGTTTCAGAAAATTATAGCAGAGAATTTGGAGTTTGAAAGGGCCCATTTAATCAGACCTAACAGATTTTCACAGAATGGCTACGATTGCCCATCACTGTGTGCCTCCTGTGTGATCAACATAAAAAAATGCTTGTCCACGAAAGAACATCAAGAACAGCCTTTTCATACAGGGAAGGGGGGGGTAGTAACTCTATATACACTTCTGCTGATTACTACTTGTAAACTAAAATTCAACAGAGGAAGGTCAGGCACTCTATTTAGACGGTGGAAGAGAAACATCAGATATGGACTAATTCAACCAGCAATAATGGTCATCATTCATGAGTTGAAAAGTAAGAAAAATTCTGAAACTGAGGCATTGAAAACTTGCTTGATCTTTCAGACAAGCTACATTTCATCACTACTGAGGCCTTCCGTGATGTCTCGCTTGTAACCCTGGCCTATCAACACCACTGACCAAGTGTGAACTAGCACATTGAAACCATCTCAGTCTCGCTTAGCTCACAGTCAACAGAGTCAGTTTGCATCAGGAGATGGAAACACTGACCCAAGAGAGAGACTAATCCATCCACATCTCCCTAGAAAGAGGTCCCAGAACCCCAACCAAGAAAACTGGTCCTTTTTCTCTTGGATGCTTGTTAGATCTAGCATCCTTGGTATGGACTTCCCCTAACCTTTTGGTTTGTCTTCAGACCTTCTGTCTTTGCTGACTGTGTTTATGCTGGACTTAGGACTCTGATTTCTATACCCCAGGGAACCAGGGCTAAAGTGCTTGTGCTCTGTCCTTTAAAGCATAGTAGGATTGGTCAATTAGTATATTTAATTTACCTGTAAGTCACTAGTAAAGTGTCACTACCTGTACCAATGGCCTGTGAGTTAAAGGCTACTAGTGGGCCTGCAGCACTCATTGTGCAGGCCACTTAAGTAACCCGTTTAACAATGCCGCAGGCCCGTTATTGCACTTTGAGTGTCTCAAGTTTTAAACTGCTATTTAGACCCGGCAAAATAAACCTTTTGCTAGGCCCAAGCATTGCATTTTAATGCATATACATCACCCCTAGGTTAGGTCCTGGACAGCCCAGAGGTAGGGGTGCAGTGTATTTCAAAAATTGGACATGTGCATTTAAGTTTTAAATGTCCTGGTTGTGAAAAACTCCTAAAGTCATGTTTTAATACTGCAAGGCCTACCTCTCCCATATGATAACATTTGAGTTACCTTATTACATTTTAAAAGTTTAATTTTCAAATAGGAAGAGGTAACTAGTTCATGTTTGGTGTTTTTGAAATTGTAATGAAAATACATTGCTTATGTTAAAATCAGATTTTGAGTTGCAATTTTTAAAATTCCACTTTAAGAAAGTTGTCTTTTCCTGACTTAGCTGTTTGGTACTTGCAGCCTGTCCCTGGGTTACATGAATCACTGTAGTTGACAGTTGGGCTTAGTGTATTCCTCCTAGAAAAAAACACACAATCAGAAAGTAAGGTGTGACTGGATGGACAATCACTGGCAGGATGGGAAGGAGGAGCCGAGACCAGCCCCATTTACAATTGAATAGGCTGTGTCTTGTCTCCATACCCCCTGTAGTTAGTGTGGAGCAAGGAAAGCAGGGCACCTGTGCACTTCAAAGGTCAGGCTTCTAGAAGCTTCTCTCTACTTCAATCCCATAACTGGGTATGAATTAACCGTGGGTGGAGAACTCCGCTCTGCCTGCAGAGTGTGCAAATATTTGCCTTCTCTGCATTCCACAGGGATAGTGGAAAAGGCAAATCTCTGCACACTCTGCAGCGGAGCTGAGTGGCCACCCCCCGCCTCCACCCCCCATTAACAATTAATTTCACATTAAGCAAAATAAAATTAAAAAACAACTACCTGTACAGCGGCATCCCCAGGCTGCCCTCCTTATCTTACTAAACATCTCTGGGTAATATTCGAGAAAACTGTGCATGCACAAGCAATCAAGCATGTGCATTTCCTGAGAGAAATGCACATGCACGGTCGTGCGCTCATGTGCAGTTTTCTCAAGGATTATCCAGATGGCGAGGAAGAGGAGGAGGGACGGCCAGAGATGCCACGGTACAGGTAAGTGGTTTTTAATTTAATTTTAATTAATGTACAATTCATTTTTTTCGTAGACCTCCGCATAGCCCCACTACACCCACTGCACCCAGGGTTAGTACGAATAATGGACCTCAGACACCAACTCTTCAGTGCACTCCTGGACTTGGGGATACTCTGCCAGGAAGAAGGACTACTGTGCTGCTAAAAGGATGATCACCCTGCTGGACTGCAACTCTAAGGACAGCTGCACTGCTGTGCTAATCTGCTGCCCTCTGTGATGGGTGAGAAGGACTGGATCTGCATCTCTGGAAACTTCAACCCCAGAGTGACTTCAAAGACTTGTTGGCTGGCATCCTGACCTGAAGCCTTTGGGACACAAGAGGCTTCCAACAACCTTGCACTTGCACCAGGACTGTGCCATTTGTGAATCTACCCTGCTCAGTGGTGCTGCCCCAGTCCTGAACCCTTGGAATTGGGCTTAAGGTGCTTTACCAGGCACATTAATCCAGCAGAACTGACACATCTAAGCTGCTCCACAGCTCAAACCGAAGCAGATCCAGCACATCACCACTGCTGCATGCATTGGACCTGCGACAAAACCCACTTCTCATCACAGCCTCTCAAAACCGCTGCTGCATGACACATCCTCAGCCTGGCCACATACATCCCTCTTTGAGAGCAGCCTCAGCAACAAAACCAGACCCTGCATCGCTACCTCAAAGCTCCTTGAAACCAACGCATTGTCTCAACAGTGTGACGCATCACCGACACAGGACTTCGCATCACAGCCCTCACTGACGGGATACTCAACATCACACAAAACCTTGCACAGCAGCCTCACCACATCTCAGAACCGATGTATCACTTAGGCTGTGCAATGCATCTTCAAAGCGGACCCCCCAACGCTCCTCAAACCAGCATTTAAGCTTCTTTGTTCAGCTGGCCTAACTGGAACTCTGTAGCTGGCCCACACTATATTGTGATCTGCCTGAACTTGTCACCTTGTCCTGGTCTCACTTTAGCAGATATACGGAGTTGGTGCTTTGTACTTTTTGGCTCTATTTTAACCAAATTCTTTAAAACTGCAGGTATGGGAGCTATTAATTTGATTTCTGTCATTTTGGTCATGTTTTATTTATTAAAAAGAACTCTATGTTTCTATCTTGGGATCCTTTTTGTGTGGTGTTTTTCACTTTATACCTGTTTAAGTGTTTCACAAATAATTTACACAATGCCTCTATGTTGAGCCTGACTGCTCTGTGCCAAGCTACCAGAGGGTTCAGTACAGTTTAATTTAAGGTTGGCTTCTGCCTCACGCAGAAAGGGAGAATAGATTCGGCTCCACCAGGACTCTTATCCCAGTCAACAAAAACAACTTTTATTACAATATTCTACTGGCCTTCAGACTTATCAGAATCTTTGTTGTCCTCTCTTTTCTGCTACAAGACCAACCCCTTTAGGTCTCCTTAGTAACATCTACCTTTGCTGGTATCATGCAACCAGTGGTACGACACTGGATATTCGGATATGGAGTCCTGGGTCAACCTTTCAATTGTTATCTCTTGGTCTTAGCCAGGCTCACATGACACAACGTTTTTGTTTAACAACAAATGTTGTATTCATTGTACAAGGTACAAAATGGACGGAGTCCAACAGAGACATTACATACATTGTATACGGCATACAGTACCTAGTTACAGTATACAAACACCAAATGATCTGCAGAACAGCAGACCAGAAGTATAACATATGACACAGAGCACACCCAGAGAATTTCAAATGTATATTATTGACAAATACCTTACCATAAGAAGTCAAAGTCTTCATAATATACAAGTGAGTGTTTGACCACCAATTGTTCAATAGTATCATGTGAATCTGCTTGCGACATTGGGGGCAAATGAATACCTCTGTATGTGGCCCAACAGGCCCTGATTTTCCGGTGCTTCTGTGGGCAACCTCTTGCCCGAACTACAATTTCCGTGAACATACACCTGCCCATTACCTTTTTCCAACCTGCAAAACTGGGTGGAAACGTAGCTTTACAATGCTGTGCGATATCCCTCATGGCTAGGGTAAGATTCAGGAACAAGAGGTGCTGCTTGTAGCGGTTCCCCCTGATGTCATGCGTGCTATGAAGGAGCACCAATCTGGGGTCGAGCGGGATGATCCATGCCAAAACCTGACCTGGGGAAGACGTCACCCAAGTCCAGAACTGCTGAATCACTGTACAACTACACACAGTATGAAGAAAGAAAACTTCATCACTACTGCAGCGAAGACATTAAGGAGACTGAATAACACCCATTTTCCGAAGTATACAACAAGTGTAATACAACCGGTGGAGGTACTTGAACTGAATAAGTCGATAAAGTGAAGACACCACGGCATACCGAGGACTAGCCAAAGCCTCTGTCCAATCATCATCAGTGAGGGTCTGCAGATCGGCCTCCCATGCCACTCTGGTTATGTGGATGATGGTGTTAGTGTGAGTATTGAGCGTTTGATATATTTGTTTATTTTGTGAGCCTCAATGTCCCCCATCAGCAGGCGTCCTTCCAGTGGGTGAAATTTTGGTAGAGCCTCCAAATTATGGATATAGGGGTCTAAGCCATGTCATACTTGCAAATACCGATGAAACTGAGATTTCTGTAAGTTGTAGTATGTTTGCAACCGCTGAAAGGACTTAATGGTAGTGCCCTGCATAACATCCCCAAGCATAGAGATCCCAACAAGGTCCCAGTTATGGAATCCATCCAGGGCGGAAACGGGTCGTAGATATGTGCCTTGCCGGAGGGGAGTGAAACCTGTCAATCTTCCCCACCAACCCATGGATTTAACTGTGCGTCTCCAAATTTGCATAACTTTCCTGCAAGATGGAGGTAGTGTTTAAGGGGATGGGTTGCTGTACAGGAGGTGTAACAAGGGAGTGATGGCCATGGCCTCATGTTCAACCGTGTAAGCTGGATCTGACCGAGACCCAGACCACCATTCATTAATCACCAGAAGGTGAGAGGCGGAGTAATATGCATTGATGTCGGCTGCTGTGATACCGCCACATTATGTAGATTGTGCGTATGTACGGAGTACAACAGGGATCGCTCCCCCCAACCATAGGGGTCGGTTCAAAATTGCATTGAGTTGAGTAAACCATGAAGGAGGATGATTATAATGAAAATTCTGTAGTCTACATAGCAGACATGTAAGGACACCATCTTAAAGATAGCTGATCGACCATATACAGATAAAGGCAGCTGTGACCAAACCATTGTCCCATTGCGGGCAACTGTGAGTAGTGGGGAAATATTCTGCACTCATGAGATCGTAGAGCATGGTGATATAAAGACCCCTAAGTACTTAAAACCTTCGGTAGCAATAGATAGTTGTGAAGCCCAAGCCTGGCTACTCCGATTACAATATATAGGGAAAAGTGTGGATTTGGATGGGTTTGTGCTCAACCCAGTGGTTTCACCAAAGATTCACAGCATCAGGAGGAAACGAGGCCCGAGAACCATGGGTCTGTCATAAAGAGAGTGCATCATCGGGGTAAAGATCAATTCTGCCAGTATATTCTTGCGTCCAGTCAAATCACTGGGTCCTGATGTACCCACATCACCAGGGGCTCTATAGCTATGGCAAACAGGAGTGGGGACAGGGGGCATCCCAGTCTTGTGCCCCGGCGAATGGGAAAGGGGACCGATAAAAATCCTGCCATATAGACAGTTGCAGAAAGATCAGTATATAACAGCTAAGTATATGCCTTGAACCTTGGTCCCAGGTTTATGGCATGAAGGAGTTTAAAGTGGTAGATCCAACTCAGTGAGTCAAATGCCTTATCTATGTCAGCTAGCAGAACTGCTGCTGGGCGACCAAGTGTATGAGCTCCGGCAATGGCGTATTGGACATGTCTGACTTGGTAGCCACCCCAGACAATGAGCACAGACAGTCAGTGATTACGGGCTTAGCCTCGTCCGTGCCCAGAACTGGACCTTCCCTGATGGTTTATTGAATGCCGTGAAGAGCCGTGAGTTTGGATTTTTCATATAACAGTGGCCCGCTCCACCGCACACCTCATCGGCCCCGGAGAGCCCCTGCACTACAGTTTTGTGGTGCAAAATGAAGGCCAGGGTTCCGCTCCAGAGGAGTACTCCCATATGGGGCCTGGTTCTCTTCAATTTGCCGCAGTCTTCCATGGGACACCAGCCGGTATGTGGACGTTGGTGCCAACAACGCAGCTCCTACACCAACAGGTGTGCAGTCCGGTGGCTCCCTGCACTACACCTTCAAGGGTATGGGGTGGGGGAAGGGGACCCCTGTCAGCAGGTCACCCCGGAAAAGCTGGGAAAAGGGGGTAGCTTCCATTCGCACCTATCAGTAGGACCCGAAGGGTGCCAGGGTCCCACCGTGATGCAGGCTTCTTGGTGTCAGCGATCACCTGCTACGCAAGCCCCAGGGCGTCCCCACAGAGCAATGTCAAGCCCAAGCCTCCACCACCGGATGCACGGCCGCCGCGCAGCAGTCTGACTGCAGCGTTGTGATACTACACTGCTTAGGTGAGCTCAGGCTCCCACAACCCGCATTACTTCAATGCGCGGCCTCCACACTGGCTACCTCCTCCTACTCTCGGGTCTGCAAACAGAGACAATATGTCAGCAGAAACCAATCCTGTGGTGTACGGCGCTGTCGGGCTTAGGCAAGCAGAGCTCAGCTAGGGCACGTCCGCCATGCTCAGCTTCCAACCACGCCCCTGACACAACATTTTGATGATCCATGTCAATTACTGTATTGTGGCTATATTTGACCTGCACGCCACTTTACACGTCCTATAGATTGAAATGTTTCCTTATGATGTTTCCCCATGGGTCTTTTTTCTAACAACTCTCCAGTTGTGACATTCACATGCATCAATTCGATCCATATTAGCATTATGAGTCCCCCAGTGACGGCACCCCATTTTCTTCTCTAGACCATGTATCATGCCTCACTTTGGTGCATCCTCACATTACACAAGTGAAGCTCCCAGTCAAAAATCAACATCCCTTCGTACTGGTCACTTGGCCCTCAAAGGGGTCTTCACATTACTTACTCCAGTCTTACACTGAAGATGTTTTTATTTTCAACTGTGTGTGTTCACTCTTTACTTTCCTCTTGGAGCCTGTCTTTCCTGGGTACTTATCTGACCCTGACTTCTGACCTAGACTCTCAAACATATTTCAGCTGACATATCTGAGTACATACCATCCTCCTATAAACACACTCTACCTATCACCTCATTTGGCTTGATTGTGTTGAGTCACTGGATCCTCACACCACCAACTGAAATATCAGACCACCGATGCTCAATAGTTTAAAGTTAGTGGTGTATCCTTCTTCCTTAAATGCAAAGGATTCTGAATTATTGCAACACAAAGACCCCAACATTGAATGTCTGCAGTAGACCCACCTGTATGAAGTGGAGTTATTGAAACTGATGCGTGGTTGTTAGCATCAGTCTTACATAAAATGATCTGGGTGAACAGGCCTTATCTGATAATGTCCCCAAGAAATTTGGGATTCCATCCTTAGAATCAAGTCAGAGTTTCTAAGTCATATGGTTTTAATGAGATGGTCAGACCTGCAAGTACGAAATACCTTTTTAAAGCTGAGGGTTTTTGAGAGATTGGGTGTTGAGTAAGCACCACATTCTAATAAGGTGCACTCCTTCTCTAAGTTGTCTAGTCTGATGGGTGAATCTTGTGATTGTTTGGTGATTGGAACTTTTCCTTTGACCTTGACCTTCAGGAATTACAGGATTTGTTCAAAGATATTGATTTGGTAGACATTTCGGTGTCTTTTACTTCTGCTAAGAGGGACTATACCTTTCTTATCTTTCCACATGACACAATGTTCTTTATAGACTATTTCCTAATTATTTTGCTCCTTATAACCAGGGTGATGCATAGTCACATTCTGGAGGACTGAGTGACTGACCATTGTCCTATACAGCAGGGTTGGTACCTGGGTCGCACTGTGCCCCTACCCACACATTGGTGCATATGTGATGTGACCTATCTATCTCCCCTAGACTTGGAGAGTCCTCAGTTTTCTTGTTGATACTTATAGAGAAGACAAGAGTTGCAAGCCTATTGAGTGACAAGTGGAAAGAGGGAAATTGATGCTCGTCGACCACTCTTCATCAAGTAATAGCAATAAACAGAGAAAAAGGAATCTCCAATTAATGTTCATAGGAGTGGTAAATAGAGATTTTGAACAAAAAAGAGAGAAAACACACTGGAGTTGATATCACATCTTTCATGCATTTTAGGTGACTTGAGAGATCTTTAAAGGAACAGCACACAATATGGTACATCAAGTCTCACTACAAAAACAGAGGCAGACAGTATGAGTTATTGGAGTGGTGGCAATATGTAACAATTCCCAACACTTTTTGCTTTTACCGGGTGTTCTGTAAGGGGAAGTTAATATTGAACCTAGGATGTACACGGTAACCTTTCCTGGACAAGGAAGCACCAGGAGAAGTGATGGCAACAACCAATATTTTGGGTATGACCTTCCAAATAAGACTGCAGCAACTTGTTTCAGGTCCTACATAAGTAGAAAAGTTGACGATGTCCCAACTTTGTTAAAGTCCTGGAAAAGTTCCTCCTTGTGAGGCTTGCAGACCCTAGCTTATCTAGGCAATGTGCCTCTATCTAGCCACATCTCCTAACGGGTCCAGTCCTCTCTGGCCAGCTGAACTGTATTAGAGTCAGGAGTCCTTCCACTTTTTTGCAAGAGCCCAGCTGCCACCAGATAGGACTTTCTTCAACTCCTTAGTCACTACCCTTTTCATGCAAGTTATCGTCCCATGTGACGGGGAAAACTGGTTCTCTCCCCTTCGGTAACTGAAACCTGACTGTATAGGAGGGCCTAAGGAATAAAAAGGAGATGCCATCTTTGGCATCTCTGCAGTCAGAATAGATAGGGCTACAGCTGTCCTGTATTCTTCCAACTGTTCCTCTCCACCCCCAGTAAGTTAATCCGTTCTAAGTGGGCCACAGTTAACAAGTATTTGCTCTTTCGGGGATGTGAGGTTAGCTATTGTCCTTTCAGAAGGATATGTAACCTATCACTAGAGGTTTACAGA
Source organism: Lissotriton vulgaris (assembly GCF_964263255.1). NCBI lineage: Eukaryota > Metazoa > Chordata > Amphibia > Caudata > Salamandridae > Lissotriton > Lissotriton vulgaris. Next base: position 298,989,824 of record NC_141691.1, on the reverse strand, counting down.
GTGGCAGATCTGGATTTATCTCAGCTCTGACTCAGGCAGCCTAACGTAAGTTTTTGAGAGGTTCTGTTACATTTAATTTAAACAAGTTAATTGATTTTATCATTATTTTTTTAATTAAATAGGAAAAGTGTTCGAAGAATTTTCCTAGCTTTTTCTTAAATGGGGATAGGAAATATATATGTTTATCCCATTTAGCCCTATTCAATAAAGTCTAGCAAGGCCTATATTGCTTTTGGATTTTATATAACTGTGAGGACACACCAATACTAATATGTAGTGTACCCTATTTGTATATATTAACATCCTGCCCTGTGGATTTCCAAAGTGGTGACAATTATTAGGATGACTAATGCATATATAATATGGACTTTTCCAAATTTGTATTGCCATGTGTCACTCTAGTGCTTTTAATCTAAAGCCTAGCCAAAGCACAGTAGTGTTCCTGGCAGACATATATTTTTATTATATATTTGAGTGGTATAAATACACAGTTCCGTCCACATATGAGATGTAATTTTCCATGCCAATGGTGTATACTAGGCAACATTTACAAAGGTATTATGTGGAAGTCAAATGGGCCAAACAGGGTAAAAAAAATATCATTATTATCTGTTAAGGGCCAGAGGACATGCACTGTGCTGCTGGTTAACAGTGTCCAAGGTAGAGAGTCCTAATAGAAAAAAAGAGCTTAAAAAAGCCAAAAACTTTGAAGCGACCATGGTCAAAGGCAATTTACTACACACGTCCTTGCATTACCTACACTCACTGATGACAGTAGGGCTCTAATGAGGCATCAATTATTGAGGAAGATATTTTTGAGATGTCTATTTCAGATCTAATCATTGGATGTCACCCAGTTAAGATTGCATTTTGGATGAATTCTGTAACACTCTAGCACTATGATATTACTCTATCTATACAATGCATTTGACGAAGCAGACCTGACAGGTACTCATGGGTCAATATCTCATAAGGCCACCATTACAATAAGATCCAAGTAATGGAAAGATCTATGGGTCTGTTACCATCTGATTTCATTGATTAACATATACATTTATAGTATAGCAAAATAAATTGGCAACCATGATGAGTAGGGTCAAAACGTCCCTAGTCCCCAAACAGACAGTTTGGGTTTGTAATGGGTCAACCATCCAGGATTCCCCTCAGGACTCTATTGTATACTCTATGACATCCCTGGTCCCTCTAGAAGGAAGAATTGGCCATGTCTTCACACATCGAATAGGCTTTGACTAAGTTGAGTGGCATTACCTTTCCCAGACTGTTGATAGGGTCAACCAGCAGCTTTTGGCAATTTTAGTGGCTTCCTGTCCAGACCTATTAACATACAAATAGGAACCCATCAAGAGTGCCCCATCACCTCTTCTATTTCTATCGGCATTGTCAGCCACTATCTGCTTACTGGAATAGATTCAGAGAATCGACACACAGGCAAGCCAAATTAAAGTGTTTTTATATATTGATATCATTTTACTTTGACGGCCCCTGAGTCCTCAAGTTCCATGGCCATATCTCTGATCCACTCCTTCTCCAAGTTCTCAAGATTAAGTGGGGAAATATGAGGTGCTAACATTGACCCTGTTACCACCATGGATAGTCTCTGTGTCTTCGACATGGATGGATCCACAGGAAACTCACTTACCGTTTACATCCAAATTAACAAAAGCATTACTACAAGAGCAGAATATAATCTGATACGCCTGATTCCCATTACTAAATAGGATTTTGACAGGTGGTTGGAAGTTAAGCATAAATAACAGCATTTAAATATATGGTATGCCACACTCATAAGTATGCCTTAAAGGATGCAACAGGCATAGTTTTCCAGGCATATATTACTGTTGAATGTTGGTGAATAAGGATAAATTATACATCATCAGATGTGAGGAATGTCATTAAGATTCCTACTGTGAATTAGTTTGTAAGAGAGCAATCAAAGTGAAATTTATATTTATGTGTCTGGTTGTGATATGGACCAACATTTCCCAGACTTATTTTAAGAGACCAAACCAACATTCAGATGTGTTCTTTAATATTAGTAATACATAGTAACTCAATGACAAGAATTCGACAACCTACTGAAAATATGTTTTTGCCACATCCATCATGCCCTCCATGGTGATCATATGCCAAAGTTTTGAAATACACAGATCCTAGTTATTCCTTAGCATTGTGACTAGGTATTAAATAAAGTTGAAGTAGAGTGCTCAGGTTTGACCATTAGAAAGAAATGTAATCCACTCAGAGTTGTGGAATATAGTGCATCAGAATAGTGAATGAAATACAGGAATGAGTGTGGAAACTCAATTGCCCAATCTTATCTAGCATTTTGTGTCTTTGCAAAACTGAAATCTAGGAGTGCCTTATAAATTCACAGCAAGAAATTAAATGAGAACCTTTCATACTGTGGAGAAGTATGGCTCAATCGTTAGAGCGGCAGACCCTGGTGCAGAGATCTAGCCTGGGACCAGGGTTCAATTCCCCGCTTCGGCGGGTCTTGTGCTCAAAATTCCACCGACCTGATAATTCTCGCCTCGGTGCCTATTCCAATAATGGAGTCCCACTCTGCAACTCTAGGCAATAGCTTGCTTAATCCTCACAATGGCCCCCACAATGTTAAGTATGCCTGGCCTCCACCTTGGGGGTGCTCAGGAGTGGACGCCTCACAGGGAAAGCCAGGATGGGTTCCACAGCGGTATTCGTATAAGCACCTTGAGACTCTTGCGGGTGAGTAGTGTGCTATACAAGTATCAATTTACATTTACATTTTACATAATGGAAATGTGCAGAGCTCTCATGAGGTTTTTCCAAGAAAAGAAAGGGAACCCAGCAATGCAAATTTTACAGGTAGCAGAGCAAAGACAACGTTTTAAAATGTAAGGATTCTGAAGTCCCATGTCTACTATCACCTGTACCTAAACATAATGTTTGACATGGGTTGGGAAAGCACCCCTTCTTCAGATATGCATGCTTAACTTGGAGGAAAAACATTTCCATGACTTCATATTTACAGTATGTTTTATGCACATGTATATTAAATGAGTTTGTGTGGTGTAGGTTGGAGCATTGATATGGATGGTGTCAATGATTCTTTGCATAACATAGCTAGTAGATTGTAGAAAGAGTTGTGTTTTCCAAATACTTACAATATCTGATAATGAGTGATAGCATGTGTCCGCGTTAACTGAAGAAGGTGTATGTGGTTGGTATTTGTGTGTCGTAAACTAGGAGACTAATGCCTTAATGTGATTTTCTCATGGCACCTTACTTAATCTTCCGGCACTCAAACTCATCACCATGCTTTCAATACTCTTTTCACATTTGCCAAGGATCTCAGGCTCTACCTTAACTGTAATCCGAACATCGTCACCCTTAATATTAATCTTATAGCTGTCATATTGCCTATCAGTCCTGTTCATCATCACTATTAACCACATTGCATACTTTCCTTCCGGTTGTTTGTCACCACATAAGTCTCAAGCCCTACAATATTTGCTTTGCTCAAGTACACAATAATCTACATACAGGGTCGAAACAGTATGAGACTAGGCCTACACATTTGGGTAAAAGTAGACTTTAAAACTCATCTCAGTATACAGTGCCCCACCGTCAAGGCACACATAGCTATTCTACATTTAGGTATCCTAACCGTTTACTCTTAGGTACAGGGAATAAAACGGTACCTGCTTAAATATAGTGCCAAGTGCAGATTGTGATAAGAATTTGTATTGAATTCTATATTTCCAGTACTACGCCATCATGCAGTTTCATTTCCTGATACGCACTACTCTGAATTTCCCATACAGCATCTAAACCCTGGGGTAATCAAAACTCATCTATCACACAGCTACAAATGTATCAGTAGATCCTGCTAGAATTATCATAGAAGTTCCTATTGTCACACCTATTCTTCTCCCATTCCAACTCAATTTGCCCATACCCCCCTTGATGAGTGACCCCCCAGTGAGTTTGACAAGCAGACCCTCCTATTCAACTCTGTTCTTTCTCATAGGTGCCAAAAACTAAAAACCAACGCAGAAAAAAACTCAACAAGCGTTGGCAAAGCCAATAAGTCTGGTATTGGTCTTAAGCCTTCTGGCAATTCTTGTTTTGTTTTGTCATGGTTATAAAAAAAAACGTTGCTATTTTGGAATGTGTTATGCCGTCACCACTCATCATAAGTTGCTTCAGGCAAAAACATTTTTGAGGTAACCACATATTATCACAGTACTCCCAGGCAGTGAAGGGACCTATTTAGGAAAGCTAAACCATTCTGGTAGTGGATAGAAACCTCTTGTCTTTGAGAAAGACAGAACAAAAAAAGAAAGAAAGAAAGAGAGAAATTAATTATAAAGATAGACAAGAGAGAAAAAGAAAGAAAAAAGAAAGAAAGAAAGAAAGAAAGAAAGAAAGAAAGAAAGAAAGAATTAGCAAAGAAAGAAGGATAGAAAAAAATAAAAAGACGGTAGCTTCATATAGAACAGTTTAAAATTGACACATGCTATGAAACAGTGAAAAGGAATTTTCTACAGCATTGGCAGGAGAAGGGATATGATAAAGATGGAATGTGCATCAATATGTGCTCTCGTATCAGCCTCTAAACACAGAGGCAACACAAAAATAATTATAAAGTAAAAAAACACTTGCACTGAAGTGAACTACCTTGTGTGGAGATGTTTTCCTTATCAAAGTGCAAAATCCAGTCACTCAAAGTGAAGTTAACCAGTTCCTGATGTAGACTTACCCATTGCCCCCTGCTATATGCTGTAGTGGGTGGAAGCAAACTGTGAATGACAGAACAGACCAATGACTGAAGAAAGGTGTCTGAAAGCCCCTATAATTAGGCATATTATACCAAATTTTGTAGAATCAAAAGGTGTTGTTTAAACCGAGACCTAAAAATGAAAATGTATCAATTCATAAAACAATGAACAAATAGCCAAAACATATTGGGTAACAATGGAATTGTTTGTCTGTAAATTGGGGGTTTAATGACAACGTAACAATACCCAAATATTGAAGAGATGAATATTGAGAGAAGAGGTCAACACTAACTAGAGACATCACTAACTAGAGTGGGGGCATTCATGGCATAAAGTGCAGAGATGGGAGAAGGGACTGTGATGAAAGAGAGTGAACAGCTGAGACAAGACTGTGACAATGACAGGAGAGGGCAGCCATGCAGAGAGGGGTGTATACTGACAATAGAAGTGTTCACCGATAGGAGAGGGACCCATGATGGAGAGGATGGACAGTGATTGGGAGAAGAGAGGTGTCACTGAAGGGGTGGTGGATCTTGACAGATAAGGTGAGAGAAGACAGGGTAGTAACAAGAGATTTATGAACAATTAGAAGGCATGGATGTAAGTGAAAGATGTGGACATTGATGGGAGATCTTGGTAGAAGAGGTCTACAGGGATGGGTATTAGGGGCTGTGACTGGAGGGAGAATGACAGTTATCAAAGTGCAGAGCACCACAGTGTGATCTGACAGGTGATGTGGGAAGTATAAAGAAAAGCTTACTATTTTTCCACTAGGTTGTGTGACAGGCGAGAGGATAGCAGGAGAGGGGTGATAAAAACTAGAAGGGGTCAATCCTGCTATGTTAGTGACTGAGAACTATCCCCACAGGGCCTTTAAACCAAGAAATTGCTTCCCCCTTCAAGACCATATTCTATTTCGGATAAAGTTTGAAAAATAGAGTACATTTTGATAAAGAGCCAGTCACTGTCATCTGGTTGGGTCAAATACAGAAACCAGGTTAGAACCAGTTGGGAGAGGGGCAAGGCTATATACCCTACTGCAAACAAACCCACAATGCCTCTTCCAACCCAAAACCAACGTGACAGAACTATTCTACCCTTGGACAGAGCTCTCTTACCCACCTCAGAGATGTGTCACATTGTATCGCTGTCTTTCCAAGAATGCCTCGTGTTGGACACGTGGAAAACAGCTCAGGTCATTCCTCTAAAAAAGAAATCCAACATCCACATTTCCCAATTTCACAATCTTCGCCCTATTTCCCTCCTTCCCTTTTGTGCGAAGGTTGTGGAAAACCGGCAGCTGATGAGATATTTGGAGGAGCAATCTCTCCTTCACCCCACTCAATCGGGTTTTAGAGCTGGCTACTCTACGGAGTCAGCCTTACTCTATTCCACGGAATCTCTCAGACAAATAGTGGATGAAGGAGAGACAGCAGCGTTGGTGTTATTAGATCTCAGCGCAGCTTTTGACACCGTGCTGCACACAACGCTGCTGTCTCGACTCTCTGATATGGGAGTGGCAGGACAGGCTCTGGCCTGGATAAAGTCTTTTTTGGCCAATAGGAGCTTTCAGATGCACTGTCCACCTTTCAAATCTTCCCTCAGAATGGCAAGCTATGGGGTTCCCCAGGGCTCGAGCTTGAGCCCCACTTTGTTTAATATCTACATGGAACCCCTGGCTCGCCTAGTGGACGGATTTGGGGTGGGCATTGTAAGGTATGCTGACGACACCCAACTGATGTTCAAGCTTACGCCCGACCACCAAGAAGATGCCACAGATTTTTCCAACTGTTTGCTATCAGTGGCTTCTTGGATGAACAGCAACTGTTTACGCCTTAATGGCGCAAAAACGGAATTGCTGGTGGTAGGGAAACCAGTTTCTGCATGGTCTCACATGTGGTGGCCTACGGAACTGGGCAGCCCACCTCGTCCTGCGGATTCGGTGCATAATCTGGGCATCATGCTGGATTCAGATCTTTCTTACAAATCTCATGTCAGTAAAGTAAGAGCCAGATGCTTCAGCATTCTGAAAGTTTTGCGTAAGGTTCTAGATCTCCTTCCTATTGATGCAAGAAAGACCATTGTCCATGCTCTGGTGACCCCCCACCTCGATTACAGGAATGCTTTGCTTCTAGGCTTGAGCAAAAAAGGCCTACACCAACTGCAGTGCGTGCAGAACGCAGCTGCTTGCCTTGTGCTCAGACTTCCTCGCAGAGCATCTAGGAAGACTGCTCTGGCTAAACTCCACTCCCGCCAAGGAGCGAATTAAATTTAAAGCCCTCTGTTTTGCGCATCGAATTGCCCAGGGCAAAGGCCCAGACTACTTAAAAAATCTTCTCACTATGCATCGCCCAATTTGAAACTTGAGATCGTCCGGTGCGTTGTTGTTTAAACTCCCCAGGATCACCAGAGCTAGGATGGGCGGCTGCTCATTTAGATACCTGGCTTCCAGGTGTTGGAATGAACTTCCGCTCGACCTCCGAATGGAGCCTTCTGAGAGTAGGTTCCGTGCAAAACTTAAGACGGTTCTTTATCCCCCTGTATAATCTCTTTAGAGCTTTCCTCTGTTGGCCACTCTTTCTTCTGCCTCTAACGTTTTTAGCAGTATTTAGCGCGGGGACACACAGTTCATGTGTAGCCAGGCGCTTTATAAATGGTTTTATTATTATTATTATTATTATTATTATTATTATTATTATTATTATTATTATTATTATTATTATTATTATTATTATAATATCAAGGGAAATGAACACCCAGACCCCTGTGGTCACTTCAAATCAGTTTTGGAGGCCATTTCTTCCTCACTGGGCCAGATGCCTGACTAGCTATAGTGACAAAGGAAGGAGGCAAGCCAGGTATTAGGTATATCTGCCTGCGACAGCTCAGGTCCTTTTGAAGTTAAATAGGTTCCTGGGCATGTTCCAGATGTGCAACTATCCAGAGGAACAGAACCCCTCCTCACACCCGAGGCCTTTATCTCAACTCTGGCAGCAAGTTCATACCTCATCAAAGGTGCTATTCAGCTCCTGGGTGACAGTTGCATCTCTTGCAAATTGGCCTCTAAAAGGCATTAGGCAGATTAAAAGGTAACTTTCTAAAATAACTGTACTAAAAATGGGCTTATAATAAATATTTTAAAAGGCCCATGAAAGAGCTTTTGTTAATGATTCCTATGTGCATGTGATATTATTTAATTTTAATCTCTCACAATGCATTCCTATAGAACAGCCATCCATATAAAAGTAAAAAGCGCGGTTAAAGTTGTGTTCACTGTACGGACATATTTAATAGTAAAAATGTATACGTCAAACTTTTGAATACCATGCACCCTGTCTTTACAGCATGTAAGGAATCCTTAAGGGTGCCTTATTAGTATGTAAATGAAAGGCTTATGCTTTTCAAAAGGAGATGTTTTGACAGTTTAAATTTGCACTAAAAGCTGCAAGCCAGGTTCCTGGTGTCAGGCCTGAAGTCCACTTGTGACGTTTTATTTTCAGGCCCCGGGCACACGATGGGCTCTATATGCTAGAATATACAGATAATTTAAATATGCTAAATAAGGATAGGCTACTATCGTTATTTTGAAAGAAGGGGGAACATGCAGTTTACCCCTCATTAATAGGAATAAAGTGCACAGAGTTCTACACACAGCAAAAAAACAGGCAAGTCAGAAATCTCGGCATACACCACACGAAATATGGTAATTTCAAACGATACGTAACAACAAGAAGAGAGGTAGGGAGAGTCAGGGAACACTCTTAGTCCCCGGTTAGATATGTATAAACACGAAAGAGTGTCCTATGGTATTCATACGACCACAAAGGGAGCAAAAAAGAAAGGGGGGGAGAGAGAACTGGCCTCACTTAGGTCAGTTAGGAAAGCCCTCACTCACCAACCTGTTTGGTGACATGCGTCATCATCGGGCTCCACTAAAGAGTCGGAGTGCCTCTTTAGTGTGCTGCAACGCCAGGTCTACGGCGAACCGGGTTATTGTGAGTTCAGGTGTGCAGTGAAATAAAGTAAGTGGTGGTAAGATATTAAAAAATGTATTAAGTGTATGGAAAAAATATTTATTATTTGATCACTAGGACATAAGTTTAAAATTAGTGTTGGAAAGTGGTCCACAATTAATTGTGTGGTTGTTTCCAATAGTTTTTACTGTCAGTCAACATGTTTCTGCCTTTAAAATGGTGTGAATTTACCAGGCATTCGTCAGGACTAAAAAGGTGGACGAAACCCTGGCGGTATGAGCGTGCTAAGGCCCACCCTCACCTAGGGACGTCAATAGTGAAAAACGGTGTAAAAAGTGCAAAAAGAAAGACGTATTCTCTTCCCAGTTACTTCTGGTTTAGGAGGCTTACCAATGTAGGTTTCTGCACTTGTTAGGTGTATTCAGCGTACACCATGGGTCACGGGAGGGGGTGGTAGCATAATTGGCACACCGCCCTCGACGCCAGGCACCCTCTGTAAACCTGCGGCACCCTCAGACCGGGGTACCTCTTTCTTTTTGCACTTTTTACACCGTTTTTCACTTTTCACGTCCCTAGGTGAGGGTTGGCCTTAGCGCGCTCATGCATGCATTATCATGATGGGTCACTACATCTCCACAGGTAAGTTATGTAAATCAGTGTGACCAGTGACAATTTAATTAAATCAATTTCAATTTGGAATATTAGAAATTATAATGAAATGAGGAGATCTCACAGGAGGTTCTTCCTGAAGGTACATTTTTTACAGAAACTGAAAATAAAAACGTTTTCTATTAAAGGTTTCAATGTTCAGGTATGTTTAATTAACTTAACCTATTTATAAATCAATTATATATAAAGAAAGACAAAAGTTAGATTTTTAATGTAAATTAATCATAAGTATTTTATTTAATCACAATATTTGCGTTAAGGTATATTAATTGGTTTATCATGTTTATGATTACCAGTATGATGTCTTAGCGCTAGTTACTGCTTAATATGCAGTTTATTTATATATATATGTTTTTTTTGGTTTCCTGAAGGCCAAATGAAGTAAGAGAGTTGAGCGGATGACTGACACAATAGCCTGGTCAAAAAAGAAATAGTTGACAAAAATATATTATTACGTAAAAAAAAACATTCCACTCTCTCCTCTCTCTCTCTCTCTCTCTCTCTCTCTCTCTCTCTCTCTCTCTCTCTCTCTCCATATATTTATATATACACATATATATATATATATATATATATATATATATATATATATATATATATATATATATATATATATATATATATATATATATATATATATATATATATATATATATATATATATATATATATATATATATAAATATTACCTACTGGCGGTCGCCAGTAGGTAGTTATAGTTAGGATTTTTTTCAATGCAAAATCTCAAAATTCTATTGTGAATAACTTTGGCGTCGGTTGATGAATCTGCCTGAAAATTTCCTCAAATTTGCCTCGCGGAGCTCCGGTCCTTCCCTGAAAGTTTGGGGGGGATTCGTCAAGCAGGGGATGAGATACAAGGGGGGTCCTAAAACGTGTTTCCCCATGTTAATTTCCATAGGGCGGTCAAACTCACTTTTAGCCCGAACGGCTGAATGGATTAGCACCAAACTTGGCAAAATTTTAGGGACTGGTAGCCTGATGTGCCTTTGCTATGTCTCAAGATATGTGCTCCAGTGGTTTTTACGAAAATTAACTTTGAAAAAATATATATTGGGCTACATTGGGCTACATATATGTAAGAGCCCAAATGTAGCCCAATGTAGCCCAAAGATGGCCACCAGAGACAAAAAAAAATGATATGTAGCCCAAATATCAGCCAGATGTAGCCCACCTATAGCCCAATGACAGAATGTCCCAGAGTGTTCTAAAGAACAACTTGAGCGCTAACAGTCTTACTTATGACAAAAGTATGGCACACCTGAAGTCATCTTGATTGGAATAAAGTGTTAACACTTAAAACTTTTAATTTGCAAAGGAACAAAATGAGGGGGTTCATTTTGCCATAGAAATTATGATTAGTGCTGAAGAAAGAAAAATTAGGGCACATTTTGAGTGACTTCTCAAATCCTCTTATATTTCATTAAAAAAAATTCTGATATGCTGTCTCCCAAGATGGCCACCACAGACAAAAGAGCCCAAATGTAGCCCAAATATCGTCCAGATGTAGACCAACTATAGCCCAATAAAAGAATGTCCAAAGAACAACTAGAACGCTAACAGTCTTACTTATGACAAAAGTATGGCACACCTGAAGTCATCTTGATTGGAATAAAGTGGTAACACTTAATAAATTTAATTTGAAAAGGAACAAAATGAGGGGTTTTATTTTGCCATATAAATTGTTTATATATATATTTTGTGGGTTTTTAAGGCTTTGCCTAAAGCCGCAGGAGAAGCTCGCTGCATTCTGCAGTCCTGTTGCAGCGCTGACTACGAGGCAACGTGGGAACGAGGACGCCAGGTGATGGGTGTAATCACTACAATGGCAAGATGTCAGTTGTGACCTTCGCAACCCACTTGGGAACACTTTGTTTTAATTTATCTGTGCTCAGCCAACGACCCACTTGGGACAACAGTAAAGTACCACAAGCTCCAGAATGCCACGGTGTGACACGCCCATGAGGCGGGAACTTTAGATTTCTGGTACTTTAAGAACAGTGACGCTGATGCGCAGACACACTGCACCCCTGAAGAAATGCTCACGCATGAAACACGTCGGGTGAACTGAACTACGGCAAAGCTGCTGGCACTTTGTTCATCTTGAATCCCTCACAAAATAAAGGCATATTTGAACATCCTCGAGTGGCTCTCCTTAACAGCAGGCAAATCTTTTTGTGGATATATATATATGAACATAATTGCATGATATTAACCATGTTGGAATTTTGCCTGACCAATAACATTTTCATGTTTAGCAATCTCATGTACCGTCAACGGCAGTGGGTTGCTATGGGGGCCAGTTTCTTCCCGAGCTTTGCTTGCTTACACATGGGGGCTTGGGAGGAACTGGTCCTCAGGAGGGACCATAATCAAACATTGGAGACTCATGTTTTATAGACGACCTACTAGTGGTATGAAGGGGTAGTGAATTGGAAGCAAAGGTATTTATTGAGAAGATCAATCAGAATACCCTAAACCTCAGATTCACAGCGACCCTAAGTCAACATGCAGTCACTTTTTTGGACACAGAATTGTACATTATCGATGGACAATTAGAGACTAGAATTCATCGCAAACCAACGGCTGGGAACAGCATATTGCATGCTGCAAGTGCACATCCGATGCATCTCGTTTCCAGCATCCCCTACGGGGAGATGCTGAGGATGAAACGCATCTGCAGCAACAATCCCACAGATTTAGAGAGGCTATTCCCTACAAACAATTGAACAGGCCAAAAATAGGTCAATTATGGTAACCAGGGAAGCCCTATTGACCAGAAAAAAGCAACAGGGAATGAACACTGACTCCAATACGAGCAACAACAAAGTAACTGGTTTAGGTGTTTTCAGAATTATTACAGGGTTTAGTAACCAACATCGGGAAATTTACAGATTGGTTAATACATATTGGCCCGTAGTAAGGAGTGGTCCTATCATAGGTAACACTCTCCCAAACAGGGCATCTTTGACTTACAGTAGGGCACCGTCCCTTAAAGATCAGATAGTTGACACTGACCCTGAACCTATACTGAAGTCAACCTGGTGGCAAACCAATAAAGGCTTTTATAAATGCAAAACCTGCAAGGCTTGCCAGCATGGTATCAACACCAAAACATATCCGGATGGATTTAGTGATAGGCAACATCCAATATCGCAGATTTTGAACTGCAAAACAGAATACGCTATCTATATTCTCCAATGCCCCTGCTTATTGAAATATGTGGGCAGTACAAAACTGCTGGTACATCAGCGTATGCTCCAACACCTTAGAGCTATCGCTAATGGGGACAATACCTACCCAGTCGCAAGACATTACCATGATCACCATCAAGGTGACAATTCATCACTTAGATATTTTGTGATAGATGCGATAAAGGCTAGCAGGAGGGGCGGAGACAGGGAAATTAAACTGAGACGATTGGAGACTCATTATATCCTGTTGCTTGACACCAAGGCACCTGTGGGTTTAAATGTGACGGAAGACATGTACACCTGCTTACCTTAAATGATTATCTACATAGGGGGATGTACTGGCACTAGAATAGACAGCTGTGTATTTACGGCCTCACTCTCGTATTTTCTCCTTCATCTTCATCTCGGGAGGGGGGACCGTTTGTTGGGTTACCGTCAATAGGTATGCATATATGAAATGAATTGAAACACTTGATGATATCTTTGCAGTAATCTCTGAATCACATTGTTGCAATCGCTACTATTTGATTCAATTTTAGAACACACATTAAGGGCACAACATAGTTAATTAGACTTGGTGGATCCTAATTTCCCAATAGTCGATATTTATACAATAATGTTATTAGCCAAGCACACACTATTGTAACTGGTTTGTTTGAGCACTATAGGGGAGAAGATGAGGGGGGACATGACGCCATATGGACTATAACATTCAGAATGAAGGTGCTAGCAGGGGAAGTTTTATGGAACATAACACAGAGATTCAGTTGAACAACGTATGGATGAATAATGATTTTAAAATTATTTATTACAGATACGATGATAAGACATCAGGGCTTGTCTGGTGTTAAAAGCAATTTTTGCACATATTTGCATTTTGCAAATAATTACTGGGAATCTGAGTCCCAGTAATTTTGAACAGTACAGTTCTTGCGTAATTTGCACAGTAATTAAATGCACATGCACTTTATTACATTTCTAAGTACTGTAACCTGGAAGCCCTAATCATCTGTACTGTATACGTATTTTACTGTGATTTCACAAATGGTATTTTACTAATGACCAATTGTTGCAAATGATAATAATATTTCCCCTACTGATTAATGCACAATGGATTATGAGTATTTTACTGATATTTTACTGTGATAAAAACATGTAGATATATGAACTGAATGCTTTTAAAGATACCATAGGAAGCGTCAGGTATTTTCCCTGAGTATGTCTTCCCTTTCCACACTTTTTCAGCCCTGACACGTGATGTTGTTTAAAACAATCTCGGGCCCTTTAAATAGACTGAATTGTATTTGGAACACTGTCATGTGAACAAGGCTCGCTGAGAGCCGAAACGTCATGCGCTAACTTGAGCTGAATAAATACTTGCATGAAATGGTCCGTGTCTGTGTCTCCTTGTTCTGGGGAAAAGCCTGAGTGAAGGAAGCAAGACGTGGTATCCTGGTTATATATGGGTATATATAGTTAGGATTTTTTCCCTATGGGATTTTAGAAAATTCTATGTCTAATAACTTTGGCGTTTGTGGACGGAATCGGCTGAAATTTTCAGGAAAATGGCACATTTTGTTTCTGAGCAGACCTTGAAAATTTGGGGGGGTTTCGTCAAGGGGGGGCCGAGAAAAAAGGGGGTCCCAAAACGCGTTTTCCCCATGTTAATTTCCATAGGGCGGTTGGCCTCACTTTTAGCTCGAACGGCTGAATGGATTTGCACGAAACTTGGCAAAATTGTAGGGACTGTTAGCCCGATGTGCCTTTGCTAGGTCTCAATATATGTGCTCCAGTAGTTTTTGAGAAATTAACGTTCAAAACAAGATATATATCTGTAACAGCGCTCCGGGCAGCGATCCGGTCCGCTTACTTTTCGCGAAACTGAACTTTGCGCGCAGAAAGCTGATTGGCTCTCCGGTGTCTGTCAACATTCTAAACAGTCCGGAGCGGCCACCATCTTATCTCTCGGTAGGATCGAGAGAGAAGAAGAGGTGAAAAACGAAGGGGGAATTTATTGAAAGGGGGCAAGGTATACCCCTCTTGACCCCCTAGGAATGTTGTTGGGGTTATTAAAGGGTCCCGTGGGGAAAATAAAAAAAAAATGATTTTTCACGGTAGAAGCGCTTCACGGGCCGCGAACTGGGCCGCAAACTGGTAGCGAAACGGGAATTCGCCATTTTGTGCTTCGTTTTAATTGTTTAGAGACAAAAATTATCGCCGCACATCGGCCACAATGCATGAATATCGCTGAAAAGTCAGCGATATTCATGCATTATCCAGCAAATGCTCTTAGCCATATTATCCACCTTCCATTGGATAACATGGCTAAAAACTGCTCTGTGCGTGAGCTTTTTGTTTTTTTTTTTGCTGCGTGACGTTTGTTAACGTTCGATTCGATGGAAATCAGGAAGTGTTGACCACCATTTTGTCACTGCGAGTAAATATTTTGTTATAAATGAATCCTTATTGATAAACATTGTCTGCGCCATCTTGCGTTTTTGTCCAATGCCACAATTTTGTCGTGCACGGCAGCCATTTTAGATGCCTTGACCAGGGCCACTCTCTGCACGCGCCGATCCTCAGCATGGCTCCCCACCCTCGCAAGCATCTCCCCCACGCACTGGTCACCCCCGCTCTTTCTCTCATGCATGGGCCATATACTTCCCCCCATCTGCGCTGCTCTTCTCTGAGAATCACACCCTGTGCCCGCCCGACACCTCCCTTTCACCCTATTCACTACCGCACCCTCTGACACTCCTCTTCCTCTGTGTCCGATTGTCCAGGCCGGACCTAGGCTATCACCTAGCCCTGCGGATGTAGTTTATGGCCCCAGCTGTAGAGTATCCAGACATGCCAACCCTCCCGATTCAGGCGTGAGACTACTGATTTCAGTGCTAGTCTTTCGCTTCCCGATTCCTGCAAGGAAAAACCCGGGGGCATATTACCAACAACTAGCGATAATTTTTGTCTCTAACTTGTTTAGAGACAAAAATTATCGCCGCACATCGGCGAATTTTATCGCACATAAACCTTGCTATTAGCACGGTTTATCGCAAATGCGATAAAAAACGGCCGCAATGCATGAATATCGTTGAAAAGTCAGCGATATTCATGCATTATCCAGCAAATGCTCTTAGCCATGTTATCCACTTCCCATTGGATAACATGGCTAAAACTGCTCAGGGCAGGTGTTAGGTTTTGGATATATTCGCGCTTAGCGCGAATATCTCCAAAAGTTGGTAATAGGAGATAGCGATGGTTAGGGACTGTTTCCAGTCGCTAAAATCTTGGCACGCCCACTTTGCATGTCATTAGTGATAAATATCACTGATATGCAAAGCGGGGCCCAAGATGGTCGCTATCTCCTTTTAGCTGTCACTAACTGGTGTTAAGGACAGTTTGGTAATAGGGAGATAATTTTATCTCTTTTTTTTTTGGCTTTTAAAGCCAAAAAAGCGGAAATAAACCCCCTTGATAATATGCCCCATGATTTCTCGGGGGTTTCAGCTGACAGGGCTTGGTATTGTGTTACGTGCTAATTCTTCCAGGAAACATCAGAGGGTCGATGCAGGGGTTCTAGAAGGGGTGATAAACCATTTAAGCCTCATGAACAAGCGCATGGTCTTTTAAAGATTTGTGAAGTACTCGGGGCGGCGGTGTGTGTGTGCCCTCTTTCAGGAGCGGGCGGGGGGGGCACTGCCAGCAACTTGCCAGGCCAGGCAGTGTTCAACACGTGCATCACCCCTTCTCTGCCTGCTATTGCGCTCCATGCTTCGGAAAGGTAAGAAAAAGAACGTGCATTTGAGTTTGAAATGTCCGATCTTGTAGCAGTACACTTGCAAAGCCCACACATGACAATAACCCGATTCAAGGCCCCATTCACCCGATTTTTTAAACATATATAGCACTCCAACAAAGTTAGATTTTAAAACTTTATTAACTTTTAACTATAATGAACGGAACAAAAACTGTAAAAACATTTAAACATTTTTCACCCAAAAAAGCAACAATGGTCAGAAGCTGTCTTTTGTGCGAATAGTCCCAAGGCAGCACAACGTGCAGAGTTCTGGACGGCACCCAGGTGATGTCGCCTGGGTGCCGCACTGGTTTTGGGATCCTACAATGCTGCTCTGAAAATTGGCGTGGGGCGTCCCGGGTGGGGCGGGGGGAGGCCTCGTCAGTAGCGGTCTGTTGTGCGAATAGTCCCAAGGCAGCAGAACGCGCTGAGATGTTGATGGCACCCAGGTGATGTCCAGTAAACTGCCGCACTGGTTTTGGTATCCTACAATGCTGCTCCGAAAATTTGCGTGCGGCGGCCCCGGGGGGGGGGGGGGGGGGGATGGTGGGCGTGGGGGAGGCGGCGTGAACGGGCCTCCCCAGGTGGCGGCCATCCAGCTGAGTTGCGCCCGCTCTTGCGGCTACAGCGTCTCGCTCACCATGTTGTTGAGTTGCTCCCACTCTTGCAGTGCAGCGATAGGCGCCTGCCACATGACTCTTAAAATGGCGGACGGCTCTTCGGTTTTGGGCCTGGTCCACTGAAATGGCCCTGGGACACCTTGGAACTCGGACGCTTGCCTGCTAGGGCTTGGGCTCCATTCTCGAAAAGCGTCCCCTCAGCCGTGAAGATTCTACAAAAGTCTTGGGGGCCCCCGACTCCCGCATGCTTCCGGTGGGGAGCGGCTGCCATGATTGCTCGCGGAATGACCACGACGGAGCCACGAGATGGTGGTGCTCTCATGCTGACGCCAGCTTCAGTCTGAATGATCCAGAAACAAGGTGGGGCTTTCATCGTTTGGGAAAAAAAAAATTCTAAACCAATGAAAAGTGTTATTTTTAGGTCATATGACCAAGCCTTCCATCTTTAGGAAACCAAAAGTAAAATGATCCAATAATAAGTTTTATAAACAAGTCACATGACCTGTTATGCGGCATAGGGCTACAAAAAGCGTAGAAAATCCGTTGGCACGTGAGGCGGCGTCAGTAGCGGACCGATGTGCGAATAGGCCGAAGGCAGCACAACGCGTCGAGGTCCGGATGGCACCGAGGTGGTGTCCAGCAAATTGCCGCACTGGTGTGGCCATCCTACAATGCTGCGCCGAAAGACGGAGTGTCCAGCTGAGTTGCGGTCTGTCTTGCGGTACAGTGACTCGAACGCGCCGAGATCCGGATGGCACCGAGGTGGTGTCCAGCAAATTGCCGCACTGGTGTGGCCATCCTACAATGCTGCGCCGAAAGACGGCGTGTCCAGCTGAGTTGCGGTCACTCTTGCGGTACAGTGAGTCGAACGCGCCGAGATCCGGATGGCACCGAGGTTGTGTCCAGCAAGTTGCCGCACTGGTGTGGCCATCCTACAATGCTGCGCCGAAAGCCGGCGTGGGGTGCCCCGTTGGCTTATGAGGTGATGTCAGTAGTGGACCGATGTGTGAATAGGTCGGAACCAGCACAAGGCGCCAAGATCCGAATGGCAAGTCCTGGATGTTGAGTGCCTCAGTTGAGAGTTCTGAGCAGTGCTTGTAAGACTGTCTGAAGCTTATTTGCACCTGCTGCAGCTTCACTATTGCCCTGGTGTGGCCAAAGGTCGCACATGACATAGGCGGCCGGCTCCCGAGGTCCGGCGTAACTTTTTTCCTTTTCCTTTCTGCTTCTTTTCCTACAATCCGTTTCATCTGAAGACACGACCAGGTCCCTGAATGTGTGCAGGGGGACGCTATTGATTGAATGAAAATGGCGGCTTGACACAAAGCTGACTCAAGCGTTGCTGTTGATGCTATACAGACAAAAATTGGTTTTCAGTTTGTACATTCTTCAGGATTTTTTTTTCCATCCAAGTCTGATTGAGAGTTTGTAGAAAAATGGCTTCAGATTTTCCACATACTACTCTTCAACATTCTTCCTAAATGTAACAATGTGAAACTCACTAGGAGAACGGCTGTTTCTGTTTCCTTTCAAAATGCTGCCAACAATATTTTCTGAATGGAAGACACCATCTTGTAGCATAAAGGGCCGAAAGGGGTTCTGGTCTGGCCGATGGTTGGTGGAGACATTTTGACTATATCTTGGACCTGCCCGGCCTCGCCCAAAATGGCGCCGGTATAAATGGGACTCGTAACTCCTTGCCCGCAAATGTATATCTAGAAAATGTTATTGTAAGTGGCCCTGTCGTATTTTAATTACAAAATGTACGTCCACCGATTCCGCAACTGTTAGACACCTTTGTTCTTGCAACCTAATGGCCCGCTCGTTACGTTCCTCTACAGTGTAAATGTCTCCTCATCATATACGATTTCAGTTTGCTCCGTGGCCGGCCCACGTGGTTATAGGCCCGTATTTGTATACTGACATTTGCACAATAAAGGTTTTTAAAACAAAACACGGTAGTAGTATTTACATTGGTAAAGTTTTTACTTTTAGTCACTGTTTTCGAATCAGTAAAAGGCAAGTGAAATAAAGCAGTCCAATTACATGACGGATAAAAGGTATAATATGTAGGAACGCAGTAAAGATAAATGGTCAAGGGCAGTTGTGTTTTTCATTTCTGCAACATAAAGTGATCGATAAGAATCTGATAATCAGGCGTATCGGCGACTAAGACAGCAGGCCGAATCTCTTTTACTCAACGGCTCCGTCATGGAAGGAAGAAACGCCCTTTTTCTCGAAAAAGGAATATATTTTACTTGCAGGACAGTTGTAAATTTTCCGGGAAAGTACATTAGCCTGGAATATTATAACATATGTTTAAAAAAGAATAATGTTCGAAAACAATAAAAAGCGTAATTTTTAGGTCATATGACCAAGCTTTTCATCATTAAAATAACAAAAGTAAAATGAACCAATGAAAAGTTTTATTAACAAGTCACATGACCTGTTATGCTTACGTTACGCGCTGCGCGCCGCGCCTCGGATCACTTCCGGGTGCGCTAATGCGGCGTGTCATATAACGCATTACGCGACAACGTAGGTCAAGAATATAGTCAAAATGTCTCCACCAACCAGCGTTCGGAACACAACCCCTTTCAGCAGTCCAAAAAGTTCTGTTAAATGACAACAGAGGGGACAGGCAACAAGAACCATCAGTCAAAGAGGGGAGGGCAAGTTCTTCTCTTCCGGGTCATGTTGGGGCGCTACCGGAACTGATCGAATTGGTAGTCTACAGTGTTTCTGGATGTTTCAGACTAAAGCTGGCGTCAGCATGAGAGCACTACCATCTCGTAGCTCCGTCGTGGCCATTCCACGAGCAATCATGGCAGCCGCTCCCCACCAGAAGCCTGCGGGAGTCGGAGGCCCCCAAGACTTTTGTAGAATCTTCACGGCTGAGGGGACGCTTTCGAGAATGGGACCCAAGCCCTATCAGGGAAGCGTCCGAGTTCAAAGGTGTCCCAGGGCCATTTTAGTGGACCAGGCCCAAAACCAAAGAGCCGGCCGCCATTTTGAGAGTCCTGTGGCAGCCGCCTATCGCTGCACCGCAAGAGCGGGAGCAACTCAACTACATGATGAGCGAGACGCTGTAGTCGCAAGAGCGGGCGGTAAACAGCTGAATGGCGGGAGAGGCACAGTGTAGCAAAAGCGGGCGGAATGGCAACTGAAACGGTAAAGGGGCGCCCCACTACAGCGTGTCTTCAGGTCAAACGGATTGTGGCACAAGGTCCAGAATTGAAGAGTCATCAAAAGGCAAAAAGTTCCGCCGGACCCCGGGAGCCGGCCGCCTATGTCGGGGGCGATCTCAGGCTACACCAGTGCTATAAGACTTGGGGAGGGTGTCGGAGCCAAGCGTCTTCTCCGAGTCCATGGCCATCACACCGCCCCTCAGGGGCCTCCGTCAAGCTGTTTAGGAAGGTAACATATCACATTGTTTTCTAATGCAGTCAGGTCCACAAACGACACTCACTTACTTTGAGAATAGTGAAGCTGCAGTAGGTGGAAATAAGCTTCAGACAGTGTTACAAGCACTGCTCAGAACTCTTAACTATGGCACCCAACATCCAGAACTTATGCCATTTGAGAATGGCAGTGACATTGAAGCAACTCAGGGACCAAAACCATTAACGTACTTTCACGTATGAAAATCTTACTTGGGGAGGGGGCAGGAGCGAAGCGCCCCCTCACAGTCCGCGCCACCACACCGTATGTTGAAAATCTGAAGCCATCGTTCTACAAAGTCAATCAACCTTGGATTGAAAAATCTAAAGAAATGTACAAACTGAAAACCAGTTTTGGTCTGCATAGCATCAGTAGCAACGCTTGCTATCAGAGTGCATGAGTTTCATGCTCGATCGATTGAGCTAGCCGGATCGGGCAATAAAAAGTATAAAATAGTTATGTAAATAGTTATTTAATAAAATGTTTTACCCTGTTTCTTTGCTGGTGTGTTGTCTATATTTTTAATATTTGCATAGGGTTTGTCGTTATTTTGGGCGGGGTGGGTGACGGAGTGGAGCTGTCTTGCAGCCCTCATGGTGTGGAGCTCAGTTCATCTCACTATTTTCGTATTTCTCATGAAGGGTTGTTCCTAATATTTCTATTTTAGCGAGGTCCAAAAGACATCCAATTAGTGGCCTACTGATTTTGCTCGATTACTTTTATTTTTTTACACGATTTTTCACTATCTGCAAAGACTAAACAGAGTATTGCGACTTTGTGCTTGTTTGTAAATAGAGAATGATCCAAAGAGAACCAATTCTAAAACAGTAAATGCTTGGATAACAATCAATCAAATGGAGAGACAAGCAGGCACGACGGATTACAACGGGGGCAAAGGCCTGCGTTAACTACCGTTCACTATCTGCAAAGAGAGAGTACTACTAAGAGAAAAGAGGGGAGGGGGGGGGGTGCAGCGTTCAAAGCACATCAGCGTGCATAAATACGAAAATGTTTTTATCTATCACGTACTTGACATTTTAAAGCTTTTCATATTTGCTATTAAAAAACCAATGAAATTCACAGAAAACACCATAGGTTATAGTGGATATATAGTTAGGAATTTGCATTTACAAAACCTTGAAAATTCAATGAAAAAACCATTGGTTTTAGGCCATATATAGTTAGGGATTTGCATTTACAAAACCTTATTTTACTCGCATAAAACCATTGAAATTCCATATATAGTTAGATGCGCTAACTATATATCGCGCACCCGCAATCCACTGCTGATGATGTCACATATTACATCATTCATGACATGGTCAGTGACATCACTGATGACATCACTGATGACAACTCAAATGACATCACTGATGACATCTCAAATGACATCACTGATGACATCACTGATGACAACTCAAATGACATCACTGATGACATCTCAAATGACATCACTGATGACATCACTGATGACAACTCAAATGACATCACTGACAACATCACAGATGACATCATTCATGTGTTAATACGATGAACCTCTACAGACTCTGATATATCCTTAGATACACTCAGTGAAAACAGACACTGACAGATTGTCACTCATCCATGGAGTTACTCATACACCTAGACAGTCATGCAAAGAATCAATCACACCTCCAATTCCTCAACTATACAGTTATACACACCTTACTTATTGAAACATATTCTAACACATATTTACTCTCTTATATAATCCCTAATAAAAGTTCACAATGATCCATACAGCCACTCACACATTCACTGGCTCTTATGCACAGTTATTTATATATGTCAACTCTCACATGTACTGTGTTTTACATATGTACTTACTTTGGCATGTAGCACTGAGATATCCATTCACTCACCAATACACTCATGCACACAATCAACCGCCCATACAGCTGTTTCCACATGCACTTTTGAACCCATACATCTAGTGAATCAACTGTTCACACATCTATGCACAGAGTCACACACCTCCCAGACACCCATACACACACACTCAGTCTCCCATACAAATACTTGGGCAACCAATCAATAACCCATATAGTTACTCATATAGCTACTGATCAACACATGCAGCAGTTTACCGAACAACAGACATAATGATGCACAAATTAAGACAGTTTAGTCACTAACCCATGCACTCAGTGAGACACATTTAATCACTCTCTCATACAGTCAGTCATGCATCTACTAAATCCTTCATCCAGACACTTATACATCCACTCATTCTTCAATATGTAAGACATATTTTAACTTTACAGAAACATACAATCACTGGATGATGTCATCAGTGATGTCATCAGTGATGTCACTGACCATGTCATGAATGATGTAATATGTGACATCATCAGCAGTGGATTGCGGGTGCGCGATATATAGTTAGCGCATCTAACTATATATGGAATTTCAATGGTTTTATGCGAGTAAAATAAGGTTTTGTAAATGCAAATCCCTAACTATATATGGCCTAAAACCAATGGTTTTTTCATTGAATATATATATATATATATATATATATATATATATATATATATATATATATATATATATATATATATATATATATATATATATATATATTTACTGAAAAAAACATAGGTTTCACACCAGTTATAGTTAGGAATTAGCATTTAAAAAACCTATTAAATTCACTGAAAAAAACATAGGTTTCACACCAGTTATAGTTAGGTGGAAATTTTACTCGCATAAAACCATTGAAATTCCCACGTTATAGTTAGTTGGACTCACTATAACTTGCGCGTGCAATGCACTGCTGATGACGTCACATATTACATCACTCATGACATGGTCAGTGACATCACTCATGACATCACTGATGACATCTCACATGACATCACTGATGACATCATCCAGTGAATGTGTATCTTTCTGAAAAATAAATATTTTTTATATATGTATATCTAAAGGTTGATGGAAGAATAAATGGGTAAATAAATGTCTAAATGGATGTTTTTTGTGTAAAATTGATTGGTTAACTGACTTAAGTGTATCTTAGTGAATACATATATTAGTGAGTAATTTTTAAATATTTAAATATCTGTATCTGTGTCTCACTTTGTGTATAAGTGGCTGCATGGGTTGGTGAGTAGCTACATGAGTGTGTATATGGGTTATTAGTTGTTTTTTTTGAGTATTGGTATCAGTGTCTGTATGGTTCGGTGGGGGATATTACTTAGAGCACAGATGCATGATTGAGTGACTCACTATTTGTATGTATTTTGAAGACAGCATGTGTGCAAGACTGTATGGGTGGATGATTGTGTGTATGCATGAGTTAGTGAGTATGTGTTTTTATAATTGATTGCTTAAGAGAGTAAATCTGTTTCCGTTTCTGTAGAAGTATGTGTAGTGGTGTGTATATAGCAGTATAATCAAGTAAATGGATTATTTGCATGTGTGAATTTGTGTGTGAGTAACTATATGGATGAGTATTAGTGTGTAACAGGATGTATAGGTGTATGAGTACATATGATGAATAAGTACATGCATGAGTGACTATATAGAACTGTTAGTGAATGAGTGGATGTGTATGTAGATGTTGGAATTACCTAATAAGTTGTTGTAATTGGTATTGGTTTCTCCTTTTTTAAGAAAATGTTAGTTTCTATTTTTAAATGTGTGTGTCAAAGGTTATTTTATGCTGATAGGAGGTCTGCCACTTTGTCACAAGGATGTTGTCATCAGTGATGTCATGTGAGATGTCATCAGTGATGTCATGAGTGATGTCACTGACCATGTCATGAGTGATGTAATATGTGACGTCATCAGCAGTGCATGGCACGCGCAAGTTATAGTGAGTCCAACTAACTATAACGTGGGAATTTCAATAGTTTTAGGCGAGTAAATTTTCCACCTAACTATAACTGGTGTGAAACCTATTACATCACTCATGACATGGACAGTGACATCACTCATGACATCACTGATGACACCATCCAGTGAATGTGTGTCTTTCTGAAAAATAAATATGTTTTATATATGTATTTGTAAAGGTCGATGGACAAATAAATGTTTAAAAAAGTGTGTAAATGGATGTTTTTTAATAAAATATTGAATGGTTAATTGGCTTATAAAGTGTATCTTAGTGAATACATATATTAGCGAGTAATTTTTAAATATTTAAATATATGTATCAGTGTTTCACTTTGTGTATAAGTGGCTGCATGGGTTGGTGACTGACTCACTGTTTGTATGTGTTTTGAAGACAGCATATGAGCAGGACTGTATGGGTGGATGAGTGTGTATATGTGTGTGTTAGTGAGTGAATGCCTGCCTCCCTGGTGTCTTTATGAGCAACTACATATGTTTTAATCTAGCATATGTGAGTATTGATGTATATAAGTGAGTATATGTGAGAGTGAGAGATTGAAAGAGTTCCTGTTTAAATAAGTATTTTATTTCCTTAAGTGATTGTTTAAGAGAGTAAGTATGTGTAAGTTTCCTTAGAAGTAATGTGCTAGTGTGTGTATAGCTGTATATGCAAATAAATGGATGTTCAATAGTTTATTTGCATGTGTGAGTATGTGTGTAAGTAACTTTTGGATGACTGTTGGTGTGTAACAGGATGTATATGTGTATCACTACATATGATGAGTGAGTATATGTTTGAGTGACTTTATAGAACTGTTTCTGAATGAGAGGATGTGTATATAGATGGTGGAATTACTGAATTGGTTGTTGTAACTTTCTCACTTTGTACTTTGAGTGAAGAAGACCAGTTGAAAGACCTCTCTGTACCTTTTTGGACTGAAAAATGGCTTCAGTAGCAGCAGCAGCAGGAGCATCTCAACCACCACCACCACCAAGAGGACCACCACAACACCACAGTGGTGGAGATGAAGAAGAGGAGGAGGAGGAAGAGGAGGAGGGGGGAGGAGGACGTTCCTGCCAGAAGATAATACCCCATATAGGCCAAAGCAGCACATTATATGGGAGTTTTTTTCCATCCCAGAGAACCAAAAAAAAGTGAATGTGCCAAGGGTTACTTGCTAATCTGTGGCACTGAACTTTCAAGGGGGAACCCTAACAAGAAGTACTCTTTTGGCAATAACACCATGATTCGCCACATGCAACGCTGGCATCCTAACAACTATGCTGCGGCAGAGGTCCGAGAACTGGCCAGAAACCCTCCCCAATCTACACCCAGCAACTCCAAAAAAAAGCAACCCAATCCATAGGGTCCAGAGACAAGGGAGATGGTCCCAAACATACAACCCCAGTTTGGGAAATACAAGATCACTTGTATATTTTGTGGTAAAAGAATCACCTATGGTGAGCAAAGCATAAAGCTCATCAACCGTGCTAGTGACAACCGCAATTGCCCCAAAAAAACTTAATTTTTTCCTGATTTTTTTTGGCTCCAATTGAGCCGTTTACAATTCCCTGTTTTTTGTTTCTCCCCATAAAAATAACAAAAAAATATAAATTTGTTCATAAAAGCCAAAAAAAGTACAACATGTTAAAAAAACCAACAAAAAAATATAAAACAACAAAAAGAAGAAAAAAACAGTTATTTTTAGAACTACCTCCAATTTATAAAAAAAACTACTTTTTTTTAAACTCTCTCATTCTTTTTTCCCCATGGTACGCTCCCCGGAACGCTCCGCGGTGCGCGTACCAGGCGCACCACCGCGCAAATCGAAAAAAAAAAATTGCCCCACGGGGCCCTTTTATTGCCCCCACATCAAATCTAGGGAGTCAGGGGGGTCTACTCTGCCCCCTTTTGGTCATTTCCCCTTTGTTTTTGCCACCTCTTGTGTCTCGATCCTACTGAGACACAAGATGGCGGCCGCTCCGGACTGTTTGGAATGTTGACAGACACCCGAGAGTCAATCAGCTTTCCGCGCGCGAACTCGCATAGCGTGCTGGAGCGCACCCCGGTGCGCGTACCGGGGCGCGCTTATAGATATAGATATTTTTTTTAACCTAAAATCCACTGGAGCACATATCTTGAGACATAGCAAAGGCACATCGGGCTACCAGTCCCTACAATTTTGCCAAGTTTGGTGGAAATCCATTCAGCCGTTCGGACTAAAAGTGAGTTTGACTGCCCTATGGAAATTAACATGGGAAAAACACGTTTTGGGACCCCCTTTTATCTCATCCCCCGCTTGACGAATCCCCCCAAACTTTCAGAGAAGGAGCGGAGCGCCGTGAGGCAAATTTGAGGAAAATTTCATGCAGATTCCTCAACCGACGCCAAAGTTATTCCCAATAGAATGTTGCGAATTCAATATACAAAATAATCCTAACTATAACTACCTACTGGCGACCGCCAGTAGGTAATATATATATATATATATATATATATATATATATATATAAATATATATATTACCTACTGGCGGTCGCCAGTAGGTAGTTATAGTTAGGATTTTTTTCAATGTTAAATCTCAAAATTCTATTTGGAATAACTTTGGCGCCGGTTGACGAATCTGCCTCAAAATTTCCTCAAAATGGCCTCGCGGCGTTCCGGTCCTTCCCTGAAAGTTTGGGGGGGATTCGTCAAGCGGGGGCCGAGATAAAAGGGGGGTCCCAAAACGCGTTTTCCCCAATTTAATTTCCATAGGGCGGTCGATTTCACTTTTAGCCCGAACGGCTGAATGGATTTCCACCAAATTTGGCAAAATTGTAGGGACTGGTAGCCCGATGTGCCTTTGCTATGTCTCAAGATATGTGCTCCAGTGGATTTTGAGTAATTAAGGTTCAAAAAAATATATATATCTATAGCCGCGCTCCGGTACGCGCACCGGTACGCGCACCGGGCGCTTACCGCGACTTGCGCGCAGAAAGCTGATTGGCTCTGGGGTGTCTGTAAACATTCTAAACAGTCCGGAGCGGCCGCCATCTTGTGTCTCGGTAGGATCGAGACACGAGAGGTGGCCAAAACAAAGAGGGAAATGACCATAAGGGGGCAGAGTAGACCCCCCTTGACCCCCTAGGTTTGATGTGGGGGCCATAAAAGGGCCCCGCGGAGCAAAAAAAAAATAAAAAAAAATTTTGATTTTCGCGGGGTGAGCGCCCGGTACGCGCACCGGTACGCGCACCGGTAAGCGTACCGGGGAGTGTACCATGGGGAAAAAGAATGACAGTTTTAAAAGTAGCTGTTTAAAAAAAAAATGTTTTGTTGTTTTTTTTATACATACACATACATATATATAAATGCATATGCATATATATATATATGCATATATGTGTATATGTGTGCGTGTAGAGAGAGGTAGAGAGGTAGAGGTGTAGAGGTAGAGAGGTAGAGAGGTAGCGGTAGAGAGGTAGAGATTAGTAGAGAGAGAAGAAGAGAGAGGTAGAGAGGTAGAGAGTAGAGAGTGAGTAATAGAGAGTAGAGAGTGAGTAGTAGAGAGTAGTAGAGAGCAGTAGAGAGAGTAGCAGAGAGTGAGTAGTAGAGAGTAGTAGAGTGAATAGTAGAGTGAGTAGTAGAGAGTAGTAAAAGTAATTTACAATTGTTCGGAATATCGGTGTTTGGGCAGATATGATCCAGGGACCCCCAGTATGCAAGGGGAATTAGTCCCCCCTCTACAAACGCGCCAGTGGCCTGCATTGCAGAGAGGTGTAACAAGGTTGTGGCCTCATTACACTTCTCTGCAATGCAGCTCCCTCGCGCATACTGGAGGCTCCTGGTGGACCAGTTGACCCCAGGGACCCCCAGTATGCAAGGGGAATTAGTTCCCCCTCTGCAAACGCGGCAGTGGGCTGCGTTGCAGAGAGGTGTAACAAGGGGCATAGTCTCATTACACCTCTGCAATGCAGCCCCTGGCGCATACTGGAGGTTCCAGGTGGGCTAATTGGCCCCCAGGGGACCCCAGTATGCAAGGGGAATTAGTTCCCCCTCTTCAAACATGCACGGGGGCTGCGTTGCAGAGAGGTGTAAAAAGGGTTGTGGCTTCATTACACCTCTCTGCAATGCAGTCCCCTGGCGCATACTGGAGATTCCTGGTGGGCTTTCAGGTCTTATATAGTTAGGAATTAGCATTAAAAAAAACCTTTGAAATTCACTGAAAACACCATAGGTTTCACACCAGTTATAGTTAGGAATTAGCATTTAAAAAACCTATTAAATTCACTGACAAAACCATAGATTTCACACCATTTATAGTTAGCTGGAAATTTTACTGACATAAAACCATTGAAATTCCCACGTTATAGTTAGTTGGACTCACTATAACTTGCGCGCCTGTAATGCACTGCTGATGACGTCACATATTACATCACTCATGACATGGTCAGTGACATCACTCATGACATCACTGATGACACCATCCTTGTGACAGAGTGACAGACCTAATTTCAGTGTAATGTAACGCTTGAAACACATATTCAAAAATAGAAACAAACATTTTCAAAAAAATGGAGATACCCAAACCAGTAACAACAACCAATTCAGTAATTCCACCATCTATATACACATCCACTTATTCACCAACAGTTCTATATAGTCACTCATATATATACTCACTCATCATATGTAGTGATACACCTATACATCCTGTTACACATCAGCAGTCATCCAAAAGTTACTCACACACATACTCACACATGCAAATAAACTATTGAACATCCATTTATTTGCATATACATTTATACACACACTACCACCTTACTTCTAAGGAAACTTACCCATACTTACTCTCTTAAACAATCACTTATAGAAACACATACTTATTTAAACAGGAACTTCTACAATCTCTCACTATATATACTATACTCACTTATATACATCAATACTCACATATACTAGATTAAAACATATGTCGTTACTAATGAAGACACTAGTGAGACAGTCATTCACTCACTAACACACACATATACACACTCATCCACCCATACAGTCCTGCACATATGCTGTCTTCAAAACACATACAAACAGTGAGTCAGTCACCAACCCCTGCAGCCACTTATACACAAAGAGAAACACTGATACAAACATTTAAATATTTAAACAATACTCGCTAATATATGTATTCACTAAGATACACGTAATAAGCCAGTTACCCAACCAATTTTTTTTTTTAAAAAACATCCATTTACACACTTATTTAAACATTTATTCTTCCATCGACCTTTACAAATACATATATAAAACAAATTTATTTTTCAGAAAGACACACATTCACTGGATGGTGTCATCAGTGATGTCATGAGTGATGTCACTGACCATGTCATGAGTGATGTAATATGTGACGTCATCAGCAGTGCATTACAGGCGCGCAAGTTATAGTGAGTCCAACTAACTATAACGTGGGAATTTCAATGGTTTTATGTCAGTAAAATTTCCAGCTAACTATAAATGGTGTGAAATCTATGGTTTTGTCAGTGAATTTAATAGGTTTTTTAAATGCTAATTCCTAACTATAACTGGTGTGAAACCTATGGTTTTTTCAGTGAATATATATATATATATATATGAAAAGCAATCTCGACCTGTCAGTGGATGACAGGCAACATCAGGGTGCAGACCTCATTACGCCACAGCAGACAGCCAAAACGAAGCTCACAATGAATCCAACTCAAGTGAGTAGCAGAAATAAACGTTTATTAAATGAATGACGCGTTTCGCTCCACTGGGGAGCTTGTTCACATAAAAGCACTCAAAAAAAGTGGGAGAATATATACATGACACAGGGAGGGGCTTGATTGGGAAGACATGCCCAAAAGTAAAAAAGAAATAAAAAAACAGTGCAAAAGTAAAACATGTTATTTTCACATAAGCAGAAACATGTACCTAATATAAAGTAACAGGTTATATACTGGTCATGGCAATTTTAAACAGTATAAGGATATTACAATGAGAGCTGTATAATACAAGCATTGGTCATAAGCGTTCATTTAAAGTAAAAAAGTAAAAAAGTAAAAAATGGCTGGCTGGAAAAATTTACAAAAGAAGGGGGTGATGAGGGAAGCACAAAAACAAGCAAAATAGCAAGTGTGACGGCATAGTGCCTAATCAGTGTGATGTGCTTTCCAGGGGTTTATAGAAGCCAGCAACATATTGAAAATCTAGAACGCAAGCAACTCAAGACATAGTGCCTGAATATCCCAACAACGCCACTGTTTTCTAGAATAAAAAAACGCCATGTTCACAGAAAACAATCAATAGTGGTACAAGTCAAGTACTGCACAGACAGTGCAAAGCATAAAACAACTGTGTATAGGGAAAACACGATAGATTTGAAAGTGACAATATGATAAAAGATACAGAAGCCCAACCTAAAATGTGTAAAAATAAAATGAGATTCAGGAAGAAGCAAAAGGAAAATAGTAACAACTGAGGCGAAATAAAGAATTTGTGTTGTTCGAGATAAGATTAAAGTGACATGAATGCTTAGTCAAAACATTTTATCAGAAAAAATGACTAAGAGCAGGCGTCAAAACAGAAAAGTGGCAGTAAGCCAAAGCCGATAAGTGACGCATTGACTGAACAAGAGAAGGGAAAAAGGAACATAATAGTTACAAATATGGAAAAAAGATCGACAAAAACCAAGAACAAAATGGATCTACAATTTAAATATTACAAGAAACTTTTTAAATCCTCACTCAGATTGAGCCCATTAGGGGCCTTGGTATCGAGGGACATAATGAGTTGAGATTCACGCTGTCTCAGTAATTTTTCGTGGTCCCCACCGCGACTGGGTTGAGGCACTGAACAAAGGACTGTGTATTGCAAGTCCTTCAGCTTTTTGTCATGGACTGCTTCAAAATGCCTCGCCACAGGGTAATTGCTATCACTGTTAACGATGGCCCTGATATGCTGAAGTATTCTTTGATGAACAGGCAGCTTGGTGCTGCCTATGTACTCCAGATCACATGTACACCTGAGCTTGTAAACAACAAACTCCGATCTACATGTTAGATATTCTCTGATGGGAATAGGTGTGTCGCTAAATGCATATATATATATATATATATACATATATCCACTCCGCCTCGCACCCACAGGTACGCTATGCACTCTTTGCAATTATTATCGCCAGTCAGAAACGTAGCTTGGAAGACTTTATTTCAACATCCAGCCAAACTCCAAAGGGTTTTTGAAGTTTGGCTGGATGTTGAAATAAATTCTTCCAAGCTATGTTTCTGACTTGCGATAATTATTGCAAAGAGTGCATCGCATACCTGTGGGTGCGAGGTGGAGTGGATTTGTGCAGGGGGACCTTGTGCCCTGGATTGCACTGACGCAGAAGACTCCCAGTTTCACAAGGACAGTGGAAAGGTGATGATCAATATATATATAGATATATAATGAGGCCCGCAATCATGAATGACTGAAGGTAGATTGCGCTCAACAGTCTTTCTGCACAGTAAGACATATCAGCTTATGAAGCCATTCTCTTTGCCCACATGATCATTGGGCTTTATCCACACTGGTAAATTTACAGGTTTGCGTAATTTACACAATTGAATATACTTACTAGTCCAGCAACTGTTACTATACCATTCTCCCATAAATCATTTTTAAAAAATTGAGAATTCAAATGAAATCCCATAGGAAATACTGTGAAAATAAAATTCTTAGAGCTATAAATAAATATATATTAATGTAAAAAGAATATAAAA
This sequence comes from Lissotriton vulgaris, assembly GCF_964263255.1. NCBI lineage: Eukaryota > Metazoa > Chordata > Amphibia > Caudata > Salamandridae > Lissotriton > Lissotriton vulgaris. The sequence continues at coordinate 298,957,715 of NC_141691.1, read as the reverse complement.
ATAGTACATATCTATTGTTCAATTATAAAATACCGTCTTTGAATTAAAAAATCAATGTAACTATAAGTCATATTAAAATATTACTAAACTAGTTTGCACACACATACACACCCTTTTTTATTATTATTTCTATATGTGACAATTTTTTTATAATTTAAACTTAAGTAAAATAATTTGTATTCAATATATTTCCAATCATTAAAGATTCATTTCAAAATTAAGTTAGTAATTCAGTGTAATTTGTTTTATTTGAAATATATCTATAAAACATATATGAAATTAATTTACGTTAATGTGTAAAACAGCGTATTCTAATTTTTTTTTTAATTAAATGCATTTTCTAATTGTTCTCTATACTTTACTATGAGAAGTTCTTCCCCCTCACTGTGTGGTCGCCTATTGTAAAGCATAGAGGCAATTTTAATATATTTAACTATAAAATAAGTATTAATATATTTTTAGATTACAATTTAATTATAAATATTTTCTAATGTTTTTTAAATGTAAAACACAATAAAGAATGCTACATCACATTAACTTAATTTTGGAATAAATATTCAATTAATGGAGATATATTGCATTAAATGTAATTTATTTTTCTGAAGTTTAAATCAAGAAAACAATCTCTACTAAAAAAATGCTAACAATTTTTAATACGCATTTGATTATTTTGAGAAGTCAATTATAGAATTATTTTTTACATTGAAATATATATTTTTGTGTTTTATCTATTTCAGTCATTTAATTAAATGTCATCTTATTTCATGTAGGCTTTTATTTTAATTCCCTACCTCCATTATTTTTAACAGGAGTTTGGTGCTGTAGTAGTGATTGGCAATGATGGTGATGGGGATTTTTTTATAAGTAAACTTACGTAAAATTAAACGTAAAATTCCACGTAATTTTCAGAATCAGGCCAAGTGTGGGCTGCTCTCCTGCAAAAATATCGTCATTTCTATGCAGATGTTGTTATCAATTTATGTCAACACGCACCTATAAAATGATAACACCGTAGCGATTTTTAATGTAATAATTTAACAAGAAATGAAAAAGGAACCGCTATTTTAGTTGCTATGTGGGTGAATTCAAAGACGTGTATATTAGTAATGTGCTTTTATTTTTTGTGAATGACAGACACCTGTTATTGGAGTTGTGGCTTATGTTTGGTTGTGCAAATCGTACACCTCTGTGGTGGGCTAGTTCTCTTCTCCAGCGTCTAGAGACCTACTGAAGACGTACCTGCATGTGTTGCAGGAAGACTTTTGAAATAGCAATATATTATGCGTGTGAGGGCTGCCTTTTCCCATCCAACTAAAAACAGATTTATGTTTTGACATCACACCCACACGATGAGCACTTTCACAGCAACATCCTGTCAGGATGTTACTCACAGTATTTGTACAACCTACGCCGGTTTTTCAGATAATACTGAGTAAATGGAAGAGACTCCACGAATCACTGCTATCTCGGTCTCTCCGTTTCTTCCTGGCAGGATAGAAAATGACATCATAACGTTTGGTAAAGAAACATAACTTCTAACATTAGAACACAATTGAAACAGAAATACTCGAGTTCAAGTATTATAAAACATATTTTAGTTGACAATATTGTCTTGTGTTTTGACAGAATAGTCGCAACTGCTGTCAGTATTTTTCTTGTGTATCACATTCCTTGTTTCCTACCCTAGCAAACGTGCCTTAAAATTGTGCTCTAACACAGCACTTTACTGATTTATGCATAAAGGCGCTGGGTAATTAAGGCATCGATAGTGCAGGTTGGGATTGTGGATGCAAACACTTGCAGTTAAAGTCCTTTATACTGCTGACCTTCCAATATTGCATGTTCGATTACATTATCTGATGTTTTCTGCCTCTTCATTGAATTCGGGCCCCAGGGGTAGAGGTGTCCAGCGCACGTTGGCAAGCCCCAGCACCTCGCTTATATTTTTCAGGAAGGTCAGGATGAGCACATTCCATAGCAGGCATCGCTTCCAACGCCCCCTCAAATGAATCCTGCTCAAATTCCTTTCTGGGTGGGGCATTGTTAAGGAGGAGAAGCAGATGGGGGGGGGGGGGGGACGAATTATATATATATATATATATATATATATATATATATATATATATATATATATATATATATATATATATATATATATATACGCACACACAAACACACACACACACACACCCCACTTTGGGGGATTTTAAATGCTACTAGACCGTGGCAGCTGTGGCTCCTCTACTAAGACGGAGGAGAGTTGTTCAACTACTTTGTAGCACTGAAATAAAGGGGGAATTAAAATGCTAATAGCTTGCGTTATTATGATTCTATTGTGTCCTACTTTCGGTAGCTTTGTGTGATGGGGTGGGGGCAGAAGAGGAGTTGTAGCACCCTCCTAAGTGAGCAATGACTGTGTGGCTGGCCCTCTCGGGCGTCCAAACATTCATGTGCACTTTGCAGGTTCTCCATGCAGTCTGCATAACAGCCCCTATGGTGAATATGCTAAGGCTTCCAGTCAGCGTCTGAGCGCCAATCCACGGTGCTCAGACCAATCATAACGCTGCTAAGGCAACGTTGTGATTGGCTGACTGGGAGCCTGGGTGTGCTTCATGTTCAGGCCGAACAAGGGGCTGCAGAGAAGTGACGTGGAGAGGAAACGGCAAGAAGAAACCTTTTTCTTTTCATTTTTCAAACGTGGTTCCACAGGTCCTTGGCCCTTCCCCCCCCTTACCTATGATTCGTACCGGCCGCTACTGGACCATGATTTCATGGCACATGGCATGCCTCTCCCTGAAGGGTGTGGATATACTATCACAATCTACACCTAGCATAAATGAAAAACTCTAGGTACAAGAGATCCTTTTTTAGTTTACTGGACTGTGTTCTTTTCTCAAGCCCCGTTCTGCTCCCACCATACTATCCTATCCACTGCTATCAAAATAACACACATGCATGGGGAGCCATACCACAGTGAAGATGAATACACAGAAGCTCAATCTTTGTCTTGAGAGGTTTTATTTGCGGCTTGTCATTGAGATTTGTTTAAATAGTGGAATATTTTTACCAGTTTTGGTCCACAGCTTAGTACAGAACCTAGAAAAAATCTAACATCAAAAAGTATTTTTGAATAGTAGCTTGTATATACTATAAATTGTGTCCCTACCCATAATGCCCAGCAGATGTCAAAAATTGATGTAAATCACCCATTCCTAATATTTTCATTGTGGTGGAAACTTTGTTGTTCTGTTAGCAGGAAAATCCCTGCCATAAAAAAGTATTCTGTTGACAGAAAACAGAATCTCATATTTAACGATAGGTCTGACATATATGGGACAGGAAAGGGACACAATTTCTGTGCCTAAATTTTGCCTTAAACCCATTCTCAGTTTCCACGGGGGCAATGGCTGATGTATTTGGGAGCAGTATCGCAATGCACCCATGGAACAATTACTGCCCAAGGGGAATTCAAGGAGCTTTACCTTGCTTTGATTATGGTTTGCTTTCTTACATGGAATAGAAGAGTACTTGTTCTGGTCAGATAGAGATTTCACTCTCCAAAGCAGATAGAAATCTCAGCTAGAGAGAAATATAACCAGGTACTGTGGTTCTACAAACATGTACATACATTCAAAAAACGCACAGCATTTGGAAAGGGGCGACCAATCGGTCCCCCCGAACGTATGGTGGAGTACCCCGATCCCCCCGGGAAGCCATCTTGGGCGGGAGGCGAGTCCCGGCTGGTATGCCCGAAGCGGCGTAGCCGGGGCGCGCCTTTTCCCGCCCTAGAGTGGGTTGTCCTAGACACCGAAGCCGCCAGCCACGCCCCCGGAGGCGGGCGGAGGCGGGTTTACGCCCGCCCGAAGAAGGATAAAAGGAGCGACAAGCCAAAGTAGCATCCTCTTGTTCCTGTGCTCTGAAGCTGCACCTCCCTGCTGCACGTGAGCTCGAGACGGAACGAAGAGCCAATTTTGAGCGTTGTAATTTTGTCTTTTTTCTTTCAGAGATCATCGTTCGAGAATGCCGGGCAAGAAGGTCGGAAAGCGGGTCGGTACCGATCAGATGCTCCGCATGCTCGTGAAAGACATGGCTGAGATGAAGAAGCAGATGGCGGCAATGAATGGTGTAGGAGGCCCGAAGCGAGTTGTCGGACCAGCATTGCCGGGAATAGTCCCTAGCGGGAGAGGTAGAAGGTCCAAGAGGGGGGCAACTGGGGGAGAGACCCCGGTTCCTGAGGCGCCGCCTGCGCTCCCCGATACACCGACGGAAGCCCCGATCCCGGTCCCAAAGGAGGGGCAACCAATCCCGGTTGTAGTCACCCCTGTGAATGGGGAGGATATGCCTCCTGAGTTGGCTGCACAGCTGGCAGCGTGGTTGGGGAAAGATAGCAAAGGCACCACGGCGGATGACGCCAGGGCAGTAATGAGGCAGTTGCGGCAGTCAAGAGAGGCCGCGAAGGCACCATGTCCTTTTGTTCCCCCGCAGGCTCCAGTGGGTGAAACCGCAGCGGGCACGAGTTCGGCAGCGACTACGGTTACAGCCTCTAGTTCAGGTAAGCAGCGACTGCCGATTGCGGAGGAGGGGTCTGTACCCTCGAGAAGGGAGAAAGTGGCTCAGCATATCCCGATTGAAATCAAGGAGAGGATATGGGGTGAGAAATATGTGAACATGTTCTCTTTGCTAACTGATCATTATGAGATCGAGCATGTGAAGGGTCAAAAAGAGTTTTTGCACCCAAGTGTTTGGCGCGCCAAGATGGCCGCTTTTAAGGTCGATGAGAACATAGGTAATTGGGGCAGAGCATTTGGCATTTTCACTTCAATTATGGGGGAACGAAGGCCGGAAATGTTGGCCGAGTTACCCGTGTACCAGACACGTATTGTGGAGTACTCTCAGTCATATGAGGGCAATCAGTGGTTTTGTTATGATAATATTTTTAGGAAGGCCAAGGAGTTCGACACATCTCTGACGTGGGATTGTTACGACTCCATTTCTTGGCAAAAGATGGAGAAAACAGGCATGTTAAAGGCACCATTGGTGGGGGGAAGCGGGGGAGAGTTTTCCCGCCATTCATCTGGGGCGCCCTTTCGGGCAGGTTCAAGTAATGAGCATCACTCGAGATCAAGTGGCAATACAGGCAAAAGGGGCATCTGCTGGAATTTTAACAGAGGAAAGTGTACGAGGCCCCAGGGGTCATGCAAGTTTAGGCACGACTGTGGGGGGTGTGGGCAATCCTCGCATCCTGAGACCATGTGCAGAGCCAAGACGGGTGATAACGGAGGTAGGGGAAGCGCCAAACAGGTCTGAAATAGTCCGAGGGGCGCCTCTACCTACCCCGGTTGATACCATGGCAATGATCCCTTGGCTCAATGAATACCCGGATCATTTCTCCGCTGGGGTGTTGCGAGATGGGTTTTCTTATGGTTTCCGCATCCCAGTGGGGATTTTTCAGGGTAAGACACAGTGTAGGAACCAACTGTCGGTCCTGCAGAATACGGCGGTGGTACAGGTGAAGATTGTGAAAGAGTTGACCCGGGGTCGGGTTGCCGGACCATTCGACACGCCACCAGTTGCTAAATTTGTTTGTTCCCCTTTGGGAGTGGTCCCCAAGAAGGACCCGGGCGAGTTTCGATTAATACATAACTTGTCCGCCCCGAGAGGTCTTTCGGTGAATGATGCGATAGACCCGGAGGTGTGTTCGGTGCGGTACGCATCTTTCGATGATGCCGTCGCCATGTTGAATCGCCTGGGGCCCGGAGCGCTGATGGCCAAATCAGACATCGAGTCAGCGTTCCGGTTGCTCCCGGTACACCCAGACGATCAGCGTCTCCTCGGTTTTGGGTTTCAGGGGCGCTATTACATGGATAAATGTATGCCAATGGGATGCTCCATATCTTGTGCTTATTTTGAGAAATTCAGTTGTTTTTTGCAATGGGTATTCACAAGAATGACGGGGTTTCAGCATGTTATGCATTATCTTGACGATTTTCTGTTCCTGGGTGCAGCTGGGGATCCAGAATGTGCACAAGCTCTAAATGAATTTTGTGGTCTGATGAATCAGTTTGGTGTGCCATTGGCACCAGGTAAGACGGTGGGGCCATCAACTTCCCTCGAGTTTCACGGAATAGAGCTCGATTCACTGGAAGGTTGCTTCCGGCTGCCCAAAGAAAAGGTGGGGAGATTCAGGGCCTCCCTTGAGGCATGCATTCGGGAAACCAAGGTGAACTTGCATCAATTGCAGCAAACTGTGGGTCAGTTGAATTTTGCCCTTAGAGTAATGCCAATGGCCCGCCCTTTCTCCCGCTCGATTGCTCAAGCCATGGTCGGTCTTAAAGAAGGGCACCATCGCACGAGGCTCTCGGCCGAGATTCGCCAGGACATGCGCATTTGGTTGGCATTTCTGGCGGATTTCAATGGTCGGGTGGTCTGGAACAAGCCGGCGGTGTCCTCCGAGGAGTTGGGGCTGTGGACAGATTCGGCGGGGAGTATAGGCTTTGGCGCCATATTCGGTAATCACTGGTCGGCCCAAAAATGGCCGTCATGGTGGCACGAGTGTGGGCTGACGAGCAACATTGCGTTTCTCGAACTGTTCCCTATTCTGGTGGCCCTACAAACTTGTCCTGAGGGGTTCCGGGATCACTCTGTGGTGTTCTGGTCGGATAACATGACCGTGGTTGAGTGTATCAATAGTCAGGCAGCACGATGCAAATGGATTCTGAGATTGCTTAAAGAAATTGTGTTACTATGTATGCAATTGAACGTACTCTTTAGGGCTAGACATGTGCCAGGAGTACTGAATCAGGCGGCTGATGCGCTTTCTCGTTTCCGTATGCAGGCCTTCTGGGGTTTTCTGCCCACAGCGGACCCGGTGTCGGCACCATTCCCCGAAGCTCTCTGGTCTCTCGGTGCCCCAAACTACAAAACCTCGTGGGAGAGAGTTTAGCACCCAGGACGAGGAAGGCATATGAAGGGGCGTTCCGTTCTTATCAGTCCTTTTTGGGTTCGGTTAGGGGGGGAGCTTTGGGGCCAGGAAGAATACGTCGTAAGGTTTTTGCTGTCGTTACATCAGGCAGGCAAAATGGTAGCCACGGCCCAGAGGCATCGGGCCGCCATTTCCTTCATGGCGCGGGCTCATGGGATCCAGGACCCTACTGCATCTTTCGTAGTACAGAAAGCGCTGCGTGGGTGGCAACGCCTTGAGGGTCGCAGAGTAGACGAAAGGCACCCGATAGGTCTGGAGAGGTTGGCTCTGTTATTTTCCGTTCTCCCTGCGACTTGTTCATCCCAGTCTGAAACAGTGTTATTCAGGGCCGCTTTTGCATTAGCATTCCATGGGGCTATGCGGGTAAGCGAACTGGTGGCGAGGAACAAGCAGGATACGGGGGGGGGGGACTGTGCCGAGAGCACGTTCTAGTTAAGGGGGATACGATGATGGTCTCGTTTCCCAGGTCCAAGACCGATCAGGGTGCGATAGGGGACAGTATAGTAGTCCATCGGAGTCCCGGATCTCCCATGTGCCCCGTCGTATGGGTTGAGGAATATTTGGCGCAGAGAGCGGCATCATGGGGGGGACCCTGTTGAGGCACACTGATGCCACCCCACTGACGAGGTTTCAGTTCCAGCGGGTGCTAACAATGGCAATTTCGGCCGCGGGCTTGAACCCGGGCGATTTTGGGACCCATTCCTTCCGGATAGGGGCTGCTACAGAGGCTACAGCCAGGGGTCCTAGTGTGGAAAAAGTGAAACAATTGGGGCGTTGGTCCTCGAACTGTTACAAAAGGTATGTGCGGTTGCACATGTTGTGAAGCTGTAATCATGTACTCACGCTTCTTGTTTTTGTTTGGTTTACAGTTTCGCAAGCTTACGAGGCGGGGCGGACTGTGCAGTCGACCCGACACCTGGGAACCAGCGGTCAAAGATCACCGGCTGCGGAAAAAGTGGTGTGGGTCGTGGGCCACTCATACGTGAGGCGTGCCGGGGACGTATTCAAAGCAGGTGACATGATTCACATGGCTGGGGAATACGGGTACAGGGTGACCTTCTACGGAAGGGGCGGGCTCTGTATTGACCAGTTTCAACCTTTTGTTGAGGGTTTGTTAGGGCGGACAAGGTCACCGCCATCTATAATCATAGTGCATCTTGGGGGCAATGACTTGGTGACCACTGGTAGACGACTACTTCTCGAGGCGATACTATCCACAGTGAGTTGGTTGGCGAGAAGGGTTCCAGGGTGCACAATTGCATGGTCCCATATGATTCCACGAAAAGTGTGGCGGGGGACGAATTCTGTGTCTGCTATAAATCATTCGGTGAAGAAAGTAAATAACAAGTTGGCTAGACTGTTTCGTACAAGTGCATTGCATTCGATTCCTCATGGTTTTATCAGGGGGGACAGTATGTATCTAGAGGATGGGGTCCATTTGTCCTGGGTGGGGAATTCTTTACTCATAGGAGACCTCGTAGCTTGGCTAAAGAGTTTACAGCATGACCTTTAGGTAGGAGTTTTTTGTGGGGGGTCCGGATAGCCGGTCAACTATCCGGCCTGTGGCGGTAAGGTCATGATCGGTGAGCAGTAATTGGAAGATCCCTATGGGGGGGCGTCACCCATTACGGATGGGAGCGCCCGGGGGGAGGTGGCCATTGGCCCCTCAACGGGGAGGCGGTCCCTTCTAAGGATGGGACGCCGAAAGGAAAGGGAACGCGGTCAAGGCCCCTCCCTGGATAGGAGGGGCTACGGGCCCCTCCTGGGAATTTCCCGGGGCCAGGACATCTGCGACGGCAGATGTGGTAAGTTGTGTGGGGTGGGGAGGGGGTCCACGCTACCTTCTAGACACCTCACATGAGTCCTCGGACGACCTTAAAATGGCGTCGAGTTAATTGGGGCCCCCGTCAAGACAAGGGAAATTGGTATGTGCACATGAGGTACAGTCCTCTGTGTGGCCGCCCCTCACAAGTGAGGGGGTAGTTCTGGTTTAGGGATCTGACACCGGTTACGACCTTGCCGTTGGCCCTTAAACGTTAGGATGTACAATTTCAATTTAAGAATGTTTTGTAGGATGTTAGTATCGGCTAGGAGAACCTTTGTATTAGAAATATGTTAAGGTCAGCCAAAACATCGTTATATGGAAATGAAATTGTCCATGATATGAAACTGTTATTTTAATGTTTTAATTTTGTTTCATATTTTAATAAATACGGCCGGGAGGGTAACTCCCTCCCGCCTTCCAAAAGTTCAGAAATGTTTCCGTATTCCCATTCTTGGGGATTGTGTTGAGAGGGGGTGGCGGGTATCTCAGCCATAAAGGAATCGATGCAACACCTCTTGTTCAGCCGACCTAATGCTTCTTTCCTTTGTAGCTGTTTACCGTCTTGAATTTTGACTCATCAAAGGTACTTTGTGCTAAAATCACTCATCCATTGAGTTTTATGGAGAGAATAGCTTAAACATTTTAAAAGTGATATTTCTACCTGTGTATGTTGGATTTTTGTCGTTTTGGTCTTGTTCGGTTTAGATGAAGATTGGTTATGTTTCTAAACTGAGGTGATGTACATTTGTAGTGTTGACACTGTGTAACTGTGTGTTTATGTACAAATGCTTTACACATTGCCTCTGGGATCTGCCTGACCGCTCGTGCCAAGCAACCAAGAAGATTTGATGCATATAGTGTTAAGCAGCGTAAATGCATGATTGATGGGTTTATCAGTTGAGTAATAGAAAAAGGAGCATGCTTTGGGTTTGAGACCAGGCATAGCATGGTATCAGACAGTATAGTTAGAAGTAGGCTATCTTCTTTTGCCAACTTGTTTTTTTGGTTGTTTTTTTTTAAATTATTGCTGCATGGGTTTTGTAGGTCATAGAATTCTTTAGTCAAATCACTGGCTGCATTTACATGATGTTCTATAATGGAATTGAAATGGTCAGGGAAAATTTGAGGGCCCCTCTCATAATTTACTTAGAAGGAGTCAATCAATCAATCAATCAATCAGAGTACTTGTAAGGCGCACTACTTACCCGTGAGGGTCTCAAGGAGTAACATCAATGTAGGAGTGAATGTTAGCACTGTAATTTGTATCAAAATAAATCACAGTCTTTTTGTGCTGTAGAGGTGAAATAAAGTGAATATTGCTTAAGGGTCTCATTAATTCACTCAGTTTACCTATCCATTTAAAGATGAAAAACTGAGAAATAGCAGATTTGTCTAGAGAGTGCTTCCCAGAACACTGCATTGGGGTCCTCAATCAGTATTCTAGTTTCAGGCACACCACATAGTTGATATCCTGGATCCAAAAATATTGATGCCAATATAGTAGCAGCAGGAATCATTGGCAATGATATAAGATGTCTCCTTTTTAGACTGTTTTAACTGCAACCGAATTCAGTGTACATTTAATAGAAAGAGATCAGTTGATTATGAAATAAACTGTGACAATTTATCATGGTTTAGTTGGTTTTTCCAAAGCACAATGTAATTTATTGAGTTTGGTACCCATTGTCTTGTTTTGAGCAAAAATGAAACCCTTGTTTACAAATTATTCTAATTCTTTTCTCATGGACGGCCAGAAACGGTTGCTGTGGTCGATACCATGTTGGGTGTATACTGGGATGACGTTCATGTCTGGAATCATGACACATGCATCACAGGTCCTGTCCTAGACTAGTATGGCTGTAGGTGTATATATTGTATATTATGATTGTATTGTGATCAATTTGTACCCTGACAGAAATCTAAATTGCTTAAGAGAATATTCTATAGGTCCAGCTCTGTTGTGGTATTGTGGATCAGTTATTCCTGCATGATGTTCTGGACTTTAGAAAAAATGCGTTGAGGCTTGATAGCATGCAAATATTCTGAAAATGTATAGTGAGATGTAAGTGTGACAGGGCTTTCACCTTGATGTCCTTGAAGGATGTCCTGCATCTGATTAAATAGCTGAAACTGGCAAACATAACAGCTTCAATCAGGCAGGATAAGGACTAAGACATCTTGCGGATTAAAGAAAAGCCACATTTTTTGTGTTTCATTATTACCCTTTAAGGGTTCAGATCTTCATTCCAAATAACTGTACCAGTGGAAGAAGGCGTCTTTTATAGCTGGTAGTTCATTATCATAGGTGAGATAATTTAACTCAACAGTTGTTGTCTTGCAAGAGTGACATGGTTTCCTTCTTGCCTCGTTGTGTCAAAATAACTCAGAGTATAGTATTGCACTCATCAGTATTACGTTCATAGTTTTCTTTTTCATTGGATTGGGTGGTCAGATTCTCTAATGCATAGTCACCTTCAGTAGTCCTAATGAAGGGTACATTTCTCCTGTTTAGACCCATAAGAGAAGCCACAATTATTAAACAATTGTTGATAAATTACCTATACCATTTTAAAAACCCAGGAACAGCTGGAGTTCTTGTAAAATAGTGTGTGATGGCCAATCCACCACAGTGTGATCCTTGTGAGGATTCAATGGTATGTCACTGGGTGGTAGATGTAACCAAGCAAATCCCCATGACCAGTAAGGAAGATGCACCTTTTCCTCTTGTGGATGTTGTTGAAGAGGTTTCATTGCCTATGAAACATTATTGAGGTGTTTACTGTAGGAATGTAAATATATTAAAATGTAATTAAAATGCAGCACTACTCAGACAGAAGAACTGGAAAGCTGTAGAGGCATTGCACAGGTATAATGGCATGACTGTATATTCCTATTAACATTATTTCTCCTTGAGGGCATTTTTTCACTCGCCCACTGGTCTCATTCTTATGAGACTGTGTATTTCTCTTATATCATGCTTAGTAAAGGTAATAAAGTTAGTGGTGCCATGTACTTCAGCTATCACGTTTCAGATTAGCGGTAAATTAATCTACTGCGGATGGCTAATTTTACTGTAATTGGTGTAGGATTGTTCTGTTGAACAAAAACTAAAGAGTATCCAATAGGGGATTTGGTGGGAGGGGGAAATCTTTTCACAAACTGCCATCTGTAGGAACATGAATCCTTTTGATGATCAGTCACCTTTGTGTGGACTGACAAAACACATTTATCACTGACTACTGTTAAATTCCTCAACCCTCTTTTACATTTTACGGATAAGAAAGAGACCTGGGTTGAACTGAAACCTTTCATGCCAATTAAGGCACAGTTTCGTACACTGAGGCCCTATTTACTAAGATGTCATGCAATGCAGCACAGTAAGGGAAGCTGGGTTATGTCAAAAAGAAAGAGAAGAATTGCACCACATTTACAAAGATATAGGCAGTCCTGTTCCTTCCTAGTACTGGTGCACTTGTGACTAGCTACAGCCAATACACACATCTTTGCACCACGATGCAAGGGTGACTCTGTTGTGGTCAGAATAATTTTTGTGTAGTAGGGGAAACCTTCCTGCACAAAAACTATTCCTAGAAGCTTGTTCTATTATGCAACACACATTGAAGGAGGAAGTAACAAGAAGAAACTAAAATATTTAACCTTATTACGTCAACCCCAGGTAGGTTCACAAGTATTGGTGCAAACCCATTTTATTGACTTAAGTAAATATGGGTTTGCATCGAAATATTTGTCTGGATGCATGGGAACATCAATGCTCCACCAATGTAGCTCCTCCCCTATGCAAGGTAACACAGTGAAGCCCTAAAATGGAGCTTTATGTTGCTTTGTATATCCCAAATGTAAGAAAACAGGGCTTTTTGCAGATTTCCCTTCACTTTTTGCTCCCGTTTGGACTTCTAAATGCTGATTTTCGTCTCTGACAATGCACTGAAATCTGCAAACCAGACTCCACACCAGTACGTGCTTCCTAAAAGTGACATGTGTAATTGCATTCCCAATTGACAAGGACTCTGCCTCCTTGCAATTCTGTAGTAAGTGGTACTGAGGTACCCAGGGCCTGGGTGGTGAAAGGGTACTCTGAGCCTGCAGCACAGGTTGTGCCACCCTGAGTTACCCAGGTAAAACGATTACAACAGGCCTACCATTGCAGACTGCAGGAACAGTGTTCACTGCTCTATTTCAGCTTTGTCCTGACCATGTGTGACAGGTTCACAGCACTAACCTCAATATATGTCAGTCACCCCTAGACAAGGTGTCTTGTGCCCAGGAGGCAGGGTTTGGTATTTTACAAAGGCAAATATGGAAATGCAAACGTATATGTCTCTATTGTGGCTTAACCATTTAAGGACTCTTTAAGTGATAGGAGGTCCATAGGATAACATGGGATTTGCATCCAGCCACATCCGGGTTGCTAGCCCCAGCATGGTACAAAGTAAATATGTCAAGTTTGGTGTCAAACAACATGACTTCTCTCCCCTAACATGAATCAGGTGCCAAGGGAAGGCTATCGTGCACCAGGTAGCTACCTAGTGGTTGCCTACCTGGTTACCCTAGCTGATGTGCTTAGGCTGGCAGGCCTGGGATTCCCTTCAGCTGCCACCAAGATAGGTTTCTGACCTCTTGTCAGGCAGTGTGACCACTCCAAGGAGTCACAACAAGTGCTTGAGCAGGAAGGAGGTCACACCTCCCTCCTCTCAAGTGAGCTAGTGAAGTGACACATCAGAGCGGTGAGCTTAAAAGGCTGCACGGTATCTGATATGCATCTGCCAGTCCCTCTGAGAAGGACAAAGCCCTCATATTTCCTAGGAACTCTGGGACCCTGGCAAGGGGGAAATTAGGTATGCATTAAGTGTACAACTCCAGGACACTTCCAGGTAAAGCAGCCTGATCTATACACCTTAAGATGATTTATGCCATCTTTAGGAGGTTACAAATAGAAGGCTCTGGGTAAAATAAGGGACCCTCAACACCAGATGTGGTTTGCCCAGGGATGGACTAGCTAAAAGGACTAGCTGCCCATTAGCTACTAGCCATACCCCTAAAGCCAGGATTTAAGGGTCCCCATGACACCAAATCCTCAGTTCTGGTTGACTTACTACTAGGCCGGGGCAGAGAAGTTCACTCCGTTTACAGAGTTTGTGGAGTTTTCTGTAAAGGTGGGCGGTAAATTCCGTTCCACTCACGGAATTTGAGAAATTTCGTCAATTCCGCATTCCGCATAGAACACGGAATTGCTGGGCATGGTGAGGTATTGCACAAATCAATGGCATTTTCTTGGATAAATATGCTGGGCAGGATTCATTCTGGCACATCGCTCCTGTCACAAAAATTAAACCTCAACAGGAAGCACATACAGATATAAATAAAGTAGGTGCCAAGTTGAAGCCCAAATTCAGTAATGCATTAATCAGCCCAAAAAAATTGGTGAGCACGGTTGAGGCTGGGCAGGTGTGCTTTCTCCCCATGTCTGACGTCAAAAATTAGCTGTGATCCTTGATGGAGGTCATTGCATCCATTACTTTCTCGAGTGAAATCCCCATGTAGTTCCTGTGACCAGGAGGTTCTTTCTCCTTATCTGCTGCTCTGAATGCTCTCTGACATTTTATTAACAAAAGGCATGTGAACCCGCATAGATGCCCTGCCCATTTGGTCCCGCCCCACACACACTAACGGTATGCAACTTCTTCCTGTCCTTTTCCCACTATGATGGACAGCTCACTCAAGGGACCTTTCGGCAAGGTGGCAAAATTACAGACAGTTCACTGGTCACTGGAGACAACCCTTCTGGCCCTTTACGCAGCTGTATTGTAGGAAAGGCAGTATATGTTGTCATTTACCCAACGAGGTAGCACTTACTGATTAGCCAGCAGTACTCCAGTTAAGTAGAGGTATTGCTCAAAACAGTGGCATCTTCTTGGATAAATATGTTGGGTAGGATTCATTCTGACCCGTCGCTCCAGTCACAAAAATTCAACTTCAACAGGAACCACATACAGATATAAATAAAAGGGCCTGAGTTGAAGCTCAAATTCAGTAACGCATTAATCATCCCCAAAAATCGTGAGCACGGTCGAGGCTGGGCAGGTGTGCTTTCTACCCATATCTACCGTAAAAAATTTGCTTTGATACTTGATGGAGGTCTTTGCATCCATGACTTTCTCGAGTGCAATCCCTGTGTACTTACCGTGACCAGGAGTTTCTCTCTCTTCATCTGCTGCTCTGATCTGTCTCTGACTTTTTATAAACAAGAGGCATGTGAACTTGCATAGAAGCACTGCCTCACACACACTAGCAGTATGCAACATCTTCCCACCCTTTACCCACTATGATGGACAGCTCACTCAAGGGACCTTGGCGCCTTTTGGCACGGTGCCAAAGTTACAGACACACATGGTCCTTGCTGGAGACAACAATTCTTCTGGCCGCACATGCAATTCTGCAAGCTAGCAGAATTCTGCATGCTCGTGGAGATTTTTTGTCGTTTCGCAGAACTTTGAGTAGCGCGACTACACAAATTCCACCCACCACTAGTTTTTGTACTCCACACTCCACGGAGTTCATGGAGTGCAGAAAACTCTGCTTCGCGGTGTGCAGCTGAGTTTTTTTCCTGCTCACGAACGGTAAGTTTGCGATCACAAACAGTAAGTTCGCTAGCTTGAGCTGCCGCTCAGGTAGAATTTCTACTCGAGCGGCAGAAATACCAGCACAAACTGCAGTTCACACTGCACTCCACCACTTCGCAGAGGTTTTATGTTTCTTCACGGAGTTCCGTGTAGCAAAACTCCACGAACTATGCCCAGGCCTACATACTACAAAGAAGGACTAAGAGGATACCTTTGTCGCCGACAACAGGACTTTTCCCTCTAGCACAAAGCAAACACCAGATACATTGTCCCTGAGGCAATAGACCTGGAACTGAGTGAAAGACCCCCGTCCTTGGCTAAAACTCGACACTCCCAAAGTGAGGGACCCTTGTGGAACCCAGACGAACTCTCAGACTCACCTGGTTTGGTGGGACCTATGTTCTTTAAAATGTAGGTAAAACCTTACTCAGGAACCAAAGAATCACTGAATATTGTGCCCTCGAATGGATCACCCAAAAGTAGATGGGGAAAGCATTCTGGGAGTTGTATTCTGGCAGTCATCTCATGTATCACACTGCTACCTCTGGACCTCCAGAGGTCATAGTTCCTTTAAGTTACTTTACCACTACCAAGGCTTGTTGGTCACCAGTCTGGTAACCAACCCCTTAACTCAATGCTGCATTAAGAGGGCATTTAACAACACATGCAAATGACGTCAGCAATGACTCCGCTCTTATCATTTCGCTTCCCCTTTCTGCCAGCACCAGAGATGAAAATCCGATTCAGGACTAGGCCTGGATGGAGAAATTCGCTACCCTGAACACATATCCAGAAGAAATTATGAACCAAATCTCACTTGACCGGTATGTATTCAAGAAATGGCTCTTAGTGCCTAACGTTCGATCACCAGCAGATACCATTTATGCTGAAAACATTCTTATAAGATTTATATATGTTTAATGTAATATGTAATCAATTTTGTATGCATATTTTTTTCTTCCTTTATCCAAGCAGATATCAATACATATTTAGCATTGTTATCCAAAAACAATTTACATATGTACATATATATGCATCCAACAAAGACACCATGCATTTTACATTACAATTTGCACACTTTTCATCACCTAATTTTTACCATATATTGCCCCATATATACACTCACTCTTAACTTCATTCATCCCATCCAAGCATTCACACTATACACTCACATTCATGTCCCAGTTTGATCTCACATACATTTAAGAATAAATCTAGGGATATTTCTGTAGTGAGCTGGGGTTCTCCAAACATTCAGTTGATGTACGTTTCGGTGGCATTAAGGCCAGAAAACACCTTCTTCAGGACCACATATTCTGTATAATGAGATCTGGTAAAACAATATGGGGTATGCTGTCCTACTTATATATAAATCATATATGCTCTGAATGACTGGAGCTCTCCCTTGTGTTCTTTTATTTAGGCAAAGAATCAATAGGGCAGATCTATTTAGATACTTTTTCTTTTAAAAGGGTAGAATAGATTCCTGTGTTATGGTCACTACCATCTAGAGTAGCTAAATCATGATTTCAAGGTCTTCTGACCACAAGAAAGGGAATGCCTCTTCTGAAGGGATGTCTATATACTTCTTATTCTCAAATTCATGGCATAGTGGCACGCCAAAACTCTGTTTCTGTGGTATGAGTTGTTTTATAAAATAATTTAGGGATGGGATGGCATTGGATTACATTAAAAATGTAGTGGGTTTTGTTATTTCATATTTTTTTGTTTGCAAAATTTGTATATGTGCAGTGATATTTGAAGTTTTGGAAGGATATGTGGCTAGTGACATTTTTATAGCTCAGTTCATTTTCGTTTCATATTGCTAAAATTGTGTTTTCTACAGTGTTATCTATTTTCTGGCCAGTCTGTGCATCATAGGCCACCATTTTTCTTTGTTATCCATGCCATTGGCCAGGGCAAATTTTGTGGACTCAGTGTTCTTGGGTCTGCATGGGTTCTTGTTTTCCATGGCTACCTGCTTGTTGCTGTTTGACCATGTGGCCGGCAACCGTTTTGTGTAGCCAGCACGTTTTGCCATAGGCCTGCATTTAATCTTTGTTCTGCCCATGCCTTCTTTCTTGCTGTTGTTTGACCATGTGGGTGGCCAATTTGTGTAGCCAGGCAGTGTGCTTTCACCATAGACCTGCATGCATCCTTGTTGGTGGTCATTCTACCTTTCTTGCTGTCGTGGTTGACCCTGTGGCCAGTGACCATTTTATGTAGGCAGCCAGTGTGCTTTTGTCACAGGCCTGCATCTAATTTTCGTTGTGGCCATGCCTTCTTCCTTGATTTTGTTGATTGAATATGTGACAGGTGGCCATTTTATGTAGCCACTCTTTTTTTCTAGTTTTCAAAAGGAGATTGATAGGAGAGGGCTAAGCCTTTTGGTATTTATTCACTTTTTTTAATTTTCAGTGATATCAGTTTAATATTATGCACAAGGATCATTGTGGTGTATATATATATATATATATATTCACTGAAAAAACCATAGGTTTAACACCAGTTATAGTTAGCTGGAAATTTTACTGATATAAAACCATTGAAATTCCCACGTTATAGTTAGATGGACTCACTATAACTTGCGCGTGCAATGCACTGCTGATGACGTCACATATTACATCACTCATGACATGGTCAGTGACATCACTCATGACATCACTGATGACACCATCCAGTGAATGTGTGTCTTTCTGAAAAATAAATATATTTTATATATGTATATGTAAAAGTTGATGGAAGAATAAATGTTTAAATAAGTGTCTAAATGGATGGTTTTTTAAAAAAAATTGATTGGTTAACTGGCTTATTAAGTGTATGTTAGTGAATACATATATTAGTGAGTAATGTTTAAATATTTAATTATATGTATTAGTGTTTCACTTTGTTTATAAGTGGCTGCATGGGTTGGTGAGTAGCTACATGTGTAGGTATATGGGTTATTAGATGTTTTTTTAGTATCAGTATGAGTGTTTGTATGGTTTGGTGGGGGTATTACTTATCACATAGATGCATGAATGACTGACTCTCTCTTTGTATGTGTTTTGAAGACAGCATATGTGCAGGACTGTATGGGTGGATGAGTGTGTATATGTGTGTGTTACTGCGTGAATGACTGTCTCACTAGTGTCTTTATCAGTAACTACATATGTTTTAATCTAGTATATGTGAATATTGATGTATATAAGTGAGTATATGTGAGAGTAAGAGATTGTAAGAGTTCCTGTTTAAATAAGTATGTGTTTCTATAAGTGATTGTTTAAGAGAGTAAGTATGTGTAAGTTTCCTTAGAAGTAAGGTGGTAGTGTGTGTTTAGATGTATATGCAAATAAATGGATGTTCAATAGTTTACTTGCATGTGTGAGTATGTTTGAGAGTAACTTTTGGATGACTGTTGGTGTGTAACAGGATGTATAGGTGTATCACTACATATGATGAGTGAGTATATGTATGAGTGACTATATAGAACTGTTGGTGAATGAGTGGATGTGTATATAGATGGTGGAATTATTGAATTGGTTGTTGTAACTTTTATGTGTATCTCCATTTTTTTGAAAATGTTAATTTCTATTTTTGAATATGTGTTTGATGGGTTACATTACACTGAAAGGAGGTCTGTCACTCTGTCTCAAGGATGATGTCATCAGTGATGTCATGAGTGATGTCACTACCATGTCATGAGTGATGTAATATGTGACGTCATCAGCAGTGCATTGCACGCGCAAGTTATAGTGAGTCCATCTAACTATAACGTGGGAATTTCAATGGTTTTATATCAGTAAAATTTCCAGCTAACTATAACTGGTGTTAAACCTATGGTTTTTTCAGTGAATTTGATAGGTTTTTCAAATGCTAATTCCTAACTATAACTGGTGTGAAACCTATGGTTTTTTCATTGAATTTCATAGGTTTTTAAAATGCTAATTCCTTTGTATATCGAGTTTCTAACCTTTTTTTTTTTTTTACAATTTGCTGTTTTTTTTAAAGTATTCATTTTTTTTATATAATTTTTTTCTTTTGCGCTCTGGGTGCGTGCTCCGGGAAGCTTTCAGCTAAGCTCTCCGGTAAGCTTTTCCGTGCGCTCATCTGAAAGCGCACCCAGAGCGCTACTGTCGTTCGTGAAAAAAAATATGAATGAAAAGTTAATAATAATGCAAAACATTTCGTACCATACAAATAAAATTAGTTTTTTTTAATAAGGAAAATGATTATGCATTTCTGTAAAAGTTTGATGACGTCACTTCGGCGCGCAACGTAAGTGCCCTCGGAAGCGCCTACGTTCGCGGCGCGTAAACGCATGCAAAAGCGCCTACGATCGCGCCACGTTTGCGCCCCGGAAGCGCCTACGATCGCGCTGCGTAAACGCACCGGAAGTGCTCCGGAGCGCGCAGCGTAAACGCGTCGGGTCATGTGACCCTAAAATAACACTTTTCATTGGTTGCTAACAGTTTTTTTTTACAATGAATGAAATCCCCACCCATTTCCTTCACTTCTTCTTTCACTTTTGTGACTGAAAGACCTGCCTTTTTGCTCTTGCATATTTCTTGGTTAATCATGGCTGCTAGACCATCCAGCAGTGAAGATGAGCCTGAATTCATCGATGAAGAGCCTCCTCAACCAAAGGTGAAAGAGCATTTCATTTGGAAATTTTTTAAGTTTCCAGCAGACCAGAAAAAGGTGAATGCACCAAAAGTGGAGTGCAGGATCTGCAAACAGGTCCTGTCACGGGGTAACCCCCCAAAAAAGTACTCTTTTGGCAACTTTACCATGATTTGACATGTAGAGAGGAGGCACCCCCAGAATTTTGCCCGGGAAAGTGTCAGGGCTCTGGCACAAGAGGTTCCCAGAGATGGGGCCTCTACATCAACCGGAGGAGCAACTTCTTCTGGGAGAGAGCAATCGCAGGAGCAGGTGCCAAACATACAACCTGCATTTAACCATGGGGTCGTCAAATGCAGATACTGCAATCAACTCCTCACCTATGGGGAGCAAAGTGTCCTGCTCATGGTTCGAGCATTGGAGAACCATCGCTGCCTTCCCACCCCTAATTTTTTTGTTTTCTTTTTGCTCCTGTTGAGCAGTTTCCATTCCCTGTTTTTGTTCCTGTTCAGTTAAAAGAAGAAAACCAAAAGTTCTTTTCAGAACTACCTCCAATTCTCATCAAAGTGCTATATTCTTAAAAAATGAAGAGTAAGTGAAATATAGTGCATTGATAACTGAAAGGAGAATGAGTAAGAAAGAACAGAAAGGTATGAGAGGTGAAAGGAAGTGAAGTAGGAGGAATGAAAGAAGGTGAGTGTTAGAAAAGAAAGTTATGACACAGTGAATAAACTGGAGGCCTCATTTCTGAAAAGTGACGCATCGCTACGTGAAAACAGCGATGCGTCACTTTTCTGGACGCACTCCTTATGACATTCCAGATATGTCATATTTAATATATGACTAATCAATTCGCAAGGAGTTACAGATATGTCAGTATTTCTGACGTATCTGTAAACACAAAAGTAACGCATTGCTGGAGTGCGTCACAAAAGTGACGCAACTCCAGTAATGTGTCCTTTCACATGGAAAAAGCACCATGTGAAAGGTTTGCTGTGAAGCAGGCGCAAGATTTTGACGCAACAGCATCCTAAAAGTGACGCACTGCGTCATTATTACCAAGCTTTTTGCAGGGGAACACCCCCTCTGCATGCATTATACCTGACGCTATTTTTAAAAAGTGACGCATCTAGGTACATGGGTCACTTTTTAAAACTCTGCGCCACATTATATCTGCATCAGGTATAATGTATGCAGAGGGGGCAATCCCTCGCAAAAAGCTTGGTAATAACGACGTACTGAAATCTATGAGATTTCTCTGCGTCAATTTTAGGATGCTGTTGCGTCAAAATCTTGCACCTGCCTCGCGTCACTTTCATGTTTACAGATATGTCAGAAATACTGACGTATCTGTAACTCCTTGCAACATGATTCGTCATACATTAAATATGACACATCTGGAATGTCATAAGGAGTGCGCACAGAAAAGTGACGCATCGCACCAGCAGTGTAATAAAATGTGCCTCGTTGCACTATATTTAAAGGACTCAACAGCATCCTAAAAGTGACGCAGTGAAATCTCAAAGATTTCACTGCGTCGCTATTACAAAGCTTTTTGCGGGGGAACACCCCCTCTGCATCCATTATACCTCACGCAGATATAATGTGGCGCTTGATTTTAAAAAGTGACCCATCTACCTAGATACGTCACTTTTTAAATATAACGCAACGAGGCACATTTTTTTACACCACTGGTGCGATGCGTCACTTTTCTGTGCGCACTCCTTATGACATTCCAAGTAACGCATTGCTGGAGTGCGTCACAAAAGTGACGCAACTCCAGTAATGTGTCCTTTCACATGGAAAAAGCACCATGTGAAAGGTCTTGCGTCAGTCTAACACCTGCTGTAAAGCAGGCGCAAGATTTTGACGCAACAGCATCCTAAAAGTGACGCAGTGAAATCTCAAAGATTTCACTGCATCGCTATTACAAAGCTTTTTGCGGGAGAACACCCGCTCTGCATGCATTATACCTGACGCTTTTTTTAAAAAGTGACGCATCTAGGTACATGGGTCACTTTTTAAAACTCTGCGCCACATTATATCTGCGTCAGGTATAATGTATGCAGAGGGGGCATTCCCCCGCAAAAAGCTTGGTAATAACGACGTACTGAAATCTATGAGATTACTCTGCGTCACTTTTAGGATGCTGTTGCGTCAAAATCTTGCGCCTGCCTCGCGTCACTTTTATGTTTACAGATATGTCAAAAATACTGATGTATCTGTAACTCCTTGCAACATGATTCGTCATACATTAAATATGACACATCTGGAATGTCATAAGGAGTGCGCACAGAAAAGTGACGCATCGCACCAGCAGTGTAAAAAAATGTGCCTCGTTGCACTATATTTAAAAAGTGACGCATCTAGATAGATGCGTCACTTTTTAAATATTGCGTAACAATGCGCATTTTTTTACACCGCTGGTGCGTCACAAAAATTGACGCACAGGCGGCGCAAAACTGGCAGCGCAAGGCCTTCATAAATATGGTCCTGAATTTTCCCCGTGCTTCGCCGGTGCGCGTACCATGCGCTTCCCCCGCGCAAAACGAAAAAAAAAATAAAAAATGTAATGCCCCGCAGGACCCTATTTTAGCCCCCACATCAAACCTAGGGGGTCAGAGGGGGTCTACTCTTCCCCCTTATGGTCATTTGCCCCTTTTTTTTTCAAACCCCTTGTGTCTCGATTTTACCGAGACACAAGATGGCGGCCGCTCCAGACTGTTTAGAATGTTTACAGACACCCAAGAGCCAATCAGCTTCCTGCGCGCAAGTCGCGTGTCGCGCCAGGAGCGCACTCGGGTGCGCGCACCGGAGAGCGCCTATAGATATATATATTTTTTTGAACCTAAATTACTCAAAATCCTCTGCAGCACATATCTTGAGACATAGCAAAGGCACATCGGGCTACCAGTCCCTTCAATTTTGCCAAGTTTGCTGGAAATCCATTCAGCCGTTCGGGCTAAAAGTGAAATCGGCCGCCCTATGGAAATTGACATGGGGAAAACGCGTTTTGGGACCCCCCTTTTATCTCGGCCCCCGCTTGACGTATCCCCCCCAAACTTTCAAGGAAAGACCGGAGCTCGACGAGGCCATTTTTAGGAAATTTTCAGGCAGATTCGTCAACCGGTGCCAAAGTTATTCCAAATAGAATTTTGAGATTTAACATTGAAAAAAATCCTATATATATATATTAACAGTGTTTTAGATTATATGTTTTTTTTCATTTTTTACCTGCATCCCCTTGCATCCCAATGGGATTCTCAGAGTCCCCTAGTATCCCCAAGTACACCAGCAATTATTTTTCTTTTCATTTTTTCTTATAATTATGCTTTAGTTTTATTTTTTATTTTCTATTTGTTTGAATGTTATTATTATTATTTTTTCTTTTACATTTTTCCACCATCCATACTTCAGCAGACTGCGATAGGTGTGCAGTCACACAGCAGCATTAATTTTTAAGTATTATTATTCAATTTTCCCCTGGACCATCTGCCTGCCGTAGGTCAACAACACACCCAAGCATTCATTTTTAAGGATTATTCCAGTTCCCCCTGAGCTCCATTGCCTGACCTAGGTACACACAAGCATACATTTTTTTTGCATTATTCAATTTTCCTCTCCACCTCCCTATCACAGCTGTCTTCCATAGATGCACACAAAGCAAACAGTTGAATCTGCATGTTATTACCTGATAGGAAATTAAATATTATGTTCTGGTATGGTGGTTTGACTTTGAAATGCACTGTTTTTGTTAATAATTTAGGATAAAAACGATAACTTAAGTAACCACACTGTCATATAGATGCTGCTTTTCTATATACTGTGTTAAGTTAGCATGAGTTTATTAAGTGTTTAAACGACATATTTTCCTTTGGCTTCAGTTTGCACACGACACATAATTGTTATTGTAGCTTTCAACCTAGACGAAAGATGTGATTTATTTGAGAATAATATGTTATTGCTCTGATATCAGTTGTGCTTGGTACACTGTCTGAACATTGAGTGCTGAACCCTCTAAGAATAACCTAACACAAGGTTGCTGGGAGCTCTGATCCTCGCACCACTAGACATAACACAAATACAGTTGCTGCCAACATTGGGCTCTAAGCGGGTTTAAGATAGAGTTACTGAGAATGCAAAAACACACTTGATGGTGCTTCGCATGCAGAGAGCTGGTAGCTGATGATGTGATCCTCTCCTCCTGACATTTATAGGTATGGGCCCGCCCTGCTAAAACCCAAATGAGACCTTCTTAGATATAATATAGTATGCTAAATAGGGAGTGCAAAGAATAGGTGATACAAATTTCCATTGATTTTTGCATTATAATATGCTATCACCGTTTGCTTATTATGGATTAGTGACTATACTGATAACTCTGATTTTTATAATATGTCTTCTTGTATTATATAAGATACTGCGTTTGAGAACCTTGCATTGAATAATAAATATTTCAAAATTGCACGTGTCCTCTCCTACTCCACGTTCTGGTTTGAAATGATTATAGAGCGAAAGAGTGTTCATGTGTTCCACGATACCTGAGGTAACCTAAGTTCATGTTCTGGTTTGTCTAAGTCATTGGGAGTTTGTTATGACCAATGAGACACTGTAGCTAGCTCGGTAAAGGGATTTTGGATACTGAGGTGAGTTTTGGGTCACCCTAATTCACTGAGGTTCCTGATCTCTATGCACAGTTCTGTAAGAGAACGGAATCCCTGCTACATGGCGCCCATACGTTGTTGGCCTTATATCATGACACTCGAGGAGTATATCATTCAATCCTTAACCCCTTCATTCCCGTTTCCGGAAAACGGTGGTGTCGGAAAAACCTACCTATTTTTGAAATAGGTCTTTTCAAGCTTGAATCTATCTAAAACGGTCTCCTTGAATTACTACCCAGTTGTGCTACAAAGTACTCTTTGTTTCTTCACTTTCCTGTGCAGTCATGGCACAAGCCATGGACATCCCGCTGCATAGTCGCATTGCGGTGCGTGATCATTTGCGGGCTTATGATGTTCCTGTGGAAGGCTTGGCTGTGGTTCTGGTGGAGAGTGCGGAACATGCTTACCCATACGAACTGTTTTATTCGTGGGTGACATTTCCGGCGGTGGACGCATATTCTGGTGTGTTCCACTCGTACACTGCGTCACCTGTACCTGCTGAATATGCTCTGTACAGAGCACAGGAAGTACCTATTGATGTTTGGCAGCATGGAGTTTGGTTTGGTGGCACCCGACCCCACTCTTTAACCGCTCCGAGATTAGGTCCTTTGTCCATTCCGGGCGCAAATTGGCCCTCTTTGGCTGGATTTACTTCTCACCCTAATCACGGCAATTGTAACTTAGGTGAGCTTAGGCGACTTCATGTAGTCGCTATTGCCGTGATTAGAGCCCTTGTGCATTACACAAGTCGTAATGTTCAAAGGGCAGCACCTAGAGGTGCAGCCCTTCCGGCAGGGCAGGCTGGTTTCAAAATCAGTCCTGTCATGGTGAATTTCGTAATGGGCAAGAAGCCCTAGGATAAGGATGATTTTCTTTTCTGGCTTGCCGAGAAATTTGACCAGCTGGAAGTGGTATTTCCAAATACGACTCCTGGTGAAAAACACAGGATTCTAACGCTTAGCTTGCCGAAGGATTTGGCCCCTGAGCTTGTTGACTGTGAGTCCTGGGGTAAGACTTTTGCAGCGGTCTATTCGAGGTGCTATGGCACCCCGTCTATGTCCAATCTGTCTACGGTCCTTAAACGTGTTCAAGATGATCACGGACTGGAGTCTGCGGTTGAATTGGGTATGTGGCTGTGTGGCACTTTTGATGTGGTTTGCGATCTGATCCTTTCGAATGTCAAGGGAGATGCAGTGAACTTTCAGGTGGCTAACGCGTTAAAGGCGATTCCTGATCCCGAGAAACCCCGACAGTTAGCAAGGATAATTGTGGCAGCTTATAAAACGGTTGCCCGCAA
Organism: Lissotriton vulgaris; assembly: GCF_964263255.1. Lineage (NCBI taxonomy): Eukaryota > Metazoa > Chordata > Amphibia > Caudata > Salamandridae > Lissotriton > Lissotriton vulgaris. The sequence continues at coordinate 298,931,704 of NC_141691.1, read as the reverse complement.
TGCAAAGGGTCTTAAGCCTTTTCCTGATAAAGAGAAAAAGCAGCCCCAGGGACAGACTTCGGCAGCGGCGGTTCAACCCAATTCCAACAAAAAACAAAATTGGCCTAAAAAACTGAAACAGGGTAAGCAACAGCAACACCAGGCTCAGACATCTCGCCCTGCGTCTCCCTTGCCTGCGCAGTCGGAACGTGTTTATGATTTGCGCGACCGCGCAATGATTAAATCACCTGATCGGTTTCAGGCTTCTGACCAACGCTCTCCTAGTTCCTTTCAGGACTCATCGGCTCCGTCAACCGGTGGTGGAGGGGGCGGCAGGGGCTGGGGTGGTCAGCAAGGACGTGGTCAGCCCCGCCCACGCAACGGTGCAGAGAAGCAGGAGGGCTCTACGCCTCAGAGACCGCAGTTTGCCAAGAAGAAAGTCGCTGCCTTAACGGCGCATCGATATGCCCCAGTTTGTGAGAACGCGGCATCGGAATCTGACGTGGGCTCTGACCTTGCTGGACAGCGCGGCGGAGATTACCATAGTGAGAGAGGCCCTCCGTCCACTACTGAAGGTGACAGCGACTGAAACTTATGTTGTGATTGAAACAGCTGATACAAGAGTTGCTCCCCCTGATAGACTTTTTGAAATTGTCCTGTTAATTGAAGGTGACATACAGCGTACCAAAAAAGGCGTATTTTGGGAAAATCTTTCGTCTACGTATGACATTTTGCTTTCGGAGTCTGACTGGCCCCCACCTTTTGTTCTTGCAGCTGCGCGAGGGGAGGAGGTAATCCTCCCCAGTTTCGCGAACACTGTTTCGAGAGTGGAAGCGCTGCACTTTGCAGAAGAGTGGGCTCTTGCGCTTGCACCGGCTGTGTACCACAATCAATGTGGCTGGGATAAATTGTCCCCGAGCCACGAGATTCCTTTACGGTCTCAGCCGCAGCCTCAACCTCAATATCCCATACGACGTGAAGCCAAGGCTTCAGTCGCAGCGATCCTTGAACAATTGGAATATCAAGGTGTAATTGAAAAATGTGTGTCACCGATGAATAACCCCCTCTTTACTGTGAACACCCCGGACGGCTCATATCGTTTGGTTTTGGATTACCAGCATTTAAACTCGCATTGCCGTAACTGTGCAGTACAGAATACTCACGGCTCTGCCCTTGTAAATAGTCTTGTGCGTAAGCGGTTCAAAACCAGGCTTGACATTTCCAATGGTTTTTATGCCCATTCATTGGACAGTCTGAGTTCCCAATGGACTTCATTCACATGCGGCGGAGTCCAAAAAATTTTTCGGCGTCTCCCAATGGGCTATAAGAATAGTCCTTGAGTATTTTCCGCCCGCATTGTCTCTCTGTTGGAGAGGGTCGACCCAGATGCTTGTTCTTATGTGGATGACATATATCTCACAGACGACGAACTTTGGGAGCATCTGTGTCGAGTGAACAGTATTATTTGTAACTTTGCAGACATGGGTTACAAGTTTAACTTTGCAAAATCGCACATTGCAGAGTACACAGTGTTGTTTCTAGGCTATGAACTCAACAATGAAGGAAAAGGCTTGGCTCCTCACTTCCTGGAGAAATGCGCACAATTGCGCTCTCCGACAACACTGAAAAAATTACAATCTTTACTGGGCTTTTTGAATTTCGGAAGGACATACATTCCGGAATATGCCCAGCATATCAAGCCTTTTTATGCTTTGATACAACCATCTTTTTCCAAATTATGCTGGCTGCCAGAGCATTCAGCTAGTCTGCAGTCTTTGCAAGCTGATTTGCTCACTTCTGAATATTTACAGACTCGTGATAACCAGACCAACCTGGTGATAAGAATTGTCCCTGGGACGGTAGGTTTCACGTACATAACTTTTAATGAAGGAGATACAGTACCTATTGCTTACAAGTCACACTTGTACACTTCGGCTGAAATGCGCTTTTCCACTGTGGAAAAAGTTTTGACGGCTGTGCAGATGGCAATTCTCAAGGAGCATGCCCTGTCACAGGGAAAACGCATGTTGGTTGTTACCCCGTGTCCTGCCTTGGAGGCAGTTACGAAAGCCAGTGTACCAAATTCCAAAGCTTTGCACCCTCGGTGGATTCTATGGGCTGCATCCTTGATATCCCAGGATGTCACGTTTATTTTTGACGCCACTTTACGGTCGCAGGAGTACTTACAGTAAAAATGTGTTCATCCTGCTCCTTTAGCAATGCGGCCGTTGGAGTATTTCCATTGCATCATTTACACTGATGGTTCGGCGCAGGTTGCGCATGGCTCTAAACATGCCTACTTTTCCGCATGCGCCATTGTGGTCGGTGCCATGGTGAACGATGAGTTCAAGTCCAGTGTCGTGCACACGCAGACGCTTGGGGACTGCACCGCACAATTAGCAGAACTTCGTGCTCTGATGCTTGCATTGGAGTACTCTGATCCTTGTGTGACGACATTAATCGTAAGTGACTCTTACTACTGTGTCCAGTCTTACAATGAAAACTTGTTCTTTTGGATTCAGAATGAATTTCGTGATTCCAAAGGTAGCACAATAAAACATAAAATGATCTGGGTCCGAGTGGCGGAACTTAAAGAAAAGTTACCACTCGTGTTTGTGATTCATACTTTTGGCCATCAGCGCGTGGGAGTCCACGCTGTCGGTAATTCGCTTGCTGATGAAGCGGCAAAGTCAGCAGTATCAAAATACTTAGTTGCAGCAGTTACACGGTCCAAAAGTAAGATAGATGATGACATCTTGGCAGCTGTTGCTGCCACTGAGAAGGGAGGTAAATATCCTGCGGGGTTCCCTTCGAAGTACACATACCACTTAAGTCCCGATAAGGTTCCTTATGTGAAAATTCCTGATGTTGGTGAACGTTTAATTCCCAACTCAGATCGCAGAGCTACTTTGATTACAGCGGCTCATGAAGGTGTGGCGTCTGCGCATGCGGGCGTCTCAGCCACTGTAACTCAGCTACAACAAAGGTTCTGGTGGCGGGGACTGTACAAACAGATGCGCGATTATGTCCTTCAATGTGACATTTGCCAGCAGATTAAGCCTTCAACTGCTGCGCGTCCGCCTCAGACACAGTTGTACGTTTCTAATAAACCACTGGGATGCGTTTATTTAGATCACTGCAGTCCTTTTTCTTCTGATACTGCTTATAAGTAAGTCTTAGTAGCAGTTGATTCCTGCACACGCTTTGTGTGGGTATGGCCCCATCGGAGCGCTGATTCACGGACTGTCATTAAGGATTTGCGAGTCTTTGTAGGGATTTTTGCCTGTGGTACCTTCCATTCGGATCAGGGTCCGGCTTTCGCCTCTAAGGCGTATAAGGATGCTATGGTTTCGTTGGGGGTCCAAGTCAAGTTTTCGTCTCCGTACAGACCTGAGGGTAACAGTATAGTGGAACGAATGAACCGTGACTTAAAGCAATCTTTGACAGCTCGAGTTATAGGCACTGGCAGAAACTGGTTGGCCCATCTCAATGGCGTGCAGCGTGCGCTTAATAATCTTCCTAGAAGGTCTCTGGGTGGGCGGACCCCATAAGAAATGCTCTTTGGTATCAAGATGTTTGTCCCTGACCTCGACGGTCTAGACTGCACGGCCCAGGCCGCGGCCTTTGATGTAGATGAACATTGCAATGTTTTACAGGATCTACAAAAGACCAGAGACAGTCTAGCTAAGGAACATTTGCCCTCCACATCGGATGATGCGTTGCAGATCCCGGTAGTTGGCTGGCTACCCCAAGTTGGTGAACTGGTTCGAGAGAAGATCGATAACAAGAAAGAGTTTGGTCCCTCATATCGTGCAACGGTTCGAGTTCTTGGAGTGAAGGGCACGAGAACAGTCATATTACCACCACTTCCAGGTCGTAAGGAAAACAGATTTTTCTCAATTGACAATGTCAAGACACACAGGGTGGCCGATTCTTCATAGCATGACACCGGCAGTATCCTGTCCTTCCATGGTGAGGCACTCTGTGTTGGCCATTACTCCTGGTGCTGAGCCGGAGGTATCCCTCGAGATGCCTGCTATTTCCAGTCCTTTATTGAATACTATTCCTGTCACTAACACTGATGAGCTGAACTACACCTATCCAACTGATTTATCAATGCCGGATTTGCAGACTCGTTTGGCCGGCCAGTCCAGATTCTCTTTTGACTCTGTTTCAGAACATTCAAAGAAACCCTCAACTATTGCAAAATATGCCACTTTATTTAAAAAACATTTTTTAATTCCCCCTTGGACATACATTTGGATGATTCTATTTTCATTTTATCTTTTTATGTCAATTGGTTTTGTGTTTTATTTTTTCCGTCTGATCGATGGCCACTATGTCAAAGAAAGAACAGGAATTCGGTACCTTAATAGAACATTAGCCCCTCTTTCCTCTTCACATTCAGCACACAGACTGAAAAGAGATTTGAATACAGTTAACATTACTGCTTGGCCTGTGCTTGATGGGATTGTGTGTGATGCGGTTAGGTTTCAAATACACGGCCCCACTGAAGTGATTAATGTTCCGAATGTGCTTAGAGTAAACATGGGGATGTGGTAAAACAAAATTTACGTTCTGATGATTGGGATATTCAGGCCGTGGAAGCATTATTCTCTGATTTGAAATACTATGCTGCCTTTGATGCTGAGGATTTATACTTAGATTCTGTTAATTATGGTGATTTGTTTTGCTTTCAACATTATGGTAATCATTTTCTGCATAAAACAAATTCCAGGAGGGTTGCTGTAAATTACACACAGTGGGAACATTGCCCAGCTCCATTGGGAGGCAGCTCCAGTACATTTCTGAAAAAATACACTCCATGTCCAAAGTTAGACTTACAGATACAAAATTGCTGTATTCGAAGTCCTTTCTAGACAAGTTAGCTGTAGATGGCTATGAGCTATGGGAAGGAACAATTGACCTTAAATCAATTTGGGGTACCAAAGATTGGCAGGTACAAGGCACTGAGGCTTTGCACCTTGCATGTCTCATCCCAAATCACATGTTGTTTCTAAATTCTACTATTTGCCAAACAACATGCTTTGGATTGGCTACTTCTAAAAAATTAAATTCACCAATTATCCCCGAATTGGAAGAATATTCAGGTTGGGGTAATTATACTGAATTGTCCATTCGTGAGTTACAAACTCTATTGCATAATTCATCCTTTAACGTTTCCAGTTTGGATACGAAGGGTTGGCTGATGTGGCATAGAAGTGCTGATTCTTGCCAACATCGTTTTCTGGGTTTGGCTGAAGGGTTTACACAAGTCAGACCTGATCCCCGTTTTGAAACTGATTATATTGTCACAACTTACTCTGTGGGGAAACTGTGTCAGAATTGGTTACAACATTCCACGTTAGCTGCAGTTAAACTACATCTATCTCAGTTAAATGATAATGTGGATTTAAATGATTTTATAAAAGGCCCGGCTAATGGTAGATCTAAACGGTGGATTTATGCGGTTTACAATGAAATTTAGAAATGTTCACAAATTGAGGCTGCTAAGCGCCTAAGGGTGATTGACCACGCAAATTTGGATAAAGTGCTTGCAGTTGTCGATAACAGTATTAACATGCTTTCTTCCCGAATTTACACGTTGAATAATATTGTTTCTTCTGTAGTTGACATTGTGAATGATGAGGTGTCTGTATTGTACCATGGTCAAAATCAATTGCGTTCTGTAATGCAGTTTGCATGGACACTACAGACTCTTAAGGCGGGCCGCGTGCCCTGGAGTTACATGAACGTGTCCTCCCTATTTGCCCCATTTAATTTGACTGACAAGCAGCGCATGCTTTCCATGCGAGATGCATCATTTTCTATGTTACATATTGAAAAGTTAGAATCTTTACCCTTTTCTGTAGCTGAAGCCGCTGCTGCAACATGGCTTATCCATGGAGTTATTACGTTACCATTTGCTTTGTACAAATTTACTAATTGTATGCAGTATATTGCAATAGGGCGATATGAGCCACTAGGCAGTGCATTCCTCCATGAGGCATGGTCTTTACCATACACGTACAGATGTCTGAAAGATGGAAAGGAAGTGAATCTAAATGGTGAAGAATGCACACAGTCGCCTGACCGTTCGTTAATATGCAGACACATCCAGTTGCATGGTTCTTGTAATCAGGACCGGCCTAATTTAGCCTGTGTTTTGAAAGGCATGCCAGTTCCAGCAATAGTTCCCACATTTACTTTATTGACAAATGGTAGTTATTTGCTTTTGAATAACGAAGAGTGTTGTGGGTTAATGGTCGGTATCGCTTATGTGGTTACTGTATCAGAACGTGTGGTGTGTTGCAAAAATGTGCTATATCCTCCCACACATGGGAATTCAGATGTTTCCATCTGGCCGCGCATCCCAACCTTGAAAGCGGAGTTCAATGGCATGAGCAGAATAAGAGCTCTTTTGTCTCAAAAGGAAGTGGCCCTGAGCTCAGCCCGTGAAACGTATGTCCTTCACATAGCTAACACATGCACAAAGGTACAGGCACTTTTAAATACTGACTTGCCATTTCATTTCTGCGAATTAGTTCATCAAATCTTTAATGCCTCCTCCACGTCTGGCTTGGCTCAATTTTTTAAAATGGTTAGCAGTGGTCTCGTGACTACATTTGAAAAACTTTTTGGTGTCATCCCGCTTTCTTACATTCTATATTTTCGAGTTTGTTTGGCGGATTCCCTGTGTTGCTGGCTTTGGCTGCAGGCATTTTGATATTATTCTGCTTCCTAAAACATGGATGCCCATCCAGCGCAAGAAGTCGCTCAGTTCCTTTTGACACTGTTTTGCAACCGGATGCTTGATTACTATGGCACCCTGCCGCTTGCGACTTTAAGCACGGCATTTGGATTATCGTTTCGATTTTCCTATTTTACATGTGTCAAGCCTGTGTTTCATTGCCTGAGCTGCAATTTCGACAAGGCCATTGATTTGTGTCTCTGCTTGCCGTTATCTCCTGACGTCGATTTTAATCACCTGATGGGCCCCGAGTTGGTTTGTTCTGGGGAAAGGATTATGGCCTTGGCAGCGATGCATGGACTAATGGGTCAGTGGGACATACCCGCAGCGGCGCATGAGTTTCTGGCACGTAGCGTTCTTGAGAACCCACCGAGTTGTCCTCTGATGTTGCTAGAGGGTCCGGTGCTGGAAGAGCACGTATGTTCTTTCCCATTGCTTAATTGGATGGCTGAACTGTTTTCGGATGATGACAGTAATTTTATGTTGGAAGCTGTTGCTGCATATTTTGCATATTCTGTCCAATCATGAGAGGCCTTGGAGACTTTCATTATTATGGCACGTGACTTTTTAGTATTTTTGAAAGGTGCCTTTTTCTTACGAACATTTAACTTTAGATGATCTGGGCCTATGATTTTATATTTGGCCTGGAATTCAAGACTTTGGATTATATTTTCTTTGGCCACTATAGGCATTCGTACATATTTTTATATACATTTTATATACATTTTTAGCTTGGCTCAATTTTGTTGAACTCTGCTTTCATGTTATGCCTCTATTCTAATATTGGCTTGTGTTTTTTGACCATCCTCGGATCATTGGGGGGGGGTGTCATATAGATGCTGCTTTTCTATATACTGTGTTAAGTTAGCATGAGTTTATTAAGTGTTTAAACAACATATTTTCCTTTGGCTTCAGTTTGCCCACGACACATAATTGTTATTGTAGCTTTCAAACTAGACGAAATATGTGATTTATTTGAGAATAGTATGTTATTGCTCTGATTTCAGTCGTGCTTGGTACACTGTCTGAACAGTGAGTGCTGAACCCTCTAAGAATAACCTAACACAAGGTTGCTGGGAGCTCTGATCCTCGCACCACTAGACATAACACAAATACAGTTGCTGCCAACATTGGGCTCTAATCGGGTTTAAGATAGAGTTACTGAGAATGCAAAAACACACTTGATGGTGCTTCGCATGCAGAGAGCTGGTAGCTGATGATGTTATCCTCTCCTCCTGACATTTAGAGGTATGGGTCCGCCCTGCTAAAACCCAAATGAGACCTTCTTAGATATAATATAGTATGCTAAATAGGGAGTGCGAATAATAGGTGATAGAAATTTCGATTGCTTTTTGCATTATAATATGCTATCACCGTTTGCTTATTATGGATTAGTGACTATGCTGATAACTCTGATTTTTATAATATGTCTTCTTGTATTATATAAGATACTGCGTTTGAGAACCTTGCATTGAATAATAAATATTTCAAAATTGCACGTGTCCTCTCTTACTCCACGTTCTGGTTTGAAATGATTATAGAGCGAAAGAGTGTTCATGTGTTCCACGATACCTGAGGTAACCTAAGTTCATGTTCTGGTTTGTCTAAGTAATTGGGAGTTTGTTATGACCAATGAGACACTGTAGCTAGCTCGGTAAGGGGATTTTGGATACTGAGGTGAGTTTTGGGTCACCCTAATTCACTGTGGTTCCTGATCTCTATGCACAGTTCTGTAAGAGAACGGAATCCCTGCTACAACACTAAATTATATTATCTGTACTAACTCAAACTGCAACAATGCCATGTTTCACTAAATATTATCTTGCTTGTTTGCTGTTAGTTGCACAAGAAACATTACCCACAGTGCTGCCAGACAGTAACTTGATTCCTGAACCTCTTCCGCTTGAGCAGCTAAGTGCCACTGACAACTGACAGCTTCAATATGGCCCCAAAGAAAGGTGCTGCCAAGAAAGTGCCCAGTGGAGAGAAGAAAAAGAAGCAAATTTCCACCACTGGTTTGTTGGCCCAATGCTATTAAGGAGTTTGTGTCCCTGCTGCACTGTCCTCCGGGGAGCAAGCTGAGAGCACCACCCCAACCTAAGCCCAAGGCCATGCCTCTGAGCGAGGCAGCCACTGTAATCATGTCTCCACCAATGAGCAGTGACATTGCAATTGCATTTGCCTCTTTGTAAAATTAGTACACAATCATTGCAGGAAAGTGGACAACAGTCACAGCCATCAGTAAATCTTTCTGAAGTAGGAAGAGAACAGGAGGTTGAGCTTCATGCAGAGCGAAAACCTCCTATTTTACAACCATTGGCTTATAGATCTCCAGCAAGAAAAAGAAACGGTACTCCACCATCTTCTCCAAGACCCCTGTCTGATGATCTGGACATGGATTAGACCCTGGCTGAGTCTGAGACACACCATGCAAAGCTCAGGAAAAGTAAAGATCCTGAAAGCCTTACACTTATGGAACGAGGTGAGGATGACAAGCCAGTCATTGTAGGAGCTGACACAGAAGAGACCGACTTGACCCCTCCTATTCAACCTGCTCGGAGGGTTGTGGCACCAGCGCCTGCTCCCATATTTGTAAGGCCTACACCTGCTCAGTAAAAGTACACACAGCAGAGAGCAAATCATCGACACACTCGCCTACCTCCGGTTCTTCGGGCATTGGCAGTGCCACCAGTGGTCTACATAAAAAGTACACCTCCCATGTTTGGGACTTCTTTAAAGTAAGAATGATGGCAACATTTCAATATGCTCCATTTGCAACAATAGTGTTCATCGAGGTAAGCTTGGAACGCACTGTGGTACTAAAGACCAAGGGACCTATTGAAAAAATATCACACACTCCACTGGGATGTACATCATAATGAAATGAATGAAATGAAATGAATGAAACTTATATAGCGCACGACTTACCCTGGGGCATCTCCGCGCTTGCTTAGGGAACCTGTCCTGGTATTCTCCTGTGAGATAACCCTGGCAGGGTATCCACAAGGTGAAAGCCAGGCATCCTACCGCGAGGGGCCGTTGTGGAGATTAAGCAAGCTATTGCCCAGAGTCGCAGAGTGTGAACCCGTGAGTCGAGAAGGCACCGGAGCGAGAATTACGAGTCCGTGGAATTTTTGAGCCCAAGACCCGCCGAGGCGGGGAATTGAACCATGGTCCAGGGCCGAACTCAAGCTCCAGGTCTGCCGCCTCTAACCCCTGAGCCACACTTCTCCATAATCAACTTTCTGCACATGATGGTGGTCAAGTAATGTGAGAAGGGAATTGGCTCCGGAGTCTCTGATTACAGTGGGAGGTGTAGGTGATGAGGAAGAACAAGGGAGCATCTTTAGGCAAAATAGCCATGTCCCCAGCAGTGCACCAGTATTCCCGCCTCATCAACCTCCCAATGGCTCAACAGTCAGATGGAGACACAACAGCAACAGCATACAGTGACTTCCCCAAAATGCACATTAAGTCTACCACCTTCTGGTTCTTTCCAGAACTCTTCTACATCAATCGCAACACAAAAGAAAAAAATCCAGGCTACTTTTTTGGGCATGTATATACAGGAGGAGTCCTACAAACGCAAACATCCAACAGCATGTTTGTATAATGGGAAGCTGGGTAAAATGCAGGTGCTAGACCTCCTCCCTTTTTTTGTATGCAAGGAGTTTGTGGTAGCCATCTGCTTGAAATGGAAGGTTTCCAGCAGGACCTACTTTGACAGAATTACTGTTCCACTGCCAATCACAATGTGCTGGAATTGGTTGGAAAAGCTTTGTAGCAGAGTGCTGTCTAGACTATTCGACTGACGACAGACATGGGGACCAGTCATTAAGCTACTGATTACATGTGTGGCACTGCACACTGCATCTCTTGTGGGGGTTAAGCAAGAGATACCCACTGATTTCAGAGCTCAAGGTACTTTTAAGAGCATTAGAAGGCATGCACCAGTATCCATGAAGAACCAATGAAGAGATCCCCATACAGCTGAATACATCTTGGAAGACTTTAAGAGCAATGTATTTGAATGGCTGAGACCCAGAGGTCCTAAAATTGACTTTGTTACCACACACAATGGCAGTAATATGGTTAAGGTCATGGCAGATGGCGGCTCTTTATGGGTCCTGTGTTTGGCGCAATGCATCAACATCATTTTGCAGGACTTTCTAAAAAAAGACTGCCTAGTCTGCCACTACCTGACAATCTGTATAAGAATGTGCTTACATTTCAGCCATTCTTCTAAAGTCTAGGAGCGGATGAGGATCATTCTGGATGCTAATAGTGTACCCGATAAAGCCATCATACAGCAAGAGGCAACACATTGGAACTCAACCTATTACATGTTGCAACATCTGTTTGAGCAGTACAAACTTATGAATGAGTATATCATAAAAATAATGGGAATGTAAGTATGGACGCGATGGACAAATGGTAATGAGTCAAAGGCCTGACAGAGATGTTACTTCATTTTAAGGTTTTCAAATGGGGAGTCAGAAAGGAGGATAACACAATCGGCCAAGTTATTCTATTGTACCTGATAAAGAACAAGTTAAAAAGCATATCCGACAGGTTCGCAGTAGTGGTCAATGATAATGAAGGTGTGCATACCCTGGTTCAGAGCTTAATCCTGCGCTTGATTGAGAATTCAAGGCTTCAAAGAAACATCTTGTTATCCAAAGAATACATCTGTGTCACAATACTCGATCCACACACAAAAAGATCCTGGCCACTTTCATTCCTTTTTTAGATGCGGGTGTTTCAGAATACTAGACGTGGATTGATGAGCGAGCCCGACTCCTGGAAGAAGAACTGCTGGAACTTAGAGTACTACTTACGAAAATACGTTCTGGGATGCCACCTTCAACTTCCAGAGAGGGTAGTCCTGTTGTCTCATAGCAGCTAACACCAGCAACAAGAACACTGGCGGCAACAAGAACAGGAACGCAAGAATAATCCACAAGCTCTACATTAACTTGGTATCAAAGGGTAGGGATCGAATCCAGTGTGGAAGTGAAGGCAAAAGAGGTCTAGCAAGTGGCAGCATCAATGACAATTGAAAGGATGCTCCATGACTATCTGAATGACCCAATAGAGATCTATGTGGATCATAACCTATTGATGTATTGGCATGCAAAGAAGTGCCAATGGCCACAGCTCAGCAGGCTGGCAATAAAGTATCTGTACTGTCTAGTAGCCAGTATGTCTGATAAGCGTGTGTTCAGTGAAGCTGGCACAGTCATCACAGTGAAAAGGCCCAGTCTCTCACCTTAGAATGTGGAGAGATTGATCATGATCAAAATGAACTAACACTATATACCACCAAATTACATCATACCTGAAATACCACAGCAGGAGGATGCAATCCCGCACTAGTGGTCAACATAGTAACAGAGGGTATTAACTAACTTTATAACTAACTAGTATGCACTAAACGGCAGCAGAGCAAAGTAAAATAACTTCAAAAAAAGATTTGAGACATAAATAAAGTAAAATAATTATGTATTATAACTCTTAAAATATTTTGAGCAATAAACCCCTCCACTTCTGAAACAACCAGGCCCACCCCTCGTCCCAAACAAATCACCTCATCCCCAACTAATGTCCAAACTCCAGTCCCAACTCCCACCCTATATACCCACAGCAAAAGTCATTTCCACCAAAACAATTTTTTTAAAAAGCTCTCTGAAGTGGGCATCCTCTACATGGGTCCAGAGCCATTTGAGATTCTGCTCCATCCGGGCCATCCTCTATTCTAATTGCCCCATATGACACAGGAGGTGACTCAGCTACTGGGGTTTTTTTGGGAGGGGAGCATTAGTGGCGGTAACGATGGCCCATGACAGTAGGTGGAGACACTGGTGGTGATCTTTCTAGGAGTGTAGAGGCTACCCTGTAAGAACTGGGGCCTAGGGCAGTGGCCAATGCTTCCACTTGCCCCTACTCCAGGGCCACCAGCCAGTGGTATTCTTACTGAATCGTCTCCAGTCTCTGCCGCCACAGCTAGGCCACTATCCCCTGCCATGTTGGTGGTGGTGGTTAACCAGCAGAGTGATTTCATTTTTTTCTTTTAAAGACTTTCCTAGTAAAAAAACTAAACAGACACTTTTTTGAAAAAAAGACCTGTCATTAATGAGTAAAGTATTATGCATTGCGCAGTTGTTGTGCTAAATTAATAGATGCATGCTAGCCAGAACATCAGTTACTTTGCACCTCTGCAGTCTGCTGCTGAGGAACCTGTAATGGACAATTTTCTCACTTTTATTCCAATAGCCCTGCTCTTATCTAAATGCCATTGAAATTCTACCCTGACCCCAAAGAGGCAGATGAATAACAAATGAAATACCATGTCACACATGTCATGTATAAAATGTGGATATTCTGTTTTCCCTAAGTAGACATGGGAAAAATGATGCTCTGCATCACAGGAAAAGGAACAGGATATATAGATTTTTGTTGCACGTTTTTCACAGAGTATCCCATCCGCCAAACTTTAAATCAGGCACTTAGTCCCACTAAATTCCCTGGCCTCGCCCCCACCACAAATAATTTCCAACAAATTAATTCATTTGGCAGTAAGGAAATGAAACCTAACTTACTCTACTGCAGGGTAAATTAGAGGGGTTAGGCCTGGTAGGTAGAGTTTTTTTATAGAATAGTAGTTTGTCACTGATCATCATCATCTGCCTACGCTTTGGCTTATTCAGTCACTGTAGTTAATGAAAGTCTAAAGAGAAACATTTGAACAGGTGCAAATCTGTAATGGAAATCATAAAATATATTATGAATCACTTCATATGGCCATAAAAATGTGGCACATGCCAAGAAATAGATTTTTATATTGTTTGGAAGTTGGGACAGAACTTAGGAAAGAATAAAGGAGTGAAGTGCTAAAAGTTGACTGAGTGGGCGAAGGGAAACACAGCATGTGCTCAGTTTGCAATGCATTGAAAATTTTTTAAATGATGCATTAATTGAAGCAGACTCAAATTGCATAGTCAATACTAAAGTCTTGAACTGAACCATGCAACCTTTGGTCACGAGTGGCAAAATGCCATGGGCAGGGAGGGAGGGGATGAATGATGATGGGTGGAAAACATATCAGCCTCACTTAAAAGTAACAGTGAGTCAGGGAAGTAGACCAAAAATTAAAATACCCCCCTCTTTGAACCATAGGTTTGATAAAAAACCAAGTAAGTAAAGTAGGTGAGCATACTCCTCTCCAAAAGAGCTCCCTTGTTTCTTCATCCAAGCTATTTTTCATTCATCCTTTCATTATTCTATTCACTCATTGCTGGCCACCATTTAAGCTTTACTTTTTCTCTTTCACTCTTTCACCAAAACTTCCAATCGTTATATCCATCCATTCAGTATCCACCCTTTTAATCATTCTTTCACACATCCATTTACCAACCCAGGCAGCCTTTCACCCCCCTACACCTCCTTTCACTCATATACCATTCACCCATACTTTCTTTCAACCTTCTGTTTTTTCTCATTTCCATAAACCCAACATTGTTAGCATTCATTATATGAGATTGTGTCTGTTGAGTTGCAGCTAGAAGAGGCCATAAGACCTCAATCACCACTGTAGCTGCTAAAGCGGGGAATCACAAGTCCCGAGTCTCACAATGCCCTTCTAGTGAATATAATAGTAATTGTCAATAAGCAAGCAATGTGACTCACCACTTCTCATCCCTGCAGCTGCTGTGTCCCCCTATCGAACCACCCCTCTGCATCAGAACTGGCCCGGCACTGGTGGTATGTGTAGCTAGAAAAAAATAACACATTTTTAGATACCAGATACACCTCCGCTCATTTTTTTATAAAAAAAAGACAACAGCAATACATCACTACAGTTTGGTTAGCAGTATCTTCTATCGAAATATCACTTTTGACATTGTGTTGGTTGACAAAGCTAGAAAAGCCAGGTAACATGCCAACCAAAAATGTTTCATAATGATGGGGCAGAACCATAGCCTATGAGTCATTGAAATGCAATGAAGGGAAGCAATACTGGTCAATGAAGGACATGGGCCGTTGATTGGCAAATGCAATTCAACCTGATCATTTTACTGCCATGCTGCATTGTCTTGGAGACTGCTGGTGTACTGTAAAAATGAATTGCAGCACAACATTGCAGAGGGTCCACCATGGCCACTTTCTCATTAACTGTTAGAGGATGAGCAAGGAAAAGAAAGCCTCTTCAACAAATGTGTGGTGCATAATACTAACTTATTTGGTCCTGCAATCTTCACTGTAGACAGTAGAGTAGCAAAACTCTGCTCTTAGAATTACAGTACCACAAAATATATAGGAAAGAGAAAAAATATACTAACAAAGCAGAAGAAAACTACAGACCAGTACAGACAGGAGAAAGTCAGCTACAAGAAATGAAATATGGAAAAAGGGATAATGCAGGGATAAGAAGAATTAAACTTTGATAGGGGAGTTGAAAAAAGGAGGCCCTATAAAACAATAACCAGGGCAACATTTAAATTAGTTTAATAGTGGACAGAGGTAAAAGTTAGGTACATGACAATAATAATAATATAACTTGATGGGATGAGAAGCACCTACAGCATCAGTGCTGGTGGTGGCCTCCTCACCAGCTCCATGACCTGCCTCTGTACTACCCAATTTCGTCTTGCTCTTGGATGCTGGTGTAAGAAATAAAGAAGATAAAAAAAGAGTTGAATAATGGTACAGTTAATCTCGCCAAAAATATTTTGACAGGCAAATGAGGTAATATTTTACTTTTCTAAATCAGAACACATATGGACTTCTATCAACTATCGAGTTTGCAATAATAATCCTAAAATCCCTATTCCAAATTTCCTAAACAAAAACTACATTTGGATCTAATGCATTGCAATGAATGATCTTTGATTATATTCTCATGTCTGAACCTCCATGAAGGGCCAACTCACTCTCCCTATTTTGCAATGCATAGATGCATACTATACATCACTACATGATTGCGTGGGACTGTACAAGTTACATAAATAAAGTCACAGAAATTGCCAGCTAACTGATATCACTATCTTGGTGGCAGGCGGATAGAGGAGTATGCAATGGCTTCTTAAAAATCAGCCAAAGCGAGCGCCGGCTATTACGATTAGGTAGTGCCAAGCACCTGGCTAGCTCCAACTGGATCACATAGTATTCCTAAAGAAAAGCCCCGCAACTTCGTAGCAGGCATGATAGTCGATGATATCAGCCCAGCTGTGTGTCAGCTGCTGTTGTCTGGTTGGACATGAATGGTGTAGTGTGGTGCACGTCTCCCAATGCAGAAGACGCTACAGCAGGGGGATAACTGCTATCAGGCCTGCAGCTTGCTGACAGCATGGAGGGTAGGTGGCTCTGCAAATAACAAACAAGTGCTGCCACCTCCACCACACAAAAAAATGGAGCAGAGTTGCATCCCTTAGCAGCGCCGATGACTGCAAGGTGCGCAGCTGGTTTGGGCACTGGCGCAGCTGCTTCCCCGCTTACCCTGCTCTGCCATGGCACTGGGTGGGGAAAAAAAAAGAAACTGTAAAGTAAGGAAGAAAGAGAAAACTAAGAAAGTAGAGGAACAACAAAAAAAACACAAGAAAATGACAAAAACTTAAAATTCACATAAACAAAGATACAGACTGATATAATAAAAAAAAAGATGGATGGATGAATTAGATGGGAGAGGATTAAAAAGATTAAGGTGGATTAAAAAACAGGTCCAGCACCATGCACAGAACAAAAAACAAAATGGCTGTGCCAAAGCAAGCAATGTGGTGCAGTTCAAGAGCAGTTTACAACTGTGCGCTGTCTAGAAGTAAATATGTTGAATGAACAGGCGCGTTGAGAAGCTCCACCCATTCAGAATTTCATTGAGTAAAGCAGAGTATGTGGGGCATTTCATGGATCTCTGCATAGCAGTACTCGACAAGCTCTGCCAAGGCCCATTCAGGACCATTGACAGTCAGGACAATAACTGCACTAGAGCTCCACAGGCCAGTTAAACTGAACTGACTAAAATGTGGCCAGTTCCTGGGTTTCCACCACCTCTGCACTAGAAGTGTTGAATACAAATCGACCTTTAAGTGATCGATTGTTACTAGTATTTTTGTAATTGATTGCATTGTTAAATGACATCTGAGTTTATTGGGCTTATTTCCAATTGCTTTGAAAATCCATAACTTGGGTATATGTATGCTGCAGGTTTTTTTGGTGTCTAAAATTAAATAAAAATAAGCTCTATTTGTATATATTGTGTTGTATTTCTATGCAGTCGTCTCAATATCTTATGAACCATTATGGTATTGTAAAATGCTTAACACATGTTCCTCCAGTAAAGTCTGGCTGCTCTTTGCCACTCTACCAGGACTGAGCCAAGGGTTTATCATTGTGAATTCAAGGATCATCTTTGAGGAATAGTGATAATATTGCAATGTAATTTTACCCATCCATGCACAAAAATTGATTGACATTTACCAAAGAAGTGGCACAACTTGATATGGCAGCCTTGCATGTGCTTAGTGAGAGGCTCCTATGGGTGCCATATATTGTACTGCTGACCTTATGGACCCTAAGTAGTACCTCAGGCCCTAGGAACCAGTGGTACCATTTACTAGGGGCTTACAGAGGATGCTAAACATTAGTAGAACATTTAGAAAGGTAATGTTATACATGTCTTTAAAATGGAAATGATGCAAAAGCTATTATAAGTGCAGCTGTTCCATAGGAAAGTACTGGATTGCAATATTACATGTAATAATAACATTTTACTTTTATTAGTTATTTCAACTGAAAGTTATGGTAAAAGTTACTTAAACCAGGGCAGAAGAGATTCAAAATGTTGGATTTGGGCAGAGAGGAGCACTGTGGGATCGTTTGCGTACAGGTACGGTTACTCCTGGGAGTTTTTACCCTATTTGTCATGGAGGGGCCAGGGGCCTACCCCACCCACAGGTTAGTGCCAGAAATAAATGTGGCACACCTGGGAAGCCTCTTCAGAACACTACTGGGCCTGTGGAAGATAGAAGAAGGACTTCACCTGCTGTTAAGACCTTTGAGGAGACCTAAAAGGTTGGCCTTCTTCCCTCTTGTACCCAGGACAAATGAGTGGACTCCAAGGGTAGTTTGGCTGACTTCGTGTTACACTACAGTAACACACAAGGCTCTAGAAACCCTTTCTCAGATGAGCATAGCTGACCAGTTCCAACTGAACCTGTGCTGGACCATGCTGGCGGCTTCTGCTAGAGTGAGTCTTGACCACCAAATGCTGTTCCTGAAATCTTGTGACGCTTGGGGATGTCAACCTTGTGTGTACCTTCCTGAAAAATGTGGGTCTTAGAAAATCTTTAGTTACAAAGTCTTCGGGAGGAACGGAACAAATCTTTCATATCAGTCTGACAAAGGTATGTTACCACTAGGCCAAAGAGTCAAGCTCCTCCCTTTTTGAGCTTTTTGTTAACAACAACTCACTTTCAACAGGACATTGCACGGATGGTATCCAGCCTCGTCATGCCCTGCTTGGATACAGATTGCAGCCTCACCCTGCTAGATTAATCAAAGCTTAAAAAAATGACTTCGAGATGTCATCAGTGATGTCATGAGTGATGTCACTGACCATGGCATGAGTGATGTAATATGTGATGTCATCAGCAGTTCATTGCGGGCGCGCGAGTTGTAGTTAACTATAACAGGGGAATTTCAATGGTTTTTAATGAGTGAAATGTCCAGCTAACTATAACATGTGTGAAACTTATGGTTTTTCAGTGAATTTCTAAGGTTTTTTAAATGCTGATTTTTAACTATCACATGTGTGAAACCTATGTTTTTTTTTGTGAATTTCTAAGGTTTTTAAATGCTCATTTTTAACTATAGCATGTGTGAAACCTATGGTTTTTTCAGTGAATTTATTTAAACAAAAAACAGCATGTAATAGCATTCTTCATGCTTCTAGTGCGCATGCAGCCTCTGTTAACAAGAATATTCAATATGGAGAAATGATCCGTATTAGATGAAATTGTAGTGAGGACTCACTCTTTAAGAAAAATATTTTCCTGACTAAAACACAGTTCTTTAGCAGGGGGTATGAGGTTAAGGACTTCGCCCATGCTGAAAGGAAAATTCTGGGAAAGACAAGGGTTGCCACCTTAGAAACTGGGAAAAGTATGAAACAAAATAGGTAAGAATAGGGATTCAAAAAAACGACATTCACTCCACTGTGAAAAGATTTTCTGGATTTTGCGTAAACACTGGCAACTCCTCACAGAGGTGCCTGGGTTGCGCAATGAGTCAGAAAAAATCCTAGAGTTGTATACAGCAGAGGTCGTACATTGAGGAATTCATTATGTCCAAACTGTGTCACCTCTACACACAATAAGCTTAAATGGTTACCATCTAAACCAGTTGGTTTTAATACCTGTAATGATTGCTGTGTTTGCTGTTTTGGTAAAAATAAACAACAAGATGTTAGATTCAACACAGGCAAAACACACAATATGAGCCATTTTATAAACTGCAATACACGGTTTGTTGTTTACCTAATAAAATGTCGGATCCTGCAACACATGAGCCGCATAAGGTGCAAAGTTCAAGGTGCACCTTTAGTGGAGCATTTCAGCGGATTCGAACACCCCGAGAACAGCCTGCGGTGGTGGGTCATTGAAAAAATAACAGCTAACCCTCGAGGAGGTGACCTACATAACATCTTAAATAGAAGAGAGTGCAAGTGGATATACACTATGAACACTGTTAATAAGGGGCTGAATGAGCTTGAGGAAATGAACAAACAAGTGGCACTGTTGGGAATATGAATACATCACACTATGCGGTTAAGTGTTCTGTCATGCCTTGAACAATTAATTGTACAAATATGCTCTTTTTTAAAAAACTTCAAAACACTGCATTATGCTGTTAACACTATTTATGAAAGAGAAGCTATCTATGTAGCTATGAGAGTCTTCTGTCACTGCATCATAAGTAACATCCAGTTGTCCATCATGGTTTGCATAAGTATGTAATGATATATCAACTTCATGTTTTTTATAACATTTATGAAAGAGAAGCCATCTGTGTAGCTATGAAAGTCTTCTGTCACTGCAGCATAAGTAACATCCAGTTGTTCATCATGGTTTACATAAGTATGTAATGATATATCAATTTTATGTTTTCTATAACACAATATAAAAGCCACTTATGCAGCTAAGGAAATATCCTGCTATTGTACATGTATCAGTTGTCCATCGTGAATTATGTAACTGCATATCAAAATTTGCCAACATGTTTATGAATTTACAGCACCCTTAACATCTTCGAAGGTCCATATTAAATTCAGGACCTTGGTCCTTTGTCTATCTCTACTCAGCAGTACCAATTTCGATCTCTTGGTTCCCCTTGTTTGTTTTTTACAAATGAATTGAATCCACCTGATTAGTACCCTCCGAAATCACTTTCGGAAGGTTACACCAATAACTTCTAGTGGTATTTTAATAATTTAGATTTCCTTCCGTCCATTAAACATATCGCCGTTTTTTCAAAAAACATCGCCGTTTTTTGAAAACGGGCGAATTAGTAGCTCGGCTAGCCCAAAACAACACGTTACACCCGTAATTCCAACAATGTGGAAGAATGTAGCCATACAGTCTATTCCCGGAGGAGCGCCACAAGTTAGTCCTCTTTCTATGGAGGCTGTGTGAGGCAGCCTGGGTATTTACAAACGCGGAAGGACACTAGCGGTTCGTGGCGGCATCCTGAAGCACCGTGAGGCTCGGATGTAGACGATCATTTCACCGGAATAACGGGTAGGCGTAGATCACTTTCAAACTCTTGGCTGACTTACACACAACCATGTTTTGAGTTTGATCTTTCTAAATACCGAGTGAGACCTGAATTTAGTGATTTTTGTGTCTCCCTCAACACAGCTCCGTTCAAAAAACGAGTAGTACCTTTGCCATTAGCTTGCCTGGAAAACAGTACATTAAAATCCAGGTAAGCTTTTTAAGTTTTTCAACTTAAGTTTTTTTTTTTTTTGACTTTTTTTGTGACTTTTTTTTTAACTTAAATTTTAACTAAACCTTGAATAATCCAATACAGTAGAACAAGTGGCATATAAAGAATGAGGATTCGTTGTTGATGTCATTTCCTTAGCGATTTGAATCCTTGAGTGGAAGTCTGAAAATTAGGACCCACCGTTTTGGGTGCATTGATTTCACAGCAACAAGGTAATTGACACCTCCCCTTATGGTGATACTTTGGTACCAACCATTCTGTTTGGATATGGTATACTGATGTTACCTTAATTAATTTTAGGTACCCGTTCACCATGTTATATATATGAAGTATCGTCTTCCTGACATGGATAAAGATATGGGCTCAAGGTAAATAGATGCCTCTGCCATAGTAGTAATTATTAGTGAATTACATACTAGTTGGTCTAGATACAATCTGGAATTCAATTTTTCTTACAGGATATCTGTTGAGATGTGGTAAACTCGGATCTACTCACATCGCTTGCTCTATTACGAAGGGTAAGAAATACCTCCATATCCCTTGTGGGGTATAGGCTCTAATCTTCACCACGGATAGTAATTTCCTTAATTCTTCTCTTTTAGGGTTATTAAAAAATCCCTTGGTTGCCCCGTTTGTTCCTACAGTCCTGATGAAGACTCACAATCCCCAGGTCTAAATCACCGGTTGGGAATAAGTCGAGTCGAAACCTCCACACCTTCATTATACATACCTTGGACCAATTGTTCATCAGCATTGTATACAGTGCAAAGCACAGGATATTTAGGCCCATGTATTACAATGTTTTTGATTACAATAACGTAAACTACATTTCTGGCCAGGGACTCAATACGGCGAATAATATGTCCGTTATTGATTGTAAAATAATGTGAACTATTTCTTATTCACTGCTGTGTATTTCCTTTCTACTTTCACTTGTTTCATTTTCTTGATCACACTTTTTTCTTTGCACACTCCTGTTTTGGGGCAACCTATGTGTGTTTTTATTGACTAAAAATATATTGTAAAAATATGAATACAGAAAAATAAAAATAAAATAGGAATATATTTTCTTTAACCGTGGTATAAGGTTCTTCTCAGTATAACAAAGTCTTTGAGTATTATAGAGCAGACTGATCATTGTTGCTCCTTACTAAACATTGATTCATCATTGATTAAATCAAACACTGGAATCTATAGGTTCAGGACCACTATTTGTTTATAACAATATACACCCAGGTCCATACCTTATGGGCTACCCCATTTTCTTAATGGTGTGCCCATGCACAGCAGGTGCACCACCCATGTGACAAAGGCACATACGTGGTTGTCCATTCCCATGCATACTAATACAAGGCATATTGCAACGGTGAAGTTGGTGTTGCAGATCAGTCATCAATTTCACTATTCCCACATCAGTGAGTGCAACCCAAAATAAACCATTGTACCCCAAACCAAACCATGAACCCTGGAATTCCTTTTTGAGCCCCCATAACACACCCAAAAATCAAATTTGACCCACATGCACCCCCCAATTTCAAAATTATGCCCCAAATGCACACCCCAATTTCAATATCATACCCCAAAACACACCCCAATTTTCATATTGTACATCCAAAACCCATACCCACCCGAAAAACTTTTAATTACCCCATCGCTGACCTCACAATGTGTTGTAATCAAATGCGATGTAAAGGCACCTGCGTTGTCGGAGTAGCTTTATTGACGATGTCCTGCCTGCATTAAAATGGTTGTATCCCTTGCCAAAGGCAACCTATAGGCTAAGTTGTGTGTGTCTGTCTTCCCCTGGACCGTGCTCTGCACCGAGAAGCCTTCCTCTTGGACACTCAACCGCTACGATGCAATCTCCCTTCTCGCCATCAACCCTGGATGCCACCTCGACTGCAAGGACCAACCTCTGCTCCGGACCAGACATTGCCATCGCCATCACTGACAGCTGAAGTATTGCCTGCAAGGAGCACCCTGACCATCTAGGAGGAGGAATTACCATAACCCACAGAAGCACAGTCCGACTAACCACGCACTCTAATGACCCAACGGTGGCCATGGACCGCCTCAATTCCCAGACCCGGACCAAGCACATCCTCTGCAGCACCCTCATGTGCAGGCCTCCCGGGCCACGGCTCCCCTTTCCCCACTACCATTGTAGACCTCATTGCAACCCCGGGTCTCCCATCCACTGACGACATCCTACGTCAGAAAAGTTCAGCTAGAGTAGTGTTAAGTCCTTGTGAATATGCCCCTTTGTTTTTATCCTGTTCCAATATGGCTGTTGAAAAAACTTGGGCTTGCCATACATCCGTACAGTTACTCATACATGCAGTCACTCATCAATACAGCACTTTCATATGCACTCATATAGCTATACAGACGCTCACGCACCACCACTCACGCATAGTTACTCACACACCTAGTCAGTCATGCAAAGATTCAATCATACTTCAGTTATTCATACAGATAAAAACACATACTTACTTTCTTCTACAATCACTGACACAAGCACCCACTCATCCATACAGTCACTCACTCTCACATATAGTCGTTTATATACTTCAACACTCAAATATACTGCCTTTCACACATGTACTATTGAGACATCCATTCACTCACCAACATACCCATACAATACTCACCCACCCATACAGCCCTTCACACATGCTCTCTTGAACCCATATACCCAGTAAATCACCTACTCACACATCTATGCACAGAGTCACCCCCCCCCCACCCACCCACAGAAACACTCAGGGACCCATACAGATACTCAGACAACCAATCAATTACCCATTTAGACACTCATGTAGCTACTCACCAACCCATGCAGCCGCTTACACACCAACTGACAGACTAATACAGACATTCAGAGAGATTAGTCACTAACCTAAGCATTCAGTAAGACATGATTAATCACTCACTTATACAGTCAGTCATACTCTTACTAAGTCATCCATTCAGATACTCATACACGTACTCATTCTTCAATACACCTTGGCATATATATATGAAACATATTTAAACTTTACAGTAACACAGTCGCTGGATGATGTCATCAGTGATGTCATTTGAGATGTCATCAGTGATGTCATCAGTGATGTCACTGATCATGTCATGAACGATGTGAGGTCATCAGCAGTGCATTACGGGGGCCTGAGTTATAGTTAGCTGAACTAACTATAACGCCGGAATTTCTAAGGTTTTGTACGAGTAAATGTCCAACTAACAATAACGTTCCTGAAACGTAGGTTTTTTCAGTGAATTTGTAAGGTTTTTGAAATGCTAATTTCTAACTATAATGTCTCTGAAACCTAAGATTTTTTTTGTGAATTTTTAATGCTTTTTAAATGAGAATTTCTAGCTATAATGTGCTTCAAACCTATTTTTTTTATTGACTACATATATACATATATATTTAAAAAAAGTTGATAATAATTTTTAGTTAGGAAAATTATATTCATTCTTTATTGTTTTTATTTTTTATTATTATACATAAGTTGTGCACCCGTTGCGCACCCTACATGATGGCTGCGCGCATCCTACACAATAGGTGCATGCATTCTCATAGCCATTTTGAAAAGTCGCACAGGAGTCGCAACTTCGGCGTAATTTGTAAAGTATGAAATATCTTTAAATTAATTATGAATAAAAGTTTTGTTTGTCTAAATGTATTCATAAAAGTATTTCTAAACTACTATTTTCAATATAATCTGTGCGAAAGTAAATTTACTATATGCCCGGCATATCCGCTTAGTGTGCACAGCCCCTTCCTGCACGTATTTCCGGGTTCGCACAGTGAGGTCCCTGTGATCGCACCAGGGTCACCACTTTAGCGTATTTTTAAAGCAGAAAAAAAAATTGAATGTGATATTAGAGTGAACAATTTTGCTAATATACTTATTAAATGTTTATAGAAATTTCTATTTATAGTGTATATTAATGTATATGATATTTCACGAGTGCGCGATGGGTGCGTGACGGGTGCGAGCACCCTAGGCGTCTCCATGTCAGCACAAGGAGAAAAAATCTGATTGGTTCAAATCAATTTCATTGTTGAAGAGAGAGGATCCATCCTCTTGATGTTCCCCTTAGTTTTTTGTCTTTGATAGAGACAAGACCTGTTTCCCAGTTCTCTTTAAAAAGTTTTTCATTTTTGTGTGTTTGTTTATGTTATTGAATATTATGGCTTCTAGTTTTGCTGAGATTGATCCACTTGCCATTGAGGAGGGGCAACAGCCACTATAACGCAGCCATTTCCACGCTTTACTTAACCACGCATGCTTTACAACGCATGCGTGGTAACAACGTAAAGCCTTTACCACGCATTCCTTTACTACGAAATACGTAGTAAAGGAATGTGTGGTAAAGGTAGAATTAAAAAAGGGGGATGGGGGGCTTGGGGGAGTCTCCCCCCCACATAAAAAGAGTGAGTTTAAAAAAAGAAAGAAAACTCTTACCTTAAAGGCCTCTTTTCCTTCGTGAAATAAGCCTACCTAACGACGTAATAACGTACGTGCGTCTACATACTGCCTTTTTGCAAAAATAGAAAAAGGACCACTTAACTTTGAAGAATGAAAAGTTCTTCCGTGGAAAACTGTGAGTATTTTTTTTTAATATACTTACTTTTAATGATTTTAGGGAACATATAAGGAATTGGGGCAGGGATAGAAGAAAGCATTTACAATGAAAATGTCATTATCATGCATAATTATACAATGAAAAACGTGGTAAATGTATGCGTGGTAAAGGCATTTTCGTGGTAAAGCATATTCGTGGCAGTGGCATTTGCGTTGTAACGCATGCCTGGAAAAGGCATGCGTTGCAACGGAATGCGTTGTAACATCATGCAACCATTGAGGAGGAGGAACAGATGCAGGAGCTTTCTTCAGCATTCCAGAGGGCGAAAAAAAAGTGAACGTCGAAAAGTTACTTGCAGAATCTGTAAGAAAGTATTGTTGAGAGGATCTGAGAAAAAATATTCATCCTGTACCAGCAGCATGAAGAAGCATTTGGAGACCATACATCCAGTACACCTCGCAAGAGAGGAGAGCTGAAGACAGTTGAATGCTGCTGCTGAAAGAGAAAGAAATTCTCCATCAACATCAGCACAGGTTGCATCTCCTCCAAGGCCTCATATTCTGCCTGAATTTTTTAAATGCTGTTGTTAGTTGTGTAAAGTGCGACACCACAGTCTGTATTGGAGAGCAGTGCACGGACGTTAAATCTGCTCCTCTAAAAGCACATAAAAGTTAATTTTTCTTTTTATAATGTGCTATTGTTTTCTTTGTTGAGATGATGTCCTGATCATTATTTTTGTTTGTTGTTCTTAAAATAAAAAAACAGTCAAAAAAGTTAAAAAATAACAACAAAAATTGAAATTGTTCTGGAAAAAAACAACCGTTCTCACTGAACCACCTCTACTGGTTAAAAAAAGAATAATATTTACCTGAGAGATTGTAGGAGACAATGGAAACTGTGTGGTGATTGCTGAACTGCAAGGCTGCTACATGGTTGTTTTATAAATGTTTTGGTAGTGGAATGTGATTGAATGAGTTCATGGGTAATGCCTGGGTAATTGGAGGATTGAATCAGTACTGTGTAGGTAGTTAGAGGTCTTCATGGGTAGTGCAGGGATGATTGTAGCAGTGCACGAGTTAGTGCCTGAGTAATTGCATGAGTACATACATAGTGACTGGATGAATAGAATACTGCAAAGAGAGTGCATGGTAAATTGATAAGTGTGTGGATATTGGTGGTGGATGGGTGTTTGGAAGAGTGCATGGGAAGTGACAGGAGGATTGCTGAAGTGCATGGGTACTACCGTGGTAATTGAAGGTGTGAATGAGCAGTGTCTAGGTGAGTAAAGGACTGCATGGGTAGTGCATGGAGGATGGTAGCAGTGCAAACGTTAGTGCCTAAGTCATGGCATGAGTCCATGGGTGGTGACTGGATTATTAGAGTACTGGCACAGTGATTAGATAAGTACATGGTTTTGGATGGGTGATTGGAGGAGTGCTTGGGAAATGACAAGGGGATTGCTGGAGTGCATAGGTACTACCTGTATAATTAAAAATGTGAATGAGCAGTGTCTAGGTGAGTAGAGGACTGCATGGGTAGTGCATGGAGGATTGTAGCAGTGCATACGTTACTGCTGGAGTCACTGTGTGAGTACATGGATAGTGAATGGATGATTAGAGTATTGCAAATAGAGTGCACAGTGAATTCATAAGTGCTTTGGTATTGGCGGAGTAATTGATTAAGTAGATGGTGCTAGATGGAAGATTGGAGGAGTGTATTATGAGTGGCAGGGCGATTGCTGGAGTGCATGGGTACTACCTGGGCAATTAGAGGAGTGAATCAGTTGTGTGTAGGTGGTTAGAGGTCTGCATGGGTAGTGCATGGAGGATTGTAGCAGTGCACAAGTTAGTGCCTGAATCATTGCATTGAGTACATTGGTAGATACTGGATGTTTAGAGTACTGCAAAGAGAATGCATCATTATTTATAAGTGCTTGGGTCTTGGCGGAGTGATTGGATAGGTACAAGTGCTGGATGGGTGATTGGAGGAATGCATGGGAAGTAACAGTGGGATTGCTGGAGTGCATGGGTGTTGCCTGGGTAATTGAAAGAGTGAATCAGTAGTGTGTAGGTGGTTAGACATCTGCATGGTTAGTACATGGAGGATTATAGCAGTGCACAAGTAAGTGCTTAAGTCATTGCATGAGTACAGGGGTAGTGACTGGATGATTCGAGTACTGCATTGAGAGTACATGGTGAATTTATGAATGCTTGGGTATTGTTGGAGTGATAGGATGGTGTGATTGGAGGAGTGTATGGGATGAGACAGGGGGATAGCTGGAGTCCATGGGTACTACCTGGGTAATTGAAGGAGTGAATTAGTAGTGTCTAGGTGGTTTGAGGTCAGCATGACTAGTGCATGGAGGATTATAGCAGTTCACGAGTTAGTGTCTGAGTCATTGCATGAGAACATGAGTAGTAACTGGATGACTAGAGTACTGCAAAGTGTAGTACTGAAGATTTGGACCCGTGTTATAAACATCGTCGTATCATGACGATTTTGGTATCAACAGACCGGTAATGATTGAGATACTATGCACAAGCATTTCCATCATATTCGAGTGACGAAATCACTCTGAAATCGGAGTTTCCGTCTTGAACCCTCGGGTTCCATTTTGTGAGCGGCAGCCATTTTGTGATTGCCCTCTCACAGGCTATGACTGAAGCCGAGATCGAGTCAGAAGGACACGTATACCTTTGCTGACTCCTCTGTGACCTGGGCGAGTCCTTTGCCTGAAGCCAAACCTGTTCGGCCAGTTCCTTTCCCAGTGGCCGAGTGAGATTAGCATCAAGGCGCACATGTCGTAAACGTTTTCATCGCACACAAACTGGGTCTAATCTCACACACACCTGTCTCTGTTTCTTTCTGTATGACTTGCTTTACGATGAGGAGGTGCCCGTTTTTATTAGGGGTTCGTCGATATCTGATGGAAATACTGGTCTTTGCCGGATAGTTGATTGTGGGCTGAACAAACTGAAATATGGGCTTGTCATCATGACTCTGATTTTTCTTTGTAGTGGAAATATGTGAATGGTCAACTGTAAAATAAGGAATGTTTGCCTAAAGCATAATATTTTGTATAAAGGAGAAGGCTGACTTTGTAAAATTGAGCAGTCTCCTAAGAACATACACCGTGTTGTACTTCTAGGATACCTGTTACTGGCTGCAGCCAATAAATACGATCTTTGACTTCACCAAGAAGACTCTGTGTTTCTGTAGTCTGAAACAGGAAGGACTCGAAGTCTTCAGGTGTGTACCCTGGCACCGCTGGGTTCTTAAAACCCAGTACTTCAGTTGGCGCCCAACATGGGGCAGTATCAGCGGTACCGGTCCAAGCCAGAGGTTCGTGAGGAGCTTCGTGTGAAAATTTTGGAGGAAGGCCGCCACTTCATCGACCCCTGTATGTTGACGTGGACCGAAAGTCTTTGCTGCGAGGTTCCCCGCTTCCCGACGGCTACGAAGGACTGCTGCCCTGACTACTCGCCCTGTTTTGGACCCTTGATGATTGGTAGAGCAAAACGATAGACGAGTCTTCTGGTGACGTCATCGATACTTTCAGTTAAGTATGAGTGGAACGTCTCCCAGTCCTTAGTTTGGTTCTTAGTTCTGGTATACTTTTTGGATCACTTTGATTTGGAATTTGCAAATCCCAAAGCTGAAGGACTCGTGTATTCGCGAGACTATCGTATTCAATAATCCTTTGAAGTTTGAAGCTAGACTAGAGAGCGTAGACGCCTGGTCTTAGCAGACTTGGAAGTATGTTTTGTTTTGGCTGTAATAAGGATTCCCGATTGGAGGACTGGTGTCCGGTTCCTCCGATTGGAACTCCAACGTATGAACTTTATGTGAAGCATGGAGTAGGCCCTATCGCATATAATGAAGTTTGGATCCGATACACCAGGAAAGATGGTGTTTTAAAATGGCCTCAATATGGTAGTTTTGACACAGAGATTTTGGATAATTTAAAGGTTAAACTTTTTAAGAAGAAAGCCCGGCCGGCAATGTTTGACTCTTTTCGCATGTGGCGCAAAAAAGCCAAACAGAGAGAAATGAAATTAGCGAAGAAGAATAAACGAGAACGAGGTATGTCTATGGTACAAGCAGCTGTTGCGTTCAGGGATAATGAGGAAGAGCAAGAAAGTGAACAAATACTTAGGGTGAAGATGTTAGCGGTAGGCAGATGCTACCCAGTTTTGCCGCGTAAAGAACAAGAAGGAATGGAAGATCTTGAGAAACATCCTTTAATGTCACATCTCTTGAGTTCACCACCCCCTTGTGCACAGAGTGCTACGGCACTACCGCCACTAGCTGTGATTGTACAACCCCCAGTTGTTGTGATTCCTGTGATTCGACCACAGCCAGCTCCTTTTCCGTTGGCTACTCTTCCTTTGGCGCAGCCTCCTCAGGGGCCGCCACCTTTGTCTCCTTCTTCGTCTCTTACTTCTACGCCTGTTCTTAATGTTTCCTCTATTCTGACTTTGAATTCTTCTGCTACTGTTCCGTCTTCTTTTATTCTTTCACCTTCTCCTTCTGCTAGACAACGAATGACTACTGCAGTTACTGGTTTCTTTTCTCCTTTGTTGGGACAGTTGGGTATGTCCCCTGTTATTGAGCGTAGACAGTCACGTAGTCAGTTGCCGAATATAGATGAGTGTACGATTTTGGACCATATGGGGCGTAGATGGATTATGTACGATACGCGGTATGATCTTGAGGGTGTTATGCATGTCTTCCTTCACTGGGAAGCAGCGAAGCAACGGTACATTTTTGATACGATGTGTGCTTTCCTTGTTGAGAAATGGGATGAGGAAGTAGGGCAAGCTCCTGACAAGTTGAATAGCATACATTCCAAATTTGCGAAGGGAACGATTGTGAGTCCATCTGATGTTGAGAAAGCGGTTGCGACATTGTTGTCACTTAGGAAAGAGTCTCCTTCTCGACAATTGTTTGAGTCTGATTCTTCAGTTTGGAGAAAGGCACGACAATATCCGATGAGAGAAGTTCCTCCGGTGTGGAAGGAGGAAGTGGCTGCTGGTCCAGGTAATAATCCGCCAGCTGTACCGGCTCATTTTCAGTGTGTTTGGGTACATGTTCCGTGGAAACGTGCTGAAGTTGTAGCTATTAAAAAAGATGTAATGAATCGAATGTATGTAGCAGGCCCTGCAAGATGGGTTGGTGATGTTGGAATGTGTGAAGATACGATTGAGAGCGTGAAATCCATTCAAGCTGAAGCCACAGAGAAAGAGTGGAATGAATGGAGAGAAAGTAAGGGTAGATTGGATTCGAATAGTTGTTGGATTGATTTGTCAGAGCATCAGAGATGGTTGCTACCTGATGCGTATGTGCTTGCAGTGGTGACAATGGCTCATGGAATGGCACATATTAGTGTGAAAGGGATTTGTAAGTTGTTGGCTCTGATTTGGCAAAATGCGGGAATTCCAAAATGTGCAGAGAACTTGGTGAAGAACTGTATGGTGTGTCTGAAATACAACCCTGGTAGGGGAACTCTAACTCCAGCTGGTCATTTTGCACCTCCAACGTATCCGTTCGAGGTTTTGCAGCTAGATTTCATTCACATGGAAAGGTGCAACAATTTGAAATACGTACTCGTTGTTGTTTGTGCCTTTTCGAGATGGGTAGAAGCATACCCCTTAAAAGACAATACTGCCATATCCACAGCTAAAGCTCATGTCAAGGAATTCTTCCCTAGATTTGGAATGCCGAGAATGGTCTGGAGTGACAATGTGAGTGAATTTTTGGGTCGAGTGATGAAGAAAGTGTGTGTGGGGCTAGGCATCCAACAGAAGTTCCACGCTGCAAATCACCCCCAATCAGCTGGTTTAGTAGAGTGCTATAATGGCACATTGAAGTTGAAATTACCAAAGATTCAAGCGAGTTCTGGCCTTAAATGGCCTGACGCTCTGCCTTTAGCACTCCTATCAATGAGAATGACTATTCACTAGCGAGTGGGACTTAGTCCCTATGAGATTGTGTTTGGCCATCCGGCCAATATATGGGGAGTGCCAAGGCCGAAAAAAGATAGTGAACTTGAACATCTTGTACTGCTTGATTATTTGTACTAATTGACGGCTAAATTGCGTGTTTTATGCCAACAGGTTCACGATACTCTGCCTCCGGTCTCTGAAGCTCCAGGACATCCTATCGACCCTGGATCGTGGGTGCTGATCCGGAACTTCCAGCGGATAAAGAATGATCAGCCCCAATGGACCGGACCTCACCTTGTTCTTCTCTCAACGAGATCAGCGGTTCCAGTAGAAGGCAAAAAGCACTGGATCCACGGCGTACACTGTAAGAGGGTCCCACTGCCTCTCCCGTATGACCGTAGGATCCAGGAGAGTATCGCTGACTCTGAAACTGAGACTGTGCCTCGTTTTCTGCCTTTTAATGATGCACGTGTAAAAGGAACAATTTCTGAACAAGAAAGCGACAATATCTTGCAAGAAGCTGTGCCACCGTCAAGTCGATTGAACATTACAGAGCCTGAGCTTTTGTTTCAGGACCAGACAGTACATGGAAAAAGCCGTTATAATCTGAGGCCGAGAACTATGGACAAATAAAAATTCTTTTTTTTTAATGTGCAGTTATCTCATCTGAGAAACTTGCTTATTTTTGTTTTTGAAATGCCATCTGGTTCAGCTGCTAGGGTCGCGGTTGCTTAAGTCTTTGGAGAGCAGCTGAAGACGTTAGGTCGACAGTTCTGGTTGGTCTAAGGGAGTTGCCTTGGACTGACAGAAGCATTCCTTAGCATGGAACACCCTACCGCCGAGAGCAGCTACTTAGAGAGGATGGAGTTTTTCAAGATGGAGAGACCTGCACAACAGATGAACTTTAAAGCCAGAATGTGTATATTAACGACAAGAAAACGATTTTTGATATTATGCATTAGTATGTTGCTTAGTGTAATGTTGTTTTTAATAGGATATGTCTTATTCTCTTTTCAAGTGACCTTTGCATCCACTACACAGCCCATACCTCCTCCTACTGTTTCTTTGCATTTTTTTCACCCTCTGCCTGAGCATGAGTCCACTAGAAGAATGGAATTTATCAATAACTCTTTCATCCAGCTTCTGCACCAACACCAATTGGTAGTGAACACAACTAATTGTTGGGTGTGTGGTCTTATGCCACATACAACAGATAAGGGTATCCCACACTTGGTCTTACCATTTAGCTACAATGGTTCTTTGTGGGCGTTTCAGACAATGTTCATATATGCCATTGAACCATATCCTCAGCGTTCCACGTGAAGTAACTCGAGCAACAAAGCATTGGTAGTAGGAATTGCAAATATGAGCAGAACAATTGACTTGTACAGAATGATTCCTAGAGATGAGTTGCAAGCTTATGTTAGATGGAATGTAACAAAATATGAAGTTGCTTTGAGTGAGAATCAGGGAGCAAAGAAATCCTCCTCGATTTGGATCGTACCCCATTAGGGTCACCTATGTCTGCAAGGTAATGGCAAGAATCCCAGAGCTCAGTTAGGGAGAAGTATCTGCACTGAAAGGTATGTTTTTGCGTCCCAGACTTCCCCTCCGTTTCTAGCAGCTAAGGGTACCTATTTCATTTGCCATGATAGAGCCTATACATGGGTGCCCCCTGACTTCTCGGGCACATGTTTTGTTTCGTTTCTGTTGCCTCCCACCTACACGGCTATGGCAGATTACCACAGGACAAGGATAGTTAGAGGTGTCATGAGTGAAGAAGACACTGCAGGACAAGAATTTCGAGATTTCGTGAAGGGTTTTCTGCCGTTTTGGGGACCTATGGTAAACAGCAGGAACATAAGGCAATTGACAAGGGTGGTTGAATCCACCATAGTTGAAACTGCCGGTGCCCTTAGTAATTTGACGGCTGAGCTCCAGTCGGATCGCCTTATGACTCTTCAGAATAGGGTCGCGTTAGACGTCATACTTGCAGACCGAGGTGGGGTATGTAAAGTGATCCAATCAAGTTGCTGTATTTTCATCCCCGACAACGCTCCAACAGTTTACCAGGCCATTTCCAAACTGCATAAGATCTCCAAATCTATCCATATGGATAAAGGGGATTGGTCATTGATGGGGTGGTTCTGGGAACTGATATCCGCCTGGGGATGGAAGATTCTGATAGTCATTAGGATGATCTTAGCCATTCTTTTCCTGTTCTGTCTGTGTGTACAGTGTGCTCCTGCAATATGTGGCCTCTGTGCTACATTGTGTGTAAGGAAACCTGTACCAAGAATCGAGCTAAGTAATAGGATGATGCTACAGCAGCATCTCAATGACTTTATGAATACAGACCTGGACTCAGATTAACATGAGTATAGGTTATTGCCTATGTAAGGGCAAAAGGAGGGTGTGTAGTACTGAAGATTTTGGACCTGTGCTATAAACATCGTTGTATCATGATGATTTTGGTATCAACAGACCGGTAATGATTGAGATACTATGCACAAGCATTTCCGTCATATTCGAGTGACGAAATCACTCTGAAATCGGAGTTTCCTTCTTGAACCCTCGGGTTCCATTTTGGAAGCGGCAGCCATTTTGTGATTGCCCTCACACAGGCTATGACTGAAGCCGAGATCGAGTCAGAAGGACACGTATACCTTTGCTGATTCCTCTGTGACCTGGGCAAGCTGAGTCCATTGCCTGAAGCCAAACCTGTTCGGCCAGTTCCTTTCCCAGTGGCAGAGTGAGATTAGCATCAAGGCGCACATGTCGTAAACCTTTTCATCGCACACAAACTGTGTCTAATCTCACACACACCTGTCTCTGTTTCTTTCTGTATGACTTGCTTTACGATGAGGAGGTGCCCGTTTTTATTAGGGGTTCGTCGATATCTGATGGAAATACTGGGCTTTGCCGGATAGTTGATTGTGGGCTGAACAAACTGAAATATGGGCTTGTCATCATGACTCTGCTTTTTCTTTGTAGTGGAAATATATGAATGGTCAACTGTAAAATAAGGAATGTTTGCCTAAAGCATAATATTTTGTATAAAAGAGAAGGCTGGCTTTGTAAAATTGAGCAGTCTCCTGAGAACGTACACTGTGTTGTACTTCTAGGATACCTGTTACTGGCTGCAGCCAACAGCATAAAAAATGGGACCCCCTCAAAAAATTAAGTTGTGGCCAAGGAACAGAGGGGAATAAAGACACATCACTGTAGAGAGAAAGTTCCTTCAGTGGCCATGTATTACAAAATCAATATACATCCTATTAATAGAACCTGGTGACAAAGTAATTCTGAACAACCATTATTCAAAAAATATATATACTTTATTTCTCTTTTTTCATTTCGTATAGTTTGTTATTTGAAAAAACATTTAATAGAAAGTGCATTTTTTTTGAAAAATTATTTTTTTCTTAATATATATAAACAGTACTAACAAAATGTGCTATAAATATATACAAAATCAATGAACACAACATATATAGTAAAACAACACCACCTGATATCATACATACAATACAACATGCTCACGTACTCGCACCCATACCACAGTCAAACCATAAAAAAAGGAAAAGCTGAGTAATAGTTGGCAAGATTGTAATGCCAGTTATAGGGCCTCAAGATGTAATTATAGGCTCCTGCATCAGATCGGTCGACGCGCGTTTCGGTGGCACTGGGCCACCTTCCTCAGGACCTTCTTCTTCACGCTAATATATCAGATATCAGGGGAACTACACAAGACATCTATAGGGAAATAAAATAAATTTCTGTCACCAACACAACACAATCACATTGTGATTAATTGACACACTTGTTTAGATTAAAAACAGGGAATCATCAACGTGACCAAGGTTGCTGGGGGAAAGTTCTATATACATAACCATCTCTACATTACAGCATCACACCAAAGATGATTAAACAGTGTCAAGTTTGTTTTTTTTTAAAATACACCAAAAGAGGAAAAAACCAACAGAATTCACAATAGTCCTATTCTTGTAAGGAAAGCCATTGCATAAAAACCCAAAAAGACACAAAATAGGTACTACCTGGGTTATTGGAGGAGTGAATCAGCAGTGTGTAGGTTGTTTGAGGTCTGCATTGATAGTGCATGGAAGATTGTAGCAGTGCGCAAGTTAGTGCCATAGTCATTGCATTATTACATGTGTAGTGGCTCCATCATTACAGTATTGCAAATAGAGTGCATGGTGAATTTAGACATTTGTGCATATTGGGGAGTGATTGGATAAGTACATGGTGCTGGATGGGTGATTGGAGGAGTGCATAGGAAGTGACAATGGGATTGCTGGAGCGCATGGGTCCTACCTGGGTAATTGGAGGAGTGAATGAGCAGTGTGTATGTGGTTAGAGGTCTACATGGATAGTGTATGGAGGATTCTAACAGTGCACAAGTTAGTGCCTGAGTCATTGCATCAATACATGGGTAGTGACTGGATGATTAGAGTACTGCAAGGAGAGTGCATGGTAAATGCATAAGTGCTCGTGTTTTGGTTCAGTGATTGGATAACTACATGGTGAAGGATCGGTGATTGGAGGAGTGCATGGGAAGTGACAGGGGGATTGCTGGAGTGCATGGATACTACCTGGGTAATTAGAGGAGTGAATCAGTAGTGTATAGGTGGTTTGATGTCTACATGGGTAGTGCATGGAGAATTGTAGCAGTGCACGAGTTAGTGTCTGAGTAAATGCATGAGTACATAGGGAGTGCCTGGATGACTATAGTACTGCAAAGACAGTGCATGGTGAATTTATAAGGGCTTGGGTATTGGCGGAGGTATTGGATAAATACATGGTGCTAGATGGGTGATTAGAGGAGTGCGTGGCAAGTGACAGGGGGATTGCTGGTGTGCATGGGTACTACCTGGGTAATTGGAGGAGTGAATCAGTAGTGTGTATATGGTTAGAAGTCTGCGTGGGAATTGCATGGAGGATTGTAGCAGTGCACAAGTTAGTGCCTGAGTCATTGTATTGAGTAAATTGGTAGATACTGGATGATTCGAGTACTGCAAAGAGAATGCATCATTAATTTATAAGTGCTTGGGTCTTGGCGGAGTGATTGGATAGGTACAAGTGCTGGATGGGTGATTGGAGAAATGCATGGGAAGTGACAGTGGGATTGCTGGAGTGCATGGGTACTACCTGGGTAATTGGAGGAGTGCATGAACCATGTGTAGGTGGTTAGAGGTCTAAATGGATAGTGCATGGAGGATTCTAACAGTGGACACGTTAGTGCCTGAGTCATTGCATGAGTACATGGGTAGTGACTGGATGATTAGAGTACTGCAAGGAGAGTGCATGGTAAATGTATAAGTGCTTGTGTTTTGGTGCAGTGATTGGATAACTACATGGTGATGGATGGGTGATTGGAGGAATGCATGGAAAGTGACTGGGGGATAGAAAGAGTGAATCAGTAGTGTGTAGGTGGTTAGACATCTGCATGGTTAGTACATGGAGGATTATAATAGTGCACAAGTAAGTGCTTAAGTCATTGCATGAGTACAGGGGTCGTGGCTGGATGATTAGAGTACTGCAAAGAGAGAACATGGTGGATTTATGAATGCTTGGGTATTGAGGGAGTGATAGGATAACTACATGGTGCTGGATGGGTGATTGGAGAAGTGTATGGGATGAGACGGGGGATAGCTGGAGTCCATGGGTACTACCTGGGTAATTGAAGGAGTGAATTAGTATCATAAGAATACTGCAAAGAGAGCACATGGTGAATTTATAAGTGCTTGGGTATTGGCGGAGTGTTTGGATAAGTACATGGCGCTAGATGGGTGTTTGGAGGGGTGCTTGGGAAGTGACAAGGGGATTCCCGGAGTGCATGGGTCCTACCTGAACAATTGAAGGTGTGAACGAGCAGTGTCTAGGTGAGTAGAGGACTGCATGGGTAGTGCATGGAGGATTGCAGCAGTGCATGAGTTAGTCCCTGAGTCAGTGTGTTTGTACATGGGTAGGAACTTGATCATTAGAGTACTGCAAAGAGAGTGCATGTTGAATTTATAAGTGCTTGGGTATTGTCCGAGTGATTGGATAAGTAGATGGTGCTGGGTGGGTGATTGGGAGAGTGCATTAGGAGTGACAGGGGATGGCTGGAGTGCATGGGTACTACCTGGGCAATTGGAGGAGTGAATCCGTAGTGTGTAGGTGGTTAGAGGTCTGCATGGGTAGTGCATGGAGTATTGTAGCAGTGCACAAGTTAGTGCCTGGGTCATTGCATGAGTACATGGGTAGAGACTGGATGATTAGAGTACTGCAAAGAGAGTGCATGATTAATGTATAAGTGCTTGGGTCTTGGCGGAGTGATTGGATAGGTACATGTTGCTGGATGGGTGATTGGAGGAATGCATGTGAAGTGACAGTGGGATTAATGGATTGCATGGGTGTTACCTGGGTAATTGATAGAGTGAATCAGTAGTTTGTAGGTGGTTAAACGTCTGCATGGTTAGTACATGGAGGATTATAGCAGTGCACGAGTAAGTGCTTAAGTCATTGCCTGAGTACATGGGTAGTGACTAGATGATTAGAGTACTGCAAGGAGAGTGCATGGTAAATGTATAGGTGCTTGTGTTTTGGTGCAGTAATTGGATAACTACATGGTGATTGGTTGGTCATTGGAGGAGTGCATGGGAAGTGACAGGGGGATTGCTGGAGTGCATGGGTACTACCTGGGTAATTGGAGGAATGAATCAGTAGAGTGTAGGTGGTTAGAGGTCTCCATCTCCATCAGTCACACCACCAAACTCCTCTGGACCGACCATCGCTGCATCCACTTCGCCTTCCAGAAACCCACCACAAACCACCCCAACCAACAGATTCCCGCCGCTGCTTGTGCAAAATCACAGAAGACCAACTACTTGCAAACCTCGCTCTCAGCCCACCCACGAACCCTCCAACACCGATGACGCTGCCCACAGCCTCAGACGATGGAGTGAGGACTGCGGCAACACCCTCGCCCTGCTGAAGAAACCCCCATACAGAGACACCAGAAGGAGGGCCATCTGGTTCACCCCAGAATTCCTAGCCTCCAAGCAAGTCTGTCGGAAAATAGAGTTTAAATGGCACAGTGAACAAACTCCAGTCAGCCACGCAGCACACAAGGACGCCATCTGCAACCGCCACCACCTCATCAGGGAGGCCAAGGTGACCTCCTTCAAAGACCACCCGACAACAACTCACACAATAGCAAGGAGCTCTTCAACATCATGAAGGAAGTCTCCAACCCCAGCTCCAACACCAACGACAACCCGCCGTCGCCAGCCCTGTGTGACTCCCTCGCCACGTTCTTCTACCTCAAGATAGCAGACGACAGCTTCAACACCCAGACAGCCCCAACAGACATCAACAAAATAGACCCTCTGTACACCTTCGTTCATGACCCCCTGCTAGCCTGGGCCGGCGTGAGCATCGATGACACTATCAAGACTATGTGCTCAATCCCCTCCAGCTCCCCGTCTGACCCATTCCCGCACCACGTCTTCAACAGAGCAAGCAGCTGCATCGCACCCCACCTGCGCAAAGTCATCAATCTCTCCCTCAAGACCGCGACCTACCCAGAGATCTGGAAACATGCCAAGATCAACACCCTACTCAAAAAAGCTAAGGCAGACCCAAGAGACCTCAAGAACTTCCAGCCCACCTCTCTGCTCTCCTTCCCGGCCAAGGTCATCGAGAAAACCGTCAACAGATAGCTAACCTGATACCTCGAAGAAAACAGAATCCTGGACCCTTCCCAGTCAGGGTTCCGCAGCGACCACAGAACCGAGACTGCCCTCATTGCCGTCACAGACGACATCAGGACCCTGCTGGGCAACAGCGAGACCGCAGCCACTCATCCTCCTAGACCTCTCCATCGCCTTCGACACCATCTGCCACTGCACACTACGCGCACGCCTCCACGCCGCAGGGATCCGAGACAAGGCTCTGGATTGGACCACCTCCTTCCTCTCCGGCAGAACCCAGAGCATCTGCCTCCCCCCATTCCGTTCCAAAGCCTCCGAGATTATCTGTGGCGTACCCAGGGATCCTCCCTAAGCCCGACTCTATTCAACATTTACATGGCCCCGCACGCACATGTAGCCCAACAGCATGACCTCAACATAATCTCCTACCCAAATGACACTCAGCTGATCCTCTCCCTCACTAAGGACCCCATCACAGCCAAAGCCAACCTCCACGAAAGAATGAAGGCCGTCGCAGACTGGATGAAGACCAGCCGTCTGAAGATAAACTCGGACAAGATGGAGGTCCTCATCCTCTGCTCCAACCCTTCAGCCTGGGACGACTCCTGGTGGCCGACAGCACTGGGGGCATCCCCGACACCCACCGACCATGCACGCAACCTGGGAATGATCCTCGACTCAACGCTCGCAATGACCAAGCAAGTCAACGCCATCTCCTCCTCCTGCTTCAACTCCCTCTGCATGCTCCGCAAGATCTACTGATGGATCATGACAGATACAAGAAAGACAGTCACCCAGGCCCTTGTCAGCAGCAGACTCGACTGCGGAAACGCCTCCCATGAGGGAGCCCGGACCAAGCTCATCAAACTACTACAACGCATCCAAAATGCCTCGGCACGGCTGATCCTCGACGTACCAGGCCACGGCCACATCACCCCCACCTGATAAAACTGCACTGGCTCCCTGTCAACAAGAGGATATCCTTCAAGCGCCACACCCACGCACACAAGGCACTCCAAAAGACTGGCCCAGCCTACCTCAACAGACGGCTCTCCTTCTACATCCCGAACTGCCAGCTATGCTCTGCCGACCTCTCTTTCGCCACCGTCCCGTGCATCCGAAGAACAACCACCGGTGGGAGATCCTTATCCCACCTCGCCGCCAAGACATGGAACACCCTCCCACTGAGCCTATAACAGACCCATGACCTGCTGACCTTCATGGAGGATACTCAAGACCTGGCAGTTTGATCAGTAGCGCCCCCCAGCGCCTTGAAGCCCTCGCGCTTTGCAAATGATTGATTAATTGATTGATTGAGGTCTGCATGAGTAGTGCATGAAGGATTGTAGCACTGCACAAGTTGGTGCCTGAGTGATTGCATGAGTACATGGGTAGTGACAGGATAATTAGAGAATTGCAAAGAGAGTGCATGATGAATTTATAAGTGCTTGTGTATTGGCGGAGTGATTGGATAAGAACATGGCGCTGCATGGGTGATTGGAGGAGTGAACAGGGAGTGACAGTGTGCTTGCTGGACTGTATGGGTACTACCTGGGAAAATGAAGGTGTGAATAAGCAGTGTATAGGTGGTTAGATGACTGCATGTGTAGTGCACATTTGATTGTAGCACTGGAAGTGTTAGTGTCTGAGTCATTGCATGAGTACCTAGGTAGTGACTGGATGATTAGAGTACTGCAAGGAGAGTGCATGTTGAATTTATAAGTGCCTGTGTTTTGGCACAATGATTAGATAAGGACATAGAATTGGCTGGTTGATTGGAGAAGTGCATGGGTAGTGACAAGGAGATGGTTGTATTTTTTCTCAATTTGCAAGGATCCAGTCCTTGTAATATCTTAATCTTCTGTTTCACAGATTTTTCTCATATTCTCTTTAGAAATTTAGGAAGATATCAATAGATTCCTGTTGTATACTACAAATACTACTACAATGCAATCTAAACTGGGTGTGTCTTCCTTGAACTTCCTCAGCTATTACTACTTCCACATTTCCAGGCACCATCTTTTCTTTTTCAATTGGACAACCATTTTTAAGTTTGTAACAACAACAACAGGTATCAACTGTGTGAACCAATGTATTTTGTTGAAAATATCTTTCTTCATTAAAAAAAGGTTCCATACAAGAAGTATGCATCCATTCTCCAGAAAATATTTTACAAAAGTTACTTCTATTTACAATTCTTTTGCTTCATAGACATTATTATTGTATGTAAAGTTTTCAATCTGGTTAAACTAAGATAAACAATTTTCATTTCAATTCAAATGCTTTTTCAATCCCATTTACAATCTCCTTTTTTTGTTTGTAAAATGCTGATCTCTTTCTGGATTTTAATTTTGAAGTACTTTATTTTTATACAATCTTTTTCGAATCTCTAAAAAAGTTTCTTCCTCCTTTCAACATATTTTTTTCTGATATTCCAATTTTCCACTTTTTTGTACATTTTTGTTTTCCTTTTGTTTGACTGTACTCATTTGCCTCTCTGTACTTTATTTTCAAAGTCAATTAGGCTCTTTAAAACTTTTTTTACAAATTGTTTAGCAGAAGAGTTTTTCTTTAACGGTCCATTTTGTAGTTGATCTCATTTTCTTTTTCTCTTTTCTTTAGATATGCTTGGTTTTTTCTTCTCTTTTCTTTTGTTTTTTATTTTTGTCATTGTAATTCTGTCTTAATATTCATGTAAAATATCTGTAGAAAAAGAAATTATTTAAAAACTATTTAATGTTATTAAAATAATTTTATACAAACATTCACATGTATAAATATAAAAATACATTCCATTTTAAAACTACAAACATCTCCACATATATTTTCACAATATAGTAACACTTACAGCTCAGATATGTTGAACAATTTTCTTTTAAAGTTCTTAGGCCCAATAGCCTAACTTTTGATATGAGTGATTGATAGAGTGCAAAGGTACTATCTAGGTGATTGACCCAGTGTTTTAGCTAATGCATTAATTCCATAAGTGCACATGTGATCAAATGAGTGTAGTGGTATTGCCTGGAAGATTACATGCAAACAAGTATAGGGCCTGGGTGATTAGGGAACTACTGTGGTACTGCTTCAGTGATTAGAGAAGTGTAAAGGTAGTGCATAGGCACTAGTTACGTGATTGGAGGAATACAGAGATACTGACATGGTGATTGAAGGAGTGCAAGGGTAGTGTCTTGGTGATTGAACCAGTTTATAGCTAATGCATTGATGATTGCATGATTGCAAAAGCAATGTCAAGGGATTAGAGAAATCCATAGGTAATGTCTGGTGATTCCATGAGTGCACAGTTAATATCTGGGAGATTTCAGGAGTGCAAAAGTATTGCCTGGGTGATTTAATAACTGATTAGGTAGTGCCTGTGTGATCGAGGCACTTTAGCAGTAGTGGCTATGTGATTGAGGGAGTGCAGTGAAAGTACCTGAGTGATTGCACGAAAACAACGGTAGTACCTGTGTTATTACAGAAGTACTGTGGTAGTGGTTCAGAGATTAGTGAAGCATAAATATAGTGCATAGGTAGTGGCTAAGTGACGAGCAGAGTGCATGCGTTCTGAGAGGGTGATTGGACGAGTGCAAGGGTATTGTCTGGGTGATTGAACCAGTGTATAGTTAATCATTGATGATCACATGATTAAAGAAGTAATGTCTGGGGATTTGAGGAATATATATGTAATACCTATTGATTCCATATGTACAGGTAATAAGTGGGTATTTTTAGGAGTGCAAAATAAGTTCCTGAGTGATTTTATAAGTGCTTAGGTAGTGGCTGTGTGATCAAAGGATTTCAGCAGTACTGGCTGGATGATCGAAGGAGTGCAGTGGTAGTGTGGGGCTGATTGCATGAGAACAAGGGTAGTGCTTGGATGATTGTAAAAGTACTAGGGTAGTGCCTGGGTGGGTGGGAGTGATTGGATAAGTACATAGTGCTGGATGGATGATAGCAGGAGTGCATAGGGAGTGACAGTGTGATTTCTGCACTGCCTGGGTCCTACCTGGGGAATTAAAGGAGCGAATGAGAAGTGTGTAAGTGGTTAGA
Source organism: Lissotriton vulgaris (assembly GCF_964263255.1). Taxonomy (NCBI): domain Eukaryota; kingdom Metazoa; phylum Chordata; class Amphibia; order Caudata; family Salamandridae; genus Lissotriton; species Lissotriton vulgaris. Next base: position 298,888,676 of record NC_141691.1, on the reverse strand, counting down.
ATACTGCATGGGTAGTGCATAGGGACTGCAGCAGTACATGTGTTAGTAACAAGGTCATTGCATGAGTACATCGGTACTGACTGAAAAATTAGAGTAGAATAAGGACAGTGCATGGTGAATTTATAAATGCTTGGGTATAACCGGAGTATTTGGATTAGTACATGGGAGTGGCTGGGTGAGTGAAGGAGTGCTCAGGGAGGGACCGGCCGACATTTCTCCTCCTGTTCACTGCTAAAGTCACCCAATGACTCATGAACGCCCAGCTGACCACCTTCATCAAAGAAAACTGCATCCTAGACGCTTCCTAGTCTGGCTTCCGCAACAACCACAGCACCGCGACTGCCCTCCTTGCTGCCACCGAGGACATCAACATGCTGCTCGACCAGGGACACACCGCAGCCCTCATCCTCCTAGACCTCTCCGCAGCCTTCAACACCGTCCCGCATTGCACACTAGCCAACAGTCTCCGCAACGCAGGAATTCAAGGATCCACCCTCAACTGGATCCAATCCTTCCTCTCCAGCAGAACCCAGAGGATCAGACTCCCCCCTTTCCTCTCCGCCCCCACTGACAACGTCTGTGGAGTACCCCAGGTATCTTCACTAAGCCCAACACTCTTTAACATCTACATGACCCCCATCGCCGCCATCATCAGACAGCACTGGCTTAGCATTGTAGCCTACGCCAGTGACACCCAACTCATCCTCTCCCTCACCAAGAACCCAGAAATCATCAGACTCAGCTTCCAGGAAGGAATTAGAAGTGTAGCAGATTGAATGAAGGACAGCTGTGAGAAGTTAGCCTGGCATATGATGTCCATTAGTTCTAGTGGGCACCTTGCACCAGTCTAATCGACCCTTATTGATGGAGGTTGTAAAGTCAGCCTTATAGAAAGCTATCCTAGGGGTAGCAATTGCGTGCAGACTTCAGAGAGTGAATTAAGCAAGTTGTTTTACCAAACATAATCCCTTGAGTACCAAATGAAAGCACACAACACAAGGTATATATCAAATGCATATGTCTTTAATCTAAACACAACACCTCTGCACTCTTTATGAGGTCATAGGTAAAAGTACAATACAAGGAACTTAATTAGCATACGATAAGTTGCACAGTATAAGTTTTGCCCTAGGGGCCTCACAAACTATATACTAAAATAGTGGTACAGAAGCACGTGAGCAATAGAAAGCAGGCCTGGGGCATTTGGAATCACTGGGGCTACTCAGGACAACCAAAGGTTAGGATGTAGGAGGCCCACAGGAAAAGCGTGCAGTGTCTAAACACAGCCGCAGGTTACCATTGACTTTCAATGGGAAACCAACAAGGAACAATTTTTCAATTTAAGGACACTTCTAAATGAACTACGATGGAACCCTTTTAGATTTAGACACTAGGAGGGCCAATACCATTGAGACTACCAGAGTAACCATGTTACCTCACCCACGGAAGCTGGGTGCGTAGGTCTTTTTTGGTGTCGGGTTTCGTCGTCAATTTCAATTGAGAACTGCAAAGACGTGCTGCAGGCGACCAGAGTAAAAGTGTCCGGGTGGATCCCAGGATAGATCAAAGATCTGAAGAACCTGAAAGCAGAGGAGACAGAGTCTGGGCCACTTGCCAGTGACCAGGGCGGTGATAGAAAGATGCCACCAGATGTCGGGTTATTTCAGATGAAAAGGTGAAGATTGTCTCTTCATCCATGTGGACCAGGAGGCGTCGATGACAACCAGGAGCTGGATTTGAGCTGTTCCACAAAGGATCTAGTTGACTGCTGTGTTGGTATCCAGATTGGACCCAGCCAGCCTTGGCAAAAGCAACACATGCAGGATGTCAAGGATGGCTTCGGGGAAGACCAGCAAGGTCCTTTGCAGGGAAGTTGGAGCAAGCCTGGAGCAACTAGGAAAACAAGTTGAAATAAAAGATTGTCTTCTTGAGGGCTCACTAGCCAATGGACTAGGAACCGCGAAGACGCATTGTGCGGAAATGGGGAGTGTGGGGGAGTGTGGGGCTTTGAGCTTCAGTGCAAAAGGTGCTCTGGTCTGGGGCTTCAAGCACCCCAATGCACAACTTTGGGATACCTCGGAAAGTTGATGCAGGTAGCAAAATGCAGGATGTCCAGGAGTTCCGGTCCCACGTCTCTCGTGTCTGCCACGGGTCTCAGCTTTGCTGTTGGCGAAGGTCGGGGCTCAGAGATGTCTGGAAGTACATGTCCTGTGTTGCAGATTCTTCAGGATGCAGCGGGAGCCTCGAAAATGCAGACTGGCAAAGATGCTGTTGGTGCCTGTTTGAACAGGGTGGTCACTCAGTGACCACAAGGGAGATTTCTTCTGTCTTCCAGTCGAAATGGAATATCGAAGGTCCAGGATATATGTTGCAGAGTTTCGTCCATGGTAATCTAAAATCCTAGGGACAGGGTTCTATACTTATAGTAAGTTTAGGGGTTGGACTAACTCTAAGGTCCCTCCTATGGGTGGACCTGGGGTTGGGGTGGTGACACCCCTTCCCCTTGGTCTGGTTTCACACCAGAGCTGTAGCTGAGTGCCCCAGCAATTAGTTTAAACTGGGAAATGCATCTAGTACCTAGTGTGCCCCGGGCAGTGTCTGAAAAGCATTCACTGAATGCATCCCTCCTTGCCCCAATACACTAAAGCCTGTGTGGGGAGGTGGCAGCACCTCCCTGGACAGGAAACCTTTTGTCCAGGCCTCCCCTGCCGGAGTTTCGTCCAGCATCAGGAGCGCAGACTCGTGTCTGTGGCAGTAGCATCCTATTTGTGATGCTGGGGCTCTGTTTAACTGTAACCGGGTGAACCAGTAACTAAATGTCTTCTCCCTCTAGAAGGGTGGAATGCTACCCCTGCCGCCAGGACTGGTGGGGGGGAGTAGTATTCTAAAGTGTTTGACACGTTACACAACATGTTTTGATAGAGCCAAACCAAAGGTAGCAGTAACCGCGAGGATTATAATGCACTTAAGAGTATATGGTATGGCTATATCATAGAAGCTATAAGGACATGGTTACAAAAGTTGCATCAGGGCTCAGCTCACCCTCTCACATAAAACTAAGCACTCTGCCTCCAGGATTGTCAAATGCAAAAACCACAGTGGATGGACAGAATGCAGAACAATGTCATACATTCACCCCAGTACAGAGATCTGGGCCTAAATCCATCGTTTTTTTGCACTCCACGCCACCCCAGTTCAGACATGGCAATATGCAAATCAGCCTTGACCCTGTGCCTCATGGGAACAGTCCAGCCCGTACTGCCAAGCCATGTCTTTTCTGGACCGGAATCAAGCATCCTAGGACTGGTTTCTGGCTATCAGCCGGCTTCAGCCAGGATAGCTTGACTCCAGTGGTGTGGCGAGCATGGGACTCACGTCTGAGCATAACCATCCCACTCGGGGTGACAAATGCAAAAAACACAGTTGATGGACAGAATGCAGAACAATGTCATACATTCACCCCAGTACAGAGATCTGTGCCTTAATCCATCGTTTTTTTGCACTCCACACCACCCCAGTTCAGACATGGCAATATGCAAATCAGCCGACCCTGTGCCTCATGGGAACAATCAAGCCCGAACTGCCAAGCCATGTCTTTCCTGGACTGGAATCAAGAATCCTAGGACCGGTTTCTGGCTATCCTACAACAGCTGCCTAAAGTTCAACTCCGAGAAGACCAACGTCCTCATCCTCGGATCCTGCACCTATGCCTGGGACAACACCTGGTGGCACACTGCCCTCGGGAGCTCACCCACCCCGACTGACCACTCTCGTAACCTCAGCATTATCCTCGACTCCTCCTTCTCCATGAACCACCAGATCAACGCTGTCTCCTCCACCAGTTTCAACCGCCTCCTCTGCAAGACTTTCAAATGGATCCCCCCGACTGAAGAAAGACCGTCACCCACATACTCATCAACAGCAGACTTGACGACAGCAACGCCTTCTACGCCGCAATCAATAAAACACTCTTCAAATCAAGATCCAGACCATCCAGAACGATGCCGCCAGACTCAACCTAGGGACACCACGCCACATACATATGGCCCAACACCTCTGAAGCCTTCACTGGCTCCCCGTCGAGAAAAGGATTACCTACAAACTCCTCACCCATGCCTACAAATCCCTCAACATCGGACCCAAATACCTAAACGACAGAGTATGTTTCCACATATTATGTCTAAACAAAAATTGTCGTGTTGTTCCTAGGAAACAGAAGAGAATAACAGTCTGTGATGCAGATGATTTATGGCAGGGTAACCAGACGGTAGCCCTGGGAATCCATTTTGTTGGAATTAGTGCCCTCACACACCCTTTCGGGTGTCATGCTTCATCATTTGGGCCTGCTCCTCGTTGGGTCGGCGGTGCAATACCCAACGGTCAACACCTCATAAAGGGGCTCTTTGGCGCAGATCTTTTTCCAACAGACGAATAGATGAAGTGCGGGTGTGGGGCCAGAACAAAGGAGTAGACGTGATATTGTGTGGTAAAATAAAGCTAGTGGTACCAGGAATATTTTATTCAGAAGGGCCACTGCTCTAGTTAAAAGCAATTATTCTAGAGGAGAGTGGTGGAAAATTATGTTTCCAACTATCATCTAGATTTGGTGTAGTCCGGTCAACATGTTACTCGCTAATGTGCAATTTGTCTAGCGATTCTTCAGGACCCGGTTGACTAGCATTAGCAAATATCTAATGTTTGTAAAACTGTCTACGCTAGTACCCTAGAGTGCGGTGCTTCTATTCTCTAGTGGGCTACCACATTAGTGGGTACGGGTAAACTTAATATTATATTACCCTTCTTCTAGTTGTGATTGTCAGTACCTGTGGGAGGAAGAAGGAGAACATATCACAAACGGATTGGTAACAGGTGCATCAGTGACTGTATTACTTGTGCGTCTAGCATGCTGGTGAAAACTCAGGCGTGTCACAACACCATTGCACAAGTGTATCAAACCCTCTCACTTGTGAAAATTAGGTGAGAGTGTCATGTGAACATCTATTAAATTTTTTTTAAAATAAAATATGAACACTCATTCGGTATTCCTGACTCGCAGTCATTCAGAAAACTCACCTAAAGTTAAAGACAATCAGACAACGACAGTGTCCAGCGGGTAAAGCTCCAGGGAGTTCTTCCACCACAAGGCTATGTAGAGGAAAAAGCTTAGTGCCTTATGACTTATATACATATGTCAAATGTCTTGGTAATGTTTAAAATGTACTATAAAAGTTTTGTCTTTGATACATTTCTTAGATATGTGTACATATATTCTCATATATTCTCTTTATAGGTACACTATGGGCTATTCTATTTCGGAGGAATCTCTATTCTGTACTCCCGATATAAGGGGATGTTTATTCTCAAGATCTAGTGCAGTGTTCTTTAGTGGACATTCAGAGATAGCTAAGTCTCACTGATGTGCATGCCTGCTTGTTGTGCTGTAATCGTAGGTTATTATCAACATTGTCAATACTGATACGTTGGGTTATTTTATAAAGAACAGCGTTGGATTCATAGATTATCTTCTGATAGGAATGGCCTTAACGAAGATATACCTTGGGCTAGTCTTTAATTTAATGTAATTAAAGGATTACATCCGCCCTAATCTGCATATTTACACTGCACAGATAATTACATAAGTCATTACTCCTCAAGAGGCCCCCAAGAGGATCCTGGAACCCTTAGTATATTGTGCCTCATAGAAAAATCATTCTAACGAATCGACAAGCTCAAGATGGCGGAATTGCTGCCTGCCATGACCTTTAACACTATTCATTATGTCACCCCTACATGGCATCAACTAGTCTGAGGCCCCACCATTAAGTGTAATTACTTCCACTGCTTGAATTAAAATAGCTAGTGCCCCAGCTGGAAGACCTCATGCCTTAACGGAGATTATGTTATGAACTCAGCATAGCCTATAAGTGTAACTACTTCCACTGCTCGAATTGAAAAAGCTAGCGCCCCTCACCGGAAGATCTCCTGCCCTTATGGAGATTATCCTAACGAACTCAGCATGACCGATATGTTGCCTCCCAGTACCTATGAATACTGTCCACAATGGTATCATAATACGGCATCAGAAACGCAGTGACTCAACCACAAAGTATAACTCTCTTTTTTAATAATTCAAATATGAGATCGCTAGCGCCTGACACCGGCAACTTTATATGCCAAAGTGAGTTTGGGAGAAAAATTGGGTTTATCTACCGACTTTGTAGTCCTGATTCAACTTCCAACAAATCATTTGATTTTAAGCCTAGCGCTCATAACCTATACTTATAAACCTATACTTATAAAACTACTACATAGCAAATAGAGCGACATGCTATATATATCACAACTTGTAAAGCTTTAGCCACTACAAGATGGCCCCCATTGTAGTTATCCAATCAGAGCCAAGACTCACCCCTTATAACCGGAACTCACCCCTCCCACTTCCTGCACCCGGTTCCAGCGGCGAAGGGTAGGTGCATTCAGCGAAGCCCAGGCATTACCAAGTAAGTGAAATGTAGTTAGGTAACAAAAACTTGTGTAGCCTTCTACTCTGAGTCCCTTTTAGCTCGCGGTTTTATAATAAGTCTAGCGCCTCATAACAACCGTAACAAGATGGCCCACTCTTTAAATACATCTAGAGTTGTCTTAAGCGCGCAGTATTGGAATACCTGTAGCCACCTTCATAGAATCACTTTTGGCGCACAGTTTCAGAATTACTCCAGCATCCCTTCACAACCATAGATAAACAGCCCCCCGCCAAATACACGAAGGATTGCTTCAAGCGCGTAGTATCTTAATAGCTGTAACGCCTCTATTACACTCCAACCCGCTGATAAGCCTGTTTGTCAGTGACTCCGCTGAAAACACCTGTTGCCGCTTTACGAAAATATTGTGAACTAGCATTGCGCACACAGCGACAGTAAACACTAACAAATCTTTAAATCGCTATGATTAGACTGAATGCAGACGCATCGTCTCACTCCTGCCTAACACACCCAGAACAAACGTGGGGCATGTAACAATAATGATCTCACGACAGACGCAATATGTTTTAACAATATGTAACATTGCCAATTAATATTAAGGAACGTTTATGACACAACAAGCAGGCATAAACACCAGGGGCCACGTATTTGGGTTCAACTTAGTTTTACAGTCCCTGACTGAATACGAACAACTTTTTTCGGCGATATACTCTGGCTTTTACATACCATGAATAAACTTATATAACGACTAGGGGTCTAACACTGAGGAAACAACGTATCAGTATTGACAATGTGGTTATTAACCTACGATTACAGCACAACAAGCAGGCATGCACATCAGTGAGACTTAGCTATCTCTGAATGTCCACTAAAGAACACTGCACTAGATCTTGAGAATAAACATCCCCTTATATCGGGAGTACAGAATAGAGATTCCTCCGAAATAGAATAGCCCATAGTGTACCTATAAAGAGAATATATGAGAATATATGTACACATATCTAAGAAATGTATCAAAGACAAAACTTTTATAATAGATTTTAAACATTACCAAGACATTTGACATATGTATACAAGTCATAAGGCACTAAGCTTTTTCCTCTACATAGACTTGTGGTGGAAGAACTCCCTGGAGCTTTACCCGCTGGACACTGTCGTTGTCTGATTGTCTTTAAATTTAGGTGAGTTTTCTGAATGACTGCGAGTCACGAATACCGAATGGGTGTTCATATTTTATTCTAAAAAATTTTTAATAGATGTTCACATGACACTCTCACCAAATTTTCACAAGTGAGAGGGTTTGATACACTTGTGCAATGGTGTTGTGACACGCCTGAGTTTTCACCGGCATGCTAGACGCACAAGTAATACAATCACTGATGCACCTGTTACCAATCCGTTTATGATATGTTCTCCTCCTTCCTCCCACAGGTACTGACAATCACAACTAGAAGAAGGGTAATATAATATTAAGTTTACCCTTACCCACTAATGTGGTAGCCCACTAGAGAATAGAAGCAATCGTGGCTACAGGCCACGGGCGTGTACCAGCGCTGCCGGTGATTATTTTTAAACTTCATTCCAGCTGACTACGAGCCGGCTGTGGATTTTTAACCTGATTTTCCTTTGTGTTACATTGCGCCCGCACTTGTCATTTCTGCTAACAGTTACCTGTTGTAACCTGCTCACTTCACTCTCCTCGCTCTCGACCCCGGTCCGCCCCGGCAGAGTGCCGTTTGCGCGGAGGGTCCCTGCACCACTTCCGGCTCTGCACCACTTCCGCCCTGCCTCTCCACCGTGCAGGTGAGCGGTCTAGTGGTTGCAGAGCTCGCGCCTATAAATTGCCTTGCATTTGGCCCCGCAGGTTGACAATCGTGGCTACAGGCCACGGGCGTGTACCAGCGCTGCCGGTGATTATTTTTAAACTTCATTCCAGCTGACTACGAGCTGGCTGTGGATGTTTAACCTGATTTTCCTTTCTGTTGCATTGCGCCCGCACTTGTCATTTCTGCTAACAGTTACCTGTTGTAACCTGCTCAACTCACTCTCCTCGCTCTCGACCCCGGTCCGCCCCGGCAGAGTGCCGTTTACGCGGAGGGTCCCTGCACGAGCGCCACTTCCGGCTCTGCACCACTTCCGCCCTGCCTCTCCACCGTGCAGGTGAGCGGTCTAGTGGTTGCAGAGCTCGCGCCTATAACTTGCCTTGCATTTGGCCCCGCAGGTTGACAATCGTGGCTACAGGCCACGGGCGTGTACCAGCGCTGCCGGTGATTATTTTTAAACTTCATTCCAGCTGACTACGAGCTGGCTGTGGATTTTTAACCTGATTTTCCTTTGGGTTGCATTGCGCCCACACTTGTCATTTCTGCTAACAGTTACCTGTTGTAACCTGCTCACCTCACTGTCCTCGCTCTCGACCCCGGTCCGCCCCGGCAGAGTGCCGTTTGCGTGGAGGGTCCCTGCATGAGCGCCACTTCCGGCTCTGCACCACTTCCGCCCTGCCTCTTCACCGTGCAGGTGAGCGGTCTAGTGGTTAACGTCGACTGGTATAAATGGCAACCTGGAGGAAGCGCAGCAGACGAGCGCAGCGGGAGCGTCGACTTAGCGCCGAAGTTGCACATAAGTCAAGCCCGTCTGCGCCCATCCGCGGCTGATCGAGGCCCGGGGCCATGCTTGCTGCCCGACGCATTACTTATTCCTCTCAGGAACTTCGCTCCTTTCTTCCCTGCGCCCCTCTTGCTCCTCATACAATTGCTATCACTCAGAAATATGGCATATTTTCTTCCCTTCCTCCTATTATTCCCCAGGCTCCTCTCCCTACTACCCTCCCCTTCAACTCTGCCGCCTCCATGTCTATCAAGCCAAGTTCCTCTGGTATGCGCTCTATCTCACTAGTGTACCTTAATACCCGTTCCCTCCCGAACCATCAACTTGATGTATTCCAACTTCTCGAGGGTGGCAATATTGACATCTTGCTCCTCGTTGAAACTTGGCTCCATGCGGACTCCTATCCTGACATCTTGGCCGCTATACCCTCGGGCTATTATATTCTTCATTCCAACAGGACTTCTGGTAGACCTGGCGGTGGAGTTGCTGCCATCATTCGCTCCAACCTACAATTCACTTCCCTAACAACCACCCCTATATTGAACTCTGATACTCTTACACTGAAATTCACTTCTCCCAAATACCCTTTCATTTGTGTTTTAGTGTATCGTCCCCCTGTTAACATGCCCTCCTTCCCATCCTTGTTTAGCGATTTAATCTCGCAGCTGACCATTAACTCCGCTAGGATCTTGATCATTGGCGATTTCAATTACTGGCCACTAGACCCCCTTGAATCCTCTCTCTCACTTGAATTCTCTGGTTTGCTACTTGGCTTAAATTTCTCACAACATATCTCTGTTGCTACCCACAACAAGGGTCATACCTTGGACCAGGTTTGGACCACCAATCTGGATATCACTTCCCCTTTGTTTTATCCCTGCACTTGGTCCGACCATTTTTTTATTGCTTTTTCCCTAAAACTTTCAGTACCCACCCGCCCCCCACCAGTCTCCAAGTTTTCGGCACGTAATTGGAAGCACGCCGATATGTCCCTCCTCCATTCGACCCTTGCTTCCACACTCCCCCCTAACCACCCTGACTTGAATTCTCAAGCAGCCATATTGGACCAATGGCTGTCTCAAGCCAGTGACGTGGTCGCTCCCGTTAAAATCATCAAATCTAAACGACCTCACGACGCTCAGCGCTGGTTTAATGACCAACTGAAGGCCAACAAACTCCTTCTTAGACAGGCTGAGCGCCATTGGAGGCGTAATTATGATCCTTTATTAAAGTCTACTTACATGGATCTATTCAAATCTTACAAAAAATCTATTTTTTTGGCCAAATCCTCCCATTATTCCCAGAAAGATATTAATTCTGCATCCAAAACAAAATAAATTTTTTCAATCGTAGCTGAACTTTCCCTACCCGACCGTGTTACACCTCAGCCTCAGCCTTCACAAGCCCTGTGTGACTCCCTTAATTCTTTTTTTATTGATAAGATTTCCACGATTAAAAACAATATCCCCCTACCACCATGTCACAGGCTAGCGCCCTTCCTTCTTCGAACCCTCATTCCCTGCATGAATTCCCTCCTATCTCCTTGGATATCTTTTGTTCATTACTCCAGGCTGTCAGCTCGGGCTCCCCCAAGGACTGTTGCCCTCCTCAAATCCTAAGAGATGCCTTTATGGCTTGCCCCGGCCCTCCTCTTGACCTTTTAAATCGCTCACTCTCTACAGGCTCTGTCCACAATGCTTTCAAAAGCGCTGTGGTAGTACCTATTTTAAAAAAAAAACAGTTCTGACCCTGCGGTCCTGGGTAACTATCGACCTATTTCCCTCCTCCCCTATCTGGGGAAGGTCTTAGAAACCTATGTCACCCGCTGCCTGAGTACTTTCATCGAGGAAACTCACTTCCTCGATGATCAACATGCTGGTTTCAGACCGTTTCATTCTACAGAGGCAGTGGTGGTAGCGGTCATGGACACGCTGAGACAGGGGGCTGATAAGAACATGGCCCAGACCCTAGTGCTACTTGATCTCTCGGCCGCTTTCGACACGGTCGACCATGACATCTTGGTCGACCGTGTCAGAAATGCTGGCATCTCGGGCCTGGCCCTGTCTTGGATTGTGTCCTTTCTCCAACTCCGCTCCCAATCGGTACACCTGTCTTCCTTTTCTGCCCCCCGTATTTTACTTTCCTGTGGTATTCCCCAGGGTTCTGCTCTGTCCCCTCTTTTGTTTAATCTTTATATGCAGCCCCTCCTGGTTTCTCTTCGTCACTCCTCTGTCACCACTTTTAATTATGCAGATGATCTGCAACTTATTCTTCCCATTGACCCCTCCCCTCTCTCCTGCTCCAATTTCCAAACCACAATGCTTACCATCTACGAGTGGATGAACTTCAGCCAGCTGAAGCTCAATCCTAGCAAGACAGAGCTGGTTTTGATTGGCGGGGTTCCACATTCTTGGACTCCCAATTTTTGGCCCCCCGGCCTTGGTCCCTCTCCCTGCCCAGTCAACTCTGTGAAGAGCCTAGGTGTTACTATTTCTAGTGACCTTTCGATGCGGCCGCATATCAACGCTGTTACCTCGGCCTGCTTTTACCATCTTTGCAGAATCGGGAAGATCCGAAGGTTCCTATCTCCAGAGGCTCTCACTCTTGTCATCCTGGCCCTGGTTACCTCACGTTTAGACTATGCCAACTGTCTATACGTGGGGATTCCTGCATACCATCTTCAACGACTCCAACTGGTGCAAAACTAGGCAGCCAGATTAATTTTCCAGCAGCCCAAACACCAACACGTCACCCCGATGTTAAAAACCCTTCACTGGCTTCCAGTTGCGCAACGCTGCATTTTTAAACTGGGATGCACCATTTTCAAATCCCTTTTTGTTTCTGCCCCTGTCTTCATTTCTCTCTGTCTGCACCCATATGCTCCTTCTTGACACCTCAGATCCTCTGCCCACAACCTTCTGATCACTCCTAGGTTCAGACGTAAGAAGCACGGCGGTGCTTGTTTTTCTTTTCTTGCCCCGTCCACTTGGAACTCCTTTCCTCTCTCACTTCGGCTCACTTCCGATTATCCCACTTTCCGTAAATCCCTGAAAACATACTTGTTTTGTCTTGCTCACGGCTAGCTGTACATTCTCCCTGTGTCCTTTTCCACTGGTCTTCGAGCGCCAAGAAACCAATTGGTGTATGTGCACGGTATTAAACACTCTTAACATAACATAACATAACAAGCACCGCACTCTAGGGTACTAGCATAGACAGTTTTACAAACATTAGATATTTGCTAATAGTCAACCGGGTCCTGAAGAATCGCTAGACAAACTGCACATTAGCGAGAAACATGTTGACCGGACTACACCAAATCTAGATGATAGTTGGAAACATCATTTTTCACCACTCTCCTCTAGAATAATTGCTTTTAACTAGAGCAGTGGCCCTTCTGAATAAAATATTCCTGGTACCACTAGCTTTATTTTAACACACAATATCACGTCTACCCCTTTGTTCTGGCCCCACACCCGCACTTCATCTATACGGCTGTTGGAAAAGATCTCCGCCAAAGAGCCCCTCTATGAGGTGTTGCCCGTTGGGTATTGCACCGCCGACCCAACGAGGAGCAGGCCCAAATGATGAAGCATGACACCCGAAAGGGTGTGTGAGGGCACTAAATCCAACAAAATAGATTCCCAGGGCTACCGTCTGGTTACCCTGCCATAAATCATCTGCATCACAGACTGTTATTCTCTTCTGTTTCCTAGGAACAACACAACAATTTTTGTTTAGACATAATATTTGGGCACGTTGTGTTTGGACCTCCTGCTCCTCTAAAGCAGCAATAGCCCATTACTCCTTTCTTTTTGATACCAAATATGTTTCCACATACCCAAGAGAAACCTCCGCTCGCTGACCTCGCCCTGGCGAGGTCTCCCTCATTTACAGAAGCAGAACAGGAGGGAGAGCTTTCTCCCACATCGCGGCCAAAACCTGGAACCTGCTCCCGTCAACATCAGACGTTCCCCAACCCTCCATTCGTTCAGGAAGGACCTCCAAACCTGGCTCTTCGACTGACCCAGAGCTGCTCCCCTCGCCCCATTGCCTTGAGACCCTCATGGGTGAGAAGAGCGCTTTACAACCCACTGATTGATTGATTAACAGTGTGATTGCTGGACTACATGGGTACTAACTGGGGAACTTAAGGAGCAAATTAGAAGTGTGTAAGTGGTTAAAGTACTGTATGGTACTGCATAGGAGATTGTAGCGGTGCATGAGTTAGTGCCTGAGTCATTGCATGAGTACATGGCTACTGACTGAATGATGAGAGTATTGCAAGGAGAGTGCATGGTGAATTTGTAAGTGCTTGGGTTTTGGCAGAGTGATTGGATAAGTACATGGTGCTAGATGGGTGATTGGAGGAGGTCATGGGGAGTGACAGGGAGATTGCTGGAATGCATGGCTACTACCTGGATAATAGAGAAGTGAGTCGGTAGTGTGTACCTGGTTAGAGGTCAACATGAATAGTGCACAGAGGATTGTTGCACTGCATATGTTAGTACCTGGGTCATTGCATGAATACATTGGTAGTTACTGAATGATTAGAGTTATAGGTGCTTGGGTTTTGGTGGAGTGAATGGATAACTACAAGGTGCTGGCTGGGTGATTAGAGGAGTGCATAGGTAGTAACAGGGAGATTACTGAACTGTTTATGTAGTGCTCAAGAGATTGTAACAGTGCATGAGTTAATGTGAAGGTCATTGCATGAGTACATGAGTACTGAGTGGATGATTAGACTACTGCAAAGAGAGTGCATGATGAATTTATAAGTGCTTAGGTATTGGTGGGGTGATTGGATACATAGATGTGCTTGCTGGATGACTGGAGGTGTGCTTTGGAGGTGACAGGGGGATTGCTGGACTTCATGGGTACTACCTGGGTAATTCAAGGAGTGAATCAGTATTAGGTAGATGGTTAGAGGTCCGCATGAGTAGTACATGAAGGATTGTACAAGTGCATGAGTTACTGACTGGGTTATTGCATGGGTAGTGACTGGATGCTTAGAATTCTGCAAAGACAGTGCATGGTGATTTTTTAACTGCTTGAGTTTTAGCGAAGAGAATGGATAAGTACATGATGCTGGATGGCTGATTGAAGGAGTCCTAAGGTACTGACAGGCTGATGACTGTACTGCAAGGCTAGTGCTTAGGGGATTGTAGCAGTGCATGATTTCGTGCCTGGATCATTGCATGAGTACATGCATACCGATTGGATAATTAAACTACTGCAAAGAGAGTGTATGGGGAATTTATAAGTGCATGGCTACTACCTGGGTAATTAGAGGAGTGAATCAGTAGTGTGTAAGTGGTTAGAAGTCCGCATGGATAGTGCACAGGGGATTGTAATAATGTGTGTGTTACTGACTGGGTTATTCAATGAGTGCATAGTTAATGACTGGATGATCACAGTAGTGCAATGAGAGTACAAGGTGCATTTATAAGTGTTTGGGTATTGGCGTTGTGATTAGAATACCACATGGTGCTGGATGAGTGATTGGAGGACAGCATGGGGAGTGACGGGGGTTTGCTGGACTGCATGGGTACTACCTGGGTAATTAGAGGAATTAATCAGTAGTATGTAGGTGGTTAGAGGTCTGCATGGATAGTGCACAAAGGATTGTAGCAGTGCATATGTTAGTGTCTGGGTTATTGCATGAGTACATGGGTAGCGACTGGATGATTGCAGTGTTACAAAGAGAGTACATGGTGAATTGATAAGTGCTTAGGTATTTGCGGAGTGATTAGAAATCTATATGGTGCTAGATGGGTGATTGGAGGAGTGCATGGGGACTGACAGGGGATTGCTGGAGTTTACTGCAACTACCTGGATAATTGGAGGAGTGTGTACCTGGTTAGAGGTCAACATGGATAGTGCACAGAGGATTGTAGCACTGCATATGTTAGTTCCTGGGTCATTGCATGAGTATATGGGTAGTGACTGGATGATTAGAGTGCTGCCACATCAGTAAATGGTGATTTTATAACTGCTTGGATTTTGACTGAGTGTTTGGAAAAGTACATGATGCTGGATGGGTGATTGGAGGAGTGCATGGGGAGTGATAGGGGAATTGCTGGAGTGCATAGGTACTACATGGAGAAGTGGATCAGTAGTGTGTAGCTGGTTAGAGGTCTGCATGGATAGTGCACAGAGGACTGTAGCAGCGCATATTTTAGTGCCTGAGTTATTGCATGAGTACAAGGGTAGTGACTGGATGATTACAGTGCTGCAAAGAGAGTGTATGGTGAATTTATAAGTGCTTCTGTATTAGCAGTGATTGGAAATTACATGGTGCTGGATGGTTGATTGGAGGAGTGCATGGGGAGTGACAGGGGGATTGCTGGAGTGCATGTGTACTACCTGGGTAATTGAAGGAGTGAGTCGATAGTGTGTACCTGGTTAGAGGTCCACATAAATGGTGCACAGAGGGTTGTTGCACTGCATATGTTAGTACCTGGGTCATTGCATGAATACATTGGTAGTTACTGCATGATTAGAGTGCTGTAAGGTCAGTACATGGTGATTTTATGAGTGTTTGGGTTTTGGTGGAGTGATTGGATAACTACAAGGTGCTGGCTGAGTGAATAGAGTGTATGCTGAATGTATAAGTGCTTCTGTATTGGCAGAGTGATTGTAAAATTACATGGTTGTGGATGGTTGATTGGGGGGGTGAATGGGGAGTGACAGGGGGATTGCTGGAGTGCATGTGTACTGCTTGGGTAATTGGAGGAGTGAATCCGGCGGTGTCTCTGGGTCCCCACCCCCAGGATACTGCTGTTTGCTATGGGAGGACGGGAGCCGAGGTTTCCGCCCTCCCATAACAAACTTGGTTGGGATTTTGCAAGAGAGACAGGGAAACCTGCTCTCTCTTTCAAAATCCAAACCATATTGCTTTTTTACAGGGGGAGCTGCATGTTAGCAGCTCCCCATGTGGAAAAGCAATGCCGGCTCCCGAAGGACGCAGGGAGCCAGCTTGGACCGTGGGGGCATTGGGGCTCCCCCCACGGTCCCCAATGTTTTATATAATCCCCGGGGGATAATAGAAATTAGTGATTGGGGCTATCTTTTTTTTACTGTAAAATTAGAAGTTACGCACCCAGCCTGGCACTCAATGCAGTCCCCTGGTGTGCGCGCGTTGGATGCACGACTCCTAACGTGTAGGGTGCACAGCTCTAGCATGTTTGGTGCATGACTTCTACGCTTTGGGTGCACAACTCTGACGCGTTGGGTGTGCAACTCCAAGCAAGGACCAACCCAATAGGTAAGTGTTTGCCTTCTGTAGCACAAATAAGTTTTGAAGCTATATATTTTAGCAGATGCAAAAAAAATGTTGATGGACAGAATGCAGAACAATGTCATACATTCACCCCAGTACAGAGATCTGGGCCTAAATCGATCGTTTTTTTGCACTCCACACCACCCCAGTCCAGACATGGCCATTTGCAAATCAGCCTTGACCATATGCCTCATGGGAACAGTCCAGCCCGAACTGCAAAGCCATGTCTTTCCTGGACCGTAATCAAGCATCCTGGGACCGGTTTCTGGCTATCAGCCGTCTTCAGCCAGGATAGCTTGACTCCTTTTTTTTTTTTTAACAGTTCTTTATTCAGTACATTTTTACATTAGTCCCTTCCCAGCTTTAGTCCCTCCCCACCCATGCCCAGCCAGCTTATACATTTTTTTTTTCCTTCCTGTCTTTTCCCTTCCTTTATGGTCAATAAAAAAACTTCAAAAAAACATAAATATAAATACTTATTTCACTAGTTCTTGCTGAATATGAAAACATATAATGAATAACATATTTGCACATTATTAAAGAAAAAGGAAGAGGAGAAGAAAAGAAGAAAAAAGAAGTAACTAGATTATTAGCTCGATAAATTATATAAGTTAAGTATATTTATTTTCTATTTCCATACTCATTCGTCCATTCGTTAGCATGTTTATTAAATCATGTTATTTTCACATGATTTATAAGTTACTTGCTGCCTATCATTATTCGTTATTCGTTATTTTGCAGCCAATTAGTTAGGGGGCCCCAAATCTCGAGACCCCTTTTTTTCCTTTGTAGCCCCTTCCTCCTGTATATAGCTATTTCTAGGCTATAGCTAGCTAAGAGTCTTGATCGCCACTGTTGAAATAACGGAGGCGTGGGATCAAGCCATCCAGTTGCCAGACAGATCCTAAAGATGGCCATAGATATGGATATCAAGCCCTGTGTTTCTCTGGATCTTAAACCTTGTTCTAATCCCAACATTATTTCTGTTGTCGTGATAAAGATTGGACTTTGAAAGATTTCAGAAAGAAATTTAGAGATTTCTGATCTGATAGTAGTTAGTGAATGGCATGTGGCAAATATGTGTACTATATCGGCAGCATGTGTAGCACATTTTGGACAATTCGTACCTTTCCCTATACTCCATTTAGCAATCTGAGACGGTGTATAATATAGTTGAAAGAAAGTCTTATAATATTGAGCCTGTAATTTCGTGGATATTAGTGATGTTTGAGAGAATTTAAATGCTGATTGTACGTCGTCTATAGTGACGTTTAGTTTATTTTGCCATTTGAGACTATGTCTATCCAGATCATCTGGTAGCAGTGAGATTAATGTTTTATAAATATCTCCTATTTTAATAGTGGTCTTGCCTATAATTTCCTCTATTATTGAGACTTTATGAAACTCGGCCCTACCTCCCCCTTTTTTAGTTATGAAATCTCTAATTTGGAGGTATTTGAAAAAAATCTCTATGTTCAAGCCCAAATTCCATCTTTAGTTCCTCAAAAGATTCAATAGCCAATGGTGAAAAAAATACCCCCAAATGTGTAATTCCTGTATTGGTCCATCTGATCGTGCATGTATTCCTGGGAGGTTATGATTTCGGATGAGACTAGTGTAATACGAGTATCTGCCAATTCCTAGTAATTTACGGATGTTAGACCAAGCATTGTAGATACCGAACAAAGTTTTAAATCAGACTTTTTTGAAGTGATTGTCATATGTTAGTCGCCATAAATGGTCACTTGTTTCTGTTCCCAGAATAAGTCTGCAAGGAGAAGGAACTTCCCCTTTAATAATCGCAGAATCATCTGACATAAGTAAGCCTTTGCTGTAGCTCAACAATGAAGCCCACCAATATATTTTAAGATTTGGGGCTGCAAGACCCCCTCTCATTCTCGGAAGTGAGATGTGCTTATATGCTCGACGAGTCTTTTGATATCCCCATATGAATCGAGAAAAAAGTGTTTCAATTTGTTTGAATATTTGTGTATCAAAATTTAAACATATAGTACGAAAAAAATATAAAAACTTCGGTAAATATATCATTTTAATTACATTACATCTCCCTATAAGAGTTAAATGTAAATTGTTTAGTCTGCTCAAGCTGTCCGATGATTGTTTTAGGAGAGGATCTATATTAATTTTGACGAGTTCGTCTAAGTTAGATGTGATATTAACGCCGAGATATGTAGCATTTCTGACAATTCTTTCATCTATTAAATTTATATTCTTGTTGATTATTATCTGGGTTTTATTTTCGTTTAATTTATATCCAGAGATTTCTCCAAAACATAAGGCCTCTTCTTCTAGCAGTTTTATTGTAACATATGGATTGCTTGTAGTGATTGCGAAGTCATCGGCGTAAGCTAATATTTTAGTATTTCCGTTCGATGTTTTTATTGGTAAAATATTTTGATTACATTCTAGTTTACTGATAAAGGGATCGATGAATATTGCAAATAATAGGGGTGAGCATGGACATCCTTGTCTGGTTCCCCTGGTTATTTTAATCTTGCCCGTCATTCCGCCATTTATCATCACAACGGCTTCTGGTTTATAATATAAACTCTGAATAGCATTGATGAATTGCTCTCCGATTCCACTTTTTATCATGGCTGTCCAAAGATATTGACAGGAGACCCTATCGAATGCTTTTTCTGCATCCAATAATATTAGTGCCATAGGGTCTCCCGTAACCTCTGTTATATCGAATAGTGTAATCACCCTTTGTACATGATCTGTAGTTGAGCGACCGGGGACAAATCCATGTTGTCGTACCGATACGATTTTATGGATGATCGGGGCTAATCAGGTGGCTAACATCTTAGAATAGATTTTTGAATCACAGTTAATCAAAGTTATGGGGCGGTATGATCCGAGTTCAGTTGGATCCTTGTTTTTTTTTGGGGAAGATTACTATTTTTGCCATTGACCAGGATTTTGGTGGTTTTCCCATTATAAATACTTGAATCATAAGGGCCGTGAGTATTACTTTAAGTGGTTTATAAAATTTTGCATAAAATTCAACTGGTATACCATCCAGTCCTGCAGCTTTTCCCGAAGGCAAGCTGTTGATAGAGAGTAGAATCTCGATCCATTGGGGTATAGCTTCAAGGCTATCATAATCATTTTGCAAGAATTTAGGTCTCGATTCTTGGTCTAAGTATGTATTAATTAAATGTTGATTTTTATCAGTCTCTGTATATAGATTTTGATAATATGCCTGAAATTCTGTTTTGATTGCTTCTGGGTCTTGCGTTAATAGATTATTTTTATCTTTGATTTCTTTTATAGTATTGGTGATGTTTTGGTTTCTCGTTCGGATAGCTAAATGGTGCCCTACTTGTTCATTTAGTTCGTATGCCTTTTCTTTATTTGAGGTAGCTTTGTCAATAGCTCTTGTAGCAAAGATTTCAATTATTCTGTTTTTGGCTATTGATACCTTTTGTAATACACTGTCAATGTTTTGACCTGCTACAACAGTTTTAACAAGTTCCTCCTCCGCTTCGGCTAGTTTTTTATTTAATTCAGTTATTGTTTTTTTTTTCCTTGTTATATCTTATGGAAAATCGGATTGTTTCACCCCTGATAGCAGCTTTGAGTGTGTCCCAAACCACATCTAATGATGTACTGCCAATATTATCTTCCAGGAATTCTGGTATCCATTTTTCCATCATTTGGCAGTATTTTTCGTTCATTAATAGTGTCCTTTCAAATGTCCAATTAGCCTGATCTTGCTGTATTCTATCAATATCTATTGTTAAAAGTAAGGGGTTATGATCCGAAAACACCATAGGGAGTTTTTCCAGGTGGCACTTTGTTATAATAGTATTTGAAACTAGCATATAATCCAATCTTGAAAATGTTTCATGGGGATGTGAAAAATAGGTGTATCCCGTATTTTGGGGGAACTTATATTGCCATAAATCTATTAATCCCTGTGTTTTAAATAGTGTTACAAATTCCCCAAACACCCTAGGTTTCCTACCATTATATTTGAAATTTTGATCATAGGTCCAATCTGACGGTAGGTTTAGATTAAAGTCCCCGCACATAACAATCGGTAGTGGCCAGTCGGATAATTTGCTGGTGATAAACTCCAAGAGATCTGGATCGTCAGTAACATATCCATAAATGGAGCAGATAGTTATGCGTTTCCCAGCCCCATAGATGCATTCGGCGATCACCCATCTCCCGAATTTATCTGCAGCAGTGCGGGGAAATTTAATTTCTTTATCTGATGCCAGGATAGCAACACCGCGGGTTTTAGTAGCTTGTGTTGTGGCTGTGATCAATGTGTACCCCAAAGTTTGTAATAGTTTTTTTTCCCGTCCTTCTATATGCGTCTCTTGGAGGCAAATGATATTGGCTCCGATTGATCGAAGAGCTATAGCTACATTTTGCCTTTTACGTATATCGTTTAATCCACAGATATTAGTGGAAACAATTTTTAATGTGGCCATCGAAATTTGGGATTTTTTTCCGAGTATTCTGGCTGTCTAAGTTGTATTTGTGGCTTTGACGAAAAGTTACTAGTATGTGTAATTTTATCGGTAGTTAGTAATGTAAGCTGGGTGAGCCCCGCCCCCTCCCCCCCCACACCCCTCTCCCTTTTCATCCCTCCCAGTTCAAGGTGAGTAAGCCCCCCACCCCCCCTTACTTGAGGCGTCTTGGGTCATGGTTCCCCCAAGTGTGTGTGTCCGGGCGGTCCGGTCTTCCCTGCCCTCTCCGAGACCCAGCATCTATACCTTAAATGGCCCAATATACTAGTAGGTAAGTTCTTTTACAAATATACGACTATTTATTCCTACTCTATTTAAATTCAGTTCAAAAGTATGAAAAAGTGATGGAAAAGCATAGGGTAGAGAATTACAATATTCGGTTTACATCCATCTCCCGCCCAATTATTTTTGAGAAGTCATTAAGTCCTTTAAGTTTAACATCATATCGGACATTTGTAGTCTCTGTCTTTAATTACACTTTAGGATTAGTTGTGATTTTCGGGGAGCAATGAGAGCCAATCTCGGTAAGTTCTTTCAAATATGCCTCTGCCAGGATTTCACTTGTAAAGCTTCTAGTAGATCCCTTATAGATGATTTTCAGACGTGAAGGGTTTTGTAGAAATACGGTGGCACCTATTTTTTCAAAAGGGGCGAAAAGTTGTTGCAGCTTCCACCGGCGTTCTACTGTCGCATGAGCAAAGTCAGGGCGTGCGAAGAAGCTGATACCTTTAAATTCTCTTTTGCTAGTTGGTCTGGCAATATCGTAAATAATTTCTCTCAAAAGAAAGTTCCCGAAG
Source organism: Lissotriton vulgaris (assembly GCF_964263255.1). Taxonomy (NCBI): domain Eukaryota; kingdom Metazoa; phylum Chordata; class Amphibia; order Caudata; family Salamandridae; genus Lissotriton; species Lissotriton vulgaris. The sequence continues at coordinate 298,867,003 of NC_141691.1, read as the reverse complement.
TGGACCAGCATAGCTCTTGGATATTTATTTCCCTTATGTGAATATTTTGGGGCTGTCAGGGGAAAACGATGAGCCCGTTGAATCTCTCTCTCTAGATCCCACGATTGTATTTCTGGGAGGGCTGTCTTTAAGAGTTCCAATATGAACCCCTTTGGATCGTTTCCTTCTGCTCCTTCTGGAATTCCCAGGATTCGTAAGTTGTTTCTCCTTCCTCTATTTTCCAAATCTTCCACTTTGGTCATTAGATCGTCAATTATGCCTGGCTGTTGCTTTTCCTTGGTTTGTAGATTGAGTACATCTGATTCGAGATTCTCTGTACGGGTTTCGATTGATTTCATTCTGTCCACTATTTCTGAACAAGTATTATCGATTTTTTGAATGGAGCCCTGTAGTCTTCGAATTGCAGCATGATTGCGTTGATTATCTGTTTTCAAATCCGCATGAAAGTGTTTTATAGACTTGAGAACATCGCTCAAGGATGTTTCTGAATGGTTTTCTAATCTCGTACTCTCTTTATCCATGCTTTCGGTTCCTCCTTCTTCGTTGGTCGATTGTTTATGATTGGGTCTCCCATCTAATTTAGGAGTTGAGTTTTTCTTTGTATGTCTTTTCTTAACCTTGATTTGCTCAGGATTGCTACCTGATCAGTGGTTTCATCATAGATTGGCCGTTGCGTTCTCCTATATTTTGTCTTCCTTTTATCACCTCTTTTTTCGGGAGTGTTGTCTTGCCTTGACTTATTTGTTTCCTTCTCGTCAGGGTGGTCTGGGCCAGCTATGGTGGTAGCATCCGGTTCTTGATCATCGCTCGTTCCATTACTCTCTGTTGTATCACCGGAAATTGATAGTCCAGTTTCATATATATCAGAATCCCCATCATCAGCAGATTCTTCGTTTGACGTCCCTGAGCGACAAGGTTGTATTATCGTGCAAGACTGTTCTGGTTCTGGTTCCAAATTGTCTTTGCTCATAGGTGTTGCCTTAGTAGATTCATTATCATGAGACTGTAAGATCACATCTTCTAATGCTACCACTATGTCGATACCATTACTGACATGTTTTGCTTTGATTCCTTTTCCGGGAGGGAGGTCGTTTGCAGGCTCTTCACGGTTTAGGTCTAATTCAAGACTTTGAGTATCTGACAAAGTACTTTGGGGTTTTACATTTTTCCCTCCTACGTTTGAATTTTCCTGAATTTCCCGAGGAATTGGGCTGAATATAGTAGAGATCCTAGGTTGGGATCACTGAAATATTATCGACGGGCACATTATCGACTTACCAAAATATCGTAGAAAAATTATCGACGACAAAAATATCAACTTTCTATACTTATTACACAAACTACAAAAATATCGAGTAAAAAATATCGAGTACTAACTATATCGAATACATAAATATCGCTTAAATAAATATCGACTACAAATATATCGTTGGACATGAAATTAGCCCTAACACTACAAAAATATCGACTACAAAAATATAGACTACCAAAATATCGAAAAAAAATAAATATCGAGTTCATGTTTGTACACTTTTATTTCTAAAATACCATCTTTATCATCAATAAAAGTCATTTCTCAATAAAAAATACATTTCACATATAATACCTGTTACTTACATAAAATTACTATTAATCCACATTTGCTATACATTCTATTACATGCTTTTTATCATTTTCTACATATTCTTTGCATTTAACTAACATTTTCATTACTTATTTTCACATATAAATATATTTCATTTAAACACGAACCTGCTTTAATGCAGGAATAACCACATACCACCATTCTCACATCAACAAACACTCCAATTAACCTAAAAAAAAATCAAACTAGCCTATACTATGCTTCCTTACATCCTACAACCAATCAAATCAAAGCACACATAACACATATACTATAAAAGGGATACATGCATTCTACCATTTGTTGCTGCTACCTCTCTGGAAAGTAGATGCCAACACTCTGAAGATTTTGTTGCAGAATAAACATCTTTAAAGATCCAGCTCACTAGCTAATTAATCAAGTAAGTAACACCGCATTTTTGTAGAAAACAAATTTAGAAGTGCACTATTTTCCTTACATCTCCTAAGTCTTACACTTATTTTATTTTCATCTCTTCCTACTTTTCTGATAGAAACTACTCCAACACAATTCCTATTACATGGTCATATTTCTTCACGTGCAAAATCAGATAGTAAGTATATAATAATTCTCTGTTATACACCAACTGCTGTTTTTAAACACTAATGTACAAGAGTATTTAATTTTTAAAAACATTATCTTTACAGATATACTGAAATTGTGCTATTTCTACAGCAAAAACGATAAAACTACACTAATTACACATGTAAGTATAGATGTGTTTGTTATAAAACTGCCAATTTCATTAATGCACATTTCGAAACAACATATCTTGCTTTTTACATCTTCCCTATAGATCATTTGAAAGATCCAACATCAACTATACCAAAACACAAGAGTACCCTTCTGAAAAAAGTAAGTATAATTGTAATTTGGCAAAAAGTGGGCACAAAAAACGCTAACTATATTCTTAACACCATGTTATATATTTTGAATTGCCTCTACAGATATTCAGAAAACATCATACATCTATTCTACATATCATATGAAAACATCCTACACAAAATATACCAATATACAAGAATAGCCTTGTAAAAAATGTAAGTATACTTGTCATTTCTCAAAAACTGCCGAAAATAACACAGACTATGTTCTTAACAAAATGTTATCTATTTTATATTTCCTCTACAGATATTCTGAATACATCATACAGCTATTCTACCTACAACAAAGAAAACGACATATTTAGAAGTTAGTATACGTTTAAATCTGTTACATTTCCAAACGGTTCAATATTAAAATTATAATATTTTGCTTTTATTTCTTCTATCTACTCTACAGATCAGACCTGTACTAACTTGATGTACTCCAGCAATTACTACTATTCTACTATTTAAACAAGTAAGTATATGTAATGTTTACATCAAATGCACTAGTAAGCAAAAATGACAACTGCTTTTGAGTAGAAAATACGTTTGTTATGTGTAAACATTAACATTGCTTTTCTATATTTTCATACCAACAGCAAATAAAGACATACATACAAGAACATCATTTAAAAGACATTTCTGCTTCTGTGACTACTACTTTGATTAACTGTAAGTATAAATGCATCAATAATGATGTTAGCACCACAAAAGTAAAAAAATGTGTTCTGATTTTGTTTCTTTCTACTCTTTCCTAGAACAAGTAAATCAAAATGACTGAAGGTGCAGAATTTGTCATGTCTCAGAAAAATAAATTGCTATTATGCTACATGGGTTATGTGTATAATCAGGAGAGACAAAGTGGTAGAAAGGTTTTTTGGAAGTGTACCAAATATTACTCCAACAAATGTTATGGGAGGGCCACTACTGAGGAAACTAATGTGCTATTTACTAGAGAACATAATCATCCCCCAAATGTCACAGAAATTGAAATTAGAGATGCTTTAGAAAGTATTAAAAGTGCTAGCACACAAAGTGACAAACCAACCACTCAAATCCTTAAGGAAGAACTGGTAAAAATCCCAGCCCATGCTTCAGGTCAACTACCCTCTATTGACTCCCTGAAACGCACAATTGCACGCACTAAACGACTCACTAGCACAACCCAACCCAACCCAACTTGTTTTGAGGAAATTATTATTTCACCCGAAATGGCCATCACACACAATAAAGATACATTTATTCTTTTTGATAATGAAAGCAGTACAAACAGAATAATTATGTTTGCAACTGCAAGTAATTTACGAAAAATCCAACAGTGTCCCCAATGGATGATGGATGGAACATTTAAACCCTGCCCAAAACCTTTTTATCAACTGTATTCCATCCACGGTTTATACCATCATTCTAACATACCTTTCATTTACTGTTTGCTACCCAACAAACAGCAAACAACTTACACCGAAATTTTAAATGTTCTCAAAAGGGAAATCAATAATTATTTTCCCGAAAAAATAATTATTGATTTCGAATTAGCTATGATTAATAGCATTTTGAGAACATTTCCCCACACAGCAATCCAGGGTTGCTATTATCATTTTAATCAGAGTATATGGAGGCATCTCCAAAAATCTACTTTAAGTATACTATACTCTACAGATAGCACCTTTGCCTATCAAGTTAAAAAGTTAATAGCCCTGGCCTACGTCCCTGTTACAGATGTTGCTGAACATTACAATTTATTAATTGACAGCGCATATTACAAGAGGAATGAGGATAAACTAACACCATTGCTAGACTATTTTGAAGACACTTGGGTGGGAAGGTTGCACAGATCTGGACATCGACGCCAGCCCAAATTCCAAATCCCTTGGTGGAATGTCTATCTTAGTACTTTAAACCAAGAGGCTAAAACCAACAACAGTGTAGAAGGGTGGCATAATGCTTTCCAAGCAACTACAAACAGAGGCAAACCCACATTCCATAACCTTCTAGAAGCTTTGAAAAAAGAACAAAGCTATCAGGAACTAAGAATGGAACAATCAGTGTCACAAATAGGTCCAAAACTCACTAAACAAACCAAACAAATGTTCCGACTACTTCAAAGTCAAGTCACACTATACCCTACAACTAGAGGATTAGAATACCTGGCAATAATAGCAAAAAGTCTACTATAAAAATGTAAACTAAATATACGAATGTCTTCTTACAATAATAGTAAAAATTACATGTAATAAACATATATAATGAATTATAAATAAAACATATTTGTTTGACAAACTTATGAAATTTATGTAAAAAAATTCGTAACAAATATGCAATGTTTATAATTTTTTTAACACATACACATAACATTAAAAATCGACATTTCCCACCCAATCAAAATTGTAAAATAAATACTTACAATTTTTGGACATGAGAGACGCAATCAAGGAAAAAGCAATCCATACAATCCAATCCAATATCTTACTATTCCAATATGGGAAACCCTCAAAAACCCGAAAATAAAATGTAAAACGTAAAAAAACGCTCCAGGAAATCCCGAAAAAAGTAGTGTGGACACTTTAGGATTTAAAGTTATATACACACAATTTAAAAAAAACGGTCACGCATATCAATGTATCAATCCGAATCGAAACCCTCAAAAAAACCTGAAAAAGGTTTAAAAAGTGTTAAAACCGCTCCTGGCAAACACGAAAAATAGGAGATAACTGTCAAAATATAAGCATAATAACTTAAACATTTGTTTCTCCGTTAAAAAACACGCTTCCTTCCATGTAGTTTTCATGCGAGGAACCGAAACCTGTAAAAGAACATACATAACGAAACCCACCCACAAATACCCCCTTCACATGTGTAAATATACTAACAATGAACATTAACCATGTAAGAAGACATTTCCGAACACTTAAAATAAGACTTGAAGAAAAAAAGCACGACACATCTATAACGGAGACTTTTCACCCAAACGCTACTTAAACTATTAATACATACACCATAAAACACTACAAAGTTCGATTATACCCTCAAACATGACCACTTACTAATAATTTGTAGTTAAAAATAACCTTACCTCTCTCCACGCGAAGCAACTCCCAACCGCGAGCTTCTCCAGTCCTGAATGGAGCGCAATAACCTTACGCGGTAAAAAAGTAGTCCCCTTAACCCATTTGTGTAAAAGGATAATAGAATAAACAATGTAATATGTAAAATATATAATACATACACATGTATAATGTAACAAATTAATACACTATACTCATGACAATTTTCCTTTATTATGAAAAATAAATATATTTAATATAAATTAATATATAATATTTATTATATATTAATAATATTAAATAATTATGTAAGACTTTGAATAAAAGATGTAAATATTTTGTTATTGTGTATATTTATATGAATAATTTTGTGTTTAATTTTAATTAAACATTATAAATGTTTATGGTAATAATTAATAATGATAAATAATATAACTTATTTATTGTTATTAATATAACAATTAGAACCATTTACTATATAAAGAATGGCCTGAAAATAAGTATCTATTTTATCTGTGAATGTATATATTTTTGAAAATAATAAAAGAATGTTTATGTTTATTAATTTATAATAATAATAATTAATACAATAATTATTATTTTTATAAATTATTACAAAAAGTGTTATAATAATTTCTAACTATAACAAAAGTATATAATTGCTTTACTAATATTTGGTCAATACCAGATATTATAATTCAACATATTGTTTCCCTATACAATTATAAACTTTACAACCAAATCGATTTTTATGTTTAATGTAAAAACAACATTTTCTGAAATATACACCAAGAAAATATTTTTTTTGTATTTCAATTTATCCTAACAAATGTAATAATAGTCATGTTACTTGTTAAAAATAAAAATGTATTATATATATTTTATTATATTTATATTTAATATTAACATTATTAAATATTAATGTAAGAAATGTATAACAAATCATTGTTTTATGTATTTCTATATAAATACTTTAAACTGTAAGTGACTGATGGGAATATGTAAAATTTACAGAAAGAATGTTGTAAACAAATTTTGTTTTTACATTGACAACATGTATATAAATGTAAAGATGTTATTCTGTGAATACTAAAAGTCAAAAAAAATGTGATGGTATATTTGTTTGTGATTGTATTGTAGTACACAATAAAAAATAAAAAAATTGTTTAATAAAGTTATTTGAAAACATCCATGTTGCATTAATTTTTAATATTAAAATACAGTAATGAACAAATGTATACAAATGTGCTGCACACTGACCAATTTTATATGTATTATTACTACTCCAGTCAATCTAATATCATAGAAGCTGCAGGACATTAGCAAAAAATTATTTACTATTCCTACTACACTCAAGCTAATACCATAAAATGTGGTGGAGACTGACCAATGTTTATTTCTTAATCCAACTCCAGTGTAGGTAATATTACTGATGGTGCTGGACACCAACCAATTAATAATTAGAATTCCAACTCCACTCTAGCTACTGTCTAGAAACATGCTAATACATATATTGTTTTGATCAAAATAAAACGTACTAATGTAAAGTTACAATATTGTCTATTTTCGTGTAATAGATTTAATGTATCAGTGTTTTATGTTACACTATACATCAGCACTCTAAAATACCCAAAACTGTCCCAAAACACTAAAAATACCCCTTCACCCTAAAGGCCAAAACTGACCCAGAACCCTACAAATACCCCTTTATCAACAAACTTAAAACTGACCCAGAACCCTACAAATACCCCTTACCCACAAACTGAAAACTGACCCTGAACCCTACAAATACCCCTTTACCCACAAACTGAAAACTGACCCTGAACCCTACAAATACCCCTTTACCCACAAACTGAAAACTGACCCTGAACCCTACAAATACCCCTTTACCCACAATCTGAAAACTGACCCTGAACCCTACAAATACCCCTTTACCCACAAACTGAAAACTGACCCTGAACCCTACAAATACCCCTTTACCCACAAACTGAAAACTGACCCTGAACCCTACAAATACCCCTTTACCCACAAACTGAAAACTGACCCTGAACCCTACAAATATCCCTTTACCCACAAACTGAAAACTGACCCTGAACCCTACAAATACCCCTTTACCCACAAACTGAAATCTGACCCTGAACCCTACAAATACCCCTTTACCCACAAACTGAAAACTGACCCTGAACCCTACAAATACTCCTTTACCCACAAACTGAAAACTGACCCTGAACCCTACAAATACCCCTTTACCCACAAACTGAAAACTGACCCTGAACCCTACTAATACCCCTTTACCAACAAACTGAAAACTGACCCTGAACCCTACAAATACCCCTTTACACAAGAACTGAAAACTGACCCTGAACCTCAAAAAAACTCCTTTACCCACAAACTGAAAACTGACCCTGAACCCTACAAATACCCCTTTACCCACAAACTTAAAACTGACCCTCAACCAAAAAAACTCTTTACCCAACACCTAAAAAGTGACCTTAAACACTATAAATACCCCTTTACCCACAAACTAAAAACTGACCAAGACCCCAAAAAATACACCTTTACCCCTGAACTTAAAACTGACACTGATTATGAAAAAACACCCCTTAATGCACAAACTGAAAACTGACCCTTAACACTATCAAAACCCATTTACCCACAAACTTAAAAATGTCCCAAATCCCACTAAATACACCTTTACTGACCCTGAACCCTAAAAAATTAACCTATACCAAAAACTATTAAACTGAGCCTGAACAATATAAATAATAATGAACACAACATTAAACATTAATATATAATTAACAAAAAAAAAATATTTTACAAAAATAAAATATATTATCACATTAGCTATAATAATAAATTTGATTAATTAATATTGTTTAATTCCAATTAATTAATTAACAGTAACATAAATTTAAACATTACATTTTAATGTATCCAATTAATGTAATTAAGTCATTATTATAAATTAATTACCAATTAATTATTTTAAATAATATGCAATATATTAATTAGATCATTAACTAATTATAATTAATGTGTTAGCAATTTATAAATGTAAATAATATGCTAATTCTTAATAAAAATCAATAACTATTAATAATTAATAACCAATGTATCAATTAAAATAATATACAAATCATTTTATAAAAACAATAATTAATAATAATTAATTATTCAATTAATCAATTAAATTATATGCGAAATACTCTAATTAAAACAATTACCAAACATATATTAAATAATTAAATATTATTAAATTACTTCCCACCCTATTCCCCTATAAACCCACAACCCGCTCCTAAACATTAAGTACTATTTATTTATATATTATATATATATATTTTTTTTTAATCATTTTTTTCCAACATTTTCTCGATATTTTTTACTTTCAATATATCTCGATATTTTGTCTGGTCGATATTTTTGAGTCGATATTTTTGTATTCGATATTTTTGGGTCATTTTTACAGTCGATATTTTGTCCAACGATATTCCTATAGTCGATATTTAGTTAATGTCGATATTTTTCCGTCGATATTTTGTCCATTCGATATTATGTAGTCGATATTATGTCCAGTTACCCCTAGGTTGATTTGCCCCTTGTTGTCCAGTAATTTTAGCTGCTGCTTTTAGATCTTTGATGGTTTGAAGGCGTTTTGCTTTTTTAGCCATAAGTTCTAGCTGCTCATCGGTATTAGTGTCATTATTATCTTCATTGTGTTCCTTAGTATCACTGTTCATGCAGTTATTTAATTTTTTATGTCTTTTTATTTCGCTTATCGATTCCTTTATTTTTTCTTTTTCTTTTTATTTCTCATTTTCGTTTTGACTTGTACATTTAGTCTTATTTTTTTCCTTGCTTTCTTTACTTTTTTGTTTTTCATGACTTTCTTTCCTGATTTTATCTATCTTGTCTGTTTTATCTTCTTGCGCTTTGGATCCTCTTGTCTCAATTCTTCTATGTATACTATTGTTATAGATTGGTTTCTGTGAGCCAATCCCTGTATCTTGCTTCGGGATGTCTTCTCTGTCCTCTATACCTGTGTTTTTTAAGGTTACCTCACCTTGATTGGTATGTGCCTCTGTCATTTCTGACGCTTTCTGGATTTTGGTTATCTCCTTCTCCTTCTCAAAACTAGTTTGATCCATCATTTTGTTGGCAAGAGGTGCAGTTGTTATCTCTCTTATCTCTCTTGTTGTTTTCTTTGATTGTCTGTTGTTGCTTGCAATTGCGATTTCTATGGCTACTTCAGGTCGATTCAAGCCAGGTGCTATTCCAGTCCTGCGAGTTATTGCAGTAGTTGTAGGGCTTATAGAGGTTAAAGTTTTCGACCGTAATGCTGCACGCGCTGTTTGTGTCTTAGCAGTTGAGAGAAAAAATATTGCTAATCGTATCTGTATTACATTTTTTGTCAGGTTTGTCATGGGAGAGGTTTCTGAAAGCTATTGACCACTTCACTGTTTTTCTTCCGTCGCAGTTTCTATGTCCTTGGCACTGCCCCTTAGAATCCTTAGGTGCCTTGTGAACTTGTTTGTCCTGTTGTCCTGTTGCCTTGTGATTTGCTGTTTGTTGTCTGTTTATTTGTTTATTTGTTTATTTGTTATTTGTTGTTATTTGTTATTGTTGTTTTTTTTTTTGCTGTCCTTGCTTGTTCTTGCTTGTTCTTGCTTGTCCTTATTTCTTTATTCGATGCCCCTTAGGTGCCCTTTAGGTGCCTTAGGTGCCTTAGGTGCCTTGTTACCTTGTTGCCCTATTGCTTGCCGTTTGCTGTTGCTTTGCTGTTGCTTTGGTGTTATTTACTCTGTTTTATTTATATATTTTGTGTATTTTTTTACGTTTCCTTCAGTAACTATTACACTGCTACAACAGATCGGTTTCTTTCATGACCCTTCCTAGCGCAAGCGCACGCACAAGCCGTTTATCGCGGTAGCAGTGGTTTGCTGTTTGACATTTTTCCCCTCCAGATATTCCTTTTTTTTTTTCACAGGACTGCAGGAGAATAAGGCAGGAATTGAGGCAAATATGGCAAGTATAGGTCCGGTATGGCTTTTGTTTTTTTTCCCCAGGTGCGGGCGTAGATGAGCGTTGCCTAGCAACAGAAAGCGTGAGACCTTAACCCCCGCGCATCACTGGTGCGCAGATGACGTTTTGGTAATCCAAATCCTGTACGGCACACCGAACGATGGTGAAGACAGAGGCAGAGACAGCAAACAAGATGATGCGAAGGCTACGATATTCGGAGATAGGGAGCAGAAGGCAGCAGACTGCGGGCAGATGGGAGAAACAACGATGAGCAGACGATAAGAGCGCGCAGGCAAACACAAGGTTGAAAGGTTGAAAGGCAGACGGGGGCCGGCACAGCGTTCACACTCACACTCGGTGTTAGTCAACTCACGTTTTTCTGTTGTCTGTCTGTTTGTCTGTCACACCCCTCTGCAATCCACTGCCAGGATTATAGTCCGTTTATTTTCTGCTTTATTTTTTCCGCTTTATTTTTTCCGCTTTTATTTTCCCAGCACAGTCCTCGAACACCCAGATCCCTCACTCGCTCTGAAGCTCTGAAGCCGAGTCTGAAGTCGAGTCCAATCTGATCCAAGTTACAATCCAATCGCCAAATGACTACATTACATAGTGATTTCCTCACTTTCGCAAGGCCTCATTGACCCATCTATGTGTAGACCGGCAGGAAGGCGGCAGGCAAGCATGCATGTAGCAGGTGAGCAGGCCTTAGCTTTGGCAGACTTTTCCCATAGCTAGAGCCTCGGAGCTGGTGAGCAGACGACCTCTCACTCAGACGCCATCTTGCCTCTAGGATAGCTTGACTCCAGTGGTGTGGAGAGAATAGGACTCACGTCTGAGCATACCCATCCCACTCGGGGTGACAAATGCAAAACCACAGTTGATGGACAGAATGCAGAACAATGTCATATATTCACCCCAGTACAGAGATCTGGGCCTAAGCCCATCGTTTTTTTGCACTCCACACCACCCCAGTTCAGACATGGCCATATGCAAATCAGCCTTGACCCTGTGCCTCATGGGAATATTCCAGCCTGAACTGCCATGGCATGTATTTCATGGACTGGAATCAAGCATCCTTGGACCGGTTTCTGGCTATCAGCCGTCTTCAGCCAGGATAGCTTGACTCCAGTGGAGTGGGGAGCATGGGACTCACGTCTGAGCATACCCATCCCACACGGGGTGACAAATGCAAAACCACAGTTGATGGACAGAATGCAGAACAATGTCATACATTCCCCCCAGTACAGAGATATGGGCCTAAATCCATCGTTTTTTTTGCACTCCACACCACCCCAGTTAAGACATGACCATATGCAAATCAGCCTTGACCCTGTGCCTCATGGGAACAGTCCAGCCCGAACTGCCAAGCCATGTCTTTCCTGTACCGAAATCAAGCATCCAAGGACCGGTTTCTGGCTATCAGCCGTCTTCAGCCCGGATAGCTTGACTCCAGTGGTGTGGAGAGCATGGGACTCACGTCTCAGCATACCCTTACCACATAGGGTGAACAGCAAAACACACAAGATGATGGACGGAATGTTGCACAATGGCAAAACATTCACCCCCAGTCACAGATCTGGGTTTAACCCATCGTTATTTTGCTCACCAAGCCACCCCAGTTCAGACATGGCCATATGCAAATCAGTCTTGACCTTGTGCCTCATGGGAACAGTCCAGCCCGAATTGGCAAGCCATGTCTTCCCTGGACCGGAATAAAGCATCCTAAGACTGGTTTCAGGCTATCAGCCATCTTCAGCCATGGTAGCTTGACTCCAGTGGCTTAGTGAGAGGGTTTAGATGTTGGTTGGCTCTTAAAAGAGCTGTTGTGTTCATTGAGTGTTTGTACCTACAAGTAAGTACTGATGCAGTCTAAAGTTCAAGAGGAAGACTCTATTCGCCTCATCTGTGAAATGTACACCGTCTCCTCTTTAAATGCCTTGCATGTTGTAACGCAAGTTGTGGTATATAGAACCCATACCATAGTCTCTGAGGAAAGCAGAAACAGACTTATTCACATGTTTCCTTGCTTTCTCAATCTGTGGACAATATTGGTTGGACCAGTTCCATTTTTGCCTTTGGCATATATGAGAATATACAAATGCAGTTTGTGGAAAAAGTGACATCAATTGCCAAAAGGTGTCCTTTAAAAGCATTTCCAGACCTACCCCAGTCAAAATGCCTAGGTCATTGCCACCACAGTGCACAATTATGAGGTCAGGGTGTGGGATTTGCAAAAAGAATTTTACCAATGGCATCAATTGGTGACATCTCAATCCTCTATGGCCAATCCACATAATATCCACATTTGGTACATCAAGGCTGCATACCTTTCAGTCCAGAAAATATAGCTATGTCCTACAATCCACACTCTAAGCATTTTAAAGTGAGATCTGGTTGTACTCAGATGGGCTCTGGAAATGAAGTGGCAGTTTGAAATGTAGGACTTTAGAAAAAATGTGGATGAGATTCAGTGCACTTGAAAAAAAAGAAGTGATTGTTGGTTTCTTAAAATTCAACATTGACTGGCGCACAATTGAGAGATTCTGCTTAAGAAAATCTGGTGTGTGATTGACACTGTTCTAAATCTACAAAAGCATTTTTAAAGGTGAGTTGGTAATTTGTAAGGGATCTATGTTGTGCACTTTAAGTTAATAAGAAAAATATGTTCTAATGTGGAAGTAGGAGTTTATTTGCATAGAGTCTAATTCTGAATTTGTCTGCTTTGGGAAAAACATTTTGATAGTTGCATTTGGTATGTTAATATGTTTGAGGAAATATTTTATTTGCAGTATAGCGCTGTTGTTAAAAATGTAGAGTGTGTACATGAAGTGGTCTAACCACTTACACACTTGTATATCAGGGTTAGAATTCTCATATAGTCTCCTTGCAGTCTAGTAAACATTCTGGGTGTGCTGCACAAATGCCATAGAAAATCTTTTAGTAGCATGTGGGAGAATAATTTGCTTAGTTGATGTGTTTAAAAATATGGCAATACATGTAGTCTTGGCGTCAGGCCTTAGGACATTTATTGCTATAAAGTCCAAAGCAGCATGTGTATAAGGCCTCTTAATACCCAAATAGTCTCCATGCTGTGTAATAAAGATCCTGAGTGTGCTGTAGAAATTGCATACCAACTCTCTCTGTAGCATGTAGTAATCATGTCAGTGAATTCTCATTTCTACATTCTCAGTCCCACTTTGAGCCCCTACACTGCCTGAACACCACTGCACTGTCCTAAAACCTGAAACAGCACTCCCAGCAAGACTCTCTTTTGTTGTTATTGTTGTTATTGTTATATTGGATTTATATCGCGCCAATCACCTGCAGGTCTCTAGGCGCGTAATAATCATTTTACTGAATTGCAAGGCATACTGTCATGTGTCTAAGATCATAGTGTGAGTCAGACTTCATTTCACATAATTGTGGCAGAATAATTTGCTTAGTTGATGTGTTTAAAAATATGGCAATACATGTAGTCATGGAGTGAGTCAGGCCTTAGGACATTTATTGCTATAAAGTCCAAAGCAGCATGTGTGTCAGGCCTCTTAATTCCCAAATAGTCTCCATGCTGTGTAATAAAGATCCAGGGTGTGCTGTAGAAATTGCATACCAACTCTCTCTGTAGAATGTAGTAATCATGTCAGTGAATTTTCATTTCTACATTCTCACTCCCACCTTGAGCCCTACACTGCCTGAACACCACTGAACTGTCCTAAAACCTGAAACAGCACTCCCAGCAAGACTCTCTTTTACTGTAGTAATCATTTTACTGAATTGCAATGCATACTGTCATGTGCCTAAGATCACAGTGTGAGTCAGACTTAATTTCAAATAATTGTGGCTGAATAATTTGTTTAGTTGATGTGTTTAAAAATATGGCAATACATGTAGTCATGGAGTGAGTCAGGCCTTAGGACATTTAGTGCTATAAAGGTCAAAGCAGCATGTGTGTCAGGTCTCTTAATTCCCAAATAGTCTGCATGCTGTGTAATAAAGATCCTGGGTGTGCTGTAGACATTGCATACCAACTCTCTCTGTAGAATTTAGTAATCATGTCAGTGAATTTTCATTTCTACATTCTCAGTCCCACCTTTAGCCCCTACACTGCCTGGACACCACTGCAATGTCCTAAAACCTGAAACAGCACTCCCAGCAAGACTCTATTTTACTGTAGTAATCATTTTACTGAATTGCAAGGCATACTGTCATGTGTCTAAGATCACAGTGTGAGTCAGACTTCATTTCACAAAATTGTGGCAGAATAATTTGTTTAGTTTATGTGTTTAAAAATATGGCAATACATGTAGTCATGGAGTGAGTCAGGCCTTGGGAGATTTAGTGCTATAAAGTCCAAAGCAGCATGTGTGTCAGGCCTCTTAATTCCCAAATAGTCTCCATGCTGTGTAATAAAGATCCTGAGTGTGCTGTAGAAATTGCATACCAACTCTCTCTGTAGCATGTTGTAATCATGTATGTGAATTCTCATTTCTGCATTCTCAGTCCCACCTTGACCCCCTACACTGCCTGAACACCACTGCACTGTCCTAAAACCTGAAACAGCACTCCCAGCAAGACTCTCTTTCACTGTAATAATCATTTTATGGATTTGCAAGGCATACTGTCATGTGTCAAAGATCACAGTGTGAGTCAGACTTCATTTCACAAAATTGTGGCAGAATAATTTGCTTGGTTGATGTGTTTAAAAAAGATGGGAATACATGTACTCATGAAGTTGATAAAGCTGGTTTTGTATTATCTAGTAGTAAATCTGATAAAATGTAGTGTTTATATTTTTTTGCAAGGTACAGCAACATAATCAGATTTATTATGGATCAAAATCAGAACAACATTGAAGTCACTTTTAAAATTTCCAACAGTCTGATAGAGGACTTAAATGTACCTTTTGTGGACAGCAGCAATGAAGAACAACCTATTGGTGCAGGAGATATAACCTGTGATTTTTTTGGATGAAACTTTGGATAAAGATTTAATTGATGCTTTAGATGATATTGAGTTTAATATGTCAAATTCTGAAGTAGATGAAGATGTTAAAGATATTCCTGATGACATCATGCTAGATGTTCTATTACAATATGAAATGTTACAAGAATAAATGTATGATTAAAAATTATAAATGATTTGAAAGAGTATTCTTATACAATTGTAATCTTTGAGCTAGTAGCCAAGTTATTGTGGTATAAACTGAGTCTTACAGCATACTTTTTATTTCCAGGTGTATATCCTTTGACTTTTAGCAAAGTCTATGTGATTGTTGATTTCGTATTGTACAGAGGTATTCAACAGAATGTTTGTTTGTATGCACTGTGGTAAAAAATTAAGCTATTTTAAATTCAGTAGGTACTCTCCTTGCACTACTTTAATCTATCAGTTAGTATCCAAGTACTTATGCAGTGACCCAGGCCTTAACACATAGACTGCTACAAACCCCTCTGCAATTCACATGCAGTTCTTTAACCACCTACACACTTGTGTTTCACAGTTTTAATTCCCCAGTCAGTATCTAAACACTCCAGCAAACATCCTGTCACTCCTCTTGCACTCCTTTAGTATATTTTACTGAATTGTAAGGGATACTGTCATTTGTGTAAGATCACACTGAGAGTCGGTATTCATTTCAGAAAATTGTGGCAGAATAATTTGCTTAGTTGATGTGTTTAAAAATATGAGAATACGTGTACTCATGAAGTGAGTCAGGCTTTAGGACATGTAGTGCTAGAAAGTCCTATGCAGCATGTGTGTCAGGCCTTTTAATTCCCAAATAGTCTCCATGCTGTGTAATAAAGATCCTGGGTGGGCTGTAATAATGCCATAGCAACTCTCTCTGTAGATGTAGTAATCATTTCAGTGATTTTTCATTTCTACATTCTCAGTCCAACCTTGACCCCTTATACTGCCTGAACACCAATGCACTGTCCTAAACCCTGAAACACCATCCCTAGCAAAACCTGCTACACTCTTTCAACACTATTGCACTGCTTTAAATCCATAATCACCATCCTCAGCGAATGCCCCTATAATGTTGAAACACCACTGCACTGCCCTATTCCCTGGAACAGCACTCCCTGCATGATCTCATACAGTGTCTGAACACTGCTGCTGTGCCTTGCAATTACTCATGGAGTGAACCAGACTTTACAACATATATTGCTTCTAATTGCTATATAGTATGCTAGTAGTGGTCTATAATTGTAAACAAAAAAAACTTTTTTTTTTCTTCACAACAGATTTTAATTATCTGCAGAAAGAAAAAAACAATATGCCGTCAAACACTGAGAAAAGAAAAAGATATAAACAGGCTTACTTTTCCAAGAAAAAAGAAGTACAAGATTTATCTAAACAGCAATGTGTGGAAAAAACAAAGAAAGCTCCTGGTAAGTCAACAAAGGATTTTATAAGGAAAATAACACAAACTAAAAAAAGTGTGGAGAATCAGGGAAAAAAAAATATCTGTAACTACAAAGGAAAACCGTACAAAAAAGAAAAATGATGGAAAACTATGTGGTAAAGATATTGTTTGTAGTAATAGACAAAAAAATCAGTTTGTCGAAATTCGCAAGCGAATGTTTCATAACAGAGTTGTTTTAAATGTATTAAAACATTTTAAGAATTGTAAAAGAAAAACAGCTTTTTATAAGAAAAAATAAATATAGACACAATTGTTGAGAAGGCTTTTGAATTAAAAAAAAAAGTTGTTCCTTTTAGTAATCAGTAGGATTCGAACACTAGATAAGCCAATCAATGATATGAAGGCCAAAAGTAAGTGGAAAAGACTAATTAATAGAACTCATTTTTGTAATGTTTTTTCTGGAGAATGGAAACATAGTTCAGGTTGTGAGCCGTTTTTTAATGAAGAGAGTTACCTTCAGAGTAATGATTTGTTGCAGCCAGTTGACACCAGTGGTTGAGCTTATGAGGTTAAGAATGGATGTCCGATTGAAAAAGAGAAAATTATCCCTAGAAATGCAGAAGAGGTGTTAGCTGATGAAGTGTTAAGGAGTCGTCCTAAAGCTCCAGTGTACACTTGGAATTGTAGTAGTATTTTTAGTGTACGACAGGATTCAATTGATTTTTTTTCAAAATTTCTTACGTAAGTATAGGAAGAAACGTGTTAAACAAAAGATTAAGATGTTGCAAGAATTAGACCCTTGCAGAGTGAGAGAAAAAATGGGTTTGCAAGGTCATTCTCTGGCTTGTCTTTCTAAAAATGTATGTCAGGTGTTTTTCATCATTTCAGGATGTTAGCAGTGCATCATACTCAAGTGAGGAAATTATTGAGAAGGGAGTATTATGCAAAATGTCCAGCACTTAAGCTAAAACAGTTAAACAGTGCTCTTTTGCATGGATCTGTATTAGATGTGATCAACATGTGTGAAGAAATTGAGGTGAGTTACTTTGGTCCTGAAGAAGACAGTGCATAAACAGATACATTAATAGAAGGCAATGTGGAAGAAAATGTACAGAATTTTAGTACAGAAAATTTTGAGCATGAAATTACAAGTTTTAAGGTCATTTCGGGTGAAAAGCCAAACTTTTCTTGTATTTGTTGTAGACTTTTTCATTATAAAAATCAGACCAGGTTAGTTGATCTATATTTAAAAAGTGAGAAGAAGAATAATAATGAGTGGACGGAATTTGCAACTTATCTGTTGGTAGAGAATTGTTTTGATTTGGGTTCTGATCAACGTATTTGTAAATATTGTTATAATAAATTAAATGAAAACAAAATGCCTGCTAGAGCTGTACATAATAATCTTGAGTTGGTAAATAGTCCGTCTGAACTGATGGATTTAAATACTTATGAGTCTATTCTTATTCAATGTGTGCATCCATTTCAGGCTATTGTTCGTATGGAGCCTAAGACAAGGAAATTGCCTCCTTCAGATTTACAGAGAGGATTAAAGGGAAGAGTTGTTTATTTGCCTCTAGATTTAAAGAAAAATATTGAAACAATTGGTGTAGAAATTGTGGAAGAGGAACCTCTAGTTATTCTAGTTAATGGCGTTCCTACGAAGAGTAAGAAAATCTGGCAGGAATTAGTGGATGTTAGGAAAGTGAAAAAGGCAACGCAAAAATAATCACTACTATAAAAATGTATATGAAGGAGAAGAGGAAACAACTTTAGAAGAGGACAGTGATTTGTCAAGTAAACCAATTGAAAAAGTGGATGTGTCCAGAACTGAAGAAATTTATGAACATTACAGTGTTCATCCATTGCATTCCAAAGAAGTGATGGGGAATACTAATGAGTTATTTCAAATGAAAGAAGCGAAAGGAAGTCCCATTAGTGTATGGGAAGAAAGCTTGGAAGCTCGTTGTTTCCCTCACTTATTTCCAACAGGCAAAGGTGGACGATATGATGAACGACCTGTGCAGATTCCTGCATCTGAATACCGGACATCAAGATTATATGCAGAAGATCCAAGGTTTCGCCAATGTATTCCATATTTGTTTCATCTTCTGTTTGAGAGTGACTTGTCTGTACTTTCTTATGCAGTGAACCATATACTAAAAAGTGGAGTACATTTGCAAAATGGTTCGGCAAAGGAGCATACACTTTGGAATCAGCACCCATCAACAAAGTAGTTCTTGTAAAATACAAGTAATGTCCTTTAAGATAATAGGAAACATCCGTATCAAAGTGGTTCACTACTTTGAATCCACGCTGTCTGTTTAGCAGGTCACCATGCCGGTCTCGAGTCATTCCTGAATAACCATAGGATATGACAGATTCTACAAGTTTCTTGTGAATACCAAGAATTCTCCAGCCCATACCGCTTAGTATAAAGACAGGTGTTTTGAGCCCTGAAGAAGTCTCATCAAAAGAGACGAAACGCGTTGGCTAGAAAAGAGAAAAAGAAAAATTCATTGTGATTTGATCATTTGTCTACAAAAAATAAAGGATTGAAAATACACGTCTATCCAGCTCGGTCCTGGTCATTTGATACGGATGTTTCCTATTATCTTAAAGGACATTACTTGTATTTTACAAGAACTACTTTGTTGATGGGTGCTGATTCCAAAGTGTATGCTGTTTTGTTTAGGACTTTTGTCCTAGAGAGGAACTTATAGGGTTGTGTTCCTAGGTCTCTCAAGCACCATCATATTATTCTAAGTCACGGACTACGACAGGTGCAGGTACTTTGCTCCAACCCTTCCTCTGTTAGCTTGCTGGTTCGGCAAAGGACTTTATGGATAAAGTCCAACAGAAAGAAACTGTTTTGGAATCTCAGCTAATTAATCTCATGGCATGTCAGCGTGGTACTAATGAGTATTGGTACCGTCGTCATGGGGAATTGAAATGTATGCTAAGAAACTTAGGAACTCCTACATGGTTCCTTACTCTAAGCTGTGCGGAGTATGCTTGGGAAGATTTACTTCAATTTCTTTGAGAGGCAAATGCAAACATAGAAAATATAGAATACAAGACACCTGGAGAACTGTGCTCTTTGGATCCAGTTAATGTATGCAGGTATTTCAATCATAGATTTGAAGCTATGATGTCTTTTATCACAAACAAAAAAAATCCTCATCTTGGAGAGGTTCTGGATTTCTTTTGGAGAAAGGAGTATCAAGCAAGAGGTGCTCCTCACGTACATATGCTGCTATGGATCAAAGATTCCCCAAATTTGGAACAGATTCAGATGACACAGTGATGAGTTTTATTGAACAATATTCTACATGTGATGTACCAAAAAGTACAGAACAAAAGAATTTAAGACATCAAGTCTTACGGTTTCAAACCCATCATTGTGGAAAATACTGTTGTCGAAAGTACAAATCTAAGGATAAGTTCTACACAAAATGTCGATTTGCATTTCCACTTCCAGTATTACCAAAAGGAAGAGTGAACAATTTTATGTCATCTTTGCGACATACTGTCACAAGAAAATCACCGAAAAATACCTACAACTTAAGAAGAAATGAAGAGTCAAAATACATAAATGACTATAACCCAGTCATTTGGTCCATTTGGAATGCTAACATGGATATTCAATATGTTGCAGACAACTCCATTGCTGTGGCTTGATATGTAACGTCTTACATTACTAAATCTGAAAAGACGGAACTAAAGGAAATGTGGGAAGAACTTTCTTATGAAAAGAGCCTAAGTAAGAAATTTTACAGCTACAGTTTGAAGATGTTGTCTCATCGAGAAATTGGAGCATATGAATGTTCAGATCGCTTATCATCTGTAAGGGTATACTCCAAATCTCCAACAATCATTTGGGTGAGTTTAGGTCTTTCAAGAACACAAAACCGAGTTTTTGAAATCTGTAGAAGAAATTAAGTATTTAGAAGAGAGTGAACCAGACAGTACAGATATTTTGAAGACAAATATGTTGGATACATACTATCCAAATAGAAGTAATCATCTTGAGAACATTTGTCTCTATGAAGTACTGCAAAGCTATACTTTTAAGAGGAATATTACAGAAGATGTCAATAAAGGAGAATATGCTGTGTTTGGATCTGAAGGATGTTTAATGAAACAAAGAAAAGGACATTTGATTAATCACCGAAAACTGAGTTGCGAAACTCCTGACAAAAGAGAATTTTGCTATTTAGCCCTTTTTCAGCTCTTTAAGCCATGGCGTACAGAACTGGAACTACTTGGAGATTTTGACAGTTATGAAGCTTCATTCAACGCAACTAAAAATACTAGATTTTACTGTTTTTATTAATTATCTGAAAATGATGAAAGACGAAATGCAGCAAGAAGCTACAATTGCAGCAAAGGTTGCTGGAGATAGTTCTCAAGACAGTCATAGTTCTGCTTTGTTGAGTCAGGATCCACTAGGAGAACCAATTATCCAAAATGAAGCAGCAATTGCCATGGATGAGGTGGAAAGAGCAATGCAACAAGCTCAAGAGGATGTAATAAACTTAGAAGAATTGGAAAAACAACTAAATGTTGAGCAAAAACAAATATACGATCAAGTGACAGAACAGCTTGAGCATGGTTTATATTATGAGAAAAAGAGTGCTCATGTACGTCATTTAAACCTGTCCGAATGTACGTGAGTGGAGATGCAGGAACTGGAAAAAGTTTTCAAATTAAAGGAATTGCAACTTATCTACAGAACAGAACTGAGTCGTCACTCTCTTGTGTTGTTACTGCTCCAACTTGGTTGGGAGCACATAACACTAAAGGGATTACTTTACATTGTTTATTGATGCTGCCAGTAGAGCATTAAAATAAATTAGAATACCACAAGCTATCTGGGGAAGCTTGTTGTAAAATTTCTAGCGTATTTAGAAAAATGAAACTTCTCATTATTGATGAGGTAAGCATTGTATCAAATGTAATGCTTGCCTTTGTGCATTTAAGAATGCAACAAATCCTTAAAACAGAGTATGATGTGTTATTTGGAGGCAAACACATCATTGTTTTTGGAGATCTACTACAACTAACTCCTGTGAAAAGACAGCCAGTATTTAAAACAGTTACACATGAAGACACCAGAAAGTGCCTGGGAAGCATTGGAAACATTAATATGTGGTCATATTTCGAATTGTCAGAACTCATTACAAATATGCAACAGGCAAAGGAAGCTGATTATAAAAGTATTCTTGAAGATATAAGAATTGGAAAAGTGAGTGAACACGGCAAAGAAGCTTTACAGGCATGATTACTTACAAATTGTTTCCAAATGAAAATATTCTTCCAGAGAATATATATAGAAAAATTGCAGAAAAGAAATTAGTGATATGCTTGATGCTAACTCTGCAAGAATGTTCAATATTCAATGAAAACATGTTAAAGTTAGAAAATCAAAAAAATATAAAACTGGAAGCTATTGATAGAATAGAGCATGAAGAAACTACTATTATTTTGTCAGAAAAGTTGAAGTCAAAATTGGATTCTTTAGAGAAATCAATATCTAAAACTGCTGGTTTAGAAAAGAATCTATATGCATGTATAAATTGTTGGATAATTTTGTGACGTAATTTACATGTGGAAAGAGGTTTAGTAAATGGAGCAATGGGTAATGTTGTTGATTTTGTTAATTACCCAAATAGATATGATATTGAATTTTTGAAAATCAAATTTTATCAAATTGAAGAAGTACAACAATTGAGTCGTTGTTCAGCTCGATTTTTGCTTGTAAAAGATTTATATGTCCGCCGAAAACAGTTTCCTGTTTGTTTGGCATATGCGGTGACTATTCATAAATCTCAAGGTTTAAGTGTAGATTATGCTTTGGTGAATATTGAAAGTACTGTGTTTAAAGAGGGTATGGCATATGTTGCTTTATCTCGAGTCATAACTTTATCTGATTATACCTGATTGATTTTGATGACACAAAGATTAGTGCAGATGTAAATTGTGTAAAAGAGTATAATAGGTTAAGAAGAGAACATGCTCCCAATTTACCTCAATATCGAGTACTTGAAAAGCGTGTGGTAAGACGAAAAAGAAGATATGAGAAAAATTGTAGCGAGGTTGCAGAGAAAAGAAAAAAACTAGATGAACCAGTGATAGTAGGCAAAAAGAAAAAGGATTTTATTGAAGAGGTTGTTGGTTTCCAGTTTGAAAACAGTTCTGGTGTCAACTGCTATGCTAATGTAGTGGTTAATGTTGTTTTTTTTCTTGAAACTTTACTACAACAAATTGTTGAATATCGGGACAAAAGATGTTGTTGTTTGTTGAATTCTGTGTTTGAGAAATGTAGTAGTGATAAAACTAAAATAGAAAGTGTTTCTGATATTCGAAATGTTTTGGGCATATGTTCTGGTTTAAATCAATTTTCACAGAATTTTCAGCAAGATTGTCAGGAATTTCTTATGTATATGCTTGTTGTATTGCAAGATGAAGGTATAGATATTGAAAATCTTTTTGGCCTATCTTATAAATGGCAACATGACTGTGACAATTGTTCGTTTTCAAGTAGTACTGAAATAGACACTGAAAGATTTATATATTTGACTTTACCAGACTGCAAATCAGTGTCTTTTAATAATCTAGTTAGAGAAGCAAATCAAAACATGGTCTGTACCCAATGTAACTCACAAATATTATCAACATTATTTATACAAAGATATGGACAGTATGTAATTTTAATTCTTCAACGATGCAGACCTGATGGAAGAAAACTGACAACTTTAATAAAAAATGTGGTGGCTTCTCAACTATCAATATCAGGGAGAACTTTTGCAACTGTAGCAATTATTTTCCACGATGGTCCTTCTACAACATCAGGACATTACACAGCTTATTCAAAATGTACAAAAGGGTGGACTCATTGTAATGATACTCAAGTGATTTTTAAACAACATTTGCCTTATGACTTACCAAATTCTTACCTAGTGTTTTTACAACCCAAATTTTAGGGGAAATAATTGGCCTGGGAAAATTACTGCTTTTAGGAAAGGGTAGTCTGGTGTTGAAAAGTACTTTGTGAGTGAGGGTGATCAGGTTAAAAAAACTTATTGTAGTTGACGTGGAGGTAGTGTAAGTGTATCAGATAGTGGGTGATGTGGCTATCACAGGAGATGTTGATCATCAGTGAGGCAGAGGTGTTTTACATGCGTTGTAGTTGTTGGAGATGTTGTTGACATTTTTTATTCCCCTGTAGAGGTTTCTTTCAATGGTATTCAGCTCCTTGCTTTGATAAAGGATGAGCAGAGTGTCATTGGCAAACCAGATGATGTTGATATTCTGATAGAATGCTAGTTGTTTAAGGTTCCATGTACATGATAAATAGCATCGGGTGGAGGTATAACCATTGTTAGATGGTACAAAAAATGTGGTGCTTTTGATTCAGAAGGTTGGGAAACGGACGCTTAAGAGTACTATTAAGTGTCTTCCATACTAAGGATTTCACACATACTATTTGGCCATGAGGAATGGTATTTGAAACAAAAAATGACTATTTTGGTAAATGTTGTTAGCATGTGTTTGTACATAACTTTATTTAGAGTGTGAAAAAAAGAAGTAATAATGATTTGTTACTTTGTGATTGTTAGAGATATCTCATACTTACGTAACAAATTGCTGTTCGAAAAAAACATTTAAAATATGTTTCTTCTATTTTTTACATTCTTAATTAAAATGTTGAATGGGTTTTTTAAAGACCATCTAATTGATTGTCTTTTTTATTGCCCGCTGTTATATGATGAGTACTATTGAACTTACTGTTTTCAGTGAAATTCAATATATTCTAAGAACAGCAAAATAAAATACATAACATATTGTACAAATTATTTTGTATTGTGAAATATATATTATAACTCAATTTTTTCTTCTCTTCCACAGATATTATATTTATAAAAATATTTTATTAACTTTTCATTACTTAAAAGGTGAGTATGACAAACAAACAAAAAAATCTCTCATCACTCTCTTACTTCTCTTTCCTTTGTTCACTTTCTTCACTCTATCCCTTACTCCACTTCCTTTGCTCATCTTACTCCCTTTCCCTCACTCTCTTTACTCCCCTTAGATCACCTTTACACTCCTTCTCTCACCATCAGTACCCTTCCCTCACCCTCACTTACCTTCTCCTGCTCCCTCCTTCCTCTCTGTGACCCTCACTTCTCTTTTCTTTCTTCCTTTATCAGTACTCTTCTTTTGCTGTATCCCTCACTCTTTTCTCTCTGCCCCCTCACTCTCTTTCCTTCACACCATCCCTCACTCACTTTCAGTCACTTCCCTTCTCTTATTCCCTCACTTCCTTTTGCTTACTCACCTTCCTTTATTCCCTCCCTCAATCCCCTTTCCTCCATCCGTCTCTAAGTCTCTTCCTCTGTCTCAGTCACTATAACTGCCTCACTCCCTCACAGTCCCTCACTCTCCCTCTCTTTCTCTCTCTCACTGTCTCCCTCTCTCTCCACCAATCTTCCTTTTCTTTCCTCTCTCTTTCCATAAATTCTTCTCTCTCACTCACTACTTTTTCCTCTATCTTAATATGCTTCTTTTACCCTCACTGTCACTGCCCTTCACTCCATCTCACTCCTCTTCTCCTACTTCATATTCTCTTCTCTGTGCATGTTAGAACTGGGGTCTCTAGTTGGCAGGGGTATGCACCCTAGTCCAAGTAGGGACCACCGCTTCCGACCTGGTAGCTTGGCGCAGAGCAGCAAAGGCGTAACCTCAGAGGCAATGTGTAAAGGATTTGTGCAACACACAACAGCGATGACACAGTAAAAACACTCACAAAAGGAACACCACACCACTTTTGTATAAGAATAAGAATTTCTTTATCTAAAAGATATGCGAGAACCAAAAGCAGGCAAATCCAGCTCCAGGCAAGATCAATAATTAAAAGGATTCCAGTTTCCAAGCAAGATCAATAATCCAGTTCCCAGGCCTGATCAAATCACCAAAAGCTCAGTTTTGCCACGGGGTCCTACTGGTAATGTCTTTCTCACAGTATCCTTGGATGGCAAAAGTTCACTTGAGGTAGGTTCTTATGGTCAAAATTCACTGGGGGAAGGTTCTTAGGCCAAAGTTCCCTTGTAGCGTAATAATTGTGCATCTCAAAGAAATGATGCTCCCAGCGTAGGAAGTGCGGCTTCCCAGGCGCTGCTGGTAATGCTAAAAAAATGCCCCAGTGTCAATTACCAAGTAATTATGCCCCCGTAGGCCGGTCAGTGAAGGACGGTTCCGAGCCAAGCACAAAGCTCACACTCCAGGTACCCAACCAACCCGCACCCCGCCCCCTGCAGCATCCCGGTTGCACTGAGGCGTTGCTTGGGGTGGTGGTTGCGGGCGCGGGTACAAGGCTCCTCTCCCCCGGGGCCTCGGGCTCAGCAGGCGCTGCACGGGTGGGGGTCAGGGCCACACAGCGCTCCTTTAGCCCAGCGCTTAACAGTGCCTCCAAATCCGGGGCAACGACGGAGCCTCCTGCCACACAGCGCTTCGCTTCTCAGCGCTACACAGCGCGCTCCGGTCCCAGTGGCGGTGACCTCAGGGCCAGTTTCAGTCAGCTTGCGCCAGAGCAGAAGCAATCACAGAGCCCTTGGGAGGATCACGGGGCAAGCAGTGCTGAGGGCAAGCACAGCGTTGCAGGGCAAATCTTGAAAGTGTTGTTGCTGTTCCAAAGGGCAGTCTTTAAAACGCTGTGGTCCAAGGACAGGTAGTTTCCTTTAGCTTAAAAAGGATGCAGTCCCAAAAAGGCAATCTTTAAAAGGTTGAAGTCTTTTTAAAATGTGGTTCAAAGAAAAGTAGTTAATTTGGGATGTTGTGGAGACACTCTGGTGGTGATGTTGCAGTCTCCCATGCAGGGCAGGATCAGCAGACAGTAGGGCAGCTCAGCAGGTTGTGGGGCAACAGTTCCGTGGAGCAGTCAGGCTCCTTCCCAGTGGCTATCCTCTTGCGCAGCAGTCCTCACTCCAGCAGGGATTCTTCCTTATATATTCTACAGTCCAGGGTCTAGAAAGTGGTGGAAGTCTCTGGAAGGGTCTGGGGACAGTGGCTTCTGGAGGAGTCCAAGGAGTTCTGGTATGTTCCCTGCCTTCCCTGACCTAGCTGTCACAGTGACGAGAGACAGGCCGTTAAGGCTACAGTGGGCAGTCCATCACAGCTCATCCCAGGGAAGAAGGTGTGAATCACCACTCCCACCTCCCAACCCAGGCAGGCTATCAGTATGCAGAGGGGAGGGGGGAGTCTGCAGAGCCTAATCTAAGTGTAGGCAGGAAAAGGCCCACTTTATAAAAGTGGGATCCCTAGCGTAGTAATGCCTAAACCCTATATATCATTGGAAAGGGTTCCCCGCCCCGAGTCCAACAAGACCACACATGACACACTTATTAGGTCCCTGTCAGAAGTTATCCCATAAGGGGAGGTTCCCAATTTTAGCCTATGGAGGATTAGCCTTACTGCGGTAGCAGTGGCTTGTGGCAAATATGCTAGCCTCACAAGTTTTTAGGGGAGAGCACCCGCACCTCACCACTGTTTAGCAGTGGTAAGGCGCCCAGAGTCCTAAGTCCAACAAAATGTAAGGTAAAAATGGGAGGCAAAAAGGGCAAAAATGTAGGGGAGACCACCCTAAGGCTGACAGGTCTAACACTTGTCCCCCCCAGCTGAAAGTGGGGAGAACTACCCAACCTCCAGGGAGTTCTCATCACTAAGGCGGAAAAGACCATCAGCATTGGCGTGGTCTACTCCGGGTCTGTGTTCCACCCTGAAGTCCATCCCCTGTAGAGAAATGGACCACCTCAACAATTTGGGATTCTCGCCCCTCATTAGCATGAGCCATCTGAGGGGCCGGTGGTCAGTCTGAATCAGGAAGTGGGAGCTAAAAAAATATGGCCTCAGCTTCTTTACAGCCCAGACCACCGCAAAGGCTTCTCTCTCTATCGCACTCCACTTCTGTTCCCGGGGGAGTAACCTCCGGGAGATGAAAGCCACTGGTTGGTCCCGTCCCTCCTCAATGAGTTGCGAAAGTACTGCCCCTATGTCATGCTCTGAGGCGTCCGTTTGGACAATTAACTCTTTGGAGAAGTCTGGGGCCCTGAGCACAGGAGCGGTGCACATGGCCTGCTTTGGAGAGTCAAAGGCTTTTTGGCAAGCCTTTGTCCAGATCACTTTTCAAGGTTGTTTCTTAGAGGTTACCTCATTTAAGGGGCCCAAAATAGTGCCATAACCCTTGACAAATCTGCGGTAGTATCCAGTGTGGCCCAGGAATGCCCTGACCTCAGTCTATGTTTTGGGAGGCTCCCAGGCCAGGATGGTTTCTATCTTGGCCTGTAGGGGCTGCACCTTCCCCCCGCCTACCAAGTGTCCTAGGTAGACTACCGACCCCTGCCCTTTCTGGCATTTGCTAGCTTTGATAGTCAGGCCTGCCTGCTGCAGAGCCTGAAGCACTTCCTGGAGGTGACCCAGATGGTCCTCCCAGCTGCTACTAAAGACAGCTATGTCGTCCAGGTAGGCAGCAGAGAAGGCCTCTAAACCGGAGAGGACCCAGATCACCAGCCGCTGGAAGGTGGCAGGAGCTTTTTTCAGTCCAAAGGGTATCACTCTAAACTGTTACTGGCCCTCTGGGCTGGAAAAATCGGACCTCTCTTTAGCTCCATCTGTTAGGGTGATCTGCAAGTACCCTGACGTGAGGTCAAAGGTACTCAGGTATCGGGCAGCCCCCAGTCAGTCAATGAGCTCATCTGCCCTAGGGATGGGATGAGCATCAGTCTAGGTCACAGAGCTCAGTCCTCTGTAATCCACACAGAACCTAAGTTCTGGTGTGGTGCCCGGTGGGGCAGCTTTTGGTACCAGAACCACCGGACTGGACCAATGGCTGTTGGAGGGCTCTATCACCCCCAACTCCAGCATCTTAGTGACCTCACTATGGATGCTGGCTTTCACCTTATCTGACAACCTGTAAGACTTGGACTTGACAGGTAGGCTGTCTCCTGTGTCCACATCATGGGTACACAGGTGGGTAATCCCAGGGATAAGGGAAAACACTGAGGCGAACTACCCCAGGACCTGGCGACAGTCCCTCTCACGGGGTGACTGCCACGGGCGGGCTTCCCACGCCCTGGGGCTCCTCCCTTATTATGCTCAGGAATCAAGGATGGGGAGAGAACCACTCCCTCCACTGACCCATCCTTCTCTTTAGGAGCAAAGAGATCCGGGAGAGGTTCACTTTCCTCTTCCTCAGCCCCATCAGTTACCATCAGTAAGGTGAGCTCAGACCTCTCATGGTGGGGTTTTAGGCGGTTGGCGTGTAGCACCCTGTGGGACTGCCTGGGGGTCTTAAGGTCCACTAGGTAAGTGACCTTGTGCTTCTTCTCCAATATCTCATAAGGGCCTGTCCAATGATCCCGGAGGACACTAAGCTCTCCAGGCTCCATGACCCACACCTTCTGTCCAGGTTCTAGCTCCACAGGGTGAGAATTCTGGTCATACCATTCCTTCATCACCGCCTGGCTGGCCTCTAAGTTATCAGAAGCTTGCTTCTACAACTTTGCCATTTGGCTGCTGAAGGCCAGCATGTAGCTCACTACATCTTGGAGAAGCCTCCTTGGAGTCTTCTCCCACCCATCCTTCACTAAACTGAGAGGTCCCCTAACAGGGTGACCGTACAAAAGCTCAAAGGGGCTGAAGCCAACTCCCTTCTGTGGTACCTCCCTGTAGGAAAACAACAAACAGGGCAAGAGGATGTCCCACTTTTTCCTCAGGCCCTCATGCAGAGTCCTGATCATGCCCTTTAGGGTCTTGTTAAATCTCTACACAAGACCATTGGTCTGTGGGTGGTAAGGGGTGGAGAACTTATAAGTAACCCCACACTTCTTCCACATGGCTTGCATGTAGGCAGACATAAATTAGTACCCTTGTCGGACACCCCCTCTTTGGGGAAACCCACTCTGGTAAAAGTCCCCATCAGGGCCCGTGCAACTGCAGGTGCAGTGATGGTTCTCAGAGGAATAGCCTCTGGGTACCGGGTGGCGTGCTCCACCAGAACCAGGATAAATCTGTGACCAGAAGAAGTCGGTGGATCCATAGGCCCAACAATGTTGATGCCCACCCTCTCAAAGGGGGTGCTAACGACAGGTAGTGGTTCCAGGGGAGCCTTCAGGTTAGCCCCTGTTTTCCCACTAGCTTGGCAGGTCAGACAGGTCTTGCAGAATGTATCTGATGAGATCCTCATCTGCGGCCAATAAAAAAGTGGGTCAAGCCTAGCAAAGGTCTTGTCTTGGCCCAAGTGTCCTGCCAATGGGATCTCATGAGCCAATTCCAAAAGAAAGGCCCTGTAGCACTGGGGGGCCACTAAGGCCCTATATGACCCATGCACAGGATCCTTGGGCTCACTGTAAAGGAGCCCATCCTCCCAGTAAATGCCCGCTGCTTCGGCTTCGGCCTGTCGCCTCATGCTCTCAAGGGTAGGACACTCCTTCTGTGCCCGGCAAAACTCCTCCCTGGTGGGCCCTCCTTCCACCTGCCACTCTGCAGGGGTAGGTAGGTCCCCCGAGGGAGTTACGCCCACTCCATGGACTCCAGTGCAACCTCCTCAGGTGCCCCATCCATCTCACGGGGTGACTGCCACGGGCGGGCTTCCCACGCCCTGGGGCTCCTCCCTTATTAGCAGCTGGCTGGGCCATTTTTCCAGGCTCCAGCCCTGGCTGACTCCCTTTCTGGTCAGCCATAGACCGTGTGGTAGCACAGATCCACTCAGGTAACCCCAGCAGCTCACATGCGCTTAGAGCTCTACCTCCTTCCAGGCAGTATGCTCTAGGTCATTCCCTAACAGACAGTCCAGACAGTCCACTGGCATGGCAGGGCTCACAGCAACTCTCAAAAGGCCTGAAACCCCTCCCCAGTCAAATGGAACCTGTGCTATGGGATAGTGACCCCCCTGTTGTCAGCCATCACAACAGGGTGGAACGCATCGGGAATTATTTGCTCTGGGGACAACAGCTGACTCCTTACTATAGTCATGCTGGCACCTGTGTCCCTCAGGGCCTCCACCCCCTGACCATTGAGGGTGACCCACTGCCTATACTTGGAAGTATTTGAGGGGACATGGACCTTAGGATCCATGTCACTGTCTCCCAGAGACACTAGGACAAGCCCTGCCCCCTCGCTCCCATCATCTAGGGACAGCTCCTGCACAAGCGCTACACTAGCCATCCCGGGGTTTTTACCTCCAGTGGCCTGTGGTGCTCTCTTGCGACACTTGGGATCCCCCTTGTAGTGTCCAAGTTCACCACACTCATAGCACCGGACAATTCTGGGCTGCTGACCTTTGTCAGGATAAGTCGGCTTCTGGTGGCCAGATTGGGGCTGGGACCCAGACCCTTTCCCTTGTGAATTATTTTGGGGGCCTTTGGAGAAATCTTTCTTTTTATCTCCCCCCTCTTTCTTCTAGTGGGAACCCTGACCACCCCTTTGGGAGTCCCCCCAAGAACACTTGTTGGACACCCTGGTAATGACCCAAGTGTCCGCCTCCTCCGCAAGCTTCCTAGGATTGGTCAACTTGCGGTCAACCAGGTGTTGGCGCAGCTCTGGAAAACATTTCTCTAGAAGGTGCACTCTTAAAAACAAGTTATATAATCCTTCATAGTCATGCACATTGCTGCCCGGCACCCAGCCCTCTAAAGCTTTACTAGTGCAGTCCAGGAAATCTACCCAGTTCTGTGTGTGAAGTTTGTGGCTATTCCTAAACCTCTGCCTATACCTCTCAGGGGTAAGACCGAACCTCTTAAGCAATACTTCTTTCATAACAGAATAGTTGGTCTGGTCTTCCTTTTCTAGCCTAAAGAGTGTGTCCCTAACTTCTGGAGGTATGTACTTGTACAGACCACCCCCCCAGTGACTCTCTGGGACCCCATGGGCTCTTAGTGACACCTCATAGGCAGCTAAACACTTATCAATATTATCCCCCACCTTAAAACTGGCCGTCAGATATTTAGGCATAAAGACCTTGGACTCACGTGAAGCTTCCGTCGGTATGCTGCCACCACTCTTGATGCTGTTCGTCCCTGCTTGTAGGGCTCGAATTTCCAGTTCCTTCAGGTTGAGCTCATGGGTAAGTTTCTTCTCCTCCATGGCCAACCTTTCTTTCTCACGCTCCCTTTCCAATTTGGTGACTTCCAATTTAAACTGTCTCTCCTCTCTCCTGTCCTCCAATTCCTCTGAGGAAAGGGTCCTTACTGACACACTACTGCCTGCCCTGGAAGGTACCCTTGTACCTGGTAACAAGTTGCCATTTTCCACCAAGGGCAGTAGGTCAAGTTCTCCTGTGGCGCCGTGCTCCACTCCCTGCCCGTTCCCTTCTCCTTCTCCGTCTGGGTGGGCAGTTACCCATGCCCTCAAGGATTTCTGAAGCTCTGTCTTCTTAGCGCCTCGCTTGAAGGGCACCCTTTTCTCCTTGCAGAATTCCTTGACCTGCGCCGCCGTGTAAGTTTCCAGGTTGGCCAGCTCAAATTCCATCTTGCCAGGTAGGACCTCAGACGTTCGTAGAGAAAATCAAATGGGACTTAGGCAAAAAGGTTTTTAAAAAGACAGCCAGTCAGGTTGAATAAAAAAAAAAAATCAAAATGCCAATTGGAGAGGGTAGACAAAAATTCAGTGGAGTCAGGTGTAGGGTTGTGGTGTACACTGAGTCACTGCGTGGAGTTACACAAGCACAAGTCCTATCCCACTGCTCGATCACCAATGTTAGAACCGAGGTCTCTAGTTGGCAGGGGTATGCACCCTAGTCCCAGTAGGGACCACCGCTACCGACCTGGTAGCTTGGCGCAGAGCAGCAAAGGCGTAACCTCAGAGGCAATGTGTAAAGTATTTGTGCAACACACAACTGCGATGACACAATATAAACACTCACAAAAGGAACACCACACCAGTTTTGTATTAGAATAAGAATTTCTTCATCTAAAAGATATGCGAGAACCAAAAGCAGGTAAATCCAGCTCCAGGCAAGATCAATAATAAAAAGGATTCCAGTTTCCAAGCAAGATCAATAATCAATAAGAATAAATCCAGTTCCCAGGCCTGATCAAATCACCAAAAGCTGAGGTGTGCCAAGGGCTCCTGCTGCTAATGTCTTTCTCACAGTGTCCTTGGATGGCAAATGTTCACTTGAGGTAGGTTCTTATAGTCAAAATAAACTGGGGGAAGGTTCTTAGGCCAAATTTCCCTTGTAGCGTAATAATTGTGCCTCTCATAGAAATGATGCTCCAAGCGTAGGAAGTGCGGCTGCCCAGGCACTCAGCCTCCTTCCCATTGGCAATCCTCTTGCGCAGCAGTCCTCACTCCAGCAGGGATTCTTCCAGGTCCAGCAGTGTAACAAGAATGTGAGGCCAGGGCCCTCCCTTATATATTCTACAGTGCAGGGGCTAGAAAGTGGGGGAAGTCTCTGGAAGGGTCTGGGGGCAGGAGCTTCTGGAAGAGTCCAGGAAGTTCTGGTATGTTCCCTGCCTTCCCTGACCAAGCTGTCACAGTGACGAGAGACAGGCTGTTAAGGCTACAATGGGCAGCCCATCACAGCTCGTCCCAGGGAAGAAGGTGTGAATCACCACTCCCACCTTCCAACCTAGGCAGGCTATCAGTTTGCAGAGGGGAGGGGGGAGTCTGCAGAGCCTAATATAAGTGTAGGCAGGAAAAGGTCCACTTTATAAAAGTGGGATCCCTAGCGTAGTAATGCCCAAACCCTCTATATCATTGGAAAGGGTTCCCTGCCCGACTCCAACAAGACCAAACATGACAGACTTATTAGGTCCCTGTCAGAAATTATCCCATAAGGGGAGGTTCCCAATATTAGCCTACGAAGGATTAGCCTTAGTGCGGTAGCAGTGGCTTGTGGCAGATATGCCAGCCTCACAAGGTTTTAGGGAAGAGCACCCGCACCTCAGCACTGTTTAGCAGTGGTGAGGCGCCCAGAGTCCTGAGTCCAACAAAATGTAAGGAAAAAATGGGAGGCAAAAAGGGAAAAAATGTAGGGGAGACCACCCTAAGTCTGACAGGTCTAACAATGCATCACTCCTATTCCCTTTTACCTCCCCCTCACTCTCTTTCTTCCACTCCATCCGTCAGTCCCCTTCCCTTACTCCCCTTTCCTCATTCACTTTTGATAACTACCATTCCTTTAGTCCCCCACTCCTCTTCACTCCATTTGTCTCTCCCTCTTTCCTTCTGTTTCACTCAGTCTAACCGCCTCACTCCCTCTCAGTCATTCGCTCTCCCTCTCTTTTTCTCTCCCTCTCTCTCTCTCTCTCTCTCTCTCTCTCTCTCTCCCTCACCCTTCCTGTATTTCTCTTTCAGTTTCCTTTTCTCCTACTTTATCTCCCTGTCCCCTTTCCTCTCTCTTAATCTCTTTCCTTCTCTCTCGTTCCCCTTTCGTCCCCCTCATACTCCTTCTCTCACTGTTACTGCCTTTCACTCACCTTCAGTACTTTTCCCTCACTCACCTTCCCTCACTCCCCTCCCTTCACTCCTCTTTCCTCACTCCCTCACTCCATCTCACTTACTCCCCCTCGTTTATTCCTTCCCTCACTTTTTTTCATCCATTTTTCCCCCTGTCTCCCTCTGTCTCAGTCACTCTAACTGCCTCACTCCTTCTCAGTTCCTTGCTCTCCCTCTCTCTCCCTCTGTCCCTATCTCTCCCTTACCCTTAAACTTCTTTCCTCTCTCTTTCTATCACTCTTCCTCTCTTCCTCACTCACTTTCCCTCTCTCTTAATTTTCTTCCTCCTTCCTCATTCTTCTTCCCTCACCCTCCTACCCCTTCCCTAACTGTCACTGCCCTTCACTCACCATCACTCCCCTTCCCACTCTCCGCTTCCTCCTATCTGTATTTCTCACCCCTTCACTTTCCCGTTCCCTTTTCCTCACTCCCCCTCGCTCTCCTTCTCTTACTCCATTCCTTACTCCCCTTCTCTCACTCCCCTTTTCTAACTCCCTTCATCCCCTAACTCCACTTCTCTCTCCCTCACTCCCCATCTCTCACTTTCCCTTACCCCCCTTTTCTCATCCTCATACCCCTTCCCTCACCGTCACTCCACTTCTCTTACCTGCAGTCCCTTTACCCTGCTCTACTTCTCCCTCTCCGTCTCTTACTTCCCTTCCCTGTCTCTGTCCCCTTCTCCCCTTTTCTGTCTCCCCCTCCCTCACTTTCCCTTCTTTACTGCCCTTCCCTTACTCTTTCACTCCCCTTACCTCACTTCCCTAACCTTAGTCCCCTTGTTTCAGTCACTCTTTGACTCCCCTTTCCTCACTCACCATACTACCTTTCCTCACCCATTCCCTCAGTCCCTTCCTCCCCTTCATTTCAGTCATTCATTTATACACTACACATTCATTCAAAAAAAGTATGATACAGTATATAAGAGATATAGCTCTTCTTTGAGACCTGGAGTTAGTTCTTACAAGAACTGTTTTTGTTGTCTTTTTTTGTTTAAAATTTTTTTGGGGAACAATTTTATATTTTTGGGGATTTAAAAAAACACGACGTGTGCGCACGTTGCACGCACCCTCGAGGCAGAAGTGAGTCAAAAACAATAGTGGAGAACGTGAAAAGAGGGTAGGTGTTAGGAATTAGCATTGAAAAAACCTTAGAAATTCACTGAAAAAAACCATAGGTTTCACACAAGTCATAGTTAGGAATTAGCATTTAAAAATCCTTGCAAATTCACTGAAAAAACCATAGGTTTCACACACGTTATAGTTAGGAATTAGCATTTAAAAAACCATGCAAATTCACTGAAAAAACCATAGGTTTCACACGTTATAGTTAGCTGGACATTTTACTCATACAAAAACTTTGAAATTCCCCCGTTATAGTTAGTTCAGCTAACTATAACTCGCGCGACTGCAATGCACTGCTGATGATGTCACATATCACATCCCTCATGACATGGTCAGTGACATCACTCATGACATCACTGATGACTTCTCAAATGACATCACTGATTGAGGAATGAATGGGTGTTTAAGTGAATGATTATACATGTCTTAGTGACTGCATGGGTAAATTACTAATCTGTGTCAATGTCTGTATCAGTCTGTCAGCAAGTGGCTGCATGGGTTCGTGAGTAGCTACCAGAGTGCCTATATGGGTTAATGATTGGAGGTCTCAGTACCCGTTTGGGTTTCTGAGTGTCTGTGTGGGTAGGTTGGGGTATTTGTGACTCACTGCATGGATGTGTAAGTGGGTGATTCACTGGGTGTATGGTTTAATGAGTGGGTCTGCCAGGGGCTGTATGGGTGAGTCAGTGTGCATATGGATGTGTTGGTGAATGAATGGATGTCTCAGTGGTATATGTGTGAGTAACTGCATATGTGAAAGGCAGTATATGTGACAGTTGGAGTATATAAGTGACTATATGTGAGAGTGAGTGATTGTGAGAGTGGCTGTATGCATGCGTGTTTTCTTGTGTCATTGATTGTAGAACAGAGTAAGTATGGGTTAGTATCTGTAAGAATAAGTGGTGGTGTGTGTATAACTGTATAGTACCTCTATGGGTGAGTTGCAGTGTGTGAGTGTCTGTATGGGTGTATGAGTGCATATATCAGTGGCTGTATTGATAGAACTGTGAGTATGAGTGACTGTATGGGGAGTGACTGGATATGTGTGTAGACCTATGTATCAGTGCGTGGTATGTACTAACTGGTACGGGTGTGTCTATGGTTTCAAGAATGGTTGTCTGTATTTTAGAGTGGGTGTATGAAAGGTGATGTTAGGGTGTGAGGCGGTACATCAGATAGTACGTAGATGATGTAATCAGTGGTGTCATTTGAGATATCCTCAGTGATGTCACAGGCCAAGTCATGAGTGATGTAATATGTGAAATCATCAGCAGTGCATTGCGGGAGCGAGAGTCATAGTTAGCTGAATTTCTCTGGTTTTGTATGAGTGAAATGTCATCCTAATTATGAAGTCCTTAAAACCTATGTTTTTCAGGGAATATCTAAGGTTTTTTTAAATGCCTATTTCTAGCTATAACATCCCTGAAACCTGTGTTTTTTCAGTGAATTTCAAAGTTTTTTTAAATGCTAATCCCTAACTATAATGTCACTGAAACCTGTGGTTTGTTCAGTGAATTTCTAAGGTTTTTTAAATGCTATTTTCTAGCTAT
The DNA here is from genome assembly GCF_964263255.1 of Lissotriton vulgaris. Lineage (NCBI taxonomy): Eukaryota > Metazoa > Chordata > Amphibia > Caudata > Salamandridae > Lissotriton > Lissotriton vulgaris. The sequence continues at coordinate 298,829,889 of NC_141691.1, read as the reverse complement.
GCCTACATAGGTAGAACATGTACAGAAAGAGGAAGAAAGGTACAGAAAGAATCAATAAAAATGCAGAAAGAGACAATATAAGTCCAGAAAGAGGAGGAAAGTTGGAGAAAGAAGCAAGATAAGTGCAGAAAGAAGCAACAGAGTTGCAGAAAGAGGCTTACTTTGACTGTACCTTTCCACAGACTCTAACAAAGTAGCCTAATCACTAATCCTTCTCCCAAGATGTCTTGAACCTCACTTTTCTCTCGAAGGTTCACTATTCATCGACTGCTCAGAATGTTAGTCCTGCCAAATGTAAAACAGCAATCCTAACCATATCACTGTTATAAGTCTGACCAAGTTGGTGAAGGTGTGCATGCGTGTGTCTCTGCTTTTACCTGGTGACATGTTACATAAAAATAAACATAGACATATTTGAAAATATGTGTTTCAAACAGCATACTCTGTAAATTTGCGTACAAAATGGTGTATGCATTTCTTTCTGCCCATTAAACAGGGCAGATGGGTATTCAACAGTATATTTGAGGGGCTCTATAACACCTTTATACATAAGACATGTCTGCCTGTGCAACCGAATGCCAGGGCAGAACTAAGAAGATTTGACCACCTACAGGAGAAGCTATCTACTTTTTCAGCTACCACCTTCAAATGCATAACACATGTGAGAATACATGTACAAGTAGGCATATACCTAGGTCAGAAGAGCATGCAGACCTTTAAACTTGACAGCTTGGACTTTTTGAATACAGAAAGAGGTGAGAGAAGTACAGAAATAAGCAAGAGAATTGCAGAAAAAAAGAGAGGTGCAGAAACAGTAAGAAATGTGCAGAAAAAGGCACGAGAAGTGTAGAAAGAGCCAAGCGAAATGTAGAAAGAGGCAGGAGAAGTACAGAAAGAGGCAAGAGAGGAGCAGAAAGTGGCAAGACAGGTACAGAAAGAGGGAAGATGGGTTCAGAAAAAGGCAAGAGGGGTGGAGAAAGACGCAAGAGAAATTCAGAAAGAAGATAGAGAAGTGCAGAAAGAAGAAAAATAGGTGCTGAAAGAGGCAAGAGAGGTGCACAAAAAAGCAAGTGAAGTGCATAAAGAAGCAACAGATGTGTAGAAAGATGCAAGTGAACTGCAGAAAGAGGAAGTAAAGGTGCAGAAAGAGGGAAGAGGGCTGCAAAAAGAGAGAATTGGACTGCTGAAAGATGCATGAAGGGTACAGCAATAAGCAAGAGAAGTACAGAATGAAGGAACAGAGGTAAAGAAAGAGGCAAGAGTAGTACATAAAGAGGGAAGGCAGGTGCAGTAAAAGGCAAGTGGAGTGCAGAAACAGACAAGAGAACTACAAAAGGAGGGAAGAGAGGTACAGAAAGAAGCAAGAGGAGTGAAGAAAGAGGGATGACGGGCACAGAAAGAAGCAGAAAAGGTGGGGAAAGAAGCAAAGGAAATGCAGAAAGAAGCAAGAAAAGCACAGAAAGAAGCAACAACGATGCTCAATGAGGTAAGAAGTACAGAAAGAGGCAAGATAGGTACAGAAAGTGGGAAGAGAGGTGTAGAAACAGCTAAGAAAAGTGCAGAAAGAGGGAATGGGTGCAGAAAGAGTCAAGAGAGGTGCAGAAAGAGGGATGAGGACTACAAAAAGAGGCAAGTGGGATGCAGAAAGAGGCAAAGGGTACAGAAAGAAGCAACAGAGGTGCAGAAAGCAGCAAAAGAGGTACACAAATAGGCAAGAGTAGTACCGAAACAGGCAAGAGAAGTGCTGAAAGAAGAAACAGCGGTGCAGAAAGTAGCAAGAGCAGTGATGAAAAAAACAAAAGAGTTGCAGAAAGAAATAAGAATGGTTCATAAAAAAGCAAGAGAAGTGAAGAAAGAGGCAAGAGAAGTGCAGAAGGAAGCAACATGAATGTAGAAAGAGGCAAGAGAAGAGCAGAAGGAAGAAGCAGATGTGCAGAAAAAGGCAAGAGAGGTGCAGAAAGAGGCAAGTGATATGCATAGAGAGGCAAGAGAGTTGCAGAACCAGGCAAGAGAGATACAAAAAGAGGGAAGACAAGTACAGAAAGTAGCAAAAGAGGTGCAGAAGGAGACAATAGTACTGCAGAATGAGGCAAGAAAATTGCAAAAACAGGTAAGAGGTGTGCATAATGAGAGAAAATGGAGATAGAAAGAGGCAAGAGAGGTGGAGAAAGTGGGAAGAGATGAGGAGTGAAGAAAGAGGGATGACGGGCACAGAAAGAAGCAGAAAAGGTGGGGAAAGAAGCAAAGGAAATGCAGAAAGAAGCAAGAGAAGCACAGAAAGAAGCAACAACGATGCTCAATGAGGTAAGAAGGGTGCAGAAAGAGGCGAGATAAGTACAGAAAGATGTAAAAGAAATGTAGAAAGTCACGAGAGAACTGCAGAAAGAAGGAACATAAATGCAGAAAGAGGCAAGAGAAGGGCAGAAAGAAAAAAACAGAGGTACAGAAAGAGGCAAGAGACCTGCACAAAGAGGCAAGTGATGTGCAGAAAGAGGCAAGTGAGGTGCAGAAATACGCAAGAGGAGTAAAAAAAGAGGCAAGAGAAGGATAGAAAGAAGCAAAAGATGTGCAGAAGGAGGCAATAGACCTGCAGAAAAAGGTAAGAGAGTTGCAGAAACAGGCAAGAGATGTGCAGTAAGAGGGAACAAAGGTACAGAAAGAGGCAAGAGGCAAGAGAGGTACAGAAAGTGGGAAGAGAGGTGTAGAAACAGCTAAGAAAAGTGCAGAAAGAGGGAATGGGTGCAGAAAGAGTCAAGAGAGGTGCAGAAAGAGGGATGAGGACTACAAAAAGAGGCAAGTGGGATGCAGAAAGAGGCAAAGGGTACAGAAAGAAGCAACAGAGGTGCAGAAAGCAGCAAAAGAGGTAAACAAATGGCACGAGTAGTACCAAAACAGGCAAGAGAAGTACTGAAAGAAGAAACAGCGGTGCAGAAAGTAGCAAGAGCAGTGATGAAAAAAACAAAAGAGTTGCAGAAAGAAATAAGAGTGGTTCATAAAAAAGCAAGAGAAGTGAAGAAAGAGGCAAGAGAAGTGCAGAAGGAAGCAACATGAATGTAGAAAGATTACTGTGGAAAATTCCCATCTCCACACCTACCACCAAGTACATCCACGAATTGCATTGGCTGAAAATCGAGAACCGGGTAAAATTCAAATCCTTATGTCTTATGCACAGGATTTCAACTAACAAGGCACCCAAGTACCTACAAAATCTTATACATCCCTACCGTCCATCCCGTACCCTTCGCTCAGCTACAGCCAACCAATTTGTGATCCCCAAAATCAGGCTGGCGAGAATGGGCGGCAAATCTTTTTCATATCTTGGACCCTCCCTCTGGAACACTCTTCCATTGACCCTTAGGCAGGAAACCAATCACTTGAAATTCAGGAAGGCCTTAAAAACCTGGCTGTTTAACATCTAAAAAACCTGAATATCTCAATGCACTGAATCATCAGCGCCGGGAAACCCTTTGTTGGGTAGCTGTAGCGCTATAGAAGTGAAATAAATAAAAAATAAATAAAATAAAAAAGAGGCAAGAGAAGAGCAGAAGGAAGAATCAGATGTGCAGAAAAAGGCAAGAGAGGTGCAGAAAGAGGCAAGTGATATGCATAGAGAGGCAAGAGAGTTGCAGAAACAGGCAAGAGGGATACAAAAAGAGGGAAGACAAGTGCATAAAGTAGCAAAAGAGGTGCGAAAGGAGACAATAGTACTGCAGAATGAGGCAAGAAAATTGCAAAAACAGGTAAGAGGTGTGCATAATGAGGGAAAATGGAGATAGAAAGAGGCAAGAGAGGTGGAGAAAGTGGGAAGAGATGTGCAGAAACAGGCGAGAGAAGTGAAGAAACAGGGAAGAGAAGTGCTGAAAGAAGAAACAAAGGTGCAGAAAGAAGAAAGAGAAGTGATGAAAGAAACAATAGAGTTGCAGAAAGAAATAAGAGAGGTGCAGAAAAAGCAAGAGAAGTGCAGAAAGAGGCCAGGGATGTGCAGGAAAAAGCAAAAGGTGCCGAAAGAGGCAAAAGAGCTACCAAAAGATACAAGTGAGGTGCAAAGTCAAAGTCAAAGTCAAAAAAGTTTTATTTGTATTGGTACTCGACAGAGGACCACAAATATACATTTTACAGAAATAAAAATAATTTCACATTAATCAATATAATAGTAAAAAAGATTTTTAAAAATTATAAAAATTGTAACAAACAAATTCATTTGGTGGCTGTTTACACAACTCTAGTAGTTCGCTCACTCGTGTAATTCTGCAGGTGCGATAAATAGGGGCAAGGTATCTTGTGCGTGCTATAGTTACTTTTGAGCTTGGACATACAAACAGCAAGTGCTCAATGTTTTGGTCACCCCCTTCACACAAGGGACATAGCGACGATCCTCCTGGCAACCATCTTACTGTATAGGTTAGTACGGGTAGGATGCCCAATCTTAACATGGTGACCGACCTCCTTGCGCCATGGGTCAAAGAAAACCCGATGTATGGGTGAGTATGTTGGTATTCCAGTGAGTCTACGTAGGATTTATATGTTGACAATTTTTTACAATGTTCGTAGTCTAGTTCATAGCTTAGCTTCGGGGTGAAACATTTTAGGAAAAGTTTCATTTGGGCTGCTGACCAAGTGAGCAAAATGTCCGGACTCATTTTTGCCATTTTAAATACAGCTGTCATGTTATTTAAAAAAGTCTGATTTTTTGCTTCATCGTCGAAGGTTTCTTTTTTCAGTAGGTATCTTAAGGTGCTCTCCTTTGCGTGGAGAAGATTGTGGGTCCACCTAATTACATTAGCTGCCGCTGTGGAGTAGGAGCTTGTAATGGAGAATTCTAGTCGCAGAGCTTGAACTGGTATGGAATCTGAGACCTTCATTATTCTTTTTAAAAATTTTCCCTCTTTACGATCCATGTAGGTCCACAAGTGAGGTGCAGAAACAGTTAAGAGGGGTACTGAAAGAGGCAAGAGAAGTGCAGAAAAAGCAACAGAGGTGCAGAAGGAGGCAAGAGATTTGCTGAAAGAGGCAAGACCGTTGCAGAAATAGGCAAGTGAGGTGCAGAAAAAGGGAACATGGGTCAGAAAGAGGCAAAAGAGGTGCAGAAAGAGGAAAGAGGGTGCAGGAAGAGTCAGGAGTGGTGCAGAAAGAAATAAGAGAGGTGCAGAAAGAAGTGAGGGACGTACAGAAGGAAGCAATAGAGGTGTACAAAGAGGCAAGGGATGTGCTGAAAGAGCAAGAGAAGTGCAGAAAGAAACAAAAGAGGTACAGAAAGAGGTAAGGAGGGGTGTAGAAAGAGGGAAGAGGGGTGCAGAAAGAAGCAAGAGAAGTGCAGAAAGGAACAAGAGAGGTGCATAAACAAGCAAGAGAGGTGCAGAAAGAGGAAAGAGAGGTACAGAAAGAAGTAATAGAAGTGCAGAATGAAGTAACAGGGATGCAGAAAGCGGCTTGAGGGGTACAAAAATAGGGAAGAGAAGTGCAGAAAGTAGCAAAGGAGGTGCAGAAGGAGACAAGAGTACTGAAGAAAGAGGGAAGAGAATTACAAAAACAGGTAAGAGGTGTGCATAAAGAGGGAAAATGGGGTAGAAAGAGGCAAGAGAGGAGGAGAAAGTGGGAAGAGTGGGGTAGAAAGAGGGATGAAGGGTATAGAAAGTGCAGAAGGCGCGCCAAAGGCAAGCCCGTCTGAGCCCGTCTGAGCCTGTCCGCGCCAGTTCGACGCCAGATGCCAGACCTGCTGCCGGTTTTGAGAGAGATGAGGTTATCTATACTAGGGAGGAGGTATGGAATATCAGGAAGTTGGGGAGCGATTGCTGGCAGGCTGGTGGGTTCGTCACAGAGGGTCCTTTCTGCTGCCTGCAATGTAGATTCCAAACTACACTTACACCACTATCTTGCCTCCCCCTCCCCAGATCCCAAAAATATATTAACGTATTCAGTCTCAATTGCCGCTCTCTAGCCAAACATCATGCAGATGTTCTGGATTTGGTGGAGGAGGCCACTCCAGATATCCTCTTCCTGACAGAGACATGGCTCTCGAAGACATGACTGCTGAACCTGGCCTCATGGTCCCTGGGGGGTACAGTTTTCTTCGGATTGACAAACTACTAGAGGTGGAGGCATAGCGACTATTTTTAAATCGAGTTACTCTTTTTAAGGTAACCTTGAGCCCCACTTACACGTTTTCTGGGCTCTTGATATATCGACCTCCAGGACCCTCACTTGGTTTTAGAGAGGCCCTGGTAGACATGGTTAGCACCCTTGCTGTTCACACTGCCAATGTTACTATTCTGGGGGATTTGAACCTACATTTAGATGAAGTAGAGAATATTGATGTGGCAAATTTTGCGGCCGATCTAGCAGCCTGCCAATTGTTACAGCTAGTTGTGGGTCCTACGCATATTGCAGGGCACTTATTAGATCCAGTTTTTACTAACATATCCCACATTAGAGTGTACACACCGATCAGGCTAGGTTGGACGGACCATGTTTTGGTTTCAATGTCCCTTTATTATGCCACTCCTGCTCGGACTGAGGGTCAGGTTTCCACTTCGAAACCGCCGTGGCACAAACTAAATTGGGAGCATCTGGATGTTTGCCTTTTGGCTACTTGCCTGAATCTTGCTGAAGATTTCAATGAAGCCTACAGAGCATTCTCGGAGTGGATAGAATACCCATTAGACAGCCTAATCCCTATGAAGCGCTCAGCCAATCGCAAAACCAAATCTCGGCCATGGTTCAAGACTTGCTGACATGCGTAAGGGGTGCAAGGGACTAGAACGGATTTGGAGAAGACATTTCTGTTCCAAGGCCAAAGTCATCTATCGGGCAGCAATCAAAAGCTACCATAAGGCCATATATCAGGCACATGCAGCGTTTATCTCCAATCAAAAACGTGAGAGTACTAATGTCTTTAAGAGTACATTTTCCATTCTCGCCAGTCTGCAATCTAAACAAACTGCAGCGGGGTCATCCATCGAGTCGAATAAACAGTGTGAGGACCTTGCCCTCTTTGTTGTTGGAAAAGTGGACGCCATCAATCGGTCCTTCCCGACCACTTATAGCATCCCGCAGGAGTCACGCGGTTGCAAAAAGGCTAACACCCTCCACACTTTTCCGCCTCTTACGGCTGATCAACTCTCTGCTCTTTGCTATAAGATTAAGTCAGGATCTCCTGGGACCCACTTAAGCCTGACCAATTTAATAAAGTGATGTCGAAAATTCTACAGTCCCTGAATCAGTTGATAAATGGTTCCCTCAGAACAGCTGTGGTGCCCAGGGCCTGGAAACAAGCAAATGTGATCCCTCTACTCAAGAAACCGACTCTTGATCCAGACAGACCTGAGAATTACCGTCCTAATTCCTTGCTTCCATGGGCAGCTAAGATCACAGAGGCCTATGTGCACTCGATTCTATGAGACTATCTGACTGCCAATAGCCTTCTGGATCCCTCTCAGAATGGTTTTAGGCCGGGTCATAGCACAAAATCAGCACTCTTAGCGGTTACGGAACATCTTTGGTCAGAGGTTGATGAGGGTCGAACGTGTACGACATACTGTTGCGACGCCTTGCAGAAGCTGGAATTATGGGCCCGGCTTTGAAGTGGTTGAGTTCATTTCTTCAGTAGGGGTCTGACCATGGTCTCCTATGCTGACGATACTCAGCTGGTGGTGGCACTCTCTAATAACAACGAGCGGGCGAACTTGCGTCAGTGGCCGAGTGGATGAACAGCAACTGCCTCCAACTGAACTCTAACAAATCAGAGGTATTGTTAGTAGGAAGTGACCATGGTCGGTGGAGTGATATCTGGTGGCCAACCAGTCTCGGCAAACTCCCCTTCCCCAAACAGGCAGTAAATAACCTTGGGGTATGGCTCAACTCTTCCTTAAACTATCGAGTGCTTTGGACTCCTTCGGAGGCTTAGACCCCTGTTGGGCTTTTTTGATGCCTCAACGCATCAGGTCATCCTTCAGGCAACGGTTTTGTTAAGACCCGACCATGCCTGCTTCCTGTATTTAGGGTCCAACAAGGCGGATGTCTTGAGGTTGCAAAGGGCACAGAACACAGCTGCTAGAACACTTTTAGGTCTACACAAATTTTGCTCTGTGTCTAATGCGATCCGCTGCCTGCACTGGCTACCGGTGGCCAGATGCTGTAGTGTAGTTCCTATATCCCCAATAGGCTCTGCGCATTGGAATAACATAAATGATAGTTTAGAAGTAGGACTTAGGTCGACTAGGTCTCTATTGAATATGTTAGACTTAATTATGAATGCCAGCTAGCTCAGAGGTCACTAGAAACGTTCTCAAATACAAAAGAAGGGATTAGTTTCTGACAACCATGTAACATGACAACTTTGTTCCCCAAGAATAAGGAATATATCTCCAGAGTCGCGAAAATAATAGATAGCTATTTCACTCAGTCAATCGTGCATGCTTAGTTTCACCAGAAGCTCAGAGAACCAGAGAGACGGGCGTTTTCAATAAAATAGCTTATTTATTGAGCAGTCTTCTTTCTCATGCAAGAGAAGTAAATTGCTACAATTGCAATACTTGTCATAAAGTAAAGTGCGTACAGTAAAAAGAGTATTATGAAATAATACTGTAAAAGCATGGTATGGTTTCTAAGCCATACGGTACTTACAATGGATAAAATGCATACAATGATAAAATAATGACTAAACGTACTCAACTGGTGCTTCTAAGATACGCCTACCCCAGTGTACCTAACCTAAGCCTAGTACATGGAAAGAAGTACGGGAGAAGTAGTTTAAAGTTAAATTGTTTCTGCCAAGAATCTAAACCAAGAATTCTCCAAGGGTCTAATCAGCTCCGTACCTGGTTTAGAATGTAGGAGGTTTTGTATCTCTCTCTCAGGACTCGATCTCCCAGCAACCCGTGAGGGTAGCAGGGAAACACTGGAGCTGGATTTCTCGGCAAGAGAAAAGACAGCGTCTCTCTCAGTGCGTCAGCAGGAGGGTCGGCTTCCTTCGGCAAGTGCTGCAGCAGGGCATCGGGCAAGTAGATAGTCGATCTGCTCCAAACCACCGTGTGTCTTGCTAAGTCAGATCCGGGTATATTTATACCTGGAAGGTGCCGAGTTTGACGTAAGGTTGGACATAAGACGTCACTAAGAACTCGCAGTTCTTTCAGTACTCCAGGAGCTCTAGGACAAATCAATTCAGAAGCAGGGGGAAGTCCCGGGCTGCTGGAGGCTTGGTTTCTCTAAGAACACATTGTGCTTTCTAGGAGTCTATGGGAGTAGCCTTGCCGTATTTGGACTGCATTGGCTATGTCTTAATATGGGTATGATTCTTATGCCTATATAAGGACATGATTTGATATAACCACATAAGGGCATACATCAGGAATATTAAACTAGAGTCATAGAGTCGTCCACAACACCCACTCCACGTATAATGGCCAACATTACTAAATACTAAGCAATTTAAAACATATCTATGCATGTGTTTTCCAACCCACCCCAAAATACATTAAATGCATTTGAAATGGTATATACACGAAAAATGAGTATTATACTGTATGTTTTTGTAAGCAGTGGTATCATTCAGATAAGACATATATTGTTCATTGAAATGTTGACTGAATGAATCACAAAATGTACTTTTATGAAATGGCTCTAAATACAGAAGAGAAGGTCGAGACCATTTCATCACATGTTTATACAAGACTGTACATGTGCTAGAGGCTAAGTGAAACTATCTTCTCTAGAGTTTCAAAAATAGAAATCTTGTTCTCTAAGAATAGTTCTACTTTAAGCAGAGTATCATGTGCCAAAAAAGGGTAAATATTTAGGGAACTGGGAAAAGATAATTTCGTTTGAGAAAAAAAAATGGTTCCAAAGTTTTTAGAAGTTCTGTTTATCAAAACTGAAGGCCGAATTCAAAGTTCAGGGAACACTGTGTGCTCCAGTTTTTCAAAAGTTATTCTCATTGTTAGGAGAGAACATTAACTCAGATAGGCTGGCAAAGAATTTGTCTACAACAGTATGTGAAAGTTGGACCATGTCCGAAAAAAGTAGAAATAGTGCATATGTGAGATGCATTGCCGTCATTGTTTTCTAGATCAGCAATGGTCACAGAAGTTTGTACCTGTGTGCCGCTTTTATCTCGTACTTCACTGCCAGCTTGTAGCTGTGAGGTCTCAATGAATGCCGTCACCAGAATTGGTAGCCACTGGGGACAACACGTTGCATGAGCTGTTACCGAACCAAGAAAAGTATCGACATCCTTCGGTACTGCTGATGGGAGTGTGAGACAGACGTCTAACATGCATTCTTCTCCGCAGAGAAGGCATCGTAGAACAGGTAGGATGCAATTTTGCCAAATTGGTCTGAATGAAAGAAATCAGGTAGTATTCAAATCTCTTAGCCGAGCCAAGCCGAGGACTTTGGTAATCCTATCTCGGTACCGCATTGCAAGGAGCATTTCTTCCATTGTAACCTGAGTTTTGCCTGTGACTGGACTTGCCATATCGGAGCAGAAGGAACAAAAATAAGATTCCTGCTACGAGTCCCAAAATGAGAGGCAGGCCGCCGAACACAGAGTGCACGAAATTCGGGAAGATGCTCAGGACTGCTTCAAAGGGTGCTAAAGTCCTGAAAAAATTATCTTAAATACATGTGCGATGCCACTGGTATCGGACATGTTTAATATTTGACTTAACATTTCTACAAAATGCACGGGGCAATTTGTTGATAATAATGCATGTATCTCTGCTGCCGTCTTTGCGACTTGCAGATCATACGTTTCTCTAGACGAGGTCAAAGGCACAGTTTTTTGTAAAAGAATGGACTTCATTCTGCTTAAATTATCAATTTGAATAGAAGAGATGTTCAATGAAGGCCATATTGTTGCCTCCTTGTCTGGTTTGCTGTTTGGATACAATGCTTGCATACAGTGGAGAAGTGTGGCTCAGGGGTTAGAGGCGGCAGACCCGGAAGCTGAGATTGGCCATGGACCAGGGTTTAATTCCCCGCCTCGGCACGTCTTGGTCTAAAAATTCCACGGACTTGATAATTCTCGCTCTGGTGCCTTCTCGACTCACGGGTTCACACTCTGCGACTCTGGGCAATAGCTTACTTAATCCCCACAACGGCCCCTCGTGGCGGGATGCCTGGCTTTCACCTTGTGGATACCCTGCCGGGGTTATCTCACAGGGGAATACCAGGACGGGTTCCCTAAGCAAGCGCCGGGAAACCCACTGCGGGTAGCTGTGCGCTATATAAGCTCAAATACATTTACATTTACAGCAAGTGACCCTGGATGTAACACTAAAGAGATAGGCCGTTCCTGGCAACATGCCAAACAGCTGCGGTCACTTAACATAAGGTAACTGCCGCTGGAAAGTTGTCTGAAAAATGTCTCTATTTGTGTGGCAGGGGTGACGTACATATGGCATGAAAGGTCATTTGATGAACCCTCGCAGGCTCCATGCAAGTTAATTCCTTGACACAGAAGTGTACCACTTAGTGAGTTTTTACAATTGTTACCACTAAGAAAGACCTATTTTTTCCCCCACTCCAACATCTATGTGTGTAAGGTAAATTCCAGGTTGACTTGATGTACCCTTTACCCAACCTTTCATACAGGCCCGCTGGTATGTGCTTTTGGCAATATTGAAACTGAAAAGTCGTTATCGGTGTTGTAATGTTGCAATGTATTATCCATTCAATGGCAGGTTTTTCCGAAACTGTCAATGGTACTCTTTCTAGTTTTTCAATGCTCAGCACCCTATAGTCTGCTCCTCTTTGTGCCAAAGAGATTTGTTTATCTGTAAGGTTAAAGATTGAAAACAATGACGTTGTGTTGATTAGACGCCATGGCACGTAGCCTGAACTGAGATTTTGTAACGTCCAGCCTAACTGTACAATAGAACGTAATTGGGACTGGCCATGTTGTAACATTAGCATATCATGTTCTAATATATCACTAGCAGATGATACAATGCTGTCCAAAGAATAAATTCTGGAGGACAGAGTCGTTAACCCATTGTCCACTACAGACAGTGTTTTTTCCAAATTAATAGGATCAATTTCTCATATTTTTTCAGCAGTTTCAATTTGTGTTACTTTTCAAGCTTCGTTGTAAGCAGCATATATACCGGCGTATATGAAACGTTTTTGACGCTGTTTGCGAGGCCTCAATAAGAAATCTCGCAAGTCAACGCCTTCTTTAAGTAAGGTCAAGTGTTGCTTAATTTCAGGTAGTGTGGATTTCTGTAGCCATTCAAGGCATAGTTTCCCTACACTGTATGTTGTTATTATCCCTGGATGTTGTCTCTGGGAATATCTTGGGTCTGGCCTGTTCTGTGTGAAACCCTGTGTTTAATTCAGGAATCTATCTTGACAGTTATTAGTGTCTGTGGGCCAGATCAACCATTTTTTTTCCAATCAGCATTAGTTCTATTTTGGTGCAAAATATGGGATATGACTATCTCCTTATCTGTAGTGTTATTACTATCAGTTATGGGTTTTGGTATAGACGGTTTGTTTAAATCCTTTATCTTGGCTAGGCCAAGACAGGTTGTTTGTTGAATGGTGTCATTCAGGAACATTATTTGTTCTGGGATCATGCAGGCTTTGAATAATGATTCTAAACCTTGTACCTGCCAGTCTTTTGTACCCCAGACAGTTTTTGTCTCAATGTTGTTTTTCCAAAATTCAAAACCAAATGTAGACAACTGTGCATAAAATTTTGCAGAATAAATTGGTTTAGTATTTGTCAACAGGTTTTTAATTCCTGTCTTATTCATAATTTTAAAATAAAATGTTTCTGGATTAGTGTTATTAAACACTGAGAAGTATGGGAATTTCTCATAAAATGTTTTCGAGCTGCCTTTCTTCATAATCTGATGAACCTTCTAAATAATCATGTTCTGTAAATTTTGCTGACATTTCTAAATCTGACATCATGTTATTAATAGTTTCAAAGTCCCAATCATCAGAGAAAGTGCTCGGTGATACAAAGTCACTTAAAGTTCAACCAGGCAATAGATGTTGTAATCAGTAGCGTCCCATGCTACACCACCAGGTATAGGAATGGCTGTGATGTTCACTGATGATAGCTCTCTTTTTTCAATGTGAGAAGATCTGTGAGGCTTTAGAACCAAGTTGATTTTCTGACTTGCTGTGTCCATTGTACTGTATTTTCCATCAATCATTCTTCCCAAGCTTAAAACCAAAATGATCCAGAGCAGGAGGAAAAGTACACATAACACAATCCACAATTCAATCCATGGTGAAATCAGATATGTTTCTCCAAGTTGATGAAAGAGTTCTGTTATTTTTTCTTTGAAAATTGTTTTTTTGCTGGTTTTTCTTCACATTCACTTGGATCTTCAGAAAAGTCATCGAAATTGATAAAGTAGCCAGATGCTGTTCTATCAATTGTTGGAATTGCTTCAGGATTCTTAATAATCTTTGTAGTTGCTTCCTCCTTTATCACATTAGTATAGTCAGAGGCTACATCATTGTACAATGCAATGTTGCAAAGACGGAGGTGATGCTGTTCGGTGAGGCCAAACTCCTGTGGTCCCCCGGCTGGTGGCCGCAAGATCTTGGCCCAGTCCCTGAGCCCAAGCAGGTGGTTAAGAATCTCGGTGTTCGTCTAGACCAGGAACTTTCTCTCAAGCAACATGCCAATCAAGTGGTGGGGTCCTGTTTCCACATCATTGGGATGTTGCGGAAAGTATTCCCTCAGCTTCCTGACTCAACCAGGAAAACCTTAGTACAGGCCTTAGTGTTGAGTCGCTTAGACTACTGCAATGGGTTACTTCTTGCAGCTAATGAGGGAGTAATCTCTAGATTGCAGGTGGTTCAAAGCACCGCGGCTCGCCTTGTTCTAAACCGGCCCCCCCGCACTCCCTCCAAACCCCTCTTGACCACTCTGCATTGGCTTTCCATCAAACAGAGGGTGAAGTTCAAGGCCTGTTGTATCATACACAAGTGTCTTCAGGGGAAAGGCCCCATGTACCTGTCTAATAAATTCTCTCTCTATGTACCCTCGCGATCCCTGAGATCTAGCGAACAGGCTCTGCTGCGGGTACCTAGAGCAAAAAAGGCAAGACAAGGCGATAGAGCACTTTCCATTGCTAGTCCAATGCTGTGTAATACCCTCCCACTTTCCTTGAGACTCTGTTAGGAGAACTTCCCCTTTAGGAGACAGTTAAAAACCTTTTTATTTCAAAATTAATATGTTACACTGCCAGTACTGTTTATTTGCAATAAGGCTGCGAAAGGCGCGGAGATACTCATTTGGGACGTGATCCTAGCGCAATACAAACCCGCAAATAAATAAATAAATAAATACACAGGTTTTTCTTGATGAACTGTTGCAATTTGGGTTTCAAGAGGCACAAGTTCCATGGCTTTGTTGCATAGTCCTTCTTTCCTCACTGCAGGTTTATCAAAAGTGATTAGTCTCTCAGTTTGAACCTCTTGAATTGTAGCAAGGTTTGGTCTTCTGCTACATCTTGGGAGTCCACTGGGCCTACTACTTATTATTGGCCACATGGTTGTGGTTTTACCAGGTCGATTGATACAACTCTGTTCTCCTTTTAGCAGCAAGTGGCGGTAGTACTACTGATCTAGTTCCTTGAATTGCTAAGCCAGGTATTGCTTTTCTGTAAGAAGACCCAAATTCCTTCTTCAACGCAATCTTTTCTCTGACCAGAACTCCAATCTTTGGAATCCAGACAGGTCTTGCTGGGACAGGTGGTTTTTCTTCAGTGGTCGTCAGCTTTTGCTTTGTGTTACTTAGACTTCTTCTTGTTTCATTTAAGTCCTGTAAAATAGCCAAACGATCTTTGATATAAAAGATTTTTTGTTCCACCACTGAAGTCTGACGATCGAGGTCTTAGATCAACATTCTATTACCAAACAAAAGTTCAAACGGAGTGATTCCACCCGGAGAATGTCTTGGCAGATTATTAAGACTACGTTGGACACTTATTAGATGTTTGACCCACCCATCACCCGAACCTAATACCCTCGATGTTATAGATTGCTTTATGTCATGGTTTTTTCTCTCCACTACCGCATTACCCTCAGGATGGAAGGGACTAGAGTACCGCAATGCAATGTCGAAGCTGGCCATGGCCTCTTTGTAAGCTGGAGAGCTAAACACAGGACCCCTGTCAGAATGTAGCGTGCCAATTGCGTATGTGCCGATAAAGACTCGCAAATCTTTTATAACAGTTCTGGTGTCAGCCGAGCGCTGGGGCCACAACCAAATGAATCTCGTCTTAATATTTATGGGATTGCATTTGTCCGGTCGGACGCCTGTGTATAGCTAGTCTAATGCTGTCTAATGGAGGTATCTGGGCTGGTCTTACTGTACTAGAGTCATATATCTGGTCCGGTTCACAACTGCGATCTCTATTGCAGTCCTGACAAGCTAATGTAAAGTTTTACACTTGCACGCTCATTCCCGGCCACCAGTACTTCGATTGTCAAGTCAAGTCATAAAATTTGTATAGCGCACTACATACCCAGAGGGTTTCAAGGTGCTTAGGAGGGGAGGAGGATTATTTGTCAAATATCCACGTTTTAAGCTGCTTTCTGAACGCTAGGTGGTTCTGGGTGAGGCGAAGGTAAGCGGGGAGTGAGTTCCATGTCTTAGCAGCCAGGTATGAAAAGGATCTGCCTCCCATGGTGGTCTTGTTAATGCGAGGTATCGTGGCGAGGGCTTGGCCGGAAGAACGTAGTTGGCGGGAGGGGGTGTAGAAGGAAAGTCGAGAGTTGAGGCAATCTGGTCCGATGTCGTAGAGTGATTTGTGTGCGTGGGTAAGCAGACGGAAAGTGATCCTCTTATTGACGGGTAGCCAGTGGAGGTCTTTAAGGTGACCAGAGATGTGTTCGTTGCGTGGGATGTCTAATATGAGCCTGGCTGAGGCGTTTTGGATTCGTTGGAGTTTCTTCTGGAGTTTAGCGGTGGTGCCTGCGTAGAGGGTGTTTCCGTAGTCCAGTCGGCTCGTGACCAGAGCGTGGGTGACTGTTTTCCTTGTTTCGGAGGGGATCCAGCGAAATGTTTTTCTGAGCATGCGAAGAATGTTGAAGCAGGAAGAGGATACGGCGCTGACTTGTCTGTTCATTGAGAGTGAGGAGTCCAGGATGACGCCAAGGTTCCGTGCGTGGTCTGTCGGGATGGGTGCTTTTCCAAGGGCTTCCGGCCACCAAGAGTCGTCCCATGCAGAGGGGGATGTACCTAAGATGAGGACTTCTGTTTTGTCTGAGTTCAGTTTCAGACGGCTTTGTTTCATCCATTCAGCAACTTCTTTCATTCCTTCGTGTAGGTTAGTTTTGGCGGTGCTGGGGTCCTTGGTGAGAGAAAGGATCAGTTGGGTGTCGTCCGCGTAAGAGATGATGTTGAGGTTGTGTTGGCGTGCGATGGCCGCGAGGGGGCTCATGTATACGTTGAAGAGGGTGGGACTGAGTGAGGATCCTTGGGGTACGCCGCAAATGACTTCAGAGGTCTCGGACTTGAATGGAGGAAGGCGGACTCTCTGGGTTCTTCCGGTGAGGAACGAGGTGATCCATTCAAGTGCTTTTCCTTGAATTCCGATGTTATTGAGGCGTTGTAGAAGGGTGCTGTGGCAGACTGTATCGAATGCTGCCGAGAGGTCGAGGAGGATGAGGGCGACTGTGTCTCCATTGTCCAGTAGAGTTCGAATGTCGTCTGTTGCTGCGATGAGGGCGGTCTCAGTGCTGTGTTTTGCTCGGAAGCCAGATTGTGAGGGGTCGAGGGATTTGTTGGTTTCGAGGAAGGCGGCGAGCTGGTTGTTGACGGCTTTCTCAATGACTTTGGACGGGAATGGAAGAAGCGAGATGGGGCGGTAATTTTTGAGTTCGGTGGGGTCCGCTGTTGGTTTTTTCAGAAGGGCGGTGAGTTCAGCGTGTTTCCAGTCTTCAGGGAAGGTAGCGGAGTTGAAGGAGCAGTTGATGACGTCTCGGAGGTGCGGTGCTATGACGGAGTCTGCTTTGTTGAAGATGTGGTGAGGGCATGGGTCTGTGGGGGATCCTGAGTGGATGGAGTTCATCAGGCGGATGGTGTCCTCAGTGGAGATTGGGTTCCAAGCGTTAAGGGTGTTCGAGATTTTAATTAATTAGAGATTTTAAGATCTCTTGGTGCCTCAGATCCGTTCCCATGTGTGCTTCTTGAATCAAGTAAGCCCTCCGGTTCCTGTTTGGAATGACTCTGTCCCCCACTCCAGGGATTTGAGCAAAAGGAATGGAGTTTGCATCAATTATGTATGTATTTTCGAGTGGATAATTTAGAGGTAACGCCGCATAGTTGCCTTCCAATGAGGCTTTTACTGCCAGCATAGTTTCTCCATCTATTTGTTTTTTAGAGCGCTTTACTGTGGCTACGGAAGCCAGTTGAGCAGCTGCCTCAGCAGCTTTATCAGCCAATGAATTCCCTGCAACGTGAACGCCATCATGTTGATGACTCAGTGTATGTATCACGTGAGTCTTTTGTAGTTCTTTCTGCAAAAGAACTACTTGTTCCCATAGCTTTTATGCTTTATTGTGCTACCTTTCGCATCTTTGAAACCGTTTTGAACCCAGTTCTGCAAGTATTAATTGTAAGACTGGACGCAGTAATACGAATCGCACACTATTGGTGTGGGGAATTCGCAATCAGCATTTTCAATAGCCATCTTTAAAGCCTGTAGTTCAGCTCGCTGCGCTGTACAGTTTCCGAGTGATTGAGTTTTAGTGACCATTGGTCTGAATTTGCCCAATGTGCCAGCGACCTTTTACAATCGCACATACTGCATTGTATACTTGTTTTTCCACAATCCAATGTTGCGCAGATCCGTCTGTGTAAATTACGTAGACGTACTGTTCGAGAGGCAGAATTTCGGTCGGCTGAGGATATTCAACTCTTATTCTAGATGTTCTAGTTTTTTCATTTGGGGATCAAAAGCGTGTACAACGTCTGTCGTAGTAAGAGAATTAACCCATTGTAACTATTCTGGATGTAAGGCCATTGCATTTGGTATGCTCGGTCTTGTTACTGCTTCTAGGGCTGATACCGCAGTTAAAATAGTTATGCGATTCCCTTGGGCTAGGGCTCTTTCTTTGGCTACAGCAGTTTGAACCGCAGTCAGAATTTTTTCAGTAGAACTGAATTTCATTTCAGCTTGTGTGTACAAATGTGATTTGTAAGCTATTGGTACAGTTTCTCTCTCATTAGAGGTCAGGTACGTGAATCCGCATCTTCCTGGGATAACTCAGATTACAAGGTTGCGTTCGTTTACGCGTGTTTGCAGTTTTGTTTTAGTTAATATGTCTGTTTGTATTGAACGTAAAGTTTCTGTGTGTTTCTGTGTCCAATTAATTGGTTTAAATCAGGTTTTATTAATTTGTAGAAAGGTTTAACCCTCTCTGCGTAGTTTAGAATGGAAGTTCTTCCGAAATTCAGGAAAGCTAGAATTGATCGTAAGTTTTTCAGCGTTTTTGGAGCTTGGAGCACTGCACACTTCTCTAAGAAGTTGTCTGCTAGGCTTTTGCCTTCACTTGATAACTCATATCCCAGAAATAGGACTGTGAGGTGGGCAATTCGTGATTTTTTAAAGTTGAATTTGTACCCTTCAGATGCAAACCCAAGTATGATGGTGTTCACTCTTTTCAATTGTGTGTCCAGGTCATCGTCTGTAAGATAGATGTCATCGACATAAGATAATGCCTCATTATCATACATTTGTAGTAACTCTGTTACCCTGGCTGAAAATAATCCTGGGCTATTCTTGAATCCCTGGGATAGACAGCAAAATTGCCTCTAGGCCATAATACTGGAGAAAGCGGTCAAATACCTGCTTTCTGGTGCAATGTTTTGACAGAAGAAACCATTTGAAATATCTAATGTCATTTTATATTTTTTGCACATGATTTTATTCATTAGTGCTGCACTGTGTGAATTTTGTACTGCAAATGTTCTGCAACAAGAGTTTAGGTGTCTGTAGTCCAATACTAGACAATATGAATCGTCTGGTTTGGAGACAGGAAACAAAGGATTGTTGTTCATTTGTGAGGTGCATGTTTCAATCACCCCCTGGTATTCAAGTTGATCTAAGATCTCCTTGACTTGTTTTTTAGCTTCTTGCTTAACAGGATACTGCCTCTGTGCAGTAGGTTGATTTTCTAAATGGATTTTATGGTGAGGAGAATCCTCATCCTTTCCTACATGATTTTTATATAATGCAGGGGCCTGGGCCACTGCCCATTTTATTGCATATGTTTTTTTTTTATGAATTGGAATGTGATTTGAGAAGGCAGGCATAATCATTACTTCGCCATTTGGGCACTCCCTAATAAACTCTGGTGGCCAGTCTTTCTCAGCTAGAAGGATATCATAGTCTTTAGATAAATTCTCCCAAAAGAGAGTTCTTATTTTCCTAGTTATGTCCCCTTCTATTCCACCCACTGTGGATTGCACCACCAGAATTCAAGTAATGTCAATATCAATAAAGAATGTCCAGAAATGTTATATATTTCTTTTGTTTCTTCTTTATTCAATTTTCTTTTAAGCAGCCAATGCTTTCGTTCAACAGAACTTCATCAGGGCTGTAAAAACATTTAAAAAACATCACATGTAATAATAGCCATTTAAAACATTAATTCTTTGAACATTGTGAACATACAAGGTAATCACATAAACATTGTTTCAATTTTGTCTGATTACATACAGCATGTCTCTATAGGTCTTGAATCTTGTAAAATTGTTTTTGTTTACATGCTGACCCTCCTTTCAATGTGCATTGGGACATATTTCTGCTATAGTACATTGGCCTAGGCCATTCTCATGGCTCCCCCCATTAAGGAAAGTAGTGTAATTCCTCATCCGTGTAATATGCCTTCATGGTGCTTTATGGGACATATTTCTAATAAATACATCGGCCTAAACTGTTCCTATGATCTACCATGTTAGAGGAAATAATGTAGTTCCTCATCGGTATTGTGTCCCTTCATGGTGCTTTGCAATCTGCAAATCCAACCAGCTTCGTTACACACGTTATTCCCTTCAAATAGATTGCACTATGTTTCAATGCATAGCTTTTTGTGATTTTTGGTATAAGATATATGTCTGATTCAAACACTATCTCACTGAATAAATCATGTTGCTACTGATTGCACTGTTTTTCAGCAAAGTCTCTCCCACCCCCCTTTTTTTAACAACGGATAGAGGGATGGGGTCATAATAATCATGCCTAAAGGACAAACTTATGGCTTGAAGATGCTGTTCCAAAGAAATTTCTTGTGTGAAAAAATAAAGTCTGTATAGGTTGTATTCTCTTAAAAATCTAAAATATGTAGATAAATTGCAATTTCAAAACGGAATGCAATCTGGAAAAACAATAAATACCGTAATGTGTCTCCTCCTTAAACATCATGAACTATACAAAAGTATCTTTCCAAACTGGATGTTTTTTGTAAATAGTGATACAGCGCAAAAAATGAGAGAAAAAAATGGATTTCCTCCAATATGGAGAATTTCAGAAATGTACATATAAAATTTAATATGGTTTTGGATAATGTTTTTGTATTGTATCAATGATACATTTGTGTATTTTGACATGTAGTTTAAAAATTTACAAGTCTAGAATAAGCCCATAGGATTAGAGATCTAACTTGGAAGAAGGATGTTCTTCTGTCGTAGAATGGTAAAAATGATGACAGAAGTATGAAATGTTTTTAAATGGCTATTATTACATGTGATGTTTTTTTAAATGTTTTTACAGCCCTGATGAAGTTCTGTTGAACGAAACGCGTTGGCTGCTTAAAAGAAAATTGAATAAAGAAGAAACAAAAGAAAGATATAACATTTCTGGACATTCTTTATTGATATTGACATTACTTGAATTCTGGTGGTGCAATCCACAGTGGGTGGAATTTTTCATTTGTTTTTGACAAAACAATTGCCTCTTGGGAGCAACAGGGGCAGTGGTAATGCACACCATAAGAGCTAACAGCTCTGCATAAAATAGACAACGGAGACGGGCAGGCCCAAGGCCTACAGTGAGGTGCAGCACACTCAAAAAGCCCCTTTGAGTGTTGAGTTGAGTTGCTCAGGAATAGGGTTATATGTCCCCTTCTATACGCAGTGTTATTTCATATAATTTATGGGGTACACTGACTCTGGTGTCTGCAGTTTCCACCTGAATGTATTCATTTGTGGCCACTGTCTCCAGAAGATTCATCAGGATCTTGTGAGCTACGGTCACTTCTGCTGCACTGTCTAGCATTGTCAGGGCCCATTCTCAGTTCTTGAGTCGTATCCTTAGGATCCTCGGCATGTATTATTTTAATACTAGCTACCTTCTTTTTGGGAAATTGTAATTTTTTACTTTGATGAGCAGGTTCCTTGTCTTTGGACTTGACGCGCTCTTCTTTATGTTCTGACCATCCTCTTCGTTCCGATTTCTATGAGGAAGTCTGAAAAGATCGAGAGGGATGTGTATCATTATCTTGATATCTGTCAGGTTTTCTCAAGTTATCCCTATTTCTAAGGTTGTATTTTTTTTCAGAAGGCTCTCGTTGGGGACACCTACCACCCGTTCTGGAGATCTTTCTCTCCTTTGGGGAGACCTTCCTCTGGACTGAAACTGTTTTTCTCTGGGAGTGGTCTTTTTATTACCCTCCCACTTCTTTTTTGGAGTAGTGAGATTATTCTTAATAAATGTTTTTTCAGGATTTTCTGTTAGTTGTGGTTTTAGTGGTTTCCCACCCAAACTATCTCTCCCTAATTCTTCATAGCACTTTTCAATTATTCTGGCAAGTTCAAAAGGCTGGTCTGTTATTTCTGTTTCTTTTAATTTTTGGCGGATCACCACAGAAGCTGCTTCTGCTTTTATGTTGGCTAGTAATATAGCCGAGACTTGCTTAAAGTCTTTCAGTAATTTCATACCTATATTTAAAGCAGGCTCTGGACCGTATTCATTTTAAATCTGTCTTAGTTTGTCCGGTATAACCACCATAGACGGAACACCATGTGTTTTTGTGTAGATTGAAGCAAAAACTGTTCCCCAAGTGTCACTGTCCTCCACATGTGGTGTGATCCCCATTGGTAAACAGATTGTCAGAATTCTGTGTTTTTCATGAGGTGTATTATCACGGAATACTGCCTCTATTTGAGTAATCTTTTGAGCTAACCAGAACGGAATTTGTCCCCGTTTTGTGGGTAATTTGCCAATGACTCATTGTATAGTCTGTGGTGTAATTTTATTTGTGTTTCCCTGGTGAGGGTTGTGCTGTGGAATTTTTATTGCTGGTTCGACTATTAAAGTCCGCATGACATACTGGACCAGTTGTCTATGCATTTTAATTAATTGTTTTAGCTGAACTAAAACTTCTCTGTCTGACATTTCTTCAGTGTCAGGATGTGGTGTATAGCTGGCCGGAACCGGCCATGTGGCTCCTGACCTACCTAGAGGTCCGAGCCTGGTAATTTCATTGTGATGTTTTAGGGCACCATTAAACCAGAACTGATGCTCCTGGTAAGTTAGTGGAATTTCAACGTCCTCGAAAGGAACGTATTCCGTTTGAGGTTCCTCTGCTTTGTAGTAGTGGAACTCGCGTGTCACAGCATTTGCTGCTGGAAAAGTTATCCATGAATAGAATACCTCTGTCTGCCGATATTCATGTGCCTCTATTACAAATATAACCTTACCACCTCTCGATGATACTCCGTTATTTATAAGTTTGTAAGTTACACTCTTTCTTACATTTATCCTGATGATTATTGCATCCAGATTGTTTTGTTGGAGACTAGTGTCCTCTGCTAAAGGTTGAGTTGCCAAAGCATCTCTTTCTTCGTCACTAATTTTTTAATGAAAGTTTGCAGAGCAAGTTTCAAGGAAACAAAGATTTGGTGCACAATATTTTGGAACACTGTATCCTTCAACATTGATCAAACTGATAATTAATACATAGGATTCTCCTCCTACTATGTTTTGGCGGATATTAACCTTTCACCCACTCCAGACGTCTATTGGAGTTTTTACGGGAAAGGGGTCTGCGTAAGAAGCACGACTGAGTTACTCTAGTACCTAGAGTTAAATTATCGCCTTACCAAACGTTGGGTGCCATGTAGTGTAGTTCCTATATCCCCAATAGGCTCTGCGCATTGGAATAACATAAACGATAGTTTAGACGTAGGACTTAGGTCGACTAGGTCTGTATTGAATATGTTAGACTTAATTATGAATGCCAGATAACTCAGAGGTCACTAGAAACTTTCTCGAATACAAAAGAAGGGATTAGTTTCGGACAAACATATAACATGACAACTTTGTTCCCCAAGAATGAGGAATATATCTCCAGAGTTGCGGAAACAATAGATAGCTATTTCACTCAGTCAATCGTGCATGCTTAGTTTCACCAGAAACGCAGAGAAACAGAGAGACGGGCGTTTTCAATAAAATAGGTTATTTATTGAGCAGTCTTCTTTCTCATGCAAGAGAAGTGAATTGCTACAATTGCAATACTTGTCATAAAGTAAAGTGCGTACAGTAAAAAGAGTATTATGAAATAATCCTGTAAAAGCATGGTATGGTTTCTAAGCCATACAGTACTTAAAATAGATAAAATGCATACAATGATAAAATAATGACTAAACATACTCAACTGGTGCTTCTAAGATACGCCTACCCAGGTGTACCTAACCTAGGCCTAGTACATGGGAAGAAGTACGGGAGAAGTAGTTTAAAGTTAAATTGTTTCAGCCAAGTATCTAAACCAAGAATTCTCTAAGGGTCTAATCAGCTCCGTACCTCGTTTAGAATGTAGGAGGTCTTGCATCTCTCTCTCAGGACTCAATCTCCCAGCAACCTGCAAGGGTAGCAGGGAAACACTGGAGCTGGATTTCTCGGCAAGACAAAAGACAGCATCTCTCTCAGTGCGTAAGTGGGAGGGTCGGCTTCCTTTGGCACGTGTTACATCAGGGTGTTGGCCAAGTAGATAGTTGATCTGCTCCAAACCACTGTGTGTCTTGCTAAGTTTGACGTAAGGTTGGACATAAGACATCACTAAGAACTCACAGTTTTTTCAGTACTCCAGGAGTTCTAGGACAAATCAATACAGAAGCAGGAGGAAGTCCCGGGCTGCTGGAGGCTTGGTTTCTCTAAGAACATGTTATGCTTTCTAGGAGTCTATGGGAGTAGCCTTGCCGTATTTGGACTGCATTGGCTATGTCTCAATATGGGTATGATTCTTATGTCTATATAAGGGCATGATTTGATATAACCACATAAGGGCATAAATCAGTAATATTAAACTAGAGTCCTAGATTCGTCCACAACAACGTATTGAATTCAAACCCTTATGCATTGCTTTTAAGGTTCTGAAGCTGGCCACTCCTCCCATCTTGGCTGATCTTCTGTTGCCCTATGCCCCCACGCGATGTCTCCGCTCACTGGGTCAGCATTTGGTTGGGGTTCCCCGACCCTGTAGAGCCCAGGCATGTGGCTGCTCTTTTCGTTATAGAGCCGCCACCCTATGAAACTTGCTTCCAGTGCAGATCCGTGTCCTTGACAACTACTCTGCATTTAGAAAAGCCATCAAGACCAACCTTTTTCCGGCTCCCTAGTCTCCTGCAGGCTCTCTGCCGTGTTGTCTTTCCTGCATTAGCACCAGGATGACCCTTCGCTGGAGCAGCTGTCGCGCTCTACAAGCTAAGATCACATAACATAACATAACAGAAAGAGGAAAGAAGGATGTAGAAAGAAGCAACAGAGGTGCAGAAAGACACAAGAGAGGTGCAGAAACAGGCAAGTGAAGTGCTGAAAGAAGAAACAGAGGAACAAAAAGAAGAAAGAGAAGTGATTAAAGAAACAAGAGAGTTGCAGACAGAAATAACAGAGGTGCAGAAAAAGCAGGAGAAGTGCAGAAAGAGGCAAGGGAGGTGCAGAAAAAGACAAGAGATGCAGAAAGAGGAAAACGAGGTACAAAAAGATGCGAGTGTGGTGCAGAAACAGTCAAGAGGGGTACTGAAAGAGGCAAGAGAAGTGCGGAAAGAAGCAACAGAGGTGCAGAAAGAATCAACAGAGGTGCAGAAAGAGATAAGAGGGTTTCATAAAAAAGCAAGAGATTTACAGAAAGAGGGAAGGCAAATGCAGAAATAGGAAACAGGAGTAGAGAAAGAAGCAAGAGAAGTGCAGAAAGAAGCAAGAGAAGTGCAGAAAGAAGCAAGAGGTGTGCAGAAAGAAACAACAGAGGTGCAAAAAGAGTCAAGAGACGTTGAGAAAGGGGCAAGAGAGTAGCAGAAACAGGCAAAAGAGGTATATACAAATGAACAGGGGTGCAGACACAGGCCAGAAGGGTGCAGAAAGAGGCAATATGGGTATATAAAGAGGTAGGAGAACTGCAGAAAAAAGGGAAGAAGGGTGCAGAAAGAGGCAAGCGGGGTGCTCAAAGAAGCAAGAGAGGAGCAGAAAGAAGCAAAAAAAAGTACAGAAAGATTCAACAGAGGTACGGAAGGAGGAAAGAGGGGTACAGAGAGAAGCAAGAAAGGTACATAAAGAGGGAAGGCGAGAGCAGAAATAGGCAAAAGGGGAGCAGAAAGAAGCAAGACAGGTGTAGCTAGAAGCAAAAGAAGTGCAGAAAGAAGCAGCAGAGGTGCAGAAAGAGTCAAGAGAAGTTGAGAAAGAGGCAAGAGAGTAACACAAACAGGTGAAAGAGGAACAGAAAAAGGGAAGAGGTGTGCAGATAGAGGCCAGAGGGGTGCGGAAAGAGACAAGAGGGGTATAGAAAGTGGCAAGAGACATGCAGAAAGTGTCAAGAGGGGTGTAGAAAGAGGCAAGAGAACTGCAGAAAGATGCAAGAGAGGTACAGACAAAGGCAAGAGAGGTGCAGAAAAGGGGAAGAAGTACAAATAGAGGCAAGGGGGGTGCAGAAAAAAGCAAGAGAGGTACAGAAAGTGGGACGGTGAGTACAAAAAGAGCAAGAGGAGTGAATAAAGAAGCCAGAGTGGTGAAGCAAGAAGCAAGAGAAGTGAAGAAAGAAGAAACAGAGGTGCAGAAAGAGCCAAGAGATGATGAGTAAGACCAAAGAGAGGTTTAGAAAGAGGCAATTGGGGTTCAGAAAGAGGTACAGGAGATACAGAAGAGGCAAGAGAAGTGCAGAAATATTCAACAAGGTTGCAGAAAGAGTCTAGAGGGGTGCTGAAAGAGGCAAGGGAAGTGCTGAAAGAAGAAAAAGAGGAGCAAAAAGAAGAAAGAGAAGTGATTAAAGAAACAAGAGAGTTGCAGAAAGAAATAACAGAGGAGCAGAAAAAGCAAGAGAAGTGCAGAAAGAGGCAAGGGAGGTGCAGTAAAAGACAAGAGGTGCAGAAAGAGGAAAACGAGGTACAAAAACTTGCAAGTGTGGTGCAGAAACAGTCAAGCGGGGTACTGAAAGAGGCAAGAGAAGTGCAGAAAGAAGCAACAGAGGTGCAGAAGGAGGCAGGAGATTTGCTGAAAGAGGCAAGACCGTTGCAGAAATAGGCAAGCGAGGTACAGAAAAAGGGAACATGGGTCAGAAAGAGGCAAAAGTGGTGCAGAAAGAGGGAAGAGGGTGCAAAAAGAGGCAACAGGGGTACAGAAAGAAACAAGAGAAGTGCAGAAAGAAGTGAGAGATGTACAGAAAGAAGCAATAGAGGTGTACAAAGAGGCAGGAGATGTGCTGAAAGAGGCAAGAGAAGTGCAGAAAGAAACAAAAGAGGTACAGAAAGATGAAAGGAGGGTGTAGAAAGAGGGAAGAGGGGTGCAGAAAGAAGCAAGAGAAGTGCAGAAAGAAACAAGAGAGGTACAGAAACAAGCAAGAGAGGTGCAGAAAGAGGAAAGAGACGTACAGAAAGAAGTAAGAGAAGTGCAGAAAGAAGCAAGAGGGGTGCAGAAAGGGGCTTGAGGGCTACAGAAAGAGGCATGAGAAGTGCAGAAAGAAGCAACAGAGGTCGAGAAATAGGTAAGAGAACTGAAGAAAGAGGCAAGAGAGTTGCAGAAAGAGGCACAATATGTGCAGAAAGAGGGAACAGGAATGCAGACAGAGGAAAGAGAGAAGCAGAAAGAGGGACAATGAGTGCTGAAAGAGGCAAGGGGTGAAGAAATGTGCAAGAGAGGTACAAAAAAGCAAGAGCAGTGCAGAAAGAGCTAACAGAGTTGCAAATATAGGCAAGATGGGTGCATAAAGAGGCAAAAGAAGTACAGAAACAAGCAATAGAGGTACAGAAAGAGGCAAGGGTGTATAGAAAGAGGCAATTCGGATACAGAAAGAAGAAAGAGAGGTGCAGAAAGCAGCAAGAAAGGAGCAGAAAGAAGCAAGGAAAGTGCACAGAGAAGCAAAATAGGTGCATATTGTTGCAGGAGGGGTGCAGAAGGAGGCAAGAGAACTGTAGAAAGAAGCAAGAGAAGTATAGAAAGAAGCAAGAGAGGTACAGAGAGAAACAAATGAGGTGCAGACAAAGGGAAGAAGGGTGCAGAAAGAGGCATGAGAGGTACAGAAAGAAACAAGAGATCAGCAGAAAGAAGAAAGAGAATTGCAAAAAGAATCAACAGAGGTGCAAAAAGAGGCAAGAGGGGTGCAGAAAAAAGCAAGTACCAAATGAGCAAAGGCAAGTGCAAAAAACGTAACAGGGATGCAGAAAAAGGCAGGAGAAGGACAGAAAAAGGCAAGAGAAGTAGAGAAAAAAGAAATAGAGGTACAGAAAGATTCAGGAGAAGTTTTGAAAGAGGCAAGAGAATTGCAGAAAAAGGTAAAAGGTACTGAAAAAGGGAACAGGGGTGCAGAAAGAGGTACAAGGAGCACGGAATGAGGCAACAGGGGTCCAGAAATGTGCACGAGAGGTATAGAAAGAGACAAGAGTGGTACAGAAAAAGGGAAAAAGGGTGTAGAAAGAGGCAAGAAGGGTACATAAAGAAGCAAGAGAGGTGCGGAAAGAATTAACAGAAGTGCAGAAATAGGCAAGAGGGGTGCAGAAATATGCATGAGAGATACAGAAAGAGGGAAGGCAAGAGCATGAAGAGGTAATGATGCAGAAAGAAGCAAGAGTGATACAGAAGGAAGCAAGAGAATTGCAGAAGAAAGCAAAAGAGGTGCACAAAGAGGGGTGCAGAAAGAGGCAAGAGAAGTGCGGAAAGATACAACAAGGGTGCAGAAAGAGTCTAGAGGGGTGCAGAAAGAAGAAATAGAAGTGCAGAAGGAAGCAACAGAGATAAACAAGTAGGCAAGAGAAGTGCAGAAAGAGTCAAAAGAGTTGCAGAAACAGCCAAAGAGGTGCAGAAAGAGGTAACAGGGGTACAGACAGAAGAAAGAGAGGTACAGAAAGAGGGACGACAGGAGCAGAAAGAGCCAAGAGTGGTACCCAATATTTGCAAGAGAGGTACAGAAAGAAGCAAGAGCAGTGCAGAAAGAACCAGCAGAGATTCTAAAAGAGTCATGAAGGGTGCATAAAGAAGTAACATAGTTGTAAAAAGAAGCAAAAGAGGTCCAGAAAGAGGCATGAGTGGTGTAGAAAAAGGCAAGAGGGGTGCAGAAATAAGCAAGAGAGGTGCAAAAAGAAGCAAGAGCGGTGCAGAAAGAGGCAAGAGAACTGTAGAAAGAGGCAAGAGAGGTACAGAAAGAGGCAAGTGAGGTGCAAACAAAGGGAAGAAAGGTGCAGAAAGAGGTAAAAGGGTGCAGAAGGAAGCAAGAGTGGTATACAAAGAAGTACGAGAAGTGCAGAAAGAATCAACAGAGGTATGGAAAGAGACAAGAGGGGTGCAGAAATAAGGAAGTGAGGTACAGAAAATAGAGAAGACGATTGCAGAAAGAAGCAACAGGAGTGCAGAAAGAAGCAAGAGAGGTGCAAAAAGAAGCAAGAGTAGTACAGAAAGAAGGAACAGAGGTACAGAAAGAGTAGAGAGAAGTTGAGTAAAAGGCAAGAGGGTTTCAAACAGGTAACAGAGGTACAGAAAAAGGGAACAGGGATGCAGACAGAGGAAACAAGGGTGCAGAAAGAGGTAAGAGGGGTGTAGAAAGAGGCAAGAAGTGTAAATTAAGAAGCAAGAGAGGTGCAGAAAAAGGCAAGAGAGGTAAAGACAAAGGGAAGAAGTTTGCAAAAAGAGGCAAGAGGAGTACCGAAAGAAGCAGGAGAGGTAAAGAAAGAAGCAAGAGAGGTGCAGAAAGAAGCAAAATAAGTGCAGAAAGTATCAACAGAGGTGCAGATAGAGGTAAGAGGGTTGCATAAAGAAGTAAGAGAGATACAGAAAGAGGTAAGGCAGAAACAGGAGTAGAGAAAGAAGCAAGAGAAGTGCAGAAAGAATCAAGAGAAGTGCAGAAAGAAGCAAGAGGTGTGCCGAAAGAAACAACAGAGGTGCAAAAAGAGCCAAGAGACGTTGAGAAAGGGGCAAGAGAGTTGCAGAAACAGGTAAAAGAGGTATATAAAAATGAACAGGGGTGCAGACACAGGCCAGAGGGGTGCAGAAAGAGGCAAGATGGGTATATAAAGAGGTAAGAAAACTGCAGAAAAAAGGGAAGAAGGGTGCAGAAAGAGGCAAGCAGGGTGCTCAAAGAAGCAAGAGAGGAGCATAAAGAAGCAAAAAAAGTGCAGAAAGATTAAACAGTGGTACAGAAGGAGGAAAGAGGGGTACAGAGAGAAGCAAGAAAGGTACATAAAGAGGGAAGGCGAGAGCAGAAATAGGCAAAAGTGGTGCAGAAAGAAGCAAGGCAGGTGTAGCTAGGAGCAAGATAAGTGCAGAAAGAAGCAGCAGAGGTGCAGAAAGAATCAAGAGAAGTTGAGAAAGAGGCAAGTGAGTTACACAAACAAGTGAAAGAGGTACAGAAAAAGGGAAGAGGTGTGCAGACAGAGGCCAGAGGGGTGCGGAAAGAGACAAGAGGGGTATAGAAAGTGGCAAGAGACATGCAGAAAGTGGCAAGAGGGGTGTAGAAAGAGGCAAGAGAACTGCAGAAAGATGCAAGAGAGGTACAGACAAAGGCAAGAGAGGTGCAGAAAAGGGAAAGAAGTACAAATAGAGGCAAGAGGGGTGCAGAAAAAAGCAAGAGAGGTGCAGAAAGAAGCAAACGAAGTACATAAAGAATCAACAGAGGGACAGAAAGAGGCAAGAGGGATGCATAAAGAAGCAAGATGGATACAGAAAGTGGGAAGGTGAGTCCATAAAGAGCAAGAGGAGTGAATAAAGAAGCCAGAGTGGTGAAGCAAGAAGCAAGAGAAGTGAAGAAAGAAGAAACAGAGGTGCAGAAAGAGCCAAGAGATGATGAGTAAGAGCAAAGTGAGGTTTAGAAAGAGGCAATAGGGGTTCAGAAAGAGGTATAGGAGATACAGAAAGAGGCAAGAGAAGTGCAGAAAGATTCAACACGGTTGCAGAAAGAGTCTAGAGGGGTGCTGAAAGAGGCAAGAGAAATACATAAAGAAACAACAGAGGTACAGAAAAAGGCAAGAGAACTGCAGAAAGAGGCAAGAGAGTTGCAGAAACAGGCAAAAGAGGTGCAGAAATAGGGAACAGGGATGCCAGCAGAGGAAAGAGAGGATCATAAAGAGGGAAGAAGGGTGCGGAAAGAGGCAAGAGTGGTGAAGAAATTTGCAATAGCAGTGTAGAAAGAACCAACAGATGTGCAGGAGTCGACAAGAGGGGTAAAGAAAGCAGCAAGAGAAGTGCATTCAGATGCAAAAGAGGTGCAGAAAGTGGCAAGAGGGGTGCAGAAAGAGGCAAGAGTGGTATAGAAATTTACCAGAGAGGTGCAGAAAGAAGCAAGAGTAGTACAGAAATAATGAACAGGGTTGCAGATTGGCAATCGGGGTGCAGAAAGAGGCAGAAGAAGTGCATAATGAATCAACAGAGGTACAGAAAGAGGCAATAGGGATGCAGAAAGAAGCAAGATGGATACAGAAAGTGGGAAGGTGAGTCCAGAAAGAGCAAGAGAAGTGAACAAAGAAGCCAGAGTGGTGAAGCAAGAAGCAAGAGAAGTGAAGAAAGAAGAAACAGAAGTGCAGAAAAAGCCAAGAGATGATGAGTAAGACAAAGAGAGGTTTAGAAAGAGGCAATAGGGGTTCAGAAATAGGTATAGGATACACAGAAAGAGGCAAGAGAAGTGCAGAAAGATTCAACATGGTTTCAGAAAGAGTCTAGAGGGGTGCTGAAAGAGGCAAGAGAAATACATAAAGAAACAACACAGGTACAGAAAATGGCAAGAGAACTACAGAAAGAGGCAAGAGAGTTGCAGAAACAGGCAAAAGAGGTGCAGAAAGAGGGAACAGGGATGCCAGCAGAGGAAAGAGAGGAGCATAAAGAGGGAAGAAGGGTGTGGAAAGAGGCAAGAGTGGTGAAGAAATTTGCAAGACAGGTGCAGAAAAAAGCAATAGCAGTGCAAAAAGAACCAACAGAGGTGCAGGAGTCGACAAGAGGGGTAAAGAAAGCAGCAAGAGAAGTGCATTCAGATGCAAAAGAGGTGCAGAAAGTGGCAAGTGGGGTGCAGAAAGAGGCAAGAGAACTGTAGAAAGAGGCAAGAGCGGTACAGAAAGAGGCAAGTGAGGTGCAAACAAAGGGAAGAAAGGTGCAGAAAGAGGTAAAAGGGTGCAGAAGGAAGCAAGAGTTGTATACAAAGAAGTACGAGAAGTGCAGAAAGAATCAACAGAGGTATGGAAAGAGACAAGAGGGGTGCAGAAATAAGGAAGTGAGGTACAGAAAATAGAGAAGACGATTGCAGAAAGAAGCAACAGGAGTGCAGAAAGAAGCAAGAGAGGTGCAAAAAGAAGCAAGAGTAGTACAGAAAGAAGGAACCGAGGTACAGAAAGAGTAGAGAGAAGTTGAGTAAAAGGCAAGAGGGTTTCAAACAGGTAACAGAGGTACAGAAAAAGGGAACAGGGATGCAGACAGAGGAAACAAGGGTGCAGAAAGAGGTAAGAGGGGTGTAGAAAGAGGCAAGAAGTGTAAATAAAGAAGCAAGAGAGGTGCAGAAAAAGGCAAGAGAGGTAAAGACAAAGGGAAGAAGTTTGCAAAAAGAGGCAAGAGGAGTACCGAAAGAAGCAGGAGAGGTAAAGAAAGAAGCAAGAGAGGTGCAGAAAGAAGCAAAATAAGTGCAGAAAGTATCAACAGAGGTGCAGATAGAGGTAAGAGGGTTGCATAAAGAAGTAAGAGAGATACAGAAAGAGGTAAGGCAGAAACAGGAGTAGAGAAAGAAGCAAGAGAAGTGCAGAAAGAATCAAGAGAAGTGCAGAAAGAAGCAAGAGGTGTGCCGAAAGAAACAACAGAGGTGCAAAAAGAGTCAAGAGACGTTGAGAAAGGGGCAAGAGAGTTGCAGAAACAGGTAAAAGAGGTATATAAAAATGAACAGGGGTGCAGACACAGGCCAGAGGGGTGCAGAAAGAGGCAAGATGGGTATATAAAGAGGTAAGAAAACTGCAGAAAAAAGGGAAGAAGGGTGCAGAAAGAGGCAAGCAGGGTGCTCAAAGAAGCAAGAGAGGAGCATAAAGAAGCAAAAAAAGTGCAGAAAGATTAAACAGTGGTACAGAAGGAGGAAAGAGGGGTACAGAGAGAAGCAAGAAAGGTACATAAAGAGGGAAGGCGAGAGCAGAAATAGGCAAAAGTGGTGCAGAAAGAAGCAAGGCAGGTGTAGCTAGGAGCAAGATAAGTGCAGAAAGAAGCAGCAGAGGTGCAGAAAGAATCAAGAGAAGTTGAGAAAGAGGCAAGTGAGTTACACAAACAGGTGAAAGAGGTACAGAAAAAGGGAAGAGGTGTGCAGACAGAGGCCAGAGGGGTGCGGAAAGAGACAAGAGGGGTATAGAAAGTGGCAAGAGACATGCAGAAAGTGGCAAGAGGGGTGTAGAAAGAGGCAAGAGAACTGCAGAAAGATGCAAGAGAGGTACAGACAAAGGCAAGAGAGGTGCAGAAAAGGGGAAGAAGTACAAATAGAGGCAAGAGGGGTGCAGAAAAAAGCAAGAGAGGTGCAGAAAGAAGCAAACAAAGTACATAAAGAATCAACAGAGGGACAGAAAGAGGCAAGAGGGATGCAGAAAGAAGCAAGATGGATACAGAAAGTGGGAAGGTGAGTCCATAAAGAGCAAGAGGAGTGAATAAAGAAGCCAGAGTGGTGAAGCAAGAAGCAAGAGAAGTGAAGAAAGAAGAAACAGAGGTGCAGAAAGAGCCAAGAGATGATGAGTAAGAGCAAAGTGAGGTTTAGAAAGAGGCAATAGGGGTTCAGAAAGAGGTATAGGAGATACAGAAAGAGGCAAGAGAAGTGCAGAAAGATTCAACACGGTTGCAGAAAGAGTCTAGAGGGGTGCCGAAAGAGGCAAGAGAAATACATAAAGAAACAACAGAGGTACAGAAAAAGGCAAGAGAACTGCAGAAAGAGGCAAGAGAGTTGCAGAAACAGGCAAAAGAGGTGCAGAAATAGGGAACAGGGATGCCAGCAGAGGAAAGAGAGGATCATAAAGAGGGAAGAAGGGTGCGGAAAGAGGCAAGAGTGGTGAAGAAATTTGCAATAGCAGTGTAGAAAGAACCAACAGATGTGCAGGAGTCGACAAGAGGGGTAAAGAAAGCAGCAAGAGAAGTGCATTCAGATGCAAAAGAGGTGCAGAAAGTGGCAAGAGGGGTGCAGAAAGAGGCAAGAGTGGTATAGAAATTTACCAGAGAGGTGCAGAAAGAAGCAAGAGTAGTACAGAAATAATGAACAGGGTTGCAGATGGGCAATCGGGGTGCAGAAAGAGGCAGAAGAAGTGCATATAGAGGCAAGAGGGGTGCAGAAAAAAGCAAGAGAGGTGCAGAAAGAAGCAAACGAAGTACATAAAGAATCAACAGAGGTACAGAAAGAGGCAATAGGGATGCAGAAAGAAGCAAGATGGATACAGAAAGTGGGAAGGTGAGTCCAGAAAGAGCAAGAGAAGTGAATAAAGAAGCCAGAGTGGTGAAGCAAGAAGCAAGAGAAGTGAAGAAAGAAGAAACAGAAGTGCAGAAAAAGCCAAGAGATGATGAGTAAGACAAAGAGAGGTTTAGAAAGAGGCAATAGGGGTTCAGAAATAGGTATAGGATACACAGAAAGAGGCAAGAGAAGTGCAGAAAGATTCAACATGGTTGCAGAAAGAGTCTAGAGGGGTGCTGAAAGAGGCAAGAGAAATACATAAAGAAACAACACAGGTACAGAAAATGGCAAGAGAACTACAGAAAGAGGCAAGAGAGTTGCAGAAACAGGCAAAAGAGGTGCAGAAAGAGGGAACAGGGATGCCAGCAGAGGAAAGAGAGGAGCATAAAGAGGGAAGAAGGGTGTGGAAAGAGGCAAGAGTGGTGAAGAAATTTGCAAGACAGGTGCAGAAAAAAGCAATAGCAGTGCAGAAAGAACCAACAGAGGTGCAGGAGTCGACAAGAGGGGTAAAGAAAGCAGCAAGAGAAGTGCATTCAGATGCAAAAGAGGTGCAGAAAGTGGCAAGTGGGGTGCAGAAAGAGGCAAGTGAGGTGCAGAAAGAAGCTAGAGAGGTGCAGAAAGAAGCAGGAAAAGTGCAGAAAGAAGGAAGAGAGGTGCAGAAAGAGGGAAGAGGGGTATAGAAAGAGGCAAGGGTGGTATAGAGATTTGCAGGAGAGGTGCAGAAAGAAGCGAGAGTAGTACAGAAATAATGAACAGGGATGCAGATAGAGGCAATAGGGGTGCAGAAAGAGGCATGAGAATCGTAGAAAGAAGCAAAAGAGGTGCAGAAAGAAGCAGGCGGGTCCTGAAAGAGGCAAGAGAGGTGCATAAAGAGGCATGAAAGGGGCACAAAGAGAGAAGAATGGTATAGAAAGATACAAAAGGGGTGGAGAAAGAAGCACACAAGGTGCAGAAAGAAGCAAGAGAAGTGCAGAAAGAAGCAACAGAGGTGCAGAAAGCGGCAATAGGGGTGTAGAAAGAGGTAGAACAAGTACAGAAAGAAGCAACCAAGGTATAGAAGGAGGCAAGGTAAGTGCCGAAAGAAACAAGGGAGATGCAGAAAGAAGTAAGAGAGGGGCAGAAAAAGGGAAGAATGATGAAGAAAGTAGCAAAAGGTGTACAGAAAGAAGCAAGAGAGGCGCAGGAAGAAGCAAGAGTAATACAGAAAGAAGGAACAGAGGTACAGAAAGAGTCGAGAGAAGTTGAGAAAAAGGCAAGAGGGTTGCAGAAACAGGTAAAAGAGGTACAGAAAAAGGGAACAGGGGTGCAGACAGAGGCAACAAGGGTGCAGAAAGAGGCAAGAGGGGTGTAAAAAGAGAAATGAAGTGTGAAGAAAGAAGCAAGAAAGGTGCAGAAAAAGGCAAGAGGGGTGCAGACAGAGGTAAAAGAACTGTAGAAAGAGGCAAGAGAGGTACAGAATGAGGCAGGAGAGGTGACGACAAAGGGAAGAAGTTTGCAAAAAGAGGCAAGTAAAGTACCAAAAGAAGCAGGAGAGGTGAAGAAAGAAGCAAAAGAGGTGCAGAAAGAAGCAAAATAAGTGCAGAAAGAATGAACCGAGGTGCAGAAAGAGGTAAGAGGGTTGCAAAAAGAAACAAGATAGATACAGAAAGAGGGAAGGCAAATGCAGACATAGGAAACAGCCGTAGAGAAAGAAGCAAGAGAAGTGCAGAAAGAAGCAAGAGAAGTGCAGAAAGAAGCGAGAGGTTTGCAGAAAGAAGCAACGGAGGTGCACAAAGAGGCAATAGGGTTGTAGAAAGAGGTACAACAAGTGCAGAAAGAAGCAACAGAGGTACAGAAGGAGGCGTGATAAGTGCAGAAAGAAACAAGGGAGATGCAGAAAGAAGCAAGAGAGGGGAAGAAAAAGGGAAGAATAGTGAAGGAAGTAGCAAAAGGTATACCGAAAGAAGCAAGAGAGGTGCAGAAAGAAGCAAGAGTAATACAAAAAGAAGGAACAGAGGTACAGAGTCGAGAGAAGTTGAGAAAAATTCAAGAGGGTTGCAGAAACAGGTAAAAGAGGTACTAAAAAAGGGGACAGGGGTGCGGACAGAGGCACCAAGGGTGCAGAAAGAGGCAAGATGGGTGTAGAAAGAGGCAATAAGTGTGAAAAAAGAAGCAAGAGAGGTGCAGAAAAAGGCAAGAGGGGTGCAGACAGAGGTAGGAGAACTGTAGTAAGAGGCAAGAGAGTTACAGAATGAGGCAAGAGAGGTGAAGACAAAGGGATGACGTTTGCAAAAAGAATCAAGTAGAGTACAGCAAGAAGCACAAGAGGTGAATAAAGAAGCAGGAGAGGTGCAGAAAGAAGCAAAATAAGTGCAGAAAGAATCAACAGAGGTGCAAAAAGAGGTAAGAGGGTTGCAAAAAGAAGCAAGAGAGATACAGAAAGATGGAAGGCAAATGCAGACATAGGAAACAGGGGTAGAGAAATAAGCAAGAGAAGTGCTGAAAGAAGCAAGGGGTGTGCAGAAAGAAGCAACAGAGGTGCAAAAAGAGTCAAGAGACGTTGAGAAAGGGGAAAGAGAGTAGCAGAAACAGGTAAAGGAGGTATATAAAACCGCATCGCCGCGGTGCAGATTTCCGCGGTGCGCTGACGCTAAACGGAAACCTATGCGTTCATGACGAGCTCAGCTCGTCATGAGTGTACGAAAGGTGTACTTCATGACGAGCTGAGCTCTTCATGAGCATTGAAGGGGTTATTAAAAATGAACAGGGGTGCAGACAGAGGCCAGAGGGGAGCAGAAAGAGGCAAGAGGGGTATAGAAAGAGGTAAGAGAACTGCAGAACAAAAAGGGAAGAAGGGTGCAGAAAGAGGCAAGCGAGGTGCTTAAAGAAGCACCTCGCTTCTTTAAGCGGAGCAGAAAGAGCAAAGAGTAGTGCAGAAAGAATCAACAGAGGTGCAGATGGAGGAAAGAGGGTTACAGAGAGAAGGAAGAGAGGTACAGAACGAGGGAAGGCGAGCGCAGAAATAGGCAAAAGGGGTGCAGAAAGACGCAAGACAGGTGTAGATAGAAGCAAGAGAGATGCAGAAAGAAGCAAGGGAAGTGCATCAAGAAGCAAACGAGGTGCAGAAAGAGGCAAGAGACATGTAAAAAGAGAGTTACAGAAATAGGTAAGAAGGTGCAAAAGAAAGAAGCAAGAGAAGTACAGCAAGAAGGGAGGTGCAGAAAGCGGAAGAGAATTACAAAAAGAAGCAAGAGAAGCACAGGAAAAGGAAGAGAGGTGCAGAAAAAAGCAAAGGAATTGCAGAAAGAAGCAACTGGGGTGCTGAAAGATGCAAGAGAGGTATGGAAAAAAGGCAAGTGAGGTACAGAAAGAGGCACGATGGTTACAGATAAAGGCAATAGAAGTGCAGGAAGAAGCAACAGATGTGCAGGAGACAAGAGAACTGCCGAAATAGGCAGGAGATTTTTAGAAACAGGCAAAAGAGGTGCAGAAAGAAGGAAGAGGGGTGCAGAAAGAGGCAAGAGGGGTGCAAAAAGAAGCAAGAGAGGTGCAAAAAAAGCAAGAGACGGGCAGAAAGAACAATCAGAAGTGCAGAATGAAGCAAGAGAGGTGCAGAATGAGTCAAGAGACATTCAGAAAGAAGGTGCAGAAGGAGGTAACAGAAATGCCGGAAGAGGGAAGAGGGGTACAGAAAGAGGCAAGAGGTGTGCAGAAAAAGGCAACAAGAGTGCAGAAAGAGACAAGAAGGTGCAAAAAGAGGCATGAGAGCTGCAGAAATAAGCAACAGTAATACAGAAAGAGGCAAGAGAAGTGCAGAAAGAGGCAAGAGATGTTCAGAAATAGGCAAAAGAGGTGTGGAAAGAGGGAAGAGGGCTGCAGAAAGAAGGTAGAGTTGTGCAGACCGAAGCAAGAGAGGTGCAGAAAGAAGCAAGAGAATTAAAGAAAGAAGCAACAGAGATGTAGAAAGAGGCAAATGTTGTGC
This sequence comes from Lissotriton vulgaris, assembly GCF_964263255.1. Taxonomy (NCBI): domain Eukaryota; kingdom Metazoa; phylum Chordata; class Amphibia; order Caudata; family Salamandridae; genus Lissotriton; species Lissotriton vulgaris. The sequence goes on along the minus strand of NC_141691.1, from coordinate 298,792,097 downwards.
AGATAGACTCAATAGAGGTACAGAGAAAAGCAAGGGAAGTGCATCAAGAAGTAAACGAGGTGCAAAAGGAAGCAAGAGAAGTGTAGAAAGAGGCAAGAGAAGTGCAGAAATATGCAAGAAGGTGCAGAAAGAGGAAAAGGGTGCAGAAAGAGGCATGACAGTGCAGAAAGATGCAAACAAAACAGGTGATGGACCGAATGTGGATCAATGTCACACATTCACCCCAATCCAAAGATCTGGGCCCAAATCCATCGTTTTTTTGCACTCCACACCACCCTGGGTTAGACAATGGAGATATGCAAATCAGCTCTGACCCTGTGCCCCATGGGAATAGTCCAGTCCGAACTACAAAAGCCATGTCCTTCCCAGAATGGAATCAAGCATCCGAGGACCGGACCGGTTTCGAGGTAACACCTCTCATCAGCCCGGCTAGCTTGACTCCAGTGGTGTGGAGTGCCTGGGACCCACGTCTGAGCATCCCCAGCGCACTTATGGCGGAATTTGCAAACAAAACAGGTGATGGACCGAATGTGGATCAATGTCACACATTCACCCCAGTCCAAAGATCTGGGCCCAAATCCATTGTTTTTTTGCACTCCACACCACCCTGGGTTAGACAATGGCGATATGCAAATCAGCTCTGACCCTGTGCCCCATGGGAACAGTCCAGTCCGAACTACAAAAGCCATGTCCTTCCCAGAACGGAATCAAGCATCCGAGGACCGGACCGGTTTCGAGGTAACACCTCTCATCAGCCCGGCTAGCTTGACTCCAGTGGTGTGGAGTGCCTGGGACCCACGTCTGAGCATCCCCAGCGCACTTATGGCGGAATTTGCAAACAAAACAGGTGATGGACCGAATGTGGATCAATGTCACACATTCACCCCAGTCCAAAGATCTGGGCCCAAATCCATCGTTTTTTTGCACTCCACACCACCCTGGGTTAGACAATGGTGATATGCAAATCAGCTCTGACCCTGTGCCCCATGGGAACAGTCCAGTCCGAACTACAAAAGCCATGTCCTTCCCAGAACGGAATCAAGCATCCGAGGACCGGTTTCGAGGTAGCACCTCTCATCAGCCCGGCTAGCTTGACTCCAGTGGTGTGGAGTGCCTGGGACCCACGTCTGAGCATCCCCAGCGCACTTATGGCGGAATTTGCAAACAAAACAGGTGATGGACCGAATGTGGATCAATGTCACACATTCACCCCAGTCCAAAGATCTGGGCCCAAATCCATCGTTTTTTTGCACTCCACACCACCCTGGGTTAGACAATGGCGATATGCAAATCAGCTCTGACCCTGTGCCCCATGGGAACAGTCCAGTCCGAACTACAAAAGCCATGTCCTTCCCAGAACGGAATCAAGCATCCGAGGACCGGACCGGTTTCGAGGTAACACCTCTCATCAGCCCGGCTAGCTTGACTCCAGTGGTGTGGAGTGCCTGGGACCCACGTCTGAGTATCCCCAGTGCACTTATGGCGGAATTTGCAAACAAAACAGGTGATGGACCGAAGGTGGATCAATGTCACACATTCACCCCAGTCTAAAGATCTGGGCCCAAATCCATTGTTTTGTTGCACTCCACACCACCCTGGGTTAGACAATGGAGATATGCAAATCAGCTCTGACCCTGTGCCCCATGGGAACAGTCCAGTCCGAACTACAAAAGCCATGTCCTTCCCAGAACGGAATCAAGCATCCGAGGACCGGACCGGTTTCGAGGTAACACCTCTCATCAGCCCGGCTAGCTTGACTCCAGTGGTGTGGAGTGCCTGGGACCCACGTCTGAGCATCCCCAGCGCACTTATGGCGGAATTTGCAAACAAAACAGGTGATGGACCGAATGTGGATCAATGTCACACATTCACCCCAGTCCAAAGATCTGGGCCCAAATCCATCGTTTTTTTGCACTCCACACCACCCTGGGGTAGACAATGGCGATATGCAAATCAGCTCTGACCCTGTGCCCCATGGGAATAGTCCAGTCCGAACTACAAAAGCCATGTCCTTCCCAGAACGGAATCAAGCATCCGAGGACCGGACCGGTTTCGTGCAGAAAGAAGCAACATAGGTGCAGAAAGATTCCAGAGAGGTGCAGAAGAAAGAAGCAAGAGAGGTGCAGCAAGAAGGGAGGTGCAGAAAGTATACGAGATGTGCAGAAAGTAGCAAGAGAAGTAGAGAGAAGTAGAGAGAAGTGAATAAAGGTGAATAAAGAATCAAGGGAAATGCAGAAAGTGCAGGAAGAGTGGTTTGCACACCATAAGAACCAATTTTACACCCACATTTTGCAATAACAGGTGACCATTCCAAGTTTGTAAAGGACCTGCCACCACACTGTAAATCTAGTCGCTGTATTTTTGGTAACATTTAAGCTGTTTGAACTAGAAACAAGGCTGTTTTTTGTTCAAATCTGCAGGATGTGCAGCAGTTGATGGATTATGTCGCAAATGCGGAAAATGCATAAGTGGGCAAAAATCAGTGCAGTCGAACAGTAGCATAGTTCCAGTGGCCCTGCTCATACCTCTGAGTAGGTCCAGAAGTGCTCCTCAGTGGTTCCTTCTTTTTTTTGTCTTACTGAGTTTATAGTTTAGCTTCTATGGAAACGAGGAACACTAAACTCCACAACACAGGCTACCATACCACATAATTACTCTCCATAACACATAATCCCACTCTACTATAGGTCCTTTACACTAAATACCACATACTTTCTATCCACATAATTTCACTGAACAATGAACCACATAGTCCCACTACACATAACATACACCCACCACACTCAAAGAAACATTAGTAAAACACTTTTATATTTACAATGCCAATATCTGTAACTCCCAGAAATGTGAGACCTATTAAGTTGTAAATGCTTCTTGAGCTACTAGTTGCGTTTGCAGAGTGGTGGAAAAAGGGGGCTGGGCCTCCAACTAGTGCTCAGGAAATCTGCTGCGTAGGACTTACAGAAGGTACCAGGAGGCCTTTTTGGCCCCCAAAGTCCCTCAGGAGTCAAGTGGACTTCATCCCCAAACCAGTATTGTGCCAGGAGCCGCGTTTACAGAGTGGTCGAGAAAGGGGGCGTGGCATCTAAAGACATTTTAGCAATCCCACTGTCTGGGACTTACTGGAGGTAACAGGGGGGGTAGTTGGTCCCCAAGGATATCCTTGGGGGTCAACTATCCCTCCTATTACCTCCAGTAAGTCCCACACAGCAGGATTGCTAGGTTCTCATAGAAGGCCATGCCTGCTTTTCCCACCGCTCTGCAAACGTGCTTCCTGGTGTGCTCTTGGATGGGGATTGAAGTCCCCTTTGCTGCTGGGAATTCTTAGGGCCAACTAGCCTACCTGTTACCTCCTCTAAACCCCAAAGAGTGGGATGGCTGAGAAGTGGTCAGAGACCACACAACCTTTTTATGCTACACTGCAAACACGCATCCTGGTGCACTGCTGCTTGGAGGAGGATGTCCACTACTGTCCTGAGGTCCTCAGGACACAAAGGGATCTCATTTCCTCACCACCAGTGCTCCAAGAGGCAGGTTTGCAGAGTGGTATGAAAAGGGGGCATGGCCCCATACCACCTCCCAACAATTCCACTGTCTGGGGCTTAATGCAGGTACGTGGTGGGCTACTTGGCCCTCAGTGACCCTCAGTAGCGACGGGGTCTTCATTCCCCAACCCATAGCTCATCAGGAGGTGTGTTTGCAAGACTGGTGCAGAGAGGTGGTGGGGCCTCAGTTTTTTAAATAATTTATTTTAGGAAAGAGGCTGAGTGGCCCCCTTACCTTGACCCTTTTTGGCCCTGGTGACCCCATTCCCTGGACCTGGGCCATTTAAAAAAAACAATTACTTAAGCCGATTACGGTTCTGGGGACCCCATTCCCTGGGGCTAGGCTTTTCTTTCTTTTTTTTTAAAGGGGAGAAGGGCAGGAGCCACCACACATTTAACTAATGAAAGCTCTGGGGCAGTAGTGCTCCCTGATGATTGTGGGGGCCAAGAGCCCCCCACACATAATTCCTAAATGCCCCAGAGAGGTGGTGGTCCCCGAGGCAGCTTAGGGACCAGGAGCCCCCCACACTTTTTTTGAATGAAAAGCCCAGCTGTTCCTGGGGCTGTGGGGGGTTGTTCGTCCACCGCATATCATTAAAATTGCCCCAGGGAGGTGGCAGTCCCCAGAGCTGCTGGCCCACGTACACATTTTAGCAATCCCCCGGGACCTGGCCCACCATGGGGATAATTAAATGAAGGTCCTTGATATGGTTTTCTGCGGCGGGATATCACATACCCTAAGCGAATACCACCAAAATTTAAAAGAAAAATGCTTTTTGGGGCCTTTGGGGTACCTGTGAGACCCCCTGAGCAGGCCTTGGGGTCAGGGTGTTCCTACCATGCCCCCTTTTCTTGTTTTTTTTTACCTTTTTTCTTCTGACTCACTTCCTTGGCCATGGGGACTGCTACCCCCAAGACCGGCTCCAGCAATGTCCCGGGGTGCCAACAAGTACTCCACTGTCAACAAGTGAGAGTATTTTGCTCTCACTTTTTCACAGTGGAGTACTTTGCTTTTTACCTTCAGGGAGCTTCATGTCCGCAGCTCACTGGGGGTTAAGAGGTATGCCAGCTCTGCAGGAGTTGGGAGCTGGTCTGGACCCCGGACCCAAAACAGATGGCCATATACCGGGTGATGGAGTCTCTGGGGCAGAAAATGGTCAGGAGGGGGGCCGCTCTGCCTTTTACCTTTAAAAAAAATCAAATAAGGAATGGTTGGTTTCCGGGGGTTGGGGTTCCAGGGATTTCCTCTCCTTAAAATAAAAAATTAGTAAACAAATGGTGTGGCCCCGGGGATGGGTTTTCTGGGGCTCAAAATGGGCCTATGGAACTGGTGGTCAATAATTATTCTTTTTTCTCTAATGGTAGGAGTTGCCATCCTATTGCGGCTCTCAGTACAGCCCCCCATTGTAATGTCAGGGTAGGCTAGAGGATCTACCATAAATAAATAATTATATAGTATACAATTCAGAAGGTATTGTTGCCATTGTGAACTTTTCTTAGAGCTAGTGGGATTGAAGTTAATAATCACTTTGAAATGTATGGAGTTAGAAATAATATAAAAAATATAAATTAAAAGTTAAAGCTGAGAAGGGAAATGTGTTATAGTGCATTGAATCTGCGCTTTTGTATTGAGAATTTTCGATGGGTTGGCAAATCCAGAAAATATTTACTAGTAGTAAATATGTTAAATAATATATATCACTGTTGGGTTATAGGGTGGCTCTAACAAGAGTCGTTGTGTTCATTATGACTTTGTTGCAGCTACATGTAAGTGTGGATGCACAGCTTCAGTTTGTTGAGAAACACTCTGTTCCCTTCTGTAGCTGTTGTGCATATCAGATTGTTGATAGAGATGGAGCCCATGCTATTGTCTCTAAAGTAAGCAGAAACACCTTTATTAACATGCTTCCTTGCTTTATCAATCTGTGGACACAATTGATTTGGCCACTTCCATTTCTGTCTTCTGCATATTTTAGAGTATACAAGGACAGTTTGAGGGAAAAGCAACATCAGTTGTGCAAAGGTATCCTTCATCAGGATTACCAACTCTACCCCAGTCAAAGTGTCTAGTTCATTGCCACCACAGTGCACAATAATGAGATCAGTGGATTGGAGATGCAAAAAGCTTTTAACCAAGACATCAATTGGTGCCACTTTAATCCTCTCATTATGCAAACCTAGGTCTTTGTTAATAACTGCTTTCAGCATAGATTTTGCCCAGGAAAACATAGCTGTGCCCTACAATCCATACTGTAAGCATTTTGAAGGGATGTGTGGAAGAAATCAAGACGTCTTTAGCTGAGTAAGTCAGTTGGTAGAATGAGAGGTATCTAAATTGGTGGAGAAGATGCTGTTTTAAAAAAGCAAATATCTGATTGGCTGTACATAAACATTGTGTACTCAAAAAATAGGATGCCTGTTCCTTTCCGGAACAAGCAGCCTTCAGAAACACGGTGAGACTTACAACAGTCATGGGAATGATTGCTGTTTTAAATTTGGGCAGGCCCAACATTCTGAACATTTGGTGAATAGTGAATCTGCAAGAGAAAAGTGAGGTTTAAGACATGTTGGCAGGGGAATTAGTAATTAGGATACTTTGTATGAGTCTATGGAAAGGTTCACCTGAAGAAGGCCGTATACATTTAAGTGCGGGCTTGAAATGGGAAGTGTAGTCTGTCAAGTTTAAAGGTCTTAATGTTCTTGTGACTGTGGTATGTGTCTACTTGTACATGTAGTCTCAAATGTGTTATGAATCTAAAGATGCTAGCTTAAAAAGCTGGTACCTTCTGGCACAAGTAGACAAATCTTCTCAGTTCTGCACTGTCATTTGCCAGCAACAGCAAACCTGTTACATATGAAGGTATCATAGAGTCATTGAAATAACTGTTCAATATCCACGTGCCCAGTTTTTTTAGCGGAAAGGAATACATATAACTTGTTCTACAAAAATTCAGAGAGCGTGCGGTCTGAAACACAGGTATTCAACTATTTGTATGTTTAATTTTATGTATCAAGTCACCAGATAAAGGCACAGACACATGCATGCATGCGTTCAGAAAGTTGATGATATTTACAACAGTGACATGGTTAGGATTGCCGTTTTAAATTTTGTAGGCCTAACATTCGGAGCAGACAGTGAATAGTGAAGCTGCAAGAGAAAAGTGAGGTTAAAGACATGCTGGCAGACGTATTAGTGATTAGATTACGGAGTATGAGTCTCTGGACAGGTATACTCGAAGTGGGCAGTAGAAATGTAGGTGTCTGTTTGAAGTAGTAAGTGCAGTCTGTCAAGCTGAAAGATATGCGTGCTCTCCTGACTGACCTATGTGTCTAATTGTACATGTATTCTCACATCTGCAGGTACTAGCTTAAAAAGCTGGTAGCTTCTCCTAAAGGTGGAGAAATATTCTCAGTTCTGCTCTGTCATTCTATCGCTGCGGCAGACATGTCTTATATATGTAGGTGTTAAAGAGCCTCCTCAAATAGATTACTCAATATCTGTTTTATGAGCAGAAAGGAATACATACACTTTCTTGTACACAAATTTAGAGAGCATGCAGTCTGAAACACAGGGATTCAACTATGTGTATGGTTCTTTTTATGTATCATGTCACTAGCAAAAGGCACAGACACATGCATGAATGTTTCTTTCTGTACTTTGCTTGCCTCTTTTTGCACCTCTCTTGCCTCTTTCTACACATTTCTTTTTCTTTGTCTGCCTGTCTTGATTCTTTCTGTACTTCTTTTGCCTCTTTATGCAGTTTGCCTGCCTCTTAATGCACTTCCATCACCTCTTTCTGTACTTCTCTTGCTTCTTTCTGAACCTCACCTGATTCTTTCTGTACCTCACTCTCATCTTTCTGTACCTCACTTGCTTCTTGTCTTCTTTTCCTCTTTCATTACCTCTCTTGCATCTTTCCTAGCCTCTCTTGCTTTATTCTCTACTACTACTGCTCTTTCAGCACATTTCTTTGTTGTTCCTGCCCCTCTCTTGCTTCATTCTCCACTTCCCTTGTCTCTTTCTGCACCTCTCTTGCTTTGTTCTGCACCCTTCTTTTCTTTTTCTGCACTTTTGTTGACTCTTTCTGTACTTCTCTTGCCTCTTTGTGCACTTATATTGCCTCTTCCTCCAATTACTACTCTCCCTTCTTTCTGCACCAGCTTGCCTCTTTTTACACTTTGCTTGCCTCTTGCTTCAACTTTCTTCCTCTTTCTTCCTCTTTCTTCTTCTTTCTGCACCTCTCTTGTTTCTTTCTGCACTTCTTTTGCCCCTGTCTGCAATTCTCTTGCCTCTTTCTGCACCTCTCTTGCTTCTTTCTGCACTTCTTTTGCCCCTGTCTGCAATTCTCTTGCCTCTTTTGGCACCTAAATTTGCCTCTTTCTGCACCACGCTCTCTTCTTTCTGCACCTCTCTCTCTTCTTTCTCTACCTTTCTTGCTAGTTTCTGTACATCTCTAAGAGGCATATTACCAACAACTAGCGATAATTATCGCTAGGTTGGCTTAGCGGCAATATTTTTATCGCCGAGCTGCGGCGATTTTTAACGCTTAGGAGCCTTGATATTATCAAGGTTTATCTCCTAAGCGATAAAATTCGGCCGAAATGCATGAATATCGCTGAAAAGTCAACGATATTCATGCATTACCGAGCAAATGCTCTTAGCCATGTTATCCACCTCCCATTGGATAACATGGCTAAGAACTGCTCAGGGCAGGTGTTAGATTTTGGAGATATTCGCGCTTAGCGCGAATATCTCCAAAAGTTGGTAATAGGAGATAGCGATGTTAGCGACTGTTTCCAGTCCCTAACATCTTGGCACACCCACTTTGCATGTCATTAGTGATAAATATCACTGACATGCAAAGTGGGGCCCAAGATGGTCGCTATCTCCTACTAGCTGTCGCTAACTGGTGTTAGCGACAGCTAGGTAATAGGGAGATAATTTTATCTCCGCTTTCTTGGCTTTTAAAGCCAAAAAAACAGAGATAAACCCCCTTGATAATATGCCCCTTAGTTCTTTCTGAACTTCTCTTGCCTTACTTCTGCACCTCTCCTGCTTCTTTCTCCACTTCTCTTGCTTCTTTCTGCACCTTTCATTCTCTTCCTGTACCTCTTTTTGCACCTTTCTTCTTTTTTCTGTACTTATCTTGCCTCTTCCTGAGTTTTTCTTGCTTCTTTCTGCAAATTTCTTCCTCTTTCTTCTCTTCTCTTGCCTTATGGTGGAGAAGTGGTGGAGAAGTGTGGCTCAGGGGTTAGAGGCGGCAGACCCAGAAGCTGAGATCGGTCCTGGACAGGGTTCTTGGGCTAAAAATTCCACGGACTCGATAATTCTCGCTCCGGTGCCTTCTTGACTCACGGGTTCACACTCTGCGACTCTGGGCAATAGCTTGCTTAATCTCTACAACGGCCCCTCGCGGCGGGATGCCTGACTTTCACCTTGTGGATACCCTGCTGGGGCTATCACACAGGGGAATATCAGGACAGGTTCCCTAAGCAAGCGCCGGGAAACCCACTGCGGGTAGCTGTGCGCTATATAAGCTCAAATACATTTACATTTATTCTTGCCTTATTCTACACTTCTCTTGCCTCTATCTATACCATTCTTTCCCTTTTTCCAGCTTTGTTGACTTTGTCTGCACATTTCCTCTTCTTTTTGCACCATTCTGGCTTCTTTCTTTTCTTTTTTTGCCTCTTTCTGCACTTATCTTGGCTCGTTCTGCACTTCTATCATCTCTTTCTGTACTTTTCTTTCTGAACCTCTCTTGCTTCTTCCTACACCTCTCTTGCTTTTTTCTGCACCTCACCTGCCTCTCTTTGCACCTCACTCTCTTCTTTCTGCACCTCTCTTGACTCTTTTTGCACCTCTCTTGCTTCTTTTGGCAACTCTCTTAGTTCTCTTTGCATTTCTCTTGTGTTTTGCTATACTTTTCTTGATTCTTTCTAAACTTCTTTTGCTCTTTCTGTGTCTCCCTTTGTTCTTTGCTCTTCTCTCATGCTTCTTTCTCTACTTCTATTTCCTCTTTCAGTCCTTCTCTTCCTTCTCTTCCTTCTTCCTGTACCTCTCTTGCTTCTTTCGCTATTTTTCTTGCCTCTTTCTGCACCACTCTTCCTTCTTTCTGTACCTCTCTTTTCTCTTTCAGTACTTCTCTTGCCTCTTTCTGCACTTCTCTTGCCTCTTTTTGCACTTCCCTTGCCTCCCGCCCCACCATTCTTCCCCTTTCTGCACATCTCTAGCCTCCTTCTACACATTCCTTTTTCTTGGTCTATAGGTTTTAGGCCCAGATCTAATCTAAGTGGCAAGAGTGGTGTATTCACTGGGAGGTTCATAATGGCTCTGATAAATGTATTTTCAGCATGAGTTAGGTCTGTCAGGTTTTCCAACCCCCACAATTCGGCCCCATACAGGGCCGCACCTGGGGCCCGATGTAGGTAAATCGCATTTTCCGATTTCAAAATACCAAATTGCACCGAATCGGTATTCTGAAATCGGAAAATGAGATGTAGGGAAAAAAAATCGGAAAAATACTGATTCGCTCATAATCGGTATTGTGAATCGATACGTACCGAATCGGCATCCACCGAATCGGAATTTACCGAATCGGCTACAAACGATTCGGGAAATACCGATTCGGTAATCGCTATACACCCCCAAGGCCAAAAGGCCCATAGGAAAGCATTGCAAATACCGAATCGGGAATTTCCGAATCGGTAAAATCCGATTCGGTAAAATCCGATTAGGTAAATACCGAATCGGTGAATGCCGATTCGGCAAGCTAGTCAAACTGAAACCAGAGACAACAGCCAATGAGGTGGATCCACCCTCCCCCACCCTAGCAGGGAGTGGCTACCCAGGCAGGTGCAGCTCATTAAGAACATTCTGGAGAGGCAGCCTGAGCTGAGCATTCACAGTGAGCAGCAGTGGAAGCAGGATCCAGAGCAGTGTGAAAGATGGCTTGCAGCAGTGAGAGCCAGAAGGCTGGGCAGAAGAGGAAACCTAAATTCAGCACCATGGAGCTGCAAGTGTTGGTGGAGGAGGTGGTGAGGGTACACAGGCAGCTGTTTGGGAGGCTGTCCCTCACTGTACCTGAGAGCACAAAGAGGAGGCTGTGGACAGAGATTGGGGAGAAAGTAAACTCTGTTGGAGTTACCCCCAGGAGCCTTGATGACCTCAAAAAGAAGTTCTATGATATCCGCAGCCTAACAAAGCGGAAACTGGCAGAGCTGCAGAGGCAAGCTGGACTCACTGGTGGAGGCAGGAACCCGGCGCCACCCCTCACTGAGCTGGAGGAACTGGTGGCAACTACCATCGAGAGGGAGAGTGTGGTTGGAGTTAGGAACCTGGATAGCTCAGCCAGAGCTACAGCTAAAGGTAAGAAGCATGCGCATCATGACACACCCTACCAGACACCTCCCCTTTAGACACAATGCACAGCCAAACCCCAGCCCAGTACAGCTACCAACAGACAAGCGAAATGCATCATGGTAAATGTAGTCTGCAGAAGTAGGCAAAAATGCCAGTGCAGAAGCATAATTAATAGAACAGTGGAACAGAATCAAAGTATTTGAAATGACATGTGCAATGCTTTAATTGTAGTGACTGTAATACATCAGCACTCAATTCACAAATGCTTCTTTATACCTAGGGGCACCATCAGGCGGAGGAGCAGGAGCAACTGAGGCACCAGCACCAGCAACATCTTCCAGTGCGGTGGCAGGGCCAAGCACTAGTCAAGCAGCCCTGGAGGAGGAGGAGGATGGGAACACCAGTGCCCAGGCAAATGAGGAAGACCTTGGTAATTCCTTCACATTCCTACACTCCCCACGAATATCTGGCACGCCCCCATTGCTGTTCTCCCCAGAGAACTCACCAACACCGAGCCACCCTGCACCTGCCACATCTCCTTCCAGGAGTATTGTTGAGGCTCCATTGAACCCCATCGATGGAGCGTGGGGAAGATGGCGGCCGTGACAAGCGGCTGAGCGGCAGCGCCAGACACAGTGCACAGTGCGGCGATGATGTGATTATAGCAAAACCTCGATACCTAAGCCCTTTTTATTATGCCACCATCTCTGGAGCATTAAAGGATCGTAAAAAAAAAGGACGGTGAATATACCGGTGTTACACGACCGGCTGGACACATGGTGCAATGCATATGCCATATGAGATAGATATGCAGTCATTAACAGCCTTCAAAGTGACGGGGGAACCAAAGTTGCATTTCAGCGGCGGCGGCGGCGGCGGCGGCAAAGCGGCAAAGCGGCAAAAGTGCACTTGGTGTTTACCTTCCATGATTGTGACGGGATCAATGGTGCTCGTCGGTGATCTCCAGGCCATGTTGCTCCGCATGGGTCTGCAGCGGCGTCTGGCTGAGGCTTCGATTGGAGGTGGGCTGGCGCACGGCAGGGCTCGCGGAGCTCGCGGAGCCCAGAGGCGGGGCCGATCAAAGCCGGCGAGACTTGGAAAACGGAGCAGAGACGGCAGAAACGGCGGCAGCAGCTCGGTCAGACCCGATAGACCCATCAGTCACGACAGGTTGGTGCAAGGAGGTGGAGGGGGTCACCGCAGCGGAGTTACAGTTAAGGTGAGGCAGAGGGTCTCTCTCCTCATAATATTGGCACTATCTATGGCTCCTAAAAGCAATACTGGGGGCAAGACAAAAAAGAAAGGCACGGCTGATGGTGGCAGTGCAGACAGTGCTCTAGACTCTATGGCAAATACCGAGGTGGAAGGTCCTACATTGGAAGCTGGATCAGGGCGGGCAAAACCTCTACAGCCCGTAGGACAGAACACCCCTAAAGAAATGCGTCCACCCTCAGCCAGAACCCGACAAGCTACAGCCAAAGCGACTGTCAGCGTGGTGGAAATGCTGAATCGGAATGAAAGAAAAAAAAAACTGAAGGACAGTGAGCCAGTTTCGGTAGCCTCGGCGCCAGGATTACCGGGGTCATCCTCACTACCCGCTCTATCTGTTTTACCTGAGTTGCTTTCTCCACCAACACCAGCCATTATCTCAGAAGTGGATCCAGGTACAGCTCTAGCACCGCAACCAGTCGCACTATTAGTCCCGAATCTGCAGCGGCAGCAGTTACAGCAGATTCATCCGCAGGCACAATTCCCTCAGTCAACTCAGGTGGAGGAAGCTGGGGAGGGTGCCGCAAGCGGGGACATGATCCAGATGATTCAATCAGAGTCTCTAATGGCTGAATTGAGGACTGATGATTTCGGAGCCGCCGGCAGCATTGAGGCTATCACCTCAATGTCCTCACAATGTGCGACGAACCTACCATTGAACCTCCCAACAGAAGAGCTAGCAGCCCCACCAGCCAACATTGAGGGCAATCAAGGAGGTTCAACAACAGCCGAGATATGCACTGCCCTAGAGGTACATAGGGGTCTACTTGCCGACTCTACAGTTAGTACAATTCACCTTGGGGTCACACATGGTGAGGCGGAAAAAGAAAAGACCCCCAGCGAGTGCTTCTTTTCTGTCACAGAGGAGGCCAACTGGTCAGAGGATGATGATGACGAGCCACACAGTTCAGATATCGATGGCAGTAATCCGGAGACAGAGAGCGACAGTGAGGCAGGGCTACCGTCATCTATTATCAAAAACGTGCCCCCTCAAAGGGACCACACTGCACTTACGTGGGACCACTCTCCTACAACATTTTTGCAAGGGAACGCTAACCTGTCCACGGGCGATATAAGGCACAACGATACGGCGCAGTTGTCAATGATGGCGATGATGGAATCAATCCAACAGGGGATAACGGCACACAGAGAAGAAACCCGTTCAGACAGCCTTAAATCCCAAGCTGCAATAAGAAAAATGAAAGCAGTGGTTAGAAAGATGTCAAAAGCCTGGGTAAACGTTGGAGACAGGGTCTCAAATCTAGAGGAGAGGGTAGTCGCCACTGAAGCTGAGGCGGCCGCAGCCACAAATAAAGTCGAAACACTGGGAGCTCAAGCCATCGACATCCAGTGGAAGCTGGAGGACTTGGAGAATCGGCAAAGAAGGAACAATCTCAGGGTCCTGGGCATTCCAGAAGGGGCCGAGGGTCAGGATGCCAAAATGTTCATTGTTAAAATATTCGAGAAAGCCTTTCCAGATGTTGCCGGATGGAACTGGACCACTGAAATACAGAGAGCACACAGGACACCCTTCAGACTGAGAAAAAACGCTAGAGAAGGGGATAAGCCTAGAGCGATCTTAATCTATATAGGCAATTTTCTTCTTCGCCAGTCCATTGCAGAGAAAGCCCGGCCAGACTCTAAAAGAACCTTTGAAGGAGGGTCCTTCTTTGTCAGGCCGGATTTCTGCCATACCACCGTGGAACGCCGATGGCGATTAAGACAATTAACCAAACCTTTCCAGGATAAAAGAGTGCAGATCTATCTCATCAATCCTGCTCAGTTGAAGATAATCCACCTAGGCAAGATCATATACTTTTCCTCGGAAATTAAGGCTAAGGAGTTCCTAGACTCTCTATAGCATGTTATATTACTAATGGCAACCAACAAAGGCTAAGGCTTTAATTTATGTCACTGGTTGAAGTCTAGGGGCTAGTTTGGTCTAAGCCTAAGTTTGAATTTCATAAAGGGAAATGTGTCACGTTATGGAGATTTGTGGGTACACATAAGGTTAAGGTCGAAGTTTGGACCTATTGATTGCACTGTGTCCAGCGCAGGGCCACACCCATCACACGCACAGACTTAGTCTACGCGCCTCACCTGGGAGTAATTTGGGGTCGGGGGGGAGGGGAGGGGGGGCAACCTCGAGGGAGGGGGGGGGAGGGGGAAACCAAAGCAAAAAGAAAGTTCATGCAATAAACATGTCTATTGATATATTGGAGTTGTTGAAAGTGGATAAACTTGTTGATGTCAGATTTAGGATAAAATGTGACTGGTTAGTATGTTGGCTCGTCTCTCTCCAGGGATATGTCAAGGATTAAGATAATCAGTCTTAATATAGGAGGACTGAACGATTGGAAAAAGAGGCAAAAATTTGAGGAGTATGTTAAATTAATCAGGGCCGATATTCTGTGTATACAAGAGACTCACCTACCATGGAAAAAGAAACATTGGCTGAACATAAGGGGGTATGAAATTTTGTCTTGCTCCTCACAGACCTCAACCATCAGGGGGGTCGCCATATTAGGCCGGGTAGGACTGGGAGGTGCTAGAAAATCAAAAGCTGATCCGTTGGGAAGATGGGCAATTTGTGAATTAAAATTAGGCATCACTCTATGCTCAGTATACGGTTCTAATCTGGACGATCCAGGGGTGATGGATCACATTGAACGGGAGCTTACTAACTGGCCAGCACCCATGGTATTTTGCGGTGATTTTAATATCCCAGCCGACTTTACAGGCAACACCCCATATAGCGGCCGTAAGCCTAGAGTATTTAGGGCAGTGTCCTCTATATTGCACTCTTATGGCCTGAAGGATGTCTGGGGTAACCAAAAGAAAAATGATCCGGGATTTACATACTTTTCACACCCATTTAATAAATACACAAAATTGGATTATATTTTTGTCTCAGCCACACAATTTAGTAATGTCGAAATTTCAATGCTGCCGAAGCTAATCTCGGACCATAATCCTCTTGTCTTGAATTTTTCTGTCATCAAACCAAGGGAAAAAATGAGGCCATGGTCTTTTGACAGGAAATTACTAGTGGATAGCGACTATTTAACACATATGAAGGAGTGGTCCAAATCCTTTTTTGATGCCAACAGATATAGCGCTTCCCGCGGTATGGTCTGGGATAGCTATAAGGCTGGTCCAAGAGGGGAGACAATTAGTTTTTCTGCACGGCTTTGGAAAAAAATGAAGGAGGATAGGGAATGTCTTTTGGCTAAACTGGTGAAGGCAGAGGAGCAACACAGGAGGGATGTCTGTCACGGGATCCAGGGGTCACAGAGCCTAGAGAGCCTAAATACTATAAAAGCAGATATTCAGCGACATTTAGCAAAGAAGGCTACAGCAGAATATCAGACCCGTAGATTAGGCATGTATGAAACAGGCGAGAATGCTGGCAGGGCTCCAGCGCTTCGGATAAGACAGGCCACCTCAAAAAATATTATCACTGAGATCAAAGATGGCGAGCAGATGTATACAAAACCAATAGAAATCATAGAGGTCTTTAGGCGATTCTATCAGGTCCTTTATAAGGAGGAGGCAGATACAGCATATCCTGGCATTAATTGGCAGGATACAGGTCTTAATCTGACGTCCAATGAGAGGGAATCCTTAGAACAGGAAATTACTATGGAGGAGCTTCTCCAGGCACTAAAAGATCTCTCTGCTGGCAAGGCAGCAGGGCCCGATTTTATACCTCTTGAAGTTTATAAATGCCTGAGGGAAGAAACGGCCCCTCTCTTGCTAGATCTATTTAATGGGGTTATCAACACAGGTACTATACCTGAATCCTGGACTAAAACCAATATTGTGGTCTTTCATAAAAAGGGCAAACCCAAGGAGAGCCCAGGCTCCTATCGGCCTATATCACTAATTAATAGCGATAATAAACTTTACGCTAAAATATTGGCCTCACGGATGGGTAGGATCATTGCGGGCCTCGTCTCTCCCTGGCAGCATGGCTTTATCCCTGGCAGAGGTACCACCGACCATATCAAAAGAGCCATAACTTTGTTTGACTTGCATGCACGGGGGGAGAGGGGGATCGCGATGATCCTCCTCGACGCAGAGAAAGCGTTCGACCGGGTCAGGTGGAGCTTTCTCTGGGAAGTATTGGTCGGCAAAGGATTTGGTCCCCGTTTTCTTCAGGGTATTAAGGCCATGTATCACAACCCAATAGCTAGCATTCAGTCAATGGGCGAGGCCTCCAACCCTATTCAGATTTCAAGAGGGATGAGACAAGGGTGTCCGTGCTCACCCATCCTATTTGCACTTTATATCGATCCCCTGATTTGCCGCATTATGAGCAATATTAATATTAAACCAATTATCATCAATGGTCTTGAAACCAAAATTCTCGCATACGCGGACGACATAGCTATCACCACTGTCGATCCAGCTAGTGCTATGAGAGAAATAATCAATATCACCTCTGATTTTGGGAATGTCTCTGGATATAGACTTAATGTGGCAAAAACACAGGTATTATGTTCAAACCAAATAGTTAAACTGGATGATAGATATGTGGATTCGGTAGCATATCTGGGAATCACAATTAATGCCCAGATACAGGAAATCATTAAAGATAACTTCTCACCACTACTGTTGAAAATGAAACAGGATCTAAAAAGAATCGATACTCTACACTTATCAATTATAGGTAGGGCCAATGTCATTAAAATGGCAATGTTCCCAAAAATCCTATATAAGTTTAGGTCAATCCCCTTTAAAATAGACGATATCCTGATCAGGGAGATGGAGGCTATTTTTATGAACTTCCTTTGGCAATACGGCAAGGTGAGGAGATCAATTAAATTTATGTCTCTACCCCAGGAACAGGGTGGATTGGGTATACCTAACTTAAAATTATATCACTGGTCTTGTCTCCTCACTGATATGGCTATACTTTTCTTCCCTGCTGATACGATACATTCCCAGTGTAGTATCCCATCCATATACCAGTTAGCACTAGGGAATGAGGCGTATGGCATACTGTTAAGGAACTATGATAAACGTTTTTTCAAATCCCCAGGCTACAAAATATTGGAAGATATCCGGGTGGTATGGCTGGCAATACAAAAGAAGAAAACAAAGTGGTCCCTCTTGCTTGCTTAAGAAAAGAGGATAGCACTTGCTTATATAATGCCACTGTAACTCACGAGATCTTAACAAGTAAAGCCATTCATAACTGTATATAGCAAATTATAAAAATCAACAATTCAAGTTAAAAAATCTTAGTGTTTTATTAAAAGACTTTTTTGCAATTTCAAACATCAGATAACTGTGCCACAATAGAATATTAAAAAAGAGTGTCAACATCATAAAAAGTCATGTACATCTCTCACAAATACACAATACAGAATATTAAAAACAACGATTGTTAAAAACCAAGTTGTCGACGCAGCGTTTCGGTTCTTAAATAGACACCTTCATCAGGACAGGGTTTTTTTATTAAAAGAAACAGACTTGTGTTGTCATCCTCTAGTTCAATTTGTAGGAGACAATTCTTAGTTCATGGCAGAACATCTCATGCAGTTCAAACGACTTAATTACAATTGAAAAAAGGCCTCCTTATATCTTGATAATTTAAGGAGTTTTCATTCAAATGGAGGAAAAGGAGCCACCGTTATATTGGACAATTTGTTTCAAAGGCTTCCCCCTTTCAATGAGGTACCAACGAGAAATGAGGCACGTGACTGGATAACGTCCGGCTATTCCTTATCAGTGTTCATGGG
Source organism: Lissotriton vulgaris (assembly GCF_964263255.1). NCBI lineage: Eukaryota > Metazoa > Chordata > Amphibia > Caudata > Salamandridae > Lissotriton > Lissotriton vulgaris. The sequence goes on along the minus strand of NC_141691.1, from coordinate 298,774,173 downwards.
GTGTTTTTTTCTCATTTACCACCCTTATATCCGCAATTCGGCCTCCCTGCTCCTTTTCTCTCCAGTATCATCCGGATGATTGAAAGGGGGAAGCCTTTGAAACAAATTGTCCAATATAACGGTGGCTCCTTTTCCTCCATTTGAATGAAAACTCCTTAAATTATCAAGATATAAGGAGGCCTTTTTTCAATTGTAATTAAGTCGTTTGAACTGCATGAGATGTTCTGCCATGAACTAAGAATTGTCTCCTACAAATTGAACTAGAGGATGACAACACAAGTCTGTTTCTTTTAATAAAAAAACCCTGTCCTGATGAAGGTGTCTATTTAAGAACCGAAACGCTGCGTCGACAACTTGGTTTTTAACAATCGTTGTTTTTAATATTCTGTATTGTGTATTTGTGAGAGATGTACATGACTTTTTATGATGTTGACACTCTTTTTTAATATTCTATTGTGGCACAGTTATCTGATGTTTGAAATTGCAAAAAAGTCTTTTAATAAAACACTAAGATTTTTTAACTTGAATTGTTGATTTTTATAATTTGCTATATACAGTTATGAATGGCTTTACTTGTTAAGATCTCGTGAGTTACAGTGGCATTATATAAGCAAGTGCTATCCTCTTTTCTTAAGCAAGCAAGAGGGACCACTTTGTTTTCTTCTGTTCCCCTTTCTCCTCGTCCCTGGATTGGATCTTAGAGGAGACCTCCCTTTCTGTTTTACATGGCAATACAAAAGAACCAGAGTATTCCTAAGTTTAATAAACATACTCTTCTTTGGAAATCAGGGTTATTCCCGCACTTAAGCAGAGATGGTTCTTGGAGACACTGGGAAATGCAGGGAATCACTACATTGGGCCAAGTTATGGTAAAGAATGCTCTGAGGCCTCTTGAACTTCTAAAGACACGATATTCACTTCAAGGCCCTCAAGAGTTCAAATATATACAATTGACTAACACAATTAAATCCAAAAGACCTGCGATAGATATATCAAAAGAATGTATACTATTAGATTATATGAAGGGTGGCGGTCGCCGTATAAGGAAAATATATGCAATATTCTTGGGAACTCTGCCAGATGATATGCTCAAGACAGAGGCTACCTGGGCTGGGAAACTGAATGATCCCGATATCGATCTGGATAGAGCCATCCTTATGGATAAAAGGTTTTTACGCTCTTCAAACCTAAGAGCACAGCATTTTAAAACCCTATTTAATTTATACTATACACCGGCAAAACTGTATGATTGGGGTAAGAGAGTGGATAACAACTGTCCTAGATGTGGTAAGGGCCCTGCGGATCTGCCTCACATGTTTTGCAGCTGTGAAAAGCTAGGGCCAATTAAGAACGAAATTGCAAAGTTTTTAGAGGGGCTGCTAGCTGTCAGGATCGACCTATCCCCTACACTTTTAATATTCGGGTTTGACGCCAAACAGGGTTTAAGCATCGAGGCTGAGGCACTCGTGTTTTTAGCAATAGCTGTTTTTAGAATACTAATTGCTGCTGCATGGAAGGACTCTGATGCCCCAACCTTTCAGATGTGGATCTGTAGGCTGCTCGGGATTCATAACATCGAATCGGAGCTGTACGCACTGAAGGGAGTGAAATCCAGGGATATGGGGCTAAGGTTGTGGTCGCCCGTTGCAGCATGGAGGCGGTCGAAAATCACGTGCCTCAGTTCTTAATACCTATGTAGAAATTCCCTCCTGTCCTCCACAGATATATTATCACTCTTCCTACATTATCGGTTTTCTTATCTGTTTTAACATCTTTGATGTATACTTATTTTTGTCTCTTTGTATTAATGTGTTTTTCTTGTATTTATAGGATATGCTATTGTCATGTACTTTCAATAAAAAAAATAAAAAAAAAAAAAGAACCCCATCGATGGAGCAGCGGGACAGGCCCCAGCCACCATCACAGTTACACCTGTGGCACCCCAGCCCACACAGCAGGGCAGCAGCAATACCCGGAGGCATACTACATCCGCCACTGCACATCCAGCACGGGAGGGCAGCGTCTTTCAAGGGCTGGAGGGCAGCATGGTTAAGATACAGCGGATGCAGGCGAAATCCATCTTGGCCTGCCAGCGCCAGCTGCGGCAGCATAACCTGCAAATGGGAGAGATGGCGCAGGGCTTTAAGACATTTGTAGAGAGCAATAAGGAAATCGCTACAGGTCTTGGCCGTAGGACCACAGCCATCACGCAGCTATGTACTAAACTGGACGAGCACGAGCTCATTCCCCGCATTGATGCCCGCATGCACAATAGGTCAATAAACCGCCTTGCTGCTGCTACCGCACAGCTATGCCAACGTGGGGCAAATATGGAGGCCAGCCTGACCCAGAACACCGCAGTGGTCACCAGGGGCATGGCCCGCATTACTAACGCCATGGAGGCACTTATTATTTCAAACACTGTGGTCAATCCAGCCCTGGACCTGGCCGAGGCTGGGGACAGCAGCATCCGCAGCAGCCCGGCCAGCGCAGTGTCAGAGCCGCGCAGGAGCACCAGGCGCTCTGCTGAAGCTGCTTGACATGCAGAAGGGGGAGAGGCTCAACCCAGTGGGGCTGCTAAGCGCAGCAAAAAATAAGCTTGCCAGGGCGGGTGAGGCAACCCGGACAATTGACATTGAACCACTTTTTGTTAACATTTTCTTTTGTTGCACATCAGTGCAGTAACGGTGTTGCAACATTATTAAAATTTTCATTTCCTTACATCCATTGACCTGTCTGTGCATCTGTACTCACTCAGAAATAGTTTTCTGTAATCTCCTCACGTCTGTATCTGCCATCACTTGGCGTAGACACCCCAGCAGGTTGTGTTTGTGGCACAGCAACGTCGTCGTCATGGTCCTCGTAGTCTGGCAACTCCACCTCAGTGCCCTTCTTCACCGCAAGGTTGTGCAACATTGCACAGACAGCTATGATCTTGCAGCATGTGATGGGGGTATACTGCCTTGCACCTCCACTCTTGTGCAAGCATCTGAATCTGCTTTTCCAGATGCCAAAGGTCCGTTCAACTACATTCCTTGTGCTTTTGTGGGCCCGGTTATACCTCCTTTGGCTGGGTGTAGAGGAGTTGAGGTAGGGGGTGAGTATGAATGAGCGGAGGGCATATGCACTGTCGCCTAGAAGGAAAAGGGGTAACATTACTCACATGCATACATGTATTTCACTTGACTACTTTGTGTTATGGGGGTCTGATGATGTGTCTCACCTAGGAGGTATCCTTCACCAAATTCGCCAGCCGTCAGCCGTGCTTAGATGCCGCTCGGTTGAAAAATGTAGGAGTCGTGGGTACTCCCTGGGAATTTTGCGACCAGGTCTGTGATGGTGCACTTCGCATTGCAGATCCCCTGAACATTGATTGTGTGCGTAGACTTCCTATTGCGGTATATGTATTCTGTGTCAGCAGGGGGGCAAATAGGAATGTGCGTGCCATCTATGCAGCCAATGATTTGTGGAAATTGTGCCATCTGGTAAAAGTCAGCTTTTGTTTGTACCAGTTCCGCGTGGGTTGCAGGGAAAGAGATGTATTGGTCCATCCTGTGTATCATGGCGTCAAGGAATTTGTGGAAAAACCTTGACAGGCTGCTCTGGGTCACCCCTCCTACCGCAGCTACTCCACTTTGATAGCTGCCAGACGCAAGCAGGTGTAGGCTGCATAGCACCTGCACGTGCGCTGGGATGGCGTGTGCCCTTGGGGTGGGGTGGTCCAACAGTGGTTTGAGGTCCCTGATGAGCTCCAGAATGGTGTCTGAGTCCAGCCTGTACCTCTGTAGGATCTCTGCCTCTGTGAGCATGAACAGGGTGATCCTCTGTCTGTAGACCTGTTCCTCTCTTTGCCATTCCCTCTCTCCTTCCTGCTGTAGCCGTAGCCGCCTTGCAATGACATAAAAAGCAGCCATCCTGCAAGTTGCAATGCATTTTGGGTCTATTTTTATAGGTTGAAGTTGGTTACCACCTGATTGTAGTCCATGGTAAATACCGATTTTGAAATACCGATTTTGAGCCAAAATCGGTATTTCTATGCTTCCCTACATCTCTCTCTCTGTCCGAATCGGAGATTTGCCGAATCGGTAACTCTACCGATTCCGTAGGTTATCCGAATCGGCTTTTTTCCGATTCGATGTCTGTACCGATTCGATACATGGACCGAATCGGTTTTTTGTCCGAATCGGTGTCACTACCGATTCGGTACATGTCCCGAATCGGTATTTTTAACGAATCGGTAGGTTACCGAATCGGTCTCTTTCCGATTCGGGGTATTTCCGAATCGGATTATTTCCGATTCGGTAGCCATTCCAAATCGGTATTTATACCGATTTGGACGATTTTCATTGCCCTACATCTCGATGGCTGTATACCGATCGGTAAGGGCCCAAAATCGGTATTTTCGGCCGTTACTGATCGGTAACGGCCTACCTACATCGGGCCCCTGGTCCCTTAGTTGTATAAATTTCAATAATGGGGTTTATTGGCCAATAAGGGGAAGCTCTAGTCCTTTGAACTATGGCACAATCAACATACTGAAGGGTCTCAATGCTTTTTTCTATCTGCTGTGTCCATGCCAGCCTGTCTTTGATATGGATTCCCAGGAAGTCAAACGAACAAACCTGCTCCAAACTATGCATGCCCAGGGTAAGTTTCCTCTTGTTTGATTTATATGGATTAAAAACCATATATTTGGTTTTTAGCTCATTTATTTCTAGACTCTTGTCTTTACAAACTAGGGCACATTTATTTAAAAGGTTTTGAATGCCACGGGATGTTCTGGCAATAAGCAGTGTATCATCAGCAAAAAGCAGACAGGGCACTACTTTGCCGGGCAATTTTGGGGGATCACCACCGCAATTAAAAAGTTCTCAGATTGGCCCATTTATGTAGAGCATAAACAATGTGGGGGCAAGAACGCATCCTTGACGCACGCCCTTCTGAACAGCTATGGCGTTAGTCAGGGAGCCTTCACTATTCCACCTGACCATGGCGAAGGTGTCTTGATGTAACCTGACAAGAAGTCTGAGCAAATAAGCTGGTAATTCCAATGAGCTCAGTGCTAGCCAAAGTTGGGACCTGTCGATGAAATTGAAGGCGGTCTTTAAATCCACGAACACTACATATAGGTGACCTCCTCTGATTATAACTTCTTTCTATATTAACACGAGGTACCTAAATACTTGGTCCGTGGTACTAGTTACGGCCCTAAATCCTGCCTTTAAGTTAGATACAACATTGTTGTCCTCTATCCAGCTTTGAATTCTGGTCAAGATGACTTAACAGAAGATTTTTTGCGATACATCAATAAGACTGATGGGCCTATAATTCCCTGGCAACCTTTAATCGCCCTTTTTATGAATGGGAATGATTTCGGCTCCCTGCCAGGTCTCCAGAATAGTACCACCTTCAGGATAGTATTATAAACCGTTTGGAGCAGCGGACCCCAGACAGTCGGTTCAGCCCTAAACCGAACTCCAAGAAGATTGTCAAGACCCAGTGCTTTGCCACTCTGCAGCAACTTAATGGCCACAATTGTTTCCGCAAGAGTGATATTTTCAACAAAAGCTACTACCCGTACACAAGGATTCAAGCTTAAGGCTGGAGCAGACAACAGCCCTTGATCTGCAAACAATGCCCCAAAGTATTCTTCCCATAGGTAGGACTGAATGTGGAAATCTGTTTGTGCTACCAGATTTGGTGATCCCATTGCCAATAGGTGGCACAAATATTGACTATTCTTATTTTTAGCTGCTTCTAAAAGCAATTTCCAATGTTCACACTCCCAGTACCTTTTTGCTTTGTTTTGGGCTAGTTTATATAACCTCCTACCATTAATGATTTCTACATGGGATTTCCTTTTTACCATCACCATTAGCTTGGTCCTAGCCGTTTTACATGCATCGTTGAAAAGGTTTTAAACTTGTAGTTAATTCCTGAAAGATACTCATAACAGCCCCTAACCCAATAGTAGGGATACTTAGATCTTTAAGAGACTGCTCCACCACAGAATATATGTGGGGGAGAGAGTTTGAGTTTGATAAGATCATTGGCCATTTAAAGCTCCTATTGTTGTTATTTGTAATGACCTGTGCAGACTCAAGCCTAAGGTGTCTACACTGGGTAACTAGTCCCGACATCGTAAGCGCCAAAGAATTATGATCACTATCTTCCCTGGGAATAATGACCATATCCTTGACTAAGGGCCACAAATCTAAGTCAACAATGATATAATCAATACATGTTTTTGATGCCCCCCTCTTAAAAGTATGACCTGCTGCTCCATCAGAGTCGGTTCGACCATTGCAGGCTCTAACACCATGGGCGATAGTAAACGATAGTACTTGTTGCAACACACTTGTAGTTCTCTTGATGGGTGGAATCTGGAGTTTCACAATCCCCCTAGCTTTATCCCCCTCATGGATAAGATCCTGTACTTAATTCACCGGTTCAAAAGATGTATCAAGATCTCCGGCGACAATAAACCGGTGATTTACTGTGGTCGAATCGAGATAGTTAGCAAACAATGTTATTGTCCCTGGAAGTCTTTGTGGGCTGTCAAACCGATTGTATAGATTGAAGAGTATTATTTTTGCTCGCCTCTTACCTAATGACAGTTCCAAACCAAGTAGTTCGGGACAACCAAGATGCAGAACCTTTACTTTTCAGATCAGTGACTTTTTAACCCACATCAGGAGGCCACCCGCTGGGCGACGAACCGGAGGCTGTATCGCTTTGATACTATTTATGGTGAAGCCAACCAAATGGACACACCCTACTGCCCAGGTTTCCGGTAGTATACAGAAGTGAAAAGCGTCCATAAATTTACCCCAATCTGGGTCAATTATCTTTGAATTTAGGCCCAAAACATTCCAGAGAAAAGAACAATAGATTGCGGCAACCAGAAACATTTTCCTGTGGGTGACCTTCTAGAATTTTGGGCCCCTCAGGATCACAATGAGGGGGAAGGAGCACGGTGTTGGTAAGTTGGTCACGAGAACCTGAGTTACCATAGGTGTGTGGTGTTGAAATAGTACCGGAGACGACAAAAATTTTCAAAGTAGGTCCAACCTCATGTGACGGACAGGGGGGTACACTACCCAGTCAATCCTGGGAATCTAGACTACTCAGGGGATAATGCCTAATACTGAATTCCAGGGGAGGTGCCTCAGTGGGTACACAGAGCACTGCGCTCTCAGTTTTGGTAGCGTCAAAGTTCCTCCCTCTATTATCGCAATGTCTATAGTAGAAACGTAGCGGTAAAATAGTTATCACTTTATCCAATCTTCGATTAGGAGAAAAAGTCCCCCACCCCAACAATGGACCTTTGATATGTGGAGATCTACAGTTAATAACAATGCAATTGCCATAATGCGTCTTGCAAAGAGGACCCACCCAGTTTCCCAAATAGAATGTCACCATAATCTGACTTCAGAAAATTTGTTTTCAGGGAGAGCCAATAGCAAACTTTGTTTTTTAACTGTGACTGGGATTCAACTTGTACATTATTCAGAGGAGGAAAATTCATGAGGATTGCTACATAAGGAACATTCTCTGGTGGAAGTTGTAATGTCCCCTTATCATCTTGAGTATTAAAAACTTTTCTTTTTTGGGATAACAGTGGGGATGCTTGTTCATTCATACCCTTTTTGTTCCCATTGCTCCCATTAGTAACATTAATATCTGTAGAAAAGGGACCTTGCCTGCTAGCATGAGGGGGATAATCCGTGTTAGCCAGGTGGCTAGAGCATTCATGCCTACTGTGCTTCTGCAGAACTTCACTAGCATGGCTTCTATTGACACCATTCCCTGCTAAGCTAAGCGGTTAAGCGTTGCGGTTAGTTGATGGACTCTCATTTAATTCTGAGTGCAACTACGAGCTGAACCTCGGACTAAATCTTTAGAACTTACCCCAGAGCAGGAACTTGTGTCCCTAACCATTGTATACATAGATGCCACAGTAGATCAAATTGATCAAGTCTTTGCAATATTGGGAGGAGGTTTTTATTTGTTATATCTTCTGGGGGAGATGTCACCATTACATTAACATCATTAGTGGGTGTACTAATCAGATCTTCAAGCCTAAATAATTTATCCTCAATCAAACATAGGGTATTGCGAATAGGGTCAACCAATAAAGAGATTAACAGCTCTAATCTACTCCACTGATCATTATTACAGTCACCAGTCTGTTGATTGGAAACTGAATTCGAACGCATCATAGGCTCAGTTGACCCTTGGTTTTTATCCGTCCCCATGATGTCATGTTGGAGTGGCTTGGGGGTATACTTCTTTGCTCTGGACTTTGATTTTGACTTAGAATTGCGCTTTTGCAAAGTACCACCCGGTTCAATAATAGAAGACTACGCCTCCCCACCCTTTGCCGAGATAACATTTTGGCTCTTTTTGGACTTCGTTATAACTTCTCCATACCTATCAACAAATACTGCCTGAGCCTCGAGCATTGTAGGAGGAACTACTAGTTTTATAATAATTGGCTGGGGCAAGATATCAATTTCTTGGTTAAATATATCAACCACACTAGGCTCCCCCAACTCCATACCCTGAGCAATTACACAGTTTTGCATGTCCCCTGAAACAGTCTGCACACAACCCCCAATCCCCCTCCCCCTTTCCAAGGCAAGACTTACTCACCTTGTTACCAAACAGAGACAGGGTATCTGGGGGAACAACTACGGGAGATTTTACCCTGCTTAGAAGGCTCATTGAGGATCTCTTCTGTGCAGCTATAGTGTCCAAAGAAAGTCTCTTTTCCGTAAGCTGGATCTCATGGGTTAATACTGACTCTGCTCGTGTAAGAAAGGCATCCAGAGTCCCCACAACCTCCCACCCCCCTGCAGTTGGCCATCCCTGCGTTTAGCACGATGAGGCATGACAAAAAAATAAATCATACAGAAAAGCAGTACCTTATGTCCGAGCACCTCTCAGCAACAATATCAGGGGGCTGGTCCAGCCCGGCCTCTTTTGGGCTTCGACCGGGCTCAGCCCGGCACAGCTGCATGTGTCCCGTGCTGTGGGAGCCCTTGCCCTCCTTTTAAGTGCCTCCTGGTGCTTCAAAGAAGATGTGCAGCGTGCGCACTGCAAGGAATTATGGGGGATGCAGTCCCCTTGTGCAGCAAAGGTGTCGTCAAGCAGTGGCGGCAGACTCTCGCAGCCCAGAACATCAGATAGCAGCAGGTAACAGTTTAGGGCTCTGTACTTCTATTGTCTCTTTCTGCACTCCTCTCACCTCTTTCTGTACTTTCCTTGTTTCTTTCTGATTGTACCTCTGTTGCTTCATTCTGTACCTCTCTTGCTGCTTTCTGCACCTTTGTTGCCTCTATCTGCACCTCTCTTGCTTGTTTATGCACATCTGTTCCTCTTTCTGCACCTCTCTTTCTTCTTTCTGTAAATCTATTGTTCTTTCTGCACCTCTCTTGCTTCTTTCTCCACCTTTCTCGCTTGTTTCTGTATATCTCCTAGTTCTATCTGCACTTCTCTCGCCTTTTTCTACACCTCTCTTGCGTCTTTGCTCGTCTCTCATGCTTTTTTCCCTACTTTTATTGCATCTTTAAGCATTTCTCTTCCTTCTTCCTGTACCTCTCTTGCTTCTTTCTCTAATTCTCTTGCCTCTTTCTACACCTCTCATGCTTCTTTCTCCACATTTCGTTTCTCTTGCTGCACTTCTGTTGATTTTTTCTGCACTTCTCTTACCTCTTTCTGCACCTTTTATACACCTCTCTTGCCTCTTTCTGTACCCCTCTTCCTCTTTCTATACTTCTCTTGCCTCTTTCTGTATTCATCTTACTTCTTTCTGCACCCCTCTTCCTCTTTCTGTACCTCTCTTACTTCTTCCTGCAACTCTCTTGCTTCTCTTTGTGTCCACTCTAAAATACTATTCTACACCCACATGCCCGATTTTATGAGCAGAAAGGAATACATACACCTTCTTCTACACAAATACACAGAGCATGTAGTCTGAAACACGGGTATTCGACTAGTAGTATGTTTATTTTTATGTATGGTGTCACTAGCTAAAGGCAAAGACATATGCAAGCATGCCTTCAGAAACACAGTGAGACTTACAACAGTGACATGGTTAGGATTGCTGCTTTAAATTTGGTAGGTCTAACATTCTGAGCACTCGGTTACTAGTAAAGCTGCCAGAGAAAAGTGAGGTTTAAGACATCTTGGCAGAAGGATTAGTGATTAGGCTACTTTGTATGAGTTATAAAAAGGTACAGTCGAAATAGGCCTTATACATTTAGGTGTTTGCTAAAAATGGGAAGTACAGTCTGTGAAGTTTAAAGTTCTGTTTGCTCTCATGACTAAGGTATATAGCTACTTGTACATGTGGAGAAGTGTGGCTCAGCGGTTAGAGGCTGCAGACCCAGAAGCAGAGGTCGGCCCGGGACCAGGGTTCAATTCCCGATGCGGCAGGGTACGGAACCAATGTCAGCGGGCTAGATAAATCTCACCTCGGTGCCTCCCTAACCATGGGTCCCACGCTGCAACTATGGGCAATAGCTTGATTAATCTCCACAACGGGCCCCTCGCTGCCGGGGATGCCTGGCTTTACCTTGGGGATTCCCAATAGGGACCATATCACAGGGAAAGGCAGGACGGGTTCCCCAGCGGTACACAGCGCCAAGAGCATATCAGCGATAACAACACTTATGTACTTCTTCAATAAAATCACACCAATGAATATCTTGCGATACTTACAGATCTTGTCAATAAAGCCAAAAATAAGGGTACAATTAACTAGTGAACGAGTAAATTTCTGACGACAACATACCCAAAGAGATCATCATTCGACATGATGCCAAAAATAATACATAAGAACTTGCCTGATCCTCCACTACGCCCAATTGTTTCAACAAGAAACAGTTTACACAAACCAATCGGCCAGTTCATTGATCGACTAATGCAACCTACGGTAAAAAGCATGGAAACCTATATTCGAGACACCACGGATTTCTTATCAAATTTAAATGCTCAGGAACTCAATGATCAAGAACAATTGGTACTCTGCACAGCAGATGTCAAATCATTATACACGTCAATCCCGCATGGATTGGACATTAAAGCTAAGGAAGAAGCCATACTTACAACTGACTATGATCGACAATTACAAACTTTTCTCATGGAACTGACTGTCTTCACTTTATACCATAGCTATTTCAAATATGACAACACTTGGTACCAACAATTGATTGGAACTAGCATGGGCAATAGCGCAGCACAGGTATACGCGAACCTCTTCATGAAATCATATGAAACAAAACACATTCTTAATGACCCGCGCTGGACAGACAATCTCAAGATGTTCGTACGTTACATTGATGATGTTTTCATCTTATGGAAGAACTCGACTGATTCATTAGAACAGGCATTAACGGAACTAAACAAGAAAGAAGAGAGGATCCAATTCACTTGGGAAATTTACACAGAGTCTATTACTTTCCTTGACGTACGAATGAACCTAATCGAAGGCAAAATTGAAACTGAAATGTTTCACAAAAACATCGACAGGAACAACACCCTTCACTATTTAAGCTTCCATCAAGAATCTTTGAAAAGACAACCCCCGCTATCTCAAATGATGCGGGTGAAACGCATTACATCAAACTCAGCCAAAGCAAAAACTACCATCAGAGAAATGGGTGAAAGATTTCATGCAAGAGGCTATCCAGAGACCCTAATTAAAGAAGCAGAACAAAAAGTAGAGGATTTGCAAAGATCAGATTTACTCACCATTAAACACAAACCTAAGCAAGACAGAACGACAGTAGTGTCCAAATACTCCACTGCGAGTTTCAACTTCAAGAAAATCATTAGGAGTCACTGGAATATCCTAAAGGCAGAACCCGACTTTAAACAGGTCTTCGACAATCCTCCTATTTTTGCTTTCACCCAAAACAGAAATTTTGGAGAATTGCTAAAATGTACCACCGGTGATTACAAACAATATCGTGGAACCCGCCCCTGTCTACAATGCGGTAACTGCAACAACATTATAAGAGGCATTCAAATAGTTCATCCAATGAAGGGCCACAAAATCAAATTGAAAGTTAATGCGACCTGTGATACTTCTAACTTGATATACATGCTTAAATGCCCATGTGGCAAGGTATACGTCGAAAAGACCGACGCAAAATAAAAATTAGACTTAACGAACACAAGTCCAATATAAGAACCAAAAACATCAAATCAGCAGTAGTGACCCACTTTTCGGAAGCTAACCACAACATTTCTCAACTTCAGTATGTGGTACTTGAAACTATTGACAAAATTGAAGGCAGAGACAATAACCGCTTTCTTTTACAAAGAGAAAATCATTGGATTGATCTACTTAATTCCAGCAAACCGAACGGTCTCAATGACCGCATCGAATTCGCATGCTATCTGTAAAATGACTCACTGACAGCAATTAATTTGACCTTTTCTTTTGTTGGTATTTAATGGTGATCGATCTGTACATTTCATTAACCTTATGTTTTATTTCATTTGATGCAATTCGATAGCTACATATTTTGGTAATATGTTTACATATTGTAACTTTATTGACACGCACACTCTTTTGTTTTGGTACCGTAACATCTACAGCTGATTGGTGGACTCCCGATCACATGATCGGAACTTCAACCAATCACACTGCTCCTTACATGAAACAGGAACCCAGTATCCATCTTATACCCTACGTGATTAGCTGTTAATTTTAGACTGCTTCGCGCCAGACGCGAAACCCAGAACTCGCTTGATACACACGAGAAACGCTACGCGTACACTAAGTAAGTTGATAACCTTTTTGTTAGTCCTTAACTGTTAGAAGTTTGGTACAAACAAGACACTGAACCATTTTCATGTTTGTCCTCCAGCATTTTTCAAGCAAGTAGACTACATACGAACAACACGTGAGTTATGGTGATTCTCACTAAGTTCTGCATGCACGCACATTAGGGGAGATCACAACGTTATTGAGCACATCATGCATTTTTATTTATATACATGATGTGAAATGTATTTGCTTTGAAGAATAGATTGTATTATGTATAGCGATTTGAACAGCATTTTTTGTCTTGCTTCTAGCCGTTGTCCCAGATGAAGGGCAACCAGCCCGAAATGCATCGGACTTGAAAACTTGTTGTTTTTGACTTTGATCTTACTCAATGAACCTTACAATTGAATGAACAATGTTCCAAAACTCGAACTTATGTTTTTTTTTTATATATTTTTATTGATATTTGAGTTGCAAGTCTAAACAGATTATAACATAATTCCTTCCTGAGATTATACCAAGATACATGTTATACAGCTAATTCAAAAGAGGATAAAGCAAAACAATTCAGAATATCAAAAAACAGATAATACATGACTAACCAGTATAGAAAGTTCATTATCTCATTACTTCATCTGTCCATTTCTGAATTGGTGACCAAATTTTTAACCCAAGTTGTTTCTTTTTTTTCCCCTTGGTAGCATATATTGCTGATTCAAGTTTATATCTAGCAAGGAGACGTCCCCTCCATGTATAGAAAGATGGTGAATCTATTCTAATCCAGTCCTGAGATATGCATGCACGGAATTCAGCCATCATAATGAATAATAAGTTCGTTTGTTCCATATCTTTTGAATCTTTAGAAACACCAAATAATATAAGTTCAGGTGACAAAACAATATTTTTACAAAGAATGTGTTCTATAAATTTCTGAACATCACAAATTAATCCATTAAGTTTTAAACACGAGAAAAACATATGTAGAGTATCGGCCCCTCTTAAATTACAGCGATTGCATTTGATTCCAGTAATGCTCCCCCATTTCAAAACTTTTGCCGGCGTATAATATAGATCACACAAGATCATGTAATGTTGAGTGCGATTACGCCCAGAAAATAAAATAGAGGTGGCCATTTTGATTGATTCTTCCAAGACTACATCCTTTGTACCTAATTTGTCTTCCCATTTGTCCCTCAACTTATTAAGGTCATCCTCAAGGTAAGTCATTAAAGTATTATAGTAGAACCCAATTCTTCTTTTATTATTTAGAGTATCTATAAGTAAGATTGGGGTTAAATCTTGTCTTTCTATATTGGAAGGTGAATTTAAAAAACTATGAATCTGTAAGAATTTGAAATAATCACAAGAAGGAATTTTAAAGTTACTTTGTAGTTCACTGAAAGAAAATAAAGTTTCAGAACTATTATATAGATCAGAAAGAGCGGTAATCCCCTTATCGTTCCATTTTTTCATCACCTGGTCTCTAAATATAGTGGGAAAACAGTGACTTGAGTTTAGTGGCGTATATCTAGTGATTTTTCTAATTCCCACCACTTTTTTAATAATTCGCCAAGCTTTATATGCTGCAAGCAATATCTTAAATTTTGTTTTTTTATAATAGCTTGGCTCAATGAATTTTAACAGATGATAGTTCGCATCAGTACCTACTACCATTTCATAGATATTTGGATATTGTGCCCAAATAATAGGTATTTTATTGCCCACAATTAAGGGAAACATATATTGAAGTGCGGCAGCTAAATAATAAAATAGAAAATGAGGTGCGGCCCATCCCCCCCTATCTTTCGGTATAATCAGCTTCTTATATGCTCTTCTAATGCCTTTATAGCCCCACAAGAATCTTATTGCGGTTCTTTCAATTTCTTGAAAAAAACTTAAAGGAAATTCCAAGGGGATTGTTCTAAATAAGTAAATAAATTTCGGCAATATAAGCATCTTTAAAACATTGTTTCTACCATGAAGAGATAAATGTAAATGGTTTATTCTTTCCAAAGTTGATTTAGCCTTTTTAAGAATCGGAATGTAATTAATACTAGGTATCTTAGAAATAGGTATAGTTAATCTAATACCTAAGAAGAACAGATACTACACATGATCTTAGCCAAAAGGCCGAGAACTCGAACTTATGAATATAAAATAAGACGTTGTCCAAACAAAATATCGCATGAAGTTTTCTTTTGAATCAATATTGAAATTATCACGGAGCAGAGCGCCAGGGGATGCTTCCAATATTCATTGGAAGCACTATTTTGATGTTTACTGGACGTCCTTGACAAGAGATGCCTCCCGGGCGGCAAACCTCACGAACTATTAAACTGTGAACGTACATATATCAATTTTTCAAATCAAACATAGCTGTGCAACTTTCCACATTTTCCTTGTTCAATTCACGCATCTGAAGATGCCAGCTTAAATATCTGATAACTTATCTTACAAGTCGACATATATCAGTTCTGCTCTGTCATACGGTTGCAAAGGCACACATGTTGTATGTATGTAGGTGTTGTAGAGTCCCTCAAATAGACTATTCAACACCCACATGCCCTGCTTTATGAACAGAAAGGAATACGTACACGTTCTTGTACACAAATTTAGAGCGCATGC
The DNA here is from genome assembly GCF_964263255.1 of Lissotriton vulgaris. Taxonomy (NCBI): domain Eukaryota; kingdom Metazoa; phylum Chordata; class Amphibia; order Caudata; family Salamandridae; genus Lissotriton; species Lissotriton vulgaris. The sequence continues at coordinate 298,758,767 of NC_141691.1, read as the reverse complement.
AGTCTGAAACACAGGTATTCAACTATTTGTATGTTTCTTTTTATGCATCATGTCACTACCAAATCCACAGACACACACATGTATGCCTTCAGAAACATGGTGAAACTTATACCAGTGACATGAGAAGTGTTTCTGTTTGGAATTTATCAAGGCCCAACATTCTGCGCAGTTGGTGAATAGTTATGTTATGTTATGTTACTGTTTGTTTTATGGAGCGCTCAGCTGCTCCAAAGAGCGTCCCGGCGCTAAAGATCATCACACCTAATACCAGCAGCAAACAAACAGCCATAACGGAAAAAAAATAACCAGAATTACCCATAGCAGCATTACAAAGCAAACAGATGAGTTTTAAGTCCCTTCCTAAAAACTGAGAGATTGGTGCACGTCCGCAACGTCAAGGGCAGTGTGTTCCAAAGACGGGGTGCAAGGTAACTAAAGGAGCGACCTCCACAGCGAGCACGCTTCACTGTTGGGACGATAGCCTTGGCCTGGGCAGCAGATCTCAGAGGTCTAGATGGAAGATAGAAATGGACCCTTCTCTGCAGATATTCAGCGCCGAAATTGTGAAGCGCCCTGAAAGCTGTAGTTAGGGTCTTGAAGAAGATGCGCTTACGAATCGGCAACCAATGCAGAGAGACAAGGAGATTGCTGGCCCTAGATCTTCTAGTTAGACCGAAGATTTCCCTGGCTGCAGAATTTTGAACTATCTGCAGACGAGTCAGCAGATATTCAGGAAGACCTAAGTAAAGGATGTTGGCATAGTCTAGGCGCGAGCCTATTAGTGCTTGCACCGTGATTTTCTTATGCTCCAAAGATAAATAGGGCAAAAACTTACGCAACATCCTTAAGATGGCAAAGCACTTCCCAATCAAGCCAGCAACCTGGGCTTTGAAGGAAAGAGTGTTGTCAACCATCATACCCAGGTTCTTAGCTGTGACCGAATCGCTGGCAGGGGGAAACATGGCCGAAGGCCACCATTGCTTCCATCTTGGGTCTGCAGGAAATCCAAAGAACAATATCTCGGATTTGTCGGAGTTGCATTTGAGGCCACTTTTCCCGAACCAGTCAAACACAAACTCCAAACACTTCCGAATGGCTGCTCCATCAAAGTCACAGCCCCTGTCACAAGTGAACAGGAGCTGTGTGTCATCCGCATAGGATATGATCTGGGCCCCTAGCTCCTCCACCGGTGCCGCAAGAGGTGTAAGGAAGATATTAAAGAGGGAGGGACTAAGAATGGAGCCCTGCGGGACCCCTACCTCAAGCTGCGGCATCAGGGCGGAGAAAGGGGGAGCCCAGATCGTTTGTCTCCGATCGGCCAAAAAAGACTGAAACCATGCGAACACCGTTCCCCGCAGCCCAATCTCCCAGAGTCTAATTAGGAGGAGGTCGTGGGGGACGGTGTCGAAGGCCGCCGACAAATCAAGCATGATAAGCAGGGCCTTTCCACCCCTGTTGAGGGTCTCCTTCACAGTCTCAGTTACCTCAAGTAGAGCAGTTTTGGTGCTCAGGTTAGATCTAAAACCAGACTGTGACTGATGTAATAGGGAGTTACCCTCTACAAAGTTGGTAAGGGTGGTATGAACATACTTTTCAGTGACCTTGGCCAGAGCAGGAAGCAGCGAGATTGGCCTATAGTTGGAATGTAGTTTGGCATCTGCATTCGGTTTTTTAATGAGGGGAAGAACTAGGGCCTGTTTCCAAGAGGAGGGGACTTTGCCCGACTTCAGAGATGCATTAATGAGAGGGTTGATGATCGGGTTGAGGGCAGGTGCCAGGGCCGCAAGACACATGGCGGTGGAGTTCTGGACTTTTTGGTTCCGTCCAGAGGTGTCAGGGAACAACACCCGAAGACCCCGGAGTTCCACCTGTCTCGGTGCACAAATAAACAGAAACACGGGCTTCTCGATGGTGGCGTCAAAGACCAAAGGTTTATTACTGCAGGGACACAGAAGTCACAGAAACTACACACAGGCAGATTCTAGGAGCCTGTTTGATTTGTACAAAGAGGGTTGCTCCTTATATACTATATATTGGCCTTCAGGCAAATTCTTCACATGTTAGTACATTCCCAAACCTTTGTGTCCTAAACAATAAATATTTGGCGTTGCACAGGAATCGTCGACAATATCTGATGTCAAAACATTACGAACGAGGGGTTCCCACTTTTCCATCATAATCTCATGTCAACTTTTCATTCAAGACCCGGACCGCCTCATCGTAAATTTCGTTACCTCCCCCTAATAAAGGCCCAGAAGGAAAGGAGCAGAGTCAGGTGCAGAAGATAGAAAAGCAGGATAAGGGATGTTTGTGGGTTGTAAATGGGCAAGGCTACCAGCTTCGGCCGCCTAATCATGATCAGGCCAACGACCACAAGAACCAGTATAGCAGGACTGGCCTCGGGCAGAGGAGGCAGCCTTTGTCGAGTCATGCAGCTACAGCGTGTTCTGTTCCAAGGTGCACGTGTCACTAGAAAGGTGAATCGCCGGCTAAGGCTACGTGTCCTTAATCGAAATTAAGTAATCAAAGGTTATTGCGTATGTGAGGGCAAGAAACACAAAATGGCTGCCATGATCTAAGATGGATGCCATGGGTAGATCGGAGATGTGTTCGTAACAGGAGTACTCTTGCTCGTAGCGTAGCGAAAACACCAGGATATGCTAAATGGATCATTTGCGGTTCGCTGATACCAATATTATGTATTTCCGACAATATTGAAAACACGGGTTCAAATCGTCACGGAACCTTAGACCCTCCTTTTGCCCTTACATAGGCAATTACTCAGTCTATGTCAGAGTCTATGTCAGAGTCTAATTCTATGCTCATCAGGTCAGTGACATGTTGTTGTATCATCATCCTTTCTCGCGCCTTTTCTCCAAACGCAGGTGGTTTTCTAAAACAAGTTGCAGCACAAAGACTACACAGAGCAGGACCACACTGGATAATCAGGCAACACGAGAACAGGAATACTAAGATGACACCAATGACCATCAGAACCTTCCATCCCCACGCTGATATCAGAGTCCAAAACCACTCCATGAAGGACCAGTTTCCCTTGTCTACGTGTATGGAGTCGGAAATCTTGTGTAGCTTAGAGATCGCTTCATAGACTGTTGGAGCATTATTGGGAATAAAGACACAGCAGCTCGATTGGATCATTCTGCATACCCCACCTCGATCTGCAAGTATTACGTCTAGAACCATACGGTTCTGCAACGTCATGAGTCTATCCGCCTGAAGCTCAGCTGTCAAATTGCTAAGGGCACCAGCAGTTTCGGTAATAGTAGATTCAACTACCCGTGTTAGCTGACGTATGTTTCTACTATTGGCCATAGGCCCCCAGAACGGAAGGAAACCTTTGAAGAAGTCTCCAGCTTCCTGACCAGCGGTGTCTTCCTTGCTGAAAACACCTCTTGCTACTCTGGTCTTGTGGTAGTCAGATGAAGCAGTGTATGTTGGAGGCAACAATCGAGCAATATAGCATGACCCCGCAAAGTCGGCAGGCAACCATGTATACGCTCTGTCTTGACAGATGAAGTAGGTACCCCTGGCAGTAAGAAAAGCAGGGGAAGAGTTAGACGGAAACACGTAAGTCTCTACGCACTCACTCCTCCCTAGCTGAGCTCTCGGATTTCTCCCATTTCCTTGCAAACAGACCTGACCTCGGTGAGGTACGACCCAGATTGGAGTTGAGCTTTTACGCTTGCTTTCTCCCAAACTAAGGCGATACTCTGAAGAATTCCAACTCAAATATACTCGTAATTCGTCTCTAGGGTAAGATGGAGTATTATTGACGTCCTTGATCATGTCAATAATTCCCTGGACTAGAGCTTTGTTGGCAGAGTTATATTTAGTGGAACGTGGTGGACGCGGAGGATAGGTTTCAAGGGCATAAGCAAAGATGGTTTGAAAGGCCTGAAATGATCCATTATAGCTAAAAGGCAAAACCAGATAGGGAATGCCTTTATCCATAGTGTGGGGTATCAAGCCACACACCCAGCAGTCTGTAGTGTTAACTACCAGTTGGTGTTGGTGCAAGAGCTGTACGAAAGTGTTATTGATGAATTCTGAGCGTCGAGCTTGCTCATGTTCAGGAAACGAGTGAAAAGAGTGTATGGAAGAAACAGTAGAGGAAGCAGGATCAAGGGGAGGTACTGTAGTTACTGGCACAAATATTAAATTTATACCAAAAACGATTCCACCCACCAACGGTATTAAAACAATTAAAAATGTAATAGCACATTGCATCAGAAAACATTTACTATGAAGGATTCTGTAAAGTCTGTTTCTGCGAACATAAATCACATTTTCTCGTTGCAGCGCAGGAAGCTCCATCTTCTACAATCCGCTCGCGACCACTGATGATGTGTACGTAGATGAAAATGCCTCTATCAGCCCTGGGAGTTCCCAGAACCAACAGAAAGATCGACCTTGTGTCTGATCCCCGCAGATTCAACTAGGCACACAGCCACGACCCTACGGCTACCCAGACGGCAAGGCAATTTTAAAAACAAAAAAAAACAATAGCAAACTTCCTGGCTGAAGGCAAAAGTTCAAAATTTCAAATATCACAATAGGCAGTTTCCTGCTTTATTTGTCCATATTACGAGATCGTAAGTTGTATCTTAGTTTTGCAGGAACCGTTTGATCAGGAAACAGTGTAGTGTCAGTAGAGTTTGCAATGTTCAAGTTCGCAGATGGCAAAGTTTTTTCTGATGCAGAGGGCAAGTGTTCAGGAGTCAAAGAAGTAGTTTCAGGAGGAGAGTCAGAGTTTGAAGTGTCAGTTATCAATTCGGCATCGCTGAAAGGGATAAACTTGGGTGTTTGCTCGAATTCAGAGGCACCAATTCCCTTCTTAATCCAGTTGTCATAAGGAAGTGGCAAGGGCACACGTTTGACATGTGTTGCATGAATCCAATGCTTGCGACCAGCCACACGAACAGCAGTTCTCGTCGCCAATAACACCTGGAAGGGGCCAACAAATCTGGGCTGAAGGTTCTTCGTCCTCCCAAAGTTTCGTACCACAACGTGGTCACCTGGTTTCAGCTGATGACCTGGACTCTCCGGAGGCTTTGGCAATGCATCAAAAACCTGTTGGTGAATAAGACTCAATTTAGCAGTCAAGTCGTAAAGGTAATCAATCAACATTGGATATTCCAGAGAACAAAATTCCTTTGGCCTTGGCACTCCCCAAATATTAGCAGGACGGCCAAAGACAATTTCGTATGGATTAAGCCCTACTCTAGAATGCACAGTCGCTCTCGTGGATAACAAAGCCAAGGGTAGTGCGTCTGGCCAGGAAAAACCCGTGGATGCCTGTATTTTAGCAAGTTTTAGTTTGAGGGTGCCATTGTAACCCTCAACTAAACCAGCAGACTGGGGATGGTTTGCACTGTGAAATTTCTGCTTAATACCTAAACCGGCACACACACTCTGCATAACTTTCCCTATAAACTCACTTCCGTTATCTGACCATACAATCCGTGGCATTCCGTATCTAGGGAAATATTCTTTGAGAAGAATGTTGGCAGTTGATAGGGCAGTATTGTCCTTTAGTGGATATGCTTCGATCCATCTGGAGAAAGCACAAACTACCACCAGGACGTATTTTAAGTAATTGCACCGATCCATGTGAATGAAGTCTAACTGAATCACTTCAAAGGGGCAAGAGGGTGGAGCGAAGTGACCAGCAGGAGTAGGAGTTCCCTTGCCAGGATTATGCATCAGGCATACCATACAATTTTTCACCACTCTCTCTGCACATTTACTAATCCCATCATTCTTCCAGACTGGAGCCAACATTTTACAGATTCCTTTAGAACTTATGTGCGCTACTCCATGTGCCATTGTCACCACTGCAAGCACATACGCATCAGGCAACATCCAACGCTGTTGTTCCGACAAGTCAATCCAACACCCACTAGAATCCAACTTGCCCGTACTTTCTTTCCATGCACGTTTTTCCTCCTCAGTTGCCTTTTTCTGAATCTCTTTCACACTTTCCACTGTATCCTCACACATTCCAGACTCGGAAATCCATCTTGCAGACGTTGCAACATACATTCTACTCATCATATGTCTAGCTGTCTGTTTAGCAGTCTCATCAGCAAAAGCATTCCCACGACCAACATCATCCGTGATTGCTTTATGCGCACTGCATTTCACAATCGCAACTTCAGTCGGCAAGGTTAGAGATTCCAACAAGTCGTTAACTAGCTGACCATGTTGAATCTTAGTCCCATGGGACGTAATGAAACCTCTTTCTTTCCACAAACGGCCAAAACTATGGGCCACGCCAAACGCGTACTGACTATCTGTGAACACATTCACTCTCTTTCCCTTAGCTAAAACACACGCTCTTGTTAGGGCGATTAACTCTGCAGCTTGGGCAGAATTCTGACTCACTCTTGCAGTCTCCACAATCGTACTCAAAGTCGTTACTGCATAAGCAGCAGTCACATCACCATTCTCCAATTTAAAACATGACCCATCAACATACAACGTGCCATCTGGATCTGACAATGGGGTGTCTTTTAAATCAATGTGTCCTTTTGTCTCCTCCTCGGTTCTGAAACAACAATCATGAGGTTCGGAATCACTCGACTCTTGATTAGCCGGCAACAATGTTGCTGGATTCAATACATTGCATCTTTTGATCTGAATATGACTCGCTAGCAGTGTCAGCTCGTAGCCAGATAATCTCACACTGGTAAGGTGTTGTGTCTTGGTTCTGTTCATGAGTGTATCCACAGCATGAGGAACCATGACCACTAGCATGTTATTCATCACCAAACCAGCAGATTGTCGAATGGAAACCGCAGCTGCCGCTGTAGCTCTCAAACAACTAGGTAACGCTCTAGCTACCGGATCTAATGTTGATGAAAAGTACGCACAAGGGCGTTGCTTATCACCAAATTTCTGTGTCAGAACACTCAACGCGCAACCTTCTCTTTCGTGAACATAGAGCGTGAATGGCTTGCTGTAATCGGGTGTACCCAATACAGGAGCTGAACAAAGTGCATTTCGTAACTCAGAAAAACTCTCCTGACATTCAGCAGACCATGGCACTGGACTCTGAACATTTTTCCCAGTCAAAGCTACCAACGGTTTTGCTAAAAGAGAAAAATTTGGGATCCACTTTCGTTTTCTTATCTGATTTCTCTTTCTCCTCTTTATCCCTGTTTTCATAATACTGTGCAGTTGCAAGTATTTGCGCAGTTCTAGAGACAGCCCACGCACTCTCGGAATCTTTTAATTTATTGCACAGTTCAGGTAACAAATTGTGTACAAATTTATCGACAAACAATCTCTGTCCTCCTTCTGTGCTCATATCCTGACCACTGTGATCTACAAAAGTCTCTTCGAACCTCGTGAAAAAGTCGGAGACACTTTCGTCTTTCTTTTGCCTGCATGCGGACAACTTGTCCCAATTAACACGCAATGCTGGCATCAGAGTCTTCATTAAGTCGATTATCCTACCTGGAAGATTAGCAATCAGAGGTTCGGGTTTGGAACCACCTATTTGCTGACCATCCGCTGCAATGATAGCTGCCCAATCACTACCTAGAGCAACGGGATGATTCTCTCTACGAATTTTAGCCCAAATTGGTTGCGGAACTACATTCCCAAATAACATGTCAATGTCCGCCAGATTCATTACACAGGCCTCAACTGTTTGTGCTAATTCCTTATAGTACCCAGCAGGATTCTTAGCGGATCTGGCAAGGCCTGTTTGACTGCTAACACTTCGGCTCACTTCCACGGAATGTGTATCCACACTCTTTGGAATTGGGCCGGAGCGCCAACAACACCATTCACTGCGTCAGCTTGAATAGCTTCGTGCCAAATTGGAGGAACCTCCCTCATTGGATACTGGCGATTAAGCTTCGTACTACTTTTCTCTAAGTCTCTCGGTGAACGAAGTGATGGATCATTCCTATAACTTAAAATCAGTTCCATCGCTTCTTTTATATTTTGACCTACTATCATTCCTGCAGCAAACTCTTTCTGAACCTTAATTAAGTCTTCTAAATTCAATTCAGAGTCATCTTCTTCTAGTTCCTCACGTAAAAGAGAGCACATCTCGTCAAAGACATATCGTTGCGTTGGTTCATTCCACTGCATAAATGTATCTAGTACATCTCTCGTACTATATCTCCTACTTTTCGAAATCCATCTGAGAGCCGTGGAATCTAATATTCCCCGTTCCTCAGTACTTGGGAGCTGACTACGTCTTTGTACAGAGTCAGAAGTAGGAGTCTTAATTAAAGATTTATAGAAAGGAGACAGAATGTTAGAGACAGAATCAGTGATTCTTCGATGAACAGAAAGCGGAGTCATAATACTGGCAGATGCGGAGAACACAGTAGCAGTTGGAACAGATAGCAGGACAGTAGGAGTATCGAGTGAGATAGCTTGTGAAACAGTAGGTGTAAGCGATACAGGTATAGGTAGAGAAGTCGGCAACCCAGGAAGAGGAGGTGCCGTAGGAACATTTACATTAACCACAGGAGGTACAGGAGCTTGATTCTGAGGGGCAGGAGCAGGAATACTAGGTTGTCCAGCAACCGGCAATTGAACATTAGGTACAGGTGGAGCCGTAGCACCCTGTGCATACGGTGGTGGTGACCGTAACAAGTAAGACAACAGAGGATCGTTTTCGGGGTCCTCTACTATCTTAGTCGTACTCGATGGCAAGGCTGGATACCACTTATCTATCGCTAAGTTACGCTCTCTAGTAGCTATCTCCATTGCTTTCTCAGACTCGTTATCTTGCAGCTGCTTAGCCGCTTGTTCTAAAGTTAATTCTTGCTCTTTCTGTTCTTTTTTCAACCTTTTAATTTCTCTCTGTTTAGATTCTTTTCGCCAATAACGGAAAGAATCAAACATTGCCGGCCGGGCTTTCTTCATAAACAATTTCACTTCTAAATTGTCAAGGATTTCGGGTTCAAAACTACCATGCAGTGGCCAACTAAGGACACCATCCTTTTCAGTGTATCGGACCCATACCTCATTATACGATATAGGACCCACACCATGCTTACAGTAAAGATCATATAGAGGAGTCCCAATCGGAGGAACCAGACATGAGTCCTCCAATCGTGAATCACTGTTGCAACCAAAACACGACAACATACAATTTTTCCGGCTTACCATTTTGTAATCCGGAACACAGAACAAACAACACAAACAGGGATGTGCACTCGAACCAAGAACTTAGGCCTACCAAAAAGCGAACAAATGTATCGATACCCAAACTAAACCAAATAGATTATTGTAACCAGAACAACCAGTGATAATCTTACGAAACCAAACCAAACCAAGAACCAAAAAGGATTTTAACAACCCTCAAGAAGTAACCAGCTAGCAACCACTAAATACTTAACTGAGGCACTGAAGACGTCACCAAGGAGAAACCCGTCACGTTTCGCCGTACTAAGGACTGCACCTCGGGTCCAAGACAGGGCGACGGTCAAGGCAACGGACCACTGCAGCCGTCCTGAACGGGAACCCTCGTGGAAGAGAACGTCGAACCACTTTTGCGATATGCCGGGATCGATGAAGTGGGGCGCCTCCCTCAGGAATCTTCACACGAAGCTTCTCGAACTCCTCAGGCTTTTGGACCGGTACCGAATGACGTCGCCCTACGTTGGGCGCCAATTGGAGTTCTGGACTTTTTGGTTCCGTCCAGAGGTGTCAGGGAACAACACCCGAAGACCCCGGAGTTCCACCTGTCTCGGTGCACAAATAAACAGAAACACGGGCTTCTCGATGGTGGCGTCAAAGACCAAAGGTTTATTACTGCAGGGACACAGAAGTCACAGAGACTACACACGGGCAGATTCTAGGAGCCTGTTCGATTTGTACAAAGAGGGTTGCTCCATATATACTATATATTGGCCTTCAGGCAAATTCTTCACATGTTAGTACATTCCCAAACCTTTGTGTCCTAAACAATAAATATTTGGCGTTGCACAGGAATCGTCGACAATATCTGATGTCAAAACATTACGAACGAGGGGTTCCCACTTTTCCATCATAATCTCATGTCAACTTTTCATTCAAGACCCGGACCGCCTCATCGTAAATTTCGTTACCTCCCCCTAATAAAGGCCCAGAAGGAAAGGAGCAGAGCCAGGTGCAGAAGATAGAAAAGCAGGATAAGGGATGTTTGTGGGTTGTAAATGGGCAAGGCTACCGGCTTCGGCCGCCTAATCATGATCAGGCCAACGACCACAAGAACCAGTATAGCAGGACTGGCCTCGGGCAGAGGAGGCAGCCTTTGTCGAGTCATGCAGCTACAGCGTGTTCTGTTCCAAGGTGCACGTGTCACTAGAAAGGTGAATCGCCGGCTAAGGCTACGTGTCCTTAATCGAAATGAAGTAATCAAAGGTTATTGCGTATGTGAGGGCAAGAAACACAAAATGGCTGCCATGATCTAAGATGGATGCCATGGGTAGATCGGAGATGTGTTCGTAACAGGAGTACTCTTGCTCGTAGCGTAGCGAAAACACCAGGATATGCTAAATGGATCATTTGCGGTTCGCTGATACCAATATTATGTATTTCCGACAATATTGAAAACACGGGTTCAAATCGTCACAAAACCTCAGCGGGACAAGGGTCCAGTGGAGAGCCAGATTTCAGGCTAGACAGAAGGTCCGGCGAGGCCTGAGGCTCTAAAGAGGGAAAACAGTGCAGGGTAGGGCCCACAGAGTCCATATGCATAGCTGGTGGGCATAACCAGGGGATGGAAAGGCCGTCGACCGCTGAACCCGTACTCACAATGTTCTGGGTTCCTTGCAAAGCTGACTGGATAGTACGTATTTTATTAGTAAAAAATACTGCAAGCTCCATGATCCTAGATTCCGAAAAAGCAGACGCAGGAGTACAGCAGGAGGGAGAGGTGAATTCTTTAACAATCTTAAAGATCTCTTTGCAGGAGCTATCTGCTTCCTCGATCCTTTTAGCCAAGAAGGATTTTTTCTCTGCAACGATCTCCCTGTGATATTCTTTCACTGCTACTCTGTAAGACTGCTTAGCAGATGTATCATAGTGCCTCCTCCAAATTCTCTCCAGCCTCTTGCAGTGCCTTCTCTTGGCCACCAAAGCAGCAGAGAACCACGGGGCTGATGCTCTTGCCAGTTCAGATCTAACCTGGCGAGGTGGTGCCAAGGCTTCCAAACGTGCAGTGAGCCAATTCTGAAAACACGAATGAGGATGGTCTGCACACCATATTAATCCCATTGTAATCCATTTTTTCGCTTCAAAAAAGTTGCGTGCAAAACTGGAATTGTGCATCGCCCTCAGTGCAACATAATATCAACATGTTATGGGGAGCGCTACAATCACGCTCCACTCCCAGCTGCACTGCTATGTGGGGTACTAGTCCCATGTCCATATCCAAGTGGTATATGGACATGGGACTAGTACCCCACATAGCAGTGCAGCTGGGAGTGGAGCGTGATTGTAGCGCTCCCCATAACATGTCAATTCTGAAAACACACCACATCGTCCTCCAGACTACCCGTAAAAACACAAGGATGGGTTTCTAAAGCCTGGGTGATCATGGGTGAAGCTGCCAAAGGAAAGTGAGGTTTATGTCATGTTGGCAGAGGGATTAGGCTACTTGGTATGAGTCACTGGAAATGTACACTTAAATTAGGCTGTATTCATTTAGGTGTCTGTTTGTAATGGTAAGTGCACTCTGTCAAGTTTTAAGGTCTGTGTGCTCTCATGACTGAGGCATGTGTCTACTTGTACATGTATTCTCACATGTGTTATGCATCTGAAGGTGCTAGCTTAAAATGCTTAAAATGTTTTTCCTCAGACTTTCAAGCATTTAGAGCTTTGCAAAAGTGCATACTTAGGTATCATACATTTTTCTTTGTTATAAAGAGAATAGCAATGTAATTGTAGGTAATTGCTTAGTGAAGTAGTGTGGCTCACTGGTTAGAGGCGGCAGACCCGAGAGCAGAGGACGGCCTGGGACCAGGGTTTGATTCCCGGCGCTGCAGGTTTCTGGACCAGGGTCAGCGGTCTCGATAATTCTCTCGCCTCGGTGCCCACTATGATCAGCGATCACACTCGGCAACTCTGGGCATTAGCTTGCCTCATCTTCACTAACGGCCCCACCAGACCGCCGGGGATGCCTGGTCTCACCCTGGAGATACCCAATAAGGGACCATCTCTCAGGGAAGCCAGGAAGGGTTTCGCAGCGGTCGAAGTGCCTTGGGACCCTACGGGTAAGTAGTGCGCTATATAAATGCCTATACATTTAAATGCCTATACATTGTTTATTATGAATATTGATATGTAATTAATATAAAACTGTTAATTGATGTAATACATTATTGAAGCTGTTCTTTGTTTTTTAGAAATTTATTTTATTTGGAACACAACTTGAAGATGGCAAGAAAACATGAAGAGAGAAGAGAACAAAGAAAACAGTACTACTTACAGAAAAGTGAAAGAGTACATTAGAAAAAGAGCAAACAATAAAACCTCTTCTGGTAAAATGTAGCAATAAAAGTATCACAGTTTATAAAACAATCACAATCAATAAATTAAAAAGAAAAACAATTAATACAATTCTGAAGTATAACAATCAATACATAAAGTGGTCAGCTTACAGCAGCATGATATTACACAGTTCATAAAGTTCTAACATTATAACATGTATTACTTACAGTGATCAGTTTGAAACAGCATGTTATGAAACCATTCATTATCAGCTACTTTTACTCATAGCGCTTTCTAATAGCTATTGCAACTTTTATGTGCTTGGCTGCTGCGATGCAGGTATCAAGGGTGGCCAGTGCGTGTTAGAAACTTAAGACCATCAATGTATGTGCAGGGGCGTATTTTCCTTAATAATGGGGCTAAAAATGTACTTCTTGCAATTTTATTGAAGGTGCAGAATAGAACAAAGTGCGTAGTGCTTTGGCTTGTAGAGTTGTCACAAGGACAAGGCATGAGCTTATCAGCCCACCCTTTTTGGCATGGAAATATCAGCAAAAAGTGCACAATGTATTAACAAAATTGAGTTAAAAAAAAATCTAGCCTGCAAATTAGGAGTAAAAGTTCAATAAAATTGCGGTGGGATGTGGTACATCTGTGATAAGCCCATCTCATCATGTTGTGGATAGCGCATAATAGCCTCTTTAATGATCGCTTTGGCATTCGATGAAATACTTTCGGGGTTATCATAAGAATACCCTAATCCTATCTCATGATATTTATCCCTCAAGATGCAGATCCATGGTATCTTTACTGCGTTAGCCACATTTTTGCAGTCTATGATTACTTCTCTTGAAAACATTAAGTATTGTGACAGCCAAAGTTTTGCCCATAGAAACAAAAAGGCACTCCCTATGCAGTCCTCTATAAACTCTAGTCCCAGGTCCTTGTGACAGAAGCAAGTGGGGGCACTGTTCAGGTTCATCAATAATCTTTTACTGAATTAGTTTTTCAACTTTTGTAATGTCCCCACACTCCTATCCTGTAGCTTTTCATAGAGTGATCATTCCCACACAGGCTTGTGTTGCAATTTACATGAAAATCGAAATAGCCCATCCACGGCCCTACTTGTTTGATGGGCTCTTGCTGTTAAAAGTGCTCCAAGATTCATCTGGTTATTATATAAATTCCCCAGATATGTAACATTATCTACCTTTTCTATTCTCCTGCCCCAAACAACACTCTTTTTAGTTTTTGTGGACTTAGGACTAGGCCTACGCTCGCGGAGTTTGCGAAGTTTGCGCAACTTCGCACTACGCGAGCTGCACGTAGCACAGTGCGAACATGCGTAGTGCAGCGTAGCGTAGTGCAGCGCTCTTTTTTTGCTTGTTCGCGGTCCTGAACGTCATGTTCACGACCGCGAGCAAGCAAAATTACATCCCGGCGAGATTCTCAACGCAGGGAGGTAAGGTTTCTCATTGTGAGTGGTTGTGCATGCTCGCGACCGCTCTCAATGAGAAACTACCAGTTCACGTTGAGAAAGCTGCAGCTCGAGTAATAATCTACTCGAGCAGCAGAAAACTAGAGCTCGCACTGTGCAAGATGCCGTTTTCAATGATTGCACGGTGCCGGGTGCTTGTCCGCACTGTGCAATCATTGAAAACGCATCTTGCACAGTGCGAACATGCTACTACGCAGCTTGCGTAGTGCTAGGTGAAGTTCGCGTAGTGCGAAGTGCACTACGCCCACCCTTACTTAGGACCACATACCATGATGTACAATTTAATAAAATTGACTTTTAAATCAAGTGACAAAATAAAATCAATAAAAACTTCAAGGGATTTCTGGAGACTATTAGCTGTCATTGCCATTAACACTGTATCGTCGGCTTATGATGATAAAGAGACATATTTCCTACCAATTTTAGAAAAGTCAAGCTCCCTGCTTAATAAAAAGGCCTCCAAACAATTTGTATAAATTAGGAACAGGATTGGGTCTAAGATATACAGTTGACGGACGCACTCTGATGAAGCAATCAGGTTAGTTTTTTCCCCTTGGGTGTCAAATCTTATCCCGACTGTGGTATTAGAATAATAACCCATGGCGGAGGGATACCTGTGCTTCTTCAACTCCCATGCCTTCTATCAAAGCCCACAATTTGCCCCAACTAATGGCATCAAAGGCGCTAGACAAGTCCATGAAGGCCTGGTTGATAGAGTCCTTACTGGCCTTCACGTACTTGGTAATAATTAGGGACAGATTTAAACATTGCTCAATCATGCCCTGCCCCCTCCTGAATCTATATTGCATTTTATATATGACCCCTGGTGTGGACACCCAATTCTCTAATTGGGCATGGAAGACCCTGCTCAGCACCTTAGCTGTGGCATCAATAAGTGAGACTGGCCGATAACATACCTGTCACTCCTGTTGTGCTTTTTAAATACAGAGACCACTATTGCCTCCTATGAATCAAAATTTTGCAGTTATGCCTTGCTGCCTTGATTAGGTCTCTGTCTCAGGGAGTGGAGCAAGATGCCCTTTTTAGTTCCTTATGGGCCCCCAAACATTCTCGATTTAACCATTGGGGCTCTTGGGGTTCCCTATGATGGACGCTCCTAGTCAACCTTTTGGCTATATCAGAACAAAGTGACCCGAACTCTAGGACAAGGTCAGCTGGGGAAGAATCTAACTGCAGGCACCTCAATGTTGAGTGGTATTTTTCATTAATAAGGTCTTCCTCAAATTTGGAAGGGTTTATCTGACCCCAGTTTAAGCGTGATCCTTTATTCGGGTGAGCGGGCATTCATCGCCCTCCCCCGCCTGGATCTTTCAATGAGGGAGACATTGAGGAGGTTTTGATCACTGGCACAATTAGGTTCCACCATGAAATCACAGACAAGTGTGGTGAAGTTCCTAGATATTAACATAAAGTCAATTAATCTTTCCCTGCCACCACCAACATAGGTGCGGCACTTGGGTGGAGAGCCACAGAACAAATTATTTATAAAGCCTATATCATT
Source organism: Lissotriton vulgaris (assembly GCF_964263255.1). Taxonomy (NCBI): domain Eukaryota; kingdom Metazoa; phylum Chordata; class Amphibia; order Caudata; family Salamandridae; genus Lissotriton; species Lissotriton vulgaris. Next base: position 298,743,285 of record NC_141691.1, on the reverse strand, counting down.
CCCTATAAAAATAATATTTAAGGCTTTGCCCTGGGGCGAGTGAATGAAATGGAGCTGGGGCTGACCCTCAGTGTCTTCCAGCCCACACACACGTTGGGAGCTATACTTACAGATTGTACAATTAATATCCCCAGCCCAGAGGATGCGTAACGGCTGCCACTCCCCGGAGTCTTGACTAACTTCCTTATGGAGGGATTCTAAAACATGACAGTTGTTTAGATCAACAATGTTGTAATACCAATTCACCAACAGCACTTTAACCTTAGTTAGGTTGGAGATCATAATTATTTGATACCAGGGTAAAGAGCTTATACAGTTGGCTTTTGTAGATCCATATTTTACCAATATGAGCACCACTATCCCTCCCTTTGCTCTTCCTGCAGATTATGGTATTACAGAGCCACAGAAAGAACGATAACCATCTATGGTAATATCATATCTGGACCAGGTTTTTCGAGACATATGATGGGGATACCTCTGCTAAACCCTAGCCAGTCCTCGTTCTTAAGTTTAGAATGGATTCCTGCAATATTCCACGAGATAATTTTAAAGGGATGTGTGGTGTTTCCTTGGTTTACTGGTCCCCGGATTGTGTTAAAGGGTACATAAGGAGTGCCGAAAGCTAGTGGCACAGGCCCTTCTACTACAGATTATTCTTCATGTGAGACTCTCCCTAGGCTATTGCCCTACTGTGCCAGACCTCCCACCTCAGCTGTCTGGCTAGATTGAACTTGCAGTTAATCAAAGTCAATAAGTCCTGAAAGAGTTTCAAAGTGATTAGGGTGAGTGAGCAACAATGGCTGTATGTGAACGTGAAGTTTCAAGCCTATGGGGAGCAAACCTTGACTCAAGTTGTTTCCCCTATAGGATGGATAGAAAAAACCCAGTGGATAAGCCAAGGGTGTCCTTGAGTCGCTTCAGCAGAAAGCACAAACACCTAGGGTCCCTAAAGTTAAGGACCACACAGTCACTCTCCACAGATTTTACAGTAAGACCCAACCAGCTCACCTGCCTGGCCACAATGATGTTGTTAAACAAATTTCACTGGTGCAATGTTTTGCTATGGCACCAGTAGGCTGCTTTGTTAATAAGACTTTGGCAGTGTTCTTGCTGGACGGAAGGGAGATGGGGGCTCTAGTTAATATCAGTGTATCAGCGGTAAGTTCAATATATCTTTTGCTCCCTCCCCACTTGGGGGTATATATGCTGGGTCATTTGCGTTTGAATATTGACATCTTCCTCCATTTAGGAAATCATGTCTAAGCTGATTTGTAACCCCATGACACACCTTTTGATTTTTTCTAGGGAGTGCAATTTCCAAGAGGGTCCAATTGGGGGGATTTACATGGCATACCTCACGAGGGGCTTCAGCAATGGTGGGAACTGGTGTTATGGTTTGGGGGCCATCTTATCATAGGCTACAGAATATATGTTGTTAGATTGAGTAGCCTCATCCCTCTGTGTGGTGTGTATTGATGTCTTATTTAAATCCCGTAACATAAGGGAAAGCTGATCTTCAATGCGTCCTAGGCAATCCCAAATTGGAGCCTGTGCCTCTGATTCTAATAATTTTGGTAAGAAGAATGTCTACTCTCTCTGATATGGTCCCTCTTCCCACATCCCCTCTTGTCCTACTTACACTGACTGTTTCGGGGCTTGCATAATTCTTTTTATCACAGGTGAATGGCCCTTTGATTTGTGTTCTACCCCTTCCACATCTGCTCTCTTCCTCTTTCCCCCTGTTGCTTGTGAAGGTCTACCCTTCTCTGAAGGAGGATTAGAATCATACATATTTCTAGAGTCTTTGCCATGGGCTACGTCATTGCTCACAATTGTCAGAATGGGCAAGAGTGGTACTGGAGTCCTGTACTCAATGTCCGCCACAGAATGGCTGGGAGGGGTGGGGCTCGGTTGGGGCTAGTGAGAGTCTCTGCTTGGCTAACTCAATTTCCTTACTAATTGCCCCCACAGCTTTTTGAAGGAAGCCATCCAGAGTGGTGTCAGTGGGATTTAGCGTGGGCGTGGTTTTACGTTTTCCCATGATTTCAACAACCCAAGCTACAAATGAGGTATGGCCAACCAAGGAACCACGGTAAAATGAGACGATGTAAAGAGTTTTTACCTCTTGTTACTTCATATAGCTGAGGTGAGTCACTATGTCCCAAGATCAGAAAACCAAGAGGGTTGTCCGAGCCTAACCGTAATGGCTGCGGATGGGTGCAGACGGGCCCGCCCTTGGCCTGGGCTTCACCAGCGAGCACCAGCGCACATCCAGCACTGCCGGAAGCTGTGGTACCTTTATTGTGCCGGCATGGCTGTCTTCACCACCCGTACAAGAAATACACACACACTGGGAGACCGAGTCCCACCCCAGTGAAGGTCCTGCTGCCTGCCAGCCCTGTTACAGTGAGAGCTGGCCCTGACAGCCCTTAGAAAAGTGTGAAAAGAAAAAGAAAAGCTATACAATAATTCAGAAGGAAAGAAAGAATGGTAAAAAAACATTAGTGAATGGCAAAACAACACATATTACCAGAAGACAAAAAAAAGTATAAGTATATACATAGAAGAATGTTTAGAAGTAGCGTAATTCAAAATTGATTACAAAAATACAAAAAATATAAAAAAGATCAGCAGCATGTAAGAAAAAGCAACACATGGAATGATAGTGCTTTTGAATTGAAATGAATATTATTTATATTAATATTGAAGAGAAAAGCAAAAAGAAAAATACTTGTTAATAGAAGTAACTTTTGTAAAACATTTACTGGTAAAAATGGAAGCACACTTCCAGTACTGAGCCTTTCTTAAATGAAGAAAGCTATTTTTAAGAGAACACATTAGTACATGCAGTTGGTACAGAGCAGTCGATGCTATGAAATGAAAAATGGTTCTCCTGTTCCAAAATAATAAATTGTTCCTAGGAATGTGGAAGAAGTAATAGCTGACGAAGTTGATGGGAGCTATGCCCAAGCTCATCTATATAACTGGGATTCTAGCAGTATTTGCAATATTCAATAAGAATAAAAGTGTTAAACAGAAGAATAAGATGTTACACAGAGCAAATCCGTGTAAAATAAGAAAATATACTGAGTTGCAAGGTCATTATCTGGCTTGTCTTTCAAGAAAAGTGTGCCAAAATACCTTTCATCATTTAAGAATGTTAGCTGTACACCACTCTGAAATGCGGAAGGTAGTAGGGAGACTGTACTATGTAAAACCTCCTGCATTATGTATAAGTGAAATGAACACAGATTGCATGGTTCAGTGTAGTTGTTTTGGTTCAGAAGAGAAGTGTAGACAAAGGGAGAGTTTGATAAGTGTAGTTGTTGAAGAACATGGGAAAAAGATTAGTGTTGATGAGTTTGTAGAAGAAATTACAAATGTTAAGACACTTTTGGCTAAAATACCAAACTATGGGGTCAGTTAGGATGGTGGACGGACATAGTCCGTCCGCCATCCTGTCGGAGGACGGGACTGTCCGCCACAGGGGCGGATGTCCAGTGCCTCGAATTAGGATGCACCCGCCACAGTGGTGGGTGCATCCCGCATTTTTTACATTGCGGCGGGCGGTGCTGAAAGCACCGCCCCCACAATGCAAAAAATGCATGTTGTGCATTTCAAAGCACAACATGACAGGCTGCCTGCCATGTTGTATTTTAAAACGCAGGGGGGTATCATAGGTACCCCCCATGTGCACCCCCCACCCCTTCACCCTGGGGGTTCGCAACGGGCTCCCAAATCATGGACCATATGCCTTTTTGTGGCAGCATTGCTGTCAGGCAAAGTCATTCCCCTCAGGACTTCCTAATATGGCTGGCGTGTCTGATAGACACCGCCACCATATTAGACTTTTTCCGCCATGGTCGCAAGGCGACCGGGACGGAAAAAATGGCGGATGGTCTTCCCGTCCACCACGGTCCCCCGATTGTAATATGGCGGGGGGGAAATAGGTGGCGGACGGGTAAGGATGGCCGACAGATCGCCACCGCCTGCATGGCGGTGGCGATCCGTCCACCATCCTAATCGGCCCCTATGTTTGTATTTGTTGTTGACGTACTGACTATAGAACTCAAAATAGGAATGTTGATTTATATATAAAAGTGAAAAGGAAAACAATGATAAGTGGCAACAATTTGGTCTTTATTTGTTTGTAGAAGGTCAGTTTTAGTTTGCTATTCATCAAGTCAATTGTAAATACTGTTACAACAAATTAGAAGAAAACCAAATGCCAGCTAGAACAGAACATAACAACTTAGAGTTGGTACCTCTTCCTCAGGAACTGGTTGTTTTAAATTCATGTGAGTCTATTTTTATTCAATCTGTACCCCCATTTCAGGCCATAGTTCGTATGGAACCAAAAACAAGTAACCTGCCATCAACAGATTTACAAAGAGTTCTGAAAGGAAGAGCTGTGTAATTACTTTCAGATTTTAAGAAAAACATTGAAACTGTTGGTGTAGACAGGGAGGAAAATGAGCCAGTAGTTATTCTAGTTAATGGTGTACCAGCAATGAGTCAAAGAATCTGGCAAGAGTTTGTAGATGTTAATAAACTTCAAAAGGCTACAATATTCCTGGTACAGAATAATACTTATAATAAGAATGTAAACATTGATGAACAGGTAATATGCTTACAAGATGAAACAGAAATGTCAAGTGGACAAATAGAAAAAGTGGACAAGTCCAGGAGTGAAGAGATTTATGCTGCGCTGGGAGTCATCACAAGCAGACACTAAGCACACGATTTCACATATCAAGCACATGAACTTGATCTTTTTTCCAAACGAAAGGATAAGATTTTGGACCACCCACGCAATACTAGTCTATCATGACCTAGGGATTGGTACATTAATATTTGAGCCCTGAAGAAGTCCGAGCAGGACTAAACGCATTGGCTACTTTAATCACTGTTCAATGGGTGTGCTTTTAAGAAGAAAATGAATAAAGAATAAATGAACACCGACGTTGTCCCTTCATATGCTATTTATGTTCTATGGTTTGATGATAATGATTTAAACAAGCTAAATGACATGTGTGTGAAACTCATATGAGATAGACTCAATCTAACCAATATTGTGAGTGCTGAACCACCATCAAGTGATACTTATGCTACCTGTTGAACATAATATTACATTTTAATATAAGAAACTATCTGAAGAAACTTATTATGAAGTCTTTACAGTTCTAAAGAAAATTAAACTTTTAATCATTGATGAGGTGAGCATGATCTTAAACTTAATGCTCGTCTTTGTACACTGGAGAATGTAACAGATTTTAACCCCTTCGCAGCGGGGGTAAATCCCCTGCTGTGCGGGGGGTGCGGGGGCTCGCACAGCGCCCCGGTGCTGATGATGAGCTCGGCTCATCATCAGCCACAGTGCTCGTGTGCTGATGACGAGCTGAGCTCGTAACGGCCACGCCCTTTCTTTTTAACGCTCAGCACAGTGGGGGAATTAGCCCCGCGTGTGAGCGTTCTAACAGCCATGATAAGCTCAGCTCATCATCAGCACACGAGCACCATGACTGATGACGAGCTGAACTCGTTATCAGCATGGGAGGGGTTAAAAACACATACAATGTTCTGTATGGAGGAAAACATTTATTTGTATTTGGAGCCCTACTACAAGTTACTCTTGTTAAAGGACAACCTGTTTTAAAGCACTTCTCTATGATGAGACAATGAAATCTTTGGGAAGTACAGGAAATATAAATATTTGGTTAAACTTTAAATATAAAGAATTTGCTAAGAATATGCAACAAGCAGCTGATGAACATTATGGAAATATTCTTTAAGACATAAGAATTGGTATCTTGATGGAACATGGTAAACAACCTTTAGAACATCAGCTACTAAGGAACTTGTTTACAACTGAAAAACAGCATTTGAAGTAATGTCCAATATGCTTGTAGAAAGCAAGTCTGTGGTTTGTCTGATGCCTACACTGCTAGAGTGTTCTACATTTATTCAAAAAATCCTCAAACTTGAAAAACAACAAATTAAAGCTATTGACAAAATCGAACTCCAGGGAGTGACAATTCGTCTTAGTGAGAAACTACAGGCTAAATTGGATTCTTTGAAAAAATCTATATCTAAAACTGCAGGATTAAAAAAGACTTTATATGTATGTAAATACTGTTTGAGTAATTTTGCGGCGTAATATGAATGTAGAAGAAGGATTAGTAAATGGATCAATGAAAAAAGTTTTTGATTTTGTATATTTTCAAAATAGAATATTTGATTCAAGAATTTGATCAGATTAGTGAGGTAAGACAGATTGGGTATTATGTTCTACGCTTTTTGCTTGTAAAAGACTTGTATGTTCCTAAACAACAGTTTCCTCTGTCTCTAGTATATGCAGTAACTATTCATAAATCTCAAGCTTTAAGTATAGGCAGAGCTTTTGTAAATATTGAAACTATGGTGTTCAAAGAGGGAATGGCATGTGTTGCATTGTCTCGAGAAAAAACATTGTCATTTGAAAGTATCGATGACATTGTAGAATACCAGTTGGAAAACCGTTCAGGTATCATCTGTTATGCTAATGTGATTCTGAATGTTGTGTTTTGTCTACCACATCCTCATCATGAAATCATAGAAAATCAGTAAAAGTGATTCTGTTCTGCGCTACATCATGTATTTTAACCGTTGGTAAGTGACATAAATAAATGGCATACTGCTTCTGGCATTCAACATCTTTTAGATATATGTACTGGTTCATTGACATTTACTCTAAACATATAACAAGATGCAAAATAATTTGTAATGTTCATGCTTGTAGTATTTGGAATACACATTGACAATTTATTTGGACTAACTTACATATGGGATCATAAGTGTGAAGAGTGTTCATTTACTTCTACCACTGAAATACAAAGAGAATGATTCCTATACTTGGCCATACAAGACTGCAAATCAGTACAATTTAAGAAATTGGTAAAAACAGCAAATAAAGATATGAGATGTGCACATTGTGGATCAGAGATGTTGTCTACATTCCATATAGAAAGATTTAAAAAATATCACATTTTAATGTTACAATGTTGTAGACCAAATGGAAGAACATTTGAAACAAAAATTACAAATTTTAAAGGAAGTCAAATATCTATTTCAGGAAGAACTTTTAGAACAGTGGCTATTATTGACCATGATGGTCCTACTACAACATCTGGACACTATGCTGTTTATTTAAAGTATAACAAAGGATGAACGCATTGCAATGATGTCCACTTGGAATTCAAACTTAGATTGCCTTATGAATTACCAAATACTTATATGTTATTTCTGCAGCCAAATCTGGCCTATTGGGGAGATGTCAACAGAAAGTAGACAGCACTGCTAACTATTAGTGTTTATAATTAGTGTTTATTGATTATTATTTTCCCTAATTGATATTACATTTCAAAAATTGTGTTTAAAAACAAATAGTTTATATATTTGTTGTCTTTATTGTACCAGATGTAAATGAGATTATACATTTTGTGAAATGTATTTGTGATAAATAATAGAGTTAGGGCCAAATGTATGATGCATTTTTGCATGGGCAAATGGGTTTTAGACCCGTTTGCACATGCACAAATCCTGCGGCCCATGTACTAACCCTATTTTGCGAGTTGCAAATAATTTGCCACTCACAAATTAGTGTTTAGCTACTTGCTATTAGAAAAGGGCGTTCCCTTCCTTTTAGCAACCCCAACAGCTATGTAAGAATATTTTGCGACCGCAATTGTGGTTGCAAAGGATTGGTGTCGTTACAAAGCAGGCTATTACAACGCCTGCTGTTACAACGCGGTTTTTACATCGCATACCACTACAACGCATCGTGCTTTTAAGCGCTGGTTAGTGATTTATTTAATTTACTATTCCAACTCCAGTCCCCGTGGATAGTAGGGAAGGTGTTGGATAGTAAATTAAATATATTCCCTATCCTAGAGCGCCCCCCAGCGCAATGCGTTGTAATGGTTTGCGTTGTAATGGTTGCGTTGTAATGGTAGTGCGTTGTAATAAATGCGTTGTAAGTGATATTTCCCGGTTGCAAAGCACTTGCAGTTTACCACCCTTCTCAGAAGGGTGGTAAAGCCCTCAAAAACAAGAAGGACCCCTTCCCCTTTGGGAATGCATGCACAAACATTTTTTAAGGGCAGGCAGTGTTCCCAGGGACCACTGTCTGACATTACAAAATGAAAATGAAAAGTTACATTTTTTTAAATGCATCCCATTTTCCTTTAACACCTTAAGTGCTGCGCCCGTCCAACGGCACCACTACCTCGGGAGTGCTGCCGTCGGCCGTTGGACGTTCCAACTGCACCTGCGCAATAGAACGTCCAGCACTGGAGCTGGACGTTCCATAGCTGCTAAGGTGTTAAGGAAAACGAGCTGCATAGAAAAACTGCTTTATTTAAAAGCAGTCCCAGACATCGAGGTCTACTGATCCCAGCAGGCCACCATCCCTGGGAGTGCCTGCCATTCCCAATGGGGTTGCAAATTGCCACTGCCTCATGAATATTCATGAGGCATGAATTTGAGACCCCATTGGGAAATGCAAACAGTGTCTCAGGCACTGATGTACATTGGAAATTGCTACTCGCAAATCGCGACTTGCAATTTAGCGCAATTTGCAAGTCGCAGTTTCCAATGGTCATACATCTGGCCTTTAAAGGAAATAACTGATTAAGAAAGTATAGAAAGGGGAACACATAGCTACACTTATTGATAATGATGTTCTATGCTCATTTGTTTTTTTCTACAATCAATTAGATTTTTTTTCTGCTGTTTAATGATGATGGTACATTGAAATCATGTATGGTGAAGTTATGTGCAATCTGAGAACAGCAAAAAAGGGAAACTGAGAATGTTTTGTAATTCTCAATTCATTTTGTGTTCTCAAACATATAATATTATAATTTCTCCAATATATTATCATTAAATAACAGTTTTTCTTTTACTTCTTTATAGTAGCTACTGTTGAAGTTTGCAAAAAGTTTTAATGCTGTTTAGTAGATTACTACTCTAAAATGGATTTACTGAATGATGTATCTAAATTGCGTGTACGGTAAGAGTACATAATACAATATGCATGATAACCTGGAAAAATGTTTAAAATGTAATTATAAGTTAATTATTTCTAATATAAATAATGTTAATACTTTAGAGTATTTTAAAAGTATCATCATATTTCTGAGGAGCAGTATCACACAACAAAAGTACATAGACGAATAAAAGTGCTTTTATTGCAAGTTATTTACTCCTCATTATACAGGCCAGTTGTGTATTGAACTCTCTATCCAAGGACTTCTCAGACTCATACATAGATAACCGATGTCTGCTTTTGTGACTGAATACTCTAGTAGAACTGATATGGTTTGTGTACCTGTATGTTAAATTACATACTTTTGAAGTTAGAGTCATCAGATGCACCACACATGCCAGAATACACGTAGAAGTCTACACATACTAGTATGTCTGTTTAACACAACATTTTTCCAAAATGTGTGTAAAATAAGATGTATGTATTACTGTCTCCTCCTTATACAGGATAGGTGGGTATTGAAAGTGCTTTTTATTATATTTGATAATTTGACCATTTTGAAGTATGATGGATCTTCTCATTTGAAGAAGTATCTTAACGTATATTATAGAGCTAATAGGACTAAGTTTTAAAGGATAGAATCTACTGTATATGGCAGAACCCATGCACTCATCCAATCATTCAAACACTATCCTTGCACTCATTCATTTAATCAGGCACTGCATCCATCCAATCATCAAGATACTACTAAAGCACTGATTCAATCACCCAGACGCTACTCTTGCACTGTTCCAATCACCCTGCCAGTACCCATACAGTCACACCAATACAGGAGCTTCCCATATTTGTCACTCATTGTTGAGGCCACCCAGCACTGGAACGCCTCTTCAAAATAAAGTTACACAAGGGAGGCTCTATCAATTTATAAACTGTATTTGTTCTGCATTTTGCATCTAATATTCCCACTCCAAAGCTAGGATATTGGTTTCCAGTGTGACTAGCTGACTGTTTCTCCCTCTCCCTGCCTCTCATCCAGGACTTTGCAAGCTCATTCAATGTATCTTTCCCAACTGCATACAATGTTCCAAGTGAATCCTACAACATATCTTTCTTTAGGTCCGGGAAGGCCTTCAGTACTTGTGCCAGGCAATGTGTAGTGTTTATCCACTAGACACCAAGCATTGAGGTGCCAGAATGGTCAGAATCCCCCTCTTGGGACGCCAAGTCTTAGTGTAACCAGGACATGATCCTCTATCTGCAGGATTAGATGTGTGCAACTATGGAGAATGTGGATGGTGGGATCAGCAGTAAATCAATGCAGGACATTGTCTTGTGGGCTGCAGACATGTGGGTTGCAGACCTATGAGTGGTTGTGGGTTTGATTCTTGCCAGCAATCAAAAAGCCTTGCTTCTCCCCGTGCCTTATCTCTTCAATTCCTATAGAGTCGATATTGGGTACCAATATATTGAAATCCCCTCCTATAACATTGAGTCCCTGAGAACGTTCAAGTATATGTCCACTAAGGGCTGATTACAAGTCTGGATAATGGGTCACTCCATCACAAATGTGACTGATTTCCCACCCGCCATAATATGAGGGTAGACAGTCAAAATATCGAGTTGGAAATATCGACTTACCATAATATCGAGTCTGTAATATCGAAGGAGCATAATATCGAAGGCAAGAATATCGTAGGACAGAATATCGACCCAAGGTAAGTAATATCGAAATACTTAATATCGATGTAAGTAATATCGAAGTTAGTAATATCGATAGCATATATATCGATGTTAATAATTTCGATTACACTAATATCGATATTTGTATTATTTTATAGTTTTTTATTATGTATGTGTTATATGTTTAATTTAAGTATTTAAAATAATTACTATTATATGTGTATACATTTTCTATAATAATATAGAAATTTATAAGGAAATTTGATGTTTTAGTACCGGAGCGGGTTGTGGGTTTATAGGGGAATAGGGTGGGAAGTAATTTAATTATGGTAAGTTGATTAATAATTAGTAGGATTAATTAATTAATTATAATTATTTGCTAATTAATATTGATTAATTGGGAAATAATTAATTGATTAATTGATATATATTTTCTGTAGCGGGATGTGGGTTTATAGGGGAATAGGGTGGGGAGTAATTTAATAATAATTAATTAATTAATATATGTTTTTAAATATTTATAACTAATTAATTGGCAAATAATTAATATTAATTAGTTAATTAATTAATATAATTTGGTACATATTTTAAATTAGTAATTAATTGGTAATTAAATAATATTAGTTAGTTAATTACATTATTAGAGTAATTTATTTATATATATAATTTTTAGTTACTGTTAATTAATAATTGGGGAAAATGATATTAATTATTAAATTATATTAATTACAGCTTATGTGCTAATATATTTATTTTATTGTTATTGTTAATTAATTATTAATTGCTAATTAAATAATATTATTTACCTTTGGGTTAAGGAGTATTTTTAGGGTTCAGGGTCATTTTTGGGTTTTTGGGTAAAGGGGTATTTTTAGGGTTCAGGGTCAGTTTTCTGTTTTTGGGTAAAGGGGTATTTTTAGTGTTCAGGGTCAGTTTTCAGTTCATGGGGAAAGGGGTATTTTTAGCGTTCAGGGTCAGTTTTCAGTTCATGGGTAAAGGGGTATTTTTAGGGTTCAGGGTCAGTTTTCAGTTTTTGGGTAAAGGGGTATTTTTAGGGTTCAGGGTTAGTTTTCAGTTCATGGGTAAAGGGGTATTTTTAGGGTTCAGGGTCAGTTTTCAGTTCATGGGTAAAGGGGTATTTTTAGGGTTCAGGGTCAGTTTTCAGTTCATGGGTAAAGGGGTATTTTTAGGGTTCAGGGTCAGTTTTCAGTTCATGGGGAAAGGGGTATTTTTAGGGTTCAGGGTCAGTTTTCAGTTCATGGGTAAAGGGGTATTTTTAGGGTTCAGGGTCAGTTTTCAGTTCATGGGTAAAGGGGTATTTTTAGGGTTCAGGGTCAGTTTTCAGTTCATGGGGAAAGGGGTATTTTTAGGGTTCAGGGTCAGTTTTCAGTTCATGGGTAAAGGGGTATTTTTAGGGTTCAGGGTCAGTTTTCAGTTCATGGGGAAAGGGGTATTTTTAGGGTTCAGGGTCAGTTTTCAGTTCATGGGTAAAGGGGTATTTTTAGGGTTCAGGGTCAGTTTTCAGTTTTTGGGTAAAGGGGTATTTTTAGGGTTCAGGGTCAGTTTTCAGTTCTTGGGTAAAGGGGTATTTTTAGGGTTCAGGGTCAGTTTTCAGTTCTTGGGTAATGGGGTATTTTTAGTAAATTAATTATTAATACTTATTGTTCAGTACATATATATTATATCTTTACTGTATATATTTTTATTTATTAATTTTAAACATTATTAGATACTTTTAAATATGTATATTTTATTTATTAGTGTTATATACTTACTTTTACATTTATATATATTAAAAAAAAAATCGATATTTTTAACATCGATATTTTTTACAACGATATTATTTTTTCGATATTTTTGTACTTACCATGTTGTAGATAGGATGTCGATATTTTTGCCCTCGATATTGTTGACTCGATATTCTTGTAGGTCGATATTTTTGTAGTCGATATTCTGTCATAGATCCAATATGAGTTCCATCAAGTACAATGGAATATAATAGAACTTGTAATACAGAAGACAGGATATCCGTCATTTTTGTGATGGAACAACATTTCTGCCAAACTCATAATCAGGACCTCAGTGTCTCAAAGATGGATTTTATTAAGTAGTGGGGGAATATAAATGCTGAGCAAATTAAAGTGGTGATTTTCTAGGGATACCTGAACTATCACATCTCCTAAGTGGATCTAGTTCAATCCGGGCGACAGCAAGGGACAAAGTTCTGAGCAAAAGGATTTCATGTCCCCCTTGACTTGAGAGTGTTTAATGTATGGTACACACTGTCGTATCCATATTGGGCAAGGAACAGACATTTAGTGCTCAGGAGGTGGGTCTCCTGCACCATTAGAACAGATGTTGCTTGATATCCAGTATATCAAACTGTCCCACAATTATTGTGATCAATTAGACCATTACAATCTCATGACATGCTTGTGAAAACAGACATCATGGTGGGAAATCGGAGGTAGCAAGACCACACGATTGTGATGCTATTTCTAACCCTACCTAGTAACTGCCAGAGAGATACATGTGAAGTATATAAGAAAAATGAGTGACATGCATCCCGACAAGTAACTGACAAACAATTGAGATCAAGTCCATACCCCCAACTACACTCCTCACCACAGGTCTGCCCCAGAGGCATCTGTCTCCCTTCCATGCACCTAGGTGTAGATTTTGTAATTCGTATCCCGCCATGGGTCCTACGCAATTATTATATATGTTGAATGATAGGGGCAGAACAGTCGGATATCAAGCGGATTGAGAGAGTGGGGCTAGGAGAGAGGGAGTGAGGGAAGGGGAGTGAGGATGTGAGAGGACAGAGGAAGTGAGAGAAGGAGTGAGTGAAGTGTAGTAAGGTGAGTGAGAGAAGGGGAATTATTGACGGAACAAAGAAAGGAAAGAAGGGTAAGGGGAGTGAACACCTTTAGTCCTGTCGGTAGACATCGAAAAAGCTTTCAACAGTCTGGAATGGGACTACTTATACAAGGTCATGGATCGCTTCGGATTGGGAGAAGGGTACATTAATTGGACGCGAGTCCTGTATACGACGGCAGTAGCAAGGGAAAGGATAGGACTCCTAGTCTTGCACCAATATCCGGTGGAGAGAGGCACCCGGCAGGGCTGCTTCTTGTCCCCCCTGCTGTTTGCCCTAGCGATTGAGCCACTTGTGGCCGAGGCCCGAACGGGGAAACACTTTGGGGGCATGGACAGCAGAGACGGTCAGCAATTTATCTCTCTGTATGCCGACGACTTGTTGTTATTCCAGGAGGGTGCAGAGAGGCTGCTGGGGCGATTCGGCGACCTATCGGGGCTCAAGGTTAACTGGGGGAAAACATGCTTGTTCCTGCTATGGCGGGGAGCGGAGCGCCCTGAACACCGGCCTCTGCTCAATTGGGAGCCTAACTGCCTGAAGTACCTAGCGGTATATATATACCACGCGACTGCGGATATGGTGGATGGGAATGTGGGCCGCTGTGTGCGGGCGTTGAAAGGCAGCATGGCCTTCTGGGCCACGCTCCCGCTCTCAGTCACTGGCCGTATATCCTTACTGAAAATGGTTGCCCTGCCGTGATTACTATACTACTTTCGCACACTCCCAACCGGGATGCCTAGTTCCTTCTTCCGACAACTCAAGTCCCAGTTGACTACGTTACTGTGGGGTGCTGATAGATGCAGAGTGGCGCTGGCGACACTCACCTGCACGAAGGACGAGGGCGGGCTCACGGTGCCGGACTTTGAGCTTTATTATCTCGCCGCCCAGATGAAGATATACACGCAGGAGGTAGCGCGGTGTACCGGGGCCCTGAAAGCGACGTTGAGAGAGGTACGCCAAGGCATGTCCTGGCCTATATAGCCCTACAGCAGAGGATCGCTCTTCGCGACCTGACACTGGAGGAACAAACGTTCCGGCTTTGCTGGAACCGGTCTCAACAACTTGCGGTGATATGACACCCATATGCCCTAGAAATACCCCTGGGCATGCTGACTGCGCTGCCCCACGGAGGATATTGGTTGCAGCTGCAAAACTGGGAAGATGCGGGAATACAGGTTGTGGGAGACCTCTATGAGGATGGGGCACTCCTCCCTTACCAAGAACTTCAGGAACGTTTCGACCTACAATGCGGGGGCTACCTTCTGCAAGCAGCGGTGGTTGGAGCAATGCAGGCGCACTGGAAAGAGCGTCTGGCAGAGCCCAAGACGTCTATGGCTTGCCAGTACACTATGATGGAGGCCGGGACGTTTAAGGCCGTAACGTGTCTGTACTCTAGAATGATCCGCGAGAACCTGCCGCCCCTCACGACGCTAAAGTCCAAAAACGAAATGCATGTCACTAAATCCCAGTATGCCAGATAGAGGGTTTTTGACCCTAAACAACCAAAAATTAGATACTGTGGATAACTTTTCTTATTTGGGTGTTGTACTCGATTCCAAACAAAGCTGGAAACCCCAAATTGAGAAAAGTAAAATAACCTATGCCCAAAATGTCAAACCAATTCTAAACAAAATGAATTCCAGTACAAGCAAGAGTGTTACCCCGGTTTTAGAACTTTTTAAATTTAAAATACAATCTGCTGTACTATATGGAGCAGAAATATGGGGCCCATGGGCAAAGAATAGTTTCCATGTTATGGATAACAAATGTATGCGTGCTTCTGTTAGGGTTCCTAGTAGTACACCACTCTTACCACTCCAACTTGATTTAAACTTTAGGAGAACAGATCATCTAACTATATTGAGGCCATTACTATTTTGGGTTAGGCTTTGGACTATACCCGAACTGATAGACTATAGATATGGCCTGCAAGAACTGATGAGGCTTGATTCTTTTAACTCCCTGCACTGGCTAGTGCACATCAAAAAATGGCTTATACTTTTGGACCTACACTCTATGTGGGAGACCCCAGACAAAATGCCTACGTCTTCTAAAATGGTAGTTAAGCGAGCATTCTGGAACCATATAAGTGGGAAGCTAGTGGATGGAGCTAATGTTGGTTCCGCAGTCCAGGCTTTTTTATCATTTAAAGATGAATCTTACTTTGAACAATTCCTGGACGAGATAGAGCCACCTATTGCAAAAACTCTTTTTCTAAAGTTTAGATATGGGACACTTATGCTAAATTACAATACTGAAAGATGGGCACAAAAAAGATTGGGGGCTTTGTCTGATAAAATAAATAGCTGCCCTATGTGCTCAATTGTTTGTTCCGAGGATGAGGCTCACATGTTCTTTGTTTGTAGCGCTTACGCGAAACCGAGAAAGAAATGGCTGAAACCCATGTGCAACCTCCTAGGGACTAGGTCCTGTTTAATAGCTTTTAGGATCATGAAAAGCAACACAAGTCAGTCTATTGTATTCAGCGTAAGCAAATTTTTACATTCTGCTTTTATAATCCGGAAAAAACAAGGACATTGTCTCTGAGTTGGAAAGGTGTACATGTTTAATCAATCCTTGCATTTGTGACATTTAAAAAAAAAAAAATTTTCAATTCTCTTTTTAAACTCTCGAAATGAAATATAACGCATTACTTTCCTTTAAAAACATGAATGAACTGTGAAAACTATTCTATGTCCGTATAACACTTGTTCTTTTTTATATTGCTATATTAATGATGATTTTATGTATGTATATGACTTTTATGGCCAAAAATGGCCGAAATAAAGTTACAAATAAATAAATAAAGTCCAAATGGGAAGCTGACCTTGGTAAGGACATACCTGGGCCCGACTAGTGCGCAGAGCCCGAAATAGCACGAGAAATGCGAGATTTCAGCTAATACATTTCTACGTGCTACACAGGGCCTACATGACCCCTGGCAGAATCAAGAAGTATTTTGGGGCAGCTGAGTCAGCGTGCCCCCGCTGTGCATTGGAGGGGGCGGAGCTGGAACACATTTTGTGGTCCTGCCCAGCCCTCCGGGAGTACTGGCAGGCAATAGGGGGCACCTTGAACGAAGCAACGGATAGAACCATTGAGTTTGATGCAGCGGTGTGCATTCTGCACTGGTTCCAACACACGCCCAAAAATAGGAATTCAAGCAAATTCATAGATATGGGTTTGATGATAGCTAAAAGGGAAATAACCAGACAGTGGAAGGCGAGGTTGGGCCCTACTCATATGAGATGGTACAACAAATTCCTCAAGTGGGCAGCTTGTGACAGCACGCACAGATATCAGTTAGCACGCCGAAAACCAGACGTTAGAGCATTGGACATGGCGGCAGCCTGGGAGGCGCTAGTACAAGCCCTTAGGGACAGCATACTAACAGAAGACGAGGAAACCCTAAGCACGGACAGAAATTGCACCCCGGACACACCAGGCACATCACACACCTAGACAATACACAGTCTAAGATTGTACCCTAGATTTGCAGCAGTAAGAGTCCCTATGAGCGGGTGGTGTGGAGGGAGGGTAGGGTGGGCAAGTAGGACTGTTGAGGGGTACTTTAAGGGGAGTTTTATAGAAGTTTATTTCAATTAGGAAAAGAAAAGTAGACATACATTTTTTTATGCGACAAATTTAATCCTAATAAAAGCAACCAGACAAAGGAGGGTCGATTAATTGCCGCCGCCCTACCTCCGGGTTGTGGGCCTGCAGGCTGTGTACAAGTAATGAAAATGTGACGCTATATGACCCGAACAGAACTGTAAATGTATATACTGGTGTGCGTATTGTATGTCTGCAATAAAAATTACTTTAAAAAAAAAATCAATCATAGCTAATTTTCGACGGTAGATATGGGGAGAACACGCAACTGCCCAGCCTGGACAAAATGCAAATTTTTGGGGAGCTGATTAACTTTACAATCGTGCCGAAGGGTGACGGGGTCCCTCGAGTGAGCTGTCCATCATAGTGGCTAAAGGGCGGGAAGACGGTGCACACCACTAGTGTGTGTGGGGGGGCAAACGGCGGGCTTCTATGCAAGTTCACATGCCTCTTGTGTGTATAAAAGGACAGGCACCGATATGAGCAGCAGATCCGGGGAAAAAGAAGCTTGTGGTCACAGGAACTGCACAGGGATAGAGCTCGTGAAAGTCAAGGATGCAAAGGCCTCCATCAAGCATCATAGCTAATTTTCGACGGTAGATATGGGAAGAACACACACCTGCCCAGCCTCGACAAAGCGCACATTTTTGGGGGGCTGATTAACTTTGCCATCACGCTGAAGGGCACCGGGGTCCCTCGAGTGAGCTGTCCATCATAGTGTGTTTGGGGGGGGCAAACGGGCGAAAAAACTCGATAAAACACATATTTTTTGGGACTGATTAAGGAGTTACTGATTTTGACCTTTAACTCAGGCACCTGCTTTATCTATATTTGTAAGTGCTTCCTGCAGGAGCCTCGTTGTCTACTTGTAACTATTCTCTGACCCTGCTGTGAGGGTCAGAGCAGGGTCAGAGAATAGTTGCAAGTAGGCGCCGCTCAGGAAGCACTTACAGGGTTAAAGCAGGTGCCCAAGTTGAAGTTATTTTCTTTGTAACCATTTTGTCAACGGTTACAAAGAAATTAGCTTCAACTTGGGCACCTCCTGTAACCCTGTAAATGCATTTCTGAGCAAATTTCGTCCCACTCGCGAATTTGTGGATTTTGCCGTGATTTCACGCGATTCGCGGATCGCGAAATCGCGGAAAATCCGCAAATTCACAAGCGGAACAAAATTTCCACCCATACGTAGGATAGATACTGACTGGGGAAATGTAGGCTTAAAACACAAGAGTGAAGATGGTTAGACCAATACATGTATAGTGCATAGGAGTTTGAAGAACTCCATATCCTAAAGCCTGGCTCACTGCATGAGTACATGCATACTGACTGAATGAAAACAAAACTATAAGGAGAGACACTTGGTACATTCATAGTTGGTTTACTTATACTTTAATGAATCGATTATTAAATGGTACTGAAAAGGTCACTATGGCATTGCAAGAGCAGTCACAGTGGCCCACATGCATCATTGTGTCATTTTGCATTTCTTAATTTGCGAAAAATAAGGAATCGCAAATTAAGAAGTGCAAAATGCTATGCATCATTTTTTTCGGTATTTCTTTGTGATTCGGTAAAAATCGCAATTTTTACCGAATCACAAAGAAATACCGAATTCTTAAGTTAATTTTCGCAATTCCCATTGATTCCTATGGGCAAAAAGGCCCATAGGAGTCAATGCAAATTGCGAGTGGCACTTAGAAAATTTCATGAGTGCAGGGGGGGGTCCAAAGGACCCCCCCATGCACCCCTGAAATGTATTTTTCGCATCATGTTTCACACACACATGTCCTAAGGACATGTGTGTGTGAAACATGAATGTTGAAAAAAAAACATTTAAAGCATTTTAAACACTTTTTCCAAATTTACCGAGTGGTTCAACCACTCGGTAAATTTGGAACCCTAATTGCGAATTTCCACTTGTCAAAGTAATGATGCATTGCTTTTAAGAAGTCGCACATCTGCGACTTCTTAAAAGCACCCGCAATTTTAGAACTCGCAACAATGTTGCGAATTCTAAAATTGCTTCATGCATCCCAAAAAGCACTTTTGCATTCGCAAACGGCCGATTTTAAGGAATCGCACCGTTTGCAAATGAAAAAGTGCTTGATGCATGTGGGCCAGTGTGTTTGCTGGACTATATAGATTCTGACTGGGGAATTATAAGCGTGAAACACAAGTGTGAATGTGGTTATACCACTACATGCATAGTGCTTTGGAGTTTGAAGCACTCTGTGACCTAAAACCTGGCTCACTGTATGAGTACATGCATGCTGACTGAATGATTACAGTACTATAATGAGAGACACTGGTGAATTCATAATTGATTCAGTTTTACTTTAGTGAATGCATGAATATATGGTACTGAATGAGTCACTATGGGATTGCAAGAGCAGTAGCTGGCTGTTTTCTGGAGTGTATGTATACTGACTGGGGAATTGTAGGCCTGAAACACAAGTGTGAAGGCGCTTAGACCACTACATGCATAGTGCATAGGAGTTTGAAGCTCTCCGTGCCCTAAAGCCTGGCTCACTCCGTGAATACATGCATACAGACAGAATGATTTCAGTACTATAGAGAGAGACAGTGGGAGAATTCATAATAGTTTAGTGAATGTATTAGTATATGCTACTGAAAGAGTCCCTATGGGATTGCAAGAGCAGTCACATCGAGTTTGCTGGAGTGTAGGGATACTGACTGGGGAGTTGTAGGCCTGAAACACAAGTGTGAAGGTGGTTAGACCATTACATGCATGCATGCTGCATAGGAGTTTGAAGCACTTTATGCCCTAAAGCCTGGCTCACTGCATGAGTACATGCATACTGACGGAATGATGATCCTACTTTATTGAGAGACACTGGTTGATTTCATAATAGATTGAGTTTTAGTTTAGTGAATGCATTAGTATGTGGTACTGAAAGAGTCACTATGGGATTGCAAGAGCAGTCACAGGGTGTTTGCTGGAGTGTATGGATACTGACTGGGGAAATATAGGCCTGAAACACAAGTGTGAAGATGGTTATACCACTACATGCATAGTGCATAGGAGTTTGAAGCACTCGGTACCCTAAAGCCTGGCTCACTGCATGAGTACATGCATACTGACTGAATGAATACAAAACTATAGGGAGAGACACTGGGTAAATTCATAATTGGTTTACTTTTACTTTAGTGAATGGATAAGTACATGGTACTGAAAAAGTCACTATGGCATTGCAAGAGCAGTCACAGTGTGTTTGCTGGACTATATGGATACTGACTGGGGAATTGTAAGCCTGAAACACAAGTGTGAAGGTGGTTATACCACTACATGCATAGTGCATAGGAGTTTGAAGCACTCCGTGACCTAAAGCCTGGCTCACTGCATTAGTACATGCATACAGACTGAATGATTACAGTACAATAGGGAGAGACAGTGGGTGAAGTCATAATTGGCTGAGTTTTACTTTAGTGAATGGATTAGTACATAGTACTAAAAGATTCACTATGGGATTGAAAGAGCAGTCACAGGCTGTTTGTGGAGTATATGGATACTGACTGGGGAATTGTAGGCCAGAAACACAAGTGTGATGGTGCTTAGACCACTACATGCATAGTGCATAGTAGTTTGAAGCACTCTGTGCCCTAAACCCTGGCTCACTCCATGAGTATATGCATACAGACTGAATGATTACAGTACTATATGGAGAGACAGTGGGTGAAGTCATGATTTGTTGAGTTTTACTTTAGTGAATGGATTAGTACATGGAGCTGAAAGGGT
This sequence comes from Lissotriton vulgaris, assembly GCF_964263255.1. Classification (NCBI taxonomy): domain Eukaryota; kingdom Metazoa; phylum Chordata; class Amphibia; order Caudata; family Salamandridae; genus Lissotriton; species Lissotriton vulgaris. Next base: position 298,722,333 of record NC_141691.1, on the reverse strand, counting down.
CACTATAGGATTGAAAGAGCAGCCACAGGGTGTTTTCTGGAGTATATGGATACTGATTGGGGAATTGTAAGCCTGAATCACAAGTGTGAAGGTGGTTACACCACTGCATGCATAGAGCATAGGAGTTTGAAGCACTCCGTGACCTGAAGCCTGCCTCACTGCATGAGTACATGCACAGTGACTGAATGATTACTACTATAATGAGAGACACTGGGTGAATTCGTATTGATTGAGTTTTAGTTTAGTGAATGCATTAGTATATGGTACTAAAATAGTCACTATGGGATTACAAGAGCAGTCACATGGTGTTTGCTGGAGTGTATGGATACTGACTGGGGAATTGTAGGCCTGAAATACAAGTGTGAGGGTGGTTAGACGACTACATGCATAGTGCATAGGAGTTTCAAGCACTGCATGCCCTAAAGCCTGGCTCACTGCAACAATACATGTACTTATATGTCTGCAAACACATAAACCAACCAAATAATACTCTGTCAATTTTCCCAAATGGACACTGACTCACAGTGTGATTCTAAACAAATAACTGTTTTTCTTATAAATGAGTTGTATAGATACTGACTGGGGAAATGTAGGCCTGAAACACAAGTGTGAAGTTAGTTACACTACTACTTACAAAGTGCATAGGATTTTCAAGCACTGCATGCCCTAAAGCATGTCTCACTGCAACAGCACATGTACTTATATGTCTGCAACCACATCAACCAACCAAATCATTCTCTATCAAGTTTCCCAAATGAACACTGGCTCACTCTTTGATTCTAGACAAATAACAGTATTTTTTATAAATGGAGTGTATAGATACTGACTGGGGAAATGTAGGCCTGATACAAAAGTGTGAATGTGGTTACACTACTACTTGCATACTGCATAGGAGTTTCAAGCACTGCGTGCCCTAAAGACTGGCTCACTGCAACAGTACATGTACTTATATATCTGCTAACACATCAACCAACCAAATCATTCTCTCTCAATATTCTCAAATGGACACTGTCTCACAGTGTGATTCTAGACAAATAACAGTATTTCTTATAAATGGAGTGCATAGATACTGACTGGATAAATGTAGGCCTGAAACACAAGTGTGAATTTGGTTGCACCACTACTTGCATAGTGCAAAAATGCTTCTCTCAAAAGATTCCTAAATGCACACAGACTCGCAATGTGATTCTAGACAAAAAATATTAAAACTTGCATTTTACAAAAACACATTTACTAGTCTAGAAATGGTAAGGTGACTAAACACATTCTATATATGTGACTGCTGCATTTTACTATACAATCTTGACTCATTTTGCAAACACATAAGCAATTTGCTGCATTATTGGCACCAACATTACATCAAAAAAAGTGACGCAACAGAACAACAAAGAGGCGCAAGGGGCTTGTAAATCTTCCCCAGATTGTATGCAGCAGCGTATGTATACTGACTGGGAAGTTGTAGATTTGAAACACGTCTGATTCTAGACAAGCAACACTATTAATTACTCTTGAAGGGCTAATATGACTGCACACATTCCAGAAATATAAATTCAGCATTTTAGTGTACAACCATGAGTCATTTTGCAAATACAAAAGCAATAACTGGTTTCTAATTCTATCAAAACTTGAAAAAAGGATTGGTTTTCAAGCAGTTATGTGTCTGCAAACACACACTGTACAAAAATGCTTCTCTCAGAATGATTCCTAAATGCACACAGACTCACAGTGTGATTCTAGACAAAAAATATTAGACCTTGCATTTTACAAAAACACATTTACTAGTCTAGAAACTGTAAAGTGACTGCACACATTCCATGTATATAACTACTACATTTCAGTGCAAAACTCTGACTCATTTTGCAAATACATAGGCAATTTGCTGCATTATTTGCGCCAACATTGCGTCAAAAAAGTGACGCAATTGCAGCACAAAAAGGCGCAAGGGGCTTGTAAATCTGCCACAGAGAGTTTGCAGTAGTGTAGGTATACTAACTGGAAAATTGTAAATTTGAAACACAAGTCTAATTCTAAACAAGCAACACTATTAACTACTCTAGAACTGGAAAAGTGACTGCACACATTCTACATTTGTTAGTACTGCACTTTACTGTACAAAGCTGACTCACCAAACACATTAACTTACCAAATGCTTTTATCACAATGGTTATCCAAATGCAGACAAACGCAGAATGTGATTCTACACAACTAAACTACTGCTTGCACTTTAGCAGGATAAACACGCTTATTAAAAACAAAATGCACCACATACATCCCCTTACAAGTTAACAACTCACCTTTCAAAATGATTTGTAGATTAAGAAGAATGTCAGTCACACACTGCTTGCTCGGGGAGGAGACGGCATAAATTTAAAGCGTCTTTTCACCGCGCAGCGGGCACGCCTCCTTCGCGCCTAAGGAGCGCCGAAGGAAAGCCCGTCTGTGCCCATCAGCATCCCGGTTGCGGCCGGGCAGGCCCTGGATATATGGCTGTAGGCAGCTGCACCATGCTGAATTATACAGCATCTGAGCTACTTTCTCGTAGGAGGAAAGCGAGCCATTGCTGTTCGGTTTTTCCTGGGCGACATAATGGTAAGAGGCGATGCCCGGGTTGCGGTTGGCGTTCGGGCAATGCCCCCGTATCCACCGCTCCTGCTTCTTCCATCAAGCATCCTTGTTTGCTACTAAATACAAGATCGTTGAGCAAGCATGTTTTGGATATTCATGAGCTTTTGGTGACAGAGGCTCCGCTGTGTCTATTTCTTACAGAGACATGACTGGGTGAATTTTCTAATCCGGACATTGCTACCACAATCACCCCCATTTATGTTATCTTTAGGCAGGATAGGGTGAAGGGGAGGGGTGGGGGTGTGGCGATTGTGGTGAAAAGGGAGGTTACTTGTTCCATCATTTCTTCTGATGGAATTTCTGGGTGTGAATCCTTGGCCTTCTCTATATCCACGTCACCGCACCAGTCCTGTACAGGCCTTTTAATTTATAGATCACCGGGCCCTACGGGTTCTTTCTTTGAAGAGTTGTATGCTGTCGTGTCTACCCTGTGCCTGAAAGCTGAGTACTGTATAATGTTGGGGGACTTTAATGTCCATATGGATAGTGAGTCAGATGTGGATACTATTAAGATCAAGGATATCACCCTTCCCTTAGGACTGTCCCCTTATCTTTTTGCTCCCTCCCATAGTCGAGGCCACACACTGGACCAGGTGTTTTCCACCAAGCCTGTGGACATGGTCCCCCCTGTTCCAGTGTTATGGTCCGATCATTTTGTAGTTTATTTTTATATCATCTGTGCGAACAAGCCAGTGAGCAATACTCCATGTCGGTCAGTGCAGGCCCTTAGGGCCTATCACCGAATTACCCCTGAGTTGCTGGCCCACACCTGTTCATGCCATTCATGTCCGTTGTCGGTCATTTTAGAGAGGGATCTGGATTCTCTACAGACATGGCTCACGGCTGGATTAGACAAACTTGCTCCCGTGACCTCCCCCCGTAAATCTGCCATTCGAGCCTCTGCCCCTTGGTTTACTGAAGCATTGGCTCTGTCGCGGCGGCAGTGTAAAGCAGCAGAAAGATCTTGGCGCCGGCAGTATGACGCAACGGCGAAGCTATCCTATAGGGCTGCCATCAAATCTTACCAGCGTGACATCTTGATAGAAAAGAAAGCCTACTTCTCTCGGAGAATTGAGGCAGCCTCCAATACCAGCTGGGAGATATTTTCTATAGTGCGTGAATTCACTGCTCCTAAAACGAGTACTCAGTCGAGTTCACATTCGGAATCCTGGGTGACCTCTCTGGCCAACTTCTTTACAAGGAAAATTAAGACCATTCAAGACTCGTTTCTTGCTGTGGGGGCTGGGGGATTCCCCGAGGTCAGCATTTTGTCTGGCCCAGTAACTAAGGGGGAGCCCATTCTATCGGAATTTCAACCTTTGTCGGTTGCTACATCTTCAGATATTATATCAAGACTAAAGTCAGGGTCCCCTCGGGATCCATGTCCAGCAAAATTTTTGGCGAGAATGGCGGAAGTAGTGAATGCCATTATTAACCCCATGCTGAATCTGTCGCTCAGCTCCGGAGTGGTCCCTCCTGCTTGGAAGCAGGCGTTAGTTATACCATTATTGAAAAAACCCAATCTGGACCCGGAGGTGTATGCCAACTATAGGCCTATCTCCCTTCTGCCAGCCCTTGCCAAGGTAGTTGAGAAACATGTACAGGTTTCCCTTTCCAGTTTCCTTGAGAACAACAACCTCCTTCACAGCACGCAGTCAGGCTTTTGTACCAACTTGAGCACTGAGACTGCGCTTCTGGAAGTTACAGAAGTCATCAAGGAGGTACTGGATGCAGGTGGCAAGGCTATGCTGGTAATGCTCGACCTATCGGCGGCATTTGACACCGTCCCCCATGAGAGTCTCCTTGTTAGACTCAATGAGATCGGTCTGCGGGGGACGCTGTACAACTGGTTCAGATCTTTTCTAGCAGGCCGGTGTCAGACAGTCTGGGCCCCCCTTTTTCTGCCGTGGTGACACCATTAGAGGTGGGAGTCCCGCAGGGGTCTATTTTGAGCCCGACCCTTTTTAATATCTTTATGACCCCTCTGGCAGTGCTGGCGGAGGCTTTTGGGGCCCAGATCTTGTCATACGCCGACGACACGCAGCTCCTTTTCACGTGTGGAAAGGGAGCTGATTTTGATGGGGAGAGTATTAGAGGCTGCCTTGGGGCTGTGTTTAAATGGTTCCAGCTACACAGCCTCAAGTGCAATTCAGATAAATCCGAAGCGCTTGTCTTTGGCTGCGGGTCGGATCCCATCTGGCAGGCCTGGTGGCGTGAGAATATGTTTCCGCCTTCGGCTGCCTCTACAACGGCCAAGAACCTGGGGATAAAGATTGATAATGATCTGTCTATGAAGCCCTAGATCCTTGGCCTTACAGGGAGATGCTTCGGCATTCTCAAGATGCTTCGTAAATTTCTCCCTCTTCTCTTGTTTGCTCCCAGAAAAACCACGGTTCAGGCACTCATTGGATCACGCCTTGACTACGTGAATATTCTGTACTTGAGTTTGCCAGAATATCTTCTTCAGCGCCTGCAGATAGTTCAGAACTCTGCGGCACGTGCCATCTTTGGATTCCATCGTCACACCAGGGTTTATGATCTGCTGCAGACTTTGCACTGACTGCCCATTCGAAAACGTATCATTTTCAAGGCTCTCACGTTGGCCTTCAAAGCTCTTCATTTGTCCGGGGCCAAGTACATCCAAAGGCGGATGGCCTTTTACCAACCTACTAGATCATTGAGGTCAGAGTCGTTGGCCCTGGCCTCGGTCCCGGTCATAAGAAGAGTGAGGGTTGGCGGCCGGTCTTTCAGGCGTTTAGCGCCCTTACTGTGGAATTCTCTGCTGGTCAGTCTCCAAAAGAATCCTTTCCTGTTGGCTTTCAGGAAGGATCTGAAATCATGGTTGTTCGCTCAGGAGTTTTTTTGTTTTTTTTCCCCTCTTGTCTCTGTCCTATTCTCGTTTTGGGTTAAAAGCGCTGGGACACTCCTCGGAGTAGCCGAGCGCTATACAAAACACATCATAACATTAACATTAACACCAGATTTTCTTATACAGAATGTCTGTACTTCACTATTCTTAGCAAAACCAAAAAATGGCAAACTTTCCCTCTCTATCTACACATATGTACATGTAAATAATAAATCAAATTGCTTCCGCCATTAATTCAAAAGCAAACACACATTTCTATTGGTTGGACATTTGAACCCTTTCCAACTGACATAACTTTGAACCCTACCCCCAATTTGCTTTCTGCAGTTACCATAGTAACAGATCATGCAAAACTCAACTGACCACAGAGGTCAAAAGTTCAGCACACTGTAAAACACTCCTCCTCAACAACTTTAGACTCTGCATTGGTACTTACTTATAGGTACCAATAAACACATAGAAACATGCACCCTACTTTTTAGTCTAGAATGTTCTCAAACAACCAATCATTTCTATCGTTTTTTTCAAAACTGCATCTCATCCACCATCTTAGAAAACACTTACTTCTCAAGCTGCCATTTCATATACAAACACCTTCTGAGTGCACCCAGACCTCCTTTCAAGATGCTTAGAGTGTGGATTGTGGGATACAGCTATTTTCTGGAGCCAAAGGTACGCAGAACACAAAGGAAATCACCAAGACCTAGGTGTACCAAATGTAGACATTAAATGGATTGGACAGAGAGGGTTAAGGTTGCACCAATTGTTGCCATTGATGAAATCCTTTTTGCATCTCCAACACCCTGACCTCGTAATTGTGCACTGTGGTGGCAATGACCTAGGCACTTTGACTGGGGTAGGTCTGGAAATTCTTATGAAGGACACCTTTGGAGAATTCACTTTTCCCCCAAACTGTCTTTGTCTATTCTAACATATGCCAAAGGCAGAATTGGAACTGGTCCAATCAATTTTGTCCACAGATTGAGAAAACTAGGAAACATGTGAATAAATCTGTTTCTGCTTTTCTTCGAGACTATAGAATGGGGTCCATATACCACAACAATCTGCGTTTCAATATGCAAGGCATTTACAGGAGAGATGGTGTACATTTTACAGAAGAAGGGAACAGAGTCTTCCTCTTGAACTTTAGACTCTGCATCAGTACTTACTTGTAGGTACTAAAACCTCTCAATAAACACAAGGGCTCTTTTTAGAGACCCCTAGCATCTAAACACTTCAGCTTGATAGATATCTGAAAAATATTTTTCTTTTTTTGGCTTGGATATGCACAGCATACGTGGTACGATACGCGTACCCAACGCATGCACACCAGAGGTCGAGCTGAGCACCCCCACACATTTACATTTGCTGTGGGTGGCCGTGAGCCCCCCTGCACATATTCAACCAAAGCCCTGGGGGTGGTGTTCCCTGGGGCTGCTAGGGGGGCCCGTGAGCCCCTACCCACATATATTTTAAAAAAGCCCCAGGGGTGGCGGTCCCCATTAAATTAAAGCACATTGCCCGTGGGACTTGCCCCCCCCCCCCCCCAGGGGCTAATTAGCACTAAAGCGGTCTTCTTTTTTTTTTTTTATTCACGGGATACGCATATCCTACGCGCATCCCGCAATTTCCTTAAAAAAATAAATGGACTCAGGGGTCCTTGTAGGACCCCCTGAGCAGGCCTAGGGCATCATGGTGTGTCTACACTGCCCCCTTTTTGCGTCTTTCTTTTTTTTTTTCTTGTGCCTCGGTTCTACCAAAACACAAGATGGCTGCCAACACTTCCTGGTTTGGAGTATTGACAGACTGTTGACAGCCAATTACCATGCAGCTAGTGCTCGTAGAGCTACGCGCATGATACTTGGAGGATACGCGTACCCTACTTCGTCCATAGATATATCTATGATCTTTCTTTTGATTTTCTCAAGAACTACTGCACAGATTTACACCATTTAACAAAAAGCGTGATCTCTGAACCAAACTCTATCGTTTTGCCAAATTTGGTGTAATTCCGTACAGCAGTTCGGGCTATAGCCGTGTCTAAAGGTCCCTATAGAAAATTGCATGGGGAAAACACGTTTTTGGACCCCCCTTTTTTCTCTGCCCCGCTTGACGAATCATCCCAAACCTTTCAGGATAGGAGCGGAGCAGAGCGCCCCATCTCCTTGGAGAATTTTGCAAAGATTCGTCGACAGGCACCAAAGTTATTCTAAATAGAATGTTGCGGATTTCCTATGGGAACTAGGTCCTAACTATAACTACCTACTGGCAACCGCCAGTAGTTAATATTTATATATATCTGTCTCCAGTTATATATATATCTGTCTCCAGTTCTTTGCGGCATGTGAGAGAGCCCGATAAATTAAAGTACAACGTCTACTCTTCTACAACAAAAAAAGCACATGCACTCCAGCTAATGGTGTAAATTAGCTCGATTCTTTCCTTACGGCAAGGGAAAAACTCAAAGTACCTTGACACACACTGTTGTATTGATCACAAGTGGCAACTCGTATTTGAGAAAATACTTTTGAACAGTTACGTGCAAATATAGGGGAACAAACAAAGGACTATGGAAGTAAATGTGCTAAATAAAACAGTTCCATCTTGGAATGGCAATTATTCACAGGAGATTTGGTTGTTGCCTTATAATGATAGTGCCCTGAAGAAGTCCTATGTAAAAAGGATAAAACGCGTTGGCTGATGGGTTTTTATGAACAGAATAAAGAAGAAAATAATCTACACTTCATATTAGTTGCCACTCGCCTCATTGAATTATAATTTCTTATTTATTGTGGATAATTTCATATGGACATTTTTCATTATTAGTGGTGCAGCTCCAATCCAGTTTTGTTGTTTCATATACTTTTGTTAGGGGGGGGTGCTTCTGGGCAAGGGTAACATTTGGAGATTAGCACACAAGATTTTTTTGCATTTAAAATGTATTGGTAACTTACGGTGCAGGTGCTGCATATGTTGCTTTTTGGTCCAATGTTCACATCTCGAGTTTCTATCCATCTTGAATGGCTTAAATACCTGTGTATGCTTAACGAACTCATATAATCTAGGTAAAACAATGACAATAGGGGGGGCGTGGCTAACGCCCGATGCAGATGGCGGCGTTCCCGTAGCTCTCCTCGGGAGGCGCAGGTGACGGGAGCCCTGTCGGCGCACAATTGGCGACTTTCCGTTCTGGACCTGACTGAGAGGCCGGCGGAAGATGAGGGGTGTCGTCTGATGTCCTTCCTGAAGCGCTATTCATCATCTTCGTGCTCCTGGCATCCAAAGTGAGTGACGAACCGTCCAGAGGGGCCGCAGCTGCCATTACGCATTACCGCTGACGGAGCTCTGCTCCTAGCGGTGAAAGTCTCCAACGCGACTGCCTGCCTTCCAAGGGAAATGCTTTCCTGATGTAGTTATTGTGCGCTGCAAGCTGGTTTTTTTTGCCTGCCCTACGTATTTGGATGCATTATGAGTTGTTATCTCCAGCTTTGCTCGCTTTTGTCAGTAAAATGAACTGCGTCACCACAGCCTGCATTCCTGCTCTAACGAGGCGGTGATTTGTCCTCACACACAAGTGCCCTTTGAACTGCCTCATGAAGTGTCAGAACTAATTAATAATTCCCCCCTAGGAATACACTACAGGAACATTGCACACTTCAAATCTTACTGGACTTTTAGTTCCAGAGCCACGTTTGCGCTCATACTGTTTTCCTTGCTCTTTTATTATTCATTTTTAGGGCTTTTGCTATGGAATTATCTTCTTAATGCCCTAGGCAGTGTATAAGTAGCATGTTTCTCATTATTTTTTCTACATTTATTTCATGTGCTCTGCATAGCTTCTTGACAAAATGTATTTATTATTAGGGCTTTGAGCACTGGGTTTTATTGTTACTTTCATTGTGCTATATGCCTATTAATATTTAGTTTTGTTGCCTGCTATTCTGTTTCTGATCTTTTTAGTCAGCCACCTTTCCTTACATATAACGTCCTAACGTCTTTATTAGTAGGTGGTTTTTGTATGCCTCTTGACCTTATGCAAGTATATAGTTGTATTTCGTTTTTATGAGGCACAGGATTGCAGATATTTATTTTCTTGCATTTATTTTTGTATCTGCCTAGGACATGTGTTCTACTTGCGTGATGTGGGTTTAGAGGGGATGCTGTTTAACATGTTTTGAATGTCTGGTTGACTCTTCTATATCCTTTGTGCCTTCATTTGCTCCACTGATCTCCTGCTCATATATTGTTATTACATTAATAGTTGAATTGATGCACTTTATGCATGGGGAGACTATACAAAGATTTGCGTAAGCCCTCTTCTGCTACGAAGATTTTTGGACATACAGGTTCTCGCTATAAGTGTCTGGCCATGGAGGATTTACCTGATACCACACCTGCCAAGGGTGCGTCATCTTCAAATGTGTCACTCCCTGCTTCTAAAAAAGGTACGATTAAAAGATTAAAAAAAGATCCTCCTTCACCTCCTTCACAGACGTCTTCTTCTACTACCATTGACTTACTTCTGGAGGAAATACGGGCACTGCGTCCTTTTATTGAGGAGACTAAGTCCACCATGCAACAGCTTTCTGACAAATGGCTATCAGTAGATGAAAGGATTACCACACTCGAACAGAGTGTTGCTTCCATGGAGTCCTCTATTGCTAAGGTTGATCCAGTGTGTGCACAAGTCTCAATTTTACACAAACAGATCGAGAATTTGGAGAATAGGAGTAGGCGGAACAACCTACGCCTTTACGGCCTTGAGGAAGGTTTGGAGGGGTCTGATCCCATTGCCTACTTCAAATCCTTCTTACCAAAGCTTCTCCACTTGCCGGATGATACTAATTTGAATATTCAACGGGCACATCGCCTGGGCTCACTCAGAGGTTTGCCCTCATCTGCTGCTGCACCGAGAAAACCAAGAGGTGTGATCATGTATTTTCTTGAATATACTGACTTACTTAAAGTCTTAGCTGCGGCAAAAGCAATGAATCGCATTACATGGTCGGGCCATCCTCTATTCTTTTCACAGGACTACGCCAAAACAACAGCTGACCGACGTAAGGAGTTCTTATCTCTTCGTCCCCAGTTGCGTTCCTTGGGAGCACAATACGGCTTGTTCCATCCCTGCCTTTTCAAGGTTACTATCAACAATAAGACTACCACTTATGATGATCCCCTGAAGTTGAAGAGCTTTCTTTATTCACATTCTAGCGAGAAGATGGAGACTTTGTTTGCCTCCAGTTCTAAGTAATCCTCTATCACTGTAATGGTATAGTCTTCTTGGTCTGTTGTTGTTATTAGGATGGTGCCTTGTTGTTTGTTATGTTAATTGTCATTATGTTCACTCTCTTATTCTGTCTATATATATATATATATATATATATATATATATATATATATATATATATATATATATATATATATATATATATATATATATATATATATATATATATATATATATATATATATATGTATACATATTTTTTTTTCTTTCTTCTCGTACAGATTCTTTCCCGACTTGGCTGGGTCCTTCCCTATGTTCATGACGTCCGTTGGGTCTCCTCCCTCCCTTCGTCTTCCCTTCTGAGTTGTGGTTGCCCCATCGTCCACGTGGCTTCCACCCTCCCACCCTGTGCTTTCTTTTTTACGAGATGTTCTGTAAGTTTTTTCTCCTTCCTTTTTTCCTGGTGTTTTATGTCTTCTGGGGGGGGTTTCCTTCTCTTAGGTTTCCTGTCCATGAAATCCTTTTTTTATTTTCATCTCACATTCCTACACCCTCTCCTACTTACTGGACACTGCTTTACTATTTTTTTTTCTTCTTTTCCTGATTTACTATGTCTGCTTATTTCTGCTTTCTTTCGTCTGTTTTTATTGCTTTTTTCATTCCTTTCTTTGCTTCACTCTAAGTTCTCTTTTACAGTTCTTTTTCCTTTTTATGTTTGCTCTTTTCTTCAGTCTCACTATTACCTCTTTTATCCAATGAGAGTATTTCTATTTCTATTATGTTATACCTTTTGTTTAATATTGCTATTTATAATACAGTTTTCGATCTCTTATTGTTTCTTTTTTACTTGCATGATTATTTTACCTTTCGCTTACAAATATTATAGTTGGATTTTTAGGATGTATCTCTTTCTGGTTCTGATATGCCGTTGACAATTGTTTCATGGAATGTTAAGGGCCTTCACTCACCAATTAAAAGGCAAAGAGTATTGTCCCATTTAGCTAAACTTCATGCTGACATAGCTTGTATACAGGAATCTCACCTTTCTGCTGCAGAGTCAGTCAAATTGAAAAGAGACTGGGTGGGAGAGGTTCACTTTTCCCCGGGTGATGGCAAACGTAATGGGGTAATGATTTTGTTTTGTAAGTCCCTTGTTGTTAAAGAACTCACAAGTTGTAATGATCATTTGGGTAGATGGGTACTTGTTCACTTTACCATTGATGGAGTTCCCATATCTATTTTAAATGTTTATGCCCCAGTTACTGGTGATGCACTCTTCTGGTCCTCCTTAGCACCACATGTTACACAACATTACACTGACAATTTCATTCTAGCTGGCGACTGTAATGAGGTTTTCGATCCATTCCTGGATAGACAATCCTCTACCGCATACATTCCCCATAAATCGCATAAATCCTTCACACAGCTCGTTCATCAATTTAAACTACTTGATGCCTGGAGGTTGTGTCATCCTACCTTACGTGAGTATTCTTTTTTTTCCCCACCGCATCATACTCAATCAAGATTGGATTACTTTTTTATCTCGCATCATTTGTCTCAATCCCTCATTTCCTCTGAAATTGGATCTATTCTGATTTCTGATCATGCTCCAGTTTCGATGTCATTAGATGTTCTTTGCAAGCCCAACTCTACTAAGAAATGGCGTTTTAATAATTCCCTTCTCCTTGATCCTGTCTTTGTTTCATCCTTTACCTCTTTTTTTCATGATTTCTTCTTGTTGAATCAATCTGACGAGATTCAATTTCCGGTCCTTTGGGATGCTTTTAAAGCATCGGTCAGGGACTTTATAATTCAATTTGTTTCGCGCAAGCGCAAGATAGCACAACAATCTACTAAAGATCTTTTTTCCAAAATTAAACGTCTTGAGCATTCCTATTATACTTCCAAATCCAAAGACTGTTTGCATGAACTTATTTCTACCAAGCTTAAATTTAACCAGGATACTACCAATAGTGCCTCTAATTATTTACTAAAATCCAGTGCAAAGTTCTATGGGAGCCAAAATAGAGCAGGTAAATTGTTGGCTAATTATTTAAAAGCCAAACAAAATCAGGTTAATATAGATACTATTCATGGTCAGGATGGTTCCCTTAAGCATAAATATAATGAAATCTTACAGGAATTTAAACATTTCTATGAATCTCTTTATTCCTCTGAATCTACCTCATCTGCAGAATCTATCTCCCAATATCTCTCTCTAATTCACTCTCCTTTTATTTCGCCCCCGATCTTTCTACACTGGAATCTGATATAACACAGGCGGAACTCTTGCGAGCTTTGCAGTCTTTGAAACACGGGAAGGCGCCGGGACCTGATGGGTTCACTGTTGAATTATTTTCTCACTTTTCGCAACTGCTTGTCCCCAAATTGCATTCCTTAATCTCTACTTTCCTTGAGTCTGAATCTGCTTCAGGTACTTTTGCAGATGCTCTCATTTGCATTCTCCCTAAACCAGGTAAAGATCCGCAGTATTGTAAAAATTATCGGCCAATTTCATTGGTGAATATTGATTATAAGATTTTCTCAAAAGCACTGGCTATGCGGTTGGAATCTCACTTGCCCGATCTTCTGAGAAAAGAACAATCTGGCTTCGTCAAGGGTAGATATCTTGCAGATAATACCAGATTATTTTTCGACATCATTTCTAAATCTTCTCGCTCATCTCAGTCTCTCGCAGCCATTGCTCTTGATGCTGAGAAAGCTTTTGATAGAGTTGAATGGAAGTACCTTTTTCACACCTTGAAGTGGTTCGGTTTTGGTCCAAAAATATCTACATTGATCTCACTCTTATATTCTAGTCCTAGGGCGGCAATTTCGGCGAATGGTTGTCTCTCTTCTTATTTTTCTCTTAAGAGAGGAGTTCGTCAGGGCTGCCCTCTTTCCCCTTTTTTGTTCGATCTCGCCCTAGAACCTTTCCTATTAAAAATTCGCCAACATTCTGATATTCATGGATTCACTTTTCAAAAGTCTCATATTAAGATGGCAGCGTATGCGAATGATGTCCTTTTATTTCTCTCACAACCTAGCTCCTCCCTTCCTGCGTTCCTGACTGAGGTAGATTCTTTTTCTTTTGTCTCCGGATATAAATTAAATAGGGACAAATGTGAAATATTGCCCTTAACGAAATTTACTCTTAAAAATGACTTTACTGCTTCAGGCTTCACTTGGAATTCTTCTTCCATTAAACATTTGGGGCTTAATTTTACGGCATCCCTTAAAGGCACAGTTGTTCGCTGTTTAGAGGATTGTATTCAAAAGATTCTAACCCTTACTTCTAAATGGCATCATCTTTATTTATCCTGGTGGGGGAGGCTAGATACGATTAAGATGATGCTATCCCCTATTATACTTTTTACCGTTTCCAACATCCCATTGTCCATTCCTTCCAAATATTTAAGGAAAATTAATTCTATCCTTTCGGCCTTCTTGTGGGGGCACAAAAAATCTCGTATGTCCTTGAACAAACAATCTCGACCCAAATCAGAGGGGGGTGTGAATTTTCCCAACTTCTCTTTGTACCATAAATCTTTCTTGTTACACCACATCTCCAGGTGGCTTTTGGGTATTAATGCTTCCTCTCCTCTTTTGTTAGATCTAGAAGAATCTTTCATCTCTCCCTTTCTTTTTCAAGAGTATCTTATGTTCTCTCGCAAACCACAAGGTGTAGTTACTCCTATTATCAAACATACATCTAAACTTCTTCCTACTCTCCCTATCACTTCCTTTTTCGATCAACCCATTTGGCATAATGGTTCTATCTTGATAAATAAGAAGCCCATTTTCTGGAAGGCATGGAGATCACGTGGTCTTATATGGGTTCACCAATTATATAACCATGGTCGGCCCCTTTCCTTCTCTTCGGCTACTTCTTTGTTTAATTTTCCTTCTTCCTTCCGAACCAAATATTCCTTGTTAATTTCTGCTTTTCAAGAGGCTCACAATACCTATCTCACTTCTCCTTCTCCTGTTTATCCAATACCCTCCAGTATGCCTTCTTTGCACTCTTTACTCCTCAAACATGCCAAGGCTTCCAAAATTTATGCTGCTCTTTTATCCTCCCCCTTACCTAGGCGTAAAAAAAAAAAAAGGAGGAGACTTGGGAAAGAGAGTTACAAGTTTCTTGGACTACTGCTCTCTGGGATAAAATTTGGCTTAAACTACGCAAATCTTCTAGAGCCACCAGCGCAACTCAGACGTTATTTTTTATTTATAATCGCCTATTATTTTCCCCTCTCACTCTAAGCAAGCAATTTCTAGCTGTCACGGACTCATGCTGGTCGTGTACTAAGCCCGGAGCAGATCTTTTTCACATGCTTTTTGATTGCTCCTTAGTGCGCACCTTTTGGACGCAAGTATGGTCCCAGATTAACAAAATTTTTCTCTCCACACACCCCTTTTCCGTCTCGCACATTTTCCTGGGGAGTGTCTCTCCTATTTGGAAACACTGCAATATGGGTACCAGAATTATAGATCTATTGTTAGCAGTTGCTTTTCAACAAATTACAAAAAATTGGAAAGACTTTACCAAAATATCTTATAAGGCCTGGTGGTATGCAGTCTGTTATAATCACAGATTAGATACGACTTTTGTTTATCCATTGTCCATGGCGACGAAACGAAAAATGTTATGGGCACCTGTTACCACCTTGTTTGATGATAGTGCCAGACATTCTTTGCCTATTTCTCCTTTGCAGCAAGAAGTTTCTAAGCCTCTGTGAGGATGCCTTGATGTTCCATATTGTTGAAATGTAATACATGTTGTTACTTTATATTTGCATTTCTGAATTACATTTGTTTTCATTGTGACTGTTATGTATAGTATATACCTTCTCAGCTGTATTTTATTATAGTTATTAGTCGTGCTTATAGCATATTGCATTTTTCTTTTTCTTTCCTTCTCTCTTTTCTTTTCTCTCTTCTCTATACCTTCATTCTTATCTCTTTTGCGATGCTTTATACTTATTTCTTTTCTTTAAAAATATTTGAATTCATTTTTATGTAACATGTTTTTATGATATGTTATGCTTACCTTATCTGAACTTCTTTTAATAAAATTTTGTTCTTGAAACTTAAAAAAAAAAATGACAATAAGGATATACAATCATCCTACATATATAGTAAATCGCCATTCTGTCACTTGTGTAAATGGTCTTCATTGCAGCATGTTGATACAAACATAATCAAATGCATGCCAATAAATGCACATAGTACTAAGCAATGAACCATGTCCCAGTGGACTTGCTGCTGCGGTGTTTGAGGACAGGTACAGTCTACAATGCACCATCATGGTGTAACTATGTCATAACCTGTTTTTACATTGAAGGAATAACTTAGCCCACATTGGGAACACAAACCTCAATAGTGTTAGTGCGCTCTAATACATTTCATGTAGCTCCTCCAAAGGTGTATTATTACCTATCTACAAAAGCAAACATAGGTGATAAGAGTGATAATGCCCAAGTGGGCCCATATCCTAGTGCAGGGTCATATACGTAATATATAATATCTAATTTGTAAGGGCATGACACACAAACTGGGTCACTGAACATTAACACCATGATCAGGTCCATCTGTCCCATATCGGCATTACGGTTATCTTTCAACTATAAAAATGGTGATAATTAAACAAATTAACTCCAAATATAATTCAAAATTGCAGTGTGCACAGAGCCCTAGATCCAAATATACAGAGACGTTTGTGATTCTGAGACCAAATATATAAAGACTCTTGTCCCATGTAGGTCGTCGAGGTCCCACCCAAGCCTCAGCGCGGCGCCACTTCCAAGTATTTGTGACTCAGCGGAAATCTTCCAGTCCCCGTTTCCATGCTGCTGTGGTTGCAGCACAAGATCCAACTCGCTGAGTCACTGCATCGATGCAAAAGCTGCAAAGTCAGTGCCAGGTGCACGTGATGACGTTAGGCTTAGGCACCGGACCAAACAGAGGCAAGCTTGCTAATCTGGACCCTGCTGACCTCTACAAGTACCTCAGCTCCAAACATGAAGAACAAGCAAGTAAAGCGCACACCCTGGTCGGGTTCCAGCAGCCTTCGCACACTCTGGCCGAGTTCCAGCTGTTCTCGTCATCCCATGGTTGCTGACTGCAAGCGCTCGTGTAAGACTGCAGTGCCAGCTAGATAGCACCAAGGGAAACCTCGGCGAGATAAGGGAGCGCATAGAGGACTCAAGTCATCACAATACTGCTTACTCTTCATATGAACACATGAGATGTGTTGTACTGCTTGTATGGCAAATGGCAACACACCTCTCACATTCCCATATATAGACACCCGTTAACAACAGTAACGCTGAAAGTGAAATGGCTTCTCGGCGCTGTATTGATCAGGGTACATTAAACTGGGAAAGAGCCGCCTGCTCCGTGTTTGAATCTCATCTAACTCCCAGCGGCATTCTTTTCTCATTTAAAATCCCATTACACAATGATTTGTGAAAAGCAGGATCTTTGGAAGATGATTCAAGCAGGGCCTCCGCAGCTGCGAGCGAGAGCCTCCGGGCGGCTAATGAAGATTAAGAGGCAGCGGCGTGGCTGCCGCTCCGCGCTGCTGAGCACAAAAACTATTTGGACTCCGATTAGTATGCTGGAGGCTCGCCTTTATATTTACAACAGGACAGGCTGGGATTTGCACTGTCCATTATACGGCGCTTCTAATCACAGATTTTTGTTCGTGGTTTGATCACATCAGATCAACAGTGATGTTCGGCCATATTAAGTATTAAGGCCCTGATGGGGGTAACACAGGGGCTATTGCTATTCAACGCTTACATTTGCAGTGTGGCAGGAACATTGGAATAAACAGCTCCTGGCTGCTCAATCTATTTTGTGCTGTGAAGTGGTCACTAACACCCCCGCTAAGCGAATTAAATTAAGCGTGAAATGACTTCCTCGGGATGGTTCATTTGCTAACAATCTCTCAGATTTTGGAAACAGTGTAGTTAACTCTAACTTTATATGGAATCCTCAGAATGCTCGTTTCATTGCATGAACAGTATGCGGTAATAGTTAATGTCGGAAAGGACATCTTTTGTGTGGTGTCCCACCAGATATTTGCCCCATGTGTTTTGGCTAGCTCTAGAACTATATGCACTTTACCCCTGTTGCTCTCTCTTCGAACATGTACAAATTGACATAGCCCTAAATGGCCTATTTATCATACATATAAATCCCTAGTGTATGGCACAAAGGTTACCCAGGGCCTGCACTTAAAATGTCACAGGTTGACTTCAGCACACATAGCACCAATCACTACAGTGGAAGTGCAAATATGGCACCAGGGACTTCATTTTAGCCTGACTGAAACAGGTTTTGAACTGGAATTCGACCTGTAAAAATAAACCTTTTGGCAGGTATAAACTAGGCCTCAGAGAAATTTTAATCACAACGGAGTAATTTGCATTACTCTTTTAACACCATGATACTGAAAAATAGGTAATTATTTATGCAACTATGAGTAATTTGGAATATAAATCCTGCCTGCCACAAGAGCAGAGGAGCAACGAATTTAGTGAGCATGAACGCTGAAGGCTCCTGCTATTTGTGTTCTGTTGCATTTAGTGATCTTTTCTTAGCACAAAATACATCCTCTGGACCAGTTTTGATGCAAGTGTGCATTTTGCGCCAATAAATTAACGCTGAATACTGTGTTATGCTCCTAGTGTAATTCTCCTTAGTCTAACATAATTTTGCTGAAATTATGTTTACAGGAAATTACGTGAATTCTTCCCACTCTAGTCTAAGCTTTGTTTAAAATATTACTGTCACCGCTAAAAAGGGTTAGTACTCCATATATCCTGGTGCATGGTATTTGAAAGTAGGACATGTGGAAATTTAGAGGCAGATTGATCATTCTTTTGCGCAGCACACTAAGCCACTTTGCGCACTGCGTGAAAGGGAAAGGACAGGAATATGTTGTATTTACCATTATACATTTCTTTCCTCTCCTAGCAGTAGCACACTTTTGGGTGCTTAGAGCCAGCGCAGGCACCGTTGCTTCATGTTGCAAGGGTGTTTGCATTCTAAGAAGGATTGTTTTTGTGCAGGAAGAGACACCTTCAAGGACACAAACAACCCTGAGAAGCATTTTTCTCTTTCTACGTATGCTGCAGAAAGAGGAAAAAAGAGGAGAAATAAAGCTATCTCTGCTCATATCTCTCCTCAGGCGCAGCATTTTGAACCATTCCCAGGCCTACCATTAATGGTAAATCTGGCAATGCACCAGGTATTACGGATGGATGAGTAGGAATGCCCATGCTCCATCCATGGAATACTAAGCTGTTGCTCCGTAAGCCACCACCGCCGAGAGTCACCGGAAGCCAGCACTAGAGTCGCCGCCGCCCCCGGACCACAACTCCCGGCAGCCCCAGTGACACAACGCTAATTCACGCAGCCAACAGCGCCAGGAGGTGTTCAAAACCGGCGCAGCCCTCGGTGGAGAGGGGGAGCACTGCAGAAACTTCTCCGGGGCTTACCTTGTTGCTCCGGAAGCCGCCACCGCCAAGAGTCACTGGGAGCCAGCACCAGCGCCGCTGCCCCCCGGGACCACAACTCCCAGCAGCCCCAACAGCGCAACGCTAATTCACGCAGCCAGAAGCGCCAGGAGGCGTTCAAAACCGGCGCAGCCCTCCGCGTCGCGGGAGGCGCACGGGCGACGCCTGTCTAAGCCCGCGCAAAGGCCTGGCCGTCTGCTGCCGTCAGAGGGCGGAATAGGCCGGGTTGGGCCTCCCCACTAATATATGCTGGTAAAGTAAAGGTACTGTGATCATTTTGCTGAAATACCATGGGGAAAAAGAGAACTGATGTGAATAAATTAGTAGGTGGGGGTGGCGCAACATTGGATTCAAGCTTGGTTAAAGTTACTACATTGATTAATGATGAAATCGAAAGAACTGAAAGAACTATGTCAGTGGATCCTGTTTGCACCACCACTGCCATTATACATGATACCCCATCAACACAATCGCCAGGTTTTCCTCGAGACTTGAAAGATTCTGATGAACGAACCTCTATGACAAAAAGCAGTCATGCCCTGTCCCAAAATGCTAGCCCCACAGGTCATACAGATGATGATTCACATTGTTCTTCCCCCTGACCTGCACCTATAGCGAGACGCTGCACAAGGGCTGGTGGGTTGGTACCACCTGGAAAGGCAAAGCAGAAGGGGGTCAGGCAGACAAAAGCTAAGCCAAAAGCATCTAAACACCCCACCCAGGCTAGCCAACCATCAGTAGAGGAGCTATCTAATACCATCTGGTTGAAACTTAAAAGAAAACTAGATCTTGCTCTGGCCCCAATTAAGACTAGATTATCTTTGGTGGAAATCAGGATGAACACATTTGAACAAAATAGTGGGTCATCAGCTAAATCAAACTCTCCCGCAACAGGACCAGTATCAAACCAGATGCCAAATGGTCAATCTACTTCCACGCAGGGGAAGTTATATCAAACCCCCCTAGCCCAGGGCTCACCTATTGTAGTGGAGCCAAATCCTAGAGATCTAGCACTTGTGAACACTGCCACTGAAAAAATCAGTGGACCAATAATTCAGGAGAAAGGGTCTAGTATTGAAGCCATTAACCCTATTAACCCTTTAGTAACATGTTCCGAATTACCACAAGAGAGGGAACCATTCCAATTTATAGCGGAGGCTCTACCCTTAGTTTTAAACCTGGCAAATGCACCCCCCTTTGGCCCTGGCCAGGTGGAAACAACAAACTCTTTGATTGATAAAGCCCTGCATTGGTTGATCAATAATATGAGGATATCTGCAAGGGGCAAACAGCAATTAGCAGGGGAATTTATTATGGCTAGAAGGGTAACATGTCTTGAGGACCAGACAAAAGAATTTAAGGGAGACTGCATAGCAATTACTTTAATAAATTCCCAGGTGTTGATTAATGTACTAGTAAATTTATTCCCTCCACATCTAAGGGACTCCACCATAATCCCATTAACGCTTGAATTTTTTTACAATCAGAGATGGAGTGTAACGAGCTCTAGTAGATCATGGTTTAAACGTTCTCTTGCAATAAGAACATTTGGGAGGGTTGCCCCAATCAGGGCGGGTGGTATCAGCATGAGGAATCGGTTTGGGGTGCTGATTGACATGGAGGAATGTGACTGACTACAAGGTGTTGTTAGTAATATGTCTGTAGAAACACCAGAAAATATTAGAATGTACGATCCAAAGGATCAGGGCAAGGCATTAATTAGCAATGACCCTGTACCACAGACAAATCCATTGAAAACATTCCTTCCCAAGGGATGGTGTCTGCAAACCAGGGACTGCCAGCCAGTAATCTGTTTAAACCCTATCAGGGAGTATGGTCGCTATGAAACAGATGGTGCCCTACCAGAGATCAATCCTCCAACGATTATTAGTACTGAAATCCCAATAGCGACAGCAGGTGACACCCTGGGAGTTGAGAATCTACAGGACATATCCTCTATCTCACAACATAATGCAGGGTTGTCCTTCCTCTCATGGAACCTCGCTGGAATTGGTAATAAAATTATATCTCCTGAATGGTGTAGGTTCATTGACCAGCATGATATTAACCTTTTTCAGGAATATTGGTCGATGGTTCCAGTATTTTGACTAGGGTTCCTAAATTTTCATGTCCTTGCCACAAAAAAATCTAAAGGCCGATCATCCGGGGGTCTGATAATTTGGGTCTGCCAATCCCTACAATGTAAGGTGCAGCAAATCAGTTCTCCAACGGATGATATCCTGATAGTCAGAATTACATGGCCAAGTGGCCATGGGGTGGCTATCTTTAATATCTATGCTAGGGGGACAATAGGGGGGCAAACTTCCAAGGTAATTACTGCTCTTGATCTTCAATTTGAGGCCCTCCCAGTACAGTTGTCTATCATAGTAGGTGGTGATTTTAATACAACTTTTGAACCTCTTGGCCAAGAAGACCAGATCCTTGCCTCAGAAGAGGATAGTAAATGGGGAATTCCCCAACTTGAACTGCCTGTTGTGAGGAGATGGACAGCTGTAGCTATACAACATAAGGCTTTGTGCCTAGAAAGAGGGCTTAGAGCAGCAAATGGAAGAACCCCGTCTGATCGGCAGGGAGAGAGCACCTTTGATAATGGTAGGAATAGCAGCCGTATAGACTACCTCCTGGTGGATATAAGAGCATGGCACTGCCTGATAGACATGACTGTTAAACCAAGGCTGGAAAGTTATCACAACCCACTTTGCTCGATATTCCAAGCATATAAGGGGATCAGAGAACTGACCTCAAGAGGAGGGATAGCTACATTAGATATTGTTGCCTCTAAAAACATGTGTAATATTAAATGGGGTAAATTCATTGAGAACCTAGAAGTCCTCAAAAATATGGTTGTTAGTGAACTGGCTAATCTTAATCTACACAGTAGCAGTTCGGATTTCCCCCGAATAATGCTTGAGGCACATATCCATCTCTTTTCGAAACTTAAATCCCTCTTTAAGAAGTCCGTACAATCGGGCATGGGTAATAAAAAGCCGCCCACGGATAGGTGGTATATTAATGCTTGTAAACTAGCCCGTCAGCACCTGAGTGCAGAATTACGAGCTAGGAATCCCCTTAGAGGCAAGGGAGACATATAGGCATGTACAGAAAGTTGCAAAAAGGCAGTGGGATGAGGATCGGTGGCGCAATCTGAAATTGGCTGTGATGCAAAGGATTCCAAACAATTTTGGAACATCATCAAATGGGATAGAGGAGGTGTAGCTGAATCGCCACAAAATAATGTTCCAAAGTTACAATGGTTAGATTTCTTCAGACCACAATATGCTTGTAACCAAGCTAATGAAGACTGTCCGCCACCCCCCACTATTTTTTACCAATGCCAGCTTTTTACAGCCAATGATGTTAGTATACCATTAGATTGCGTGTCTGGGGGTAGAGCCCCAGGCATAGATGACATCCCGGCTGATGTGTTTTTAAGTGATAGATTGTCCTGGTGTCAGTACTTTGTACTGCTAGCTAACTCAGTGGCAAGGGGTGCAACAATTCCACTTTCATGTAAAGGTGCTGAAATAATCCTGGTTTTTAAAAAAGGTGACAAATCTCTACCAAGTAACTATAGACCTATTAGTCTTATAGACTCAGCCCAAAAACCTATAGGTCGATTAGTACAAAATAAACTTCAAACCTGGATAGAAGAATACAATATTTTGTCCCCATTTCAAGCCGGTTTCCGCCCATGCATCAGTTCAATTGATCAGGTCTTTTATTTTATAGCACTTTATTGGAGGAATGTTGTTTTAACTAATGGGTCACTTTATGCAGTCTTGGTCGACCTGAAATCGGCCTTCGATTTAGTCCCTCATGCCAAACTCTGGAAGGTTCTTGCTGATGCAGGATTGTCCCCAGAGCTATTGACCTTTCTCGTCCGCCTCCACGAGAACAACTTCGCAAGAATTAGATGGGGGGCACAGGGTGAGGTGACCGATTCATTCCCCGTCTAGCGTGGTGTTCGGCAGGGGTGTGTTTTGGCCCCCATGCTGTTTTCGTTGTATAATAACGGTATTGTGGACCATCTTAGCCGTTCCCCCACTGACGCGCCCGTATCTGCCGGGGCCCGCGTACCGGTCCTCATGTTCGCGGACGATACACTGATTGTCTCCCGGACCCCGAGTTGGCTTCAGAAGGCAGTGAATGCTTTTGGGGAATTTTGTCAATTGCGTGGACTTGAGATAACCACCTCAAAAATCAAGTTCATGTCCCTGAATCAGCGTAAAACCTTTAAAGGTAAAATCTACTTAGATGGAACTCCATTAGAGAAGGTGGAGGTGTTCACTTACCTAGGAATCTCTCTACAGAGTAACATGGGTTGGAAAGGTCACATAGATATGGCTCTTTTAAAATTCCAGCAGCTAGCAGGTGCCCTATCCTCCAAACATAAAGAATATTTTACCAAGCCAATTACGCCCACTTTGGAAATTTACAATATGAAGGTGATAAGTGCTACACTGTATGGTTCAGAACTTTGGGGATTTACTAACTTGAATTATCTGGCAAAGGCGGAGAAAACATTTCTACACTGTCTAGTTGGTGCTCCCCAAAGCACTCCTTCTGTACCACTTTTACATGATCTTGGTAGAAAAAACCTCGAATCTGGACCACTCCTGAATTATTATATGCCCATGCTCTACAGGACGTAATTAAGGCAGATTGTTTCCATACAATCCCATGGCTTAAAGAGATAAGGGCACTCCTAAAAAAGTTGGAATTCGACCAGCTATGGGAAAATCCTGAATCATCAAGTTTCCCAACAAAAAAACATCTGAAAGATAAGTATTGGGAAATGGTCTGGATGACTTCCCACAGAAATAGTGCTAAGACTAACTTAACTTAACTGGTCGTTTCCTTGAACATAAACCACGTCCATTTTGTGAGGCCTACTGGGACATTATAGAGAGTTCGCTAGACCGCAAATTATATTTCCAATTTAGGATTGGGACCCTCCCTGTAAAAGCCTTCACTTGTAAATGGTCATTAACTAGGGACGACAAATGCCATAACTGTACAGATTTAGTTGAGACCATAGCTCATATATTGTTCGTATGTCCCCTGTATGTCGCTCCTCGATGTAAGTGGCTAAAACCTACATGTACCAACCTGGGCACCCGGAGGTACATTGAGGCCTTAAGGATATTAGAGTCAGACTGCTCACCCAGTAAAGCGATTGCTGTAGCAAAATTCTTAAGGTGGGACTGGTCCATACGCACTCACACTTTCTAGCCACCAAGATGTTAATCAATGAATTTTAAGATATTTTTTCAAAAAACTGACACTATTTTAAGTAGTAATTTTACTTGATTCAAAATTATTTTAAACTAAAAATGTTTTATTTTGTAGACGACAGTAATGTAGAGATTTATTAACTTCTTAATAATTGTATTTGATATGTATTATTTATAATGTTTGGTGGTATGATGTATGTCTTCTGCTTTTATGACATTCTGTCGAATAAAGCTTTTGAAAAAAAAATTGGAATACTGAGCTACTTTTCGTTCTAGTTGTTAGTGAACTGTAGCTTCCTGCCATTGCATCACTTACCTTTCTGCTTCCAGAATCTTCCTTCATGATTGCGGCGTCATCAGTGGGATCCTCTCATTGGGCAGGTTCTTGTCTTGCCTGCTGGCTCGTTCTGGGGAACTCCTTCTTCTGAATCATAGATTGTTCTTCAATGCATCTGTAAAGAACAAACACAAAGACCAAGTAACAAAGCATCAACTCATGCAAACTTGATCTGTAAATGCCCTAGTGGGCTGGCATAGTTAAAACCTGATTCCTACTGTTTCTTATTAGATACTCATCTGACTGTCTAGTATTGCTGTTCTACCTTGGATGCACCTGAACACTCCTGCTTTTTATTCTAAAAGCAAAACCAAGAAATATGAAATATGTTATGATGAGAACCTGCATATATGCCACTATAAACTCTCTCAAGCACACTTGATTCCTGATTAAGACTTATTTTTGTTTTATTGTTTTTTTACCCTGGTGATATGGCTGACATATTGGATGCATGAAGTAATGCACTATATATACATATATATATTCACAGAAAAAAACATAGGGTATAGACCATATATAGTTAGGAATTTGCATTTACAAAACCTTGAAAATTCACTGAAAAAACCATAGGTTATAGACCATATATAGTTAGGGATTAGCATTTAAAAAACCTTATTTTATTTGCACAAAACCATTGAAATTCCATATATAGTTAGTTGCACTAACTATATATCGCGGACCCGCAATCCACTGCTAATGATGTCACATATTACATCATTCATGACATGGTCAGTGACATCACTGATGACATCAGAGATGACATCTCAAATGACATCACTGATGACATCACTGATGACATCACTGATGACAACACCCAGTGACTGTATGTTTCGTAAAGTTAAAATATGTCTTACATATTGAAGAATGAGTGGATGTATAAGTGTCTGGATGAAGGATTTAGTAGGTGCATGACTGACTGTATGAGAGAATGATTAAATGTGTCTCACTGAGTGTATGGGTTAGTGATTAAAGTGTCTTAATTTGGCAATCATTATTTATGTTGTTCTGTAAACTGCTGCATGTTTAAATCAGTAGCTATATCAGTAACTATATGGGTTATTGAATGGTTGCCCAAGTATTTGTATGGGAGACTGAGTATGTGTGTGGGTGGCTGGGAGGTGTATAACTCTGTGCATAGATGTGTGAGCAGTTGATTCCCTAGGTGTATGGGTTCAAAAGTGCATGTAGAAACAGCTGTATGGACAGTTGACTGTGTGCATGAGTATATTGGTGAGTGAATGGATATCTCAGTGCTACATGTCAAAGTAAGTACATATGTAAAACACACTCCATGTGAGAGTTGACATATATAATAACTGAACATAGGAGCCAGTGAATGTGTGAGTGGCTGTATGAATCATTGTGAACTTGAATCAAGGATTGTATAAGAGAGTAAATATGTGTTACTATATGTTTGAATAAGTAAGGTGTGTATAACTGTATAGTTGAGGAAATGGAGATGTGATTGATTCTTTGCATGACTGACTAGGTGTGTGAGTAACTCCATGGATGTGTGACAGTCTGTGAGTGCCTGTTTACACTGAGTGTATCTAAGGTTATATTAGAGTCTGAAGATGTATTATCACATAAATAATATCATCAGTGATGTAATCAGTAATGTCAAATGAGATGTCAGTGATGTCATCAGTGATGTCATTTGAGATGTCATCAGTGATGTCACCAGTGATGTCATTTGAGATGTCATCAGTGATGTCATCAGTGATGTCACTGACCATGTCATGAATGATGTAATATGTGACATCATTAGCAGTGGATTGCGGGTCCGCGATATATAGTTAGTGCAACTAACTATATATGGAATTTCAATGGTTTTGTGCAAATAAAATAAGGTTTTTTAAATGCTAATCCCTAACTATATATGGTCTATAACCTATGGTTTTTTCAGTGAATTTTCAAGGTTTTGTAAATGCAAATTCCTAACTATATATGGTCTATAACCTATGGTTTTTTCTGTGAATTTCATTGGTTTTTTAAAAGCTAATATCTATAGCTGTAAAATATATTCTTTATTAAGTGACGTATCACGTAGCCCGTGAGACGCCTCATGATGCATCGCATAACCGTGACGTATCGTCTCTGCAACGCAAACAAAACCCAAAACGTAAGCGCGCCAGAACACGCTTAAAGATATATATATTTTTTTAACCTTAATTAGACAAAATCCACACGTGCACATATCACAAACGTTCAAAAAACACAATATGTCGGACTCCCGTTACGCTGCCGGTTAGCTGCCCGGTTAACGTACCAGGAAGCACCTTTACCGCGAAAAATCGCAAATTTTTTTTTCTTTTGCCCCGCAGGGAACTTTAATAGCCCCCTCATCAATCCTAGGGGTTCAGGAGGGGTCTGCCTTACCCCTTTCATTCATTTACACCTCTTGCCTCTCGATCCTACCGAGAGACAAGATGGCGGCCGCTCCAGACTGTTTACAATGATAACAGCCAATCAGCTTCTCCTCAGACTCCCGTTACACTGCCGGTTAGCTTCCCGGTTAGCTGCCCGATTAGCTGCCCGGTTCGCGTACCAAGACGCGTCTCTACGGCGAAAAAATCGGATTTTTTTTTTTTTTGGCCCCGCGTGGCTCTATAATATCCCCCTCATCAATCCTAGGGGGTCAGAAGGGGTCTACCTTGCCCCCTTTCCTTCATTTCCCCCTTTGTTTTGGCCTCCTCTTGTCTCTCGATCCTACCGAGAGACAAGATGGCGGCCGCTCCGGACTGTTTAGAATGTTGACAGACACCGGAGAGCCAATCAGCTTCGCTTCGCAAAGTTCCGATACGCGAAAAGTTCGCGAACCGGAGCGCTACCCGGAGCGCTGTTACAGATATATATCTTGTTTTAAACGTTAATTTCTCAAAATCCACTGGAGCACGTATATTGAGACCTAGCAAAAGCACATCGGGGTAACAGTCCTTACAATTTTGCCAAGTTTCGTGGAAATCCATTCAGCCGTTCGGGCTAAAAGTGAGGCCAACCGCCCTATGGAAATTAACATGGGAAAAACGCATTTTGGGACCCCCCTTTTTTCTCTGCCCCCCCTTGAAGAACCCCTCCCAAATTTCCAGGAGCTGCTCAGAAACAAAATGTGCCATTTTCCTGAAAATTTCAGCCGATTCCGTCCACAAACGCCAAAGTTATTAGGCATAGAATTTTCAAAAGTTCCATAGAGAAAAAATCCTAACTATATATACCTACTGGCTATTGCCAGTAGGTAATATATATTCACAGAAAAAACATAGGTTATAGTGGATATATAGTTAGGAATTTGCATTTACAAAACCTTGAAAATTCAATGAAAAAACCATTGGTTTTAGGCCATATATAGTTAGGGATTTGCATTTACAAAACCTTATTTTACTCGCATAAAACCATTGAAATTCCATATATAGTTATAAGCGCTAACTATATATCGCGCACCCGCAATCCACTGCTGATGATGTCACATATTACATCATTCATGACATGGTTAGTGACATCACTGATGACATCACTGATGACATCTCAAATGACATCACTGATGACATCACTGATGACATTATCCAGTGACTGTATGTTTCTGTAAAGTTAAAATATCTCTTTCATATTGAAGAATGAGTGGATGTATAAGTGTCTGGATGAAGGATTTAGTAGGTGCATGACTGACTGTATGAGTGAGTGATTAAATGTGTCTCACTGAGTGCATGGGTTAGTGACTAAACTGTCTTAATTTGTGCATCATTATGTCTGTTGTTCTGTAAACTGTTGCATGTGTTGATAAGTAGCTATATGAGTAACTATATGGGTAACTATATGGGTTATTGATTGGTTGCCCAAGTATTTGTATGGGATACTGAGTGTGTGTGTGGGTGCCTGGGAGGTGTGTGACTCTGTGCATAGATGTGTGAGCAGTTGATTCACTAGATGTATGGTTTCAAAAGTGCATGTGGAAACAGCTGTATGGGCGGTTGACTGTGTGCATGAGTGTATTGGTGAGTGAACGGATATCTCAGTGCTACATGTCAAAGTAAGTACATATGTAAAACACAGTACATGTGAGAGTTGACATATATAAATAACTGTGCATAAGAGCCAGTGAATGTGTGAGTGGCTGTATGGATCATTGTGAACTTGTATCAGGGATTGTATAATAGAGTAAATATGTGTTAGTATATGTTTGAATAAGTAAAGTTTGTATAACTGTATAGTTGAGGAAATGGAGGTGTGATTGATTCTTTGCATGACTGACTAGGTGTGTGAGTAACTCCATGGATGAGTGACAGTCTGTGAGTGTCTGTTTACACTGATTGTATCTAAGGTTATATTAGAGTCTGAAGAGGTTCATCGTATTATCACATGAATGATATCATCAGTGATGTTATCAGTCATGTCAAATGAGATGTTTTCAGTGATGTCATCAGTGATGTCATTTGAGATGTCATCAGTGATGTCATCAGTGATGTCACTAACCATGTCATGAATGATGTAATATGTGACATCATCAGCAGTGGATTGCGGGTGCGCGATATATAGTTAGCGCTTATAACTATATATGGAATTTCAATGGTTTTATGCGAGTAAAATAAGGTTTTGTAAATGCAAATCCCTAACTATATATGGCCTAAAACCAATGGTTTTTTCATTGAATTTTCAAGGTTTTGTAAATGCAAATTCCTAACTATATATCCACTATAACCTATGGTTTTTTCTGTGAATTTCATTGGTTTTTTAATAGCAAATATGAAAAGCTTTAAAATGTCAAGTACGTGATAGATAAAAACATTTTCGTATTTATGCACGCTGATGTGCTTTGAACGCTGCACCCCCCCCCTCCCCTCTTTTGTCTTAGTAGTACTCTCTCTTTGCAGATAGTGAACGGTAGTTAACGCAAGCCTTTGCCCCCGTTGTAATCCGTCGTGCCTGCTTGTCTCTCCATTTGATTGATTGTTGTCCAAGCATTTACTGTTTTAGAATTGGTTCTCTTTGGATCATTCTCTATTTACAAACAAGCACAAAGTCGCAATACTCTGTTTAGTCTTTGCAGATAGTGAAAAATCGTGTAAAAAAAATAAAAGTAATCGAGCAAAATCAGTAGGCCACTAATTGGATCTCTTTTTGACCTCGCTAAAATAGAAATATTAGGAACAACCCTTCATGAGAAATACGAAAATAGTGAGATGAACTGAGCTCCACACCATGAGGGCTGCAAGACAGCTCGGCTCCATCACCCATCCCGCCCAAAATAACGACAAACCCTATGCAAATATTAAAAATATAGACAACACACCAGCAAAGAAACAGGGTAAAACATTTTATTAAAAAACTATTTACATAACGTTGGTTTATAAGATGATGTCAGTAGTGGACCGATGTGTGAATAGATCGAAAGCAGCACAAGGCTCCAAGATCCGGATGGCAAGCTCCTGGATGTTGGGTGCCATAGTTTAGAGTTCTGAATTTAAGCCTTTTTCAATGCCTGTGCTTTGTTTAATCAAAATGGCGGCTTGACACAAAGCTGACTCAAGCGTTGCTACTGATGCTATGCAGACCAAAACTGGTTTTCAGTTTGTACATTTTTCTAGATTTTTCAATCCAAGTTTAGTTGACTTTGTAGAACGATGGCTTCAAATTTTCAACATACGGTGTGGTGGCGCTGACTGGGAGGGGGCGCTTCGCTCCTGCCCCCTCCCCAAGTAAGATTTTCATACGTGAAAGTACGTTAATGGTTTTGGTCCCTGAGTTGCTTCGATGTCACTGCCATTCTCAAATGGCATAAGTTCTGGATGTTGGGTGCCATAGTTAAGAGTTCTGAGCAGCGCTTGTAACACTGTCTGAAGCTTATTTCCACCTACTGCAGCTTCACTATTCTCAAAGTAAGTGAGTGTCGTTTGTGGACCTGACTGCATTAGAAAACAATGTGATATGTTACCTTCCTAAACAGCTTGACGGAGGCCCCTGAGGGGCGGTGTGATGGCCATGGACTCGGAGAAGACGCTTGGCTCCGACACCCTCCCCAAGTCTTATAGCACTGGTGTAGCCTGAGATCGCCCCCGACATAGGCGGCCGGCTCGCGGGGTCCGGCGGAACTTTTTGCCTTTTGATGACTCTACAATTCTGGACCTTGTCCCACGATCCGTTTGACCTGAAGACAAGCTGTAGTGGGGCGCCCCTTTACCGTTTTAGTTGCCATTCCGCCCGCTTTTGCTACACTGTGCCTCTTCCGCCATTCAGCTGTTTACCGCCCGCTCTTGCGACTACAGCGTCTCGCTCATCATGTAGTTGAGTTGCTCCCGCTCTTGCGGTGCAGCGATAGGCGGCTGCCACAGGACTCTCAAAATGGCGGCCGGCTCTTCGGTTTTGGGCCTGGTCCACTAAAATGGCCCTGGGACACCTTGGAACTCGGACGCTTCCCTGATAGGGCTTGGGTCCCATTCTCGAAAAGCGTCCCCTCAGCCGTGAAGATTCTACAAAAGTCTTGGGGGCCTCCGACTCCCGCAGGCTTCTGGTGGGGAGCGGCTGCCATGATTGCTCGTGGAATGGCCACGACGGAGCTACGAGATGGTAGTGGTCTCATGCTGACGCCAGCTTTAGTCTGAAACATCCAGAAACACTGTAGACTACCAATTCGATCAGTTCCGGTAGCGCCCCAACATGACCCGGAAGAGAAGAACTTGCCCTCCCCTCTTTGACTGATGGTTCTTGTTGCCTGTCCCCTCTGTTGTCATTTAACAGAACTTTTTGGACTGCTGAAAGGGGTTGTGTTCTGAACGCTGGTTGGTGGAGACATTTTGACTATATTCTTGACCTACGTTGTCGCGTAATGCGTTATATGACACGCCGCGTTAGCGCACCCGGAAGTGATCCGAGGCGCAGCGCGTAACGTAAGCATAACAGGTCATGTGACTTGTTAATAAAACTTTTCATTGGTTCATTTTACTTTTGTTAATTTAATGATGAAAAGCTTGGTCATATGACCTAAAAATTACGCTTTTTATTGTTTTCGAACAATATTTTTTTTTCAAACATATGTTATAATATTCCAGGCTAATGTACTTTCCCGGAAAATTTACAACTGTCTTGCAAGTAAAATATATTCCTTTTTCGAGAAAAAGGGCGTTTCTTCCTTCCATGACGTGGCCGTTGAGTAAAAGAGATTCGGCCTGCTGTCTTAGTCGCCGATACGCCTGATTATCAGATTCTTATCGATCACTTTATGTTGCAGACATGAAAAACACAACTGTCCTTGACCATTTATCTTTACTGCGTTCCTACATATTATACCTTTTATCCGTCATGTAATTGCACTGCTTTATTTCACTTGCCTTTTACTGATTCGAAAACAGTGACTAAAAGTAAAAACTTTACCAATGTAAATACTACTACCGTGTTTTGTTTTAAAAACCTTTATTGTGAAAATGTCAGTATACAAATACGGGCCTATAACCACGTGGGCCGGCCACGGAGCAAACTGAAATCGTATATGATGAGGAGACATTTACACTGTAGAAGAACGTAACGAGCGGGCCATTAGGTTGCAAGAACAAAGGTGTCTAACAGTTGCGGAATCGGTGGACGTACATTTTGTAATTAAAATAAGACAGGGCCACTTACAATAACATTTTCTAGATATACATTTGCGGGCAAGGAGTTACGAGTCCCATTTATACCGGCGCCATTTTGGGCGAGGCCGGGCAGGTCCAAGATATAGTCAAAATGTCTCCACCAACCATCGGCCAGACCAGAACCCCTTTCGGCCCTTTATGCTACAAGATGGTGTCTTCCATTCAGAAAATATTGTTGGCAGCATTTTGAAAGGAAACAGAAAAAGCCGTTCTCCTAGTGAGTTTCACATTGTTACATTTAGGAAGAATGTTGAAGAGTAGTATGTGGAAAATCTGAAGCCATTTTTCTACAAACTCTCAATCAGACTTGGATGGAAAAAAAAAACCTGAAGAATGTACAAACTGAAAATCAATTTTTGTCTGTATAGCATCAACAGTAACGCTTGAGTCAGCTTTGTGTCAAGCCGCCATTTTCATTCAATCAATAGCGTCCCCCTGCACACATTTAGGGACCTGGTCGTGTCTACAGATGAAACGGATTGT
The DNA here is from genome assembly GCF_964263255.1 of Lissotriton vulgaris. NCBI lineage: Eukaryota > Metazoa > Chordata > Amphibia > Caudata > Salamandridae > Lissotriton > Lissotriton vulgaris. The sequence goes on along the minus strand of NC_141691.1, from coordinate 298,689,387 downwards.
AGGAAAAGAAGCAGAAAGGAAAAGGAAAAAAGTTCCGCCGGACCTCGGGAGCCGGCCGCCCATGTCATGTGCGACCTTTGGCCACACCAGGGCAATAGTGAAGCTGCAGCAGGTGCAAATAAGCTTCAGACAGTCTTACAAGCACTGCTCAGAACTCTCAACTGAGGCACTCAACATCCAGGACTTGCCATTCGGATCTTGGCGCCTTGTGCTGGTTCCGACCTATTCACACATCGGTCCACTACTGACATCACCTCATAAGCCAACGGGGCACCCCACGCCGACTTTCGGCGCAGCATTGTAGGATGGCCACACCAGTGCGGCAACTTGCTGGACACAACATCGGGGCCATCCAGATCTCAGCGCGTTCGAGTCACTGTACCGCAACAGTGACCGCAATTCAGCTGGACACGCCGTCTTTCGGCGCAGCATTGTAGGATGGCCACACCAGTGCGGCAATTTGCTGGACACCACCTCGGTGCCATCCGGATCGCGGCGCGTTCGAGTCACTGTACCGCAACAGTGACCGCAACTCAGCTGGACACGCCGTCTTTCGGCGCAGCATTGTAGGATGGCCACACCAGTGCGGCAATTTGCTGGACACCACCTCGGTGCCATCCGGATCTCGGCGCGTTCGAGTCACTGTACCGCAACAGTGACCGCAACTCAGCTGGACACGCCGTCTTTCGGCGCAGCATTGTAGGATGGCCACACCAGTGCGGCAATTTGCTGGACACCACCTCGGTACCATCCGGATCTCGGCCCGTTGTGCTGCCTTCGGCCTATTCGCACATCGGTCCGCTACTGACGCCGCCACACGTGCCAACGGATTTTCTACGCTTTTTGTAGCCCTATGCCGCATAACAGGTCATGTGACTTGTTTATAAAACTTTTCATTGGTTCATTTTACTTTTGGTTTCCTAAAGATGGAAGGCTTGGTCATATGACCTAAAACTAACACTTTTCATTGGTTTAGAACATTTTTTTTTCCCAAACGATGAAAGCCCCACCTTGTTTCTGGATCATTCAGACTGAAGCTGGCGTCAGCATGAGAGCACCACCATCTCGTGGCTCCGTCGTGGTCATTCCGCGAGCAATCATGTCAGCCGCTCCCCACCGGAAGCCTACGGGAGTCGGGGGCCCCCAAGACTTTTGTAGAATCTTCACGGCTGAAGGGACGCTTTTCGAGAATGGAGCCCAAGCCCTAGCAGGTAAGCGTCCGAGTTCCAAGGTGTCCCAGGGCCATTTCAGTGGACCAGGCCCAAAACCGAGGAGCCGTCCGCCATTTTGACAGCCATGTGGCAGCCGCCTATCGCTGCACTGCAAGAGTGGGAGCAACTCAACAACATGGTGAGCGAGACGGTGTAGCCGCAAGAGCGGGCGCAACTCAGCTGGATGGCCGCCACCTGGGGAGGCCCGTTCACGCCGCCTCCCCCACCCCCGGGCCGCCGCACGCCAATTTTCGGAGCAGCATTGTAGGATACCAAAACCAGTGCGGCAGTTTACTGGACATCACCTGGGTGCCTGTCGTACATGTTGTGTCAGCCATGTGACACTGGACACAGTCCCATCAACATCTCAATGCGTTCTGCTGCCTTGGGACTATTCGCACAACAGACCGCTACTGACGAGGCCTCCCCCCGCACCACCCGGGACGCCCCACGCTGTTTTTCTGTGCTGCATTGTAGGATCCCTAAACCAGTGCGGCACCCAGGCGACATCACCTGGGTGCCGTCCAGAACTCTGCACGTTGTGCTGCCTTGGGACTATTCGCACAAAAGACAGCTTCTAACCATTGTTGCTTTTTGTGTTGAAAAATGTTTAAATGTTTTTAGTTTTTGTTCCGTTCGTTAAAGTTAATAGTTAATAAAGTTTTATAATCTTACTTTGTTGGAGTGTTATCTATTTTTTTAAAAACGGGTGAATGGGGCCTTGAATCGGGTTATTGTCATGTGTGGGCTTTGGAAGTGTGCTGCTGCAGGATCGGACATTTCAAACTCAAATGCACGTTCTTTTTCTTACCTTTCCGAAGCATGGAGCGCAATAGCAGGCAGAGAAAGGGTGATGCACGTGTTGAACACTACCTGACCTGGCAAGTTGCTGGCAGTGCCCCCCCGCCCGCTCCTGAAAGAGGGCACACACACACCGCCGCCCCGAGTACTTCACAAATCTTTAAAAGACCATGCGCTTGTTCATGAGGCTTAAATGGTTTATCACCTCTTCTAGAACCCCTGCATCGACCCTCTGACGTTTCCTGGAAAAATTACCATGTAACACAATACCAAGCCCTGTCAGCTGAAACCCCCAAGGAATCGTGGGGCATATTATCAAGGGGGTTTATCTCCGCTTTTTTGGCTTTAAAAGCCATGAAAGCGGAGATAAAATTATCTCCCTATTACCAAGCTGTCGCTAACACCAGTTAGTGACAGCTAAAAGGAGATAGCGACCATCTTGGGCCCCGCTTTGCATGTCAGTGATACTTATCACTAATGACATGCAAAGTGGCGTGCCAAGATGTTAGCGACTGGAAACAGTCCCTAACATCGCTATCTTCTATTACCAACTTTTGGAGATATTCGCGCTAAGCGCGAATATCTCTAAAATCTAACACCTGCCCTGAGCAGTTCTTAGCCATGTTATCCAATGGGAGGTGGATAACATGGCTAAGAGCATTTGCTCGATAATACATGATTATCGCTGACTTTTCTGCGATAATAGCAAGGTTTATCTGCGATAAAAATCGCCGATGTGCGGCGATAATTTTTGTCTCTAAACAAGTTAGAGACAAAAATTATCGCTAGTTGTTCGTAATATGCCCCCGGGTTTTTGCTTGCAGAAATCGGGAGGCGGGAGACTAGCACTGAAATCAGTAGTCACACGCCTGAATCGGGAGGGTTGGCATGTCTGAATTCTCTACAGCTGGGGCCATAAACTACATCCGCAGGGGTAGGTGATAGCCTGGGACCAGCCTGGCATCTAAAATGGCTGCCGTGCACGACAAAATTGTGGCATTGGAAAAAAGGCAAGATGGCGCAGCCGCTGGAAGAGATGTATCAACATATATCAGCCTCCTCAGCCACCCTCAGGAAACATAGGGGATTAGGATACGTCTCCCGCACCCCCTTATACCTAGTAATTTAATTAACGAAGCACAAAATGGCGAATTCCCGTTTCGCTACCAGTTCGCGGCCCGTGAAGCGCTCCTACCGTGAAAAATCATTTTTTTTTTCTTTTCCCCACGGAACCCTTTAATAACCCCAACAACATTCCTAGGGGGTCAAGAGGGGGATACCTTGCCCCCTTTCATTAAATTCCCCCTTAGTTTTTCACCTCTTCTTCTCTCTCGATCCTACCGAGAGACAAGATGGCGGCCGCTCCGGACTGTCACGCAGCAAAAAAAAAAAAAGCTCACGCACAGCCGCTGGAAGAGATGTATCAACATATATCAGCCTCCTCAGCCACCCTCAGGAAACATAGGGGATTAGGATACGTCTCCCGCACCCCCTTATACCTAGTAATTTAATTAACGAAGCACAAAATGGCGAATTCCCGTTTCGCTACCAGTTGCGGCCCAGTTCGCGGCCCGGGAAGCGCTTCTACCGTGAAAAATCATTTTTTTTTTCTTTTCCCCACGGGACCCTTTAATAACCCCAACAACATTCCTAGGGGGTCAGGAGGGGGATACCTTGCCCCCTTTCATTAAATTCCCCTTTCGTTTTTCACCTCTTCTTCTCTCTCGATCCTACCGAGAGACAAGATGGCGGCCGCTCCGGACTGTTTAGAATGTTGACAGACACCGGAGAGCCAATCAGCTTTCTGTGCGCAAAGTTCCGAAACGCGAAAAGTAAGCGGACCGGATCGCTGCCCGGAGCGCTGTTACAGATATATATCTTGATTTAAACGTTAATTTCTCAAAATCCACTGAAGCACATATATTGAGACCTAGCAAAGGCACATCGGGCTAACAGTCCCTACAATTTTGCCAAGTTTCGTGCAAATCCATTCAGCCGTTCGAGCTAAAAGTGAGTCCAACCGCCCTATGGAAAACTCAATGTAAAAAACGCGTTTTGGGACCCCCCTTTTTTCTCAGCCCCCCCTTGACGAAACCCCACCAAATTTTCAGGGGCTGCTCAGAAACAAAATGTGCCATTTTCCTGAAAATTTCAGCCGATTCCGTCCACAAACGCCAAAGTTATTAGACATAGAATTTTCAGAAATCCCATAGGGAATTAATCCTAACTATATATACCTACTGGCGATAGCCAGTAGGTAATATATATATATATATATATATAAAAGGTGTAAATGAATGAAAGGGGTAAGGCAGACCCCTCCTGAACCCCTAGGATTGATGAGGGGGCTATTAAAGTTCCCTGGGGGGTGAGAAAAAAATTGCGATTTTTCGCGGTAAAGGTGCTTCCTGGTACGTTAACCGGGCAGCTAACCGGCAGCGTAACGGGAGTCCGACATATTGTGTTTTTTGAACGTTTGTGATATGTGCACGTGTGGATTTTGTCTAATTAAGGTTAAAAAATATATATATATCTTTAAGCGTGTTTTGGCGCGCTTACGTTTTGGGGTTGGTTTGCGCTGCAGAGACGATACGTCACGGTTATGCGATGCATCATGAGGCGTCTCACGGGCTACGTGATACGTCACTTAATAAAGAATATATTTTACAGCTATAGATATTAGCTTTTAAAAAACCAATGAAATTCACAGAAAAAACCATAGGTTATAGACCATATATAGTTAGGAATTTGCATTTACAAAACCTTGAAAATTCACTGAAAAAACCATAGGTTATAGACCATATATAGTTAGGGATTAGCATTTAAAAAACCTTATTTTATTTGCACAAAACCATTGAAATTCCATATATAGTTAGTTGCACTAACTATATATCGCGGACCCGCAATCCACTGCTAATGATGTCACATATTACATCATTCATGACATGGTCAGTGACATCACTGATGACATCACTGATGACATCTCAAATGACATATATATATATATATATATATATATATATATATATATATATATATATATATATATATATATATATATATATATATATATATATATATATATATATATATATATAAAATATAAATCTTGATGCATTGGTGTAAATATTTGCTTCGCTGTACAGTTATGTGTATAATATCCCTTCTTTAAAAGAAAGAGTCATTCTTTCGGGATTATGCTGCTAGCTCACTGTTAAACATTGTTTTAAAACGCATTTATGCGGTTATAAATGTACATCCGCTCTTAATTGTCACCTTAAATATTTATGTGCGGGTGCTATGTACAACACATTTTTTTGCCAATAATCTAAAATAGCCCAGAATCAGCGCCCATTGATATGCACATGTTATAACACCTTTGTAGTCTATTTTCCATGTCTATGCATAGATCACGTGGTGTCACTGTGAATTGAAAAAAACGAGTGTGTGCACTATATAAATGAAAAAATACTGCATGTCCGTCATGTGATCAAGGGCAGACCCTGCCCGAAACGCGTCATGCCAAATTTCAGCTGCAAAATGGTAAAATAAAACGCCTGCTGTGACACTCTGAAAAAAAAAAAAAAAAAAAAAGCATGTGATCAAGGGCAGACCCTGCCCGAAACGCGTCATGCCAAATTTCAGCTGCAAAATGGTAAAATAAAACGCCTGCTGTGACACTCTGCAACTCGTGTGGTGGTCCGTATTTTCTGTGGGTTCATCCTGGTAACAGAATTTTATCCATATATATATATATATATATATATATATATATATATATATATATATATATATCCTATTTTTCGATATGTGGTATTGCCTGTTGACCGCATTATCTTATACATTAGACAGAAGGGGGGATGCATACAGGCATAATGACATTATATGGTATATAGATCATTTGGATTTAAATGGTGATTATATTGATAGGGAAGCACTTCATTTGTATCGATGTAGCACGCCTGTATACCCATGAAGAAGGGGAAACCTGAAACGCGTTGGCTAAAATGGCTAAAGAAGTAAGGCGGGTCATCCACCACACGTGTCTATTACATTTCATTGAAAGATGGCAAGATGAACTTACCTGGCATCTCTTTCTTTGGGGCAAGCCTTTGTTGTGAATGAATAGCGGCTTGCACAATGGCACAAGATGACACACCGCAGGAGCGGGCCTGTGATGATCCCAAACGGGGTCTTTAACTTGACGGGATGTATTGCCTGATGAATTGGGCAATGTGGCAGTGCACTTGTAGTGGGACTGAGTCTTTCATCCTCTGTGATTTTTTAATATATTTGACAAAAGCGAACTCTTGGCAAAGCTCACTGTAGCAATATTTAAAGTGCAGACTATGCAAACCAGAAGGCCACAGGAATGGCCACGCCCACGAGGGGAGGTTCAGGAATATAATGAGGAAGCACTTCTTTTGCCTCGATGTAGCACGCCTGCATGCCCATGAAGAAGGGAAAACCTGAAAGGCGTTGGCTGAAATGGCTAAAGAAGGAAGGTGGGTCATCCACCACACGTGTCTGTTGCATTTCATTAAAAAATGGTAAGATGAACTTACCTGGCGTCTCTTCCTTTTGGGCGAACCTTTGTTGTGGATATATATATATATTCACTGAAAAAACCATAGGTTTCACACCAGTAATACTTAGCTGGACATTTTACTCATGAAAAACCATTGAAATTCCCCCGTTATAGTTAATTGTACTCACTATAACTTGCGTGCCCGCAATCCACTGCTGATGATGTCACATATTACATCATTCATGACATGGTCAGTGACATCACTGATGACATCTCAAATGACATCACTGATGACATCACTGATGACATCATCCATGTGACAATCAAATACACCTCATCACACACTAGTATAATCTTTCATCACTCACTGTAAAATAGAAAGCGCCATATTTGAAACCATTGACACACCAATAGAAATTTCTAAACACCCACTCAGTTATTCATAGAACTATACACACATCTAATCACTTACCTATAGATTCAGTGTTATATGCAGTGAATAATCAATAGAACACTATCAAATATACTTATACGCCTATTTCAACATTACACAACATTACACACCAGCACACATTGTATTCACTTATAAAGACATCCTTCTGACTTATGCAAACAATTGATTATACTTACATTTACTCTCCTACACACTTATACAAACACCACTACATCTATTTATATAGATAGTAACTCACACTTAGTGTGTTATAAAATCACTATTGTAAGTATACAGTTATCCATATAGTGACTCATACAATCACCTAGGGCCAGATGTAGGTGGCCCAATACCGGTCGGTAACGGCCGAAAATCGGTATTATCGGGCGTTACCGACCGGAATAGAGGAAATGGGATGTAGGAGTCCGAAAATGGTCCGAATCGGTAAATTTACAGAATCGGTAAAGTTACTGAATCGGTAAATTACCGAATCGGTAAATATACCGAATCGGAAAAATTACTGAATCGGTAAGTTACCGATTCGGAAAATATACCGAATCGTTAAATTTACCGAATCGGTAAAGTTACCGAATCGGTAAAATACCGAATCGGTAAATAAGAATTTGAAAAAATGAAGAATGGGATGTAGGTAAGCACTGAATTGCCTCAAATTCGGTATTTAAGAGTCGGTATTTACCAGGGATTGGAATCAGGTGGTAACCAGGTGCAACCAATAAAAATTGACCCAAAATACAATTCTTCTTGCACAATGGTGGCATTTTATGTCAATGCAAGATGGCTACGGCTACAGGAGGAAGGAGAGAGGGAATGGCAGAGAGAGGAGCAGGTGTACAGACAGAGGATCACCCTGTTCATGCTCACAGAGGCAGAGATACTCCAGAGGTACAGGTTGGACTCAGACACCATCTCGGACCTCATCAGGGACCTCCAACCATTATTGGAGCACACTACCCCAAGGGCACACGCTATTCCTCTCCACGTCCAGGTGCTGTGCAGCCTACACCTGCTTGCGTCTGGTAGCTACCCGAGTGTGGTTGCTGAGGTAGGTGGTGTAACTCAGAGCAGCCTGTCAAGGTTTTTCCAAACATTCCTTGACGCCATGTTACAGAGGATGGACCATTACATATCATTTCCTGCAACCCATGCTGAACTGGTCCAAACAAAATCTGACTTTTATCAGATGGCACGATTCCCCAATATCATTGGCTGCATAGATGGCACGCACATTCCCATTTGTCCCCCTGCTGCCACCGAATATATATACAGGAATAGGAAGTCTATGCACACCATCAATGTGCAGGTAATCTGCAATGCAAAGTACCACATCACTGATCTTGTGGCAAAATTTCCTGGTAGTACCACGATTCATACTTATTTCAAAACAGCGGCATCTATGCACGGCTGTGTGCAGGGGAATTTGGTGAAGGATACCTGCTAGGTAAGACACAGTGTGTACCACCCATAACGCCTATAGCTGCAAGAAGTACATGTATGCATGTGAGTGATGTATTCCCATATCATTTCAGGAGATGGCGCATATTTCCTCCGCTCCTTCATACTCACCCCCTACCTCAACCCCTCAACACCCAGCCAAAGGAGATATAACCGTGCCCACAAGAGCACAAGAAATGTTGTTGAGCGCACGTTTGGGATCTGGGAGAGCAGATTTAGGTGCTTGCACAAGAGTGGAGGTGCAAGGCAGTATACCCCCATCACCTGCTGTAAGATCATTGCTGCCTGTGCGATGTTGCACAACCTTGCAGTGAAGAAGGGAACTGAGGTGGAGTTGTCAGACTATGAGGATCATGATGACGACATTGCTGTGCCTGATACACAACCTGCTGGAGTGTCAACACCAAGTGATGGCAGATACAGACGTGAGGAGATTACACGCAACTATTTCTGAGTAAGTAATGAGACTGAGACCTATGTTGAATGCACAAAATTTGGTTTAATCTAGTAACTATCTTGTTACGGTAAAGAACAAAACAAAAGTGCACCAGTGAGCATTTAACTGCAATGCTCACAGTGATTAAACACACACAGACAGGTGTAGAATGCACCCACCGTAGTTGTAGATTGTCACTACGCAGGTGTAAATGGAACAAATGTGCAACAGTAACTTTCAAAATACCACTTCCTGTCCAATGGCAGTAGCCCATGCCAATAACTGTTCATCTGCGGCCACGCTTTGCACTGGCAGGTGTATGTGGCTCACTCTGATCACTGGGAATTTGGCCTGTAACCTCCAGTCACCTGCTGCTCCTCCTGGTCTCTACAAAAGGGTGGCTTGCCGTGCTGCTCCTACTGGTGCTAGCTTCACTCTCCGGCACGTCAATAGCTGCAGTTTGTGCTGTTTGTGCATTGAGTAGAGCCTCTAGTGTATCAGTCATTCCGGCTATGCCCCTCGTCAGCTGATCACTATTTTGAGTCAGGACTTCCTGACTGGTCATGCTGCACCTACATAGCAGAGATGTGGCTGTTGCCAGACGGTGAATGGCTTTCTCGGTTCTCACTGCACGCTGTTTCTCCCTGCGCCTTGACGTCATTTCTGAGTCCAGTTTAGTGCACAGTTGCTGCATGGTGTGGGTCATGTCGTGTATCCCCGTGGCCATGCTCTTGTTAACTTCCACCAGTTCCCTGATGCCCTTACCAATGTCTTGCATGTTTATATTGAGGTTACGCATTTGTCTTTGACAGGACATTATGCCCTTCCCCTGCATCCTCTGAATCCTGACCATGGATCCCTCAAGGCCTTGGAATACACTGGACCCCTCCCCACGTGCACCTACACTCCTTCCTGGAACTGTGCGGCGTCTACTGGCAGTGGGTACAGGCTCTGCGCTGGGCTGCAGTGTGGCAGAGATGTGAGCTCCAGGCAAGTTCTGTGAATCTTGACCCACCATTTCACCAGCAGCTGTCTCCATTTCCATCAGTGGGGACACATGCCTCCTGCTACGTTGTGCTGCAGGTGTTTGGCTATCCTGTGATGCTGGCATTTCTGGCGAGGAGACCAATAGTGGTGACTGTGATGGTCTTGGGGATGCCTGCAGTTCGTCTGTGTTGTCAGGTGCTGGGGAAGGTGGCTGCCCACTCGGTACTCTGTGTCCTGTGATGCACTGGGACCTGGCTCATTACTTTCATCCCTCTCGGGTGCCGTATCCTCTGCCTCCTGTGACTGCCTTCTTGAAGTGTGACCTGTGGACATACAAGCACATGTCAGCTAGGTGCAAATGTCTCACTGCCACTGCAATTGAACTTTCGAAATTGCACTTATTACATGCTGCCTGCCCTTGTCTGCAATCATTTGCCTAACTTGGTGGTGACTGTTCTGTATGACATGGTCTTTCATTAAATGACTTCATGTACCAAAATGCATTGCTACTGCTTTGCACTAACACACTGGGACTGGGGCAATGAAGGGGTGAGGGATGGATGAGGGTGTGAGGGGCATTGCTGTGCATGCATCTTACCATTTCTACTTGCAGCTTTCGCCGAGCTGTCCACTTCTCCCAGTCCATGGACGCTTTCTTGCTCTAAGGTTGTGGCCACCATCTCCTCCAGGTCAGTGTGGGGGTGCTGTGTTCCTTGCTCCACCCGTTAGGGAGGCCTGTTTGTGGTGGTCAGCTATTTTCTTTTTGGTGAGGCGCCTTATATCATAGAACCTCTTCTTTAAGTCTTCAATGACTCTGGGGGTCACTCCCACTGCATTTACTTTTTCGAGGATATCAAGCCAAATCTTCCTCTTAGCAGATTCAGGCACAGACAGGGACTGCCTTCCAAAATGTCTGTGGTGCACCTTCACCACCTCCTCCACAAGAACCTGTAGCTCCATGCTACTGAATTTGAGCTTTCTTTTCCATTCAGTCTGCTCAGTGTCCTTGCTGCTTGCCATTTGTAAGTTTTAAAAGTGCACAAACTCCATCTGCTGCTGCTCCCACTCTCTCTGCTCCAACTGCCTCTCCAGAACCTTCTAATTAGTTGCAGCTGGTAATCAGACAAAATATCGAAAAAAAAATATCGGAAAGACAAAATATCGAAGTAAAAATATCGTAGGACAAAAATATAGGTATGCAAAAATATCGGATACATGATATCGAAATAGAAGAGTATGCAAAAATATCGACAGAAAAAATATCGAGTGTCAAAATATCGTAAAAAAAAAATATCGTGTAGTAATGGAAATAATCTATAGTATAGGAAAAATCAAAATAATGGTATGGGAAAGTTATAAAAAAGCTGATTTATAATAAATAAAACAATAATTAATAAAATATTTAAAAATACATATTTATGTTTATGAGCGGGTTATTGGGTTTATAGGGGATAAGGGTGGGAAGTAATTTATTAATAATTAATTAATATATGTTAATAACAAATACTAAATTATACGTATTATTTAATTAATTATAATTAATTAGTTAATTAATATATGTTAATAACAAATACTAAATTATACGTATTATTTAATTAATTATAATTAATTAGTTAATTAATTAAGATCATATAGTTTATATTAATAATTAATAATTAATTGATAATTAATAAATATTAATTATTAAATTAGAATTATATATTTTAAAAATTATATGTAGATAATTGTTAAATTTGTATTTATACATTTAGTAAAATAAAAATTTTAAAATAATTTTATTTCTGTTTTAGGAGCGGGTTATTGGGTTTATAGGGGATAAGGGTGGGAAGTAATTTATTAATAATTAATTAATATATGTTAATAACAAATACTAAATTATAAATATACATAAATTAATTATAAATAATTAGTTAATTAATTAAGATCATATAGTTTATATTATTAATTAATAATTAATTGATAATTAATAAATATTAATTATTAAATTAGAATTATATATTTTAAACATAATATGTAGATAATTGATAATTTTGTATATATACATTTAGTAAAATAAAAGTTAGCAAAACCTTTTTTTTTGTTTTAGGAGCGGGTTATTGGGTTTATAGGGGATAAGGGTGGGAAGTAATTCATAAATAATTCAATAATATATGTTAATAACAAATACTAAATTTTACAAATAATTTAATTAATTATAAAAAATTGGTTAATTAATTAAGATCATATAGTCTATTATTAATTAATTATTAATTGATAATTAATAAATATTAATTAATAATTAACTAATATATATTTTCAACTATATATGTAGATATTTGTTTATTTTGTTTTACTACAAGTAGAAAAATACATTATTAATAAATAAATTTTTTAGGTTTAGGAGCGGGTTATTGGGTTTATAGGGGATAAGGGTGGGAAGTAATTTATTAATAATTAAAACAAAAATTAATAAATGTACATATTTTTCCCTACATTACACCTAATTGTTAATTAATTATTAATAATTAGTTCAGTAATTTATATTATATAGTCTAATTTATTATTTACTCAATTCGTTGAGAAAAATTAATTTGTATTGGTTAATTATTTTTTTATTGTACTTAATTATCTTTTATTTAAGGGGTATTTGTTGGGTTCAGGGTCAGTTTTCAGTTTGTGGAGAAAGGGGTATTTGTTGGGTTCAGGGTCAGTTTTCAGTTTGTGGAGAAAGGGGTATTTGTTGGGTTCAGGGTCAGTTTTCAGTTTGTGGAGAAAGGGGTTTTTGTTGGGTTCAGGGTCAGTTTTCAGTTTGTGGAGAAAGGGGTATTTGTTGGGTTCAGGGTAAGTTTTCAGTTTGTGGAGAAAGGGGTATTTGTTGGGTTCAGGGTCAGTTTTCAGTTTGTGGAGAAAGGGGTATTTGTTGTGTTCAGGGTCAGTTTTCAGTTTGTGGAGAAAGGGGTTTTTGTTGTGTTCAGGGTCAGTTTTCAGTTTGTGGAGAAAGGGGTTTTTGTTGGGTTCAGGGTCAGTTTTCAGTTTGTGGAGAAAGGGGTATTTGTTGGGTTCAGGGTCAGTTTTCAGTTTGTGGAGAAAGGGGTATTTGTTGGGTTCAGGGTCAGTTTTCAGTTTGTGGAGAAAGGGGTATTTGTTGGGTTCAGGGTCAGTTTTCAGTTTGTGGAGAAAGGGGTATTTGTTGGGTTCAGGGTCAGTTTTCAGTTTGTGGAGAAAGGGGTATTTGTTGGGTTCAGGGTCAGTTTTCAGTTTTTGGGTACAGGGCTAATGTTAGGGTTGTGGGTCAGTTTTCAGTTTGTGGAGAAAGGGGTATTTGTTGGGTTCAGGGTCAGTTTTTAGTTTTTGGGTAAAGGGCTAATTTTAGGGTTCAGGGTCAGTTTTTAGTTTTTGGGTAAAGGGCTAATTTTAGGGTTCAGGGTTAGTATTCAGTTTTTGGGTAAAGGGCTAATTTTAGGGTCAGTTTTTAGTTTTTGGGTAAAGGGCTAATTTTAGGGTTCAGGGTCAGTTTTAAGTTTTTGGGTAAAGGGCTAATTTTAGGGTTCAGGGTCAGTTTTTAGTTTTTGGGTCAAGGGGTTATTGTTGTGTTCTGGGTCAGTTTTAAGTTTTTAGGTTAAGGTCTATTTTTGGGGTTCAGGGTCAGTGTTCTGTTTTTAGGGTAAAGGACTATTTGTAGAGTTCAGGGTTTATTTATTTATTTTGGTACCTAGTTCTACAGGATAAATATATATGTATTTGTCATTTAATCAATTACAGGATTTGTAACATATATAATATTACATCAAGTTTAATTTACTGTACACTACTATTGGAATAATCTATAGAAATTAATTAGTGTATAGTACATATTAACATTTGCTGTAGAGTATAGTAGGAATATTAATATTTCTGTTATTACTGTGCTACATGTATTGTAATTTAATGTATACTGGATTTTTTATATTCTTCATTACATTATTATAGTCCAACATATACCCATTTGTAATATGCAGATTTTTATTTTTTATTACATTGATACCTTTTTAGTAAGATAATAAAATACAATATTCAGCATGATTTTAATAACTTTTATTTATTTACATTTTAACATATAACATAAATGCATAATAATATCTTTTTATTGACATTTTTTTCTAAATAAACTTTTATAAGCACAATTAATAACAACTATACAGAACCATTATTATTTATCTTCATTTTCATATGACATTAACATTATTTATTATCACTTTCACATATTGTTTTGTCAGGAAAAAATTGGTCATAACAATAATATTTTTCTGTACAGCTTTTCTCACCTTCATTTGTGAAGATAACATTTGTACAATATAAATAAACATTTAACATTTTTACAAAATAAATGTTTTCTTTTTGTGACAATGTATTTACAATTTTTTACATTGTTAACATAAACATCATTTTTTTCATCATATTACATTATTATATTAATGTACATTTTTATCATGATTTCTTTGTAGGAAAAAAAAATATATTTTTTTAACATAATATAAATTAATACTTATTTTTTAACACATTTAGTTCTGTATAGATATTATATTTTACTAATGGGACTATTTTATTTACTTTTTGGTGCTTTCTTTTGTAACCGCGTTTGGTCGTTTTGGGTTATTTTGAAGAAGGGCTGATCGCGGTTGGGAGACACTTCACGTCGCTGCAGGTAAGCTTCATTTTATATATTATATGTGTATTAATATTATGGTTTGACACTAGTGAGCTTATATTTAGTGCTGTTGAATGTGAGGGAGCTATGTTTCAGATTTATAAATAACATATTTACGTATGGTATATACACGTCGTGTTAGTTAGTTTACTAATTATTTATAGACTTCATTTAAGTATTTTAGTGTATATCGAACATTAACTCATCAATGTTAATATGTTACTCTGTCATTATTTGTTAAATATTGTGGGTGGGAATGTCTGTTTTCTATGTTTTTTTCCTAGGTGTTCGCAACATCGGAAGTTCCGTTTTTTTTCTAAAGGAAGTGTTAGTTTTTCTAATCCTACAGTGATTTACAAACACTTCTTTACAGTTTTTCGGGTTTTCCGGAGCGATTCTTGCTTTTTTTCCACTTTTTCGGGTTTTTATGGTAGTTCGATGGCTAAGGACCGCGTGGAATTCCTAATTGTGGAACAGTTGTATTTTTACATTTTTTTTTGGGTTACTTTTGCTCTACCTGGATTACTTTGGTGGTAATGGACGTTCTTGGATAGAGAACTACATTGGTAAGTGTTTGCATTCTATTTTTTTTTGTGGGTGGGTAATGTCATATTTATTACGGAATTGATTTGAACTTATTATTTTGTTTTAATGTGTGCATATATTAAAATAATATCATTATATATTGCATACATTAAATACTTTAAAAGGTCACGTTACATTTTTTCACATATTTAGGTGCTACTTTTGGTGTTTAATAACAGTTTCGGCTTTATTTACAGTAGTGTTTTGGCTATGATGTTTAGGTATTCTATGCCTTTCGTATTAGGGTACAGTTTAACCTGCTCTTCCAGGTACTTGTGCATTTGTTTATTTTGCTTGGATGTTTTAGGGACAATTTCGGTAACAGATTGGTCCATTCGGAATTCTTGATAGCTCTGTTCTTTTTGTAGGCATTTTATGAATTTTTCGAGACTAGGTTTGCTTCTGCCAGTTGATTGGACAAATGCATTGTGCCAACCTTCAACGGCATTGTTAGTTTTTGACTCCCCGTTAAGGGTACTATGATACACATTCCACCAGGGAATAAGGAATTTTGGATTTCTCCTGTGCCCAGATCTGTGGAGTCTGCCTACCCAGGTGTCCTCGAAGTAATCAAGAAAAGGAGTTAATCTAGCCTCGTTTTGTTTATAAAATGGACTGTCTATGATAATATTATAATGTTCAGCTACATCTGTTGTAGGGACATAGGCAAGTGCTATAAGTTTTTTTATTTGAAAAGCAAAAGAAGAATTTGTCGCATATTCGACACTTAGGGTAGTTTTTTGCAGGTGTCGCCATAAACACTGGTTGAAATGATAATAGCACCCTTGAATGGAGGTATGTGGGTGGATCTTTAGAATAGTGGAGAGCATTGCATGCTCAAAATCAAGAATGATTTTGTCCGGAGAGAAATCATTGGTTTTTTGTTTTATGACATTTAATAATTCCATATAAGTAGAATTGGTTTTGTTAGGCAATAGTGCATATAATAAAGGGATATTGCAGTTGTGATAGAGGCCATGTATGGTGTATAATTGGAAGAATGGTTTGGGACAGATGTTAAATGTCCCATCCATCATCCAATATTGGCTTTGCTGCAGTTTCACTAAATTCATACTGGTACCAAAAATGATTAGTCTATTATCATTGCTTTCGTTGTCATAAATTATAAAGGGTTGTTTATTTAAAGTTATTATTTCGTTAGCACTAAAACTAATATCCTGATATGTTCTAGGACATGGTGTTGAAGAAGTTGTCGCTTTTTTGGTCCGTGCTATTGTTCTTTTTAATGATAGGATGTTTGGCATTTGGGTGGAGGCTGTTTTGGGAATTTTTGGAATGGCTTCTTTCAAAATTACATTAGTTTGCTTTTGGGATCCAGTACTAGCTTCTTTTATACTTTCCATGGCTGTTCTGACTTCTATTTCTGTAATATTAGGTGGATGATTATGTTCCCTAGTATATAGTACTGTAGCTTCTTTTGTTGTTGCTCTGCCGTAGCACTTGTTGGAATAATATTTGCAACATTTCCAATTCACTTTCATGCCATATTGTTTTTCCTGTGTGTACGTGTAACCCATGTAGCATAACAATAATTTTCCTTTTTGGCTGGTCACAAACTCGGCTCCTTCGGTCATTTTGTACTGTGTATATCTATAAAATATATATAATAGTTAATATCAATTTAAATGTGATCAATAATCTATGTTAGTGATAAGTAGGAATGTTTATACTTACGTGTTTTACAATGTACAGCTAAACTTTGGACTTTCTTGTTTCTTTAGTTGAGGATAAATATTTTTGATGTTGTTGTAGCTGGTCAGAGAAATATGAAAGTAGTATATTATTTATTAATGTTTAGGTAAATTAGCAATTATAAAGCTCATTTTTACTACAAAGATGTGTCTTCATTATTCACATTGTGAAGATACTTACATAATTTTTGTTGTTGGTATTTGGCAGGTCTAATTCTTACTTCAACTTCTGTAGAATACTTTGTAGTGTTATCTATAAAAAATAAGGAACATATGAGTTACTTTACTCACCATGTTGGTAGGTTTTTTGAAACATGTGGTAAATATGTCATTTAATATACTTACTTAGTTATTAGTTTTACTGCTGTTTAGAATGTGAAGTTCTGTATGTTGTCTGTATATCTATTCACTGTGTTTGCTCTGTAAATAAAGAATATGTCATAGAAAATTATTAAAACAGTTAGAAATGTTAGAATTGTTTTCACACATTTATTGCATTTGCATAATACTTACTTACTAAAATGTATTTTAGAAATACTACTGGGGTCCTTAGTTAATGAGGAGTGCAGTTTTCAGAAGTCGAATCTACAGAGAAAAAAATATATGTTGAGGAAAACTGTTATTTTGTAAGTTTTTAGATTTTTGACCACAAAATTACACAATGTAACTTAACTTACATAGTTATTCGATTCTGTGTTCCTATGCTTTCTTCACACTTAGTTTGAGAAGAAAATTCAGTTGTTGTAGTATCTAAAAAAAAAATAATATGTTATTATTTTGGATGTAAAGTACTATGAATAGCAAAGAGCCACCGGGTATTTAGCATGAAAATCATTAGGAGTACGAAATATGCATGTTCTATTTCATGTACTTACTTATGACAAAGTATTTTAGATATAGTTCTGATGTTTTCAGTTCTGTAGTAAAGCAGATTTCAGTAGTATAATCTATATAGAAAAATAAATATGTGGGCGAAAAATGATTATTTCATTGTGTTTAGATTTATGTGGACATAATGAAACAATGTGCCATTCTTTAAATATATTTTGGCTTCAGTATTCCTATGCTTTGTTCACAGTTATTTAGAGTAAAATAATCTGTCCTCGTGGTCTCTTAAACAAATACTAGCAGATAATTTATTAGCATGTTCACTGCAATGAATAGCAAAGGGGTACTGGTTATTTAGCAGGTAATTAAGTATTACTAGCAAATGAAACACTTTCTATTTCATGTACTTACTTAATATAAAGGATTATAGATGTAGTACTGTAGCCTTAGTTCTGTATTAGTGCAGTTTTCTGTAGCAGAATCTATAGAAAAATAAAAAGATGGTGTGCAAAAGTCATTATTTCTGGGTTTTTAGATTAATGTGCATAAAACGAAACAATGTCAAATTACTTACATAATTTTCTGATTCTGTATTCCTATCTTTTGTTCACAATTATTTGGAGTATAATTATCAGTAGTGGTAGTATCTAAAAAAAATATTTTGATATCATTATTTAGAATGTTAAGTAGTATGAATAGCAAAGGGCCACTGGGTATTTAGCAGGTAAGTAAATACAAATAGAAAATAATGTAGGATATATTTTATTTACTTACTTAGTAGATGTAATAGTAGGTTTTCACTCTCGTTCTTCTACTTGTTGGGCAGCAATTCAGATAGAGATGAATCTCCTTCTGTGACTTTTGGCAAGTAGTTTGTGCTTACGTTTTCATTGCTTATATAGGGGAGTGTCAGTAGTAATTACTTTACTATTGGTTCATTTAAAAAATTAGGCTTCTGATTGGTTAGTTAGTAGATTTGAATTTCTGTTGACATTAATTAGTATTAGAATATAAAATTAAAGATTAATTTGAAAAGTATACACAGTACCATAGAATAATTTTATATGTGTAGGTGACATATTTTTAAATGATTTAAAAAAATATTTGATTTTATGGTGTTTGTATAGTAGAAATAAAAGTGTTGTATGTTATTTTTGATGTGAAAACATATAAAGCGTTCCTTAATTATGTAAAAAAAAGGTTAACAAAAGTCGATATATTTTTAAATCCGATATTTATGTTCACGATATTTTTGATTTCGATATTTTTGTAAGTGTCATTACATTTTGCAGATTGCGATATATTTGTTTTCCGATATAAATGTGGTCGATATAAAAGTACACGATATTTTTGTATGTCGATATTAAAAAATCGATATTTGTGTAGATATATAGTTAAGTATAGGATCCCGATATTTTTGACATCGATAATTTTGTTCCGATATTTTTGTACTTCGATATTCTAGTTTTCGATATTTTGTCAGACATTCGTTGCAGCTGCCTGTGTAGTCACTGGTAGGAAGGGGGAGGGTGGTTGCACCTGATTGGCTGTGTTCTTCAGTTTCACTTTTGTTTGCTTTCCGATTCCGTATTTACCGAATCGGTATTTACCGATTCGGTATTTATAATGCATTCCTATGGGCCTTTTGTCCCATAGGAATGAATGGGAGATACCGATTCGGTAAATACCGAATCGGTAATTTCCGAAAGTCCGATACCGAATTTTACCGATTCGGTAAAAAATACAGTTTTTTTACCTACATCTCATTTACTGATTTTTGAATACCGATTCGGTAAAATTCGGTATTTAAGAATCGGTAAATGTCATTTACCTACATCTGGCCCCAAGTCTTAGGCACACTTAATTAGATATAACTGTCACATACACTGCCTTTTTTCAAGTTTAATGGAGATGTACCATTGAAAGAAATATTTCATCACCACCACACCCATAAACATATACACTCACTGAAACAACTGTTATAACATGTAGTCCTAACCTCATATACCTACTGAATGAACTATTCACACATTTTTTGGCAATCACACGCCCTCCACCAAACCACATAGACATTCAGTTACCCATACAAATACTCAGTTAAGAAACCAATAACAAATATAGTCTTTAACATAGTAATTAAGACAAAGAAATAAAGACTTTCACACAGTTTAGTAACTACACATTATATATAGTGAGACTCTACAAATTAGTCAAGGAAACAATCAATGACACTGTTACTAAATCCACCATCCACACATTTAGATGTATGTATCCAATCATTCTTCAATGCAAAGTAGTGTATTTATAATACATATTTAAATATCAAAGCAAACCACATTCACTGGATGATGTCATCAGTGATGTCATTTGAGATGTCATCAGTGATGTCATTTGAGATGTCATCAGTGATGTCATCAGTGATGTCACTGATCATGTCATGAATGATGTAATATGTGACATCATCAGCAGTGGATTGCGGGCGCGCGAGTTATAGTGAGTACAACTAACTATAACAGGGGAATTTCAATGGTTTTGTATGAGTAAAATGTCCAACTAACTATGTTTTTTTCAGTGAATTTCTAAGGTTTTTTAAATGCTAATTCCTAACAATAATGAGTGTGAAACCTATGGGGCCCTATTTACGAGCCCCTTGCACCTCCGGAACATCACTTTTGTGACGTTCCGGTGACGCAGAAGACTCAGTGATATTTATCAGGCAGGACTAAGCAACTTTTTGTGGCGTAATCCTGCCTGATAAATATCAGTCACTTTAACGCAGTGTCCTGCGTTAAAGGGGCATGCAATGGGTGTTGCTGGGGGCGTTCCTAGCAGCATCCATGGACTTGAGTAATTTATAGCATCCTTAAAGTCAGTCTTTCAAAAATTCCAAAGTATAGTACATGATATTCCAAATCCAAACGTTTCTCAAGAAAAGTCATAAACCGTGTCCGTGGGTCATATCTGCCCAAATGCCAATATTCCAAACAATTGAAAATTACTTTTCTTGAGAACCATTTGAATTTGGATTATCATGTCCTATACTCAAGTCTGCCCGAATTGTGTGGGTAAAATTGATACCTAGTCACTTTGAATAAGAATGTACTTACGACTCGTTTAACATTTGGAAGAAATATCTAGTTATATGACAACACGATACCGACAACGTGAAGGAAATAAGAACGCCCTGAAGAAGTTCTGTTGTAGAGAACGAAATGCGTCGGCTGGCTGTGGTACATAAACTTAAGGAAAATAAAAGCATTTGAATATACACCAAGATTCAGCGCTTCAATAAGGACTCTAAGTGACATGATTTGATTGGACTTGTTGTGCAAGCGGTGCTGTGCCAAACTTTGGAATATTCTCCACTACTCTCTACTACTCACTCTCTACTACTCCACTATTCTCTAATACTCACTCTCTACTACTCATTCTCTACTACTCTTTCTCTACTACTATACTACTCACTCTCTACTACTCTCTCTCTACTACTCACTCTTTACTACTCACTCTCTACTACTATACTACTCACTCTCTACTACTCTCTCTCTACTACTCACTCTTTACTACTCACTCTCTACTACTCTCTACTACTCACTCTCTACTACTCTCTCTCTACTACTCACTCTTTACTACTCACTCGCTACTACTCTCTACTGCTCACTCTCTACTTCTCACTCTCTACTACTCTCTACTACTCACTCTCTACTACTCTCTAATACTCACTCTCTACTAATCTCCTTCTACTACTCTCTAGTACTCACTCTACTACTCACCCTCTACTACTCTCTATTATTCTCTCTCTCTGCTACTCACTCTCTACTTCTCACGCTCTACTACTCTCTACTACTCACTCTATACTACTCACTCTCTACTACTCACTACTATTCACTCTTTACTACTCACTACTGCTCACTCTCTACTGCTCTCTACTACTCACTCTACTACTTACTCTCTTCTACTCTCTACAACTCACTCTCTACTACTCACTCTCTACTACTCTCTACTACTCACTCTACTATTCACTCTACTACTCTCTACTACTCACTCTCTGCTACTCTCTCTACTGCTCTCTACTACTCTCTACTACTCACTTTCTACTCTCTATTACTCACTCTCTACTCTCTACCTCTCTCTACTTTTCTCTCTACTAGTCTCTACCTCTCTACCTCTACCTCTCTACCTCTCTCTGCACGCACACATATACACATATATATATGCATATATATGCATATGGATTTATATATATGTATGTGTATTACCTACTGGCGGTCGCCAGTAGGTATATATAGTTAGGATTTTTTTCCTATGGGATTTCTGAAAAGTCTATGTTGAATAACTTTGGCGTTTGTTTACGGAATTGGCTGAAATTTTCAGGAAAATGGCACATTTCGTTTCTGAGCAGCCCCTAAAAATTTGGGGGGGTTTCGTCAAGGGGGGGCCGAGAAAAAAGAGGGGTCCCAAAACACGTTTTTCCCATTCATTTTTCCATAGGGCGGTTGGAATCACTTTTAGCTCGAACGGCTAAATGGATTTACACGAAACTTGGCAAAATTGTAGATATGGTTTGCCCGACGTGCCTTTGCTATGTCTCAATATATGTGCTCCAGTGAATTTTGAGAAATAAACGTTTTAAAAAACAGAGATATCTGTAACAGCGCTCCGGTTAGCGCTCCGGTTCGCGTAACGGAACTTCGCGAAGCGAAGCTGATTGGCTCTCCGGTGTCTGTCAACATTCTAAACAGTCCGGACAGGCCGCCATCTTGTCTCTCGGTAAGAGCGAGAGACAAGACGTGGAGAAAAACGAAGGGGGAATTTAATGAAAGGGGGCAAGGTAGACCCCTCCTGACCCCCTAGGAATGATGTGGGGGTTATTAAAGGGTCCCGTGGGGCAAATAAAAAAAATTCGATTTTTCGCGGTAGAAGCGCTTCCCGGTACGCGAACCGGGAAGCTCACCGGTAGCGTAACGAAAATTCGTGTTTCAGTTGAATTTAATCACAAGATGGCGGAAAAACAATGTGGGGAAATGGGTATAAGGGGGCACGGGAGACGTATCCTGACCCCCTAGGTTTTCTGAGGGTGGCTGAGGAGGCTCATATATGTCGGAAAAATTTTTTTGAATTTTTCACGTGGTTAGCTGCCGGTACGCGAACCGGGTAGCGAACCGGGAAGCGAACATAAGTGAAAATTAGTGAAAAAAGGTACATTCGAAATTTTTAAAGAGTAATTATAGTTAAGGTAGCTCTGAAAAGAGCTTTTGGGTTGTGTGTAAGTTCTAGGTACTTATAAGTAGGTACCAATACACAGTCTTACATTTTGTATGAAAACTCTGTTGCCCTCATCTGAGAAGTGCACACCATCTCCTCTGTAGATATCTTGCATGTACTAACACAAGTTATTGTTGTAGATGGAGCCCATTCCATGGTCTCTCAAGTAAGCTGAAACAGACTTATTTACATGCTTCCTCGCTTTCTCAATTTGTGGACAAAATTGATTGGACCACCTCCATTTCTGTCTTTGGCATATATTAGAATACACCAAGTCAGTTTGAGGAAAATGTGACATCAATTGCTCAAAGGTATCCTTTAAAAGCATTTCCAGACCTACCCCAGTCAAAGTGCCTAAATCATTTCCTCCACAGTGCACTATTATGAGGTCAGGGTTTGGCAAATGTAAAAAGGTTTTCACCAATGGTATCAATTGGTGACATCTCAATCCTCTTTGGCCAATCCATTTGATTTCCACATTTTGTAAATTGAGGTTGTGTAAATTTCTGTTATCAGCATACCTGTGAGCCCAGTGGATGTAGCTTTGTCCAAGAATCCAGACAGAAAACATGGTGAGAGGAGGTTCTTCTGCAGTCAGATGAAGTGTGGGAATGAAATGGCAGTTGAACCAGTAGGAGTTTGTAAAGAAAAAAACTGTGGAGTTTCAGTGCTAATGATTCACTAGCAGTGATTGGTGGATTTCCATTTCTGAAAACAGAAAGTTAGGGTGCATGGATGTGTTCTTTGAAAGATGTAATTTGAATGGTTAAGAAAAAATGATTTTAAGGAACATTGCAGTGGATTAGCAGGTGTACTGAGAGTTCAGAGTTCATGTCAAACATTGTTGTGTTAACTTGTAAACATGAGAGGTCTTTCAGGAGGTAGTTGCTATGAAAAAAGAGCAGAAAGGGCAGAGGGGGGAAGGCTGTTTATTTGAAAAAAAGTGAGGGAAGAGTTTTGATTGGGTGACATGAGAGATATGTGTAATGAAATACAGCATGTCTGTGCCTTTGTTGGTTGCAGCCTCTGGAGTGCATAGCCTTTGCTCTGCTAAAGAAAAATTGGGGTGTGTCTGAGACTGTTTTGAAATTCAAAAAGCATTTGCTAAGGTGAGAAAAAATTCATTTAATTTAGATAGAGACTAGTATAGTTTATGGAGAAAATAAGGAAGACAGCTGTGCATTTAAAATGTTGCTTTGTGTCAAGTGTTTTACAAAAAGATTTTGCTTATTTGACAAATTATAATTATAGATAATGTGAAGTATTAGTACTGACAGGGTGTGCTTGTACATAGGAGCTGTGCTGTGTTTTCAATTTATGACCAGAAAATCGTTTTAAAAAAAAAAGAAATGCTTTTCACATTTATGAGTAGGACAACATGGGGTCTGCTTTTTTAAATAAATATTTCACTTCCCACCATGAATATGGGAGAATAATTTGCTTGTTTGTTGGTTTAATAACTTGTTTCTAGAAGTCATTTAGGTTTCACAATATGTTGTGCAAGAGTTACATAGTCAACATAGGGGCATATTTACAAGGCTTATGAGCCACAATCACGTCATTTTCCCCATTTTAAAAGTGACTTTAAATGTGGTGCAAGATCTTTGTAAATACACCCTCATGAGTGCTTTGTAAATTTAAGTCATTTTCCCCTTGTGCATGTGCCTTGTAAATACACCCCTATGTGTGCTAGACAATTTTAAGTTACTTCTCCCATGAATCTGGGAGATTAATTTGCTTACATGATGTGTTTAAAAATTGTGCTAAGGTGAGAAAATGTTTCTTTAATTTAGAAAGAGATTAGTATGCTTTTTGGAGAAAATAAGGAAGCCAGCTAGGGCGTGCTTGTACATAGGAACTGTGCTGTGTTTTAAAATTATGACCAGAAAAACGTTTTTTTTAAAAAAAAAAATACTTTTCATATTTATGAGTAGGACAACATGGGGTTTGTTTTTTTAAATAAATATTTCACTTCCCACCATGAACATGGGAGAATAATTTGCTTGTTTGTCGGTTTAAAAGTGACTTTAAATGTGGTGCAAGATCTTTGTAAATACACCCTCATGAGTGCTTTGCAAATTTAAGTCATTTTCCCCTTGTGCATGTGCCTTGTAAATACGCCCCTATGTGTGCTAGACAATTTTAAGTTACTTCTCCCATGAATCTGGGAGATTAATTTGCTTACATGATGTGTTTAAAAATTGTGCTAAGGTGAGAAAATGTTTCTTTAATTTAGAAAGAGATTAGTATGCTTTTTGGACAAAATAAGGAAGTCAGCTAGGGTGTGCTTGTACATAGGAGCTGTGCTGTGTTTTCAAATTATGACCAGAAAAACGGTTTTTTTTTAAAAGAAATACTTTTCATATTTATGAGTAGGACAACATGGGGTTTGCTTTTTTAAATAAATATTTCACTTCCCACCATGAATATGGGAGAATAATTTGCTTGTTTGTCGGTTTAAAAACTCGTTTCTTGAAGTTATTTAGGTTTCACAATATGTACTGCTAGAGTTTCATAGTCACTATGATAACAATGATATACATTTAGGACTGTTTAGGGGGCATGGTTATGCTGAGGCTTCTGTAATTGTCAAAGGAGGAGAATTATGTACATTGCACTGATGCATACAGTCCTCACCTTCTGCTTACTCTTGGATATGCTAGACTATATCTGCTCAATGAGATACCTAAGCTGAGGAAACACATGTGATGTGATTGTGAAATGAGCAAAAATATTTGCACGTTTTTCAATTACATCACCTGTGTTTCCAAACATTACTAATCACATTGTGCAGATTAGGTTTTGGCCTGTCCAGGGAGACAGAGGAGGTCTGGCCTTTGTTGAAGTGTGCAGTGGACTTGACTCACTTCATCTGTTGGCCTGCACATGTATCATGTCCTCTGTACTAACAAGCCAAAATTTCATCTGCAACCCTGAGTAGGCCTCACCTCAAACAAACTTTTGTGACTGCAAGACATGCCTTTTTGCTCCTAGATATTTTTTTAGTTTTACCATGGCTGCCAGACAATCCAGCATACCTCTGGATAGGCCACACCTTAGGCTGGTGCAAGGGCCTTGTAAATACGCCCTCATGTGTGCTTGGTAATTTTTAGTCACTTCCCCCTGGTGCAAGGGTCTTGTAAATACACCGTTATGTGTGCTTGGCCATTTCAATTCACTTCCTCCTGGTAAAAGGGCCTTGTAAATACGCCCTCATGTGTGCTTGGCATTTTTAAGTCACTTCCCCCTGGTGCATGGGTGTGGTAAATACGCCCTCATGTCTGCTTGGCAATTTTAAGTCACTTCCCCCTGGTGAATGGGTGTGGTAAATACGCCCTCATGTCTGCTTGGCAATTTTAAGTCACTTCCCCCTGGCGGCGGCAGGCTAACGGCTGCTGTGAGGCTCCGTTCCTAAGCCCTATAGAGTTCTTTCGGCAGGTCTCGTATCCTGTTTCTTTTTGATGGCAGAGTGCAGATTTTCTCACGGTGAGATATGGAGTGCGATATGATTCACGAAACATACCACAATTGCTGAGCTTTCTTTTCCTTTTGTGTCAGCGGTCACGGTTTTGTAAAAACCGCCGAGCAAGGGCTGCGGAGAGAAGCTGTCGGCGCTAGGACCCACACTGGAATGAGAGGGGAGGACCGAGAGCGAGAGCTCGTTCGGAGGTATGCGGAGGAGCCTACAACGGGGCAGCTGCATCGGCTGAAAGGACACGAAGGGAACTGGGAGCTGAGGGAGACAGGACACGGCAAGACACACGACAACAACCAAACGCAAGTAGAGCAATATACTGGAATCCGGGTAAGCTGTAATAATGCTTGGCTGCGCTCAAGAGCAGCCTACTGGTATCGGGCAGCAGTATCTGCACGCCGTGTCCCTACAGTAGCTATAGTGTTTTCTGCTTGTGTTGAACTGATTGAATGTATGGAGGCAGATAAAGCTGCGTCTAAACTTCAGTTCCAGCGCGATTTCCCTGATTTACAGGCTGCTTTTAGCGGCAAATTTAAAGTTGGTTCTCTTAAATTACCCGAGCTGTCCGAGTTGCCCTTTGAAGAGACTGTTCCGGCCAGTGGTAGCGAGAAAAGAAGTGTGGCTAGGAATCGCTACCAGCTGCGCTCAAAGCACGAACTAAAGAAGAAGGGGGTTTTAAATACAGCCGATTTGTGCGAGGGTGGAAGTAGCGGTCCGGTTCCCATTTCACCCTGTAAGCAAAGTAAGAAAGGAGGGACACGAAGGGGGAAGACTAAAGGATTAAAACTGACCCAAATTGCGAAAGGGACTCCTTCACTTAAAAGCTATTTCAAAATTATGGAGCAAGCAGTGTCATCTGGGGCGAACAACACTGAGGCAAATATTGAGACTAATATCGAGACTAATATTACTAATATTATAGAGGAAGGAGAGATAAGTATCCAGCACGGGCCCGTGAAGCCCGTTGGAAATCTTACCGAGAGTATGAACTCGACCACAGCTTCTCCTCTTTTAGCTATTTTTTCTCAGAGTAATAAATACTCAGCTTTGAAATTAGCTAATTCTACAGGGTACCTGAGGCAGCTGAAAAAGAGGATTCAGTACAACCTTCCTCGGAAGATATTGACATACATCAAATGCCTCAGAATACAGTACCCCAATCTTTTCTGGCTGACCCCCATATAGCCCATACATCGGGTTTAGAAAATGATGGTCTCTTTTCACTTTCAAACGAGGAGATGAATGGTCGTGGAGGTAGCGTTGAGACAGAGAAGAGCCTGGGCTTTTTACTTCATTCACTAAGAGCGGATCTGTTGGAAAGATTTGAGATTTCTGAAAAGAATCAGAAAGGACTGCATGATAGATTTGACCTCCTGGAGGCCAAAATCGAGGGTATTAGTGTTAGAACAAGTACTCTAGAGGGGAAAGTATCAGTACTCGCAGAATCCTCAAAAAATAACTCTAAGGACATTGCTGCCTTAAAATCTCAGAATCGAACTCTAACAATGGATCTGGAGAGGTTAGAAACTCAACAACGACGCAACAACCTGAGGATCTTAAAAATACCAGAAGGGGCAGAAGTGGAAGATATCAAGGGGTTTGTTTGTAGATTATTGCGGGAAGATATCCTTAAAGACAGACCAGACATCAACCTGGAAGCTGAGATTCAGCGGGTTCATAGAGATCCATTTAAGTTACACCCGGATCGGAAAGCACCTAGGAAGATCTTGGTATACTTTCAAACATACAGCATAAAAGAGTTGATTCTCACTAGGTGTTTATCCCGTACCTCCTTACATTTTCGTGCTAATCCCTACCACATCAGATCGGATATAGGAAGTAAAACTGCTCAAAGACAGTGGGAATTAGGCTCTAGGATGCCAGATTTACGTTCATATGGTGCACAGGTTCAAATGAAATTCCCAGCGCTCCTCAAAATTATGTGGAACAATAAAATGTACACCTGCCATTTTCCTGAGGAAGCTGATGCAGTTTTGACTAAGATGAAAGAATCGGAAGAACAGGAGGAATAGAGTGGAGGAATAGAATGTGTCTAGGATGTACATTGGGGAATCTACTATATCTTCTATTATACCTCCTATGATTTGCCCGATTTCAATTAGTTTAAAATGGTTGAGAGATGAGAGTGAGAGTTAAAAAAAAAAAAAAAAAAAAAAAAAACATAAGTTGAGGTGTGACTGATAAAGTTTTTGAGGGGTAATAAAAAAAAAAAAAAAGGGGAATAATAATTATGAAAAATAATAAGTGTGGAGTGGTGAGGGGAGATCTAGTAAAGGTGGGGGAAAAAAATTAAAAAAAAAAAAAAAAACATAAGTTGAGGTGTGACTGATAAAGTTTTTGAGGGGTAATAAAAAAAAAAAAAAAAAGGGGAATAATAATTATGAAAAATAATAAGTGTGGAGTGGTGAGGGGAGATCTAGTAAAGGTGGGGGAAAAAAATTAAAAAAAAAAAAAAAAAAAAAAAAAAAAAAAAAAAGACTATGAGGGGAGAACCTCAGGTCAATAAATAAAAACAGGTATAGATAGGGATAAAGAGACCGATATTTCTTTCTTAATGGAGAGGGCATCAGTGGTTCGGGGCCTCCTAGGGCGTATTTTCGCCAATCAGGAAGGGAGGGTTCCCCGGGGGGTGGGGGGGTTGGTTCACTAGGGTTAGGGGAAAAAAGCAGCTAAAAAAGTCCTCATGTGCCACAAAATATTATTTCTTCTTTCTTTTGCTTAAATTTGATTGTCAATATATACGCTCGAGACAAGCCACCCTTTATAGTTTGAAATTTTGGTATGTCTCAAGTTAGACAAACTAAAATCCTTTCCTGGAACTTGAACGGTTTAGGAAATCGTAAGAAACAATTAAATGTTCTTCATTTTTTGGAGAGTAAAGGGGCCTCCTTGATTTTCCTACAAGAGACCCACTTAGAAGCAGATGATTGTAGAAAAATTTTCATTAAGAGCAAATGGGTTCAAGATGTTTTTTGTTCTAAACAATTAGGTAATACGAGAGGGGTAGCAATAATAATTTGTGCAAATAAAGGAATTGTCATGCATGATTGGGCCACAGATCAAACAGGCAGGTGGCTGGTCGCAGTTGTTTCAATCAGTGCAGTTAAATTTCTATGTGGGGTTTATTATGGCCCAAATGATGATAATCCATGTTTTTTACAGAAATTAGAAAATCATATGTTGCAATATACTATGCCCATGGTATTAGGAGGTGACTTTAATTTACTATTAGATCCTGCAGTAGATCGCACCTCTAAATCTAAATATAAATGCCCCAAGAAATCCATGCTAGCCCTGAAAAACATTATGAAGGAGCATTTGCTATGTGATGTGTGGAGAGTTAAGCATGGTACCCGTAGTGAGTTTTCCTTTTTTAGTAAAAAATACCATCAATTTTCTAGGATAGATTTCTTTTTGGTTAATAGATCATTGCTTGCAGATATTAAATCTATTTCCTATATTCCAATCGGGCTGTCTGACCACTCAATAGTTGAGTTAAATATTAATTTCCAAAAGAACTCTTCAGAATATAGGTGGACTTTGGATAGGACAATTTTGTTAAAGGAAGAGTATAAGACAAAAGTCAAGGAGAATATACTAGAGTTCTTTCTGTTTAACCATAATACTGCCCCAGACAATATAATATGGGACGCATTTAAATCTGTATTAAGAGGTATATATGGTTCCCAAATGGCTCTGACTAGAAAGTTAAAAAAAGAAATGGATATCAAGGACCTTAGAGCGATTAAATTAAAAGAACAGCAACTTCTTTCCGCTATTCCTAATGATCAATTTGGCATATCAAGATTGGAAAAAGAACTGTCTGAGCTACAAACAAAGTTCAGGCTAAGAAATGAAAAAATAATTAGAGATAAATGGGAAATAAGTAAACTAAGAAATTTTGAATATGGGGAAAAATGTGGGTCATTGCTAGCTTGGAAGGCCAGGTCAGAGAGGACCAGGAACAACATCAAAACGTTAAAACAAAGAGGAACGGGCCTTGTCTTGGCTGAAGATGGTGAGATCAGGGAGGAAGCTAGATCCTTTTACGAAGAACTCTATTCAGAAAATATCAATAACTCAACGGATGAGTTAGAAAAATTGGCGATTTTGGGATACTTACCACAATTATGTAATGAAGACATAGCCTTTTTGGTAAAGGAAATAACGGAAGGGGAAATTAGATCGCAAGTGAAAAAGATGGCAAGGAACAAAGCAGCAGGCCCAGACGGTCTGCCAATAGAGATATATAAGGACAACATAGATGAAATCTTGGGCCCACTACAGGCACTATTTAACAATATTTTTATCCAGGGAAAGCAAATCCCGCCCTCCTGGTCAGATGCTACAATCTCTTTAATTGCAAAACCGAATAAAGATCCGGAAATAATAGGGTCGTATCGACCCATTTCACTTTTGAACTCTGACCTAAAGATTTACTCGGGCATACTAGCAAGCAGGTTGGCTAAGGTTATAAAGACTATTATCCATCCTGATCAGCGAGGATTCATTCCTGGTCGACAACTGAACGAACTTACATTTCAAGTGATTGGCGCGATTGATTATGCAATCCAGAAGGAAAAGCCACTTGCGATTGTGGCAATAGACGCTGCCAAAGCTTTCGACCAAGTGAACTGGCCTTATCTATGGAGTGCGATGAAGAAATTTGGCTTTCCTGAGATTTACATTAAAGGCATTGAAACCTTATATAGGGGCCCGAGAGCTAAGATTTTGGTGAATGGGGGTCTGTCAGAGTGGTTGAATATCTGCAGAGGGACAAGACAGGGATGTCCCCTGTCTCCATTATTGTTTGACATATACATTGAGCCTTTTGTTTGTGTTTTAAGGCAAGATTCCATAATTTCCTCTTTTAGTATTGGAGAATTATCTATAAGGACTGCGTTATATGCAGATGATCTTCTCCTGTATACTTCCAATCCACTAGTAGCAATCCCAAGACTATTTAGTCTAGCAGAGGACTTTGGTACTGTTTCCGGTTATTCTATCAATCGGGATAAAACCGAGGTCATGTGCTGGAATATCCCAGTTCCTATTCCAGAAGCTAAACCAAAGATGAGATATTTAGGTGTCTACTTAAACCAGAAATTGGAGGAAATTCCTAATACGAGTTGGGAAGAGGTAATAAAAGAGATTAAAAGACTTTTGTCTAGGTGGAATGTACTCCCTTTCAATATTTACGGTAGAGTTAATTTGGTTAAAATGATAATATTACCAAAGGTGACGTTTTTGTTTAATTCCATTCCTTTAATATTTAATAAAAAAGATATAATGAATCTACAAAGCAGGATAGGATCTTTCATTTGGGCTACTAAGACTCCAAGGATAGCCTGGAAGAAGTTGAGGAGAGGATTGAAAGTAGGAGGACTATCTCTTCCAGACTTATTATTTTATTGTTACGCCTTTCAAATTAAAAATTTTAGGTTATTAGCCAATAAATTGGACTCAACTTCCAACAGTTTGTTGTTTCAGGCAATGCTGCAAGATTTACCATATGATGCAGATTTTTTTTTGTTTAAATTTGGGGATAAAAAGTTCTTCAAAAAAGTTAGACTGAAGCTTTTGAAAGCTGCTCTATATTACAGGACACAGTGCTGCAAGTTACTTCATATTCCTTACTACCATTCATATGCCCCGATTTGGGATTCCCCCGGCACCCCTGAATGTTTAACTGATCGATTGGCCCTTCCCTTGAAGAAAACTGGTCTTTTCAGATGGGGCGATTTAAGCGATGAATCAAGAGGTCTAAATTGGGACTTTTTGGTAGGCATAACTGGCGGCACTCTTACGAGATTTAAATTTTATCAACTTTCCGCCTGGTGGGGAACTCAATATTGGGGTACTGATGATGAAAATCTGTTTTTGAGATTCATTAGCAGCTGTAGTGGTAAGAAGGGAGAGACCGCCAAATGCTACAAAATTTTATTAGATTATAAAGATAATCTGGAGTTGGAAATTACTAGGCTATGGGATCTTAGTCCGGTCCCGATTACCGATAACTTGGAGAATTTGGAGAAGTTGTGGACGGATTCCTTTTTGATATCTCAGAAAGTAATCAAACCGTCCAATTTAAGAAGAAACCATTTATACACAATGTATAGAGTTTATTGGACTCCAGCTAAGCTTTCCAAGCTGTCAGTAACTTCGTATTCTTGCCCCAGATGTAATTTACAAGACGCAAATGATATTCATATGTTTTTAGACTGCCCAAATATAAGCAACTTTTGGGGGCAAGTGTGTAAATTTCTGGAGGAGGTATTATCTTCTTCAATTATATGTACCCCCAGATTGGTATTCTTTGGTCTAACTCTGAATTATGCTGTCAATAATCACATATCACAATTTATTTTTTATGTAATAGTGATTGTTAGAAGAGAGATTTGTAAAGCTTGGAAGTCGGCACTCTCTCCGACGTTTGCAGACTGTCTCAAAAGCATCATGGTGGTGAGTAAATTAGATATTTTATGCGGCGGTGAAAAGTCTGCTAAATTATGGTCGATGTTAAAAACCTGGAGCGAAAAATAATCTCAATAGTCCAATGATTATGCCAGAGGTTCTGTGGTCCTGTCCTTCCTACGCAGCAAGAACCAGTACAAGAGGAAGTTGGACGGGTAACAATCCTACCTCTGGGCAATCTTCAAAGGCTATCCATAACCACAAGGGCCGTAACGGAAGGTTGTGTCAGTGGCTTGAAGAGCGCTAAATCAGAGTATCAATTGACTGGTGGCATGTATGAGGACACAAAAAAATTATTTAAAAAAAAAAAAAAAAAAAAAATGTCTGCTTGGCAATTTTAAGTCACTTCCCCCTGGTGAATGGGTGTGGTAAATACGCCCTCATGTCTGCTTGGCAATTTTAAGTCACTTCCCCCTGGTTAATGGGTGTGGTAAATACACCCTCATGTCTGCTTGGCAATTTTAAGTCACTTCCTGCTGGTGCAAGGGCCTTGTAAATACGCCCTCATGTGTGCTTGGCAATTTTAACTCACTTCCCCCTGGTGCATGGGTGTGGTAAATATGCCCTCATGTCTGCTTGGTAATTTTAAGTCACTTCCCCCTGGTGCAAGGATCTTGTAAATACACCCTCATGTGTGCTTGGCCATTTCAAGTCACTTCCTCCTGGTGCAATAGCCTTGTAAATACGCTCTCATGTGTGCTTGGCAATTTTAACTCACTTCCCTCTGGTGCATGGGTGTGGTAAATATGCCCTCATGTCTGCTTGGCAATTTTAAGTCACTTTCCCCTGGTGCAAGGGCCTTGTAAATACGACCCTATGTGTTCTTGGAATTTTAACTCACTTCCCCCATGGTGCAAGTGCCTTGTAAATACGCCCCCTTTGTCTATGTTGTTAAATTACTGTAGATAGAATTGACAACTAGTGTGTTAATTGTTTGCCTTCTGTTATTAGTTTACTGTTTGGTAATAGTGGTTAATATCATTTCTTTACAAATTTTTGCACAGATTTAACTGAAGATCTTTAGAAAACTTAAAAAATGCCCTCAAGGCAGAGAAAACAAAAAGAAGCAAAGCGACTTACACTCCACCTTGGTAAAGATTTGCAGCAGTCCTCTACTATTAAATCGCATCAAGTCGCCAAAAAAGCTCCGGGTAAGAAAATAAAATCATTTTTAAAAAGAATTAGCAGACAAACAAATACCAGTATTGAACATGTTTTAGTGCATAAGAAGAGAGACAATTTAAAGGAAAAGGAAAGGCCAGTTTAAAAAAGTTTCTGCTAGAGCAGGAGATAAGTCTGTGCATGGCAGTAGAAGGGAAAATCAATTCAGGCACATTCTAAGGCGAATGTTCCGCAACAGGATAATTGTCAATTTGTTAAAAATGTTTAAGAAAGGCCAACAGAAAGTGACATTTTATAAGAAAAAGAAAAATGTAGAGAAAATTATTGATCAGGCTTTCGAAATTAAGCGAAAGTTATTTATTTTGGTAATCAATAGAATTAGGAAACTAAATAAGGTAATTTCTAATTTCAAATCAAATAGTAGATGGAAGAGAGTAGTTAATCGTAGTAATTTTTGTGACGTTTTCTCAGGATAATGGATGCATAGTTCAAGTTGTGAGGTATTTTTCAATGAGGAGAGTTACTTTCAGGACAATGATTTGGTGCATGCAGTTGACCAGTGGTCGAGCATGTGAGGTAAAAGATGGTTGTCCGGTTAAAAAAGAAAAACTTGTGTCTGCAGATGCAGAAGAGGTGTTAGGTGATGAGGTTTTAGGAAGAAGTCCTAAGGGACCAGTCTACACCTGGAAATGTAGTAGTATTTGTAGTGTGCAACAGGATTTCATCAATTTGCTTTGTGATTTTGTTCGTACATTTAATAAGAAAAGTTTAAAACAGAAAATGAAGTGTCCTTGCAGAGTGAGAGAAGTAAAATCATTCAATCAATTAATCAAAGACATTTATAGAGCGCACTACTTACCCGTAGGGTCTCAAGGCGCTGGGGGGAGGGGTTGCCGCTACTGCTCGAACAGCCAGGTCTTGAGCTTCTTCCTGAAGGAGAGGTGGTCTTGGGTCCGGCGCAGGTCGGTCGGGAGGGAGTTCCAGGTCTTGGCGGCCAGGTAGGAGAAGGACCTTCCTCCTGTAGTCGCTCTTCGGATGCGGGGGACGGCGGCGAGGGCGTGGTTGGCTGATCGGAGGTGGCGTTTGGGAGCGTAGAAGTTGATTCGGTTGTTGAGGTAGCTCGGGCCTTGGTCGTGTAGGGCTTTGTGTGCGTGGGTGAGGAGGCGGAAGGTGATTCTTTTGTTGACGGGGAGCCAATGTAGGTCTCTCAGATGTCCGGAGATGTGGCTGGTTCGTGGGATTTCGAGGATGAGTCTGGCTGAGGCGTTCTGGATCCGCTGGAGTCTCTTCTGGAGCTTGGCGGTGGTACCGGTGTAGAGGGCGTTGCCGTAGTCCAGTCGACTTGTGACGAGGGCCTGGGTGACGGTCTTCCTGGTCTCGGTGGGGATCCACCAGAAGATCTTCCGTAGCATGCGTAGGATGTTGAAGCACGCCGAGGAGACGTTGTTGACTTGCCTGGTCATGGAGAGGGAGGAGTCCAGGATGAAGCCCAGGTTGTGTGCGTGGTCTGTCGGTTTGGGTGCGGTGCCCAGAGCGGGAGGCCACCCGGAGACGTCCCAGGCGGATGGTGAAGAGCCCAGGATTAGGACCTCCATCTTGTCTGAGTTCAGTTTCAGGCGGCTGGTTGTCATCCACTTGGCTACCTCTTTCATCCCTTCGTGCAGGTTGGCTCTGGCGGCGGCAGGGTCGTTGGTCAGGGAGAGAATCAGCTGGGTGTCGTCGGCGTAGGAGATTATTTTTTTTTTTTTAAGACCAATGGTCCCAAACTTTATTTAGTTTCACAGATGAGTTAAACAGCAGTCACACAGTGTCATAACAATAAATCACTACTACAAGCGGTACTCGGCTGTCAGTACAGAATGACATGGCAATTAAATACGAGTGAAAATAAACAGTAGCCAGTGGTAATGCATTAGTTCACAAGCAGCGGTGCTAGGAAATGTCTCGTGCCGCAGTGTCTGCGGCTCATGGCACTGCGCTAGGACCAGGGTGCTGTAAGAAATCCGACAGTCATTCGATTGAGTTATGTTCCCTGTTCAGTACAGTAGCGAGCTGGGGCAGGATCATATCCCCCGTTGTCACATGGATCGCTGGGCTTCCGCTGCCTGTACATGAAAACACCCAGTTGCCATTGTATGATACGGAAACAGGGAGGGGGGTGTCGAGCATTAGCGCGTGTACAAAATCAACAGTCTCTGTGTCAACCAAAAGGTATAACTGGGAATTAAAAGAGGAGGGGGAGGGAGAAACATTTCAACAACTGCTGGACTAGTGCATGTGCGTATGGTAGTGTGTCTTGAATCCTAGCCGTGTGTGGTGCACCCAGTACGGGCTGCACAGGGGCGGGGGTGATCGAGGATGTGGTGTCGCTGCGGCCGCGGGGGTGGAGGCGGGGGGGGGAGGAGGCAGCGGGGGGGGGAAGGGCAGCGGCGGGGGGCGGCAGGGGACATCGCTCGGTGTGCAAAAGCCCGGTAGTCGGGGCTGGCGGCGGGGGGGTAGTGAGGGGGGAGGGGGGGGCGCAGCAGCAGTGGGGGGGGGGAGGCGGTAGTGGGGGGGGGGGGCAAATTCCGTGACCTATATGGACAGCAAGCGACAGGGCCCCTTCTATTCCGCGTCAGGTTGGCATTCTATACCGGCCCGGGCGCATGCCCTGTGGTACGCGATCAGGGTAGCGTCCCAGTCTTGGGCGATCGGGTATTTCCGTAGGCCAGTGGTCTCCTCTCTGTGTAGTGACACACTCTCTGCACTGGCCCAGTTGCAAAAAGAGCGACGCCAGTCTGCAGGGCGCGGTGGGTTGGCGTTTTTCCACCGTTTCGTAATGAGGCGTTTAGCCGTTATGAGGCCTAAATCCCAAAAGCGTGCCCGCAGCTTGGTCTGCTTGGTTCTCCTGTAGAGCCCCAGTAGGCACACTTCCCACGTCTTGGGGAGAGTTTCGCCCGAGGCCGCCGTCAGCGAGTCAGTGACCGCTGACCAGTACGAGGCGAGGTGGGCGCAGTTCCAGAGTGCGTGCAGGAAGTCTGAGTCTAGGAGGCCGCATCTGGGACATGCCGACGAAGTGAGTCCGAAGTAGCGATTCAGTTTGTCAGGAGACAAATATGCTCGATGAATGATATAATATTGGATGGTTTTAAATCGCGCGTTTCGGGGAACATTTCTAGCGCCCGCTAATATTGCGGTCCATTGTTTGTCCGTCCAGTCGGAGCCTCGGTCGGTCGTCCACTTCCCCCTCAGCCTTTGGGAGGAGAATTGGGTATGGGTGTGTAGTGCCTGTGCCAGCCAGTGCACTATATGAGACCCATTGCCCATCACGTGCAGGTACTGGATGAGAAGATGAGTGGGCGGTTCTTGGCTCATGTCACCCCATGCCTTCGTCAGTTCATGTAGGAGTCCGGCGTGTGCCAGGAATTGACCCACTGGCAGCTCGGTGTCTGCGGACAGGGTCTCGAAGGGCAGCAGCACTCCGTCGCTATAGAGGCCGCTCAGGTCATCCAGGTCTGCCGCCGTCCAGCTGCGTAGCGCAGTCGAGGAAAGTATGCTAGTGCCCAAGGGAGTTCCCAGTAGTGGCAGGTTCGGAGCGTAGGGCACTGTACCTTTGGTAAGTCTGAGGGCCCGCGCAAAGCACCGCTTCGCGATCGCCACATGGACTTGTGTGGGGCGTCGCCCCTGCGTTAGGGGGTGGAAGAGTGTGAGCACCTGCACGGGGGACAGAGTGGTATCAGCCGTGGCCGTGTCTATCAGGTTCTTGCCGCTTAGCCAGTAAGTGATCCATTGAAGCTGGGCTGCTAAGTAATATAGCTCCTGGTTGGGGACGGCTAAGCCTCCAGCGTCCGTGGCCGCATATAGAGTCTTTAACGCTACCCGTGGTCTCCCTTTGTTCCAAATAAGGCGCCTGGTGAGAGTTTCCAGCCCTCTGAATATGCGCGCTGGCACATACACTGGCAGGTTAGCATAATAATAGAGGAGCCGGGGGAGCATTATCATTTTGGTCAGTGCCACTCTGGCCGGCACATTCAGCGGGAGGGAGTTCCAGAACGTGACCTGGGCCGTGAGTGAGGATATAGCCCTTACCAGGTTACCCTCCAGGAGATCCACGGGGTCTCGATATATCAAGATCCCTAGGTACCTGAATACTGTCGGGTGCCATCGGAGCGTCTCCCCCATCATGCGCACCTCACATTGCGGCATCTCGCTACTGAATGCGTAGGTTCCCGATTTGGCCCAGTTAACGCGGAGCCCCGACATATCTCCGAATGTACGGAAGATGTCCGCGATTGCCTCAGGTATGCATGTGAGATCTCTGACATACAGTAGTAGATCATCGGCATATAGAGACACCGAGTGTATGCCGTCCGCTAGTGGGATGCCCCATGTGGCGCCGAAGGTGCGGAGCAGTTCCGCCAATGGCTCCATCGCCAGGGCGAATATCATAGGGGAGAGGGGGCAGCCCTGTCTGGTACCCCGCCCAATGCGGATCCTGTCGGAAAACAACCGCCCAGTCCGGACACGCACTTCGGGCGCCTGATAGAGGAGCCCCACCATCTGGATATAGGCTTCGCCTAGTTCGTATTTCTCAAGGACTCGGAGGAGATACGGCCATTCCACCGAGTCGAACGCTTTTTCCAGATCGAGCACGATGCACCCTGAACGCGGCCAGGTAGGGGTTGCATACCGTTGGATCTTAAAAAACCGGCGTAGGTTGTAGGACGTGCTCCGGGTGGGCACAAAGCCATTTTGATCAGCGTGCACCAGCGTGGGGACCAGCGGTGCAAGTCTCCGGGCGAGCGTCGCGGCTAATATTTTATAATCGGTGTTGAGGAGTGCCAATGGTCTGTATGAGCCAAGTTCGGTCGCCTCCCTACCTGGTTTCAGCAGAGAGACCACGTTAGCTTCGTTTAGGGACGCTGGGAGCTCAGCATCTTCCAATGCCGCCTTATACATTCTCAGCAGTTCTGGTATTAGCACCAGTGAGTAGGCTTTGTAGAACTCTGCCGGGAGCCCGTCAGGGCCCGGCGCTTTGCTATTGGAAAGGGAGAAAATCACGTCCCGTAGTTCCTCACCGGTAATTGCAGCACCCAGCTCCGCCTGGTGGGCAGCAGTAGCTGTTGGGAGCTGTAGGGTCGTCAGATAGTCCACGATCTCCGCCACGGTGGCCTGCAGCCGTGTGTTATACAGGGACTTGTAATGTGACGTGTACGCCTCGTGGATCTGTGTCTGGGTGTAGACCTCAACGCCTTGGGGCGTACGGATCGACAGGACCGGCGCAGACTGCGTGTCCTGCCGTATCAGCCACGATAGCAGTCTGCCAGGTTTGTCCCCCGCGTTGTGAGTGCGCGCGGAGTGGGCCGCAAAGTTAATGTTCTTCAGGCGCTCCATCAACGCAGCGTGATCTGCCCTGGTCGAGATCAGCTGGGAATCATCGCCTCCCGTCGCCTCCCGTTCTTTATCCAGTAGCGCCTCCTCCACCCTTATCAGGTCCCTCTCCACCTGGCCTCGTAGGCCCGCCTGAACACTGAGGCAGCCTCCCCGGGTGACCGCCTTGAAGGCGTCCCACTCAAGTCTCGGGGAGGAGGTCGAGTCGGTGTTGTCTTCAAAATATTGAATGATTCTCCTGGACATCTCCTCCCGGAATGGCGGGTCGAGTAGGAGGTCGGGCTGTAAGCGCCATGTGGGTACGGGCGGACGTGGGCGCCGCCATCCATAGACCAGTGTGTGCGGGTTATGGTCCGAGTGCGTCCGTCCCAGATAGTCAGCGTCAGTCACGGAGGAAATCAGGTCGTGGGACAGCATGTATCGGTCCAACCTAACATGCAGAGAATGGGCTCCCGAGTAATAGGAATACACCCGGACGGTGGGATTCCTGACTCGCCAGGCGTCGTGCAGGTTCCATTGCGTCGCCCAATCGGTTAGGGCCCTGGAAGTCGCTTGCACTGGGGCGATCGCCGCTGGGGGGGACGAGCGGTCAAGGGAAACATCTAGTACGCAGTTGTAATCCCCGCCCACCATCAAGGGTACGTCTGGCCAGGGCGCAATTACTGCCGACAAGCGCGTGAAGAATTTCCCCTGTTCCACATTGGGTGCGTATATGGAGGCTATGACAATTTGCTGTCCGTCTAGTCTACCCTGTATGAAGACGTAGCGTCCCTCGGTGTCGATATTGCTGTGTGTTA
The DNA here is from genome assembly GCF_964263255.1 of Lissotriton vulgaris. Classification (NCBI taxonomy): domain Eukaryota; kingdom Metazoa; phylum Chordata; class Amphibia; order Caudata; family Salamandridae; genus Lissotriton; species Lissotriton vulgaris. The sequence continues at coordinate 298,649,203 of NC_141691.1, read as the reverse complement.
GTGCGAATGGAACCCCAGGTCTGACCCAGATCAGGGTCCCCCGCGCGAACGCTGAAAAGGTCGTGGCATATATCTGCCCCCTCCACCTACGGCGAAGTGCGGCCACCTCAGCGGCGACTAGGTGAGTCTCCTGCAGTAGTGCAATCTGGACCTGATGTCGCCTAAGGTATGAATACACCTGGTATCTACGTGAGGGTGTGTGCATGCCCCTGACATTCCAGGTACAAAATTTAACCGTAGCCATCACAGTATGCATCGCGCTCAAGCACCCAGCCCAACCCCCAGCCCACCCCACCCACACACACACAGCGGCCGTGGACAGTGGCTATTGTTACCCCTTGCCCACTCCCACAGTCCCAGGGATGCACGTTGTAGCATAGTAATGTCCACACTAGTCTCAAAAGGAAGAACTTTAACAGAAACATAATACCAAAAGGGCAACGACAGAACGAGTCACCGCCCAAACGCTCTATCGAGCTTAATCAATCCGTGAGTTCAATGGGGGGGTGACGAAGTTCAGCACGTGAGTAAAGCAAGTGAGTTCAAGTCGCCAAGAGAGCTGTGGCAGCTCCCCTCCACGGGCAGTATGTCTAGGGGCACCAAATGTCAGTGGCAGTGTCCGCAGACAAGTCATGGTTCCCAATGTCGCTGGTCTCGGATAGTCCACCCCTGGGGGGGGGATCCCATCTGTTACTTCCACAGGGGGGGCCACTCACCTCTAGGGGTCCGTCCACCCCACCAGATGCTTGCTCCCAGTGACGTGTCAATGGGACCGCTCCAGCCCCTCTCTCAGTGTCACGGCGGGCCGTGCCGGGCCGGTAGGTGGGGGGATCAGGAGTGGAGCTCAGATCACGGAGATGGGGCTGTATGTAGCTGCCGTGGGTCTCAGAAGTGCTGTTGTGGACTCCCGGACAGGGCAGCCTTAAAAGTGACCAAACTGTCCCAGGATGCCAATCGCAACGCCCAGGCCTGGGCTAGGTTGAGGAGGGTCGTTTATGCTATCAGATCCGATGTTTGGGGTGTGACATCCGGCAAGCCCTCAGTGTTTGAGTCATCTGGCAGTCCGTACATGAAATCGTCGTCCTCGCTCCCGCGTGATCTTGGGCTTGCGTTGGAGATCAGGATGGGCGATTGTGAACCACTGATCTCAGCCGTTCTCCGGATGGCCTCTCGATGTTCAATCAGTATTTGCTCTGGGGTGGGTCCGATTTCTGCGTCCGTGGTCGGCGACCCGGGCCTCGAGACGTGTCGTTGTCTCCGCCTGCGGGTACCTCGATTTCGGCGCTGCTCTTTCGGCGCAGGTACGTAGTTCGCATCCACTCCTGAATCCAGCCAGGCCGCCGCCGCCTCTGGAGTATCGAAGAAGTGGATTTTGTCCTGCGCCACCACTCTGAGACGTGCTGGGAACAGCAAGGAGTACTTGAGAGCCAGGCGCCTGAGCCGTTGTTTCACCTCGAGGAACGATTGACGCCGGCGCTGGACCTGAATGGTGTAATCAGGGAAGAACATCACCTTGGCGTTGTCCACCTGTATGTCCGACAGTTTCCGCGTTTCGCGGAGAATGGCGTCCCGGTCACGGTAGTTCAGCACCCGCATGAGCATTGGCCTCGGGCTGGAGCCCTCCGGGGGTGGACGGGACGGTACTCTGTGCGCTCTTTCCACCACAAAATGCGGTGACAGGGTGCCTTCTGGTAGGAGCTCTCTGAGCCAGATCTCCATATGTTCCGCAATCTCCCTCCGTTCCCATCGTTCCGGCAGGCCCACTATGCGTACATTGTTTCTTCTGGCCCGACCTTCAGCATCCTCCGCTCTATCCTCGAGGAATTCCACCCGGTTGAGTAGGTCACGGACGTGCTTATCTGTCTGCGTCAGCTTGGGTGTGGTCTCCGCCATCGTTTGCTCCAAGGCCGTGGTGCGGTCAGACAGTTTCTTGTGGTCCGCTCGAAGGAGTGTTAAGTCCACAGCCACTTTATCGATCCTGTTCTCCAGTGACGTACGGGTGAGCTGCATGTATTCCTCCAGGCGTTCCATGGCCGCCAGCATAGTGTCCAGTTTGGAGGCGGTTTGGCCAGCCTCTGTGTTCTTCACCATCTTTCCTTTGCTCAGTGTCCCACCGGTGCCGGTCTTCGCTCTGGTCCCCCCTGACATGTGGGTGGTCGTCACGGGTAGGCAGCCGGTCAGGCAAGCTTTCACGGTGAACGCTGTTGGGGCCCGTGCGTACTAGCCTCTCCTGGTCAGGCCGTCCGCTCAGCCCGTGCCGGGCGGTGTGCGGGATCCTGGATGCCACCTGACGTTGCGTGGGGCACCGTGGAGCTCGGTGCCGGATTAGCTGAGGTGGAGAATGCGGAGCTGTTCTGGGTTCTCACCCGCGTGGGCCTGGGCAGGTTCCCTGGCGTAAGGCCTATTGTTAGATGGGCTGTCTCGACGTGGTCGCGGTCCGTGTGTCGCGTGGGCCGGGCTCTTCAGCACTGGATGGGTCCGACGTTGACCAGCGGCTGTATCTGTACAGCGGGTGGGTTCCGGTGTCCAGGAGGTGGGGCCGCCCAGCTACCGTCGCCGATCATTCAGGCCCAGGGGCGACGTCGATAGTGCGGGTCACCAAGTAGTGGAGTGCGATAGTCCTCCGGCTCCCGCTAGTTTTGGCGGGAAGTCCCCAGCACCGGCAGGCAGGGCGGGTCAGCAGTGCAGGGCGCCGCGGGTCAGTTTGGCGTGCCTGCTTGTAGTCGCTGGGATCCCCGCGCCGTGGGTTCACCGGGGGTACCTGGCGCTGTGGTACCGTCTCGTCCTGGCGAGTGTGAGGGTCCAGGGGGCAGAGCGGGTCAGTTTTCGCTGTGGTCTGCCGGGAGCCAGGGGCAACGCTGATCAAATGGACCCCCAGGTGTCCGAGTGGTCCCCCTCTCCGGTGCTCGCAGGGCCTGGCAGGATGCCTCCAGGGTCGGTCGGCAGGGCGGGCCGATTTCACCGCCTGGCGTGGGCCAGGGTTGGATGCCTTGCAGCTGAATCTGGGGCTCCTGCACGGCTGGAGCGCTGGTGGGCGGCCGGCGTTGTGGCGCGGTCTCCTTCCCCTCCGGATCGCGCTGGGGAGTGCACACGTGTTGCGGCCTACCTCGTTGGGCCGGATCCCCGGTCTTGGGTAAATGGGGCCGCCGACCGGAAGTGAGCCCTGGGCGGGCAGGTGCAGCAGCAGCCGACGGTCGGGGGGTCCGGTGCTCCGATCCTCCTGACATTTTCAGGGATGGCAGTGCAGGTCCCCGGGTGCACTCGGTCCGAGTTTGGGCCCGAATGCTCCGGAATTGAAGGAGAAATCGCCCGTGGAAGGGGAACCTCGCTCAGAGCTCTACCCGGGCACGTCCTCTTACATAGCGGTCTTGGCCACGCCCCGTCGGCGTAGGAGATTATGCTGAGGTTGTGTTGGCGTGCGATGGCCGCGAGGGGGCTCATGTAGATGTTGAAGAGGGTGGGGCTCAGCGAGGATCCTTGAGGGATGCCGCAGATGACTTCGGTGGCCTCTGACTTGTACGGTGGTAGGCGGACTCTCTGTGTTCTTCCGTCGAGGAAGGAGATGATCCATTCCAGAGCCTTCTCCTGGATTCCGACGTTGCTGAGGCACTGTACTAGGGTGCGGTGGCAGACAGTGTTAAATGCCGCGGAGAGGTCTAGGAGGATGAGGGCCGCTGTTTCTCCGTTGTCCATCAGGGCTTGGATGTCATCGGTGGCGGCGATGAGGGCGGTCTCGGTGCTGTGGTTGGCTCGGAAGCCAGACTGTGAGGGGTCGAGGGATCCATTTGTCTCAAGGAAGGTGGCCAGCTGCTTGTTGACGGTCTTCTCGAGGACTTTGGCTGGAAACGGGAGGAGCGAGATGGGGCGGTAATTCTTGAGCTCGGTGGGGTCCGCTGTGGGTTTCTTGAGTAGAGCGCTGAGTTCGGCGTGCTTCCAGCTCTCAGGGAAGGTGGCGGTGTCGAAGGATGTGTTGATGATGTCTCGCAGGTGGGGTGCGATGACAGCGTCGGCCTTGTTGAAGACGTGGTGAGGGCAGGGGTCGGTCGGCGATCCGGAGTGGATGGAGTTCATCGTGCGGATGGTGTCTTCGGTGCTGATCGAAGTCCAGGCGTGGAGGGTGGTGGTGGGGGGTGGTTGTTCGGTCATGGTGTGCGTTGGTTGGTTGTTGAAGCTGTTGTGTATGTCCGCGATCTTGTTGTGGAAGTATGAGGCGAGGGAGTTGCAGAGGTCTTGCGATGGGGTGATGTCGTTGTTTCCTGCGCTGGGGTTGGATAGCTCTTTCACGATGTTGAAGAGTTCCTTGCAGTTGTGTGCGTTGTTGTCCAGCCGGTCCTTGAATGCAGTTTTCTTGGCGGCGCGGATCAGCTGGTGGTGCTTCCGGGTGGCAAGCTTGAAGGTGGTCCTGTTGTCCGGTGTTGGTTCCCTTCTCCAGACTTTCTCGAGGGCTCGGCAGTTCTTCTTGGAGCTCTTGAGTTCGTCGGTGAACCATGGGGCTTTCTTGCTGCCGGGTCTGCTGGGCGGGGTCCTCAGCGGGGCGAGCTCGTCCGCGCAGTTGCTGATCCACTTCGTGAGGTTGTCGGCGGCCTGGCTGGGGTTCGCTGAGCTGGCAGGAGGGTGCTGGCTCAGGGAGGTGGCGAGCTGGTCGGCTGTGATCTTCTTCCAGCTTCTGCGGGCAGCCTGTTGCTGGTGGTGGTGGGTCGTCGTTCTTTTGAAGGTGAAGTGGACGCAGCTGTGGTCCGTCCATTGAAGCTCTGTGGCGTGGCTGAAGTCGATGTCTGTGCTGGATGAGAAGACTGCGTCGAGTGTGTGTCCGGCGAGGTGGGTGGGGGATGGACACCAGCTGCTTGAGTCCAAGATTGGCGAGGTTGTCGAGCAGGGTGCTGGTGTTGCGGTCGTTGTTGTTCTCCAGGTGGAAGTTGAGGTCCCCCAGGAGGATGTAGTCAGCGGAGGGGAGGGCATGCGGGCTGACGAAGTCGGCGATGTCCTCGCTGAATTGGGTGCGTGGTCCCGGAGGTCGGTAGATCAGGGTGCCTCTGAGGGTGGTCTTCGGGTCGGTGTGGATCTGGAAGTGCAGGTGTTCGGTGGTGGTCAGGGTGTTGTCGGTGCTGGTCGTGAGACGGATGGTGTTCCTGTGGATGATGGCGATGCCTCCTCCCATCTGGTTGGCGGTGCGATCCCTCCGGGTGATCTTGTAGCCCTCTGGGATGGCGATGGCAATGTCGGGAGCTGAAGAGGCGTTCATCCAGGTCTCCCTGAGGAAGGCAACATCTGGAGCTGTGGTGTCGAGGAGGTTCCAGAGTTCGATGGCGTGTCTGTGGACGGAGCGGGTGTTGAGCAGGATGCACTTGAGGTGGGTGCTGCTGGTGTTCGACTTGGCGGGTGCTGGTGCGAGGCAGGTCCGGATGCAGGTGAACTTGCAGGCGTGGCAGCTGAAGGGTCCGTGGGTGCGTCGTGGTGTGGCTCGGTAGCATCCTGGGAATCGGCCGGTGTTGAGTGCGATGAGGGTGGCGGCGGTGTACGTCAGGCGGGTCGGCCGGGGTCCTCGTGGGCCAGGGGTCCTGGCGCTGGGCGCGGTCCAGTCGCGGACGGGCGCAGACGGGCTTACCTTTGGCGCGCCTTCGGCGCACAATCGGCGCCCGCTGCGCGTGACCGCTGCGCATTCGCACGGTCGCCATATATGGTGAAGTGCGCGGGGGCGGAGCAGCTGGGAGGCGGGAGCGGGGAGGGTACAGAAGGGAAAAAGGGGCGGGGTTAGCGGCGGTGGCGGGAAGCGGGGAGCGGGGAGGGAAGGCGAAGGCTAGTCGCAGGCAGAAAATACACGAGATACAGAAGGCAAAAATACAACTATACACGCAGGCAGGCAGAAAATACACGAGATACAGAAGGCAAAAATACAACTATACAAACAAATCTAAGCAATCAGACAGCAGGGGCACAGGGAGAGAAGCGGACCACGCCACTCGAAGGAGTGGGCAAGGCCACGCAGCGGCAGCCGGGCAACGAGGCACAAATGCGGGGAGGCACACGCAGCAGCTGGTGGCCGTGCAGCGCGGGGGTGTCCTAGAACTAGGTCACACTCACCTGCGTCGCACGGTCGCCATATATGGCCAAGTGCGCGGGGGGCGGAGCAGCTGGGTGGCGGGAGCGGGGAGGGTACAGAAGGGAAAAAGGGGCGGGGTTAGCGGCGGTGGCGGGAAGCGGGTAGCGGGGAGGGAAGGCGAAGGCTAGTCGCAGGCAGAAAATACACGAGATACAGAAGGCAAAAATACAACTATACACGCAGGCAGGCAGAAAATACATGAGATACAGAAGGCAAAAATACAACTATACAAAAAATCTAAGCAATCAGACAGCAGGGGCATAGGGAGAGAAGCGGACCACGCCGCTCGAAGGAGGGGGCGTGGCCACGCGGCGGCAGCCGGGCAACGAGGCACAAATGCGGGGAGGCACACGCAGCAGCTGGTGGCCGTGCGGCGCGGGGGTGTCCTAGAACTAGGTCACACTCACCTGCGTCGCACGGTCGCCATATATGGCCAAGTGCACGGGGGCGGAGCAGCTGGGAGGCGGGAGCGGGGAGAATACAGAAGGGAAAAAGGGGCGGGGTTAGCGGCGGTGGCGGGAAGCGGGGAGCGGGGAGGGAAGGCGAAGGCTAGTCGCAGGCAGAAAATACACGAGATACAGAAGGCAAAAATACAACTATACACGCAGGCAGGCAGAAAATACACGAGATACAGAAGGCAAAAATACAACTATACAAGCAAATCTAAGCAATCAGACAGCAGGGGCACAGGGAGAGAAGCTGACCACGCCGCTCGAAGGAGGGGGCGTGGCCACGCGGCGGCAGCCGGGCAACGAGGCACAAATGCGGGGAGGCACACGCAGCAGCTGGTGGCCGTGCGGCGCGGGGGTGTCCTAGAACTAGGTCTAGGTTTGCATGGGCATTCACTGGCTTGTCTTTCCAGAAGAGTATGCCAGAGTGTTTTTCATCATTTCAGGATGCTTGCAGTGCATCATAATAAAGTGAGGAAATTAGTGAGAATGTTGTAGTATGCTAAAAGTCCAGCAATTATGCTTAAACAATTGAGCAGTGCTCTTTTGCATGGTTCAGAACTACATGTGAAGAATATTTGTGAAGAAATTGAGTTCTGTTACTTTGCTAGTGAAGAGAACAATGTTGAAATTGACCCAGTAGAAGAAGGTAATGTGGAAGAGAGTGTACGGATTTTTAATATAGATAAGTTTCACAAGGAAATTTCCATCTTTCAGGTGAAATCGAGTTAGAGGCCTAATTTCACTTGTGTGTGTTGTCGACGGACTTATTATAAGAATCAGACTAAGTTAGTGGATTTATATGCAAAACGTGAAATGGAAAACAATAGTGAATGGAAGGATTTTGCCACATACTTGATGGTAGAAAATTGTTTTGATTTGGGATCGGACCAACGTATGTGTACTTATTGTTTTAACAAATTAAACCAAAACAGGATGCCTGCTAGAGCGGTTTATAATAATCTGGAATTGGTTGACATTCCTTCTGAACTGAAGGATTTAAATACTTATGAATCTATTTTGATTCAAGGTGTGCATCCTTTTCAGGCTATTGTACGAATGAAGCCAAAGACAGGGAAATTGCCTCCATCAGATTTACAGAGAGGATTAAAGGGAAGAGTTGTTTATTTGCCTTTAGATTTGAAGAAAAACATTAATACAATTGGAGTAGAGAAAGTGGAAGAGGAACCTCTGGTTATCCTAGTTAATGGGGTCCCGACAAAGAGTAAGAAAATCTGGCAAGATTTAGTGGATGTTAGGAAAGTCAAAAAGGCAACATTGTATTTGATAAAAAACAATGAGTACTACAAGAATGTATGTGTTGCAGAAGAGGAAGTAAGTGAAGAAGAAGACAGCGAATTGTGTGTTGGACAAATTGAGAAAGTAGAAGCCTCTAAAAATGAAGAAATATATGAACATTATAGTGTTCATCCTTTGCATTCCAAGGAAGTCATGGGGAATGCTATTGAGCTGTTTCAAATGAAACGAGCCAAAGGGAGTCCCATTAGTGTTTGGGAGGAAAGTTTGGAAGCTCCGTGTTTCCCACAGTTAATTCCCACAGGTCGAGGAGGATGATATGATGAGCGACCTGATCAAATTCCTGCTTCTGAATACCGGACTTTACGATTGTATGCAGAAAATCCTAGGTTTCGTCAATGCATTCCCTATTTGTTTCATCTATTGTTTGAAAGTGATCTGTCTGGACTGTCTTATGCAGTGAACCACATCCTGAAAAGTGGTGTACAACTGCGAAATATCTCAGCAAGGGACTTTATGGATAAAGTCAATGTGCAAGACAGTATTTTGGATTGTCACCTGATTAATCTGATGGCATGTCAGTGTGGTACTAATGAGTATTGGCACCGTCGTCATGGTTACTTAAAATGTATGCTGAGGAACTTAGGAACTCCCACATGGTTCCTCACTCTCAGCTGTGCTGAGTATGGCTGGGAAGACTTACTTGAATTTCTACGAGTGGCAAATGGAAACATTGAAAATATTGAATTCAAGACACCCGGAGAACTGTGCTCTTTGGATCCAGTGAATGTATGCAGGTACTTCAATCATAGATTTGAAGCTATGATGTCTTTCATCACGAACAAGAAAAATCCACCTCTTGGAGAGGTGTTGGATTTCTTTTGGAGAAAGGAGTATCAAGCACGAGGTGCTCCTCATATACTTATGCTGCTATGGATCAAAGATGCACCCAAATTTGGAACAGATCCGGATGACTTAGTGATGAATTTCATAGAACAGTATTCTACATGTGCTGTTCCAAAGACAAAGGAAGACAAAAGTCTAAGAGAACAAGTTTTACGGTTTCAAAGCCATCGTTGTGGAAAGTACTGTCGTCGTAAATTCAGAAACAAAAACAAGTACTATACAAAATGTCGTTTTGGATTTCGACGATCGGTGATATCTAAAGGAAGAGTGAACAATTTGATGTCTTTGCTGCGACATAATGTGATGAGGAAATCACCCAAAAATACATACAATTTGAAAAGAAACGAAGAGTCCAAGAACATCAACGACTACAACCCAGTGATTTTGTCCATTTGGAAAGCTAACATGGATATACAGTTTGTGGCTGACAACTGTATGGCTGTGGCTCGGTATGTGACGTCTTACATCACAAAAAAAGAAAAGACAGAACTCAAGGATATGTGGGAGGACATTTCCCATGAAAAGAGCCTCAGTAAGAAGTTGTACAGTTTCAGTCTGAAGATGTTGTCGCATTGAGAAATCGGAGCTTACGAATGTTCTGACCGGTTATCTTCAGCAAGTCTCTATGCCAAATCTAGGAGTATCATTTGGGCAAGTCTTGGTCTTGCTGCAACGCGTAATCGAGTTCTCAAACCTGTACGGGAAATTGAGTATTTGGCGGAGAAGGAGCCAAGCAGTACAGATATTTTGAAGACCAACATGTTGGATACATATTATCCAAATAGAAGCAGTCACCTGGAGAATGTTTGTCTGTATGAGGTTCTACAAAATTACATTTTCAAGAGGAACATCACAGAAGATATTGATAAAGGAGTGTATGCTGTAATTGGAAGTGAGGGATGTCTGGTCAAGCAAAAAAAAGTCTATTGGTAAATCATCGAAAATTGGATTGCGAATCTCCAGAAAGAAAAGTTTTTCTATTTAGCTCTTTTGCAACTTTGCGTCAGGTGAAAGATGAAGATTACAAGAATATTCTACAAGATGTTAGAATCAGGAAAGTGACCGAGCGTGGGAAAGAAGCTTTACATGCACGATTACTGTCAAATTTGTATCCAGAAGAAGACGTTCTGCCAGAGAATATTTTTCATAAAATTACTGAGAAGAAATCTGGAATATGTTTGATGCCAACTCTTGCAGAATGTTCCATCTTCAACAACAAAATGTTGAATTTAGAAAACCAAGAGATTGTGAAACTGGAAGCTATTGACAGAATAGAGCATATGGGAGCAACAATTATTTTGTCTGAGAATTTGAAATCTAAATTGGATTCATTAGAGAAGAATATAACTAAAACTGCGGGTTTTGAAAAGACTCTTAATGTGTGTGCTTAAATTGCCGTATCATTTTGAGAAGGAATTTACATGTTGAAAGAGGTCTGGTAAAGGGATCAATGGGTAATGTTGCTGATTTTAAGAAATACAGAAATAGAGATGGAATTGAATTTTTAAAAATTAAATTTGATGGCATTGAGGAAGTACAGCTAATTGGTGGTTGCACAGCTAGGTTTTTGCTTGTAAAACACTTATATGTTCGCCGTAAGCAATTTCCTGTTTGCTTAGCATATGCGGTGACAATCCATAAATCACAAGTGTAGACAGTGCTTTGGTGAATATTGGCAGTTCTGTGTTCAAAGAGGGTATGGCTTATGTAGCATTGTCACGAGTCAGAACTTTATCAGGATTGTACTTGATTGAGTGTGATGTCACAAACATTTGTACGGATCTAGATTGTGTTAAGGAATACAATAGGTTAAGAAGAGAGTATGCGCCACATTTGCCTCAATATCTTTTGTTTGAGAAACGTGTGGTAGGCCGGAAACGAAGAAATATCAGTAATAGTAGGGAGGTTGTAGCAAAAAGACCAAAAGTCGATGAACCGAAAATTGTAAGCAGAATGAAAATGAATTCTGTTGAAGATGTTGTTGGTTTTCAATTTGAAAATAGTTCTGGTGTCAACTGCTATGCTAATGTAGTGGTTAATGTTGTCTTTTCTCTAGAAACTTTAAAAGAACAGATTGTGATCAATTAGGATCAAAGTTTTTGCTGTTTGTTGAATTTTGTGTTTGAGAAATGTAGCACTGATAGGACAAGAGTAGAAAGTGTGTCTGAAATTCGAAATCTGTTAGACAAATGTTCAGGTCAAACAGAATTCTCTCAAAATATTTAGCAAGATTGTCAGGAGTTTTTAATGTATATGCTTAATGTATTGCAAGATGAAGGTGTAGATGTAGATCATCTGTTTGGCCTTTCTTATCAATGGCAAAAACAACAGGTGATGGACCGAATGTGGATCAATGTCACACATTCAACCCAGTCAAAAGATCTGGGTCCTAATCCATCGTTTTTTTGCACTCCACACCACCCTGGGTTAGACAATGGCGATATGCAAATCAGCTCTGACCCTGTGCCCCATGGGAACAGTCCAGTCCGAACTACAAAAGCCATGTCCTTCCCAGAACGGAATCAAGCATCCGAGGACCGGACCGGTTTCGAGGTAACACCTCTCATCAGCCCGGCTAGCTTGACTCCAGTGGTGTGGAGTGCCTGGGACCCACGTCTGGGCATCCCCAGTACACTTATAGCGAGTTTGCAAAAACAACAGGTGATGGACCGAATGTGGATCAATGTCACACATTCAACCCAGTCAAAAGATCTGGGTCCTAATCCATCGTTTTTTTGCACTCCACACCACCCTGGGTTAGACAATGGCGATATGCAAATCAGCTCTGACCCTGTGCCCCATGGGAACAGTCCAGTCCGAACTACAAAAGCCATGTCCTTCCCAGAACGGAATCAAGCATCCGAGGACCGGACCGGTTTCGAGGTAACACCTCTCATCAGCCCGGCTAGCTTGACTCCAGTGGTGTGGAGTGCCTGGGACCCACGTCTGGGCATCCCCAGTACACTTATAGCGAGTTTGTAAAAACAACAGGTGATGGACCGAATGTGGATCAATGTCACACATTCAACCCAGTCAAAAGATCTGGGTCCTAATCCATCGTTTTTTTGCACTCCACACCACCCTGGGTTAGACAATGGCGATATGCAAATCAGCTCTGACCCTGTGCCCCATGGGAACAGTCCAGTCCGAACTACAAAAGCCATGTCCTTCCCAGAACGGAATCAAGCATCCGAGGACCAGACCGGTTTCGAGGTAACACCTCTCATCAGCCCGGCTAGCTTGACTCCAGTGGTGTGGAGATCCTTGTACTGGGGTGAATGTAAGACATTGATCTACATTCTGTCCATCAAATTGTTTTTTGTAATTTTCTCCCTGAGTGTACTGGGGTAGCTCAGACGTGGGTCCCAGAGCCTCCACACCACTGGAGTCAAGCTAGCCGGGCTGATGAGAGGTGTTACCTCGAAACCGGTCCGGTCCTCGGATGCTTGATTCCGGTCTGGGAAAGATATGGCTGTTGTAGTTCGGACTGGACTGTTCCCATGGGGCACAGGGTCAGAGCTGATTTGCATAAAACCATTATCTGACCCAGGGTGGTGTGGAGTGCAAAAAACGATGGATTTAGGCCCAGATCCTTGTACTGGGGTGAATGTAAGACATTGATCTACATTCTGTCCATCAAATTGTTTTTTGTAATTTTCTCCCTGAGTGTACTGGGGTAGCTCAGACGTGGGTCCCAGAGCCTCCACACCACTGGAGTCAAGCTAGCTGGGCTGATGAGAGGTGTTACCTCGAAACCGGTCCGGTCCTCGGATGCTTGATTCCGGTCTGGGAAAGATATGGCTGTTGTAGTTCGGACTGGACTGTTCCCATGGGGCACAGGGTCAGAGCTGATTTGCATAAAACCATTATCTGACCCAGGGTGGTGTGGAGTGCAAAAAATGATGGATTTAGGCCCAGATCCTTGTACTGGGGTGAATGTAAGACATTGATCTACATTCTGTCCATCAAATTGTTTTTTGTAATTTTCTCCCTGAGTGTACTGGGGTAGCTCAGACGTGGGTCCCAGAGCCTCCACACCACTGGAGTCAAGCTAGCCGGGCTGATGAGAGGTGTTACCTCGAAACCGGTCCGGTCCTCGGATGCTTGATTCCGGTCTGGGAAAGATATGGCTGTTGTAGTTCGGACTGGACTGTTCCCATGGGGCACAGGGTCAGAGCTGATTTGCATAAAACCATTATCTGACCCAGGGTGGTGTGGAGTGCAAAAAACGATGGATTTAGGCCCAGATCCTTGTACTGGGGTGAATGTAAGACATTGATCTACATTCTGTCCATCAAATTGTTTTTTGTAATTTTCTCCCTGAGTGTACTGGGGTAGCTCAGACGTGGGTCCCAGAGCCTCCACACCACTGGAGTCAAGCTAGCCGGGCTGATGAGAGGTGTTACCTCGAAACCGGTCCGGTCCTCGGATGCTTGATTCCGGTCTGGGAAAGATATGGCTGTTGTAGTTCGGACTGGACTGTTCCCATGGGGCACAGGGTCAGAGCTGATTTGCATAAAACCATTATCTGACCCAGGGTGGTGTGGAGTGCAAAAAACGATGGATTTAGGCCCAGATCCTTGTACTGGGGTGAATGTAAGACATTGATCTACATTCTGTCCATCAAATTGTTTTTTGTAATTTTCTTATCAATGGCAGCATGACTGCGAGACTTGTACATTATCAAGTACTACTAGTGTAGATTCACAAAGATTTATATATTTAACTTTGCCAGACAGTAAATCAGTATCCTTTAATAAGCTAGTAAAAGCAGCCGATCAAAACATGGAGTGTAGCCAATGTGAGTCTGCAATGCTGTCCACCTTATTTATACGAAGATATGGCCAGTATGTCAATTTAATGTTCCAAAGATGTAGGCCTGATGGAACAAAATTGACAACTTTAATTGAAAATTTTGTGGCTTCTCAGTTGTCAATATCAGGAAGGAATTTTCTAACTGCAGCAATTATATATCATGAGGGTCTTTCAACAACATCAAGACATTACACAACTTATTTGAAGTCTGGAAACGGCTGGTCATTCTGCAATGATTCTGTTTTAACTTTCAAAAAAAGATTGCCTTTTCACCTTAAAAATTCTTACCTGGTCTTCTTACAACCAAAAGTTTAGGGAAGAAATCTCGGGATTTGTTCTGAGGAATTCCAAGAGGTTCTAATGGCTCCTACACTATATAGCCTTGTGGATAAGTGTAGTACAGAGCGAAAACTGTAATAAGCTAATTCAAGCAGCAGATCAAAACAAGGAGTAGAGGTAATGTAAGTCTGCAATGTTGTCCACATTATTTATAGAAACGTATGGGTGAAATGTAATTTTGCAATTCCAACTATATAAACCGGATGTAAATAAGTTGTCAAGTCTAATTAAAAAATGTTTTGGCTACACAGTCGTCGATTTCAGGAAGAACATTTGTAACTGCTGCTATTATATGACATGATGGTCCTTTGACAACATCAGGATATTACACAGCTTATTTTAAATGTAAAAAATGCTGGTCTTTCGGCAATGATTTCCATTTGACTAGGAAGCAATGTTGCCTTTTGACTTGTTTTCAGAAGTGAGAATTTAGGGTATTTGACATAGTTTCTGACGTAGTTTCTCATCTCTTACTTGCAAATGTCAAGGGAGATGCTGTAAGCTTTCAGGTGTTTAATGCGTTGCAGGCTGTTCCCAATGCCGATAAACCCCGACAGTTACCGATAATTATTACGGCGGCTTATAAAACCGTGGGCCTTAATAGTTTGGGTGTCAAGCCTTTCTTTACTAAGGAGAAAAGGCAACCCCAAGGGCAAAAGTCAGAAACGGACGAACAGCCCAAGGCTAAAAAGCAAAATTGGCCAAAGAACAAAAAACAGGGTAAACAACAACTACACAAACAGGGGTCCAGTCCTGCATCTCCAGTGCCTGCACCTACAGAACGTGTTTATGACTTGCGCTACGATAAAATCACCTGATCGTTTTCAGGTTTATGAACAACGCTCTCCTCATTCTTTTCAGGACTCATCGGCCTCATCGACCGGTGGTGGAGGAGGTGGCAGAGGTCAGGTGGCCAGCAGGGACGCGACCAGCCCCGCCCGAAGGACGGTAAAGGCAAGCAGGACGAATCAACACCAAAAAGACCCCATTTTCAGAAGAAGAAAGTTGACGCTTTAACAGCGAGATATGCCACAGATAGTGAGATTGCAGCTTCGGAATAAGACATGGGCGCTGACGTTGTTGGACAGCGCGGCGGAGATTACCATTGTGCTAGAAGCCCTGTGTCCACTACTAAAGGTGACAGCGACTGACCAATATGTTGTTGTGGAGACAGCTGACACAAGAGTAGCTCCCCCTGATAGATTTTATAAAATAGTCCTTTTAATTGAAGGTGATATACAATGTACCATAAAAGGGGTATTTTGGGAAACTCTTACAACTACCTATGACATTTTGTTAGCGGAGGCTGACTGGGCCCCACCTTTTGTTCTCGCAGCTCCGAGAGGGGAGGAGGTAATCCTCCCTAGTTTCGCGCACACAGTCTCGGAGGAGCATGCGTGGAATTTTGCAGAATGAGTGGGATAAAGCCCTTGCGCTGGCTCTGTACCGTACGTACTGTGGTTGGAATAAATTTTCCCCACACCACAAAATTCCCTTACGTTCTCTGCCACAGCCTCAACCTCAATATCCCATCCGACGTGAAGCTAAGGCTTCCGTAGCGGAAATCCTTGAACAATTGGAATATCAAGGTGTAATTGAAACTTGTGTGTCACAGAAGAGTAACCCATTGTTTACTGTGAACAAGCCAGATGGATCGTATCGTTTGGTATTGGATTACCGGAATTTGAACTCACATTGCCGTACCTGTGCAGTACAGAATACCAACGGCTCTGCTCTAGTGGATGGTCTTGTGCGAAAACGGTTTAAAACCACACTTGACATATCCAACGTTTTTTTTGCCCACAATTTGGATGGTCTAAGTTCCCAATGGACCGGTTTTACTTGTGGCGGCAAACACCGCCAATTTAAACGCTTGGCTATGGGCTATAAGAATAGTCCAGGTGTGTTTTCTGCCCCTATAGTCTCTACCTTGGAGAGAGTTGACCCAGAGGCGTGTCCGTATGTGGATAACATCTATCTCACAGATGACAAAATGTGGGCGCATCTGTGTCGCGTTGGCCGCATAATTTGTAACTTTGCGGACTTCAGTTACAAGTTCAACTTTGCAGAGTAAATAGTGTTGTTCCTGGGCTATAAGCTCAACAATGAAGGTCGAGGACTGGCTCCTCACTTCTTGGAGAAATGCGCACAGTTGCGCGCTCCAACAACTCTGAAAAAATTACAGTCCTTGTTGGGATTTCTGAACTTCGGATGTACCTACATACCCGAATATGCCCAGCGTATCAAGCCTTTGCTTTGATACAACCAAATTTTACCAAATTACCAAATCTTGCTGGCTGCTGGAACATTCAGCCATTTTGCAATCTTTGCAGGCTGATCTTCTAGAATCGAAATTCTTACTGACTCGTGATAACCACACCAACCTGGTGATAAGAATCATCCCTGGGGCGGTGGGTTTCACTTACCTTACTTTGAACGAAGGAGACACAGTACCTATTGCTTTCAAGTCACACTTGTACACTTCATCAGAAGTGTAGTATTCCACTGTGGAAAAAGTTTTAACAGCAGTGCAAATGGTGATTCTTAAAGAACGTGCACTGTCGCAGGGAAAACGCATGTTGGTTGTTGCCCCATATCCTGCACTAGAGGCAGTGACGAAGGCCAGTGTACCAAATTCTAAAGATTTTCACCCACAGTGCATACAATGGGCTGCATCATTGACGTCTCTGGATGTCGCGTTTATTTTTGATGCCTCTTTAGAGTCGCAGGAGTTTTTGCAGTATGAGTTTGTTCATCCTGCGCCATTGACTATGCGGCCTTTGTAGGATTTTCATTGTATCATTTACACTGATGGTTCAGTTCAAGTTGCACAAGCGTCTAAGCACGCATACGTCTCAGCTTGCGCCATTGTGGTAGGTACCATAGTGAATGATGAATTCAAGTCCAGAGTCGTGCACACGCAGACTTTAGGGGACAGTACCACACAATTGGCCGGGCTCTGTGCTCTGATGCTTGCATTGGAGTACACGGATCCTAGTGTGACGACTCTTATTGTGAGTGATTCTTACTACTGTGTCCGGTCTTACAATGAAAACCTGTTCTTTTGGATTCAGAATGACTTTCGTGGAAAGCACAATAAAACATAAAATGAACTGGGTCCAAGTGGCTGAGCTTAAAGAGCAGTTGCCACTCGTGTATGTAATTCACACTCTCGGTCATCAGCGCGTGGGAGTTCACGCTGTTGGCAAATCTTTGGCCGATGAGGCCGCAAGATCAGCAGTATCGACATATTTGGTTGCAGCTGTTACACGTTCCAAGAGTAAGATTGATGATGATATTTTGGCGGCGGTAGCCGCGACTGAGAAGGGAAGTAAATATCCTAAGGGGTTCCCTTTTAAGTATTAATACCACTTAAGTCGTGATAAAGTTCCTTATGTGAAAATACCGGACGTTGGTGAAAGGTTGATTCCCAATGCGGACCTCAGGTCAGCACTGATTACAGCTGCCCATGAGGGTATTGCGTCTGCGCATGCGGGCTTTTCGGCTTCAGTTTCTCAGTTACAACAACGTTTCTGGTGGCGGGGACTGTACAAAGAGACGCGTGATAATGTCCTCCAATGTGACATTTGCCAGCAGATTAAGCCTTCAACTGCTGCGCGTCTGCCCCAGACACAGTTGTACATTTCTAATAAACCACTTAGGTAGGAAGTAGGAGGCCCACGGGAGACACATGCAGTGTCTAAACACAGGCGCGGGTTACCATTGACTTTCTATGGAGATTGTAAAAGTTACAAATATACAATTTGAGGACACTTCCAGATGAACTAGGATGGAACCCTTTTAATCTAGGACACTTCGAGAGAAAAAGACCCACGGAAGCACCGAAGTACTCGTGTTACCTCCCCCAGGAAAGTCGGATGCATAGGTGTCTTTTCGTGTCTGGTTTTGTCGTTATTTTCTATGTAGAGCTGCAAAGAAGTGCTGCAGGTGACCAGAGGAAAAGTGTAGGGGTGGATCCAAGGGGGGATCGAAGATCTGAAGAACCTGAAAGCAGAAGGGACAGAGTCTGGGTCACTAGCCAGTGACCAGGAAGGAACCAGGAAGGAACCTGGCGATGCCAGGTGAGTTCAGGTGAAGTAGTCAAACTTGTCTCTTCAGCCACGAGGTCCAGGAGGTATTGATGATGACCAGGCGCTGGATTCGAGTTGTGCCATGATGGATCTAGTTGACTGCAGTGTCGGTATCTGGATTAGACCCAACAAGCCTTGGCAACCACAACCCATGCAGGATGTTGAGATTGGCTCTGTTGCAGAGCAGCAAGGTCTGTAGCACTTCTCCTTTTCAGTGGAGCAAGCCTGGAGCAACCAGGAAAGCAAGTTACATTTAAAGAAAGGTCTTCATGGGGCTTACTAGCCAACAGACTTGAAACCAGGAAGATGCTTCAAGCTTAAATGCAAAAGCAGGGCCCACGGAACACTAGTGCAGTTTGGGGCCTGGGCTTCAGTGCAAATAATGCTCGGGCCGGGGCTTCAAGCACCCCAAAGCACAACTTCAAGATACCTCGTTGAAGGAGTGCAGCTTGCAAAATGCAGGATGCCTAGGAGTTCCGGTCCCACATCTCTCGTGTCTGCCATGGGTCTCAGCTTTGCTGTGGATGTGGATCGGGGTCAGAGAAGTCTGGAAGTTCAGTTCCTGTGTCACAGATTCTTCGGGATCCGGCAGGAGCCTCAAAAATGCAGACAGGCAAAGTTGCTGTTGGTGCCTGTTTGAACAGGGTGGTCACTCCTTGACCACAAGGGCGATATCTTCCATCTTCCAGTTAGAATGGAACATTGAAGTTCCAGGATATGTCTTTCAAAGATTTGTCCAGGGTAATCTAAAGTCCTAGCGACACAGCTCCTATTCTTATACTAAGGATCGGGGCTTGACTACCTGGCTAGATCCCTCCTATCGGTGGACCTGAGAATGGGGTGTTTACACCCCTTTCCCTTTGTCCAGTTTCACGCCAGAGCTGGGGCTGTGTGCCGCAGCAACTGGTTTGAACTGGGCTATGCATGGAGGACCTTGTGTGTCCCGGGCAGTGTCTATAAGCATTCACTGAATGCAGCCCTCCCTGCCCCAATTCACAAAACCCCTGTCTGGGGAGGTGCCAGCACCTCCGTGGACAGGAAACCTATTGTCCAGGCCTCCCCTGCCGGAGTTTCGTCCAGCAGCAGGAGGTCAGACTCGTGTCTGTGGCAGCAGCATCCATTTTGTGATGCTGAGGCTCTGTTTAACTTTAACCGGGTAAAGTAGTAAGTAGATGTCTTCTCCCTCTAGAAGGGTGGATTGCTACCCCCGCCGCCAGGACTGGTGGGGGTGTAGTATTCCAAAGTGTTTGACCCTTACACAACATGTTTTGATAAAGCCAAACCAAAGTTAGCATTAACCGCGAGGATTCTAACGCACTTAAGAGTATATGGTATGGCTATATCATAGAACAGCTAGAAGGAGATGGTTCTGAAAGCTGCAGAGGGGCTCAGCTCATGCTAGGGCACCCTCTCACATAAAATCAAGCACTCTGCCTCCAGGATTGTCGAGGTCTACCATAGGAGTGACTTATAGGTGTATAAGTGTTTATATGTAAAGGTAGATATAGGGATACTATATCTAAGTAAGGGGTGATTACACCACCTTACCCAGGCTGTGTGAACAGACCTGTGGTGTCAGTTTGGAAGGCAAACCAGGGGTGGCACAATACATGCTGCAGCCCCTGGTAGGCCTAAGGTGCACCTATGCCCTGGGTACCTATGGTACACTATACAGGGGCTCACAAGGGTGACCCAGTAACCAATCTGGTATGCACCTAAAGTACATGGTATCAATTTAAAGAGAGAACAGCTGGGCTGTGGTTTATTTATTTTATTTAATTTATTTAAAAGGTTTTATATAGCGCTGCTGGACCCAAGAGTATCAGAGCGCTTTACATGGTAAATAAACATGCTAAAATACAATATACAATTGTCAATGAGCAGAAAAATTAAAACAAGATAAGTTGAAAAACCAGAGAATCACAGGAAAAAGTGGGGGTGACCATAGGAAGCAGACCCTATTCTCCTACAGTACAGGCCTGAGCTTCTGGGAAATGCAAGACATAGAATGAGTAGTGATTGAATGATGGGTAGAATCATGATGGTGAGTGATATGAAAGAGCACCAATGAGAGGGTATTCAAAAGGTTGGAATATATTGTAGTTGCAACTAAACATAGGAGAGTAACTTTGTTGAATGTGTAGTATATTATAACTCTCCTTTATTTGTTAAGCGAATATTTTCTATTTGTATTATTTTTTTAAGTATTTTAGTATGTGTGGATCAAACTTCAGCAGTTTTCACTGTGAAGTGAATCACATAACATAGGATGCAGGGCAAACTAAGAATAAAGAGTCTTTGTGGAATATTAGCATACATTAAGAAAGGTTTAAAAAGTGCTGCTTTAGGGTGTGTCAACATAATGCTATACAAAGGTGATAGACCTGTCAGTCTTAGGGCGGTCTCCTCCAGTACCTTCTGATCTTGTTTTTTTTCTTGGCAACAGGGCTCTGTGCACTTTACCACTGCCGATCAGTGTTTCTTTTCCATGAAAATAAAAAAGCCAATACAAAAGTAGAGAAAAATATCAGACAACCAGCCCAGCCCTCCCCCACCCCACATGCAGAAACAGCAAAGTTGCATCGTGGTGAGCAAGAGCCTGTTACATACATACAATTTATGATTTTTCTTGAACCATAGAATGTGTAATTCAAGGTATAATCCCATGAGAAGAGCTAACCTTTAACAGTTGTAATGAGCTTTAAACAATACATAGGATAATAAATAAGGGCTGAATAATATCCCTATCATAGATTCTATAGAAATCAGTTAGGGCAGAGCTTTCCTATCCCCAAGCATCACATACCTTCCAGATACGTAAGAATTATAGGCCGTCGTTGGTGAGCAAGGGAATGGTAAAAAAAAACATTCTTACTTACTTTTCAGGGACCCCAAGATTTTGTCTAACTAATCCAAACAATACAAGATTCCCAAATGACAAGACCCTTCTCTTTCCCCAGTTACCCTTCTTGGCAAAGATAGCCTTCTCGATGTGACAAGTAGTAATTAGTCGGGCCAGCCATTGGGAAAATAGTGGAGGGTTTGGATCTATCCTAGATGAAACCATAAAAATACGTAGTATGGTCATAGCTACAAAGATGAGTGCTCCTCCGCTCTTTCTACTGATCTTGTCTTGCGTTCCTAGCATAATAATAGTGGGAGTTAACTGGATATCTTGAGAAAGGACTTTTATTAAAAAATCTTGTATTTTTCCCCAAAAAGGTGCATGTTTTGGACAGCGCCCACCCACCTCTTTCCCTGGAAATGGAATGCTGCTTGAGAGCCGGCCTTGGTTTTAGAGTATGCCCAGATAAATTAAGAGAAGAGCTGTTCAAATCTTTGAAGAAATATAGTAGATTAGGGAAAAAGGTCATCTTGATGACAGTCAGTCAGTCAAAATACTTTATTGCGATAACTTAATATCATACAAAGACAATGGCAAATATATGTTACATTAATAACAATACAAGCAATACATAGATTAAGAACAATTAAAAGACAGTTAGCATATGACAAGTTAAAAATCATCATACATCATATTACAGTTTATATCGACAAGAGAAATATAAAGTGCAAAGTGCTAATGTGCAAAAGTGCTAATGTGCAAAAAGACTTAAAAATACTAAGGAGATCCCCAGCAAAATATTCATTACTAGCATCTAATGACCCTGTAACAGTGATTTCTATAATTACTGTCCCAGGAAGGTTACAAACAGCCTAACTAAAGTGCACAGTCTGTACTACAAGGGAGGTAGGCACATTTTTTAATCTAATATTCCTGCTTCTAATAGCTCTCACCAGAAAACTAGCCACATGAAACATAATCCTGGGAGTTTGTAACAGTTGTAGATAAATAAGAGCAGGTTTAAATAAAATGAATCCAGCTTCCTTAAGTATAGGTACAAGGAACAGTCTCCGAGCTTCAATGTAGTGACTACAAAACATTGTAAAGTGCATGGTATTTTGCTCAGAGAAATGATCGCAGGAACAGGGTAGCGCCTTTTCTGGGGTACTCCATACAGGATAAAAACCTAGATTAAAATGAATCAAATTAGGACGAAAACGAGTTAAAATAAACCTGTGGTAGGGATGAGTCACCACGTTAAGATAGCTATCAGGGCCATTAGGTATAGACAATAATAAACTGGCCCTGACACAAGGTTTTTTCAGCTTGAATTCTTCCCTCTCCAGGGATAGGAGCTCCTTCATTGCATGTTTAGTGTACGCAATGTCTTTAGATGTTATAGAGTCAATAACAGTATAAAGCTCAGGCCTCCCCAGCCTCAGAAAGGTTTCCTTAATATACGACAGCCACCTGATGTTATGCACTTTGTCTAGAGATAAACAGTCTCTCATTATAATGTGATTTAGAGGAATTTCTGTGTTAAGCCACATCCTCAGCCAGGCAACTAAAGGTGCTATTTTTGTCAGGTCTGAGATGTAGCCTTCCCCTAATTCCATATGGACGGTATAGGACGGGGTTGACTGAGGGACGCCGAGGACAGATCTAAAGAATTTGTTTTCCACTATCTGTATGGGTTCCACTCCCCTATATCCCCATAATGAGACACCGTATGATGCAACTGAGATACATTTGGCCTTATAGATTTTACTAACAGCTGCAATTGGCCTACCCCCAAGTTTTTTAGAGAACCCGTGAAGGGCTGCAGATGTCCTAGCCAACATGATTGCTCTACTATTAACATGGGGACCCCAGCTACCTTTCTCATCAAAGGTGATCCCTAAGTAGGGAAAGGAGGATACACGAGCAAGCTTTTCCTGCCCGCAAAGAAAGATTTTGTGAAAAGGTCTCCTAGAAGCCCTACCCATAAGCATAACCTGAGATTTTTTAGCATTTATTTTCAGGTCAAGTGAGCCCATGAAAGATTCAAAGGCATCCAGGAGTCGTTGAAGCCCCACCCCGGTGCGTGCAAGAAGAACCGCGTCATCAGCGTAAAGGAGAACAGGAATCCCCTGATCCCCTGCACGCGGGATGTCGCTAGTCACGCCCCTAAGAGCAGGCTCCAAAGCATTCACATATAACGTGAACAACAGTGGTGCCAGTATACATCCCTGTCTGACTCCTTTTTCAGAGGCAAAAACATCTGTACACCTTCCACTCGAGGAAACTCTAATCTTTGCAGTAAGGTCAGAGTGCAGGTCGGCCAATAAATTAACTATAGTCCTATCCAGGCCCATATCAAGTAATTTTGACCAGAGCTTTGTTCTGTTAACCATATCAAACGCAGAGGAGAGGTCCATGAAACCTAAATACATGGACCCCTCCTTGGCCCTGGTATATTTCTCGATCAGGAAGTGGAGATTAAGGCATTGATCCAGGGTGCTTCTTTTAGGTCTAAACCCATATTGCACATTAGTCAAAATACTATTCTCTGTAACCCATTCGTTCAATTTAGCTAATATGACTCTCCCTAAAATCTTAACTGAAGAATCTATCAGTGAGATTGGTCTATAACATGCAGGATCCTGCCTATTTCCTTTTTTGAATACAGGAATAATTATAGATGTTTTCCATGACTCGGGAATGTTATCATGGTTTAGGGCATTAAAGACCCTGCAAAGTAGTCTTGACCAAAAGTTAGGGAAGCATTTAAAGGCATCTGCAGGAACACCATCTGGTCCCGGTGCCTTTTTTTTCAGGGTACAGTCTATAGCAGATAATACTTCTTTTACTTCAAAGTGCAAATGGTTCCCAGTGGGGTTAATATTCACCTCCTGCTCCCTGGATTCACCATTACTATGACCTGAGTAGATGTCACTAAAATGTTTGATCCAACCCTCATCAGCGATGTTAGTTTCAAGGGGCGAATTGTCCTCCCCAGTAAGTAAGGGTTGGTTGACAATCCTCCAGAATTCTCCACTATTTTTTAGTATTGCTGGATCAGTGAGTTGTGTCCAGGCTTCGTCTTTGAGCTGTTTTTTCCTTTCTGCGATAGCCTTTTTATATAGGGCTCTACTAGTAGTGATAAGATCACGGTTTTTCGGAACGGTTTTTAAAGCATTGAGCAATGCAGAATGTGTTTTTGAGCAACTGTGATCAAACCATCTTTTAATGGGCTTCAACTTAGGTTTGGTAGTCACAGAAAGCCTACAGTTTATCTTACTACATATGCTACTAAACGCAAGAATCACCTCCCTATCATTGGACACACTGGATAAACACACACCGACCTCCTCCTCAGCCTCAGAAAGTACCTCTTGTACGAAGGGTTCTGGGATTATGCTATCCCATTTCAGTCTACGACCCTGGTCCTTAACTTTAAGTGCTCGTTTATCATAGCAAGGGCCATAATTACGCCCTATAAGCTCAGAAGCTACTAGATCCAGGGAAACAAGGTTATGCTCACTGAAAGCGGAGACCACAGTTCTATACATTAAAACCTTAGGTAAAAAACATGCTGAAATGAAAATGTAATCAATAATAGAGCCATTGTCTGTTCCCTTAAAAGTAAGGGGCCCTATCCCCCCCTCCCCACAACTGGATTCGTATAAGTTCCATCTTGCTAGGAAGTTCTCTAAACAACCCCCCTGTTTATTATGTTCAAGATGAACAAGCGCACAATTAGGAGGGGATTCTGAGTCATCGCAAACACACATAAGTGAACAAGGGTGTATATTAAAATCACCCAAAAATATGATTTCAAAGACAATTAACGTCTTCACTATAGACTGACAAGAAATAATCCAATCTACCTAGACTATATGATGTACAGTCTGATGCGTTGGAGTTGTAGAAATTTATAAACAAAATATTGGGGGATTCCACACAAGACAGTTCAACAATTAAACATTGCTCAGATCCTGAGTCACATTTCTTAAGGCTACCTTTAATGTCTAATTTAAAGAGGCTTAGCAGTCCTCCCTTAGCTCTTCCCGCTGCACTGGCCACTGCGGGAATACAGAAATGGCTGTAGCCATCTAAAGAGAAACTGTTATTTGTATCCCAGGTTTCCTGCAAAGCAATAATGTCATACTTAGTTGTAAAATCTGTCCATATTACGTTACCTACTTTAGCCCCAATACCCGCTATGTTCCAAGTAAGCATACTGAGTACTGGCACAATATGCTCTGCTTGATTAGTATGTTCTGACGAAAGTCAGTCATTTTGGTCCAAAAAGGATAGAGGGGCAAATCGGTTGGACAATAAGAGGGGTTGTGCAAAAGGATTCTGGTATGCTAAAGGAGCGGGATGATTTACAATATTCCGGTGTTGTTCACGGCCCCATCTATTGTTTACATCCCAGTTATTATCCCATCCAAAGGCTGGTGTCTTAGGGTAGGTGACGTTCTGCTGTTCTCCATAAAAGAATTTCAATGTTAATGGTACAACAGAACCCTGCCTACGTTTCGGTGGGAGTAAATTAATGAGGATGTTTGGCAACACACCAGAGTGTGAGAAACTTACTGCCACACAATCCCCCTTAAATTTTTTGGGGCGATTTCCTAACCATGAAACCCTTTTAGCAGTCTTAATCTCTTGAGCTAACTGTTGGCCCCCCCCTGGGGCTAGCCTCATGTTATTTGTAAGCCACTGCACTGCCTTATTAGACAAAGAGGAAGGGGATTCTTCAATACCAGCTTCTAAGGGCGGCACATTAGCCAGTACTAGAACAACAGGTGAGGCTTCGACTATAAATTGTAGAGGGTCCGTTAGCTGAGCTTGTGCAGGGGGT
Organism: Lissotriton vulgaris; assembly: GCF_964263255.1. NCBI lineage: Eukaryota > Metazoa > Chordata > Amphibia > Caudata > Salamandridae > Lissotriton > Lissotriton vulgaris. The sequence goes on along the minus strand of NC_141691.1, from coordinate 298,623,552 downwards.
ATCTCAACTGTTAAAAGACCGTCCCCTCTACTATTTGTTTCATTAGCTTTTAAGACTGGTATCTGAGTTGGGGGATTAGTATTTAATACTTCGTCTGTGTCCTCCCCCTCCTGATCATCAAGTTCTCCAATGTTATTGTCCAAGTTTGTTACCAGCATTGTAACGTTATCAACACCCTCTGTTATTTTATTCAGCTGCCCACCTAACTTTTTAACCTCAGATTGTAATTTGTCTATTTTGATAAGTAGAGGTTTGACAATGGCTTTGATTTTACTTTCTATTAGATTGGCAATTCTAGCAAGCAAATCATCATCAAAAATAACATTAGGCTTAACTCTTCCCTCTCCATCTTCCTTCAAGTTAACTTTTGGGGTGTTTACCCTCTTCCTCCTTGTCCCCGATCTTAGTCCTCCCCGTTTTGGCTGAGTTTTGGCTTTACCAAAGTCTGACTGAGATGCTTGTTCAGAAATGGACATGTCTTCTTCTGAGGGATCAACATGATTTTCCTGGTCCAAATCACTGTCTAAGTTATTTACATGATCCACGATAAGAACCTCAGGTCCAGACAGCGTATTGTCGTTTATGGTGCCTGAATCCTGCGTAATAGCGCGATTAGAACAAGCTTCAGGTAGAGTCTGCAGGGGAACTAGGTCATCAGGTGGGGAGGATAGGGTAGGGGTCAAACAGCGTAAGTCAGGTGATTGACTCAGTCCCAGGGATTCTCTCCTCTGTAGGTTAATTTTTTCCACTGTTTGCACCATGTAATTTTCCATTGTGTTTGCTGGTGGTGCAGTGCCTTTTTTAGACATCCTGATAATAATAACAGAGATCAAAAACTCCTCAGACACACAGAGAGGTATGAATCATACACAGCACAGTCTTACTTGGATAGTAGGATGTCTCTCAAGCTTCGAGCAGGGTTTCCGGCCCTGTCCCTGTCTCTTCGTGCCGATGAGGGCCGTAGAGGGCCCGCCCTTCGCCCCGGGCGTCCCGCTCGCGTCCCGCGACGCGGGGTTTTTTCCTGCTTTATTGGGCCCTCCGCGATGTCTCCTCGCGTCACTCAACGCGCCGCCGCGAGGCCTGCCGGGTATTGTAGTACCCGGAGCGGCGGCGCGGGTCTCAATGGCAGAATGACTCTTGGCGGTGGCGGCTTCTCCGTATGCGGCTCTGCGGCGTGGCAGGTAAGTTCTCTCCTGGTGCGGTCTCCCCCGCTCTGCCGGGGTTTGCCCTGCTTTATTGGGCCCTCCGCGGTGTCTCCTCGCGTCACTCAACGCGCCGCCGCGAGGCCTGCCGAGTATTGTAGTACCCGGAGCGGCGGCGCGGGTCTCAATGGCAGAATGACTCTTGGCGGTGGCGGCTTCTCCGTATGCGGCTCTGCGGCGTGGCAGGTAAGTTCTCTCCTGGTGCGGTCTCCCCCGCTCTGCCGGGGTTTGCCCTGCTTTATTGGGCCCTCCGCAATGTCTCCTCGCGTCACTCAACGCGCCGCCGCGAGGCCTGCCGGGTATTGTAGTACCCGGAGCGGCGGCGCGGGTCTCAATGGCAGAATGACTCTTGGCGGTGGCGGCTTCTCCGTATGCGGCTCTGCGGCGTGGCAGGTGAGTTCTCTCCTGGTGCGGTCTTGATGACATTACATCGCCCCAGGATACTTAGGTGTAAGTTATTTATCTGTTTGAGGGCTCTTTTAGTTTATATTGCCAACAGAATTAAGTTTTCTTCTACTATCAGGTCGGTGTTTGCAACTATGGTAACACCCAGATATTTAGCTTCCTGAAGAACCTACCCAATTAATTTCCTTGTTTAAGATGATCTGAGTTTTACCTTTGTTATTAGCATACCTCAAGATTTTCCTAAACTCCTGGGCCTCTTGTTCTAGTGCTATAACTGCATTCTCAGGTTCAGGGGTCACTATGGCCAAGTCGTCGGCATAGGCCATGATTTTAGTGTCTAGTCCAAATCCGCTCACTGCATGAATTGCTAGGAAGAGGTGATGGGCTAAAAAACGAAGTATAGCTCGGCTGGGTATATTTTCAGGTGGCCCACACATCGCTAAGCCCATGAGTTTGTATTAGATTGAGCATGGCTTGATCTACTTTGGGCTTTCTGCCTGCATAGGGCCATTGATCGTTTGCTTTCCAGTTGCTAGGTAAATTGATTTTGAGATCCCCACAGATAACAATTGGAAGTGGCTAGTGAGCGAGTTCTCTTGTGATTCAAATAATAACCCCAGGGTCATCAGTGTTAGTCCAATATATACAGCATAAAGTGAAATCAAAGTTAGGAGGTAGATGACATTCCGCTATAACCCATCTACCAAGAGGATCAGAATTCACATGGGTTGAGTTCAACGGATGTCTGTTTTGTACCATAAACCCTACTCATCTTATTTTTGCATCCTGTGTGGTCCCTCCAATGACCCTGTACCCCAAAGAATTCCATAGATGCTTCTACGTGTGTTTCCTGGAGGGTAACTATTTCAGCCCCCAGTGAGCGCAGAGCCTGAGCTACCTTCTGTCTTTTCAGGGTGTCGTTCAGACCACAAATATTTGCTAACACAAGGGTGTTTTGGTTGTTCATACAAAATGATTGATTTTTCCAAATAATCAGGTTTAACCAACATAGACATTATGTACCCCGCATTATAAACATTTTTATCCTGCATGTAATGATGCCCCAAAAGTCTCTTCCCTGCCAATGCCAATGCCACATGTTTATTCAATTTGCGCATTTTTCTTTCTCTCTTGTTCCTTTTTTAATTTTTCCTTTCTTTTTTGCATTTTAGTATCTCTTAGCTTCAAAATTAGCTGCACACTAACTCCAGTCAATATAGTAGTTGCAAATGTCATTGATCCCTCCACTTCCTTGCAGTTATCCCCCATCTCTCCCAATCCCTCCCTCCCCCATGAATAGAGCAATCAGGAGAACCCTGAATGATGGTTGTCAGTGAAAATTCCTCACCGCGACGCATTGATGTATGTGTAAATTACGTGATTAAACACAAGAGAAAGAAGGAACAGAGCCAATAATGAAAAAGAATAAGAGAGAAACGTAGAATGAAACCCCAAGATCATGAGGCAAAAAAAGAAGGCTCCCCCATCCAAGAGCTAGTCTACCAGAAGACCCCTGTATATGTGCCCGGCAGATCAAGTAATACCAAAAAGAGTCAGAAAAGTTGAGGAAGAGGCATTACAGTGGGCTAGTACTCATTTACTAGACTTAGTGAATATCTCTTAGTCAGGTAAGTTTCATCTGACCTTTAACTTGATGCCTTTTTTGGCTTAGCTTCCCCCAGAAATTTGCCTGCCTTGATCTCAGACAAAAAAGATCCGGTGGCCCGGTATAAAATGACTTTCAATCTGGCATGATTCATTAAAAACACTTGGGCTCCCAGCTGCTGAAAGGGGGTGATTAATTGGCACAAACACCATCTCCGCTCTACCGTTGAGTATCAAAAATCAGGTTTGGCAAAAAACATTACCCCGTTAGCCCCTTTCTGTGAATTCCGTCGGGCTTGGTCATAGACAAGCTGTCTGAGAAGAAAGTTCCTGAAGAACACCAGGAATGCCCTGGGTTTCTCTCCGGGTGAGCTGCTGCTATTTTGCCATTGTTTTAAGTTAAAGGATGAGCGATGTGCCCTTTAGACTTCATAGTCCCAGTTCCAGTTCGATTGATCCGAGAAAGCTTCTCGTAAGAGTTTCACAATGTATCCCCTTGGATCGGCCCCCTCAACTCCGTCCGGAATGCCAAGCAAGGGGAGATTATTCCTGCTTTGTCGATTATCCTGCTCTTCCATCTTCATCATTAAGTCCATCAGGCATGCATTGTGAGCAGAGCCTTGATCTTTTAAGATAATTACTTCTGTTTCTAGACTCTCTGTGCGGCCTTCCACCATGTTGACACGATCGCTGATGTCAGTGCATATTTTATTTAACTTTCTCAAACCCCCTTGTAGTTTTTTAGTGGCCCCTTTAGCTGAGCGATTGTCGGAGCGAACCTCTTCATAGAATACCTTGATTGAAGCTAGAATTGAAGCTAGAGAGGGTTCTGCCATGGATTCTGGTGTTGTTTTCAAGTTTTCCCAGATCAAAGTCTGATCTGCTTCCTCCCTAAGGGGATAAAACATCTGTGAGTCCGAATAGTCCCATTTGAGCTGGCTGCTTCTTTTTTACTTGTTTCTTATTTTTTGGGGCGCTGCACAGTCCCGGTTACTTTAGAGGGGTCAATACTGTTATCTTTGCTTGAGCTAGTTCCGTCTTCATCAGTAGTTGTCAAAGAGTTGTCTGATATGAAGTAAAAGTTTTCACCACTGAGCTCCGGAGTCTAAGGAACTTGGGGGCCAGGATTAGCTTCTAGGCTAAGGATGTATTAATTGGTGTCGATTCTAGGAGTTTTGCCCCAGTCTCTGATACATCTTTTATCATGGGGGAGGCCAGGACTAGGGTAGCAGAATAAGGTGCCACTATTCCTAAATCTGCTATGATTCCGGTAGCATCTTCTATGGGGGCTGGTTTGGAAGGTAAGTTGGAAGGTAAGTTAGTAGAATCTATCAGTCTTTTTGTGCCATTTTTTCCTTCCAGCTGCTCACTTGGGGATTAAATTGCCTCAGTTAGTACAGAGGGGCAGCATTCCTTTAAGGCGGTAGGCGTTTGATTAAGGTTCAGGCTCCTTTGTGTTTCTAATAGTGAGCTATCATGTTCGCTCTCAGGGGGAGTGTGGAGTCTAGTGTAATGTCTGTTATGAGGGAGGGAGCCTTAGCTCCAGAATTTTTTTCACAATAGATGGTTGAGAGCCTTATCTTGTAAGACCTCCACCCCGCGTCTCCCCGTAGTTCTTTTGAAGCTGTTGGCTTCCTGTTTACCTCTGGTTATATTGTCCGATGTTCCAGCATCCCTGAGAACAGCGCTGACTTGGGCGGGTTGAGCTGCCTTCATCTTGTTGCCTTTGCCGCTTTTGCCAACCTTGGTCAACATAGCCGAGCTCCACTGCCGTCTTCTTGCCGGTAACACAGGCTTGAATGTAATTGGAGTGAGCACGAAGCCAACAAAGTAACACAGCAGCCAGCGTTTGACGAGAGTCTGTAGTGCTCTTCCTAGAGCGAACACCATGTGGAGGTTATTAGCGTACATAACTATCCTAACAGATTGGAAATGGAGACTAATCACTTGCGTCCTGCTCCCTCCCAGGTTCGGCATCACTGGTCAGTCCACATAGCCGATGGTTGATGTGTACGGTGTGCGTGGCTATGTGGCATAGATTCACGCGGACACCATCTTGTTTGCTGACCAGTGTTAAAGTGCATGTGCTCACTCCTCTAAACATGACAATATTGGCTTATCCCCAACTGGCTTATATAAATGACTTTATAAGTCTGTAGTAAAGTGGTAGTACTTGTACCCAGAGCCTGTAAAGAACATGCAACTATTGAGCTTGTAGCACTGGTTGTGCCATCCACTTATGTGGCCCTTTAAACATGTTTCAGGCATGCCATTACACGGCCTGTGTGTGCAGTTTTAAACTGCCATTTTGACCCAGTAAAATAGATCTTTGCCATGCCCAAACTTTACTTTTTAATACTTATAAGTCATCCCTAGGGTAGGACATGGACAGTCAAGAGGGCACGGTGAAATGTATTTAAAAAGCAGGACATGTACCTTTAATTTTACAAATCCTGGTATGGAAAAACGCTTATATTTGTATTTAACTACTGCAAGGGCTATCTATCTCATAGGATAACATTGGCATTACCTTATTACATTTCATGAGTCAAATCCAAAGTGCAAGGGATAACCAGTTCATGTTTTGTGTCTCTGGAATCAAAGTTTATTGCATTAGCCGCTTAGTTCCTGTAGCCTGTCTTTGGTCACATGATTGGGCGTAGTTGACATTTGGGCGTTATGTATTCTTCCTAGACAACCACAATGGCAGGAGGGGAGAACAAACCTGGGCACACCTGAAAATGTTTTGTCCTGCCTTCACACAAAGGGCTGCATAGCCCCTGTAGTTACTCTGGAACCAGGGTAGGGCAAGCAGGAAACCTGGGGACTTCAAAGGGAAATATCTAATACATTATTTCCCTCTTCAAAGGCTCCATCTGTTTACAAATACTGGACCTCAGACACCCCCACTTCAGTACACTTCTGGATCTCTGGATACTCTGCCTGGAAGAAGGTCTGCTGTGTTGCTAGGGGACTGCCACTCTGCTGGACTGCCCTCTTCTGGACTCCCGCTTTGCTGTGATGACCTTCTGTCTGCTGTCCTCTTGCCTGGGTGAGAAGGACTGGACATGCATCTCTTGAACCCAGAATCCAGAGTGAATATAAGTGCCAATTTCCTGACCTTCTGGCTGAAAGCCTCATAGACATAACAGGCTTCCAACAACTTTACTTTTGCACCAGTACTCTACGATTTGTGAGTCTTCCCTTCCAAGTGGTGCCACCCCAGCCCTTAACCTTTGAAGTCGGTTTAAGATGCTTTGCGAACCTCTGTGGATCCAGTGGAACTGATGCATCTCTTTTGATGCATGGATTGTACCTGCCACAAAGACTTGCATCACCGTTGCAGTCTGCATCGCCTTTGGCACTGTTGCTGAGCGACACACCCTCGGAGCAGACTCTTGCAAATCTTATCGACGGTAGCCCTGATGATGATGATGAACTCCACACAGCACTTTCACAGCTTCTCGGATAGGGCGCATCGCCCTAACTTTGGGACGCATCCCTGACTGCATCACAAGCCCTCGTCAACAGGATCCTCAACATAGACTGAATAGGACCTTGAACTGCAGCCTTGCCACATCACAGGATTTAAAGTACTCTTTTCAGCGTACCTAACTGGATACCTGTAGCCTGACCATGATCCATTGTGGTTAGCCTAAACTTGTGACTTGTCCCGGTCAAGCATGACCAGATATTCACAGTTGGCACTTCCCCCTAGAAACTTTATAATTCAATATCACCTGTTCTTCCAGTGGATTTTGTCATTTGGCTAATGTTTTAGTTATTACAAATCACTCTATTTGTCTAATACTGTTGTGGGCTCCTTTTGTGGTGTATTTACACTGTGTAACTGTTTGAAGTGTTGCCAAATACTTTACACATTGCCTCTAAGTTAAGCCTGACTCCTCTGTGCCAAGCTACCAGGGGTCAAGCGGAGGTTAATTTGGGGTTTGCTTGTGCCTTACCCTGAAAGGATTGTTTCTGCTGCTTGACCAGGGCTTACACCTCAGTCAACCAACATCCTCATTTCTTACAAAAGGTGTACACAGAATAATGACTTTGTACAGCATTATGTAGTTGTGCTTATAGGAGTGCAAAATAAGTAATTTCTGCCTGCTGAACCTGGAATTAAGTCTTTAGTCTATATCAGCTATGCTATTATTATTCCTGTTTAAACTCAGATAGCAAAGAAGACATCACAAATCAATCTGTCAGTAATTCAAAGCATCTGAAATCAGGTAATGAGGTAATAATCCAGGTATGCACCAGGTATCTTAATCCCGGCAATGAGATGACTCATTGTCCTAGGGCAAACTTTCACTTAAACTTATGGGCACATAGAGTATCATACTGTCATAATGCACTAACCCTGCAATTCAGATGCAATGGGAGTAAAACAAGCTTGCATGGTTCTCAGAACCCACAGCCTATTTTTTACATTAACAACAAATAAATCAGAAGTTAAGCCAAGTTAAGGTGAACAGGATAATAGTGAGAAGCACAGAGCCTTAATGTTTTCATGCTGCCTTATTACACAGCTGGCTTTAATATGTATGGCATCAGTGTTGATATATAAAGACATTTAATATTGCTATGGTATTGACTTTGGCATCGAACGTCTGAGATTGTATATGATATATCTTCTGACACCTCTGTGCTTCAAGCTCTCTATCTTCTCTGAGCCTAAATATAATTCAAATTTGTGTGAAATCTGCAAACAGTTGATTACTAAAGAGAACTACCTTTAATATTATATGCTAACAATCAGTTGCTCTGATTACATTAAATATAACTGGTTGATAACTGTATCATGAAAAGTGTTTAATAAAATCATATGGTTCGCCCACACAACTAGCAATTAGATAGTTGTTCAAATTAATACCTTAATATCAATCAATCAACCAATCAAATTATTTTATTCCATTAATATAAAATTAATCATAAAAGTTTAGAAATACATCATAATTAAAAGCTCTAAAAACAGACAATTCATATCAGCAAATTACAATTGTCCTAGTTCGCTGAGACGCATATAGAAAGGAAGCGACACTAAGACAAGTTACAGGGTCAGGCAAAATTCGTAAAAAGTATAAGCCCGACAACACTGTCTAAAATTTAGCTTACATAAAAGAGGAGTCAAAAACCTTTTCCAATGATCACAATACAATTTACTAAAGAAGAAAATGTGCAAATCAGTTTGGCACAAGAAATCATCAGAAGGGCAACAAGGAAGATCTTTACTAGAGTAAGTACCAGCAAGGTGGCCCAACATACATGGGATATAGTTAAGGCGGAATCTTAACAGAATAAATCTGTGCCAAGGGGTTGTTACAAACTCCAAGTAGGAGGATAGCCCCTCATCCTGCAGTGGGTTCTCCATGTATTCCCTTATAGTTGATTTATTATAGTTTGCATTCATTCTCGCAGTGTTGGCAAAGGTAAAGATACGGCCTTTTAAAACTTTTTTCAAAACAGATACACAGTTTCCAGGTAATTCAAATAGGCTCCCTAGATCTAGAGTGTGTAGAGTATTTTTCACGTACTTCAACCATTTGATATTCTCTGTATGTTCTAGGGCTAAACAATACATTATTATTTGTTGGGTAAGGGACACAGTATCTCTACACCATGTTGAGTGCCAAAGAAGAATAGAAGCTACATTGATCTGATCAGTTATATAGGGATGTTTAGCTCTTGGTGCACTTTAAAATTGGAGAAGGTAATGGGAAGGCTCATTATTGATTTTCAGAAACTATCCTCTATTATTTGTACCCCCTTTACATTGACATGACCCCACACTTCAGCACCATATGCAGATACTGCTCTAGATTTGGCCCTATAATCCCTCCTTAGAATATCTGTATTTCTTGTTCCCAATTTTTTGGAAAAGGAGTGAATGGCATTTATACTTTTTTCAAGTATGATCCCGCGATTCGCCACCATATTGGTCCAGGATGCTCGATAGTCAACGGTCACTCCAAGATAAGAAAATACCTCTGTCTGCACCACTCTACGATTACCTTAATATCATATGTGTTCTAATAGCAACATAAAGGCTGTATAAGATGAACTTCCACTGACCTTCTCTTGTAGAAAAAATGCTAGGGATATATTGAGTTATTTGCAATAAACAAATTTTAGAATAAGAGTTTTTACTCCTAATGGATGATACTTTGAGTAAAAAAAACAAAGTGCAAAAACAAGAGTTTGTAATCCCAGTGAATAATAGCTTATGCAATTATAAACAAGGGCGATATTAGATGTTATTATTGGCAAAGTTGAAGTTCATGAAATAATACTCAAATGCAAGTCTATATTTTCACCAGTATTCCACTAGAATACTTCTCTGACTCCAAAGATTCCTTTCTTGGACTTGAAAGAATAGAGCATTACAAGGATTCTAAACTTCAAAGAAAACAATTGTCCACTAAGGAAAATATGCATCATGATTGTCTAGCCAGGACATTTTGGATCATGAAAAATGTATACACTAAGGCCAAGATTTACAAAGATGTTGTGCTGTGTTAGCATCACAAAAGTGAACTATATATTCTTTTGATTTACCTTCCAGGGCAAATCTTGTTTTCCACTGAAAAGTTTCTTCAAAGTATTGCAAAATGCTAGTCTATGTTACTTTGTATTAAGAGGGCATTCCAAGGCTATCCTTCACAGTTTTTAATGCAAAACCCTGTCTACTAGCAAGAGTACAGAGTTTCGCACCAACAAATGCCACTTGAAAGCAGCTATAAAAATGAGGAAATATTTTACTTCTATTAACTTTCCCCACTTTGCATGCATGCTGCAGTGTCCAGCGCAGTTCTGAAGTGGGAAAGGTTTTGAAGTTATTCTAAGCATATTATTTTGTACTGTAAGGGTACCCTATGCTAGACATGACACAGTCGCCTTTTCCCAATAGTTTTTGCGTGGCGATGGGTAGCCTGGTTTCGCGCCAACACTAGGGAGCGAACAGAATAGTACCATAACTTACTAAATATAGTGCTTTTTTGATTTCTCCCTCTCATACAGTGCAGTGCAACAACTTTGGTTGCCTTTGTAAATTAGGGCCATTTGCAAGTCTTGTGAGAATCCCGAAGCACAGTGGGGCATGCCTTCATTCAGGTGTTTAGTAAAGTGCATGCATCCAAGATGTGAGAACTCTGCCAGGCGGTGTCTATACTGTATACGCCCTGCCATCCTCTTCCGCTCCTGAAAACATCCATGGTCAGGAGTTTGGGAAAGTATTTATTCATCCAGTATGAATAACGCACGAAGAATCAAGTTGAGTCCACAAGAAGTTTATTGCATCTCTTCAAGTCAAAAGGTCAGTTCATAATGCCCTTCATGGACACCCTAACCGACCCCGTAAACTAAGCGCATTCAAAACACAACATGTTTAATAGAGCGTGACTAGAATCCAAAAGACACACAAAGGAAGAGCGTGATCTCCACGAGCACATAAGCACGCTTGTGGAAACCATGCTCAATACTGCACACAACAAGGAGGTTCGGAGTGTTTCCCAGAGGGATTGGCGCACAGAGATAAGCGCATATCAATCAATCAGTCAAATTTGTAAAGCGCGCTACTCACCCGCTAGGGTCTCAAGGCGCTGGGGGTGGAGTCGCTACTGCTTGAACAGCCAGGTCATGAGTTGTTTCCTGAAGGAGAGATGGTCCAGTGTCAGTCGTAGGTGGGTGGGGAGGGAGTTCCATGTCTTGGCCGCCAGGTAGGAGAAGGATCTTCCTCCGGTGGTGGATCTGCAAATTCGTGGGACGGAGGCGAGGTCGAGGCTGGTGGATCGGAGCTGGCAGGTAGTTGTGTAGAGAATGTGAGGCGGCTGTTGAGGTATTTCGGGCCCATGTCATGGAGAGCCTTGTGTGCGTGGGTGAGGAGTCTGAACATGATCCTCTTGCTGACGGGGAGCCAGTGCAGGTCTTTCAGATGGGCCGAGATGTGGCTGTGGCGAGGGATGTCCAGGATGAGTCGTGCAGAAGCGTTCTGTATGCGCTGGAGTCTTTTCTGGAGTTTGGCTGTGGGTACAGCGTAGAGGGCGTTCCCGTAGTCCACACGGCTGGTGACGAGGGCCTGGGTGACCGTCTTCCTGGTTTCGGTGGGGATCCACCGGAAGATCTTTCGGAGCATATACAGGGTGTTGAAGCAGGAAGACGAGACAGCGTTGACTTGCTTGGTCATCGTGAGGGAGGAGTCCAGGATGAAGCCCAGGTTGCGTGCATGGTCCGTTGGCTTGGGTGCGGTGCCCAGGGCAGGGGGCCACCAGGAGTCATCCCAGGCAGAAGGGGATGGTCCCAGGATGAGGACTTCCGTCTTGTCTGAGTTCAGTTTCAGATGGCTGAGCTTCATCCATTCCGCGACGTCTTTCATTCCTTCCTGGAGGCAGGCTCTGGCGGTGGTGGGGTCGTTGATGAGGGAGAGGATCAGCTGGGTGTCGTCGGCATAGGAGATGATGTTGAGGTTGTGTTGGCGTGCGATGGCTGCGAAAGGGCTCATGTAGATGTTGAAGAGGGTGGGGCTGAGTGAGGATCCTTGTGGAATGCCGCAGATGACTTGGGTGGCCGCGGATCGGAATGGGGGGAGGCGGACTCTCTGGGTTCTTCTGGCGAGGAACGAGATGATTCACTCCAGGGCCGCTCCTCGGATTCCGGTGTTGCTAAGGCGCTGTATCAGGGTGCGGTGGCATACAGTGTCGAAGGCTGGTGAGAGGTCTAGGAGGATGAAGGCAGCAGTTTCCCTGTTGTCGAGCAGGGACCTCATGTCATCGGTAGCTGTGATGAGAGCGGTCTCGGTGCTGTGGTTTGCTTGAAAACCGGACTGTGAGGGGGCGAGGGATCCGCTGGTCTCGAGGAAGGCGGAGAATTGTCTGTTGACGGTCTTCTCGATGACTTTGGCCGGGAAGGGGAGGAGCGAGATAGGGCGGAAGTTCTTGAGGTCCGTGGGGTCCACAGTGGGTTTCTTCAGGAGGGCGCTCAGCTCTGCATGTTTCCGACTCTACGGGAAGGTGGCATATGCGAAGGAGCTGTTGATGATGTTCCGGAGTTGTGGTGTGATGATGGAGTCGGCTTTGCTGAAGATGTGGTATGGGCAGGGGTCAGTTGGAGAGCCGGAGTGGATGGTGTTCATCAAGTGGGTGGTGTCTTCGTTGCTGACCAGGGTCCAGGTGCAGAGGGTGGTGGTGGGGGGTGTTGGTTCGGTGGTTGGGTGCGTGGTCTGTGTTCCGAAGCTGTTGTGTATGTCGGCGATCTTGCAGTGGAAGAACGAGGCGAGTGAGTTGCAGAGGTCTTGCAAGGGTGTGATATCGTTGTTGCAGCCGCTGGGGTTGGAGAGCTCTTTCACAATGCTGAAGAGTTCCTTGTTGTTGTGGGTGTTGTTGTCCAGTCGTTCTTTGAATGTTGTCCTTTTGGTGGTGCGGATCAGCTGGTGGTGTTTGCGGGTGGCGTTCTTGAGGGCTGTCATGTTTTCTGTTGTCTGGTCATGGCGCCAGGCTTTCTCGAGGGTGCTGCAGGTTTTCTTGGAGTTTTCGATGTCGTTGGTGAACCACAGGGCTTTTCTGCTGCCGGGTCTGCTGGGAGGGTTTTTCAGTGGTGCGAGGTTGTCGGCGCAGTTGGTGAGCCACTGTATGAGGTTGCGGGCTGCTTCGTTGGGGTCTGTCATGTTGGTGGGTGGGTTCTGGCTGAGGGCGGTGGTTAGCTGGTCGGCGATGATCTTGCACCAGCTTCTGCGGGGAACCTGTTGCGGGTGGTGGTGGGTCGTGGTTCTCCTGAAGTTGAAGTGGACGCAGCTGTGATCTGTCCAGTGTAGTCCGGTGGAGTGGTTGAAGGAGATGTGCTTGCTGGAGGAGAAGATGGGGTCAAGCGGCGTAGTGGGTGGGGATGTTTATCAGTTGCTTGAGTCCGAGGTTGGCGAGGTTGTCCAGCAGGGCGGCGATGTTGCAGTCCTTGAAGTTCTCCTGGTGGAAGTTGAGGTCCCCTAGGAGGATGTAGTCTGAGGAGGTGAGGGCATGCGATGGCTTCGCTGAATTGTGTGCGTGGTCCCGGGGGTCTGTAGATGAGAGTGCCTCTGAGGGTGGTCTTGGGGTCGGTGTGTATCTTGAAGTGAAGGTGCTCGGCGGCGGTGAGGGTGACACGGTCCTTCCGGGTGATCTTGTAGCCATCTGGGATGGCTATGGAGATGTCGGGGGCTGAGGAGGCGTTCATACAGGTTTCCGTGAGGAAGGCGACGTCCGGTGCTGTTGTGTCGAGGAGGTTCCAGAGTTCGACGGCGTGCCTGTGGACAGAGCGGGTGTTGAGCAGGATGCACTAGAGGTGGTTGTTGCTGGTGCTCTGCTTGGCGGGAGCGGTGTAGGTTCGGAGGCAGGTGAATTTGCAGGCTTGGCAGGTGAGGGTCCATGGGTGCGTTTCGCTGTGGCTCGGTAGCAGGCGGGGTTCCGGCCGGAGTTGAGTGCGTGGAGGGTAGCGGTGTTGTAAGTCCGTCGGGTGGGCTGTCATTTTCGAGGGCCAGGGATCATGGCGCTGGGCGCGGTCCAGGCACGGACAGGCGTAGACGGGCTTGCCTTTGGCGCACCTTCGGCGCACAATCGGCGCGCCCGCTGCGCGCGTCCGCTGTGTGGCCTCCATATGAGTGGCTGAGAGTGGGAGGAGCAGCTGGGAGGCAGGAGCGGAATGGCGAATGGGGATGGCGGGGGGGGCCGCAGGGAGCAGCGGCGGGAAGCAGAGGGCAAGGCGGGAAGTGGGAGGGCACAGAAGGCAAAGGGGGAACAAGGGGTACCGAAGAATTAAACAAGCACAGTTACAAAAGGCAAAAGGGGAACATGGGGTAAGACGAAGAGTTAAACAAGCACAAGTTACAAAAGGCAAAAGGGGCACAAGGGGTAAAACGAAGAGTTAAACAAGCACAAGTTACGAAAGGCAAAGGGGAAAAAACGAAAGAATTACACCAGCACAAATTACAGGTACAAGCACGCAGAATTGGCGGTCAGAGCGCAGCAGCACAGCACGGGGAGGACCACGCGGTGGCTAGGGGGGTGACCTACCTGGTGACAGGGTCAAGGGTCGCTCCCACATGCAGGGTACTCACAAATGTAGCTTCAGTTTATCATTTGAACGAAGAACAAACTCTTATAAGTAGATCAAGATAACATAAATAGGTTCAGAGTTCAACAATGGAACCAGTAGAATAGCAATTGTAAGCCACAATCACCCCCTTCTTTTGTTAAGATAATTATGAGCTTGGTTGTTAGATCTATCTTTATGATGTTGAAGATTTGTGCTTCCCTGAGGTAAATGGGCAGGGTATTGTGGGGTCTTAGCGCAATTCCTGTGAAAGATATGGAGAGTGAGCTCTTTTTCATGAATAGCAGGTTAATGAGCAGGAGATTGTTATTGCTTTTGAGTAATTTGCAAATAGATTTAGCTAATGAGGCTGACGTCAGCTTCCCTGAAGGCTTGCATCCATGCTAACTTGTTAACCTTTGTTGTGGCAAAGTATTACGAGGATAAACTCTGTTTTAGGAAATTGACCTGAAGGTGTTTTTATTCCATCCATTTTTGAAAATTATGCAAGTAGGATTTTAAGTTATTGACTGCTTATGCTGTGTCAAGTTTGAAATACTTCTTTGCATTGTCTGCACGCTAGTGAAGCACAATGTCACGAAGGAGCTCACTGAGGGTGTAGGAGTTCATGTGTAAAATGAAAAGTGAATGAGTGATGGCGTGAACCCCTGGGGGGTTCCATTTCAGAATGGGGCACTGATCAATCTCATCTTTGAAACTGATGTAAATTAGAACTCTAGACAAGAGGAGGCTGTGGTAAGTGTCTATGGAATGATAGCTCTATTTGGGAGTGAGGAGTGGTACAGAAATAGAAGGACATTAACTTTGAGGGAGCACAGGGTGACTTGTGCTGGACTAGAAACCAATGGTTGGTGGCTCACAGCTACAGTGTTGGTGTGTGTTGAGATATCAAAGTTCAGTCAGTCAGTCAGTCAAAACTCTTTATTTCGAATAATTAAAATCATAAAAGAAACAACAATACATACATTCATTTGTGCATAAAATCGATAAAATTTATGCAATTAATACAATAAGAAAATATATATACACTTGTGAACAATCATATATGTACACTATTTACAGATCATAAATTGTGCAAAACAATACGTTGTCTAAAAGACCACAATGTGTACTATAATAAAAAGAGTATAAAAACATCAATTCACTTTACAGAATAAAAAGACTCGGTACCCCCCACGCTCCTCTCAGACTGCCAAGCTTTGATTAGTGCATGTCGATATCTTTTTTATTATTTACTCTGGCTGCGGCCACTAAAAAACTGGCTACGCTGAAAATTATACGCAAGCTACTCAGCAATTGCAGGTATAGAAGTGCGGGTCTGACCCGCAGAAAAACCCCGCTTCACGTAGTATTGGACATAAGAATCTTTTACGTGCTGCGGAAAATTTTTCACAGAACATAATCAGATGCAGAGTGTCCTGTGTAGAAAAATTATCGCAGGAGCATGGTGGAGAGTCCTCTGGTTTTCCCCAATGTTGGAAGCTTCCTAAAGTGAAATGAATTAAATTAAATCTAAATCTTGTCAGCAAAAAGCGATGGAAAGGCTTGGTGACAATCTTAAGGTAGGGTTCAATGTCTGGGGAGGACTGTAAAACATAAATGCTACTAACTCCTAATTTTTTCAGCTCCGTTTCTTCTCTATCTGCCTCTAGCATGGTTCGGAAGTTGTGTTTAATCCACGCCAGGTCCTCTTTCCTTATATCCTCTAGGGTTGTATATAGTTCAGGGCGTCCCAGTCTAACACACGCCGCTCTAACATATGCCAGCCATGGGATGCTGTCTGCTCTATAAAGGGCCAGGCAATCTTTGAGGATAAGATGATTAAGGGAAATTTCCTCATTGAGCCACGTCTTTGCTCAACAGATCAATGGGGCTGCTGTTAGATGGTCTGATAGATAACCCAGACCTAGTTCAGAATGAACGGACAGAGTCGGAGACGACTGCGGTACCGCCAATAATTATCTAACTATTTGTATCTTATCCACAGGCGCGAACCCCCAGATCGATGCCCCATAGGAGGCTATTGCACAACACTTAGATTTGTATATTTTCAGCATAGCCTCCATGGGCCTCGATCCCAACCTTTTGGCGAAACTAAGGAGGGCTGCTGTTGATCTTGCTACAGCATTGCTTTTATGTTTTTGCTGAGGTCCCCAGTTACCCTTCTCATCGAAGAGTACTCCCAGGTAAGTGAACACCGGAACCCTTGAGACCTCTGCACACAGGCATCTGAATGTTTTAACCTTGGGGATCTTCCTTCGGGCCCCGACAATCATTACATGGGATTTGTTGCTATTTACTTTTAAGTCTAGGGACTCCATAAATGTACCGAAGTTGTCCAGCAGCCTCTGTAAACCCAGGCCTGTGCGTGCGATCAGTACAGCATCGTCCGCATACAGGAGGACCGGTATATCCGTTTCCCCTGCTCGCGGAATATCCATACTAGCCCCAGCAAGAGATTTTTCCAAGCCATTGATGTAAATCGTAAACAATAGGGGGGCTAAGATGCAGCCTTGTCTGACCCCACGCTTGGAACTGAATTTGTCTGTGCATCTGCCCTCCTGCGTGACCCTGACGGCCGCCACTAGATCTTGGTGAAGGTCGCTAAGGAAGTGCACCAAGGGTGCATCTACTCCCATTTCAAACAAAATGGATCACAATTTGGAGCGATTCACCAAATCGAAGGCTGATGATAGGTCCATGAACCCAAGATATAAAAATCCCTCTTTTGCTACGGTGTACTTATTAATCAAAAGATGTAAATTTAGGCATTAGTCCATGGTGCTTCTATGTTGTCTGAAGCCGTACTGGAGGTTCGAGAGGGCCCCCTTGTCCTTTATCCAATCTCCCAATTTCTGCAAAATGACTCTGCCCATGATCTTGATGGCAGAGTCCAGCAGGGAGATTGGCCTATAGCAAGCGGGGTCCCCTCTGCTCCCCTTTTAAAAAATAGGCACGATAATGGACGAGGCCCAGGAGACAGGGCAACCCTCTTTCACTGCAGGATTAAACACGTTGGCCAAGATCTTTGCCCAGAAGTTAGGGTACATAATATAAAGGTCAGCAGGGACCCCATCTGGACCAGGCGCCTTGTTTTTTAAAGTGTCTCTAATGGCCCTTTCCACTTCCTCCGGGGCAAAGTTAATGGGGGTTACAGGGCATGCAGAAGTACCTATTCCCCGGGTCATCTTCTGGTGATCATTATCTCCATAAATGCTCTTAAAGTTCTTAAGCCAGATATCATCTGGTATAACACATTCTGTGTCCATGTTATCACTCTCTGAAAAGAATGGCTGGTTTATTGTGGCCCAAAACTTTCGGCTGTCCCTTAGTACATCGATGGACCTCAAGTTGTCCCAGGCTTCTTCTTTGATTTTGTCTTTCCGCCTATTAATTGTTTGTTTATATTCTTCACGGAGGGAGGACGAAAGGATCCTATCTCTCGGAGTCCTCTTCAGAGCATTTAGGAGAGCCTCATGGGCCCTGGAGCATAGGGAATCAAACCATCTATGTGCCTTCCTGGGGTGGGGCCTACTCCCCTTTTGTAAGTTTACAGCAACTTGCTTGCATATTGCAGTAAAGGCGGTTATTGTTCCTGTTCCCACTGCATGCTCATCCAGACAGATGCCGATATTTGTCTCTGCCTTAACGACCAGTTCCTCAAAAAAGGCCTCCGGGACAACCGCCTCCCACTTTAACCGTCTGCCTTGATCTTTTGTAGTTGAATCCCTTGCTGACTCTAATCTTTGATCAGTGCTGATTGTCTTGCACCCCAGATCTACTACCAGTTCCAAGGGGTTGTGATCACTGAATGATGATGTCAGCACTTTGTAAGTCAGGGTTTTGGTCAAAACTAAGGGGGATAGGGAGATGTAGTCAATAATAGAATTGGCTCCTCGTCCTATAAAGGTTGGAATACTCTTGTTATCACCTTCTTTACCTGGTTCAAGTAGATTTAAATTAGAGAGTAATTGCTCCAAATCCTCACCCTGTTTGCCATGTTCAAAATGGGGTGCCCTCCCAAACATATGTCCATCAAGGCTATCCCCGTAGAAATCATATAGACAGGGATGTATATTAAAATCTCCCATTAATAATATCTCTGACACAAAAGGGTTATTGAACTTATAGACTGACAAAAATTGTTCTAATACATTAAAATGCTCCTTCTGTGTGGAGCCTTCCATAGCATTATAAAGGTTAATTAACAGATAATGTTTATCAGAGACACACCATTCAAGAATGAGGAAATTGTCTGACGCCCCCTTTAGTTTTCTGAATGTACCAACCAGGTTTAAAGAGATAAGGAAGAGTAAGCCCCTCTTTGGCCTTCCCGCAGACCCTCGAACTGCCGGGATAGTGAAGCTATGATATCCATCCAGTTATCCATCCAGTTAGACTCCGGGTCTTAGGTTTCGGAAAGCCAGGATGTCAAATTGTTGAATGAATTGCAGCCAAATGGGGTCAGTGTTTTTAGGTTTAATTCCTGCCACATTCCAGCTTAAAATTTTACAAGCATCTGACCGGTTATTTTCTATGTAAATGGCCCCACCTGGCCCAAGCCCCTGTCTTGAGATTTCGGGACCCAGTCAATCATTACATTCCGTTTGGGAAAGGGGTGACAATCGGTTACAGCGATCTACCTCCCCCCTTAGTTGATAGTGTACCGAGATACCTCTGGAATAAGTGTAGGTGCAGAAACTCCTCCTGGAACACTTCCCTGTGACCTTCTATTCTGTGCACTCATCATGGCCTGATATGATAGGGTACTGTTGTTGTTTAGGCGTGTATGAGACCTGGTGGGTGGCTGCGGGTTTCTAAATGCCCTCACTGGGGGGTTAAAGAATCCCAAAGGGAGTGGTCTTATGCCTTTGTTATTTAGATCCAAACCATCCCAAAATAGTCTATCAGCCGCATCCCTATTATTGAAATTCACCACCACACAGTCACCCGGAATGTTCTTAGGGCGTCGGCCAACCCAGCGGACCCTCCTTGCCATGGTAACAGTGCTTGCAATATCACCTCCTCCTGAGCTAAACTGTTCGCACCACTGTCTGGCCAAGTTCATCAAATCAGGCGAGGTCTCACCGCGGTCCGCTCTGACAGGAGGGACCCCAGTGAAAACCGCCACCAAAGGGGCTGCTTCTGGAGGTAACTCCAGGGTGTAGCCAGGGTGAGGAGTACGTATATTAGTGTCATCTGCTTGGTTCGTTTTAGAATTTACTTCAGACGTGTTGCTCCCTGCATCACCCCTTATGGTTGACAGTCCTGTTATAGTTAAAGGTCCCTCCAATACGCAAGGTCGGCAGGATCTAGGATTAATTTTCCCACTATCGTCTCTTGGGCAATTGTCAATGGGGCCTGCAGTCTGGCCCGGGGTCTCATTTAACACTCTATGTTGTTTCATTAATTCATCAATTTTCGCGCATTTAGATAGGAGCCCCGCCACACAGGTGTTCAAAGTGTCTACAATATCCTTGGCAACGGACACAAGTGCTGGTTCCAGACGTGAAACAAATAAATCCTCGATTAATCTTCCAATTTGACCCTTGAGTCGCTGATCAAATCGATTAGTCTGTATTGAGTCTTTTCTCAGCCTGATCGTTGTACTTAGCAGCTTTCCCTTCTTATGTGGTTTCTCGTTGGTGACAGCAGGTGTTATAGGCAGAGGGTGGGATGGGGGCTCTTGGGGAGTGATTGAAGCAGTATGTGTTGGAGTTACTTTCTGATTAATGATCACAATATCAGGTTCCAATGGTGTCACCCTACTATGCTCTAAAGGTGTGGCCGTATCAGCTTCCCCAGAGTTCAAGCCCAGCTCTTTCTCCACATTCGCAATCTCTTTAGTCAATGCCACTACTGCAGAGGTTAAGTATGAGATAATGGATTCTGACTTTCTGGGGTGTTTCGCTTTAGAACCCCCATCATCCTTGGCACATACCTGTTTCCTCTTGCCCATTGTAGATGTTAGGGGGTAGCCCAGCCGACGGCCACAGACGGCCCGCCCTCTGCCTGGGCTCCGCCCGGCACCGCCCGCGACACGGAGGAAGCGTTTAAGCGCCTCCGGGCGCGTTGCAGGGCGGAAGTGGGCGGTGCAGTGTTGTTGCCTGGGAGCTGTAGTCTCCCCCTGCAGCGGCCGTTCTGCGGTGTTTGAGATGGCGGCAGGGAGACCAACAGCGTGTGCAGCCCAGGGGATGAGTCCAGCAGGTAAGGGTGTGCTCCGCTCGCTGCCCCGTCAGGATATGGCCCCCTCAAAGTTATAATTAGTAGTTAGACCAATAGTTCCCAAACTTTGTAGGCCAATGACCTACAAAGTTTGGGAAGCATCATGCCAATGGAAGCATGATAAACCTTCACGACTTTCCTAGCTTTAATGGACAGAATGCAGATGATTGTATTAATGTAAATAAAGCATCATGTAGTTGCAGACTATCATTTACGAACAGCCCATTTTTTTTTTTAAATGGCCACAAAATGTGCATAGGCATACAGAATTACTGATGAAAATAAATTGCACATGTTAAACCTGTCAGCCTTAGGGTGGTATTATTTCCTCAAACCTTTTGCCTACATACCTCCAATTTTTGCTGGATTCACGCTTCCATTGGCCTTATGTCCTCTGATAGGGGAAGGACTCCAGATCCAGCTAAAGTACAGGCTTTCAACCACAATGAGAGAGTGAGAGAAAATGCAAATGTGCTGTGGCAGGAAGGAGCAAAGATGTTAAGACAGCTGATTAAACAGAAAAGTTTAGAGGATATGCAGGAGATCTGCCGGAAGAGAATTCCGCGCCATAGCTGCTTTGACAGATAGAGACTGGCCTCCGATCCGAGACCTGCTAAACCTCAGAACCACCATCCGACATTGGAAGGCTGAGCGCAGAGGTCGTCTGGGGGTATAGAATGCAAAACGTGTTCCAATGTAGGATGGACCAGAGCCATGAAAGGCCCTGTGAGATATGGTCAATACTTTAAAATGTAGGTCACACAGATGCTGCTGAGCACTAGATGTCCTCGAGATATTAAACAGGAGCCTAGCTACAGCATTCTGTATGATTTGGTGTTTTTTTAATAGATAGCCCGGTATACCAATGTAAAGAGCATTGGCGTAGTCAAGGCAGGAGAGGATAAGCGGCCGGGCAACCATTTCCTTGGCAGGCCGCGGTAGCAGGGGGAGGAATCTTCTTAAAGCTTTAAGGGTACCAAAACAAACTCCCGTACGTTTTTTGATTTGGTCAGGAAACCGGAGATCTTCCCCAAACCATACCCCTAGGTTCTTCTTTATCCCACCCTCTGAGTTCGGGCGCGGAAAGTCAGGGGGCCATAGTTTCTCTCTAAAGGCAAGAGGGAAACTGGACATACAGGAGCACCTCTGACTTATCTTCATTGTACTTAAGTTGTGCATGTGCAAGCCAGGAGAATACTGACAAAAGACACTTTTGAGCAATGTCAGTTTGCAAGTCGGAGTCCTTCCAGGTGAATTAAAGCTGAGTGTCATCAGCAAAGGCTAATATTATTACGCCCAGCTCCTCGGCCAAGAAGATCAAGGGTGCCAAGCAAATATTGAGGAGCAAGGGGCTAAGTGTAGAGCCCTGCAGGACCCCAGTGGAAAGTTTCCTGATCGATGATGAAAAAAGTGGCATCTGGGTGCGGTCTTCAAGAAAAGACTCTATCCAGTCCCAAGCTGGACCCGCAATACCAATGGCAGACAGTCGGGCGAGAAGTTGCTGGTGGTGCACTGTATCGAAGGCGGCAGAGAGGTCCAATAAAATCAGGGCCGCCCTACCACCTGTGTCCAAGCACTCCATGATTGCCTCAGTCATCTCAACTAGCGCTGTCTCCGTACTGTAGGAAGCCCTACACCCGGATTGCGCAGGATGAAGAGCACCTGAGGACTAAGCAAAGGCCTCCAGTTGCTGAAAAAACACCTTTTCGCAGACCTTAGCGAAGGCTGGTAAAAGGGAAATAGCACGGTAACTGGTGGGTATAGAAGGGTCAGCTGAAGGTTTTTTAAGGAGATGTAGAAGTTTGACTTGTTTCCATTGCCGGGGGACGGTGGTGGACTGAAGCGAGCAGTTGATGATAGATTCTGCCTCTAAATGGACTGCCTCGGCCACCCCCCCCCCCCAGGGCTCTGGCCAGACAAGGGTCAGAAGGGGATCCTGATTTCAACGATTTGAGGATGGCTAATATATCTAGCCCAGCAGAGGGCAGAAACTGTGTAAAAGACGGGGTAGGTGCTCTGGAGCAAGAGAGCGATAGCAGAGGTGAATGCCTCTGCTCCAGATACTCTGTCCCTAGGCTGTCCTGAATCCTTTGAATCTTATCAATGAAAAAGGAGGAAAGGTCCTCACACCATTGAGATGAGACTGGAAGACTCGTTTGTTTGGCACAGGGGGACAGAAAACTACGAACAATAGCAACAATGTCTTTACTGTTGTTGTTGACCTTGACAATCCGCTCTGCATAGAAGTCACCCTTACCTTTCTTAATAGCTGCATAATAATCCTGATGAGCTGCGCGGAGAGCCTCCTTGGCCGATGGGTGGTACTCGTGGCGCCAGCGCTGCTCCAGCTTCTTACACCATAACTGAAGCTCTTTAAGGGAATCCCTGAACCACCGTTTAGAAGGAGTCAAGCGCAATTGTCTGCTAGAAATAGGTTTAGAGATAGAGTCAACCCCCTGGCTAATCCAGGCGGAAAAGTTATCCATCGCCCCTTCAAGATCTGGAGCTGATGCCGGACTGGCCAGTAAAAAAGCTTCAGACAGAGCCGGAATATTGATCTTCTGGGGAGGCGGGCCATGTGGCAAGGGTGGGGAGAGGAGTGGTTTTCCAATGTCCCATGAGAACCTGATCAGAAAATGATCTGACCAAGTGACTGGAATGGGATCAGTATCAGAACGATCGAAGTTGGAGCAAACTATATTGATCAGCTGGCCACCTTTGTGCATGGACCCCTTGATCCAGTGGGTCAGCTGAGCTAGATTTCACAAATCCATAAGAGCCCTGGACTCTGGGGCCTCAGGGCTATCCAAGTGGCTGTTAAAGTCACCCAGAAGCAAGAACGTAGAAAAGCGGAGAGCCCGGGAGGCAAGGGCGTCATCAAGAGTTTTCAAAAAAGCTCCAGGAGGGCCAGGGGGTGGTAGACCAAAGTGCCCTCAACGTATAATGGGGAGACAGGACAAAAGTAAAGTTTAAGGCCTGTCTGTCCTCAAGCTCCTTGGATGCCTCGCTGGTGAATGACCAGGCATCCCTAAACACCCCTGCGACGCCTCCCCCTCTCCCAGTTTTACGTCAGCTCTGACAACTTTATAACCCCAAGGGATTGCCAGTTACACCACCTAGGTACCTTAGACATAACTAGAAACAGAGTTTGGGTCTTGTAGTACAGTTGCAATGTCTCAAAAATACCCTAGCTAAATCAAAATGTTTTGGCCCGCTTTAAACGTCCACATGGGTCTAGGGCCTTTATCAGTGGTAGGGGTGTCAGTGCCTATCAAAGCAGTCATTCCATGCAGGAATGAGACCTTAGTCTCTCACCTTGACTCAAGGAGACTTTCCTTCATAAGCAGAAAAACATAATGAGTGCACCACAGGGTTAAAAGACTTTAACTGACACAATATTGTACAAACAGCAATGACTTCAAGAAGCCTTTTAGCCAGTGGAAGGAGTCAGCGGGAACCTCCGACTAGTAAAACAGCCCCTGTTCTCTATCAGACTAATGTTCTTTTTTTTTAGAAAAAAAGAGGAATATGTTGCATACTTGCTCATGCTACATTGCTAAGCTATAAAGTGAAGTATGTCAAACCACTGCAAAACGCCACACATGTGCAAGCACATAAAGCAATAGAGGGAAAACATGCAAATAAACATAAAAATAGACCAGAACTTTACTTCTTACACTATATTCAGATTGTTGAGATATCATGCGCATCTGGCAGGAAGCTTCCCCCTGTAGTCACACACTTAGGGGCCGATTATGATTGCGGTTTTTCCGCATCCTCCGGGCCGGCGGAAGCCACCGGCGGCCCGGAGGATGCGGAAAAACCACTGCGGAGCCTCCAAAGACCCACCGCCATATTAGGATGGCTGGTGGGTCTTGAATTCTGTCCGAGGCTTTTCCGCCGCGGTCGCAGTACGACAGAAAGCCCTAATATGGTGGAGGTGTCTAACAGATACCGCCAGCCATATTAGAATGGTGGGAAAAATATGCTTTTCCACAGCGGATTTTCCGCCGTGGAAAAGCATACGGACTTTCACTTCGGGGGCCCGTTGCGTGCCCCCTGGGTGAATGGGATTGGGGGTGCACATGGGGGGTACATATGGTACCCCCCTGCATTTGCGTGCACAAAGCAGCAGGCACTGCGCGGTGCCTGCCGCTTTGTGCATGCAAATGCGATGCATGCATTTTTAGCCTTGCGGCGGGTGCAGCTTGAAGCTGCACCCGCCGCAATGTTAAAGATAGAGGATGTGACCGCCACCCTGGCGGTCACATCCTAATTTGCTCGGAGGGAACGCCGCAGCCCCTGCGGACGTTCCCTCCTCGTCCGTCCGCGATCATAATCGGCCCCTAAATTTGGTGGAGGTAAGCATTATTTAGACATCTTGGGCTAAGTTGCAATAAAACATCTGGCACTGAGATAGTCCTTGGCTTATGTGAAACATGAGACTAATATGCAATGGATATAGTATCTTTGGGTTTTTACTCAAAAAATCAGTGCATCTCACACAGGTACCTGGTGGGGTTATTATGCATGTCAAGGTGTCCAAGATGCGTCACAATAATGGCAAGCTGAGTGTACACTTTAAAAGTGAGATGCCTTAGCTATCCGAATGCATGAGGACCTTGTCAGGAGTAAAAACGTTGCAGCAAGATTACCCATGTAGTAATAATTGGTGCTAGGAGCCAGGCGCTGTGATACGGTGCTCGTGAATATGAATGCTACTCAGAGTAGGCTTCTCAATATTATTGCAAGAAATGTGGAGAAATGGTGCAGAGAGCGAGGGCTGTGAAGCATATTTGGTAGAGGGGCACCAGGAAGCAGCAGCAGAAGGCACCTGAGGTCTCTGGTCTCGCTCAAAACTTACTTTGTCAAGGTAGGGAACCTGTGAGTAAACCTGCCTCATTCCACATCAGACAGCCACCAAACAATTGGTGCTCAGGAGGCTGGCCCTGATATGCGGGTGGAACGTGGCTGATTTGGCCAGCTGCGGTGCCTATTTGCTGACGGGTTCAGCATCCTATGGGCTGGGCTTTGTGGGAAATGAATACTGGAGGCCTCTAGAGATTACTGATGTCCGGCTCGCCTGTGTGCAGAGCATGCGGCACCTGTAGGGGCTGGAGTGTCTGGAAACAGCCAAGCACAAATTGCAACCGATATGCATGCAACATACATGTCATATATCAAAATTCATGAAGAGGCCAAAAATAAAATAAAATAAAAATAACGAAAGAGGGTGAGAGTGTAGAGTGCTTAATAGCACAATATGTATTGGAATTAAAAATTACGTTGCCTCTACACCTTTCTACCCCCACCAGCTAGTTAATACCTCATCGCTGAGGCCAGTAGTAGCTCTCATAAGTCTATCGATTACTCGCTGTTTGCAGTAGAATCGTTTTTCTTGGGTGCTTGGGGTGGTATTTTATCAATGCCATACCACTTATAGTTGTTTTATGAGAGTCCCACGGACAGACAATGCTGCATTACTTTCGAAGCTGTTTTTACACCTGAAGGGGCTCCTGTGCTTGTTGATTCTGAAATCTTTCTAGTGGTCATTCCCATGTATTTGAGGTCACAGAGACAGATGAGTGTATGACCATTGTTATTTGTCTTACAATTCATGTGTCCTAGGTCTAGTTCCTCAACTACTTTGGTTTGGGGTCAGATGTTAAAATGGCTGCAAGGGTTTTGGCCAACTACGGGGGCAAGTACGACAGTGACCATATGGTTTCTTTTTTTACTGTTGGGGGTTGTGTCTGGTGTATACCAAATGTTCAATCAAAGCTTTGCCCCGTTTGAATGAAAACATTGTTTTTATAGGTTTATGGGACCATAGGTCAGTATTTATCAATGTTTGGTGACCATTCTTCAAATTGGTTTGCAGAATGTCCCATCGGTAGTGACCAAGATGGGACATTGCCAGCTACAATTTATATAAGTACACTCATCCTGTTTTTGGTTGAGTCTGCCCTGGTTGTACTATCATACTAGGGTGTGGATAGGCATCAATGATGAAGCATGCTACTATTAAGAGGGTGAGGTGTGTACTCCAACATTTTTGGATTTCCCCCATGAATGTCCCTTTTGGTAAATCTATTCTAGCTGCCCAATTGTGCTTGTGAAAGCACATGCTTTGTCTGCCAACTATCGACCACAAGATTCTACCATGTTACACTCTTTTGTTGGCTTGGCCAGCTACTGCTCTAGGTTCATCAATGATTTTGCCACAGTAAGTGCCCCATTAGGAGATTTAACAATACTAAATGCTTCATTTTAATGGTCACATGAATGTAAACAAAGCTTCACGAAAATAAAACATGCATTTGAGAATGCCACCAAAATGGCCTACTCTGATCAAAAGCTACCTACCGAAGTTGTTGTTGAGGCAAGCCCGGTAGGGTTGGGCATTATTCTTGCCCAACACAATGGATATCAAAATGCTTGAAGGCATATTGCAGCTCACGCTAGCAGAAGTTTTGTCACAGACTAAACATGCCTATTCACAACCAGAAGAAGAAAGCCTAGATGTGATGTAGACTTGCAAACATTTCCACCTATTTCATTATGGAAAACTTTTGTTCTTGTCAAAGGTCATCAAGCATTGCTTACCATATTTGACAATCTTAAAGTCAACATTCCCCCTTGCTTTGAGAGGTGATGGCTTCAACTGCAGGAATATGACTACACTATGGTGCACCAACCTGGGAAAGATCGAAACCCTGCTGACTACTTTGCACAAGTGCCAGTACAATGTCATAGAACCACTTCCAAAATGGATGAAGCCTACAATACCTTTATTGTAGAGTCCAGTAGATCTGCTGCTATATCAGTGGAACAAATCATTGCTGCCACAGGCACTTACAGTGATATGCTAATACTGAAAGTCATTTTTGCACATCAATACCGGAAACAGTTCACTCAATCTTGTACAAATGACAGTCAATATCAGAAGTTCAAAAATGTTAAAGATGAACTTTCTATTACCATATAAATTATTGTCTTATGAGATTTGAGAATTGTCATACAGGAGAGTCTGAGACAGCAAGTCATTGAAGTGGCACATGAGGGACATCGTGGAATTGCCAGCACTAAGCAAACTCTCCAAGACTGAGTTTGGTTTCCTCATCTTGATGAAAGAGTTGTAAGGGAATTTAAAGGCATGCCATTTATGCAACTGGTTATCTCCTAAAGCAATCCAGCATCCACCGAACATGTCTGATTTTCCAAAACATGTATGAGAGAATATCGCTGTTCATTTTTTTGGGCCCCTTGATAAGGGACATTATTTAATGGTAGTCACTGATGAGTATTCTTGTTTTCCCTTGGTAGAAGACTTTTTGTCGTTTACTCAGGAAAAAGGCATTGAGAGGCTAAATGGTATTTTCGCAACATGGGGTGCTCCTTGAATTATGAAGTCCAACAATGGCCCACCTTTCAACAATTGAGAATTAAAAGACTATATTACTCATTTGAATGTTAAGCATGAGAAAAGCACACCTCGTTGGCCAAGAGCAAACAGCCTGTTGAGTGTTTTATGAGCACCCTAAAAAAGACTGTTCAGCGTGCTGCACTGGAGAAGCTTGAAATTAAATCAGCTCTTCATTCTGCTCTTCTTGCATTCTGAACAAAGAACAAAGAACGTACCCCGCCAGTTGATAACGTGGTCCCAAATCTGGGATCCCAATATATGTGGGGTGATAAACCTAGAAGTTGGCACTGCACATTACAAGATTAACATGATTCAAACATTTGCACGACAGAGTTTTTTAGCAAAATATAAGTATTTTTATTTTAGTGTAGAAAACATTTATATACACCTATAACACATGATTATTTTATAAATATTGCACAAAACACATAGTCCATTTGAAAAGAGATAAAAGTGACAAAATTGCATTCTTCTTTTGACCTACCCAGTAACATTTCATGCTTCAATCATACTATCATTCTTTCAGTTTTTCACGGCCTTGAAAAACTGAAAGAATGATAGTATGATTGAAGCATGAAATGTTACTGGGTAGGTCAAAAGAAGAATGCAATTTTGTCACTTTTATCTCTTTTCAAATGGACTATGTGTTTTGTGCAATATTTATAAAATAATCATGTGTTATAGGTGTATATAAATGTTTTCTACACTAAAATAAAAATACTTATATTTTGCTAAAAAACTCTGTCGTGCAAATGTTTGAATCATGTTAATCTTGTAATGTGCAGTGCCAACTTCTAGGTTTATCACCCCACATATATTGGGATCCCAGATTTGGGACCACGTTATCAACTGGCGGGGTACGTTCTTTGTTCTTTGTTTAGTCTTTCTCCCCCCTCGACCCGCCTACATCCAACAAGAAACCCATTGGGGAACCCCCTTCTTTTGCCTTCTTGCATTCTGGTCATCTCCCATTTTGACTAGAGGTGAAAGTCCTACAACACTGATGGTTGGGAGATCCATGAAGACCAAGTTGCCACAATGTACCACTAAAAGATTGATTGATGATGGTAAATTTCGACAAACAGATTCATATCACAAACACAAAATGAAGGCAAATGGCAAAGTACAAGGAACACTGGGGAAAATATACAAGCCCTCTTGTGGCTCCTTGCGCCACTATTGCTTCACTTTTTTTTTACACAAGGGAGGTGCAAAAATTGTGGCCAATTCACGAAGTCATGCATCTAAGGAGATGCGTCACGTTGTAAAGCCCTGCGTCACATTATACCTGCACCAGTTATAATGTATGCACGGTGGGCGTTCCCATGCAAAAAACATGTAGAACTGAAGCAGAGAAATTGACAAAATTTCACTGGATCCTTCTACGCCTTCACTGTGTCAAAATCCCTACGCCTTCTCGGACCAGGCATAAGGAATGATGCTGGGCTCTTTGTATGGGACTCACCCATCTGTTGTGGCACATTGCTGGAGTTCCATCGCTTTCATGAGTAACTCCAGAAATGCATCATTTTTGTGCCAACAGATGCATCAGTATTTCTGACGCATCTGTTAATCCTTGCGCCATTGAGCACTGTATTGTAAATACAGTGCATCCATGGTGGCACAAGGACATTTGGCCCTGGTGCAAGGAAATGTATGCATTTATGCAGACGCGTCAGTTCCTTGTAAATCTGCCCCACTGTCTTTAAAGAACAAGATTGCGCCTTTGTCAGACAGACATAAAAATGTAAATCTGATTCTCCTTTTGTTGTTGACCCAATGAGGGTAGTGACTAGTAAGGACAAAAGTTGGCTGATCACGTCCCAGAAAGTCCATCACATGAGATTCTTCACATTTTAAGCAACGGCCTCAATATTCGCCAAATCCAGATGTCAGTAGTAAGCCCAATGACTGCAACAGTGTCTCTGTCACAAGTGTCCGTCATGGACACTTCTGTATCTCCACAGCCTCACATGACAAGATCTGGGTGATTAATTTGAGTACCAAAATGACTTATTAAAGAGTTATGATGTATTGAATTATGATGCATATATGTGGTATTTGTATTTTTAGTTAACAAAGGGGGTAATGTAGTGTCTCGTAACCAAGAGATGATGGGACCCTTTTGCTTCTAAACGGACTCCGTTGCACAGTGACTTCAGTGCTTAGGTTTGGTTAATAGAATTCATGATGTTGAATGTTCAGTTAGCAGTTGCATGCTAAGGAATAAAGACGTGTAATAGCAAGTTCCTTGTGCTGCATAATCATTTATATGCTTCAAGGCTAGGGAGGATGCTAAAAATCTCTCATCTAGTCCCCCTTGGGCTTAGAGACATAGACAATATGGAGAGATGGCATGTCACTCAAGTAGGTCTTTAGTTACAGTTTTAAAGGAAGGAGCCACAGCCATAATCACATAGGTCAGCAGCATTCTTTGATGACTGTCTCCTCCGCCTGAGAAGGAACTGTTCCAACGTGAATGATTACAAAACACAAGCAGTGAACCTCAAATGTAAACTCCAAAAACTGAATTATCCCACACCTGTGATAGAAAAGGCCATGAAAACGGCCGGCAACAACAATAGAAAGGCTCTTTTAGAAGAGAAAGTGCAGAAGGAACCAAACCAAAGGCCCATCTGTGTGACCACTTACAATACCCACTCTAATAAAATTTCCAAAATCATAAATAAACATTGGCGAACCCTGGTATGTGGTGATTTGGATTTTGAAGAACCACTGTTTGCACACAAGCGAGGCAGAAACCTTGAAGACATTCTGGTCCATACCCGACCACAGCCACACCAACCAGAACAGCCTACACTCCACAGGATACAGGGACACCACCCATGTGGTAATTGCAGCAGTTGCCATCTAACAAAAAAAAGCAGACATCTGACTTTTAGGAATGGTAGCACATGGGAACAAAGAAAGTTTACGAATTGTAACAGTAAACATGTCATATATATGATTACGTGCCCGTGTGGTCTTGAGTACATCGGGATGACAACGAGACCAGTAAAAACCAGAATCAGCGAACATAAGAGCAATGTAAGGTGCAAGAAAAGTACAACCCAAATGGCATCCCATTTTCTGACTGAAATGCATTCTGTGAATGGCCTAAATTGGACCATAATTGAACTGCCATCTGTAAAAAGGCCTGTTTGAAAAAGAACAATGCTGGGTGTACAGTCTGGGCACCCACTTTATTGGGCTCAATGATGACATTCTGTGGGGACAGCTGAACTAACTACTTTAAATCCACAGCACTATTTAACATTATGAGATACACTCCCCTCATGGGCTCAGGTCTGGCACACCACTCTTTGGGGACGCTAATATCCCTCCACAAGGCCACACCATATGACCTTGTCTACTGTGCTTTTGTGTAACTCATCACGTTTTTTTATTACGTAGCCATAGCTTTAACCAGACCCGAGTGGGTGTTATGAGTTAGCAATTAGCTTTTGAAATGTATAAACTCTGTCTTAAATCCAGGTACAGCCGTTTTTATGGCCAACTAGCCTTATGCCCCGCCCCCCCTTTTTTAACGTAGACGGCCCCTTTCTGCACATTCTACTAGGGATTTCTCTAGTGCAGACAAACACCCCATTGAGGCTAGCATAGCATTGTTGCATGTAGCAGTGGCGCTATAGCTCTCTGTGTGCATGTGCGACAACAGTCCTCACTATCACACGTACCGCAAAGCGGCAAGAGTGATTTATCGGAGGTAGTCTTATACCCTTTAGAGAGGAGCGGGCAGGCTAGCATAGCATTTTGGCTTTTACCAGTGGTGCAGTAATAGACAACGCGCATGCACAAGAAGAGTTCGCTACTGTTTCTCATACCACACAGCTGCATGTGCGGTTCTCGCATCTGCGCATGTGCCGTTTAAAACAACACTACTAACTTAGGCTAGTACGGAATTAACTTATAAGGCCCGTATGTTTCCCGGTTTTTTAGCAATTAACTATGATTGAAGGGTGTATTTAAGGCTTCACCGGGCTACAGTCACTATCGACGGAGCCGCGGTTGGGGGCAGTACAGCGCTGGAATTCTCCAGCAGCAGTGAGTGTAGCCGACACAGATCAGGGGGACTTTTGTTTCACATCAAGTGAGTAGACACGTGGTTTTACCTGTTTTTATAATATTCCTCCTACCTTTTTCCAGGGTGCTATTAAGCACTACGACCCAAACGTTCTGGAGGCTCATGATGCTAAACATTATCTTGACAGCAAGTATGCACAACAATTGACTTTCTTCCCATTTTTTGAGTTATATAGAACCCTGTCCACAACATGTTTTGAATAGGATATCCATTTAGAGCGTGTGTTTTATGTTAAATGTATGTGTGTCTTGTGGTCGTCCTTTTTCTTTGCGGGGCACCTCACTACTATAGGATGACAAAATTTGTCTAGAAGTTGCTGCCCTCACACTTTCTCTATGTCCCTGTACCAGCATGTATAGATATTTTTAAAGCAGTAATACCATATGCTTCTCTCTTTTTTGTGTTCTTTTATTCCCTTGCCTTTCAGGGTCTCATTGTAGACATCAATGAATACATAAGTAGCAACCTTTTAGCCACTTTTTTAGAACACTATCATAGTTTAAAAGTACACCAAACAGTCACGGCAACGTGAGTAAGGTGGGGATCTGTGCACCCCCTCCTGAAGAAGAACCCTAGCTTCGAAACATGTCGACTCACACACAAGGTGTTGTACATTAACATGCAAAATACCTCAAAACCACCCTTTTAACAGTACCAGCACGGAGGCCCATTAAAATGTTCTTAGACCTCACATGCCAGGTACCTTTTTAAGTTCATTTTTTTCCCTTATTGGAACCCACCACTCACTTAAAAACATACACAAACCCCACACGCATCACACATTATCAAAATTTCCAAAGTGCTCCCACGTATTCGTCGGTTAGTAGCACGCCGCATCCTGTAGAGGTGTGCGAAGACCCCAATGATGAAGCATGACACCAAGGGTCCTTTTGGTGTGTGAGGGGTATTTAAAGAACACTGTGTGCTCCTCATCATTGTAGGGACCACTGTAACAACATCTTTAGTTGGATTATTTTTGTTTAGGTAAATCTGGTCAAAGAGAACGAATCCACTTCTTTCTCTCCTCTCCCTTATTGTTGTATTGAACATGTCTCCACAAAAACCATGATGCAGCAAAGCTAAGCATGCTATGATACTACAAATGCCTTTTCCGCTACTGGGATGACAAAGTAAGAATTGGCTCTGCCCAGACCAGCGCAGCAAGTGATTTGAGCTGATTTGCAGGTCAATATGGGTTCATAGATCCATGCTGTGAAACTCACATATTTTTATATTGCACTATGAACTAGGCCCTGCACACAACTTTCCATGCAGCCACTCTCTCATAGTCTTTAGCTGAGTAAGTGGGGGATGAATGGAGGGACAGGACTGCCTCTAGGCACTCCATCTGATCCACCACCTTGTTTACAAGGACAACCTTTGACTGTGACCTGTGGGATATGGTCACATGGCAAGGGCCCGTGGAAAGACATGCAGCCTAACGTCACTGCGAATTGTAAACAGCATTTAGTGGGAGGGTCTCCAGAGGGCCTGGTCTGTAGCTATAGCCTTCAAACAACTCTGTGCCACACCCAGGCATAACCCAAAGTAAGAACTATTCCTAGTTGTCAAAGCCTTTGTCCACATGGTGCTGGGCTTTTTTTACCATGTGAGAAACATTATAAATGGGCTTGATACTCTGCCTAACTCACTCTGGGAAATAAAGCGTCCATAGAGTTGCATCTCAAAGGACATCAGCCATCCTTCCCAAAATAGCCCAGCTTTGCCCATGTGCTCTATAAGCTTTGGCTGTTTTCATAATTGAAACAGGTGTGTGAGTCCTGTATCGAAATTCTCATAATAACAGAGTTCCAGTTACTAGTGTTAGGGGCAGAAAAATGTAAGGGATATGTACAAATAAATATAATGCTTGTTTATTTTCATTTTGTACATCTTCTTTCAGTTCACCCATGCAAATTCAATGGTGATCTTAACGGCGGTGGGGTGGTGGGTTGCGTGGGGGATCCATTGGAGGGAATGAAAAGACACAGCCGCCTCTGAGTCATCTTTGCCCGCTTAAAGGACTCCAGGGCAGAAAACAGAAACAGGAAGCACTGAGGCTTCCAAATTCCCCCAGCCAATCACGACGCTGCTGATAGCCGTGTCATGATTGGTCTGAGCTCAGGGAGGGAGTGGGAGCCTTGGCATTTCTCCATCCAGGCTGTAATACAGCCTGGCTGGAGAAGATGAAAAGTGCACATGACTATTTGGCCGGCCCGAGACAGCCGGCCAAACATTCATGCACACTTGGGAGAGTGCCACCACTCCTCCATCTGTTCCTGTGACACAGGCCAGCCCTGCCCTGCAAACTAACCAGCAAAGCAAGTATGGGAAAATAAAATGATAATAGCAATGCCTTATTATCATTTTATTTTTCCTTTTTCACCTGCTCAGAGAGCAGAAGGGCACTGCTCCTTCGCTTTAGCGGAGGAGCCACCCCTGGATCTTTTGCACCTAAATTGCTACACATATTACAATGTCCGTATATAAAATAGACCTAAAGTTAGAAGAAACTATGCGCCTGAACACAAAGAGCCTCTGCATTTGTGGTGTGAGACCCACACTGGGGGTGGGACCTCTGCAAAGAAAAACTGCAAAGTGGAGGTCCCTCCATGAGCTTGAGGCCTCCCCCACGACTCTGGGGCCTCCGCCACGAGTGTGGAGGCCCTTTGTGAATTGGGCCCTATATGTCCTGTGAGCATGCTAGCTGGCAACAAGGACAACTGATGTATAATCAGCTTTTTCTCTGTCAGGAGTGATTATTCATCCCGACATAGGGCCTTCTCCTGTCTACTCTAGGAGAGGGATTATGAGCCACCTGTCCTTTTTCTCCACTAAGAAAGTCTGGTAAGTATACTTTCTCGTTCTTGATTGCTTGAGGCACCAGCCATTTGTAATCAAAATCTTGATATATACATGAATAAATGCTAAATGTCTTTCAAATCCTCTGAGACTATTACACACTCCACCAAAAGAATGAACAAAATGACTTTTTTTGACCCCCTTTTAATTGTGCTCCCTTGACAGATGTGCAAGAAACCCAATATTTCAGAAGGAATGCTACAGTGTATGTGAAAGTTTTGTGAAATTTGTCAAACAGAGGTAAAGTTATGAGCAAACCATGAAACACTTTTTCACTTGTCACATGATGAATAAACAAGCATTGATACAGCCAATAGATCACAGCTTTATAAGGTCCAGATGTTGATTTTGCCAGTTCTTTTTTATTGGTTTTAACACGTCAAAATGGCTCCCTGTACATCGCATGGAATGCAAATGCATGCGTAACTTTCGCATGGGCATGAATAGCCTGCCATCTTGGAATGGGTAACCTAAAATATATTAAACTGAAAGTAAGGCAGAGGAATGTCCTGTAAGTGTGCAACATAAATTACCTTCTTTATAGAATCCTGCCTTGTAAGTATAGTATGGATTGTAATTTATTCATTTTGCTTCTATAATGCTTACCTGACAGCAGAGTGTGTTAAACAGTAAGAATGAGGAAAATAATGGAAAATATCAACGAGTGACATTGCGGTCAGGAATATCATGGCCAACTCACTCTGTGGTTTGAGATAGAATAGGCAATTTATTATTAACATGTTTATGCTACGATAAATATCACTAAAATATTTGTGGTAATTGAATGTTAATATCAATATTAATAGTAGCATTGTTATTGATAATATTAATATCAACAACAATAAAAAAAACAAGCATTAGAAATGCAATTGGGCTCGGATTTATTTGAGTTTGAGCTAATGGCATTGTAAATGCCAATGTATTGTTGCTATGTGTTATGGAGTGTGTTCATGTGGTCTGTACTGCCAGTGATCTCCTGACTCACTTCGCCCTCCAGCCGAGTGGTCGCTCCCCTGCCTCCCTGGCACACTGTGGTATCGTTGCTCCGCTTTGCTTACTATAACTAACTGTCTGTAGTCTGCACCGCTTGGCGCTTTACCTATCTCTCATTCTCAGACCGCGTTTGCCATTGTTTATACATTTTGAAGTATTTGTGCTGGCGCACTGTGGTTTCGCTGCTCCGCTTTTGTGTACTATAATTAACTGCCTGCAGTCTGCATCGCTTGGCGCTTTGATTTTCTTTCATTTTGACCGCGTTTGTCAGTGTATTGTACATCTTAGCAGTATCAGTGCATTCCGCCCCAAGCGCTCCGCTCCGCTGAGCCCTCCGCTGCCATTTTGTGTGTTGTTGTCCTCCCTCGTGGACCGCCCCGCCTCCCAGCTGAGACGGCCTCCCACTGCCTAGATACAGCGCTCCATGCCCGGAACACGCTGTGACTCACTTCGCCCTCCAGCCGAGTGGTCGCTCCCCTGCCTCCCTGGCACACTGTGGTATCGTTGCTCCGCTTTGCTTACTATAACTAACTGTCTGTAGTCTGCACCGCTTGGCGCTTTACCTATCTCTCATTCTCAGACCGCGTTTGCCATTGTTTATACATTTTGAAGTATTTGTGCTGGCGCACTGTGGTTTCGCTGCTCCGCTTTTGTGTACTATAATTAACTGCCTGCAGTCTGCATCGCTTGGCGCTTTGATTTTCTTTCATTTTGACCGCGTTTGTCAGTGTATTGTACATCTTAGCAGTATCAGTGCATTCCGCCCCAAGCGCTCCGCTCCGCTGAGCCCTCCGCTGCCATTTTGTGTGTTGTTGTCCTCCCTCGTGGACCGCCCCGCCTCCCAGCTGAGACGCCCTCCCACTGCCTAGATACAGCGCTCCGTGCCCGGAACACGCTGTGACTCACTTCGCCCTCCAGCCGAGTGGTCGCTCCCCTGCCTCCCTGGCACACTGTGGTATCGTTGCTCCGCTTTGCTTACTATAACTAACTGTCTGTAGTCTGCACCGCTTGGCGCTTTACCTATCTCTCATTCTCAGACCGCGTTTGCCATTGTTTATACATTTTGAAGTATTTGTGCTGGCGCACTGTGGTTTCGCTGCTCCGCTTTTGTGTACTATAATTAACTGCCTGCAGTCTGCATCGCTTGGCGCTTTGATTTTCTTTCATTTTGACCGCGTTTGTCAGTGTATTGTACATCTTAGCAGTATCAGTGCATTCCGCCCCAAGCGCTCCGCTCCGCTGAGCCCTCCGCTGCCATTTTGTGTGTTGTTGTCCTCCCTCGTGGACCGCCCCGCCTCCCAGCTGAGACGCCCTCGCCCCTCCCCCTCCACCATCCATATATGCCCACTGCATTGACGCGCAGCGTCCACGCGCAGCGACCGTGCCCAATCCGCGCCGAAGGTGCGCCAAAGGTAAGCCCGTCTACGCCCGTCCGCGCCTGGACCGCGCCCAGCGCCATACCCCCTGCCCCTCGCGCTGCCCAGCCCACTCGCCTCACTTACGATGCCGCCACCCTCCTAGCCCTTAACCCCGGTCGCGCCCCCAACTGCGTCCAAGCCGCTCCTGGACGCACCCATGGACCGTTCTCCTGCGTCACCTGCAAATTCAGCGGCACCGACAACATCTCCGCTACGACCACACCACAGATTCCCGACCCCAACCACCTACAATGCATCCTTCTCAACACCCGATCAGTCCACAGGCACCCCATTGACCTTTGGAACCTACTAGACACCATCTCTCCCGACGTCGCCTTCCTAACGGAAACATGGATGAACGCTTCCTCCGCCCCTGACATCGCCATCGCTATCCCTGATGACTATAAGATCACACGCAAGGACCGCACCGACCATACAGGAGGAGGAATCGCTATCGTCCATAAGAAATCAATCCGCATCTCAACCAGCTCTGACGCCAACCTCGCCAACTCCGAACACCTTCACTTCCAGATCCACATCGACCCCAAGACCACACTCAGAGGCACCCTCCTCTACAGACCACCAGGACCCCGCGCAAAATTCAGTGAAGACATCACGGACTTCATCACCCCACACGCGCTCCCCTCCAAAGACTACATCCTCCTGGGAGACCTCAACTTCCACCTTGAAAAGATCAACGACCACAACACCACCAC
The DNA here is from genome assembly GCF_964263255.1 of Lissotriton vulgaris. Taxonomy (NCBI): domain Eukaryota; kingdom Metazoa; phylum Chordata; class Amphibia; order Caudata; family Salamandridae; genus Lissotriton; species Lissotriton vulgaris. The sequence continues at coordinate 298,585,510 of NC_141691.1, read as the reverse complement.
CCTCCTGGACAACCTCGCCAACCTCGGACTTAAACAACTGGTCACTTCCCCCACCCACATCGCAGGTCACACACTCGACCCCATCTTCACCTCCAGCAACCATGTCTCCTTCAGCCACACTACGGATCTCCTCTGGACTGACCACAGCTGCGTTCACTTCACCTACAACAAGCCGAAACCCATCATCCACCTCCAACCAACTCTACAAAGAAACTGGAACAAAATCACCACGGATCAGATCTCCACATCGCTCCTTCGAACCTCCCCGGCCCTCTCTTCTAACGCCAAAGAAGCCGCCTCCAACCTCACCCTTTGGTTATCCAACACCGCCGACACCTTAGCACCACTGAAAAAACGTCAACACAAACTTGGCAACAAGAAGGCCTCATGGTTCAACGATGACCTCAAGAAGTCCAAGAAACTGTGCCGCTCCCTTGAAAAAGCCTGGAAAAAAGACCCATCCACCAGCAACAAGGACGCCTTCAAAAGCGCCACCCGCACCCACCACCAACTAATCCGAAAGGCCAAGAAAACAACATTCAAGGATCGACTTGACAACAACGCCCACAACAGCAAGGAACTTTTCAACATCGTCAAGGAATTTTCCAACCCCTCGGCCAACTCCAACGACATCACCCCCTCTCAAGCCCTCTGCGACTCCCTAGCCTCATTCTTCCACAACAAGATTGCTGACATCCACAACAGCTTTGACAACCAACCCGGAAGCCAACCCACCCTACCATCTGCTGACCATCTTCCCCCCGTAAACACCCTTAACGACTGGAAGCCAATCTCCACCGAGGACACCATCCGCCTGATGAATTCCATCCACTCCGGATCCCCCACAGACCCATGCCCTCAACACATCTTCAACAAAGCAGAATCCGTCATAGCTCCGCACCTCCGAGACGTCATCAACTGCTCCTTCAACTCCGCTACCTTCCCAGAAGACTGGAAACACGCTGAACTCACCGCCCTTCTGAAAAAACCAACAGCGGACCCCACCGAACTCAAAAACTACCGCCCCATCTCACTTCTTCCATTCCCGGCCAAAGTCATCGAGAAAGCCGTCAACAACCAGCTCGCCGCCTTCCTCGAAGCCAACAAATCACTGGACCCCTCACAATCTGGCTTCCGAGCCAAACACAGCACTGAGACCGCCCTCATCGCAGCAACAGACGACATTCGAACTCTACTGGACAATGGAGACACAGTCGCCCTCATCCTCCTCGACCTCTCCGCAGCCTTCGATACAGTCTGCCACAGCACCCTTTTACAACGCCTCAGAGACATCAGAATCCAAGGAAAAGCACTGGAATGGATCACCTCGTTCCTCACCGGAAGAACCCAGAGAGTCCGCCTCCCACCATACAAGTCCGAGGCCTCTGAAAACATCTGCGGCGTACCACAAGGATCCTCACTTAGTCCCGCCCTCTTCAACGTATATATGAGCCCCCTTGCGGCCATCGCCCGCCAACACAACCTCAACATCATCTCTTACGCGGACGACACTCAACTGATCCTCTCTCTCACCAAGGACCCCAGCACCGCCAAAACTAACCTACACGAAGGAATGAAAGAAGTCGCCGAATGGATGAAACAAAGCCGTCTGAAACTGAACTCAGACAAAACAGAAGTCCTCATCTTAGGCACATCCCCATCTGCATGGGACGACTCCTGGTGGCCGGAAGCCCTTGGAAAAGCACCCATCCTGACAAACCACGCACGGAACCTTGGCGTCATCCTGGATTCTTCACTCTCAATGAACAGACAAGTCAGCGCCGTATCCTCTTCCTGCTTTAACATTCTTTGCATGCTCAGAAAAACATTTCGCTGGATCCCCTCCGAAACAAGGAAAACAGTCACCCACGCTCTAGTCACGAGCCGACTGGACTACGGAAACACCCTCTACGCAGGTACCACCGCTAAACTCCAGAAGAAACTACAACGAATCCAAAACGCCTCAGCCAGACTCATATTAGACATCCCACGCAACGAACATATTTCTGGTCACCTTAAAGACCTCCACTGGCTACCCGTCAATAAGAGGATCACTTTCCGACTGCTTACCCACGCACACAAATCACTCTACGACATCGGACCAGATTGCCTCAACTCTCGACTGTCCTTCTACACCCCCTCCCGCCAACTTCGCTCTTCCAGCCAAGCCTTCGCCACTGTACCTCGCATCAACAAGACCACCATGGGAGGCAGATCCTTTTCATACCTGGCGGCCAAAACATGGAACTCACTCCCCGCCTACCTTCGCCTCACCCAGAATCACCTAGCGTTCAGAAAGCAGCTTAAAACGTGGATATTTGACAAATAATCCTCCTCCCCTTCCTAAGCGCCTTGAAACCCTCTGGGTATGTAGTGCGCTATACAAATTTTATGACTTGACTTGACTTGTGAGTGTGAGAATATTGCACCGTTACTGCCTGTGATGTCCTTCTTGTGAGTGTGAGAAGCTTGCACCTCTGCTGCCTGTGGTCTCCTTGTGAGTGTAAGAAGCTTGCACTGCCTGTGATGTCGTTCTTGTGAGTGGGAGAAGATTGCACCTCAGCTGCCTGTGGTCTCCTTGTGAGTGTAAGAAGCTTGCACAGCTGCTGCCTGTGATGTCCTACTCACTAGTCTACTCTACTCACTACTCTACTCACTGCTCTGCACTCACTACTCACTACTCTACTCACTACTCACTACTCTACTCACTACTCTACTCACTACTCTGCACTCACTTCTCACTACTCTACTCACTACTCTACTCACTACTCACTACTCTGCACTCACTACTCACTACTCTACTCACTACTCTACTCACTACTCTACTCACTACTCACTACTCTACTCACTACTCACTACTCTACTCACTACTCTACTACTCTACTCACTACTCTGCACTCACTACTCACTACTCTGCTCACTACTCACTACTCTACTCACTACTCACTACTCTACTCACTACTCACTACTCTACTCACTACTTTCTGCTCACTACTCTACTCACTACTCTACTCACTACTCACTACTCTACTCACTACTCACTACTCACTTCTCTACTCACTACTCTGCACTCACTACTTTACTCACTACTCTACTCTACTCACCTCACTACTCTACTCACTACTCTACTCACTACTCACTACTCTGCACTCACTACAAACTACTCACCTCACTACTCTACTCACTACTCTACTCACTACTCTGCACTCACTACTCACTACTCTACTCACTACTCTACTCACTACTCTACTCACTACTCTACTCACTACTAACTACTGTACTCCCTACTCACTACTCTGCACTCACTACTCACTTCTCTACTCACTACTCACTACTCACTTCTCTACTTACTAATCTGCACTCACTACTTTACTCACTACTCTACTCACTACTCACTACCCTCCACTCACTACTCCACTCACCTCACTACTTTCTACTCACTACTCTACTCACTACTCACTACTCACAACTCACTACTCTACTCACTACTCTACTCACTACTCACTACTCTACTCACTACTCTGCACTCACTACTCACTACTCTGCACTCACTACTCACTACTCTACTCACTACTCACTACTCACTTCTCTACTCACTAATCTGCACTCCCTTCTTTACTCACTTCTCTACTCACTAATCTGCACTCACTACTTTACTCACTACTCTACTCACTACTCACTACCCTCCACTCACTACTCTACTCACCTCACTACTTTCTACTCACTACTCTACTCACTACTCACTACTCTACTCACTACTCACTACTCACTACTCTACTCACTACTCACTACTCTACTCACTACTCTGCACTCACTATTCACTACTCTGCACTCACCACTCACTAATCTGCACTCACTACTCTACTCACTACTCTACTCACTACTCTACTCACTACTCTACTCACTACTCACTACTCTGCACTCACTACTCACTACTCTACTCACTACTCTGCACTCACTACTCTGCACTCACTACTCACTACTCTGCACTCACTACTCACTACTCTACTCACTACTCTGCACTCACTACTCACTACTCTACTCACTACTCAACTCACTACTCTACTCACTACTCTACTCACTACTCTGCACTCACTACTCACTACTCTACTCACTACTCTACTCACTACTCACTACTCACTTCTCTACTCACTACTCACTACTCACTTCTCTACTCACTACTCTACTCACTACTCTACTCACTACTCACTACTCTGCACTCACTACTCTACTCACTACTCACTACTCTGCACTCACTACTCTACTTACTACTCTACTCACTACTCCCTACTCTACTCACTACTCACTACTCTACTCACTACTCACTACTCACCACTCACTACTCTACTCACTACTCTACTCACTACTCACTACTCACTTCTCTACTCACTACTCACTTCTCTACTCACTACTCTACTCACTACTCACTACTCTACTCACTACTCACTACTCTGCACTCACTACTCTACTCACTACTCACTACTCTACTCACTACTCACTACTCTACTCACTACTCACTACTCACTTCTCTACTCACTACTCACTACTCTGCACTCACTACTCACTACTCTGCACTCACTACTCTACTCACTACTCTACTCACTACTCACTACTCTGCACTCACTACTCACTACTCTGCACTCACTACTCTACTCACTACTCTACTCACTACTCACTACTCTACTCACTACTCTACTCACTACTCTACTCACTACTCACTACTCACTACTCTACTCACTACTCACTACTCACTACTCACTACTCTACTCACTACTCTACTCACTACTCACTACTCTGCACTCACTACTCACTACTCTACTCACTACTCTACTCACTACTCTACTCACTACTCTGCACTCACTACTCACTACTCTGCACTCACTACTCTCCTCACTACTCACTACTCTACTCACTACTCACTACTCACTACTCTGCACTCACTACTTTACTCGCTACTCTACTCACCTCACTACTCTACTCACTACTCACTACTCACTACTCACTACTCACTACTCTACTCACTACTCACTACTCTACTCACTACTCTGCACTCACTACTCACTACTCTACTCACTACTCTACTCACTACTCTACTCACTACTCTACTCACTACTCTACTCACTACTCTGCACTCACTACTCTCCTCACTACTCACTACTCTACTCACTACTCACTACTCACTACTCTGCACTCACTACTTTACTCGCTACTCTACTCACCTCACTACTCTACTCACCTCACTACTCTACTCACTACTCACTACTCACTACTCACTACTCTACTCACTACTCATTACTCACTACTCACTACTCTACTCACTACTCTACTCACTACTCTACTCACTAATCTGCACTCACTACTCTACACGTGGAGAAGTGTGGCTCACTGGTTAGAGCAGGCAGACCTGAAGCAGAGGTCAGACCCGGGACCAGGGTTCAATTCCTGACGCGGCAGGGTCTTGAGCTCAAATGTCCACGGACTCGATAATTCTCGTTTCGGTGCCTGACCTAATCATGGGTTCACACTCTGCAACTCTGGGCATTAAGCTTGCTTAATCTCCACAACGGCCCCCCGCGGCGGGATGCCTAGCTTTCACCTTGGGGATGCCCTGTAGGGGCTATCTCACAGGGAAAAGCCAGGACGGGTTCCCAAGGCAAGCGCTTAGAGACCCCTTAGTGATAAGCGCTATATAAATCCAATATACAATACAATACAATACAATACAATACTCACTACTCTACTTACTACTCACTACTCTACTTACTACTCTACTCACTACTCTACTCACTACTCTGCACTCACTACTCACTACTCACCTCACTACTCTACTCACTACTCACTAATCTACTCACTACTCTGCACTTACTACTCTACTCACTACTCTGCCCTCACTACTCTGCCCTCACTACTCTGCCCTCACTACTCTGCCCTCACTACTCTGCACTCTGCCCTCACTACTCTGCACTCTGCCCTCACTACTCTGCACTCTGCCCTCACTACTCTGCCCTCACTACTCTGCCCTCACTACTCTGCCCTCACTACTCTGCCCTCACTGCTCTGCCCTCACCACTCTGCACTCTGCCCTCACTACTCTGCCCTCACTACTCTGCCCTCACTACTCTGCCCTCACTACTCTGCACTCACTACTCTGCACTCACTACTCTGCACTCTGCCCTCACTACTCTGCACTCTGCCCTCACTACTCTGCACTCTGCCCTCACTACTCTGCACTCTGCCCTCACTACTCTGCCCTCACTACTCTGCCCACACTACTCTGCCCTCACCACTCTGCACTCTGCCCTCACTACTCTGCCCTCACTACTCTGCACTCTGCCCTCACTACTCTGCACTCTGCCCTCACTACTCTGCACTCTGCCCTCACTACTCTGCACTCTGCCGTCACTACTCTGCCCTCACTACTCTGCCCTCACTACTCTGCACTCTGCCCTCACTACTCTGCACTCTGCTCTCACTACTCTGCACTCTGCCCTCACTACTCTGCCCTCACTACTCTGCCCTCACTACTCTGCCCTCACTACTCTGCCCTCACTACTCTGCCCTCACTACTCTGCCCTCAAGCACTGCTTACACTGTGGCATGGAGTCATCCTGCTCAGCTCTCTGCCTCGCGCGCGCGCCACTCCGACAAACTGTATTAGTAAGCGTCTTCCTCCTCCTCTTTCCTGCCATTATAATCCCTTTGTATAATTCCAGCCAGTTACATCGGCATCGTGTTAACAGTTTTCTCTGAAAACTGTGTATTGTACTGTGCTCCTGTTTGTAGTTAGTAAATTAAGGACAAAATTAGGGACAAAATTAAGGACAAAAGTTAGTAAATTAAGGACAAATCCTTTACTTTGATTTGCCTTCAATCGCCACAATGGCGGTGCATATGCCTGGGCCGTTTGTCTGTACCCGTGCTCGATTTGCTCTTGCAGAAACCTGCCATTTGCTTGTTTGTGAATACTGTGCATTTTGCGACAGCACAAATTGGGCATTTTTGACTGCCTCAAGTTGCTCGGAAACAGTTTTTGCATAAAAGTAAGCAAAATCAGCCCCACTTTGTCATCCTAGGAAAGGTAATTAATATGCTAGAATCTGAACTGCCCAAGTGCCCATCAGGTCATCGAAGGGTGTGGCTTAACGGCTAAAGCGGCCACTTAGAAGTTAGGGAAGCAGGTTCGAGTCTGGCGGGAGGCTTAAACATCCTGTGATATCGGGCAAAGCACTTATTCTCTCACTGCTTACTAAACAAGACTTTTGCATACGAAAAATGCTCGGTTTGTAATTTGAATCCGGCCGCATTCCACGCTCAGAGACGAAAAAAAAAAGAACTACAGTTTGGACGAGCATGTATGAGTCATCTTCTGTGAGCCTCGCCTGCTGCCTCTCGTCATTTTACATTGAACGCGCTCACCGCTGTGAACGCGCTCGCATCATCTGGATTGCATTACACGGGCACTCTGACAGCTCCTAATTAAGATTAATCACTCTCCCGTGCTCGTTCGCGCACAGAAAATGCCAACTCGGGCACGCGTACATTGCATACAGCCTATCACGTCAACGCTACTGAATACACAGCACAGCGAAGACGAATCACTAGGCAGATGCCATAAAAATCTAAGGAATGTCCCAGCCGGAGTCCTTTCTGAAACTTTTTTTTTTCTAAATACTAAAGAGCTCGCAAGCTCCTCCTACACTACGTGTAGGGGAGGCCCGAGCCCTAATAAGGAGGTTGATACATCTCTGGTACTCCTCAATTTACAGAATTAAAATCTAAAAACAATAATATTCATCATCCTATTTATTTAAAAAGCGCTGTGAAAGTCAAAGTAACAACAAGTATCCGTTTGTTCTCTATTCCACATAGAATATATTCGCAGAAATCGGCTGATATTTTGAGCTTGACATACCATGATCGATTGCAGTCTTTTTCACACTCTAACTCTCAGCATTAAAATGTTGAAAACAGAGGTATTGGAGGGTCAGCTATGAAAGCAACATCATGCTCCCCCCCCGACCCACCCCAATTATAAATACTCAGTGCCCCATGTTTTTACCAGGCAGATTAAAGACATTCCAACAAAAATTAGTCAGACGTGGACAATGAATGCAGTATTTTCTTAAGAGGAACAATTGCAAGACCGATAAAAAACAAGACTCAGAACATATTTATGAAAAGTGGCCAAGTGCAGCAAGTCACTTTGCTGCTCTGAGTCACTGGGAGAGGGCAGGAATGCGCTGTATTTAAAGCAGACAGCATAATCCTGAATGTTCCCCCTGCTTTGGCGCCCAATGGGCTGGCTAGCACCAACGCAGGAACACTTGCACCATGGTTCAAGGGTGCCTGTATTGCATTTAGTACTGTTTTTTTGCAGGAAGGGGCACAATCATGAAAGGCTGTGAGAAATAAAGATATTCCCCTTTGTTACTCCTCTTCTGGGAGCGCATTCCCAGGTTTAGAAGTTCTTGCAAATCTGGGACTGCGTCAAAATCCATAGATGTTGCGTGGGAACACCCATGCAATGCCCATGGAAACACCTCCTTGGTGTAGAGTAATGCAATTACTTGCATGAATTGTGATTTGTGCTGCATTATATTACTCCACATTTATGAAGCCATGCATGGTCACTTAAGGTGGCCTCTCATGGCTTCATGAACCTCATTTTTCATTTGCGTTGCTCTTGCACCAGGTTGAGTGGTGTAAGAGTGATGCAAAGGGGCTCATAAACCATCTCTGGCAACCCTTGGAACGATCGTTTCTGGCCCAAGGAGTTGGGCAGGAGTCCAGTACCGGTAGTCGTGGTGACAAGTCTGGGCATCCACATTGATGGCAATCTGTCTATGAAGAAGCAAGTGTCTTTAGTGGTGGGCACATGTGTCGGCCTTCTTAGGCAACTTCGGAAAATCTCCCAACTGTTGTCTTTCTATACTTTGAGGAGCGCGGTGTCCGCTATGATCTTAGGACGGCTGGATTACGGTAACGCTCTTTATGTAAGGCTTCCCCAGCAACAACTTTCAAGACTGCAAACAGTTATGAACGATGCAGCCAGATTGATCTTTAGGAAGCCCAGGAGTGCGCATGCTTCGTCCCTCCTGCGCCAACTACATTGGCTCCCTATCAGACAAAGAGCAATGTTTAAAGGTCTGTGTATTTCACACAAGGCAGTATATGGCAATGCGCCCAGTTATATTAAAGCCCGACTGTCTTGCTACACTCCTGGTAGGGCGTTACGTTCATCAGAGGCTACTCTTTTGGTCAGCCCACGTTTCCGCCTGTCCACTTTGGGCGGGCATGCTTTTTCGACTATGCTTCCTGCAGCATGGAATAAATTGCCATCTCACCTCCATAAGGAGTCTAATCTATTGCCGTTTCGCCGGATGCTAAAAACAGGAGCATGGGGCGTGATGTAAGTTGGTTGCCTGTCCTGTAATGTCCAGTGTTTACCCTGAACAAGCACTTAGAGACCCCCGGGTGAAAACGCGCTATACAAATCGAAATAAATAAATAAATAAAATAAACATGCCTCCAGTTTCGTATTGAAATATGAAAGTACTAATCAAACGGGTGACATTGGATTATCCTACCACTTGCTGTGCTCTGCTCTCCACGGATGTCTATCAGCAGATGAAAAGAGTCCATAGGCTCTGGCAGGGAGCTGGAAGTATGCACTAAACCAAGTAGAGCAGCTCATGCTCACACATAGAAGTCCCTAGATTGTGACAGTTCGGAAACATTTCCTAGCAAAAATTGTCAAACACAATATGCTTCCATTTTGGACATAGTGGCTTTGACAGTGCTATTTGGCAAAAAATAAAAATCTTTTAGGCAATGCTTCACATCATCAGCAAATAACACAGATGGTTTCATGACACAACGTCTGTTCCCAGCTGTGAACTGAAACGGGCAAGATGGGGGGCACCACTATTACTGGATCAGTATAGAAAAGTATGCAATTTTCTGACTGTGAAAATGCAAACTAAAATTAAAGAAGTGTTGCAATGGGAGGGGAACAATTGAGTAGTGGGAGGGGTATTAACTAGAGGAGGGTGGGAAAAGCAGCATGCAAGGGAGAGAGCAACACAGAGGAGAAGCAGACGATAGAGATATCATGAAGTGTGTGGGGAGTTTTGCAGGGCAGAAACACACCAGAAAGAGAGTGAGAAAGAGAGTGAGAGTGAGTGACCCCAGAGAGAGAGATAGTGATCAGCACACAAGGGTGATACACCCATCGGGGCATGTGTAAAAGTATATGAATGAGGAGCACAGATTGAGTATTTAGCAGGGGGAGAAGCATCTAGCGGAAGTTGGATTTAATATTACAGTTTTAAAAAGGCCACTTTTACAGAGAGGATATTTCTCTGGAATTATTGCTGTATTTGCCTGACAACCTCTCTCCAATACATCTCTGGCATGGGTGACGGCTACACTTTGTGCATTCCCTCTAGAAGTTGAAGTTGTAGGGAGGAATGGGATGGGCTGACACACTTCAATTGGCAGTGTCCTTCCCTCACACAAAGCATTGATTAACCTCCTCACAGATAGCCTGGCAGACAGAACTGTGTTGAAAGGGATCCTTGCACACTTCAGAGAGCTGCTTTGAAGTCACTTTCTGGTATAAAATGCAGGGTCTCTGACCCCTTAAAATCATACACTGTGCTGCTTGAAGGACTGAACTGGACTGCTTTTCTGGCAGGGCAGCTTTTGTGCTTGTTGCACTGCTGCCTGCTGCTCCCTACCTCTGCTGTAGGAGAGCTGGACTCTATCTTTCTTTCAAGTGTTATCCAAGAGCTTGCTGGCTTGTCTTCTGTTTTCTGAAGTCTCAGGGACACAAATGATTTCCTGCCATTCTGCTGGTGCAGCTAGACTCTGTCTTCAGTGAGTCCTACCTTTGCCTGAGGTGCCCTCTCCAAGATCTGGGCGTGAGAAGTGGGTTCTGTACCAGTTTTGCTACAAAATCAATGTATCGTAACCACTGTGGCGATCAAAACCGACAAAGTGACTTTTGACGTGACGCAGAGCCGATCCAGAGTCAGCCATGAATCGCTCGATAACAATGCAAGACCTGGCTGTGAAGGTCAGTGACGATGCAGCTCTGATCCGACGTTCTCATTAAAAGACTCGACTTCAACGCTTCGACCAGATAGCGTAACCCAGAACCAACAAATGTTTTCTTTCATGGCAGGGAGAAGATCAACGCATTTCATCGCTTATGATCGGGAAAGGTACTTTATTCACCGGGACAGGCATGGGTCCTGTAGCCGCGACGCACTTCCACGAGTTCAGCCCGTACTTTGACTTTGTACTCGTCCAACATGACCTAAAATAACCTTTTTAGTTCTATTTGCTTCTAAGCGCTTTACTGTATTTTTTCTGTTTATATTTAATATCTCAACTTCTATACATTAGATTTTTGTCATTTCGGTCATGTTTTGTTTATAATAATCTAATTTTTTAAACCTGTGTAGAGTCTTTTTGTGGTGTATTCATTGTGTTACTATGTGGTTGTGCTGCACAAATACTTTACACATTGCCTGTTTAGAGAAGCCTGGCTGCTTTGTGCCAAGCTATCAGAATGTGAGCACAGGCTATTTTTTAGTGTCTATCTAGCTTACCCTAACTAGAGTAGTGGTTCCTGCCGAGGCCTGGGTGCTTACCTCAGTCAATCAGGAAACCCATTTCTGACACCAACCAACAGTAGGCAATGGCCATGGTAAGCTCACTGTATGTTCTTGGTAAGCCTGCAATAGGTCTATTGGATCTTGATAGCTTGTGCTGTCTGGTTTGTTGAGACCTGAAAAGGTAAGATCTCAAATTTTAGCAGCTTGTCCAATTCTCCCAGTGAGGTCAAGGCTCTGTTCTATCTGATTCTGCACACAGCCCAAGCACTATCCATTCTAGGACTTGAACTTGTGTTTTAAATATGTAATTATGGGCTCTAAAACCTCAGCATTCGACCTGCTGTAAAATGTAAAAAATCTAGCCTGGCTCTATGCGTCATGCGTGGCATTGAGACACTTGGTAGCTATGATCTGAAGACGTCTGTGAGGACATTAAAAATGGATGCACAGAAGAACACCACCAGACACTGCCCACTTTGTGAATACACATGCTCGAGCAAGGTAGTGTGAATCAACATATACATAACCCTGTTTATTTCTCCTCACACTTCTCTCATCACCTGCTGCAGGGCAAACCCCCCTTTTTACGCAACTAGCAGTTTCATTACAGTCTCCCATTGCTTCCTAATGAGACATACATAATTGCATCAGAACTCGCAGAATGTTGTGATGAGGAAACACTCAGGCAGAGGCTTCTTTGCATTGTTCTGGTGAGTCCTTGTACAGATATTACTTGTGCAACCTAGTGAAATGCCCACGATAAAACCTGATGGGTTATGGGCTTGCTTATATTTTTGTAGGATTTATGAACAGGCAGTAAATATGCACGTCAATGATATATACATACAATGGGATACTGTGGTTGAGGTCTTTTTTGCGTTATAGGAGCATCACAACGGCCCCTCACGGTGGGATGCCTGGCTTTCACCTTGCGGATACCCTGCCGGGGTTATCTCACAGGGGAATACCAGGACGGGTTCCCTAAGCAAGCGCTTTAAGACCAGTTGGTGATTTGCGCTATATAAATTCCTGTACATTTACATTTACATTTACATCTGTGCACAGAACCTGTGACCTTCCATGTTGCATATCTGCAATGCAAGCTTGTCATGTGTGTTTAAGGGAAAAGCTGCAGTGCCTAATTTGAGCCGGAGATTTCTGGTGCTGATCACTGGAACTTAATTGGTTTCCGGTTTTTCAACACACTTAGGGCAATCTGCCAAAAGGTGGCGCTGTGCATGTAATTTAGAGATGAGCAGTGTAACAGTTGTCTAAGAAAATAATATACATAAAAAAATTAGTAATACCTGCCTCCCCAGCCATTCCTTTAGCTTTGGGGACCTGTAAAAATCTGAACTGTCACATTTACATGTGAAAGAGATGGTTAGCAGTTGTTTTGGCAGCGATGACAGGGGCGATGGGTGGTGCAAGCTGCAGTGGCATCCGGGTCAGAGCACTGGCACTTAATATTTTACAAATTAAGCACTGGAAAAGCAAACTGTATGCTGGAACATGAGCACTTATAAACAGCGTGAAGGTTGTAGCTACAAGTCGCAGACTGCAACATTCTTTTGGTTAAAACACTAGGATGGGGCACTGAGCCACTTTGTATGTATTTATTCATGATGAGTCACTCCGGGTTCAGGTGCATCTCTGTGTTTTAGCAGCATTTTTGCAGAGAGTGCCAGACTTTACATGATATGAATATCTTTGAATACTCCGAGGCGGAGGCCAGTTTTTGTTTCTATAATGTGTGTTAACCAATTCATTCGTAACTGTGAAAGCCTATATTCTGGTGCATTCTGGTGCATGTTTACACATGTGCTAACTATGCTTTGCCATTCAACTATTTTTAGTCCTGCTGTGATATTACTGTCTCATGGATGGGTCTTCACTGGCTTGTTTCCTCTGCAGTACTATATATATTTACCGTACTTTATGAAACCTCTTTTAGTTATGCACTGCAGACGTCTGCGTCTGTAACAGGACAGCCACAGATTGAATCCCTGTTTGCTGAAGTGGAGACTAGTTTGGAGCTGACACATGCCTCTGCGGGGCAGGGGCCTCAGTGACGCCCCTTTAAAAATCACACCCTTCACAGCTCAGCTGGTAACTCCTTTCCGATACCACTCATTGATAATAAATGTGTGTCATCAGGAAGTGTTGGGTGATTCCATTCAAGTCAAGTCAAGTCAAGTCAATCAACCTCAAAAATGGATCTTAAAAGATACACATTCATTCAAATGATTGCAATAAATAAAAAATATATGAATATTAACAGAACAAATAAAAATGCATAAAACATCACAAATATGCCATGCTAAAAACCTTACTTTAGATATTTCCACCCTCATGATTCTGTGTGCCTGTCATCCAGTCTCCAATTCCCACCTGGGTGCTGGGGGGGGTTGGGGGGGGGATGGCTACATCTCTGCATTCCTGATAGAAGTCCATAAACTAGGGGCTCAAGGAAAACTGCAGACCTCTGACTCCGAGTGGCCTATCTGGGATGGTAACGTGAGAGTGGAACTGGGACCTGGATTCCAAGGGGCAGGGTCTTGGCCCCACTAAAGATAGTGATCACACGTCCCTGGGTAGGATGGCAGACGGCCTTATTTAGAGAGACCCTGTAAATTTCAAAGTTGGCCATTTGAGCCAATCACATCTTCAAAGGTGTTAGAGATGCTTTTGGATTTGGAACTATACTTCGGTGATTCAATGCTAGGACAGTGACACAAGAAATCATTAAGGCAGGAGGGACTGTAATTGAAATTTTACACACACTTGTGGTGGCCTAGTGCTTGTCGTGCTCCAGGAAGAGGACTATCACTTGGTGGGTTATGCCTAGACGTTGCTGGCCTGCAGCTAAGTGCCAACTATCATGGCCCAGGTCCCTAAGTACTTTCCAAGGGCTGGTTGTCTGGCCTTCTGTCCACGAGATCCCAGGGACACAAAGTATCTCCCTGTTTCCACAAGACCATAAGGACCACTCAGTGTACAGCAGAAATGGGTGTCACTAAGCGCTACTGATAACCCATGGAAGCAGTTGACCGGGACTTAGCGGTGATTTGATGCCAACCACAATCAAGCCCTGGCCGGCTACTCAAAGTGGAAAGTTTGGAAATCAAAAAGTATGAGGAACTTCTAAGTCCATCTCAGAAAGGGACTTGTCACTTATATTGAGTAAATGTATGGAAACGTCTTGCAAGTCCCCACTCTGAATGGACTTTGTTACTTTTTGAGAAGAAAACTCCTCCCTGCTTGGTTGGCAGTTGAAATTGTAGCCACCGCCTTGAAAGCAAATGCTGGATATCTGAAGAAGGTTGGTCCAGATGAAGCTCTGGAGACATTTACTTGTGGCTGGACATGTCTCTTTGAAGTAAATTAAGTTGCTGAGCCCACCTCAACTGGTCTTCCTGCCAGGGAAGGAAAACACTTCCCCACTCCTTGGTCGTTGCCTCTGCTCTTCGAGCACTTTTTGAGCATCACTGGCGCCTCATTCAGTCCAAGGACAGTGCGCAGCTGCTGGCATGATAATGCAGATTAGCTTCCAGTGATTTCAGTCAGGTAAAAATTTGATTACATGTAATACACATTTAACTTTGTAATTAGATTGGATTTTAATTCAATATAAAGCTAAGTCTGAATGGTGTCTGTAGCTGGTACAGGTCAAAAGTTATGAATTAAGGTGCATAACCCATACCTTGACTTTATGCCAGATACAGTCCGAACAGTGGGAACATTGTTTTAGCCATAGTCACTGGGGGCACATGCCGTTTCTAATGCCACACTTGTTCCAATCTTAACTATTATGCACCCAATCTTGTGAGTGGGCAAGTTGTGATTAACAGTGGCAAATTTGATATTTAAAATCATTCATAATGGTTATTTCGATAGGACTGTACAGCAGGGTTCAAGCTGCTGCTGTCAGACTACACAGGGTAGGTCCAAAGGCATGTTTTCACTGCCACTGTAGTGAAAGGCATAAAAGGTGCTGCAATCCACAGGTGCCAGGATTGTATTTCTGGAACATGTACTATGGTCTTACAGGATAATACAGCACTATCTTTTTTAGTTAAAATATTCCCTTGCTGGACAGGCAAGATGGCCGCGGGAGGGTTGTGGTGAGCGGTCGCACCAAACCTGTCTCCCACCAGTAAGCAGTAGCAGAATGCTATAGCGATAGCACGAGACCCCCCTGATGGCCTATGATTCTCTTTTTGCTGGAGCAGGAGAGTGCTTATCTGTTGTTACACCGCAGCCATTTGGTGTCTGGCTTAGAGGCAGTGTGATTTGCGAGTTTGCCAGGCTTAAAAGTAAACTAAGGTTCCTTGTTAATAGCTTGCTGCCACACGTCAAGGCTGTGTCCAACCGAAGAATTAAAGCTTCAGTACTTTCACTGTTCCTGAAAATGCCACCCCGGCCTGCGAGGACCGACAAAGTGAAGGCGAAGGATGTGATTGAGGTCACGAAAACGACCCCCACTGAGCCGGAGACACCTACATCACAAAAGACTCTGGGGCCAATGAAGAATCCGGGTGCGATCAGGAAGGTGATCGCACCCCCGTCAAAGAAAAAAACGGACTCAAAGGGGAAGACAGTCAGCGGCGATGATAATGCTACACTGGACTTGCGCTCAAAAGTGCCAGGAAAGCTTGGGACTAAAGGCAGCATGAAAGTTAAAAACAGAGGAACCCCCCTTAGGCAGCCTACCTTACCGGAGTCTTTTACCTCGCGCCCAGCGATAGCAGAACCGGCGGCGAGAAGCCCCCGCGACGAGGAAAGCGACATCAGCAGCAATCAACAAAGCATCCTCGAGGACGCAGGGGCAGCAGCAGGAGCGGCAGCAGGAGACGTGCTGGACGCCGAGGTAGCCGTTGCTAGACAACCGCCTTCAGTGCCTTCAGTGCCTGCCGGGCAGAGCGCTGATACGGATATATGATGTTACAACGCGGACTGTAACAACGCATACCGTTACAACGCATCTTTTACAACGCAAATACTGTTACAACTCATGTATTTACAACGCATTTTTTTACAACGCAGTTACCTTTACAACGCATACCATTACAACGTAAGTATTGGTAAGTATATATTAATATTAATATTATAATCATAAATTAATTTTCAAAAATAATATTTAATGTAATTTAATTTAATTTCAAATAATTAATTTAATTTAAAATTAATTTTACTTTATTTTTACCCTGTACCCCTGTACCCCAGAAACTCAAAACTGACCCTCAACCCCAAAAATAAATTAAAGTAATTTAATTTAGTTTAATTTCAATTAATTAATTTAATTTAAAATGAATTTTAATTTATTTTTACCCTGTACCCCTGTACCCCAAAAACTAAAAACTGACCCTGAACCCTAAAAATACCCCTTTACCCAAAAACTAAAAACTGACCCTGAACCTTAAAAATACCCCTTTACCCAAAAACTAAAAACTGACCCTGAACCCTAAAAATACCCCTTTACCCAAAAACTGAAAACTGACCCTGAACCCTAAAAATACCCCTTTACCCAAAAACTAAAAACTGACCCTGAACCCTAAAAATACCCCTTTACCCATAAACGAAAAACTGACCCTGAACCCTAAATATACCCCTTTACCCAAAAAGTAAAAACTGACCCTGAACCCTAAAAATACCCCTTTACCCAAAAACTGAAAACTGACCCTGAACCCTAAAAATACCCCTTTACCCTAAAACGCAAACTGACCCTGAACCCTAAAAATACCCCTTTACCCAAAAACTGAAAACTGACCCTGAACCCTAAAAATACCCCTTTACCCTAAAACCCAAAACTGACCCTAAACCCTAAAAATACCCCTTTACCCCAAACATATAACATTTAAAATATAATTATATACTTACCAATACTTACGTTGTAATGGTATGCGTTGTAAAGGTACCTGCGTTGTAAAAAAATACGTTGTAAAAACATGAGTTGTAACAGTATCTGCGCTGTAATAGATGCGTTGTAACAGTAGTGCGTTGTAAAAAATGCGTTGTAACAGGTGTATACCGCTGATACGAGCGCTGGTGAGAAAGGGGAAACTGAGGCTCTGCAAAAGACGGTATCCCCAGGAAATTCAGCAGGGATTACTGAGGAAGATTTGGGTGCTGGTAAGGGGGAGTCAGGGGGGCAAGGAAATGCTGATATGTTGGTGGCAATAATGCAGGTTGAAGCCGAGTTACTATCTAAAACCCCTAAATACTCATGGGGAAGCTCTGTAGGCCTGGTGGCAGCAAGAACGACAGGCGGCTACCCTAGGGAGAAGGAAGATCTATGCTCCCTGGAGGGGGAACATTTCTTTTCAGTAAATGAGGACTCTGATTCCATGCAGCATGAAGAAGAAATATCAGAAGAGGAGGAGGTTGAAAAGGAGGAAGACGAAGACGATGAGGAGTCATGGTCAGCCACTACCTCCTCGGGAACAGACATGGGCAAAGACTCTACGCAAAAGAGGAAACAGACCAGGTTGTGCAGACGCGGAGGGTCGCCTACAAGGGGAGCTGAGAAGCGACTGGTCTGGGATTACTCAGCGACATCACATACTTATCGGGAAGAGCAAGATGCAGCCCCAAGGCAGGAAGACCCATTTGGAATGGTGTTCAATATGCTGAAGCAAATACAAACAGAAGCAAGATCGACAAGCCGGAAAACAAGGCAAGACTTCAAGAAGATACAAACAACACTACGGAAAACAAATAAACTATACGACGAATTGGCTGGGAGAGTTGTTGAGGTAGAGGAAAGGACTGGCAAGATGGAGGATGATTTTGGTAGCTTTCGGGAACTTAAAACAGAACAAGAGAAGAGGGCAGACGATTTCCTTTGGAAGATGGAGGATTTTGAAAATCGTCAAAGACGTAACAATGTTCGCCTTTTGGGTGTGGCAGAAGGGCTTGAGGGGCAGGATCCTAGAGGGTTTGTGATCAACCTACTAAAAGGTGCATTTCCTGAGTCCCAGTGGCAGTGGGAGACGGAGATCCAGAGGGCGCACAGGTTCCCCTTTGTCCAGCGGAAGACATATGGGCCAGAAGGAGGCTCTAAAGCGACCTTCCCCAGGGCAATTTTAGTATATGTGGGAAACTTTCTGCTTCGAGAAGAAATTATTCAGAAAGCTAGACCAGACAGCAAAAGAACTGTTGAGGGAGTTACCTTCTTCTCTAGGCCAGACTTCTGCCATGTGACAGTTGAGAGGAGGTGGAGGCTCAGGCAACTGATCTCGCAGTTCCAGGCTCTGGGGTCAGAGGCATACCTACTGTTCCCAGCTAAACTGAAAGTCATTACAAAGGGAAGAGTTGGGATGTTTATGTCGGAAGTTAAAGCCCAGCACTTCATCCAGGAGTTGGGGAAAAAATAGGAGGTTGTAGGGAAAATGTAATTTTCTAGGATTGCTGTAGGATTTGTACTATGGGCCAGGGAGAGGGTGGGAGAGGGGTGCGACTAACGCAACTCAGAAGCGGCCACACATAGGTCATTGGTGACCTATTTGCCTGTAAGGGGGGGTCAGAAAGGGTGGAGAGGGTGGGGGAGGGGGTTAAAAATCAGTGTCAGTTTGTAGGATGGTTAAGTTCCTTAGCGCACATTTTTTTCATGTATTTTGTTGTCTGTTCTAAGGGTAGAAAAGATAGAAGGGATATTGGTGGTTGGATAAGCACAATGGATGGAAGTGTTAACACAAGTTGGGTATGCAGGAGAGTTCTTTATGATACTTCTCAATGTCTTGTAAGGTAGTTTCAATAAATGTATGTGGCCTAAATGACCCAAGGAAGAGGTCAAAAGTAGCAGCCTATCTTGTTGCGTGTTTATCTAGGTTCCTGATCGATACTGTGACCTTAGGCCCCTATTCGGCTATAAATCCATTTATTCCCTATATTGGCATAACCGTTCAAGTGCGATTTTCTGAAAAGTCATCTCTGGCCTCACAAGAACAGAGCCACATTCCAGCATAGTTCCCTCTGCCACTTCCTTTGCGACCAATTAGTGCAATGACAGAGCAGTAGTCACTATCTGATATTCCTAGATAACACTCCGAGTTCTTCAACAAGATAAAAACTCAGCAAACCTGGAAATCCCCGCTTGCTATGTTTTGATTAGTAATAGAACTCTAATGAGCAACTGATAACTATCACTTCCTAGTGACATCTTTAATTGACGTCTTATGTCCAGCAAACTTGCGTCAAACCCGGCACCTGTCAGGTATAAATATTACCAACGTTGCCTTAAGCAATGCCTGTTGCCTGTTGTACGAGCTACTGAAGCCAGCTGCCTGCACGACCCCGTGTTGGTAAATCTAGCACTCTGTCGCTGCAGCCTGCTATCCTGTGGTGGTGAAGCTGCTGATACCATTATCGCCGCTAAAGCGCGACCTATGGTGCAGTACGCTTGAGGAGCCGAGCAGCCGTCCCTCTGCAAAGACATCCAGCAGATTCCAGCTGCCCGCGGACGCTGTCCCCCCACATTCCTCGACGCGCTGAAGAGAAGTCGCTGCCTTTCTCGTGCAGAGAAATCCAGTCCCGGCGTTTCCGGTTTACCCTCGCGGGTGACTGGGATATCGAGAGAGACCCCTGAAGGAGATACCAATCCTCCATCATTCTATTCAGAGGTATGGTGTTGACTAAACCCTTAGACGAGAATTCTTGAAACAAACCTTGGCAAAACCAACTTAACTTAAAGCTACTTCCTTACTCCCCTTTCACGTGTTAGGCTTAGGTCAGGCACACTGGGGTAGGCTTAGTTAGAAGCACCAGTTGAGTATGTTAGCCTAATGTATATATGACTGTATATATGTTTTATTACTTTTAAACCATTGTATGGCTAAGAAACCATATCAATGCTTTTACAGTTCTATTTCGCAATACTTATCTTACTGTACGTACTTTTTATAATAACAATTATTGCAATTGTGGCAATACATTTCTCTTGTACGAGAAGAAAGACTGTTCAATAAATGTTAACCCTTTATTGACTAACGCCCGTCTCTCTATTCTCTACATCTCGTGAAAGTAAACTGCACTAGACTGACTGAGTGAAATACATGTCTATTGTTTCACACGACCCTAGAGATTGACTCTTGATCTGAGGAGCAAAGTTGTCATGTTGCACGGTTGTTGGAAAACTGATTCCCTTCTTGTCTGTGCCAAGGAAGCTGATCACTTCCTATGCAGAGAAGAAAGTTTCCAGTGACCTCTGAGCTAGTTGGTAACACAACCCAATTAAGTTTAGCATAGTCAGTGGAGGCCTGGAATATAAGCAGTTGCACGTCGATACTACTGTTTATGTTATTCCAATGCGCAGGGCCTAGTGGGAAACTAGGAACTACACTACATGGCGCCCAAACGTTTGGTAAGGCGATAAACTAACGCAAGACTTCTAGAGTAACTCAGTCGTGCATATTTCACACCCCTTTCTCCTGTAAATACTCCAATAGACGTCTGGAGTGGGTGAAAGGTTAAAATCCGCCCGACCTTAGTAGGAAGAGATTCCTATGTAAAGCTCTGGTTTATTCAACGTTGAAGGATACAGTGTTCCAAAATATTGTGCACCTAATTTTTGTCTCCTTGGAGACCTACTCTGCAAAGCCTGCATTTTTTAAAAAAAAATGTCAGTAGAAAATAACAGAACCACTGGGGGCGCAGCAGATGCGACTCAGCAAATTCCCGAACACACAGACCCGGATGCTATTATCATCCCGGTCCACTTAAGAAGATCTATAACTTTAAAACTTATAGAAAACGGACTGACACCTCAAGGTGGTACAGTAATTTTCGTGATAGAGGCTCACGAGTATCGGCAGACAGAGGTATTCTATTCATGGATAAACTTTCCAGCGTTAAACGCTATAACAAAAGAGTTTCACTATTACAAAATAGAGGAACCTCCGGGAGAGTGCGCTCCTTTCGAGGAGATTGAAATCCCACTTAAATTTCAAGAGCACCTGCTCTGGTTTAATGGCGCCCTAAAACACACTGATCACATTACCAGGCTCGGTCCACTAGGTAGACCAGGAGCCACGTGGCCGGTTCTAGCCAGCTACACACCACATCCTGACATTGCAAAAATGTCTAAGGAAGAGCTGTTAGTACAGCTAAACACATTAATAAAAATACATAGGCAATTAGTCCAATATGTAATGCGGACTGCAACAGTCCAGCCAGCTGTTAATACACCACAGCTGACCCCTCATCAGGGGAACACAAATAAAATTACACCACAGAACATACAGTCATGTCTTGGTAAAACACCCATAAAACGGGAACAAATTCCTTTCTGGTTAGCACAGAAAATCACTCAAATAGAGGCAGTATTTCCTGATACTACCCCTATTGAGAAACACAGAATCTTGACCATCTGCCTTCCTATGGGAATCGCACCACACGTGGAGGACTGCGACACTTGGGGTACAGTCTTTGCTTCCATTTACACAAAAACACACGGTGTTCCATCTATGGCGGTAATACCAGAAGTGCTAAAACAGATTCAAAATGAATTCGGTCCAGAGCCCGCTTTAAATCTAGGTATGAAATTACTGAAAGACTTCAAGCAGGTCTCGGCTATATTATTAGCGAACATTAGAGGAGAAGCAGCATCTGTGGCGATCCGCCAGAAGTTGAAGGAAACAGATATAAAAGATCCTGTTGAGCTTGCAAAAATCATAGAAAAGTGCTATGAAGAATTAGGTAGAGACAGCTTAGGTGGAAAACCAGTTAAGCCCCAACTGCTCGAAAATCCTGAAAAATTATTTATTAAAAATAATTTAAACACTCCTAAAAAGAGCTGGGATGGAAATAAACAATCCACTCCCAAGGAAAAAGTTTTCCAGTCCAGAGGAAGGTCTCCTCGACGGAGGGAAAGAACTCCGACTCGAGAACGCCAGTCTCCCCAGAGGGAGCCCTCTGAGAAAAGATATAACCTTAGAAATAGGGATAATATAAAAAAACCTGATAGATATCAAAGTATTGATACACGTCCCTCTCGATCTTTTCCACAGAATTCGGAAAGAAGAGGACGGTCAGACCCAGGAGAGCACACCAAGTCCAAAGACAAGGAACCTGCTCAAAATAAGAAATCTCAATTTCAGAAAAAGAAGGTAGCCAGTATTAGAGTAATCAACCATGCCGAGAATACTGAGGACACAGTTGAAAAACGGGGAGTGGGCATTGACAATGTTTGACAGTGCAGCAGAAATCAGTATAGCGTGCAAGATCTTGATGAGTCATCTGGAGACAGTGGACACGAATGAA
The DNA here is from genome assembly GCF_964263255.1 of Lissotriton vulgaris. Lineage (NCBI taxonomy): Eukaryota > Metazoa > Chordata > Amphibia > Caudata > Salamandridae > Lissotriton > Lissotriton vulgaris. The sequence continues at coordinate 298,562,630 of NC_141691.1, read as the reverse complement.
TACATTCAGGTTGAAACTGCCGACGCCAGACTTAGCGAGCCCCATAAAATATACGAAATAACATTGCGTATAGAGGGTGATAAGACTAGGAAAATTAAGGGTCTATTTTGGGATAAGCTCTCAAAAGGCTATGATATTCTGTTAGCTGAAAAAGATTGGCCCCCAGAGTTTGTCAGGGAGTGCCCTCGTGGCGAAGAAGTGATTATGCCTGCCTTCTCGAATCACATTCCGATTCACAAAAAATACACATATGCAAGGAAATGGGCAGTAGCCCAGCCACCTGCATTGTATAAAAATCATGTAGGATGGGATGAGGATTCACCGCCTCACAAAATCCAATTAAAAAGTGAACCAACTGCCCAACGGCAGTATCCCATAAAGCAAGACGCTAAAAAACAAGTCAGGGAGATCTTAGATCAACTTGAGTACCAGGGGGTGATTGAAACATGCACCTCTCAAATGAACAATCCTTTGTTTCCTGTCTCCAAGCCAGACAATTCATATCGTCTAGTTTTGGACTACAGACATCTTAATACATATTGCAAAACTTTTGCAGTACAAAACTCGCATAGTGCAGCCCTAATGAATAACATAGTCAGGAAAAAATATAAAACGACATTAGACATTTCTAATGGTTTCTTTTGTCAAAACATTGCTCCGGAAAGCAGATATTTGACCGCTTTCTCTGCATTTGGGTCACAGAAAAAATTCTGTCGACTCCCACAGGGGTTCAAGAACAGCCCAGGACTATTCTCAGCTAGGGTAACAGAGTTACTACAAATCTATGATGATGAAGCATTATCTTACGTAGATGATATTTATCTCACAGACGACGACTTGGATACTCACTTGAAAAGAGTGAACACCATTATACTTGGGTTCGCAGCGGAGGGTTACAAATTCAACTTTAAAAAGTCCCGAATTGCCCATCTGACAGTACTATTTTTAGGGTACGAATTATCAAGTGAAGGGAAAAGCCTAGCAGACAACTTCTTAGAGAAGTGCGCTGTACTCCAAGCTCCAAAAACGCTGAAGAATTTACAATCAATACTAGGTTTTCTGAATTTCGGAAGAACTTACATACTAAATTACGCAGAGAGGGTTAAACCTCTCTACGAACTAATGAAACCTGATTTTAAACAAATCAATTGGACTCAAAAACGCACAGAAATTTTGAGATCACTGCAAACAGACATGTTAGCAAAAACAAAATTAGATACACGTGACAACACGATCGATCTTGTAATCCGAGTCATCCCAGGAAGATGCGGATTCACGTACCTGACCTCTAATGAGGGAGAAAAGGTACCAATTTCAATTAAATCTCACTTGTACACACAAGCAGAAAAAGCATTCAGTCACACAGAAAGAACTGTGAAAGCAGTGCAAATCGCATTAGCAAATGAACGAGAACTAGCACACGGCAAACGGATTAATATCCTTACAGCGGAATCCGCCTTCGAGGCGCTATTCAGCCCAGTAAACTTGCCTACAGTGTCACTGGATCCGAAATAGATACAGTGCATAGATTCTCTAGGAGCGGAAGACGTGAAATACTATTTTGCCCCGCAATTTGAAGAACTGAATGATTTAGAGTATGAAGAAGAATATCCTCTGCCAATCGAAATTCTGCCTCTCCCACAATACGCATGTATAATCTATACAGATAGCTTTGTACAGCATTTCAACGTAGAGAGAAAATCCTACGATGCAGCATGTGCGATCATTAAAGGTCGTTGGCTGTGCGGTAAATTCAGACCGAAAGTAACAAAAACTGAATCTGTAAGAAACTGTTCGGTTCAGAGAACTGAAATCAGATCTTTAAAGATGACACAGGTGCCACAATAAAGCATAAATTGCTCTGGAACGAGGTAGCTCTTTTACACAAAGAACTACAAAAGACTCACGTGATTCACGCACAGAGTCTTCAACGTGATGGCGTTCACGTTGCAGGGAATTCATTGGCTAATACAGCCAAAGCGGAAGCAACTAAACCGGCTTCCGTAGCCACAAAAAGCGTACAGATAAGTACATAGACGGAGAAACCATGCTGGCAGTAAAAACGACCGTAAAAGGCGACTGTGCAGCACTACCCGTAAACTATCCACTCAATTATGCATACATAATCGATGCAAACTCCGTTCCTTTTGCTCGAATCCCTGGAGTGGGGGATAGAGTAATTCCAAACACGAACAGGAGAATATTTTTAATAGCAGACGCACACATGGGTTTGGGTCTAAGGCACAGAGAGATCAAGGAATCACTGACTGAATTACAATCAGTATTCTGGTGGCCGGGAATGAGTGTAGAACACCAAATATATGCAAACAACTGTGAAAACTGTAATAGGGATCGCAGTAGCGAACCTTGCTACCGGCTACCAGTAAGAAAGAGCGTAACGCTGCCTACACCCCATCCTGCATCCTATTAATAGTTAAGACGAAAAGCACTTAAAAAATGAGACCTCCAGCGCTCGGCTGACGCTAGAACGGTTATAAAAGATTTGCGAGTCTTTATCGGCACATACGCAATTACCACGTTCCATTCTGACCAGGGTCCTGCTTTTAGCTCTCGAGCTTATAGGGAGGCCATAGCCAGCATGGGAATTGGGTTGCGGTATTCTTGTCCGTCGCACCCCGAAGAGAATAGTGTGGTAGAAAGAAAAAACCGGGACATAAAGCAATCTATAACAGCGAAGGTATTAGGTTCAGGCGCTGGGTGGGTCAAACATTTAATAAGTGTCCAGACTAGTCTTAACAACATGCCAAGAAATTCTCTAAAAGGTTTCAGCCCATACGAACTATTGTTCGGAATTAGAATGCGCGTTCAGGACCTCGATAGTCAGATGTCAGTGGTACAAGAAGAAACAACGCACTTTGATGTAAAAGATCGTTTGGCTGTTTTACAGGAACTGAATGAAACAAGAAAATCATTAAGCAACATAAAGTTAAAGCAACAGCCAAGTACCACTGACGAGGCACCACCCGCAACAGCCCCAGCAAGGCCTGTCTGGATTCCAAAGATTGGGGATCTAGTCAGAGAAAAGATTGCGGTTAAGAAGGAATTTGGGCCTTCTTACAGAAAAGCAGTACCTGTCTTGGCAGTCACCGGAACAAGATCAGTTGTGCTACCGCCCCTTGCTGGTAAAAAGGAGAACAGAGTCGTGTCTATCGATCTGGTAAAACCACAAGCATGTGGCCTATAATCAACAGTAGGCCCAGTGGACTCCCAAGAAACAACAGAATACCTAAACTTGCAACAATCCAAGAGGTTCAAACTGAAAGACTCATCACATTCGATCAGCCTGCAGTGCACAATGAAGGACTATGCAATAATGCCATGGAACTCGTGCCTCTTGAAACACAGATTGAAACAGTTCGTCATGAAACAACACCGGTCTACAATGATGTGGCATCAGAAAGTGCTACCGAGAGACAGATTGAAAGAACAATCCCATCAATTGACAGAACTGCCTCTGGTTATTTCATCAACTTCGACAACTTCTCTGAAGATCAAAACGATCCCGAAGTGATGCCAGAAACAAAAAAGTATTCTAAAGAAAATACAACAGGACTCCTTCAACAAATCAAAGAACTATATCTGGATTCACCGTTGATTGAGCATTGGATTATCTCAGGGGTTTTCATACTCCTACTATGCCTAATTTTAGTTTTAATTTTAGGGAAGTTCATTACAATTGAATGGACACAGCAAGTCAGAACATCAACCTAGTCCTGAAACCACACAGATCATCCCACGTGAAGAAAAGAGAACTGTCAACAGTAAATGTCACAGCAATTCCAATACCTGGTGGGGTAGTATGGGAGAAAACAGACTATGAGATATATGGTCCGGTCGAAATCCTGAAGTATCCTCATCAACTAAAGGTTTCCTTAAGTGACTTTGTGACACCTAGTACATTCTCTGATGATTGGGACTTTAACAGTATTAATGACATGATGTCTGATTTAGTAATGTCAGCTAGATTCACAGATCATGATTATTTACAAGGTTCATCTAGTTATGAGCAGTTATTCTGTTATACCCACTATGGGGATCATTACTTGCATAAATCTGCACAGCCTAGAAATGTTTTTATGTATAATCAATGGGAACATTGTTCTACACCACCTAAAAGCAGTTCTAAAACATTTTTTGAGAAATTCAAATACTTCTCAGGGTTTAACACCAGTGATGCAGAAACGTTTTATTACAAACTGTTAGATAAAACAGGAATGAAAACAATGCTGACAAATTCTAAATTGATATATTCAGAAGCATTTTATGACAAAATGATGACATTTGGTTTTGATTATTGGAAAAATAATATTGAAACGAAAACAATTTGGGGTACAAAAGATTGGCAGGTGCAAGGCATTGAAGCACTATTTAGAACCTGCATGATACCAGAACAAATGTTATTTTTAAATGACACAATACACCAAACATCTTGTCTTGGCCTAGCTAAGATCAAAGACCTTAAAACACCATCTATACCGAAGCCAATACCAGAAAATGCAACCGCTGATATTGAGTTAGACGTGTCACAAATTTTACATTTCAACAGAACACATCCTGATTGGAAAAATTGGTTAATCTGGCCTACAGACACAAATAGTTGTCAGGATAGATTCCTGAATAAAACACAGGGGTTAAAAATGACCAGATTAGACCCTAGATACTCCCAGAGACAACATCCAGGGATTATAGCAATATACAGTGTAGGGAAACTCTGCCTAGAATGGCTAACTACATCCACACTGGCTGAAATTGAGCAACACTTGTCTTTATTAAAAGATGGTGCTGATTTGCGCGATTTCAATTTTGGACCACGCAAACAGCGTCAAAAGCGTTTCATAGCGACCAGTATCTATGCTGCTTACAACGAGGCTTGGAAAGTAAAGCAAATTGAAACTGCTGAAAAAATACGAGAAATTGATCGTATTAATTTGGAGAAATCACTTTCTGTGGTAGACAATGGGTTAACGACTCTGTCTTCCAGAATATATTCTTTGGACAATATTGTATCCTCTGCCTTTGATGTGATAGACAGAGATTTTCTAATGTTACAACATGGCCAGTCTCAATTACGCTCTATTATAGAATTAGGCTGGACGCTGCAAAATCTTCGTTCAGGCTATGTGCCTTGGCGTTTAATCAACACGACGTCATTATTTTCCAGTTTTAACCTTACTGATAAACAGATCAGTTTGGCACAGAAAGGAGCAGACTATACAATCCTGAGCATCGAAAAACTCGAGAGATTACCATTGACAATGTCAGAGAGTCCTGTCATTGAATGGATAATACACGGAATTATCACAATTCCGATAACAACTTTCCGATTTAAAAAGTGCCTTGAGTACATACCTGCTGGCCAATATGAACAATTGGGTAAAGGATATGTAAAATCCGAATGGAAATTACCATACACTCATTCTTGCTATAGTGACAGTGACAAAAATGTATTTCTTAGTGGTGACAACTGTAAACATTCACTAAGCGGTATACTTTTGTGTCAGGGTATTAATTTACACGGAGCATGTGATGGAAATTCAAACAACCTTTCATGCCACCAGCTAGTCACACCTGTAACTCAGATAGAGCCCTTCTTTATGCAACTCGCAAACGGGAGTTACATTCTTAGAACGGATCACAGATGTTGTGGCCTGACGCCAGGGAAAAGTTATCTAGTACAAGTTACGTCCATGGTCAAATGTTGTATGCAAGCATTGTTCCCGAGCGGGCCTCCAGCCATAGTGACTCCCCTCTGGCCTCGTCTGAATCTCTATTCTTACGAATTGATACATTAAGCAAAATGAAATCTGTACCTTTACAGACAACAGTGCCTATAACGTCATCTAAAGAGACGTATGATCTTCTAGTCGCAAGGACGGCTACTGAGGTTCATGACCTTTTATCAACAAATTGCCCCGTGCATTTCGTAGAAATGTTCAGCCAACTCCTTAACATGTCTAGTGCAACAAGCATCCCAGGCATATTTAAGACAGTCTTTACGGGACTGCTAACACCCTTCCAGGCAATTTTGGGAATCTTTCCTAATTTTGTACACTCCATTTTTGGCGGCATACCATTATTTTTGGGACTCGTCGCAGGGATTCTATTTTTGACCCTCCTGCTACGTTATGGCAAGCCTCGGCTCAGACATAGCTCCCATGGGAATGGAAGAGACAATCCTAGCAATGCGCTACCGGGACAGGATAACTAACGTCCTTGGATTGGCCAGGCTGAGAGATCTAAACATGACCTGGTTCCTTTCATTCAGACCGATATGGCAAAATTGCATTTTACCTGTGCTACGGTGTATGCTTTGCGGCGATGAATGCGTGTTGGACATCTGTCTTTCACTTCCATCAGCAGTACCAATGGACGTCGATACTTTGCTCAGTCCAATAACGGCTCACGCATTGTGTTGTCCCCAGCGGCTACCAATCCTGATGACGGCATTCGTGGAGACTCCTGTGCTACAATCAAGTGGTAACAGTGGAGCGAGTGACAAAAGCAACATCATCCAGGTACAACGTTCTGTGAGCATTGCTGGTCCTGCCTTCGATGACAGCAATCATTCTCACACCTGCCAAGTTACAGCGCTATCTAATTTGGTTGAACTATCACCTGAATTTGTAGACCAATTCTTTGAGAGCCTGTCTGATACGATGTTCTCACCCACAGAGAAACAATAACTTTTTGAGAAGCTTTCCGACACACAGCGTTCCCATGAACTCTGAATTCGGCCTTCAGTTTTGATCAACAAAAACTGCCAAGAGCTTTGGAAATCTACTTTTCCCCGTTCAAGCAATAATTCTTTGAATTGGACAATTTTTTTAATATTGACCCTTTTTTGGCACGAACAATTCTTTGCTTAACGTAAAAACTATTCTTAGAGAACAGAAGCTTCACACTTCTATTTCTAAACACATCTAGAGACATAACAACATTACACCAGCCTCTAGCACACTTGTTATTACAATGCATTTTTATGTGATGATTTATCTCGCTTTTCTTCTGTCAGAGATACTTCATGTGTAATTCCTTTTGCATAATCGTTCATTGATTTCATATGCAATAATTTTTTGAATGATTACTATGCTTTAAAAAACGTACAGTACCTAAATTCATGTATTACAAGTACGCCTATTTCGAATGCATTTATGTATTTTGGGGTGGGCAATGTTACACATGCATCTAATTGCTTTAGTTTTAGTAATTTTGATGGACATTAACCCGTGGAGTGGGTGTTGCGTGTTTATCTAGGTTCCTGATCGATACTGTGACCTTATGCCCCTATTCGGCTATAAATCCATTTATTCCCTATATTGACATAACCGTTCAAGTGCGATTTTCTGAAAAGTCATCTCTGGCCTCACACGAACAGAGCCACATTCCAGCATAGTTCCCTCTGCCACTTCCTTTGCGACCAATTAGTGCAATGACAGAGCAGTAGTCACTATCTGATATTCCTAGATAACACTCCGAGTTCTTCAACAAGATAAAAACTCAGCAAACCTGGAAATCCCCGCTTGCTATGTTTTGATTAGTAATAGAACTCTAATGAGCAACTGATAACTATCACTTCCTAGTGACATCTTTAATTGACGTCTTATGTCCAGCAAACTTGCGTCAAACCCGGCACCTGTCAGGTATAAATATTACCAACGTTGCCTTAAGCAATGCCTGTTGCCTGTTGTACGAGCTACTGAAGCCAGCTGCCTGCACGACCCCGTGTTGGTAAATCTAGCACTCTGTCGCTGCAGCCTGCTATCCTGTGGTGGTGAAGCTGCTGATACCATTATCGCCGCTAAAGCGCGACCTATGGTGCAGTACGCTTGAGGAGCCGAGCAGCCGTCCCTCTGCGAAGACATCCAGCAGATTCCAGCTGCCCGCGGACGCTGTGTCCCCTCCTTCCTCGACGCGCTGAAGAGAAGCCGCTGCCTTTCTCGTGCAGAGAAATCCAGTCCCGGCGTTTCCGGTTTACCCTCGCGGGTGACTGGGATATCGAGAGAGACCCCTGAAGGAGATACCAATCCTCCATCATTCTATTCAGAGGTATGGTGTTGACTAAACCCTTAGACGAGAATTCTTGAAACAAACCTTGGCAAAACCAACTTAACTTAAAGCTACTTCCTTACTCCCCTTTCACGTGTTAGGCTTAGGTCAGGCACACTGGGGTAGGCTTAGTTAGAAGCACCAGTTGAGTATGTTAGCCTAATGTATATATGACTGTATATATGTTTTATTACTTTTAAACCATTGTATGGCTAAGAAACCATATCAATGCTTTTACAGTTCTATTTCGCAATACTTATCTTACTGTACGTACTTTTTATAATAACAATTATTGCAATTGTGGCAATACATTTCTCTTGTACGAGAAGAAAGACTGTTCAATAAATGTTAACCCTTTATTGACTAACGCCCGTCTCTCTATTCTCTACATCTCGTGAAAGTAAACTGCACTAGACTGACTGAGTGAAATACATGTCTATTGTTTCACACGACCCTAGAGATTGACTCTTGATCTGAGGAGCAAAGTTGTCATGTTGCACGGTTGTTGGAAAACTGAATCCCTTCTTGTCTGTGCCAAGGAAGCTGATCACTTCCTATGCAGAGAAGAAAGTTTCCAGTGACCTCTGAGCTAGTTGGTAACACAACCCAATTAAGTTTAGCATAGTCAGTGGAGGCCTGGAATATAAGCAGTTCCACGTCGATACTACTGTTTATGTTATTCCAATCCGCAGGGCCTAGTGGGAAACTAGGAACTACACTACAATCTCAGAACTTTACAAGCGGATCTAGTATGTTTACAGGAGACACACATAGAAGAAACGCAGATATATTTAATGAATCAACTGGGGTTCGATGTACTAGCAGCTAGTAGGCAAGGATCTAGGACAAGAGGGGTGGCAATTTTAGGGAGAAGAAGGGATATGGTAGTTCAAAGGAAGAAAGAGGATCAATGGGGGAGATGGGCTATGGCGGAACTATGCTTTAAAGGTCTCAGGTTAACGCTGGTAACTATGTATGGATCTACTGAGGAAGATCCTGAGATATGGCAATTTATGGATGCAGAATTAGCCCAGTGGCCTGAACCAGTGATATGCTGCGGAGATTTTAATATGCATGATCCTACAAGCTCATTTTTTAATACAGGAGGGGGGTATGTTGGAAGGAAGAGAAAGGTATATAGGGCTATTGCCAGCATGGTTGAGCATAACTCGTTGATGGATCCCTGGGTGATACAACACCCCTTTGTAGATAGTAGCACTTTTTTTCGGCACCACACCAGGTTTTGGTTAGGCTGGACTATTTCCTAATCTCAAGGGCATTTATTTCTGGTTCATTGATTGAAAAACAACCTAGGATCATTTCTGATCATAGTCCGTTAGTATTGACAGTCAGGATTCCTCAGATACAGAGCAAGAGGTTGACGTGGACTTTTGAGCGGAGCCTTCTTCAAGACACTGAATATCAGAAACATATGGAAGGATGGATTAAGTTCTTTTGGGAAATTAATCATGGTACTGCGCCCGTAGGACAAACCTGGGATTGTTTTAAGGCAGGGGTCAGAGGAGAAACATTGAGCTACGATTTGACAAGGCTTAAAAAGGAGAGGGTGAATGCTGAAGCTATTCGGCAAAAGTTGGTTATTGAGGAGGGGAAGTTAGCTACTGCGGTAGAATCCAAGTCTGGTCTGGAGCATTTATTATTAAAGCTGGTAGCATTAAAGGCAGAAGCTGTAGAAAGCTTTTCTAGAAAGGCTGCGGAAAAATATCTGGCTAAAAGGGAGGCGGCCTATGAGTGTAGTGAGAAAGTGGGTCATATCCTTGCGGTTAAAACTAGGCAGCAGAGAGCGGCGGCAGAGATAAAAGAGATATTGGATTCGCAGGGGAATATCGCCACAGATCCGGATAGGATAAGAGATGTTTTCAGAGAATTTTATAAAGAGCTGTATGCACGCGAAGATACAGGGGGAATTGTAGAAATTAGTAACTATCTTAGCGACATAATTCCCCCATCTCTCTCAAGTGAGGAAGGAGAAATATTAGGATCTACCTTACGTTTGGAGGAATTTATTGAGGCATTGGGTAGTTTACCATCAGGAAAGGCCTCCGGGCCAGATCAAATTCCGGTCGAGTTCTACAAAGTATTTTGTAAAAGTTTGCTGATATACATGTTTGAGGTTATGTTATTTGTACAGCAGGGGGGGCAACCACCAGAGTCATGGGGAGGGGCCGATATAATTGTTATTGCTAAAAAAGGAAAGCCCCCATCTCTCCCTGCTTCTTACAGGCCAATTACGCTGATGAACTCAGATGTTAAGATCTACTCAAAGATGTTGGCAAAGAGGTTGGCAGGTTGTATTGAACATTTGGTGAGCCCATCACAACACAGCTTTATACCCGGGAAGGGTACTACCCAGCATATCAGGATGGCGATAACTTTGATTGATGCAGCAGGGGTCACAGGCGACCTTATTTCAGCACTCTTCATAGATCGCGAGAAGGCTTTCGATAGGGTCGCCTGGGAATAACTATGGAAGGTTATGAAGTGGTGTGGTATAGGGCCAGGTTATATACTTGCTATACAAGCCCTGTATAGAGATCCGGCTGCAAGGATTAGAGTCAACGGAGGGCATTCAGAGATAGTTAATATACAAAGAGGGACTCGACAGGGTTGCCCATCATCCCCACTGCTTTTTGCCCTATATAACGAGCCATTACTTTGCAAACTGGAGGGAAATCCTGAGATTCAGCCTATGTCATTAAATGGATGTATTGTGAAAACGCTTGCCTATGCCGATGACGTGGCAATATTGACCCTGAATCCAGATGTAGCTATGGTAGGAGTGGAGACAGAGGCACATGCCTTTGGGCCGGTTTCAGGATACAGCTTAAACAAGACAAAAACCCAGATTGTTTTGAACAGTTTTGCAAGTAGTATAGATAATAGGGTGGTTAACAGTGCAACCTACTTAGGGATTGAAATTACTACAAATTTGGAGGAGGTGGTCGAGTTAAACATGAGTCCATTGCTGGCGAAGGTTAAAAGAGAATAAATAATCTACATTTATCATTGGTTGGGTGCACTAATGTGTTGAAAATGGTGGTTTTACCTACATTTTTGTATCTATTTAGATCAATTCCTTCAATTTCTGGGAATAAATGGTTTAATATGTTAGAGAGTATAGTAAATAGGTTTATATGGGCTCATGGAAAGACCCGCAGGGCTTATAAATGTATTACTTTACCAAGGGATAGAGGGGGCTGGGGTGCACCAGATTTTAGACTATATTATCTTGCTGCTGCACTTCACAATATGCAGGGGCTAATAGGAGGGGGCGGTGGGCTACCGAAAATTACCACTATGTCAACTAAAGTTTACGCAGCCGTACTAGGCCAAGATGCAGAAAACTGCTTCCTGTACCATACGGACCTGGACTATTTTAGAAGACAGTCATATAAGACCCTTAGTGCTGCACTTAAAATTTGGAGTTCCTTTTTAAAAAAGACAGGTCAGGGAAGATTTAATAGGTACACCAAAATATATCAAAATAAATCCTTCCCTGCAGAGATCTTCGCGGATTCAGTAATGGCAGGTTGGGAAGATAAAGGGATACAACAGATTGGGGATTTAAGAAATTCAGTCGGGATAGTCCAATTTGAGGATTTGGTAAGTAGATATAAAATAAGTAGAAGAAACTTTTTTAAATACCTTCAAGTTAGGAGTTTTTTGAGAAATAAGCGAGGGGGACCGGCGGGGTTCGAATCTAATGATTTTATGGAAGGGATAACTACGGGGGAGGAACATTCCATTAGGTCGGCATATGCCTTTTTGTCAAAAAGCAGGTCGGATGATATGGATAAACACAGGGATAAATGGGTGGAGAAAGTAGGGATTACTTCTGAATCTTTTAATGAATCCCTGGAACTAGGTCGGTCCATTCTCTGTTCTGCTCCCTTGCAATCCCAACATTATAAAACCTTATTTTTACTATACCATACTCCAGCTAGGATTGCGAAATGGGGGGGTACTGAGGGTACTACTTGTCCCAGATGTAACTCGGTTGATGCAGATATTGTGCATATGTTTGCTACATGTCCTCAGTTATATACGTTAATCAAGGATATTGAGTACCTTTTGGATAACTCATTAAGGATAAAGATAACCCTTACAGCGAGTTTGATTATGTTGGGAGTTGGTACTGAAAATGCCTCAATAGCTCCAAATGATGCAATGTTTTTTTTTATGGCGACCGCTGTTTATAGACTAATGTTAGCTAGAGTATGGCTAGATAAGATTCCTCCATCCATGCAAATATGGTTATCAAATCTAATTTCTATACACAATCTAGAGAAACATATATATGCAAGAAAAGGTAGGATTGGGAGGGCTCGGGGTATTAAAATCTGGGGGCCCCTGGAGAGATGGAGAGCAGGGATAGGTTGATCGGAGGGTTCTTTGTTATCATTATTGTTTTGTGTTTATTCTCTGGATTCTATCGAAATCCTACAATATTATACACTGATGTAACGGATTTTCTTTTCTTTCTTTTTGTGAGATGAACAAATGTAAGATGGAATATGTTTTTTTTCTTAAATGTGTGCTTTGGTTGTAAAATATAAAATAAAAATATATTTAAAAAAATATATATATATATTCCCTTGATTGTTATGGACCAAGCACCAGGGTTTTCCTCCGAGAAATGCATGATAGCTTCAAGCAGGAACAAACCAAATTGCAGTTAAAATAAAAACAAATTAGAATTCCTAAACTATTTTAGAAAACAAATGTAATGACACAAAATATTAGAATAATATTACAGAAGTGGAAATATAAATTTTTTTAACTTTAAACTAAAAAAGTCAATGGCCACAATTGGCCAGGACCTAAGTGTGCTTTCAGTCCAACTGCAATACGGTGATTGGATTGGTCCAATGTTTTACCATGCAACGTATTATTTTTTCTGTAAGTCAATCTCCTCCAATAAGGGAAGGAAGGATACTGAAGCTGATGATGGTCACTCAAAGTCTGATATCCTGAGACCTGCCAATTCATCGCTTATGATAATTATTTTTTCAAACTGTCAGCACACTGGTTTTAGACATGACACTAGGATAGCATCTATTAAAGTTTCTTTGGTGTCCTAGTAATCAATTATAACATTTTCACACTCTTCTAACTTTTCACATTTCTGCACTTCAAGTTTTCAGCACCACTGACTGAAATTAAGTTATGGCTGTGTCAATCACTGGGTTATGAATCTAGTGTGGCCCTTTATCGATCATTGTTGTCTACACTAGTTGTATAATCCACAGCTAATTCCAGATGACGAGGTTCGGCCAACTTGGAGGGCTGATGGGATTCCTTTTTTGCTTTGTGAATATGTATTATCACCTTTTGACCCAGGCACTTTAGCTTTTCTGCCATTCCTTGTCTCACTGTTGTTAGACCGATACCATGGGATTAACATGTTTCAACAATTTCGAAATTGTGATTACAATCCATATTTTCACACTGACCTCTGCAGTGCACATGAAGTTGTTTGCCAGAAAATCGAGCTTGCAGAATTAACTGCGTAAAAGCAAAAACTACAATAGCCAATTAGAAACAACACAACACCCACTCGAGCAACTTGTCTCAATGTCCACTCCATCCTAATTTAAGCCACATGCAAGTTGAAAATCCCCATGGCGAAGACACCACAGAAAGAGAATTAATAGCTTTCGATTATATTTAGAAAAAAAATGGATTGAAAATGTAATTTATTTTGTTTTGAAAACCTGCAGTGCTATTTAAGAACGTTCACTGTTAAAATATGTAATTCAATAAAGCCTCTCCAAAGAGAACCTGCAAACCTAAGGCAGATAAAAATGCTCTTCTAATATAAAACAATATTGCAAATAACACGTCGTATATGCAAGTTCAGTAAGTATGCAGGAGTTGGCACCGTTCATTAAATCCAAATATTTCACAAACCTTAAAAAATAACACATAGTAAACCTGGAATTTTAAGAACAATTTACCACTACATAGACCACACATATACCAAAAGAAAGCGATGCAAACTCAATGAGAGGAGCACCAGGACACCGCGCCACAAGCAGCCAATGTGTTAGAGAAGCAGGATCGAGCACATTCATCCACAGTGCCGGTCCTAGGCCTTTTGAGGCCCCGGGCGAAAGGAAAGATGTGAGGCCCCTCTAATTGCATATTGCGTCGCAAGAAGTGACATCTCAGAAAGTGACTTCGCAGGACTTTTGATCTTAGTTATTTGGCATCACTGAAGCAAACTAATGTGAATATGGACAAAAAGTAGAGGGGATGGAAAACAGGTGAGCAAATATCCATGAGGCACTTTCAAGTAGTTCAGTGACAGTGACAGTTCCAACTTCCAGATAGTAAACTAACTTCATAGTTTCTCCCACACTCTCCTGTGCGGGGTGGCATCTGCTCCCCTAAGAGACGTCTCCCGCGGTGCCCTTTAACTCAGCGCCAACGTGAAATGACACTGCACATCATCAGACACATCACTTGCAGCAAGCCATAATAAATTCATCATGGAATGACATTTCATGAACAATAAATACATCAAGTGTAGAACCCATCAACTGAAAGCAAAGCCAAGACAGCTGCTCTTAAATAATAGAGATAGCAAAGCCTAGGAACCTAAATCTAGACAACGTCTTCTACCACTTGAGAAGCATATTTAGAGTCAGCTTGGAACTTGGAATGTACAGTTCATCAACTCAAAGTAAATGTGAGAGAACTGCTTGCAACCAAGAATTTACAGACAGACTTGGCAGTGCCTATAGTGGTACCGGTACCCAATAAACAATCAGGGTTGCATCATGTCTTGTAACAAGGATGCCAAGTTGAGAGTCCAACAACTTACGGCAAAAGCAAGGTGACTGTTCGTACACTGGAAGCAACGGGACCGCTAGTGCCAATGAACTAAAAACAAATATATATAATGTAACATATTGCACAGAATCCACTAACATAAGGGCACTGTTACTGCATGGAAATTAAGTCCCAAAAATAATCGAAGGAATCTCTTCTACCACAACAAACATAATTTTTGTTGCCTACTAAAATGAGCTATGTGTAGCTCAGTCAGCCTCTTCTCCTGAGGCTTGTCCTAACCCCCCTCCCAATCATGCCTCATTGTACTGTAATGTTACGTGCTTAAAATAGCCACGCAACTTACTCTCAGCCACAGGTTAATAATAGCTGGTGGCGCCTTACTGTAATCAGCAAATTGATTTTTATTAAATGGCTCAATGTGTGTTGTTTGATAAAAATTACACTTTGCCGTCGAATTGTGATCCCTAGCTATGTGCGTGCCATTCCATTTCTAGTGCTTTCTGGCTATTTTAACATCTTCTTAGAGTTTCTTGTTGCTATAATGGGTGTAATTTCCTAATATTAATGTTTCCCTCGTTTACATTTTTTTATTTTGTTAGGGAGAAAGTGTCACTCATAGTAGTTGGAAAGTCACTCATAATTACACTGGCATTATAAAAATGTCACACATAGCAATCTGTAACCTTGGCAGCTATGATGTCACTCATAATCACAATGAAATTCTGAAAGTGAAAGTGCCACACATAGCAATCTGAAACCTTGTCTAATACAATCAACACCATAGCATGAATGAATATACCTAAGACCTCTGCCCCTTCAGAAGCTCAAGCTCCACCAAGACATGACGACGCATGGATACGCGAGAAGTGAACGCGTGGATATTCAGTAAAATACAGGAATCTCAGACGGCATAATTAATGCGCGGCAGAAAGAGTTTGATATGAGCGACGCTGTTAGCACAAGCACCACTGAAAATATCATGTTTCAACCAGGCCCAAAAGACATGATATCATTGCTGTCCTACATACTTCCAAAAAACAGGGCCCCGTGAGATCAGACCTCCGTCTTGCATACAAGTGGGCACAGTCCTGGCAGCTGCTGCAACTGGATTACAAACTCCTTCCCTCTTCGACTCCCTCGGCTGGGCTCCAGTATTAATTGGGGGTACACAAAACGGTAACATCATGTGCCAGTAGTGCAACACTGACTGCAAGCAAGTGCCATAACTATATAAATTTGCGGCGGCGTCCGCAAACGGCGCCCGCAAACCACTAGCCACCTGCCACTTTAGCTGTTCTCCACAACTTCTTCTTAGACCGGTTCTAGCAACAGGATGTGACGTCCCTCTGCGGCGCCAGCCAGAAGCACACCCGCGGCCGCCTAAAAAATTGTGCCGCCTGGGGCGGACCACCCCCTGCACCCCCCTAGCTACACCACTGAACACTAACTGCCTCATTTGCATTTCATGTCGGGCCAACGGGCCCCCTGCTCTGCGGGCAACTCTGTGGGGCCGGCGGCGGGGCCCCCTGAGTGCGAGGCCCTGGGCAGCTGCCCATACCGCCCATGCTGCACTGAACTTCTACCCCAAGTCACAGGCAGATAACAGAACTCTTTGGCAGCATGCCTGCCCATCCCAGGCACACTGGCAAGCAGCTTGAGTGTAGTTCTTGGTATTCTTTTGACAGAGTTATGAGCAAGGTGCGCATGTGCTCGGTGTGTATCCTAATTTTTACTGGCTTACAAAAGTACAAGGCAAGAGGATGACGCTTTAGGAGTACCTGCAGAGTGTGGTTCAAAAGTGTTTTTAACTCAAAGGCCCTGCTTTGAAGATAGATGCCAAAGTTCACATTGTGTTACCTACTATCCACCACCAGAATTCGCCTGACACTGCATAATGTGGCCATGTTAGGGGTAGATGGATGTAAAATATAAAATAAAGAAACAAGCATGCATTCTGGAATTGTAGTATGTGCCCTTCTAGACACCCCTGTCTTCATGTACGATTGGCTCTCTGGCTCAATGCTCTTATGTCTTTTAGAGGTCTATGTAAACTCCGCCCTCTGTAATCGAGAAAAAGAAAGTACACTAAGTTAAGCAACCTAAGATGTGTGCAGCATTCATCCTCATTCAAAGCTGATGTTATGCCTAGTGTTGCAAAGTGTCATAGCTTAGGAAAGCGTTCATTGCGAGAAAGAAGAAAGTTAGCCATCAATTGCCGACAAGCATATGTGCATCCAGGGGAAGATGGGAGTTGTAGTCAGGAGCCTGCTAGCATAAGATATCGTTCCATTTTACGGACTAAATGGGAAGAACTTAGCGTACGTAGTAGTGGGTGTGTTAAAAGTGAGCGATTTGGCTCTGCTGCACTAGAGACCTTAGCCGAAGTGAAAGTGAATAAGAACAAAGGGGAGAGCGAAACTCTGCTAAACCTAAAACAAGTTCCCTAAAACAGGTGTAAACAGTACTTGGGCCTGAGGACACTGATAAGAACAAACACAGAAGGAAGAGCAGGAAGTATTATGCTACAGCCAGTAAAACTGGAAGAAAAGTTGAGTGACAAGCACAGGAACCAAAGAAAAGTAAGGGGGCAGGATGTTATCCCCTTTTAAGATATATATTAGCAAAAGATTTCACAAGCACAGTGAACGTACTGTGCAAGCGAACCCTAAAAATTACTTCTGAACATCTGCCTTAAATAAGGCAGACAGCCTGAGGTACTTCGTTGTTCAAATATTTCAGTTGGCAGAGCCTGCACATGCACCAGAGCAGTAACATGGCACTTACCCTAACTCTGTATACAGCGGGAAACAATGAGTTTGGTGGACTGGACATCCACCACATTTTTTATTAAATACTCTGTCTGCCAAACTCCAAGGGCCTGGCTCACTCTTCTTTTAGTTCACAGAAACCTTCAGAGGGGTAAGGCAGCAGACTTTAGGCAATTAGCGCTCCATTAGGTCAGATGCTCTGAATCATAGCCTCAATCTTCAATTGAAAAAGATCAGAGAAGGCCAAATGGATAATAACCTGGTCTGCCTTACACAATGCTGTCTCAACCTCCTACCAAGAATCTGGAACAGTGAGGACAGAGTTGGTTGGAACTGAGAACAAAGAGAAATTGAGTATAAATATTGGGGCCCAGACTCCAGAATTTTATGATTCGTTTGGATCAAGGAACCTGCCAAGAAGTAGAGTTGGGGAAGCTGTGAGGAGAGGATACCACTTTGTTGTGTTGGCCTGCACTAGCTGCTTCTGTCTTGGGCAGAGAAAGGAATGGACTGAACTTACTGTATCCTTTTTCTGCTGAATGTCTCTAAGGGATTGAAGTAGAGCTTCCCCGTGTTCAGGAAGTCTCTGGATCAGTACTGACCCTTGGAAAGTGTGTTCCAGTTGGCGGTTCTGTGATCTGAATACACTGCAGAGGACACTGCCGCACTTAGCACAGCAACCACCGCCACCAAGATGCTGCTTCCACTGCGACCTGTGCGCACCGCACTTCACACCACCTCGGGTCACTCCGCCACCCTGGTCTCACTGATGATGCCTCTGCAAGCTGACATTGCCACCACTGCCTGCACCATGGTTTGGAGGCACCGCTTGTAAGTCATATGATGCACCGCCCTGTCCCATACTGCTGTCTGGGCTCACCGACGCTAGCTCCCATTGACCGCTGGGGTGGGGAAGTGAGCTAAAGAACAGTGATAGATTCAACCCAGATCTGTGACTGGAGGTGGGTATCTCAAAAGATTCAATGCTCCATCCATCATCTCCATGCGTTTACTTTGTTCACGGTAAGTTGGTAGGGTGCCCATATGTGAGTACCTTGTTCACACTGCCATTGGATTCAAGCTAGCCTGGCTGATGAGGGATGTTACCCCTAAACCGGTCCCAGGGTGTTTGTTTCCAGTCTAGGGAAGACCTGGCTTGGCAGTTCGGCTGGACTGTTCCAATGAGGCACAGAGTCAAGACTGATTTGCATATAGCTGGGTCTGAACTGGGGTGGCGAAGTGATCTAAAGAACGATAGTGGATTCAACACAGATCTGTGACTGGGGGTGAGTGTCGGAAAATTGTCAGCGTTCCATCCATCATCTCCTTGTGTTTGCTTTGTTTACCCTAGGTTCGCAGGGTATGCCCTGACATTGGTTGTTTGTTCACTTTGCGATCATCGCTTTGTTTTTGCTTAGCTCCCATCTGCTGTCTGCACTGTGACCTGTTTGTACCACAACGAGCACAGCCCCACTTCCCACTCCAGCTGCATGTACTACAACCTGAGGGCACCGCACCCTATACCGCTCCACTTCACCCCACAACCCTGATGGTTGACACAATCGTCCCACTCTGACACAGTAGACCGGGACCAAAGGTAGTGTTTAAATGTCTTCTGACACCGACGCTGGTCTGCACCAAAACTGTTGGATGTGGTTGTTCTCAGCACCGCTGTAGCCCTGGACAGAGCTACCGACTTCAAGGAACTGCATTTTTTTGGTCATTATTGCAGAGTGCATATTTTGATTATTGCATGTTGGATTTTGTCATTTTGATATTGTTTGGTTTAGAAACGTATTGAATATTTTTCTAAACTTGTATGGTGTTCATTTGTAGTGTTTTTACTGTCTTACTGTATGTGTGCACACATGCTTTACACACTGCCTCTGAGATAAGCCTGTCTGCTCATGCCAAGCTACCAAGGGGGTGAGCAGGGGTTGTCTACGGGTGTCAACCCCTTGCCTGACCTGAAGCAAGGGTCCCTACTTGGAAAAAGGTATGAACTACTGCCAATTAGAGACCTCATTTCTAACATCAATTATATTTAAATGTATCACATAATCACAAAATCGGGAACATACCATTTTTTTAATTAATTTTATTGTCAAGATGTTTTCTTATGGGCACTTCCTTTCAGACTAAAATTTTATTTCAGAAAATCTCATCAATTGTCATTTCATTGCATTTAATACAATGATGAAATAGGTAAGTAATAATGTCTGGATAATATTGGTAGGGAGGGAGGGAATGCGGGTCAGCGTAAGGGGCCCTGGGTAAGTGGTTAGATGTAAGGGTTAAGGTTAGGATTTAAGGGTAACAGATTAAGAGTAATGATACAGGATAAAGGATAAGGGCATACAGGCCTCATGGTAAGGAATAAAACAAGGTATGGGGCTGGGTTAAGGAGTTAAAGTGTAGGGTTAACTTTAGGGTTTAAAGATAAAGGGGTTTTCGGGTAATGGTTAAGGGGCAAAAGATTAGGCATTAATGACAAAGATTTATAGATCATGGTAAGGGATTAAGAGAATTATAAGGGTTTCTAAGTAAGGGGGGGAGGAGTAATGGTAAGGGATTATGCTTAATCGCTTGTCTATAGAATGACTTATCTATGGAATTAATTTGACTCTCGCATTTGGCAAAAGTTATCATCAACAATTAATTATAAGAGGCTCTTAACAGGGAGGTTGTAATTAATCATGATGAAATCCTGGCTTTAAAAGGTGGACAGAAGGGCATTCTTGATAAAATAAAGTCTATTGGGAATAATGCAAGACATATTAATTTTAGGGTCCCAAATATTAATGCAGGCTTAGAAGGAGAGAACATCAAGGGCTTTATTATAGGCTTATTCAAGGAATGTTACCCCTCCATTGATACTGCATAGCTCGAGGTAAATATACGGCGGATTCACCGACACCCCTTCTTAAAGAATTTAAATAGGAAAAATCCCTTGAAAATCTCGATTAACTTTAAAACCTCCAGTTTGAAAGAGTGCGCAGCAGAAATGCTGACTGCTTGGTGAACACGGACACGACTCTTGCTAGGACCCTCATACCGCGAGTTAAAGGTCTTCTTGCTTTCACCCAGACATTCTCTCCAAATATGGGAGTTTCCTACTTCTGGACCAGATTTTAATGTTCATCCAACCTTCAAAGTACCCACAATGAGTTTCTTCCTTACCTACATTTTGTGCCCTGAAGAAGCCCTTCCTTGGGCGAAATGCGTTGGCTGATCCTATTCCTGTGCATGCCTAAAATTACATCTGATAATAAAATAAGAATTTCAACACAAGTCCAACTTTGTCTGTCTAAATTTGTACATGTGAATTGCCTTTGTATATGTTTCCTATCATCCACAAATAGTTTGAAAGAGTGGGTCTTATCTGAGGCCTTAAAGGCAGGCAGTTTCACTAAGGGTGCCTGGACATTTCGAGTCAGGTCTGGCATTTCAAGAATTACACAAGATAGACCGTAGGAGTTGGGCAAATTTATTCCAGAACTAAGATCCAGTGCCCAAATGGGGTTTCAAGCTCTACTGAGAAGTATATGGAACAATAAGATGTACAATATCAGGGGCCCGAAAGAGGCAGGATATCTGGTTAAGCAGATATGGGCACATCAGAAACATAAATAATAAATGCCAGATGAAGCAAAGAGCTCCACCCGGTATTGAGACCAATATACCCAAACCAGGTTTTAGGAGGATGGGGTTTGAACTGTGCACTCAAGGTTGCAGTCTGGTTACTGGATGGGGAGCATGTAGGAGGGAAAACAAAAAAAGACAAAAGTCCTCGGTCACAGAAAGTTAGAGCAAAGAGGTGGAGGTATGAAAAAAGCATGATGATAGCTAATTCCAAGACAAAATGTCTGACCTAACAAATTGAAGTTTAGTTAAGGTTTTAACATTGAATGTAAATGGTCTTAGGATAAACAGCAGAAGGAGACAAATTGTGCAATATTTGAATCAAACTGATTATGATATTATAATGTTACATGAGACCAACTTAATGCAGGATGAGTGGAAATATATCTTGATAAAACAGAAGTGGATTTAGGAGCAGGTATAGACTAATACATTTTGCTGCACAAAGGGAGTTACCATATTGATTAAAAAATCTATTAAAGACATTAGAGGATGAGTGTAAGGGGGATTCTGGAGGATGCTGGGTGATAGTCAAAATAAAAATTCAAATTGTGTGGTATGCTTTTGTGGGTTACTACCGGCCAAATATCGACAACCCTGCACCGCTTCAAACCCTGCATTTTCAGCTTTTGGAGATTAAGGTATAAATAATACTTGGAGGTGATTTTAGGTTGTTATTTAATCCAAGTAAAGATAGATCTTCAAATTGAAAAATAGTAAATCCACCAAGAACGAGAAGGCATATTGAGACAGTGATGAAAGATTTAGGACTGATGGATATATGGAGAAAAGGGCTATAGCAAAAGAACAGTTGATGGTCAGAATGCAGAAAAATGTCATACATCCACCCCAGTACAGAGATCTGGGCCTAAATCCATTGATTTTTTGCTCCCCATGCAATTCCAGTTCGTACCCAGCCATATGCAAATTAGTCTTGTCCCTGTGCCCAACAGGGACAGTCCAGCCCTAACTGCCAGGCCAGGTCCTCCCTGGACTGAAACAAGCATCCTAGGACAGGTTTTGGGGTTTCACCCCTGATCAGGCAGGATAGCTTGACTCCTGAGGCATGGAGGTCATGGGACCCACTCATGGGCATACCCGTCCTACTCAGGGTTACAAATGCAAAAAGAACAGTTGACGGTCAGAATGCAGAACAATGACATACCTTCACCCCAGTACAGAGATCTAGGCCTAAATCCATTTTTTTTGCTCACCATGCCATTCAAGTTTGTACCCATCCGTATGCAATTCCGGCTTGACCTTGTGCCCAATAGGAACAGTCCAGCCCGAACTCATAGGCCAGGTTCTCCCTGGACTGAAAACAAGCATCCTTGACTAAAGCCATTAGAGGAAACCCACATTTTACCTTTCACAATAGAAAGTGTGGGCTTCGCTCTAGAATTGATTTGTTCTTGGTGGATATTAGGTTGGTTAGAAGAGTGGAGCATATCCGTGAGCATCTTTCCGATCACTCCGCGGCCCAGCTAGGGTTACAACTAGATAAGGTGTCAACCCCTAGTAGGTTGACACATAACAGAGCATTATTATTAGATTCAACAGTAATAGAAAAGTTGACAAAAGACATGTTGACATTTTTTTTAGCTAAATAACACTTCAGAGCCTAAACACATACTATGGGATACATATAATGCCTATATTAGGAGTAGGGTAATAAGCTTGAGAGCAAAAATGCATAAGGAGACAAGATGCAAGATAAAAGATCTGCAAGATAACATCTCAAAGTCACTGGGAGACAGAACCTTACAACAAAATGACCAGGATCAGGCCTATAAAGATAATGAAATGTGCAAGAGGGGATTTTGTAGACTATCTGGATGGTATACTATGGAAAAAATGGAAGGCTAGCAAATTAGCTCACTACGAATATGGGGAAGGATGCTGGAAGTTACTCACTTGAAAGCCAAGAGTAGAATATTTGAAAAACACAATTAGAGAGATAGTATCTAAATAAACTGGGGGCACTATACATATACAGACATAGAGCTAGGTTTCACTGATTTCTTTCAAGAACTATAAATGGAAGATCTTTCAGTTCCTGAGATACAGTTAAAGGAATACTTTAATGATATAGTCATGCCATAACTGAAATCCTACTTAATGCAGATTCTTAATCAGAAAATTAGTTTGGAAGAAGCCAAGGTGGTAATAAATAGATAAGTTAAAGATAGGAAGGGGTGCTGGTTTGAATGACCTACCAAATGAGTTGATAGGTAGGATATTTTCCGAGGACCAAGTGATCCCGCAGTCATGGCAGGAGGCAGCTATTAGTATAATTTGTAACCCAAAATAAGACCCTAAGAGCTCCGAGTCATATAGACCAATTTCATTACTGTGACTATAACATTTATGCGCAGGTCTTGGCACAAGGATAAAAAAGAGTAATTGCCTCAGTGGTTCAAGAAGATCAGAAGGGTTTCATCAAAGGCCAACAGTTGCGTGAAACAACATATGAATTGATAGGCACTTTAGACATGGCTATTGTGCATAAACTGCCATTAGAGGTCCTTACATTTGATGCCACTGAGGTCTATGATAGGGTAAGCCGGCCTTTTTTGCATCAAACCATCCATTAACTTGGCCTGGTTGAGAACTTCGCCAAAGCACTTTGCTCAATATATAGGAAACCAACAGCCAGGATAATAGTGAATGGGAACCTGACCAAACGGATTATTATAGTGGGAGGGACAAGACAGAGGTTTCCCCTATGCATCCTGTTCTTTGATTTATGTAATGAGTCACTAGCAAATAAAATAAAGGCATATCAGGAAATTCTTCCATTTGAATATAATGGATGGTCGAAAAAAGTGGCACTATATCCAGATAATGTGATGGTATTCACACAAGACTTTGAAGGTGGTCTCCCAAATTTACTGCAAACTTTAACTGACTTTGGAAGAGTTTCCGGTTAATAAATGACTAAACAAAAGACCAAAATCATGTCATGGAATACACAATTGATTAGCTTCCTTAGAAAACAAGAAATAAGATGTCTAGGCATCCAGGTGGCACAGGACCTGTCTAAGATGGCCCAGGTCACCCTTGAAAAAAACAATGAGCGAGATTAGAATTTTGTTAAAATCTTGGGACTGTCTTCCACTCTCCATTTTAGGTAGATCTAATTTGGCATAATGTTAATTCTGTCAAAGCTCACCTTCTTCTTTAACATGGACCCTTTATCGTTTAATTTAAAATCTATCAAAAAACTACAAGAAGAAATAACAAGTTTAATTTGGTCATGTAAATTCCAGGATTTTCTGGAAGAATCGGCAAAGGTGAAAAATAGAAGAGGCATTGCTGGGCCCGACTTCCGTCTATATTGCTGGGCCTTTCAGTTAAAAAATATAAGATCACTCTTGTTTAATTTCGCCTCTTTCCCACCTAGTTTACAAGTCATCATAAAATGTCTTCCATTTGGTGGTGATTCTTTTTTTTTTCTTTAAAAAAGTCAAATTAAAGATCTTAAAACCTGTATAAGAGCTTTGGTATCAGATCAGACAAACTATAAGGATACCTTATTATAGTACGTTTGCGCCTATATGGAACTCAGAAGGGACCCCGAATTGTTTACAGGACAAACTAGATATTCCATTAATGGAGGCAGGAAAACATAAATGGGTACAAATTATTCAAGAAAACAAAAAAGTCTACTTGGAGTCCCTGTCTGCATCCAAGAATCAAGGACTATCTAAATTTAAGTATTACCAACCATCAAGTTGGGCAAATGGCCTAGGCAAAGATGGGAAAGGATATTAAGAGTGGGAAGATAAACTGCAGGCAGCGCCCTTTCAATAAAACATTTCCACATGGTACCAGATTATGGTGAAAGGTGAGGACGAGACATCTACGCTGCCGGAGGAGAGCCAGAGAAGGGACCTGCCGACAACAGTTAACACACTTATGGCAAGTACCAATGCTTAGTATATGTTCAATAATAAAAGCTGCAACTTTAAGAATAAACAATTAATTTAGAGTTTGCAGGGCATATTGGACCACAAAAAGGCTATCAAAGCTGGGAGGCAGAGAAATCAAAGCCTGCCTAAAGTGTTCCACGGGAAAAGCAGATGATGCACACATGTTTCTGCAATGGCCTCTGATCCAGGTCTTCTGACAAGAAGTTGGTACGGCCACCTCGGAAACCTTGGGATAAGAAATCGAGACAAGCCTTGTACTTGTGATTTTTGAGGTCTTACCAAGTGATAGGCAATGGCCAAAACTTAAAAAAAGGCATGCACACTTGCTATTTGCCTTAATATTTTGTCAAGAAGAGAAATGTGCCTAAAATGGGTATATAAGTAATGATGATACTTGTAAAAGCGCACTGTTACCCCATCTTGGGGTGTCCTGGCGCTGAAGACCGCAGGGGAACCCGTCCTGGCTTTCCCTGTGAGATGGTCTCTTCTGGGTATCTCCAAGGTGAAACCAGGCATCCCTGGCGTCTGTGGGGGGCCGTTGTAGAGATGAGGCAAGCTTAATGCCCAGAGTTGCCGAGTGTGATCCCTGGTTAGAGTAGGCACCGAGGCGAGAATTATCAAGTCCGTTGACCCTGGTCCACGACCCTGCCGCGTCGGGAATTGAACCCTGGTCCCGGCCCGTTCTCTGCTTACGGGTCTGCCGCCTCTAACCAGTGAGCCACACCACTTCACATCCTCCTCACCACCGGAATATATGGACTAGGTTAGGTCTGGTAAAAAAGTAACTAGCCTAGACCATAGTTGCCTATCTAGAAAGAGAGCTTGAATTTGAGAACCATGGTAGGACTTTATGAGAGTACCTTTTAGACAATATCTTGGTACGGTCTAATGAATATGAAATAAGTAAAAAACATTGTAGAAGGAAGAGAAAAACCAGGCTGATAAAAAAATACTCTGTTGTTTGGTTTAACTGAGGTGCGAAATCAGGAACTCAGGAGAGAATGGTCGGAATCCCTGAGAAAAAAAAAATCTTTGCCTTGGTACATCACCTGAGCTCATAACACGTATTCATAAATAAAGACTTTAAAACGAATTAAAAAAAAATTATGATGTGTATACAAATTGGCTTCAAATTGTGTAATCTCCAGTCAGAATATATCATCTTTTTTTTCGGATAGGATATATTTATTCTTGAAATATGTTATGCCTTAGCCAGTTGTATCTTGAATAATGAGGTGACAGGAGCATTTTGCTATATTTTCCACCTGTTAAAACACGTCCCAAACTATCCGTTGGACCAAGTTTCAAAGACAGACATATACAATACCTTATGAAGCAAAAACTACTTTAACCCAGACTCATCGCCTAAATGCCACCTGGAATGCGAAGTACTAGAAGGGTGCTTAACCACATCGCTGCTGTGGTTATTTTTCCCCTGTGCTGGAAATTGCCATTTTGCTGGTGTCATGACGAGCTCAGCTCGTCATCAGCACAGCTCCACTGTGCCTCATGATGAGCTCAGCTCGTCATGAGCATGGAAGGGGTTAAAATATTATGGGAGTATTTGTGGGTATGTCAGGACCACTCGAACATAGCTGGCCCTTAGTTTGGACATACTCTGTTGAGTCTAGCATGTCCATGTCAGGGCATTTACAGGGTCTTATGGTTCACCATATCTATGTTGGCGAGTTGGGGCAGGTACACCTTGACTTATAGAACATAAAACACATTTGAAAGACATTCATGACACAGAGGACAAGATAGTGCACCTAATAGGATGCTCTCTGTAGAACTCCTCAAAGTTATCAGTGCTCGACCAGTTTCTTGCATTGTTGCAGGCCACATTGTATATATATAAGTTTGATTTACTGCCATTCTATCCATACCTTACCTTAGCCTTCCCTTACCTATGTTTTTTGTCTTTTGTGTTCTCCTCATAGTATAAACTTTGTTTAAATAAATTTTCGGTCCCCTTGATTTCCGCATACGGTTTTCTGAAATGCTTCTTCCTGACTCTAGCATTGTGCTGGAAAGCAACATACATAATAGAAAAAATATCAAACTTCTCTCAGATCCTCATAATATCAATTCTTGAACAAGAGCTGCACTGAGGCATTCGGGTGGAAGGAAAACTGGCACATGCAGATACCTTGTGGGCCCTTTAAAGCTAACAAGGACACCACTGGAAAGCAGCAGTAGGAAGTTGTGGAATAACTACATTGAAATGCAATGAATCTGTTAGTAAAAGATGCAGTAGCAGAGGAGAGCTCTTTAACATAAAGGCTATCCAAAATCATGCTGCATTTAGGTGAGCAAAGGGCTATATAAATGCGGTGTTTCTATGCAAATGCTAAGAAAAGAAACTACATGATCGGGTGTGGGTTAACTCACTATCATGGTGGGAGCAGTTTGTTCTTGGGGACCTGCTGCATCCTACATCATCTGTAACAGAGCTGATATCCCAGTATGGCTTTTCCCCAAGAGAGACTGACTGAGACACTCACCTGAGGACTCTCAGACTGGTTACTGCAGAAGCTGAGCCATGAAATTGCCTTCTCCTAAGGCACCCTCTGGAGCCAATGCCAGAACCTTGGACCACGCCACTGAGTCCGAATTGTGGAGCTTAGACCTATGACAGCAGGGCCCAGGGACTGGACGCCATGCTGCAGCACAGAATCACTATGCCAATCAAATTATGATTGAGTTACTTACTGGAACAGCTGTGCCAAGCAGTCATTTTTCCCAAGCGACATGGTCATAAGGCCTTCAACCAAAACTTGGCGTATATCACCATGTTCAATCAATCAATCAATCAATCCATCAATCAATCAATCAATCAATCAATCAATCACTGAACTTGTAAAGTGCTCTACTCACCCGGGAGGTTCTCACGGCGCTGAGGGGGGGCTGCTGCTACTGCTTGAAGATCTAGGTCTTGAGGAGCTTCCTGAAGGTGAGCAGGTCCTGGGTCTGCCGCAGGTGGGTGGGGAGGGTGTTCCAGGTCTTGGCAGGGAGGAAGGAGAAGGATCTGCCTCCGGAGGTGGTACGCTGGATTCGTGGGAAGGTGGCAAGGGCGAGGTTGGCGGAGTGGAGCTGGCGGGCGGAGGTGTAGAAGTTGAGTCTGTTGTTCAGGTAGGCTGGTCCGGAGTTGCGGAGTGCTTTGTGAGCGTGGGTGAGGAGCTTAATGGTGATCCTCTTATTGATGGGGAGCCAGTGAAGGTCTCTGAGGTGAGGGGTGATGTGGCTGCATCAGGGGTGGTTGAGGATCAGGCGGGCCGAGGAGTTCTGGATGCGTTGTAGTCGTTGTAGGTGTTTGGTTGGGATTCCTGTGTAGAGTGTGTTGCCGTAGGCCAGCCGGCTGCTGGCGAGGGCTTGGGTCACCATTCTTCTGGTTTCGATCGGGATCCATTTGTAGATCCTGCGAAGCATGCAGAGGGTGTTGTAGCAGGAGGAGGAGACGGCACTGACCTGCTTGGACATGGAGAGGGAGGAGTCGAGGATGAATCCGGAGTTGCGTGCGTGGTCCGTGGGCGTCAGTGCTGTTCCTAGAGTTGTCAGCCACCAGGAGTCATCCCAGGCAGACGGCGTAGGGCCGAGGATGAGGACTTCCATCTTGTTCGAGTTCAGCTTCAGGCGGCTGCTCCTCATCCCCTCGGCGACTGTCTTCATACCCTCATCGAGGTTGGTTTTAATGGTATGCGGGTCCTTGGTAAGGGATAGGATGAGCTGGGTGTCGTCGGCATAGGAGATGATGTTCAGGTCGTTTTGGTGGGCCACTTGTGTGAGGGGGGCCATGTAGATGTTGAACAGGGTCAGGCTGAGGGATGAGCCCTGGGGTACACCACAGATGAGGTTGGTAGCTTTGAATTGGTATGGTGGGAGGTGGACACTCTGGGTTCTGTCGGAGAGGAAGGAAGTGGTCCAGTCCAGGGCTTTTTCCCGAATTCCAGGTTCTTGGAGGCGTGTTCTTAGTGTGTGGTGGCAGACCATGTCAAAGGCGGTTGACAGGTCCAGGAGGTTGAGGGCTGAGGTTTGGCTGTTGTCTAGTTGGCTTCGGATGTTGTCTGTGGCGGCAATGAGGGCTGTCTCAGTGCTGTGGTTCCATCTGAGTCCGGATTATGATGGGTCTAAGATGTTGTTATCCTCGAGGTGGCGGGTCGGCTGTATGTTGGCGATTTTCTCAATGACCTTCACTGGGAAGGGGAGCAGGGAGATGGGGCAGAGTTCTTGAGGTCCTTGGGGTCCGCCTTGGCCTTCTTGAGGAGGGCGTTGATTTCGGCATGCTTCCAGCCTTCCGGGAATGTCGCTGAGTCGAAGAAGATGTTGATGACCTTTTGTAGTTGGGGTGCGATAGTGGCGTCAGCTTTGTTGAACATGTGGTGTTGGCAGGGGTCTGCTGGCGATTCCGAGTGGATGGAGTTCATGATCTTTCGTGTCTAGTCGTCGTTGACGTGGGCCTAGGAGGTCAGCTGGTTGATGCAAGTGGTGTTCGGGGTGGGGTCTGTCATGGTCGGGGCTGGCGGTGCATTGAAACTGTCGTGGAAGGCGATGATCTTGCGGTGGAAGAAGGTGGCAAGTGAGTTGCACAGTCCTTGCGAAGCGGGATGTCTTTGGTTTTCGCGCTGGGTTTGGAGAGTTCCTTGACGATGCTGAAGAGCTCTTTGCAATCGTGTGCATTGTTGTCCAGGCGGGCTTTGAAGGAGGATCTCTTGGTTGTTCTGATGAGTTGGTGTTGTCTGCAAATGGCGTCCTTGTGGGCAGCGTGGTTGTTTGACGTGCGGTCTTGGAGCCATTTTTTGTCTAGCATCCGGCATGTGTGTTTGGAGGTCTGGAGTTCTTCGGTGAACCAGGCGGCTTTCTAGCTGGAGTGGTTGATGGAGGGCTTCTTTAGTGGGGCGAGGGTGTTGGCACAGTCTTCGATCGACTGTCTGAGGTTTTGGGCAGCAGTGTCTGGGTCGGTGGGGTCGGTTGGAGGGTCCAGGGCGAGGGCGGAGGTCAGTTGGTTCTCGGTAATTTTGCCCCAGCAGCAGCGAGGTAGCTGTTGAGTGTGTTGGTGCGTGGTTGCTTTCTTGAAAGTGAAGTGGATGCAGTGGTGGTCGGTCCAGTGGAGTTTGTGGTGTGGTTGAAGGCGATGTGCGTGCTTGTGGAGAAGATGGGGTAAAGCTTGTGGCTGGCGGCGTTGGTGGGTTCGGTGAGGAGTTGTCGTAGGCCGAGGTTGGTGATCAGGGTGGCGGAGTTGGTGTCGTTGTTGTTTTCGAGGTTGTAGTTCAGGTCCTCGAGGAGGATGTAGTCCATGGAGACGAGTGCGTGGGTTCTGGTGAGGTCGGCGATGGAGTCGTTGAACAGGGTCCGGGGTCCGGGAGGTCTGTAGACGAGTGTTCCTCTGAGAGTGGTGTTGGGGTCGGTGTGGATCCGGAAGTGAAGGTGTTTGGTGGAGTTGGGAGGGTCTGGACCTGGAGTGTGGACGATGGCTATTCCTCCTCCGTTACGGTTGGCGCCTTAAGCAACACGATTTGGGTCATCTGCAGCTCAAATCCTGGCTTGTAAAAAGCTGCATCATTCTAAAGGGTTGCAAGAATAATTGATATGCATGGTGTCTCACCCGCTCCTGTACAACCGCGTTCAGCTTCGGAGAAGAAGTGCTGAGCTATTTTTCTGATCTGGCAGAGAATTCACTTGACTAATATGGTCACATCGCTTACCACCCAAAAGCCTGTCAGCCCAGCTGAAAAGAGCTTAGCAGTAATTAGCAGTTTTTTTTCTCCATCCAGGACACTGAGCTGTGAAGCACTTTAACCTTGCTTTATGGGAGTTGGCGCCTCTTCAATTGAAACTATCCAAGGACTAACACTGTCTATTGCCACCTCTGGAGATTGCAATTATGCTTCTGGTCTTACCTCCCTGTACAGACTACATGTGCCCCTGGTGATTATCAGCACTACAGAAGGCATTGCATGTTGTGCAGAACTGTGTGAGGAGGGCCTACATCTACTCACCTCCCTCATTTAGAACCTTGACCACTGCAAAACTGCACCTTGGCTTGAGTCTGTTTTTGAGACACCTTTCATACATTCTTGCCTGTCCTGCATAGCTATGACCCAGTGACCTGCTAGTACCTATGAATGAGCAGGCTCCATGGTTCATGCAAAACCTACTCCAGATAGAGACTCAACAAACATCAATGGCCACAGACACACAACTGCAAGATTCACTAGCTCTGGTGGGCCGCCGTAGAAGCTCAGATCATTCGCCTGATTAGCTGGACTTGATACTCATGGCAATTGTAGAAACTCGCTAGGCCTTAGAGGTCAAGGTTGACATGTTAAACATTGCCTGTACCTTGCTATGGGAAAATCAAGGTAAACTGTCTGAGAAGGTTACTAATGAAATACACTAGGCATTAATGGACTGTATCCATGTACAAAAGACTTGTCTCAGCAGACTTGTCTCAGTAGGCCTGATTTAGAGTTTGGCAGATGGGTTACTCCATCGCAAACTTGACAGCTATCCTGTCGGCCGCATTACAAGTGCCATAGGGTATAATAGACTTGTAATACTGTGGAGGGCGGGTGTGCAGTGCCCATTGGGCTCAAAGGGCTTCCGCCCCCCATTGTGTGTGTCAGCCCGGGCTGATACAGCTTCCCGGGCACACACACGGACAGTTTTTATGCTGTTGTAATTTGGTGTCTGTCTTATTGGAGTAGTGTGGCTCACTGGTTAGAGGCGGCGGATCCAGAAGCAGAGGTTGGCCCGGGACCAGGGTTCAATTCCTGACGCGGCAGGGTGTTGGGCCAATGTCAGTGGGCTCAATACATCTTGCCTTCAGTGTCACTCCAACCATGCGTCCCACTCAGCAACTCTGGGCAATAGCTTGCTTTACTCCACAATGGCCCCATCAACGCTGGGGATGCCTGGCTTCACCTTGGGGGTGCCCAATAGGGACCATCTCACAGGGAAAGCCAGAACGGGTTCCCCAGCGTTATACAGTGCCAGGAAACCTACGGGTAGCAGTGCGCTTTACAAGCTCAAATACATTTACATTTACATTTACATTGCAGCTGCACCCGAGTACTTCACAGGTCTTTATGAGACCATTTACTTGTTAACGAGGCTTTGCTTTTCTTTCACTCCATCGTAGAGCACCTGCATCTTCACTCTATGAAATGCTGGAAGAATTAGCCCTCCCCCGAAATATTTATTAGGTCCACCCCCGAAATTTGACTCTAGTTGTGCCTCTGGCAGTGGAAGTATCCAACACGTTTGTGATGAAGTAACCCTTCTACCACACTCTAAATCAAGCCCTGTGTCGCTCACTGATGACTAAGGTTTATGAAGGACAGGTCAAAAAAGGCAGACCATCGCTCCCACTGCACCAATATCTATATCATTCGCCTGCCTGGAGGGCTATGACACAGCAATGCAACCAGTTTTATCAAAAACCGGATCAGACGCAACATAGCATCAGAATTCCTGTCTTCCCACTTTGTGGTAAAACGTGCTCAAAGGGTCCCATTAAGACGGCCTCTTCCTGGTTCACCACCAAGACTGATAGTGCCCAAAATCCTAAATTATTCAGATGCTATCCACATGGCCACCAGGAAAAAAGAGTGTAACGGAATAGAGAACGCTAAAGTGAGGTGTTTTTCTGATTACACTTTGGCGGTGCAGCATACACTCTCATCATTCCCGCAAATGTAAAGAAAACTATGGACCTAGGGACTGAAATATGCTATGCTACTTCCGGTAAAATTGTGAATAACTTATCATTCACACTTCTTTACAGACGCCAAATAGGCCTGGTACTAAGCTGAATCCTTTGATAAACTACACTACCACACTCCTCATCTACTCCTAAGCCTGCTCATGCTTCCACAAAGATCCAAGAGACCCATCCTTAAAGGTCCTGGCACAGAAGCCACACCTCTTTTCATATTCAGCAAGAACAGCCTAGAGTGGTGGAAGCAGCTGCTCCTCTGCATGAGCTGACTGAAACCCCAACTCTGATCTCCACAGAATCCAGTGTTCTCGGGAAATGACCCACCTTCCGAGAAAGAGGACCTTGAGGTTACACCAGACCCAGTGATTACTCCACAGTACCTTGAGAATCTATTATAAAACAGTTATATCCTTTCTCTTCTTCAGTAATACGTTTGATCACAAGGTGCTTTGGTTGATCTCCCGTGTTCACATATATACGATTATCCTGTGGTATTTTTGGAGGCTTATTTTCTTGCAGGGTATGAGCATCATGGTTAAAGATCTGGTGAAAACCACTTGATTAGTGATGGATGCCTAGGGTGTTATGCTCATGACCATCCATACTTAGTCCTTGATCTATTTACATAATTGGCAACTCTCTCAATGGCATGCTTGGTCCCGCTGCTGCACAGCTGTTGCACCACTCCACATGTTACTTTGCTTTTTTTAAGCTGAAGAGCTGTTCTTTGTTTTAGGTTTTAGTTTCTATCTTGGACAGATATGTTGGGCAATCTGTCCTTAATGGGGTAAAGAATCATCATTGTAGGCATGAATGGACGTTATATTGTTTTTATAACAGTCCGTATTTATCTAGTAGTGTGATTTTACCCTGTGATTACGCTATATTGTTCTTTGCTACATTATTTAATCAAACCTGTTCGATACTGAATGCGAGTCACAGGGAATGTCAAGGCGGTAAATTTAGTGCAGAAGCGATACAGAGTTCACTCTGCTGTGTTCCACTCGGAAGTCCAGATTGTTCATTTACAGAGACCCACCTGATCCCTACTTAGATCTCTCAATCGTAGCATAAATGGAGTGGGCAATTGTACGGCACTGGATATTCTGCAAACACCAGGGATTCTATGCTATGGATCGAATCCCCTTTAAAAAAGACATCACTCATATTGACAACAATGATTGCTATGTAGTTATTAAGGGCAAAATGGAAGGGAAACCATTGCGTATTCTGTGTGCTCCTCACATTAGCCAGGCTAGATGTTGGTACCACATATCGATGTACCTCTCTGGTTGGGCACACATTCAATGGGTTGTTGGTGACAATGTTACCTGTGTGTTAGATGCCTCAATTGATCATTCCCTGCCCCTCTCCGCGAAGCGGTCTCAGTTCAGGCCACTAAGGATCCACAACAATGGTTATGTCAGTGGGATTTATGGAATGTGTGGTTCTTATGCTGCCCATCCTGTCAAGAGCATGCATGTCATTGCCCTGTGCTCAATATATATTACTGTTTGGTAATATTTTTATGTGGGTTACATACATGTATCTCTACCATTTCCTATTACCCCAAAACACTATCTGGTCTCATAATCTTTTATATATGGTTTTGAGGTACTGACTCCAATCCCAACATGACACTTGCAGGAGAGTATGTTGGAGAGTGTGGTATTTCGTCGGCGCTACAGGAACACATTTTTTCATGAAAACAATTGGACATCCGCCATCCCTTTGATCAAATAGGAAACGTTTACAGGGATTACTAGGAGTTTGTGTATAAAAACCGTGATGGAAGTTAGAAGGAAGATCATTAGCAAATCCAGCATTCAAAGTCTTCTATGTCAGAGCTAGAAACACACAGAAAGATCTGTAGAGCTGCGATCATTAGAATCCACTTATGATGGACTAGAAACTCTCAGATGCCACAATAACTCTTCTTATTTGGCCAAAATACACAATGAAGACTATAAATCCGGTCTACTCTTACTTCATCTGGTAAATCTGGTAACGTCTTCCCACCTACGCATAATTGTACCTTTTGGGACACGATTTGTTTCTCAATCGGACATCAATAGTGCCTTTTTCGCATACTAAAATAATCAATATAATTCACTGCCAGATTGCTCTTCTGATGCAATTGATGATTTTCTTCCATAAACCTGGTTGCCCAGCCTCTTGGATAAAGTTAGAAAATCAATGGGCTAACCCATCATTTTGCAGCAAACAAAAAAAGTTCTTTACGACTTGCCACATAGGAATTCCCTGGGCTCAAACGGAATCCTTTCTGAATTTTACACATAGTTTTCATCACAATTGGCTCCAAAATAAATAGTACATGATGAATCCTTTAAATTGGGCTTCTGCCCATCATCTTCATGTGAGGCACTTCTCTCTAACATGTTGAAACCACTCAAAGATCCTACAAATATGGCCTCTTATCATCTGTTATCCATCCTGAACTTGGATGATAGAATCCTAGCTCTAGACCTGGCCTGTAGACTCTTGCACGAGATTCTGGGATTGCCTACAAACTGGCTCGTCGTAATACTTCAGTAAACCTTTGAAGGCAGTCGGATGTCATGAGCGCTTGTGGACCTTGAAAAGGCCTTCGATTATTTATGCTGGGGATACATACATAGAGTATTAAAGCAATTTGGATTATTTTCAAATGTGCAAATGGGTCAGAATCTTATATACTAAACCAACAGCTAGAGTTAAAACAGGGCAATGTATCTAGTATTCGTCCACCATTTGCAGAGGTACCCGCCAGGGCTACTCTCCGTCACTATTTTCCCTAGCTATCCTTGAAAACCGAGGATATCTTTCTACATTTGGAGGACATTATGGAAAATCTTTCAATGTTCACACAGATGTTAGATGATTTGGTTGATTTTCAAGTCTTCGTGGGAACGGCGCTAAATATTGCATGTTCCCCTCTAATCCTGGAGGCCCTCTGCCTCGGAAACTAGCTTTAGAAAGCAGACTGTTGTGGGAATTTGGCAGTAAATATTTTCTATTCTGCAAATGAACTTCAGATGACAATCTGGGAAGAGCAATACAGGAGCTTTGCACCCTGATCCCATTCTGGAATTCACTTTCACTTGCGGTTATAGGTCTTACAGCGCTTATGAAAAAAATGGTAGCACTTGCACGTTTACTATATCACTTTACTATTCTTCCTATCGTTCTTCCTTGTTCCTTTTTTAAAGAGCTACAACTACTTGGGGTATTAATATGAACAAGTGGCCTTCGCCAGGTCGCCATTTCCACCTTAAAATTGGAACCCTAGGCTTCCTGATTTTGAGTGATAGTTTTTAGAAGTGCAGCTACAGTTTGTAACTCAATTGATATCTGGCCATTGTTTATATGAGACAAGCCTCCACCGAGAGGGCTTTACTGATGGCTCATTCAGTGACACATTTCCTATCAATCATTCATAATACAACCCTCTTCATTACTGCCGGAACAATCTCTTACATATGGGTAGATCAAATGTGCACTCCAAGACTTATTTAATATTCAGTCCACCTATCAGGGACGTAGCTAGCATTGTGCATTCCATGCAGTGCACCTGGGCCCAGAGCTGGAGGGATGTCCACCTACACCTGACCCTTAAGCCCTGAAAGGACACCTAAGTAGCCTAGCCAAAGTTCCAAAGGAGAACAAGCATTAAACATGACTTTACATTTAGAATTTGTTTCGTGCCAAATTTAACTTGCATTCAAAGACAGATGTCAAATGTCAGTCTATTCATTCTGATAAATTGCTGCTTATTCATTTAGGTGGACACTGGTGCTTACTCTTCTTTTGCATGGTGCAAAGTATGAGCATTTTGTAATGTGAACTATGTGACAATCTTGCTGGTGTGAAAGAAAGAACTGTAAGATGCTGTTTCTTCATCACACATGCCTTGTTTAAATACCCATAAATGATCTGTAAAACCTTTCAAAATAAAAAACAGGTAAGCACGGTGGTACAGCGTGTACCTCTCTGGTAATACTGTACATTTGTCAGACAACATAAACGTCAGGATTATGCCAGATTGATTCCGTGCACACAATCAGGAAATGTTGGCATGTAACCCTGCTAGACAATAATTAGTAATGGGAGAGGCACTCCTATCAATATAAACAATAGACACTTTTTTTGTGAATGATAGACATCAGTGGATTACGCGTGCTGAGAAGGGAGACACACTGTCCAATGTGTGTCAGTATATTAACATGAAAAAAATGAAAAAAATGACCAAGCGGAAACCGCTTGCCCTTTACGCACTGTTGCGATTGCAACCTGACTAGGTTGGAATGTTTCAACACATTAGTTTACTTATAAAAAATTCATAAATCATTTTATTTGTGAGTATTAAATTTTACTGGCATTTCAAATTAAAAAAAACATGAGATTCACTTGAATATCAGTGAATATCGCAATTCATAAGTTTCTAAAGACTTTTATACACAAATCGATTTTCTTTGTACATCATGAACAATCAAAAATTTCTTGCCCAAACATATAGCCCTGCCCAATGCATTTCGGGCCTGTTAGGCCCTTCTTCAGGGGCGATACCTGCAATCAAAAGAATACAAAAAACTGGGTCACATAAATGACATCTGGGTCTCCAGATACAAAGTACTTAGAATGTCACTGTTTTAGAGACCAGATGTCATTTATGTGACCCAGTTTTTTGTATTCTTTTGATTGCAGGTATCGCCCCTGAAGAAGGGCCTAACAGGCCCGAAATGCATTGGGCAGGGCTATATGTTTGGGCAAGAAATTTTTGATTGTTCATGATGTACAAAGAAAATCGATTTGTGTATAAAAGTCTTAAGAAACTTATGAATTGCGATATTCACTGATATTCAAGTGAATCTCATGTTTTTTTGAATTTGAAATGCCAGTAAAATTTAATACTCACAAATAAAATGATTTATGAATTTTTTATAAGTAAACTAATGTGTTGAAACATTCCAACCTAGTCAGGTTGCAATCGCAACAGTGCGTAAAGGGCAAGCGGTTTCCGCTTGGTCATTTTTTTCATGTAACCCTGCTAGCCCAGAGTGCACTATCTCTATCCCTAACCTTACAGGATCACAAATGTGTGTGCAACCTCAGAACATGACAGCCCTGGTCTCCCAATCATGGTAGCAGATCTAGAACTCTTTCGTTTGGACTCTCATGCATACCCAAAGAAAGACACAAGAACTACTGAGCAAGGCTTTTCAATATTTATTGAGGCATTGTGATTTTCTTTAAAAATATGTGCACATGGATAATCAATAGATGGAAACAAATTAGCATGATTAGCATTACAAGAACAGTGAAAAAGATGAACGATTTGACCATTGTGCTAAGGCAGTGAATATATACGGTCACCTGAGTAAACTGGAAACCTGAGTAAAGTTCACAGGTCGAGCTCCATTTCTGTGGTACCATTCAGCTTTTTTTATAAGCCCCGATTGCATTTGCCATTGCTCCAGTCTCAGCTGGTGACTATGCTCAATGAAGAAGACTTTAACCCTTACCAAAATCCGTCTTTTGTGATTCTATCCTCAAAGCAATTTGGGCTGTCTACTATTGCTTCAGATTGTTCAAGGGTTCAGTTACAAATCTGTTTGATGCTCTGTCGGATATTGTTTGACCTGAAGAAAGGCCTTTACTGCCCCTGTTAAAGGGGATCAATAAAGGAACAACTGCTTCTGAAAGGACAGGTTGTAATGCATCTGTTAGAGGCAGGTGTCCCTACACCCCTATGAACTGGAACATTGCAGGCTTAAAGGGAAAGGTATGTGACCCAGACTGGCTCAACATTACAGCAGATTGCAATATCATTGCCTTCCAGGACACATGGGCTATTACTCCTCCTACATGCGGATGGTTGTGATTGCTATTCTAGCCCTGTTGTGCCATCAATACGTGGTAGAGTCAAGGGAAGACTTTTTATTTGGCTTCAGCTGAATCTTAACTTAAAAGTGCCAGAGATTGACTCTGGTAGCTTTACCTTCTTAGTTTTACATGGTTAGGATCATTTGAGTCCCTTTTATTTGTATTTGATTCATTTTTATAATAATGATTTTTCTAATTCTGCCTATGCACATTTCAGAGAATGTTCTGTTTTTTAAGTAATCTGGCCACAGCTCTGGCTGAAGACTCAGCACAACCAAAGTACATTGCTTGTGGACACTTCAATGCTAAATTTAACATTTATTTTAGCTCTAATGTTCTTGGGTCCTGAGCATTGTCGATTATTGCCCCTACATTTAAGAAAGGTGATCGAAATCTGCTGAAAGGTTAGTGTCCCATATCTCTTATAGATTGCACAGCTAGCATCTTTGGCAGAGTAACTTTTAAATGGATAAGAGCTTGGTCTAGTCAGCACAACATTTTATCTCCTTTTTCAATATGGCTTCTGTCCTTGTCTGGGTACGATGGAGCAGTGTCTAAATATACAACTTATCCTGGGAAAATACACGATTGCTAGGCAAGGCCCTCTGTACGTAGCATTTATGGATCTGTCCACAGATTTTGACTCAGCCAACAGGACTAAGCTCTGGTTAAAGCTTCTGGACATGGGTGTTTGGGTCACTCTTGTAAATTTTCTTTATATTTTACAGGAAAATGTATCTACTAAGGTGCGATATGGTCTAGCTGGAGAAACTTCAGACACTTTCTTGTTAGCCCAAGTGTTAAAAGGTAGGAAGCAACCAATAAACAAAGATCCTTAAGTGTTGCCCGGCGGTATCGCCTCTTTAACCCACAAAATATTAATTAATGAAGAGGCAGGCGCTGGAGACTGGAAGGCTGGAAACAAGGGTTTATTCTCTCCGGAGGAGACCACATCAGTTCAGACAGCAAGTATCGTCATGAGGTGCTCTAACTGCATCTCCGAGGCCTGGCCTCTTATACACAGGTTTATTACTTGATTGCATAAAACACATCTCTGTCAACCCTTTGATGTACAGGAAGACATCCTCGGAATCCCCGCTTCAGGCCCGTTCCCACACACATTTACAGTTGAAGTCCCCACCCTGGTCACAACAGATAATGATTATTGCGCAGCTGGACATTCCGCCGATTCACGGAATGTGTGAGGTTGATCGGATCTCATGGGGTGGGGGCTTTGATCAGCTCAAGGATTCTTTGATGGGGGGGGGGGGGTTTCCTACTGTACAGGAGGAAGGGGGTAATGACAGTATCCGCAGGGCCAGGTGGCAGCTTGGGAACGAGTGAGACAAACGGGCACAAAGGAAAGAGGATTGTTATCAAGGGATCCGGGACCATGAAAGGGACGGAGGGAAGTGTCGCGCTGGGAACAGGATGGGGTTCCGAGGTAGAGCTGCGTGGAAGAGAGGTTTATGACTCAAGGCATGTGAGAGCGGGGGCTGTCAGCAGGCGGGGGGGGTGCTTGTGAGGGCGAAGAGCCGTGTTAGGGGTCAGTAGCGCGCAGAGTGTGGTTCTGGCCAAGGCACCTAAAATGGCGGGTGTGCACGAAAAAAAGTGTGGCATCGAGGGGAAAGGCAAGATGGCGCAGATAATGTTTACCAATCCGTATTAATTTTCCACAGTCCTCCCTTTAACATTCACAAGACATCTTGCTGGCCTATTTTCTTATTCACGTAAGTAAAGAAGTAGGAACCTAGGCGAAGGAACTATGCATTAATATTACATTTAAATCTTTCATTTTAGGAGGTGAGTTTATCACTGAGCTCGTCGCAGGAAAGTCATAGTAATGCAATATCGGACAAGAATGATTTTGTAGTGAAAGTGTTAGGTACATTTCATAGATGCTTATAGTCATTCGGAATATGAACTGATAGGCGATTACATATGTAAAGTCATTTTGTACTTGGTTGGAGCATAATCAATACAATGGTAGCTGGGAGAGAAATGAGACGTAGTAAAAACGATAATCAGGGGTGTCATTGTTCGAAGAGGAGGGGTGTTGCTTTTTCCAGAGTCTTATTGTCGAGGACCATCATTAGTGAGTTCTCAGCATTCTTTGTTGTCTTCTGTTGGCACTGTTGAGCACCGGCGGTGGAGCTATGCGTTCAGCTCTATTCCGGGACCTGCGTTGCAGGGCACGACCTTTTCCTCGTTTTTCTGGTCAAAAGGGGTCCTTTTTCGCCCTGTGTCCTAACTGTTCTTTCATGGGTACCTTAGACAGGGCACCCAGGTTTCATTTTAGTTTGCAACAAAAACTCTATTCAATCAGACTGCAGTTCTTGCTCTTTTTTTTTGTTTTTTTTTTTTCGAGTCGATTGTCAAAGAGTTCAGGTGGAAGAAGGGGCGTGTGGGTAGTCCTTGTGGTAAGTCGGGGGAAGAGGGGATGGAGCAGGGCCAGATCGGGGACAGACCAAGGGGACGGAAAATGACAGGTAGGTGGGCCCATGACTGGGCTCAGAGGGCGGGGACGTTTCGGCACATGTTGATCATCGAGCAGGGGCATCAGGTCAGCCCTTTCCTTTCATTTTGTCGGAAACAGTGCCTCGTCCTGCGGCTCCTTACTGTTGCGGTCCCGCCTTGGTCAATGTTGCCGATGTTCCACGATCAGCAGTCAGGCCGCGTGCTCCCACATCCGGTCTCTCTCTCCTCCGACAGTGGTACCCTTAAATGAGTTTGAAAAGACAGTCTTTAGAGAACTGGCAGAGGAAGGTAATCACATAAGTCTATTTCTCTCCCAACTCCAAGCAACTGGGGAACCGTCCGTTACATCGGGGTTTACAACCAACGTACAAATAATTGATAATAGGTTTGCAGGATTCCCTACAACTTTCCATCGTAACTATTTTCTTTGGCATTTGTTGGTATTACATTCATTGTCGTGGTACGAGGTCTGATACCTATTCATTGCATTTGTTTATTACCGTCACATCAGTTCTTCTGGTAGGCACCCACTTTTCTAGTACGAGTTTTACCAAGCTATAACGTCCTTCAGGGCTTTGTATTTTACAAAAAGTGCAACGTGCTATCACCATGGTCTGATAGGTATCTTTCTGAGGAATGAACATAGGCTAAACAATTTTCTATTATATCAAGGCATCCTATCTTTCAGCTAAACATTTATCTTTCAATAGGGTTTATTGCAACAATTTCTTCATTTCAATCTAATCTTAACTTCGCACACATCATTCTAATTTCTACATAGTCTCTTACAGCCTGGCTACTTCATAAAAACAGGGGGGGGCTTGCGATATCTATTCAACTCATCCTCGGGGTGACCGGGGTCTTATGGAAAACAACCAGGAACATAGCAGACCGGGGGAGGGGCTATCGTCTTGCTTTGTGTCATAAGGGTGTTATCTAGCAGAAGGCTACAGTTCAGTTGGTATGCGTTCAGGGACATTTCTTGAATTTCTAAACTTTATAGCTTGTTCATCCAAAATTATTTCTAGGAACATTGGCTGGTCTGTGTCAGTCGTAAGCCAACCCATCTCTTACCGCCAGGGGTGAGCCACATTTTTCAAACTCTCGTTCGGGCCAGCTGATACAAAACTGGGGGTGTTCTGGGAAGACGGGGATGCTTCGATCACTTTTACTGTTTGGGCGTTGAGACAATTTGGGACGGGGAGGGTCGC
This sequence comes from Lissotriton vulgaris, assembly GCF_964263255.1. Classification (NCBI taxonomy): domain Eukaryota; kingdom Metazoa; phylum Chordata; class Amphibia; order Caudata; family Salamandridae; genus Lissotriton; species Lissotriton vulgaris. Next base: position 298,520,113 of record NC_141691.1, on the reverse strand, counting down.
GTTACCTGAGGCATTTTTATCATAGAAGCCACTGACATGTAGTTCCCCTATTACGAGTCAGATTAGGGAACCTTAGTCGTCTTACCTGTCCTTTCCTTCTTGGCCAATCTAGATCACATCAATATTTAGCAGAAAGGAGAGGTAGTAACATGGCATCAATGTAATTTTATTAAGAAAAATTTGTGCAAATACTTGCGGTATTTGGAGCCAATTGGGTGGTGCACCATGGATGGCGGTTCGCCAATTAGGTGCCAGTCGTTCTGAAGAGTGAGGAGGACCGGGAGAGAGAGAGAGAGAGAGAGAGAGAGAGAGAGAGAGAGAGAGAGAGAGAGAGAGAGAGAGATATGCAACAATAGGCTAAACAGTACACGTGAGACATGGAGAGTGGCCGTGTACTAGGATAGGCCCTTCAGCGCATCACGCAACATGAGACATTTACAGGTCTGTGTTAGAATTTAGTAAGCATGCAATTTGGGATGGACAAGCATTAGGCCGGGTACAAAGGAACATGTATTGAGTAAAAGGCACCATTGTGTTGATAGTTTCAGACATACGTGACATGTGCTCATTCATGCAACACGGGTTAGGGGTGATCGCGCCCCATCATATCATACAACAGTTGGCTTTTTCGTTACAAGGGTAGTTCGTGGATGTCTTTAGGTGCCACCTTGCAGCGTTAGTCCGCTTCATGCATCAGACATGGCGTGGCTTCGGATCTTCATTATACCCCAGTTGTTATTCCAATGTAACCTGTAGGGGGAGGAAAAGAGGGGAAGGGAGAGGGGGAGAGCATTCGCGCATATCAAATGTACGGGCACGAAAGTCCTTTACTTACCACATACTCGTCTTATCTCCTCGGGATGTAATCCCTGGGGTCTTGGTTTCTGAAACCAGGGTGGGGGCGGACAGTGTGGTAAGGATGGCGAGCGATAAGTTGATCATGAGGGAGACAGTCCGGGTGTGGCATTATAGGTCGTGTGTAAGGAAACGTTAGAGATCAGAGGCGTTTAGTGCGGGGTACCTGGTTTGTAGATGTATCTAGCTATCGGGATCCTTAAATCATTTCCAATGCTGTGAAGTCCTAAGGCATACCAGCTCTTCGGCCAGCCCCGTTCCCTAGTACCTTCGAGTACCATACCTTTACAACATTTTATCATTCATACCGCTTTACTTTACCCGTCCTCAGAAGTCGAGGTCCTTCCCCATGCGTTTGTTCCTGAGCCAGTCGCACGCTTGGTGGCAGCGTATCATGCCTTAGATTCGATCATCAATCCGGGGCTGAGCAACCATTTTCTAGTAACCTAAAAAAAGAGAACAAAATAGATCGCACAGAAAACCCTCCCGCTGGTCCACATTTACAAAAGTATATGATACCCGTTCATAGTTTGAAAGACCTTTATTTGCACAATTGTTCAGCATGTATATATGAGAGTGTAATCGTATTCGGCCGGACACGGCGTTGGCTGAAGCGCATACAGTAGGGGCAGGGGCTACTTTGCAGTATTAAAAAAACATTTTAAAAGCTTTTACTTAGTTACTTGCAGGAAACTAAAAACGTCTATCAATAGTCGAGGGATCAGGGGGCATTCATTTCATTACTGGAAGCATAGTTAGACTAGTTGTAATTAAATTTCCTATATGCATACTGTGGGCGTGTGTCATAAGCGACGTTATGTATCAGTTACAATAATATCATAATAAATCGTACATTGGAAACAACATTTTAACGGGATCTTTTTACATGTTCGCCAAGTGAACCCTCCCTCTTTTTCGTCGAGTGTACAAAGGATCATACACATATTTCAGAACATCAAGTCTTATTAGCTAAAAGAAAAACACCACGAGGCGTTCGTGAGTCCTGTTGACACCGGCGCCATTTTGGGCGAGGCCGGGTTAGTCCGGAAACAGCGTCAGGGACAAAATGTCTCCGACAACCGGCAGTTGGACCAGAGTCCCTTGCGGCAGTTAAAAAAAGACTTGTGCTAACAGAAGGGGCAGGCAATGTGGACCATCCATCAAAAAAGGGGGAGGGAAGCAAAATTTCCCCTACCGGGTCACGTTGAGGTTCAGCCGGAGCTTGCTCGAATTCGTTAGCCCACAGTCTTTCTGGATAGTTCAGACTGAAGCTGGCGCCGACACGAGAGCACCACCATCTTGTGGCTACGTCGTTAGCGATCAAAGCAGTCGTTCCCCACCGGAAGCCTGTAGGGGCCGAGGGCTCCTGGGACTCTTGCAGAATCTTCAAGGTCGTGGAGATGCTGTCGGAGGTGGGGACTCGTGCCCAGGTGGGCAAGCGTCCTAGTTACATAGACTTCTTGGGGCGAAAAAAGAGACGGAACTATACTGTGGGAGCAGGACGTTCGGCTCGAGGCACTAGGGTGCAGCTGTGGCGCCTCCACCAATACACTTGAGGGCCATCGTATGTCTTGTGCTGCGCAAATATGGTGGCTGGCCATTCTGTGTCCGGTGCTGCGCAAGTAGGGTGGCCGGCCATTCCATGTCCGGTGCTGCGCAAGTAGGGTGGCCGCCCATTCTATGGTCTGTGCTGCGCAGGTAGGGTGGTCCCCCGGCTGGAGGACTTCTGCGCCGGGCCGGGGCTGGGAAACCTCCACCTGGGGAGGCGAGGGGGGCTCGTTCGCGCCGCCTCCCTCTCCCAGCCCACCCTGCACCAATTTTTCAGCGGAGGTATTCGTGATGGCCGGACCAGAAGATGCGAGGGAGGGGGTCATCTGCATCCGCCCCCTCCCTACTCGTGGCCTGGGCTGCGGCGGTGAAAACCAGGAATCCTAACCGCGAAACCATATGGGAGAAGAGGATGGGACAAGCCGGGCCCATGGTGCCTCCTGGACATCCCACCGGCGACCTCTGTGATCGCTGGTTGTCGGCAGGACTCCGCCCCACACGTGCTGAGTGTTTCACCTTCCGGATGGGTGTGACCGGCGACCTGTTGCATTTTGGGAACTTCCGGAAATGTGTATTGTATTGCTCCTATTAGTATGGTGTTACTTGACTGAAAATAAATCTTAAATTATATGACAGAGACTTGGCTTCCTTGAATCTTTTTACTATGAGAACCTTACTACAGTGGGGGTAGGTATTTATGCCTGGGTAATGGGGGGGTGGGGTGTCCACAAGAACAGTTTTCCTGAACGGGGGGTTGTCTATGCAAGCCTGTAATTTGCTTTTGTCCACAGAGTGGGGTCAGCAGAGAGTAATCAGTCCCATTGCGCTCAGAGTTTTGAGGTCACTAATGGAATGTGTACTAATCTGTCCGAAACTACTCTGTGTGTTGTTTCTGTATGTTATCCGAAAGGGTGGCTTTTGTGTTCAGGAACAGTAGCGGTAGTACAGGGTTCGTTACCGGGTAACCTAGAGCTTGACTGGGTTTCTCGCCTTAGCGTTGTTCGTCCTATGAGAACTCAAACATGTCGCTGAAATCTGTCTGTCGAAATCTGTGCCATCGGGCGTAATCAAACGGGGCGGTTCTATCCGGCCTGTCCGTGTCAGTGTGATTCGTCTTTGTCTCACGCCTTTTCCCTTTCGGGCGGCCTGTTATTTCTGTCGGCCCTCTGCTCTTACCCGTGTTCAGTAGAGTCGGGCATTGGGCTTTCCAGTGTCCGGAATATTTACAAAAAGCACATTGGTTTTGTCCTAAGTCTGTCCGTCCTGTGCGTAGTGTCTGGGGATTACTTTCGAGTCGTTGTGTCTTGGGGTTGTCCTGTCGGTATACCCTTTTACACCGTTCCCTTCCTGTGTTTATTCCTTGGAACCGTGTCGCTGCTATCCCTTCCTTTGGCCTACCAGATGCGGAGGTATTTGTCTGTCGCGTTTCTTTATCTACTCTGACTTCGTCTCTTTTCTTTCGTTGCATCGCTTCTTTGCGCCACATACCGAGGATGTCGAGCATGATAGGCGTCGTCTTACTGTTACAAAGGGCTGTTTCTAACGTTTCTATTTTATCAAAGTCGAAGGATCCTATCAGTGGCCACTGTTTCTCTTGGTTTTCTTTGGTATACTTATGCCACAGCTTACTATAGGCTATGGTAACTAATCCGTATTTTGTGAACATGTCTTTATTAGGGGTGCCTTCCAGCGGAGCTAGATGGTCCACCTCTAATAAACGGTCCGGGTTGAACCAGCTACCAATCAGTGAGGAAAAGATAGGCATGACAGATCACTACGGGGACAAAAGGTCCGTGTTACCTATCCTTCACTACCTGCAAAGACTAGACAGAATATTGCTATTCTACGTTGTTTGCAAATAGTGAATATCTAAAAAGCAAAATCTATTCTGACAATAAAACAGGGAGCGACCCTTACAATCAATCAATCAGTCGATGAGTCAATCAATCAGTGGGGAGAATAAGTAGGCCCGCAAAGGTTTGCGTTACTTACCCTTTCACCATCTGCAAAAAGGAAATCAGTTCTTTCCTGTTTGTAGATAGAGAATCTCCAGAAAATAATCCTGCGAACGTTAGTTCGGGTTCAATCATTTAATCAGTGGGGGAGAAGGAAATCTCCAGAGAACAATTTTCAAACAATCAATCAGTGGGGGAGAAAGATAGGCACGACGGATTTACAATGGAGACGAAAGTCTGCGTTACCTATCCTTCACTGCTTGCAAAGGGAGAGCCTATTGTTTCTCCGTTTGCAGACAGCGAATCTCCAAACGAATCAACAAAGAGTAATACTAGTATTTTCCGATCAATCAAACAATCATTTCGCAATTCGTCGTGTTTACACGACCTTACCCGGACCACATGGGCTGTTTCTCGTCTTCCGCGTCCAGCGCCCGATCGTCCTCCAATCTCCGATATTGCCACGGCACTCCTGAGGGTTCCCAGTCAGGACCGTAGATCACTCGAGAGAGGTCGATTCGGAACCGGTGAAGTTCGGATGATCGGCTGCCAGACGAGGGTCTATTGGGCATGAGCTCTCCCGATCGTTGCAGTCGTTCACTCTGTCGTCAGGACCTCTCCCACTGGATCCACGTGTCACTGATGGGCCCCACGTTTGGGACGCCAATTGTTAAAAGGTAGGAAGCAACCAATAAACAAAGATCCTTAAGTGTTGCCCGGCGGTATCGCCTCTTTAACCCACAAAATATTAATTAATGAAGAGGCAGGCGCTGGAGACTGGAAGGCTGGAAAAAAGGGTTTATTCTTTCCGGAGGAGACCACATCAGTTCAGACAGCAAGTATCGTCACCAGGTGCTCTAACTGCATCTCCGAGGCCTGGCCTCTTATACACAGGTTTATTACTTGATTACATAAAACACATCTCTGTCAACCCTTTGATGTACAGGAAGACATCCTCGGAATCCCTGCTTCAGGCCCGTTCCCACACACATTTACAGTTGAAGTCCCCACCCTGGTCACAACAGATAATGATTATTGCGCAGCTGGACATTCCGCCGATTCACGGAATGTGTGAGGTTGATCGGATCTCATGGGGTGGGGGCTTTGATCAGCTCAAAGATCCTTTGATAGGGGGGGGGTTTCCTACTGTACAGGAGGAAGGGGGTAATGACAGTATCCGCAGGGCCAGGTGGCGGCTTGGGAACGAGTGAGACAAACGGGCACAAAGGAAAGAGGATTGTTATCAAGGGATCCGGGACCATGAAAGGGACGGAGGGAAGTGTCGCGCTGGGAACAGGATGGGGTTCCGAGGTAGAGCTGCGTGGAAGAGAGGTTTATGACTCAAGGCATGTGAGAGCGGGGGCTGTCAGCAGGCGGGGGGGGTGCTTGTGAGGGCGAAGAGCAGTGTTAGGGGTCAGTAGCGCGCAGAGTGTGGTTCTGGCCAAGGCACCTAAAATGGCGGGTGTGCACGAAAAAAAGTGTGGCATCGAGGGGAAAGGCAAGATGGCGCAGATAATGTTTACCAATCCGTATTAATTTTCCACACAAGGGTTGCAGAAGCGGTGCAATTTGGCACCTCTTTTATGTTGTATGTAATTAATTTATGCCCCCCATATGGGACATGTTACTGCTGATGTACCGAAAATTGCAAAAAGATTGGCTCTGGCATTATTGTATGCTGATGATGCCGTTCTGATAGCTAGGACCCAGAGAGCCTTGCAAAGCTTAGTGGAAGCTTTTGTTTCTTTCATGGGCAGTTTGGATTTAAAGACAAATTATGGGCAATACTTCATTATGGTGTGTGACCACGGAAGAAAAATATGGTTTCCTTAACAGGAGCTGTGTGAGTAAAATTAGTTATTTTAGGTTTCTTTTAACTCGTGTGGTTCCTGGCAGTCACAACTTAATATCTTACATTTGAAGCTGAGAAGGGCATTGTAAATCACACACATGTAACTTTTAAGGGCTCAATTCTACCTTTAAAAATGTATAACCATCAATGTATCTCTGCAGACATGCATGGCGCTGGGATCTGGGGCTATCAATCCATCGGTTTTGCAGAACCATGAAAACCATACCTGCAGGTCACTTTTTAACCTTCCCCCCACAGGCTCACGTTTTACCCTACTCTCTGAGTTGAATCTACTGTATATTTCTGAAACAATCAGCTTGGTCCCACTCCTGTTATGGGTTAGCATATGGGCTAACACTAAGGTCGGTTTTAAAAGGGAAGTAATTTAAGACTGCCTTCAGCTTGATAGATGGTTTTCCATCCCCTGGCTGAATTATCTATGTACATCCTTTAATGAATTAGGTCTAGCTAACCTTTTCAATGCACCGCTAACTTTAGGTAAATCAGATAAATCACTGGTGAAGCGCAGCTTTAGGGTTTTTAACTTAATTCAACATTTGGAACGAGAGTGCACCGAGAGCTCTGTGATGAATTATTTTGTAACTGTAGCCTCGTTAGAGTTATTATTTTGGAGCTGACTAGATGGGAAAAATCGCTCTTCTCCTTTAGGGTGGGCCCAGTGTGGAGATTATTATGTTTTCTGTAGGATATTTATTAATGGAAATCTAGATTTTCTGCATGCCCTTGTGATGGAACTTTTGCCAGTCATTGCAGCATTATTTGTTGTTTTGTAGATTTTTATAAAAAATGTCCTAAAGGACTCATCTATAGAGAAATGTAGCGCAGCATTGCTATAGCTGTTAGGAAGCAGAGATGTGTGCTTTGAAGTATGTTCTTCTATTGAATCAGCAGTGTGCAACTTACACAAAAGTGTAAGTTTACATTTGTGAATCAGGCCCACAGGCTTCAGTGTACGTTAACTCAAGAGCTTTGAATTGCACTAGTGGAGCGATGCATCAAATACGCAACCTGTGTGTCCTATGCCACCATCAGTCCAAATTGTGCTCCATCCCATTCAGTGGTGTACCTGTGTGTAAGCAGCATGCTGGAATGAGTGCAGGCTAGCCACACTGTTTTATGAAAGCATTGTAAGGGATATATCTGTATGAATGTAGGGACAACATTGTCTTTTGCGAGTGCACAGGAAGTGGTCTATACGTTCACGGTTGAGCCTGTGTGAGTGTAGAGTGAGGCTTATGCCTATGTGAGTGCAGCATAAGGAATGCCAGCAGTGTGAGTGTGGGTTCTCTGATTGGTATGTCTTAGTGTGCATGCACCTTATAAAGGCCAAACCTATTGGCGTTGGTGATGCTTTTAAGACTTATGGCTTTGAGTTGCAGAAATGCTGTGCAGGGCGTGGAGCTAAAATGTTGTGTGTATGAGAAGGGTGGTGAGTTTTGATATTGCAGATCAGGAGTCTGTTGAAAGAGGTTGAGGAGAGTCACAGGCAGCTGACAGATAACATGTCACCATAGGAAGGTGTCAATTTACTTGCTTGCACTAGGTTCCATTGCCAATTAGCTACTCCACTGCCTCTGAATCTCCCAGCCATGAGGTCTTTCAAGAGATATACACTGTAGGAAATGGCAGTAAACTGATACATTGGTTATATAGGCCTACCTACAGCTGTCTATCAAACTTTTAACATATTTTTAGTATTTGAAAAACAAACTCCCCAAGTGGGAGTTGGCATCCAAGAAACAATCTATTAATGAAGTTCATATCTTGGGAATTTTCTTCCAGGGTGTGGAGGTCATTATTGTTTTTTTCTGTTCCTCACTGGCAGTTTTACCTGTTGATGACAGACTATAAAAATTGTATTACACCATTCAGTGTAATGCCCTTTTGTATGACAGCTCCTACTTCCTTGGGATTTCACAGGAAGATTTCCTTCAACTTAGTCAATGGGATCTCTGTCAATGTAAACCTTACAGTCCACCCGTCTCTATTCAATTCAATTCAATTCAATAACAACTTTATTCGGTAGTTTTGTAAAAACACCATAAAAGTTCAGAGAGAAAGAAAAACATAGTTACAAGTTTATCAGAAACGTTAAAAACTGCTAAGTATACATTTTGTTTAAAAGAAAACATATTAAAAGTAGCAAGTGCTTCTCAGTTCCGTTTGTGCAAGTTTTTTCGACATTTACGATAACATGCGGTTTTCCTATTATCTCAGTTCCTTCGTTAATGCGGAGTAGCAGTGGTATTCATACTTATAAATTTGTGCGATGGCGTATACAAAATTTAAGATAAAATACAATTGCTTTGGCATAGTTTTCATTTTCGAGGTACTGTAATGCTAAGTACGCTGGGCGACATTGACGAAGACCCCAGAACTTCAAAATAGGCGATATCCAACGTTTGCGGGGCTCAGTAAAGAATTTGCAAAATAACATCGTGTGTATCGTTGATTGTGGGGACACCAAGTCACAAGGGCACATAGGAAGTGTGGATGTCCTAACATTTTGCTCTGGAAATGCAACTAATATATGGAACAGCTCGAGTCTAAAACGGGTGAGCAGCATTCTTTCAAACTGTGTTATTTTAAAATTCAAGTAGGGTTCAGCAGTAAACACAGTCTGGACTAGTAAAGAATGTTGGACAGATGGTTTGTGGACCTCGGATAATAAACGTAGCTGACGTAGATGAATTAGACACTCCCTTTTTAGGTTCCTTTTTGGGATTTCCTTTATCAGCGATGGATAGTCAAAGTACTTCCTGTATCCAAGATCTGTTAGTAGCGCTTTGACATATGACAGCCATTTGATCTTCTTAGAGTAATCTAACGTTAAAATGTCTTGAATAATCGCCCTGGTCAAATGGCATTGCTCGGTAACCCATATTCTGCGCCACAGCATTATTGGTTGCAATTTTATGATGTCTGTAATGTAGTCGATGCCCAACTCAGTGTGGCAGGCATAGGTGGAACAAGTTTTAGGCACCGCCAACAGGTATCTAAGGAAAGAGTTCTCTATTCTTTGAATTGGGTCCACGTTTGTAAAACCCCAAATCCCCGCCCCATATGTTGCTGTGCTTACACATTTTGAGTTATATATTTGCACTAGTTCTTTAATTGGTCGCTGCCCCAATCTTTGCGAGAAGGTTTTTAGCGAGGATGTCTCTCGGAGGAATACCAATTTTCTTGCGTTGGTAGCTGGGGTCCATTTGAATTTTTCGTCAATGACGATCCCTAAATAGGGGTAGGTCTTGGTCCTATCCAGATGTTCACCTTGTACCAGTAGCTTCCTATATTTTGCATTTCTTTTCTCCCCTGCGTGCATTGTGTAAGTTTTATTTGCATTTAGCTTCAGATTTAGACTTGCCATGAAGTCACAGTATCTGTTCAGGGCCATCTGTAGTTCGTTTGGTGTCCTTGCTAAAATAACAGCATCGTCGGCATATAGGAGTGCTGGTATCTGCCGGCGAGCTATTAGCGGGAGGTCCTTGCTGCCTTGTAGCATGGCAGCCTCCAAGCCATTCGTGTAAAGGGTGAATAGAAAGGGGGCCAGTACGCACCCCTGCCTGACCCCCTTTTCCACCCTAAAGGAGTTAGTGAGCTCACCCTTCGTCCCGAATCTTACCCTACCTGTGGTGCCTGTGTACAATTCACGGAGAAAGTCCACAATTGGCGTAGGAACTCCCATTTTCAAGATTGTACTCCACAGCGTTGAGTGTGCCACGCAATCAAACGCTGCGGAGAGATCGACGTATGCCATATGGAAAGAAGACCCTTTAGCTTCCAGATATTTACCCGCCAATAGGGACAGGTTTAGGGCCTGATCAACTGTTCCTAGTCCCTCCCGGAAACCATATTGTAGGTCTGAGATGATTTTGTGGTCGGTAGCCCACTCCTGGAGGCGGTCGAGGAGTATTCGTCCTGCCATCTTGCCTAGTGAGTCCAGGAGGGAGATCGGCCTGTAGCATGTTGGACTGTTTCGATCTCCTTTCTTAAAAATAGGTACCAACGTTGATGTTTTCCAAGACTCCAAAATGCCTACTTCAATGGTGGCGTTCAGGACGTTGGTTAGTAGAGGGGTCCAAAGATCTGGGAGGTGTTTAAAAATGTCAACAGGTACACCATCCGGGCCTGGGGCTTTAGCTGATTTTGAAGATTTTAAGGCTTTTTGGACCTCTGCGTGGGAAAAGTGAAGATTTAAAGGATAGGTGATGTGTGGCAGAAGTTCGAGCTGGTCTGTGTCTTCGGTCAGATCTTTCGCGAAGACTTTAGCAAAATGGCTCACCCATTCTTGTTGACTTATAGCCACATCAATTGATGGGGAGTTATCTTTCTCTGTTAAGAATGGGGAACGAACTACCTGCCAGAACAAGGCGCTATTATTTAGTTCCGAGCTTTGGATCAATTTTGACCATAGTTCAGCTTTTACTTCTTTTTTCCTGTTGTTTAAGGCAGCTGTGTACTCCTTTCTGAGTCTGATGATTTCAACTCTGTCCCTATGATCACTATTCAGAGCTTCCTTTAAGCGTGTAGATGCTTTGGTGCATGCTGAATTGAACCATCCTTTCTTTGGCTGGGGCCTTTGTATGTGCCTCCTGGTTAGTTCTTTTTGTATACTTGTTGTGATTGTCAGGAAGCTTACTATGATTTCGTTTGGTGGTATGGTGGAATCCAAGCAATTTATGATATCCGTTTGGTTATTTATGACTATTTTTTTTGTTGTTGCTTCTTTGTCAATATTGCCCCATTTCAGTGTAAAACCATTCAGAGAGCCTAGTTCTAGATCACTTTGATTTAGAGCGGTCAGAATGTCATATGGTTTGCTCTTTGTTGTTTCAGCTAGAACCATGATGATGGGAAAATGGTCGCTTAGAGGATTGCTATGGGCCTTGAAATCTTCTACGGTGAATCCTATGGGTGGTGAGATCAATATGAAATCAATTAGGCTTATTAGACCTCTTCCGTTGAATGTGGGCTGGAATTGAACAGGTGGAATCTTTGTTTCATTAGCGAAACTTAGTTCTAGTTCAGCCATGATTTCATTCATTGTTTCCCCCACATTAGAATGTGTAAAGTGCGTAAGGTTTGTATCGGCCTCATCTCTAATACCGCACTTATTGTTATCGCTATTGGTACATAGATGAAGATTAAAATCTCCTCCCCAGATTATTGTGCATGTCTTTTTAATGTGTTTAGTTCGTTGCTCTTGTAATGTTGCGGAGATCTCTGGGAGTAGTGTGCTCATATCGGAGTGAGAGAGGTTATTGTAAAAGTTTATAATGAAGTATAGTCTTTGTTTGGTGACCTTTACCACTATGATCTGGAAATTTGTGTCTAAACTTAAGGGAATTATCTCATCCACGGGAAGGGTGTTTTTAATGTAGGTAACTAAGCCTCCGCTATTTCTGCCAGAGGTTGATTTCTTCGCAGGTGACCAGAAAGTTTTAAAGCCTAGTATGTGTATTGGCCTTATGGCCCACGTCTCCTGAAGGCAGATACAACCGCTCAAATTGATCTGGCTCAGGAAGTCGTGGTCACTCTTCTTTGCGGAAAGACCTGCAATGTTCCAAAAAGTAAAATGGATCTGTACAGTATCTGAGACAGGATCAACAGAATTGCCTGGGTTAGCCGACCGTTCGGCGACTTCCCGGTTAGTTGGGACCAGTGTTACAGTTGGCATAACTTCGTAATTGATTTTTGAACCGTTGGGATTACTTGGGGTTAGAGGCAGGTACATTGGAGGTGTTTCGAGGGTAAGGCGTGAATTAAGTGATGGTGTCAGCTCCGATTTAGCTGATTGTGAAAATTCCCTGATGGAATAAGAATTGGGAAGTCAATCGTTGAAATCTAAGCCGGAGAGAGCATTAAATCTATTAAATGTTGGAATATTAAAAGGAGTAGCTAATAGGGGGCTGCTTGTCTCCATCGATTATCTCCATTCTCTTGATGGAGGGTTTCAGAGAGATAAGGATGGGTAGGTGGTGGTATGGGCGTTTGGCTCTGATGCCACTGTACCGAGCCTGTTGGGTATAGGAACTTCGGATTCTGGTAGGATATGGGAGGGTAAGCAGTGGAAAGGTACGATCTTTCTGAGAAAGGATTCATAGAGGTAGGCGGAATATTGTTGTTTGTGTTTAGTAGGTGCCTATAGAAATAGCCCAGTGGGAGAAGGGTTGTATTGAATTCCCATGTGGATGGAGGGGGTGCCTTAGCTAGTGTCTTTTCGGCCCACTGGGGATTTCTGAAGGTAATAGCTACGCAATCCCCCTCGAATTTTTTACGTAGGGGGCCTATCCAGCCTATTTTTTGCGTATGAGAAATTTCCCCAGCACATTCTATTGGGAAATTGCAGTTCAAACTTAACCAATGGAGTACCTTGTTTTTCAAGGATGATGTTGTTTCACTCTGTTCTTGTTTAAGTGTTGATACGTTTACCAGTGCTAGGACGTAGGCTCCGCATTTGGGTGGAAGGGTGATGCGTGCCGGAATCTGTCTAGACCTATATGATTGTTCGTATGGTATCTTTGGTTGCTGGGACTTTACGGTAGACTGGTTAAGTTGTGGGGGTTTCTGTGTTGATTTCTGTGGTCCTTTTTGAGATGGTGCGTGAACGCTCGCTGGTTGGGTGTTTGTGTTAGAAGTATGTGATGTTGTGTTGGGCGTTGAGGGTTTGTTTGCAACAGTTGTGCTGTTGCTATGGGGATTCTGTTTCGGAAGAGTTATTGGCGTAGGTATGGATTTCTTTACTGTGGCTGCCTTAGGATGGGTGGCAATCGTGGGAGCCAAAGATGCTAGGGTGGTAGTGGGTGGTGTAAGATGACTAGTGTTATTGATTAGTCTTGCCATCTGTTTTTCGATATTGTTTAGAGTACGCTCTATTGGTGTTAATTGAGTTTTTATAAGGTCCTTGATTATTTCTAGTACTTGTGAATTAAGCTCAAGATAATTTGAGTTAGTAGCACCGTGACCCCTGTGGGCGTCGTCAGACGGTAGAACTGAGGCAGAGGTGTCGTCCGCATTAACCGATGATAAGTGGCTTGCGTTATTCCGGTGGTTATTGCAGGGCGTTTTTTTGGACCTTGTACGCCTTGGTGTATTTTTTTGCTTAATCTTATTCTTGACTGCTAGTCTTGTGCTGTCTTGTTTGGGAAGAGGACCCTCCCTTATCTCCTTATCGGTTTTTAATGGGGATACTGCTACTAGAAGTGGGCACTCGGTTAAGGATTGTGACCCGGTCAGGGTTAGCAGTGGGATTTGGGTATTTTGGGTGGGACTAATCACCAAAGTAGGTGTTTTTTCAAGGTCATCCAGGGTATCGTCTCCAAGTGATAGATGGGTGACAGATAGGTCAACGCTCGTTGGAATGGTGTGAAGTTCAGCACGGGTTTCTCGCAATAATGGGACATTTGTTTCCTGTTGAGTGGGTGTTTTGGCTAGGGCCAAGAGGCCCATTGAGGATCTTCGTGCTGCTGCGAGGTCCTGGGAGACGCGTCTTTCTAGGAGTACGATCCCTTGATTGATCGCGTCATTAGCTTTATTAATGAATTGGTCAATCGGCCCAATTATCGGTCCCACTCCTTGTGCCGTCTTGTTTCTCATTGCCCTGGTTGTCATAATGGCGCTGTGGCACAGATGTAGTCTTATATATAATGATCAAATCGGGACCGAGATGCAGTGTGGATAGAAATGTGTAAAAGGGGATGAAGATGGGTTGGCCCAGACCAGACTTGCCCAGGCTTGAACGGGCTTAAACGGGCCCGCCCTTGGCCCGGGCTTCGCCCCGGGCTGCGACCCGCGCGCGTCCCGCGATGCGCGTTGCTGGCCTCGTTTAAATCAGTATGGAGTGAAAGGGGGCGTGGCACTGGGAGGGGGCGCGGCTCACGCGGGAAGAGGAAACAGCTGATGGACTTGACGCTGTTCCTCGCAGTCCCGGGGCCGCGCCTCTCACCTCCTCTGCGGCCTCGCGAAGGTCTCCTCCTCCCTCTGATGGCACGATGGTTTGGGCTGGTGAAAGCTACTCCTGTAGCGTAAAGCGGTTTTCAAGGAAACACCCGGTAAGAGCCTCAAGACGAGCGGCACCCACCCAGATGTGTTACATGGGTTCCTGGATAAGCACGAACAGCAACACTTCAAAAACATAGACTATCAATACACTTCACATCTCAGGCGTCCTCCCTGCCCCCGCAGGTAGTTCAGGAAGAAGAAGGTAAATCTTAGAATGTCTGCTCTGCTGTCCTATAATCATCTCTAATGAGCAGGGTGAACCGAGAGTTGGGTGATCAGGTGCACCCTATCTATCCTTAGCAATGAATCAAGCATCCTATCCACTGAACTCGATATCAAACACTTATTCTTAATTTTTCTAATAAAATTATCACCTTTATTATTTAAACTTCCTGACGATCTGCAAGTTATTTATTTCTATTTCTGTATTGTTTATTGCCGCTCTGTCATACATCCCATCACACCAAATTATCTCTAAGGGGTGCCTTCACGCTTTGGCCAAGCTATCACATGTGAGCTGATGAACCCTTAAACAAACCAGTTCACATTACTGAATTGGAGTGTTAAGTATATGCACCGTGTCAGGCCAGTTACATGTATTACTACATGGGAAACCTATTCATTTGAAAGGGATGTCTTATTTGCTGCAATATTTACTGCTAGGTATATTGAGTGCCCTCCTCTTGATGATTATGAATCGTGGATGCCTGGTGTGGCAGCAGCCCATGGTGTTTCAATCAGGAAATTAACATGTTTTGATCGAGCATAATAACAGGTTGTTTCTTCTTCAGGATCACGATCAGGCCAGCTGCCATTTTTCTGTTACCAAGCTGGCCATGTTTTCTTCATTTTTATTCCACGGTTTATTCTATAATATCAGTAACATTCTGAACTAAGCGAAGCAATGGTATCGCCTACGCGTTAGATGAAGATAATGCAGAGCGTGCAAGGTTAAACACTCTGCTGTGGGCAGTCTGGTCTCAGATGCAAAGGGCTGCAAGAGTCTCGAGGGTTCGAAGTTGCCTTCCGTTGCAAGGCTTTGCTGTGACTCGAGAGAGCCCATTTGAAAGGCTCAATAGGGTTTACCATGTGTAAAACCTCTGCGCAGATGAAAGTGCCCCTGCCATGTTAGCAGTGTGCTGAAAGGAACGAGATGAAAAGCAGCCCCCACATGAAGGAAGGGGCCTCACCCTCAAGGCCAAACAGAACAAAAATGTTTTTTTTTTGAATAACAAAAGAGAGCAGGGGTGGCGCAAAGCAAAGTCACTTTAAAGGAAAATTATGTAAACGAGCATTGCTTTTACAGCGACTTGAAAAAAAGATGCATACTGTTTTCCAAATCTCTGAAAATAGGAGAGCTGCTCATCCCTCCTGGATGACAATAGCATTGATGCAAGGGAGAACCAGACAACAAGGCCTACTCTCATTTATTATGCATTAAAAACCTGCGGGAAATTAACTTGTGAAGGCTAAAGCCAGTCTCAAAGGAGTAACACCCTGAACACTGAGAATCCTCCCATGCGGAAGAGATAAATATTCCTATTGTACATACATATTCATTGACTCCAATCTATCTATTTCCAAATGATTTAAAAGAGCATATTATTGCGAAGCAAATGTTTTACTGGATTCCGTAAAAAAGGGAATTACTTTAAATCCGTCAACAATTTGTGGAAAAATAGCTTCCACAAAGCCCATCTTTTTACAGATCTGAAATGTGTGGATCCCATCAGGAACTAAAACATGAAAGTGACCAGATGAGCCTAGAAGAACTTTGCCACGTGACAGTTTTCTGAATGTTCAGTTTGTTTTTGCCTGCAGTGTATTTATCACTAAGGTTCCCTGGAAGGCCCAAAACGGGCTCTATGTTAGACTTTGCGCTCACAAGACATTTTGGTATTACAGACATCCACAGATGTCGATTTACGCACTTGTTCACTGACGGCCCCCAGGGAAAGAAAGGCGCAGACTAGTCTTTCCCAGGGAGAGTGTGTGCCTAAAGCGGACATGAGTGGGGATAGGTTGACCAACAGCCTCTTCCGGACCCTGTGCTTCACCGGGCAAGGGGTTAATAAAGGGAAAAGTTAATTTGTGCGGAGAGTCCAGTTGCAGAGTTTTTACAGCATCTGGGACATAAGCATGTCTTCCTCCTCCACCGACGAAATAGTGGCAGCGCTCCAGACGTTGGGAATGGCGGGCCGATGCTACTGAGAGAGCGCAAATTTGAATAAAAAATATGCATGAGCCATATTTACAAGCACATCGTATAAACGTAGGAATGCAATGTATATTGTAACATGAAGTTGACACTTATAGCATAAAGCCAACTGTTATAATCAAAAGTAATATAGGAAATGTAACTGTATTTACTCTTGAAATGCATTAGATTTAGAAGGCCTGTATACGTAGTGGGCTGATATAGAATTATAGAAATGCTTACGAAATGTAGAACGTGCAAATTAGAATTCATGTACGTGTGTAACTTTAAATGGAGAAACGGCGTGAAATGTAACGTGGAGAAATGTGCAGAGAACATATACGGCGATGTAACAAAGGAGAATATAAAGTTATACTCTATGTAATTTATATTCTATGTACAATATATTCACTTATATGTAAAGGATTTGCTGAATGCGATTGTATATAAATGTGTGTTAAAGGTTATACTGTGTAGAAAGCTTCTTGTAAGAAATGTTAGAAGAGTTTAGGTCATTTGTGGTTTTAACCTGACTGACCAAGGGTTCGCAGGAGTGTAGTCCGCTGTTTGTGATTTAGTGGGCTCACAGGAGTCGTGAATAGCCTTGCTGTGAACGTGCGAGCCAAGGAGTCTAGCGCTTGTTAGATTTAAGGTGACAACGCTGGACGAAGTTTATGGCCTAAACGTGATAAGAAGCGCTTGGAATTTGAGAGTTGTTTAGAGAAGTCCATTCACAGGACCAAGAAAGGTTATATACATAACTATAAAGATTAAAGTTCTGCTGAGGTAATGAACTTATGTTCTGAAAGTGTCAATTGTAATATTGAATGAAGTCAACAGCAAGAAGACGAAGATGACATCTGAGGAGAAAGGTCAACTTAACGGACGGCGAAAGAGACGAAGCAAGGAGAAGCTAGAAGATGACTTCACGGGGAAAGTCCGTGGTGGGCGTCGAAGGGGCGTTCCACCCACACTGTGATTGTGTATTTTAGGGACAGCACCCCGGGGAGAAGATAGGGAAGGCGATTAGCGGGAACATCTCCGAGCAGAGGCAATCATAGAGAGCTCAGAGTAGATGACTTGAGCAGATGCGCTGAGAGAGATCAGAGCGCAAGAGAGCAGTAGGCCGAGGACCCTTAGAGAGCGGATGGGTAGGCAGAAAGGGTAATGCTTCTTAAACTTAAGTTACCTTTAGAGGCTAAGAGAGTTTGAACTTCTTTGGGAGTCAAACTGCTGACACCTTTTTAGGTTAGGAACTTGCGAAGTAGGGATATCACTTAGTATAGAGTAGGGACAGATTTGACTTGATTAATTTTCTCTTTCTGTAGATGACGCAAAGGAACCACTTCACATCGATGCTTTAATTTGTCGATTCTCGAATTGATTTTGTATTCTTTTGTATACTTATTGAGATTTATCCTGAGAGGATTGTATTCGCATTTAAATTTGACTTTTATATAAAACTTTCAAAACTTTATCAGTTGTAAGTGGTTCTTCAGAGTGGCGTCAGTTTATGGGGTTTATCTAACCTATGCGGGGTTTGTCTTTTACTCAATGACAGATAACGATCGATCCAAAAATTTCGAATGAGATAAGTTATTAAATTGATCATAAATTAATATCAACATCTCATTCCCCGCAGTTGGTAGCAGAGAAAGATGGTTATCTTCTTGAGGAAGACAACCTAGGTCAGGTTTAGTTTACCCCAAGGTCCCTAGTCATCGACGACCAGAAGAAGAATCCCTGCCGAAGACGGTGCTGACGGTGTATCGAGAGAAAAGCAGCAGAGTCGGTCGAGAGTGAGTATAAGGGTCATGCGTTGTAAGATTGCGGTATTTTATGTTGTTCCTGTGTTGTAATGTCAAGCGGAGTTGAATGCCTGTAGTGTGATTGAGGGAAGGTTGTGAGCGCGCGCAACCGGATGAAATCTTAAGCTCCAGGGAAGGACTTAAGTGGTTCGGGTGTATCGAACACCCAGAGTAATTGTTCACCATTGTAAAGGGGGTCATGAGGTACCATTGATCGCCCGACAGACCGATGATAGGGGGAGCGTAAGAGTGAGTGTATGAGTAACGGACGCTGGTCGTACGTTTACTGTGTGTAAGTAACCTATCAGTTGAGGCGATCGTCTGACCGTAAGAGGGAAGACGTTTCGTCAGTTGAGGTGACAATTACAGTTAGACTGTGGCCGTACAGTCAGAGAAAAGTGATCGCTTGGACGGAAGTAGTCATTTTTCAGTGTATGAATGAAAACGCATGCAAAATCGTGAGACGAGTTGAGAAAGAAGGAGAACTGCTGCAGAAGGGAACGAGTGACGTCAGCGTAGAGCCGCGCTGAGATTGGTCGGTCAGCGTAGAGTCGCGCTGAGATAGGCCGATTTAGCGAGAGCCGCGTAGGGATTGGTTGGTGGTTGTCATCGGGACGTAAACAAGGAAGAGAAAGGGGAAAATAGTAGAGTATCAAAGATGAAGTGTTTTAAGAGTTTAAGAGCACTCTTTAGGAGGAATAGAAGAAACTTATATGCCGGAGAAGAAGCTCCACCAGAAGGCACACCAGCTTATCATATGGCAGTAAATGTAGGCTTACACTCGATACTATGGATCTCCGAGTGGAATAAGCTAACTGAAGGGAATAAGGAACTGACGTTTCCGAGATTCGGAACGTTTAAACTAGACGTGTTGAACGAACTGAAAGCGGTAATGCTTGCAACGAGACCTCTACCGAGGCCAACACAGTTTGAAGCCCTTAGTGCATGGTTTAGAGCAGCACACGAAAAGAGCGTAAAAAGGCGCCAAGAAAGAGTGAGAAGATCGGTAAAAGCAGTGCAGGATGCTAAATGGGACGAGGAAGCTAAAAAGTGGAGGGTGCAGAAGATAGAAGCAGACAAACTGTACCCGATGCTAGAAGTTACGGGAGAAAAGAAACCTCTAGAGGAAGATGAGGAAAGCGAGACAGAAGAGGATCTGATAGAGAGGCTATTAACAGATAGACCACCTCCGTACAGCGGAGGGGCCGCAAGTCCCATATTACAACAGGAAGACGGAGCTAGATGGGGGGAATATAAATCGATCCCAGTAACAGAGTGGGATCCCAAGAAAGATGTGGAAATACCTCAATCTAGTTCCGAACAGAGAGTAGTGGGAAGAATAGTGGTTCAGAAGGTGCCAGAGACACAATATGCAAGGTCCTACCAAATGCCAGATGCTCTACAAGTACCTGTTACCATAGGCCCTATTGTGTCAATCTACAACCCAGAAGGGGTCCAGCAGGAGGAACAGGCACGATGGGACAGGGAAAGGGCAGAGATGGAGAATAGGAATACCATGATGAATCCTCAGAGGCAGATACTAGCACCGATGAGTCGGAGTACCCCATTAGACGCCGCAACAGGTCCCTGGGTAGAACAGGGGGGTCAAAGAGGGCCAATGGACTTAAGGGGACCAAAACCGAAAGGAATTAAGGGAATACCTGAAAGAATGGGATACCGCCGAAGAGATTCGGAATAAAAGTTTAGAAACAGGAGCAGAGTGGAGAGACCAAGATAACAGGATCCTCTCTCATTGTGGAGCTGGCGAGAGCAGCCCGGAGTGGGAGAGAGGGAGCCAGGAAAGCAGAGGAAATAATTGTCCTACTATCAGCGGCAATAGGCAAATGTGCGACGACAGGAGTGCAGGGTGTGGCGAAGTGCCTCGCGTCACCTTTAGTGAGGGGGAACGAAGGACGCAGGAGTACCGAAATACTTTCAGATGCACTCACCATACCCCGGGTGAAACAGTGCAACATTGGAATCACGGGAACATGGAGAGTCGTGAAGGGTCTCGCCATGCATCCGGTGAACGCGAGCGAAGTCATGAGAATATAGGGAGTCGCGAAACGTCTCGCCATACTTCTGGTGATCAGGATCGAGATCGCGGGAGCATGGAGGGCCATGAAGGTCCTTATCGTTTATTGAGCGACACCAGACAGCAAGCGAGTTATAGTGGTTCTGAACAGAACGGTGGATCCTATCTCATATCTGGAGAAACCGAGCCAAAAAGACGGAATGTAGGGATGGGGGATGGAGTAATGTTCCACCACACCCCACGGGAAGATGGAAAGGCTTGGGATCTAGAGAGGTGGGAACAAAGAGATGGAAGGAAAACTCCTCATAACTCACCTGTGTTCAGGCATAGGGCGCATAGTGGAGGTGAGAGGGGTATGAGCGAACCACCTAGGACTGACATACTGAGAGCTGAAATAAAAGCAAGACGGATTGATGTAATGAGCTTAAAATCAGATTTGGATGAAATAATTGACGGCACAGTGGCAATAGAGAGGTTAGAGCTGTACGCACCAGATGAAATATTGTTCTTATCCAAAGATGTTACTCGGAAAGCAAGGGCAGCTCATGAAAAACTATCTGAATTAGCGGAAAAATATATGATAGACATGTCACGAACTAAAGCTTTACAGCCCAATCATAGGTTAAATTCCACAGATCGAGATTTAGATGAACGTAGAACGATTGGACTAAGAGTACACATAAGGGAACTGGTCATGTGTATTAGAATATGGAAAGATCTGGATAGATGGGAGGAAAAATGGTCTAAGAGGGGATCTGTCAGAAGAAGTACAATTGTGAAGTCCCAGGATACAGACCTAATGCGAATGGAAGCTTTCCCTTTGCGAGAAATCGCGAACGGAAACTACGTTCATGTACCTTGGAGTAGGGGGGATTTAGCGGCATTCACTAATTCTTTCCCCAAGTTAAGAGAAAACCCCGTAGAGTGGTACAAGCAGGTAGAGAGGTTCGTGAAGATCTCTAAGGTGCTGTGGATCGATTTGAACACATTGTTCGATATCGTAGTACCCGGAGATTTGTGGACGGCATGCAAACTTAGTATTGAATGGCCCACTTGTGAGCCTCCGAGAGATAACCGGACAAATGGTCCATCAGATAGAGTCATGGAGAAATACGAAAGGGTAATAACATGGCTAAAAGAGAAAGTGCCAGTGCAAGACATAGACTGGGTTAAGATAGATCGAACAACTCAGGAGCCCAAAGAGACAGTGCACGAGTTCTATGAGAGGTTACTGAAAGCATTTAAACAATACAGTGGGTTAGACGTAATGGATCCTAAGGACATAGGACAGTTTGTGTCGAAGTTTGTTCTAGGATTAAGACCAGACATAAGCCTGATGATACAACAGCATTTGATCTGTTGGCAGAACAAACCTTTAGACGAAATTCTGAGGTATGCAAGGTACTGTAGCGATGAAATAGATTCAAAAGCAAAGGAGCTCAAGGAAAAGCTAATGCTGGTACAAATGCAAGCAGCTGGAAAGGGTGGACAACGGCAACAGGGAACAGGAACGCAAGCAAAGAAACAGAATAATCAGAGCAGAGATGAGGAGGACAGACCGAGACCGAGAATGGATATTGCGACACTGAAAAAGACAACGAGGTGCCATCAGTGTAATGAGGTGGGACATTGGCGACGCGAGTGTCCTTACAATGTTGAGACAGGGGAATTAGAACAAGAGGAGGAAGAGGTACAGAACAACGTGGTTAAGGGAGCCGCAGTCCCGAAGGGTAAGTTTATCAAAGGGGGGACTCAGACTCCTCGAGCCCCGTTTCCTCAACCACCTCGCATTACAAACGGAGGGAAAACCTATAGACAAATGCCATTGTTTGTAGGAGGAGAAGAATGCTACTACGTTGATCCTCTTACAGGGCAACGAGTGAATAGGGAGGAAGACTGTACTCTAGGTGCAGCCCTGGAAGTAGATCAGAGAGGACCATACGTAGAGGCTGAAGTAGCTGGATGTCCTACAACCTTTTTGGTGGATACGGGGGCCACTCGATCCACGCTGAGATCAGCGGTAGTCCCAGGTCTGCCAATATCGGGAGAGACGATTCAGGTGGTAGGAGTCGCGAACAAGAGGATGACGAATCCTTTGACCGAACCAGTATCAGTAAAGATAGGGAATTACAGTGACGAACATCAGTTTGTGATCTGTGATTCTAGCCCTGTGTGTTTGCTAGGAAGAGATCTGTTGTGTAAACTGAATTGCACAATACATTGTACACCTGAAGGAGTAGAAGTGCAGCCCAATGATGAGGATGCCGATTTTAAGGTTGTAAACTCGCAGGAGTGCGTGGGACTATACCCTACCTTAACAGTGGAGGAGCTTCCACAGGATTTGAGGGAGAAAGTGTCAGCTGAGGTGTGGGATTTTACTGGAGAGGAAATAGGATTGATCAAAGGAGTAGAACCAGTAAAGATCTTGGTAAGACTCAATGCTGAATATCCAAGAACACCGCAATACAAGTTGACACCAGAGACGATTGCAGGAATAAAGCCTGTGATCGAATCCATGATTAAACAGGGAATACTGAAGGAGATCGTGGGAAGTCCATGTAACTCCCCGATTATGGGTTTGCAGAAGCCTAGTGGGAAATACAGAATAGTGCAGGATCTTCGAAAGATTAATAATATTGTTGTCTCATGTTGTCCAGTGGTACCGAATCCATCAGTGATATTATTTCAGATACCGTTCCAAGCTGAATGGTTTACTGTGATAGATTTGTGCCAGGCTTTCTTTTCGATTCCTTTAGATGAAGAGAGCCAGTATCTTTTCGCTTTTAAGCTGGAAGATCGTGTTTTAACATGGTGTCGTATCCCTCAGGGGTATACAGAAAGCCCATCGATCTTTAACCAGCTGCTGAAGAGAAATCTTGAAAGTCTAGTACTGCCCAAGAATTCAGTTCTAGTCCAGTACATAGACGACCTCCTAGTTGCGTCAGAAACTGAGGAAGCTTGCAGGGTAGACACCATAACCTTGCTAAATCACTTGGCCGAGAACGGACACAAGGTGTCTCCAAGTAAATTGCAGTATTGTAAGACTGAAGTGCAATACTTGGGCCATAGGATTGAAAAGGGAAAGCGGAAGGTGTCTCCAGACAGAATAGAGGCGATCATGAAAATGAACGCGCCTACATCACAAAGAGAAGTCAGGATGTTTCTAGGTATGGTCGGTTATTGTCGGCAGTGGATAGCCAACTTCTCACTGAAGGCAAGTAAGTGATCCGGTACCATGGGACAAAGATTGTTTGATGGCGTTTTTGCAGCTGAGGGAGGACTTATGTCGTGCCCCGGCTTTAGGGATGCCTGATTACACAAAACCATTTTTGCTTTACTGCTGCGAAAGAGAGGGATGCGCGTTAGCAGTTTTAGCTCAGATACATGGAGATGCGCGTAGGCCAGTAGCGTATTTTTCGGCTACATTAGATCCAGTAGCCGCAGCGTTGCCCGGATGTCTCAAATCCGTAGCTGCAACGGGTGTCAGCATTGAACGTTCTGAAAGCGTGGTAATGGGACATCAGTTAGTGGTGTATGTACCGCATTCTGTAGAATTGTTAATGACCAGGACTAAGACCCAGCATCTGACAAATAGCAGGCTCACACGCTACGAGCAAGTCATACTGGCTGCCGAGAATATGACCCTAAAGAGATGCTCCGTCTTGAATCCTGCAACTTTGATGCCACTTCCAAATGAGATAGATGATGAAATTTGTACAGATCATGATTGCCTTGATGTGACTGAACTATGCACCAAACCGAGACCTGATATTGTAGATGAGCCATTGACTGACCCCGATGAAATTTTCTTTGTTGATGGTTCATGTGTAAGAGACGATATCGGTCAGCTGAGAGCAGCTTATGCAGTTTGCACAATTACGAGAGTAATAGAAGCCGCTTGCCTGGAAGGAGTACACTCCGCTCAGGTAGCTGAAATTGTCGCTTTGACGCGTGCTTGTCTAGCAGGCGACAAACTTCGAGTCACCATATACACCGGTAGCCAGTATGGTTTCGGGGTAGTTCATGATTACGGGCAGTTATGGTCTCAAAGAGGTTACATGACCTCCTCGGGTTCTCCCATTAGGAATGGAGAATTCGTGAGACTCTTGTTAGAGGCATTGCAAGGCCCATTAGCCATTGCAGTTGTCAAATGTGCTGCGCATACAAAAAATGTAGATTTTGTGTCACAAGGTAACCGCTATGCGGATGAAGTAGCGCGATACTGCGCAGAGCAGGGATATTCTCACACTGATGTAAAAGTGGGGGGAATCCAAGAAAGAACTGAATTGACTATGTTGTTAGATACTGTAGATACGTGGGATGAGCTAAGGAGTGTTCAGGAAAATGCACCAGATGATGAGAAAAAGAGTTGGGAAACAGCGGGTTGTACTAGAAGTGAGATGAACTTTTGGATCTCTGCCGATGGGAGGGCAGTTTTACCAAATGAACTTGTTAGTCCAATGGCAAGGAAATTGCATGGATCAGCACACATAGGTAGAGATGCTATGGTGAGAGTGTTCAGACAAACGTGGTTTAACCCGAAGTTTAGAGTAGCGGCAGAAGCAGTGTGTCAGCGATGTGCGATCTGTCAGCAGCTAAACGTAGGAAAGAGAACACCAGTCACGTTGAGTCACATTGGGAGGTCTGGGGGGCCTTTCAATAGAATGCAGCTTGACTTCATAGAAATGCCTAAATGCAATAGACTCAGATACGTTTTAGTGATTGTTTGTATATTTTCTAGATGGGTTGAGGCTTACCCTACACGTAGGTGCGATACACTTACAGTAGCAAAACTGTTACTTAGAGAGTTGATACCGAGGTTTGGGGTGCCATCCTCTTTGGAATCGGACAGAGGAACTCATTTTAACAGCGAAATAGTGAAGATGCTATGTTCAGCTTTGAGTATCGATCAGAAGTTACACTGCAGCTATCGACCAGAAGCTTCAGGGATTGTAGAGCAAATCAACAGCACAATCAAGTCCAGACTTGCCAAAGTTTGTTCATCAACATCCCTGAGTTGGCCAGACGCACTTCCAGTGGTTCTTATGAGCATACGTAGCACACCAGATAGGAAAACAGGTCTCTCTCCTCATGAAGTGCTAATGGGGAGAGCCATGAGATTGCCATCGGTTCCGACTGCAGCCCTAGTGAACATCACAGACGATTTGATCTTGGACTACTGTAAGGGACTATCTGATGCCGTTAATTCTGTGTCCCTCCAGGTCCAGGCTGCAGAGGTTCCATCAGCACAAGATTTGTGCCATGACCTGAGTCCGGGGGACTGGGTTTTGGTGAAAAAACACGTCAGGAAGAACTGCTTAGACGTGCGCTGGAGAGGACCGTTTCAAGTCATACTTGTGACGAATACTGCAGTAAAGTGTGGAGGTTTGCCAAACTGGATACATGCCTCACACACCCGAAGAGTGCCAACACCTCTAGAAGAAACAGCTCCTCTCTCGGATGAGAATCCAGCGGAAAGCGGAGAAGCCATAGAGGGGGAAAGCCAAGCTGTGGAGGTGATCGAAGAGGCTGAGACTGAGACGGAACAGGTCGACGAAGGTCAAGACACCAGTGGGACCGAAGTCGCCTCAGGAGAAGAGAGTAATTGGGAGATTGAATCAGATACTGAACAAGCAGAGAGTGATCAAGAGACAAGTCCAAGAACAAGGAGCGGGAGGACAAGGAGTGATGAAGCTAGTTGGCCGGAGAGAAGGAGAAGGCCAAGCTTAAAAGCAGATCAAGAAAGAGCTCTTGTCCCGATCGCTGAAGAATCGGATCAGGAAGAGGAAACTACAGACTCAGGAACTGAAAGTCCAAGGAGATCGAGAAGGGTACGTGTGCCCTGCCGAAGGTACGCCACCCCAGAGTGGACTTATCTAGCAGATGTCTTGGGGACAGAAATCTGGGAGAGTGAAGAAAGTGAAAGTAATCGATCACGATCCATTTGTGGCAGTGGAGATATGGATGTTGACGCCTGGACTCGAGACTGAGGGGTTACTGACTTTCACACTTCCCATACCCCCATATTTGAGTCAAATTCAAGATCTAGTGCTAAATAGATTACAGTTTCTGACTTTTGGTCATCAAATTCCGGAAGAAGAAGAAAAAGTCATTCGTTTTGAGTTATTGGAAATAGTTGTGAAAGCTGCAGGTGCGAGAATAATTGTTGATGCATAAAGACTTTTGTATATAAGCTATAAAGAAGAAGATAACTTAGCGCCGAGTGGAAAGAAGAATAAAATTAGGGATTACATTTAGAGGACGGAGAAGGGTTAGGGTTGTCTGTTGCTAAAAGAGAAAAGACATTGTTGCGAAAAAGAGACTTTGTTGATAAAGAGCACTTTACAGACTGAGAAAGCAAATAAAGCGAACAAAGACTGAAAGAAAAAAAACTTTTTCGCAAAAGAAGGAGCTACGCTGTTTTGATAACATGGAGAACGACAACCCAAACCGAAAGGCTAGATGCATAGTAGGTACACTAATAGCAGTAGTGATTTTTCTCATAATTACAGTAGTGACAATATCATACATAATAGGACATGAGAGCGATAAAGAAACAGCAGATGTAAAGCCTGTAACGACTTTGAAACCTGCTCTTGTGGGGAAGAAGGAGGAGAGCAATGTGATAAGTGAAAAGGCGTTACTAGCAGATGAAGCTCGCAGATTACATGTAGACGAGTCACAGGGAAACTTTAGGTCAAATGCATATGCTAAACTATTGTACGAGTATATCGATGCCATGGAGGCCAAAGATTGCTACGTTTGTATGCAATTGCCGGCTTCTGTAGACGAAGGCATTAGATACCATCATCTCCCATTGACTTATGGGATAACTTGTAGTTTACTGCTTAGTATATTTTATGGTAGAGAAGGATTTGAGTACTACTTTTCAAATTATGATTCGGTACTGCCTGAAGTTCCGAATTATAAGCAAATGAATAAGTGGGACTATTATAAAAAGGAGGATAGATTAGCTAAATTCTTTCTTCCATGGGATACATTAGATACATCATACGCACGCAGAAATAACCTAACTTGCAAAGTGTCAGAAGTAGAGAAAAGGTTTATAGGACAAGTAGATGACCGATACAGAAGACAGAAGATTCTGAAAATGTCAGGACAGTGGAAAACAGATTGGACCGAAGAATAGAAGGCACATAAAAGAAAAGGTAGCAATGGTCCAATAGCTTTGGATAGAACGCAGAAAGGAAAGTTATGTTTAACTCGAAGCAAGACATATTATGAGAGTGTATTTGTAGGTGAAGTAAATTGCGAACATGCTTTTAGGTTAGAGTACTATACGAAAGATTTCATGAAAGGGATGCAAGCTATTCCGAATGTGTATTTTGTATGTGGAAGAAATGCCTATGTAAAACTACCTGACAATTGGTATGGTTCGTGTTACTTGGCAATTGTCTTCCCCAAAATATATCATGCAAAGGATTTAGCGATCATAGAAGGAAAGGCTTCGACGAGAGCGAAAAGGGAAGTAGGAGATGCAGAAGTAGTAGGAGACGTATTTGGAGCAATGTTTCCTATGTTAGGTTTAATACTTAACGATGTTAAGATCAGGAGACTGGCTACAGTTGTAGATAGATTATCTGCAAGCACTGCAAGGTCATTAATGTTAGTAGAAGGAGAGATGCAGTCGATTAGAGCAATGGTTCTTCAGAACCGACTTGCTTTAGATGTACTGCTAGCAAAAGAAGGCGGAGTTTGCAAGGCTTTGAAGGTTCAGGAATGTTGTACTTATATTCCTGATAATTCAAAACCACTTGAGAAAGTCATAAGCAACATTACACAGATTCATCAAGAAATCGAAGATTTATCAAAAATAAATGTTTGGGAAAAAGTAGGTCATGGGGTAGGAAAGGATGGGAGTTGGATTGCCAACCTTGGTAAAAGCATAATATGGTATATATTAAAACCCGTATTAATAGTATTAATTTGTATAATCACATTATTAGGATTTGTAAAATTGTATAAATGGTATAGGTCGAACCAGTTACAACGATCAATGAGAGAACAAGAAAGGAGATTGGCTGCTTTACAAGATCAACAGTACAAAAGTTTAAGAGCTCTCGAAACGATGAAAAGAGGGAATATTGTAACTAGTTTTGTGTAGAGATGTTATTCAAATTGCATTTAGTGATGACTCCCAGAAGTCATCAAAGGGGGGACTGAGAGAGCGCAAATTTGAATAAAAAATATGCATGAGCCATATTTACAAGCACATCGTATAAACGTAGGAATGAAATGTATATTGTAACATGAAGTTGACACTTATAGCATAAAGCCAACTGTTATAATCAAAAGTAATATAGGAAATGTAACTGTATTTACTCTTGAAATGCATTAGATTTAGAAGGCCTGTATACGTAGTGGGCTGATATAGAATTATAGAAATGCTTACGAAATGTAGAACGTGCAAAGTAGAATTCATGTACGTGTGTAACTTTAAATGGAGAAACGGCGTGAAATGTAACATGGAGAAATGTGCAGAGAACATATACGGCGATGTAACAAAGGAGAATATAAAGTTATACTCTATGTAATTTATATTCTATGTACAATATATTCACTTATATGTAAAGGATTTGCTGAATGCGATTGTATATAAATGTGTGTTAAAGGTTATACTGTGTAGAAAGCTTCTTGTAAGAAATGTTAGAAGAGTTTAGGTCATTTGTGGTTTTAACCTGACTGACCAAGGGTTCGCAGGAGTGTAGTCCGCTGTTTGTGATTTAGTGGGCTCACAGGAGTCGTGAATAGCCTTGCTGTGAACGTGCGAGCCAAGGAGTCTAGCGCTTGCTAGATTTAAGGTGACAACGCTGGACGAAGTTTATGGCCTAAACGTGATAAGAAGCGCTTGGAATTTGAGAGTTGTTTAGAGAAGTCCATTCACAGGACCAAGAAAGGTTATATACATAACTATAAAGATTAAAGTTCTGCTGAGGTAATGAACTTATGTTCTGAAAGTGTCAATTGTAATATTGAATGAAGTCAACAGCAAGAAGACGAAGATGACATCTGAGGAGAAAGGTCAACTTAACGGACGGCGAAAGAGACGAAGCAAGGAGAAGCTAGAAGATGACTTCACGGGGAAAGTCCGTGGTGGGCGTCGAAGGGGCGTTCCACCCACACTGTGATTGTGTATTTTAGGGACAGCACCCCGGGGAGAAGATAGGGAAGGCGATTAGCGGGAACATCTCCGAGCAGAGGCAATCATAGAGAGCTCAGAGTAGATGACTTGAGCAGATGCGCTGAGAGAGATCAGAGCGCAAGAGAGCAGTAGGCCGAGGACCCTTAGAGAGCGGATGGGTAGGCAGAAAGGGTACTGCTTCTTAAACTTAAGTTACCTTTAGAGGCTAAGAGAGTTTGAACTTCTTTGGGAGTCAAACTGCTGACACCTTTTTAGGTTAGGAACTTGCGAAGTAGGGATATCACTTAGTATAGAGTAGGGACAGATTTGACTTGATTAATTTTCTCTTTCTGTAGATGACGCAAAGGAACCACTTCACATCGATGCTTTAATTTGTCGATTCTCGAATTGATTTTGTATTCTTTTGTATACTTATTGAGATTTATCCTGAGAGGATTGTATTCGCATTTAAATTTGACTTTTATATAAAACTTTCAAAACTTTATCAGTTGTAAGTGGTTCTTCAGAGTGGCGTCAGTTTATGGGGTTTATCTAACCTATGCGGGGTTTGTCTTTTACTCAATGACAGATAACGATCGATCCAAAAATTTCGAATGAGATAAGTTATTAAATTGATCATAAATTAATATCAAAATCTCATTCCCCGCACTACCTTTTTCAACCCGGTGTGTTAGATGAGGCGTGGGTCTGCATGGCACATCCAGCGGCGAGAGGCGCTGCCGCCACAGCGGCAGCCTGCCTCCCTGAGGTCGGGAGTCAGAACAAAGGTAAGCCAACATGGGCGGTGGAATGGATGGAGGCGTGGGATCACCTGTGCAAACAGGGGATGGAGACGCCATTGAGCATCACAAGCTACCCGGCACCAGAGACACAGAAGAGGCACCAGGTGGGGCCGAGGCCCAGCAGGTGACAGGCTCTTTGAGCAATGCAGGGGCCCAACATGCAGCTGATGGAGGCAGACTGGGCACACAATGTTTACAGCCATGGGGGGTGGGGGTGGAGGGGGGTGAAAAAACCCCCACCATTGATAGCCAAGGAGGGAGTTAGGGGGCGTAAGTCAAGGGAACCTCACTTACAAAATTGAAGGGCTCTGGGGAAGCACAACAGGACCGGGATAGGGGGCCCCAGATGTATGTTGGTGCAGGAGGAGTCAGGGCCCGAGGGACCATGGACAAGAAGCAGCAATTAACAAATGGGCGAATGTGGACATTGAGGCACAAATCAGGGAGCGACGCTACCTGGTCCAAGAGACAGAGGCCCGCTGGTTTGCTATGTACAAAGCCCATGAGAAGGAGGAAGCACACAAAGAAAGAAAAAAAAGGGGAATTTCATGATGTGGCAGGCAGTCAGGCAAGAGACAGGAACTATGGGCCAGAGCAGGAGACAGTGGGTTTGGATGCCAAACAGTGGGGGACCCGGGGAGGACACTGGGCAGATTTCTACAGCCCACGGGCGTGGTGATGCACAGGACCGTCCTGGTTAGCGCAACCGAGGGGGCAAAGGCAGGGTCAGCAACAGAGGTTTACAGAAGCAAGGCGACGCTAGCTGGGCAAAACATGGCCTTGAGACATTGGCATACAGTCAAAGGGGGTTCCGTGGCGGCCAATCCTACGCCGAGGGAGAGGGCTTGTGACAGCAGGAGTGTAAAAGACACATTTTTTAACGAAGATGAATGTGAAGATGACGGAACAAAAGAGGCATGCTATGGAGGGGGTACAGCATATGCAGGGGAGGAAGAGTTGCTTTTGAATTATGAGAGTGATGAGTGGGAGGAGGAGGAGTTGCATGAGGCAAAGGAGGTAGTCCAGTAGGGGCCCACAGCACCAGCGAACAGCGAGCAAGACGTTCTTCAGTTAATATCTTGCAGCAGTCCAGTGTGGATGCAAAAAGAACAAAGGAAAGGAGATGAGCAGCAGAGGTGAATGCAGAGCAGATGGACGGCGGACTGAGCCATTACCATCAGGTACTGGTGAATGGTGATCAGTTTGGGATCATGGGGATGGCCGGAAAGAGAATCCGATGAAAATGTTGGTGGGGTCGGGATGGTGAAGTCATAGTAAAGAAAAAAAAAAGAATAGTATCACGCAAACATGTGAGTGGGGAGAAGCATAACGATAAGAAAAGGTGTCAGTCAGATAGTCTGAGACGAAGAAAGACAAGGGTGACACAGACTCAGATGAAGTCAAACATAATAATAAACAACCATTTATGGGCCTGGCAATGCCCGTAGGGTCTCACCAGGCTGAAAAGACAAAACACATAATATGGAGACACAAGTATGTAGATGTATTCAAACTATTACATAGGGACATGCAGGCCCAAGAAGGGTCGAAAGAGGAAGAATGGGAGCTTACGAGGCAGCCTAGAGAGCCGATTAATATGGAGAACTGGATCTCAGCATTCCTTATCTATGCAAGCATTTACTGTGAAAGACATGGGGACAGGGAGCTAGCACTGCTAAAACACATTTGCATAATCAGGAAGGCCCAAATGCACTTCGGGGTTTTGCATGTCTCAGCTATGATGAAGAGTTCAGGGCGTGAGTGAGCCGAAGACGGCTCAGAAAATTGGATGCAGTAGATGTCATCCACGCAATCAGTGACATCCACACATATGGCTAGTGGTGTGCCAGTAAGGTATCAGCCTTTCACACAAAGCCCACCCCATGGGGGCAGGCTTTGGGTGGTACCTCTAAGGTGGTTCCAAAGAAGACAGAAGTGGAGTTTAGGTTCATTAATCAGCTATCATGTGGAGTTGGTGAATGATTACATTGCGGAGATGGATTCAAAGGTTTTGTATGTGTCAGTGGATGAGGTGGTGGCCCTGCAGAGGAGTTGTGGTTAGAGGGCAGAGTTGGCAAAGTGCGACATCAAGTCGACATTTCGGCTACTCCGATGTTCGATGGTTTCATCTACGTGGGCATGGTTTTGCCAATTGGCTGCTCTATCTCGTGTGCACTGAGGCTTTCAATACTTTCTTGCAGTGGGTTTTTACAAGATCTAGGGGCCACAAGTGTGTGCCACCCTATGTAGATGATTTATTATTTGTGGGCAGTAAAGAATCAGGTGAGTGCTTGATGGCTCTGCAATATTTTCAAAAGATGGCGGAAGGCTTCGGGGTGTCGTTGGCACCTGAGAAAACGGAGGGTCCAAAGGTGGTGTTAACATTCCTGGATATTGAATATGACACAGTTTTGATGGTGGCACGGTTACCAAAGTCCAAAGTGAACCAGATTCAAGCGTTCTTCTGGAGGTGATGGGTGACAGAAAGATTGAGCTGCGAAAGGTGAAGAAACTACTGGGATACCTACATTTTGCATGCAGGGTGGTGCGAGCAGGGCATACTTTTTGTCGCAGTTTGTGTAGTTTAAATTCATTGGTTGACATAGCTTTTTTTGAATTTTTGGGCAGTTATACTTTAATTATTGTCATTTTAATTGTGTTTATTTAATGTTCCTTTATATTTTGTTTAGTAATTTCTTTAAAATGTATGCGTTAATAAATTATATATATATTTTTAAATATGTTGTATATATGACTGTTTATTTTTGATATTGGTGATTTCTATTTATGTTGTAGTGTTTGTGTATTTATTTGATTTTAATTTTTTAAGCTTATTAGTTTGTGTTTTAGTTTTATTAATATTGTATTTTTTTGTTAGTGTTTGTTTTAATGTTTGAAATATTTTATTTGTTTATAGTATTGAAAATAATGAATTTTTATGTTTAAATGTAATTTTTTTGTTTGGTTAATATGTATTTTATCAATGTTTGTGTTGTTGATATTATGCATATATATATTTTTTTTGTATTATATGTCATTTTAATGTTATCAATATGTTTGTGTTCTATTTTTCGTTGTTGATAAATTTGTAGTCAATGATTTTTTTGTCAATTTTTTTATCGATAATTATGTTATTATTTTGTGTATTGGGTGTCGATATTTTTATATACGATATTAGTGAATCAATAATTTTGTATGTCGATATTAAAGGAGTCAATGTTGTGTCAGTTAACCCTTAGTCACACCTCAACTACTTTTGTGTTGGGATGTCTGGAGCGAATGCAAAGTCTAACTGTCACTCAACCCAGATGTGTATTAGAGACAGGCTGCATGCACACAAAGCTAAGAGAAAAAGATATCATCCTCCTAAAAGTGGCCTTTTCAAAAGCATAATGATAAATTCGACTTTACCAGTAAAGAGGATTTAACATTAACATTCCAGTTATATGAAATATGGCAGATTAAATTGTTCTCAATTAGGAATTAAATATTATAAAGTGTAATAAGGAATTCAAAATGTTAACCTACAAGAGGGGTAGGCCTCAGAGTAGTAAAAAACAAATATTGGAGTTTTTTACTACCAGGAACTGCACAAATGTGTAAGTCCTACCTTTTGATTACACAGCACCTTGCCCTATGGGCTTCCTAGGGCCTACCTTAGGGGGTGACTAGTATGTAATAAAAGCAGAGCTTAGGGCTTGGCAAGTGTTTTAAATGCCACATCAACATGCCAGTGTAAACCGCACACACAGGCTCTGCAGTGGCAGGTCTGAGACATGTTTAAAGTGCTACTTGTGAGGGTGGCACACTGATTGTGCCACCTACTTATTTGGCCCTTTAAACATGTTTAGGCCTGCCATTGGAATGCATGTGTGTGAAATTTTACCATGCGATGTCAACCTTGCATAATAAACCTTTTGCCTTGCCCTAACCTTCCACATGCCAGTCAGCCAACAACCCAGTTTCCAACAGTTTCTTTTTCGTTTGTGAGATTTTGCTGTTCCTTGTGCTGTAGTGTAGTTCCTATATTCCCAATAGGCTCTGCGAATTGGAATAATATGCACATAGATTTGACCTAGGACTGAGGTCAGTATGTCTCTATCGAGTATATTAAAGTTAATTGTGTGTTCAAGCTTACTCAGAGGTCACTAGAAACTTTCTCGAATAAACAAGAAGGGATTCGTTTCTGACGACCGCATAAACATGACAACATTGTTTCCCCTAGAATCGAAACATATCTTCAGAGTCGTGGAAACAATAGATAACTATTTCACTCATTCAATTGTGCATGCTTCGTTTCTACAGAGTTGCACTGAAATAGAGAGATGGGCGTTTCAATAAAAGGATTTATTGAATAGTCTTCTTTCTCATGCAAGAGAGGTGAACTGTTACAATCGTTAGAGAGAATGCAAAGTATAATGCTTACAGTGTAAACAGTAATATAAAATAATACTGTAATAGCATTGTCTGTTGGCTAGACATATATAAAAACACATACATAAATAACACAGGCTAAAAGACTCAACTGATGCTTCTAAAATACGCCTGCCCCAATGTACCTAACCTAAGTCTAGTACGCGGGAAGAAGTGGGTGTTTGTCTTTTAGCATAGGTTTAGTTTTGCCAAGAATTGCCAAACTTTTCTCTAGGTTCTAATCAGCTCCACACCTTAGAATGAGTGAGGTTGGTATCTCTGTCTCGGGACTCGATTTTTCAACACCCCACAAGGGGAGTCGGAAGCACTGGAGCTGGATTCTCGGCAGGAGGATGACAGCTTCTTATTAGCGCATCAGCTGGGGAGTTGGCTACCTTCGGCACTTGCTGTAGCGAGCTGCGTCATGCAAGTAGGTAATCAAACTGCAGTGAACCACACTGTGCTTTGTTATAGCAAGTGAAGGTATATTTATACCTTGAAGGTGTTTAGGAATGCCAGTATTAAAGTAAAAGTCGGGAATATGAACGTCATGTATGAACCCCTAAGGAATAGTTGTTCATGCATAATAATGAGTTTCTTGGAGAAATCAATATCCAGGCTAGGGGAAGTCCCTTCTGCTTAAGAGTCTGATTTTCCAAGAAATCGTTGAGACGTAGATGAACGGATGGAAGTAGCCATGCCTGTATTTGGGTAGCATGGGCTATGCCTAAATAAGCACTGGTTTTCTATGCCTGTATAAGGGCAATGTGAAATGTACCTATATAAGGGCATGAATTGGGAAATTCATTCGGAATCTAAATTGACATACAACAGTACAACAGGCTTTGGTTATTATTCCTTGTTTTCTATTTTCATGTAACTCAACCAACATCTGCACAGGAAACAATCAAAGCTAAAAGGTCAAAAACAGCTCATTTAAAGGTTCAACACTCTAAAAAGAGATAATATGCATGCATGACATTATAAAGAAAACACTAATTCTGATGCCAACAAAACTCACATTTCAAGGTAATCTTTTATGCAACTTTAAAAATAGGGATTGTTAAACTACATCACTCATTTGTCAGTAGATCCTTCAGTATACACTGTCATGTGTTATCAAAACTGATTGGCACCATTACCTTTCAAAAATTAAAATAGTTTTGCCTGCCTTTTTCTCAGAATTGCATTTTTATGTCTTCCGTCGAGCCAGCAATTTGAATGTTTCTTTCATCGTGTCAGGTAAAGTGAGCGATGGGAGTGTACTCCTTTTTGAGGGTCAGAACAGGGGTTTTAAGCTAAATCGGAATCCCTGCCAGTCTTGCTCTGACTGCTGTTTTCAGTAGTTGAAGCAGCTTTATTTTACTACCTTGCATGGCGGCAAATGTTTGGTTATCAGAACAATAAACATGGCATGTGCTGCTTTGGTTAGAACTACTTATTTCAGTATTTGTTCATCTATGTAAACAACTGAACATAACGGAACTGCTTACATAAAACAAAATCACAATTAAGGCACAATAAACAGAAGAGTACAAATGGAACACAACTCAACAGTTGAAGTAAAACATAACACAATGACATTGTGACAAGCAATAAAAACAAAGCAGCACAAAAAATAACAGAATACATCACTGCCACCACAAAATGTCACTGAACTCATATGCTGGAATGTTCTTATCACACATTTTCACCTCCAAAATCTTGTTTTCATAGAAAAGTAATAAATGTGTTTGAAGCAAGCACTACCTTTCGTTACCACCAACGACAAGAAATAGTGCCACTGAAAAATGTTTTCAGGTCTGGTCTATGCTCTCTTGTTTCTCTTGTCCATTTTATATGACTGCTGACTTCTTAGGTAGTAAAGGCTCATTACGTTTGTGCAGTATAGTTGATGATTTTTAATTATCTTCTTGCATTGACCAATAGATGGCTTTCAGTTATTTATGCAACACACACTAGGTGTATACCTTTAAAAGGAGAAAGACAATAAATGCTTCCACTTTACATATTTCAGAGAACCTGCTGAGAACAGAATTAAAATAAAAGAGAATGCCTACTTTCTGCAGTAACAAGGTCATTCTGGAGGAGGGATTTAGCACACACGAGAGTGCCTGAAAGCAGTAAAGGGGAGAAGGGCAGAACCTGAAGATGGGAGCAGTTTGGAAAGGACTGTGATCAGGAAAATGGACACAAACTGGGAACATCAGCAAAATAGAAACTAGGAAGAATGCATCAATACAAACTGCAAACAACAGGATTTCGCATGCAGGAAATCAAAAGAAAAACTGTCATAAATGATACTTTAAATGTTCCTTTGAAAAGAACACAAGGAAGAAAAAAGATATCTTATATGAAGTCTAGGAGCAGTTTATCTCACAGAGAATTGGTAGAACCCCAGCAGCTCTTATGGATGTAGAGTAATGGGTGCATCTCAGTGCCAAATGCACCAAGTGTCATAATCACATTGGCACCCTTGATAACACTGATCAAGGTTTCCCCATTATTGGAAAGGACAAAAGGGAATAGAGTAGGAAATACTGATCATGGAACTGGGCTTCGGGGAAAGCAGGACCATAATCAAAGAGCACACACAGAATTAAATTAGAAGTAATCACACACAACTAGAATGCTATATCAATAAAGGAAATTCGCTCATTAGCAAAGGAGGACAGAAGAATAGAGACAGAGCAGGGAACACCAGAACACAAGTGTTAGACCGAGCATAACTTGGCGTCATTACCCATTACTTTTTGCCTTTGCCTCCTGCGAAGTTAGATGCTGTAGGTACTTGCCACTGCTAATCAGTGTGTAAGTACAGATGTTCCCTGGATAAAGTGTAGAGTTGGTTTGGTTGTCTCTGATTGGTATGTTTGCCGTACTAGCAAGATCCCTAAGTGATGTGCACTGTGAGTGCCCGAGCTAGTAATAAGGAAATGCACAAAGAGGGAACACAGGTCTTCAGCGTAGGGCCTGCACTCATTATGCTAAATTATCATGATGTCCTGACAAGTGCTACCACTTGTCTGGCCTTACTTTCCCTTTTGCAAACACATTGGGTCACCCCTGTAAAATGTCCTGGGTAACCCCTAGGCATGGTGCGGTGTAGATAAAAGGCAGGACCTGTGCCAGTGTGGGCGCTAGGCCCTGACAAGTGGAAAATATTTCATTTCATTTTCCCTGGTGAAAGGCCAGAATGGGGGAGGCTGGGTGTAGTATTGTTAGCCTAGTTTCCCAAGATTTCGAGATGGAACAATGATGTTTGGTATGTCTGAACTCACAGCGTCATAACGCATCTTTTTGGGTAGATGGTTTTGTCGCTGTGTGTCCAGAAAGCACTGTTTGAGAACAAGGCAGAGTTTGTGCTTAAGACCTATTTGCCTGTCTCAGCAGAATGTAAGTTGCCTGCCTGGATCTGGGAGAGGTGAGAAAGGCTGAGGGAGGTTGTGCACCAGGGGAGAGGTGGAGACGGCGCATGGCTTCCCTGCACCTGCAGAGGGGCAAATGAGAGTCTTTGCGAGGTCAAATAGAGGACGGTGACACTGGGGAGGAGATACGCAAGACTGATTTAGGGAAGGGCTCGGGGACCCTGAGCACAAGGAAACGTCAAGGACAAAGAGGGGTAGAACTAGAATAACTGGAACCCCAAGACTTTGACTGTTTTTTCATGTGGACAATGTCATTGAGAACGGTCTTAGTTTCATTCAGAGAGGTGCTGGGAGCACTTTGAAGACGCCGTGGACTGGTCGGGCCTCTTGCGACTTTGACTTTTCCACGATTGGGAAGAAAAGCTCTGCCTCAGGAAGAGTTGCTGAATAGGCTGCGGGAGATGCTTCGTGATCTGGGACTTGTGGCCGTTTGTAAATCTTGACTAAGGAAAGACTGAAGGGGTGCTACAGCGGGTCGTGCCCCCCTTCTTCCTGAGCAGGTCTTTGCTGTGTGCCATGTCTGGTACCCTAAGGGCCTGAGGTGAGCTGGCTCACTGTTCGGAAACACAGGAACATGCGCAGTGGTGGGACCGTGTCGTGGCAGCCTGAGACTTCTGAAAGGGTGCCTAAGGTGAACGGGGGCACCCGGAATGAATCAAAATTCTAATGTGCAGGGTGCATGTCTTGGTGGGGCTACAGGTGTCAGAGCGCCTGTGGATTGTGGGCATCGTGGAAGAGAGCCAAGATTCGGGACCCACAGAGGGTTCGTGTTGCAGTGCAGTCTAGGCACCAGTGGAGAGTGCCGGGACATTGTGGGCACTGAGAAGGAGTGAGTCTCCGACAAGCGGATCAGAGTGTGGTGGTGACGTGAGACTAAGACGTGCAGTTTGCGTGTTGTGGTATAATCTGGTCGTTAGTGGAGAGTGCCGAAGACCAGGTGCACCCGGAGTTGGAGCGAGTCTCAGATACGCCGGGGGTGCATGTCGAAGCATGTGCAACAGTAGGGAAGATGTTGAAATAGTAAAATATACTATTCCTTAGTTTGGCGCGACTCCTACAGCAAGTCATAGAAACGACTTGCAATGCAATGGTTTACGTTGTAACAACACGGTCATTGTAACAACCGCATTGTAATCTCTGACTAACAAGAACATCATTGAACGAAACCTTGGCCCTCATGGAAGACATCCACTTCCAGATCCAACCTAACCCTAGAATAATGCTCCGCGGAACCTCGCCTATAGACCTCCTGAACCCTCTGCCCCTTTAACAAACATCATCACAGACTACATCGATCCCCACGTCCTCACCCCCATGGACTACATACTGCTCCTAGACGGGAGCTTCCACCTAGACAACATCAGCAATCCCAACACCACCGCCCTCCTTGAGATCCTCACCAACATAGGACTAAAACAACTTGTCTCTACCCCTAAACACACAGCAGGACACACTCAACCCCATCTTCACCAGAGGAAACAAAATTTGATTCTTCCACAGCACAGAACCTTTCTGGACAGACCTGCATTGCATCCATTTCTCCTTCTCAAAACCCTCAGCACACAAGTGCACGTCTGCCTCCCTCGATGAAACTGGGACAATGTCTCCGAAGAACTCCTCACCTCCACCCTCAGCTGCACTCCTCCCCTACCACAAAAATGGCAACCCAGCAGCAAGCAACCGCCACCATTGGATCCCCAACTGCGCCAACACTCTTGTCCGCCTCAGAACACCATGATACAACAAAAAATGAAAGCCACCTGGCTCACCACGGACCTCTGAGAATACAAGTGCCCTTGCTAGCACACCACCAACTCATCAAATCAACTAAGCAAAACTTTATCCAATAATGTATCCTCTCCAACTCCCACAACTCCAAGGAACTCTTCACCATCATACAAGAATTTGCCAGACCCAACAGCAAAACAACCGACTTCCCTCCCTCCCAAGACCTCTGCAACATTATCTGTTTGAGTTGTTAGAATATCTCAGTAACAACTCTTACAAACTATGTTCTACTTATAAAACAAACAAACTAGAGATTGATTTCCTAGATGTGAGAAAATAGAATCATGCAAACTTTAGAAAAGCGACAGCTTGTAACTCAGTGCTGAATGCCTCCCGTGCATATCCCATTATACAAATAGATGCTATTACACTGTGAGAGATGACAAGGATCAGAAGGAATTGTAGCAAAGATATTGCTTTCCTTTACAGAACTGAGCAAATTGGAAGAACTTTTCATTCACAGGGGCTACTCACAAGAAGTTCTTTTGTATTGTGTAATAAGAGAAAGACTTCCTAGAGAGGCAGGGACCATAAATTGACTTTTGTTACTGGCTATAACACACACAGCCATTCGATTTACAAGATTCTACACCAAAACTGTGATCTACTCAGGCTAGATAAGTCAGTGGAGAAATACATTCCTAAAAAACCCTTGGTGGCGCATAGAAGGGGAACCACACTGAGGAAGATTTTATGTCCAAGTTACTTGCCCCCAACTAGACAAAATTTCACTTGGCTATCCAACAGGCCACAGGGCTTCTACAAATGCTCACAATGTAATGTTTGTCGGTTTGCACTTAACAAACTAACAGACTTCCAGTACAACACTCCCATTAAATACTGCATACAACATTTCATCAACTGCAACACTAGGTTTGTAGTCTACATATGTTTGTGCCGCTCAGAAATACTTGATGTAATATCTTTATGTCTGTATTTTTAATACTTTATCTCACTGTATTCCTGTTTTCTCAATCTCATATACGCATGTTGCCTCTGTTCCTACTCCTACACACTATCATACTTACTAGGCCTTTTTAGACTTTTTGAGGTGGCCACCGTACTGTCCTTGTTGATCAACTTTTTTGGATCACAACGGATCACCACGTGAAGTCAGTTTTTCATTACTCCGAATTCCCTGTCTACTCCGTACTTCATTTTAATTTCGGTTCCGGGAACACAACGCATTTAAATCTACCACGCTGGAGACATGTCCCTGGTAATGGTACAAATGGGAGAAGATTTTTAACATGTGTGGTTGGTTAAAGAATGAGATCATTTTATACTGGATTTCGGTAGTTCTATTTCGAAATTATGCTCCTGTTTTTGAGCTCGCTTTTTGTATATAAAAGTTTACATTCTATGTCTTGAATATATTGGTGTAATTTAACAGGGCAGTGTACATAGGTACATGGTACGTGTTAGTTTGTCTACTTTACTTGAATATTATTTTGTTTGTTTATAGGGACCTATTATAATCCTTTATAAGCTATATAGAATTGAGATTTACGGCTTTCTACTCCGCCACTTTTCACAATATCTAGAGATGTATTTTACCCCATATACGAGTTATTTAAAGAGTACTAAACCTGGTCTAAATTATCCAACTCTCTCTTGTTTAGATGTCATGAATGACTGTGCGCATGCCTGAATTATTCTTCTTTTTTACTGAATCTTTTTACTGTTACAGCTAAACATTTACTACAAATCTATCAATAACTAATTACAAACCGCCACTGTAACTAAGATGAAGAGTAGCCTTGTTATGACTTCTGAATAAGCATATAACAAATAGGTGCATATTATCACACCATTATGAATACATCGATTTGTTCATTTGAATATTTATAGTTCTTATGTTTCGGCTCTAAATGTTGATCCTTACCGAATCACTCCCTAAACCACTATCGATCACTATCAGCGAACTGTTAACTGCTTCTACCAGTTTATAAAATCTAAAGGTCAGATTCTCAATTATGTTTATTGATACAAAAATCCCTCTTGGCTTATATCTGTGGATCCACACTTAAACTTTCTTTATTTTCATTGTTTGGGTTGTTGCACTAAATGGTTCGGACACCCTCCCAACTCTCTTTCTTCCTATACTACTTCTGAATTTGGCCTACAATCACTTTTTTCACATATTTCTATTTCGTACACTGGTTTTCCATTTCTTACTTCTTTACACATGGTTTTGGACCTTCTTTTCTTATATATCCTGCCTGTACACTGTCCAGTCCAATTTGGATATGATGTATTTTACAGTGTTAGGATAAACTAAATGTATAAACTTGTTTTTACTATTGTTCTCACAGCCTTGGAAAAGTAACGGTTGTGACAAAACACGTGTTGGCTGTTTCATGTTTTCTGCACCAAGGACTGGTTCACTATTGCCATCATTGTAAAGACTCATTTTTCTGATTGTATCATTTAGACTTAAGTGTCTCAGTCCCTGCAAATTTTGTAACATTTCTGTGCTACCTTGATACCAATTTAATAAATGAGTGAATGTCCTAACAAATGAAATATCCCTTGTTGCCTGTGTTAAGAGTATTTCTGTTTAGTTCTGACTTAATAGTGACTCTAATTGAGTTTCAAGTGTTATGAGTGTCAGGGTATTTCTAGTTTTGTAAATGTCTGCAAAAGACTCAGCTCCTTATTTCACTTCAAGATCAAGACGCTCCACAACATCTTCGACGACCAAGACCACATCACCGCCTGAATACCCCCCAGTGACAACGTCCAACAGACCCTCCTCACCCCAACCCCTCTCACCACAGAAAACACTGGTGATACTATGAAAAGAATGCACTCCGGAGCACCTACTGACCCCTGCCCACCGCACATCTTCGACAGGGCCACCACCACCTTTGCACCCAAATTATGCCAAACTATCAACTGCTCCCTCAAGACTGCCAAATTCCTCGATGCCTGGATATATGCCTAAATCAAACCCCTCCTTAAGAAGCCCTCTGCCGACCCGACAGAACTGAAGAATTTCAGGCCCATCTCACAACTCCCTTTCGCCGCCAAAGTCTTTGAGAAAGCTGTCAACACCTAGCTACCACACTTAATAGAAACCAACAGCATCCTAGACACCTCTCAATCCACAGCAAAAATATTGCCCTCATAGCCACCACCGACAACATCCGCACCCTCCTCGACCAAGGCCACACAGCAGCGTTCATCCTTTTGGACCTATCAGCAGCCTTCGACACCGTCTTACAGTGCACAGTAGCCACCAGACTCCACAGTGCCG
This sequence comes from Lissotriton vulgaris, assembly GCF_964263255.1. Taxonomy (NCBI): domain Eukaryota; kingdom Metazoa; phylum Chordata; class Amphibia; order Caudata; family Salamandridae; genus Lissotriton; species Lissotriton vulgaris. The sequence continues at coordinate 298,477,008 of NC_141691.1, read as the reverse complement.
GGATCCTGGTAATAGCCCTAGACTGGGTTTGATCTTTCCTCTCAGGCAGAACACAAAGAATAAGACTCCTGCCCTTCCTATCTGAACCAACAGAGACCAGGTGTGGGGTACCCCAGGGATACTTCCTCAGCCCCATGTTCTCTAGCATCTTCATGGCCCCCTCGCAGCCATCTTCAGAAAACTTGGACCCAACATCCGATGGAGCTGGACACAGCACCAATTGTGAAAGCACCTCAAGACCTGGCTCTTCAAATGACTCCTCCTCAGCACCTTGAGACCCTCACAGGTGAGTAGTGCACTTTAAAACCCCTGATTGATTGAACAGTGTGGGGCTGAGTGAGGAGCCCTGGGGTATGCCACAGATTATGTTCTTGGGTTCGGAGATGTACAGTGGGAGGCAAATTATTGGAGTGCGTCTGGTGAGAAAAGAGGATAGTTGCTTGAGGGTATTGCCATAGACACGGATGTAGAGAAGACTTTGGATGAGGAGGTGGTGGGAGACTGTGTCAAAAGCCACTGACGGGTCGAGGGGGATCAGTGCTGCAGATTTGCCACTGTTGATTATGGCTCTGAGGTCATTCATGGTGGTTATGAGGGTGGTTTCTGTGCTGTGGTTCAAGTGGAAACTTTATTTTGAGGGGTTAAACAGGTGGTTGAATGCCAGGTAGTCTGTGAGTTGGCAGTTGACAGGTTTCTCCGGCACCTTGGCTGGAAAGGGGAGGAGAGAGATGGGGCAGTAGTTCTTGAGGTCAGATTGGTCCTCTGTGGGTTTCTTCAAAAGTGGTTTGACTTCGCTAAGTTGATGATGCTCGTGAGCAGTGGTCTGATTTCCTTGTGTCTCATTATAAAGGTGCGGTGGGGGCATGGATCAGTCAGGCCTCTTGAATTGATGGAGGACATAATGGATGTTGTGGTTTCGGCACCAAGAGGAGTCCAGTCAGTCAGGAGGTAGGCCGGGAGGATGGTGGGAGGTGTGGGGAGTTCCAGCTGCTGCAGTTGGGGTTTAAAGTTCTTGTAGATGTTGCCAATCTTGGTGTAGAAGAAGTTGGCAAGTGAGTTGCATAAGGACTGGGAGGGCTGGATTGTGTTTTCGACAGCATCTGCGGAGAATTCTCTGACGTTGTGGAAAAGTTCATTGGTGCAGTTTGTGGACTGGAGACGAGTGCACATTTATTTGCTTCGCTGATGGTGTGGTGATAGGATTTTCCAGGCCGTCTTGAAGGCTGTGTGGCCCCCTAGGTCTTTGCTGGTACGCCAGTGTCTCGCCCAAGTTTTTATTGTTTTTTTCGTCTTTGAGTTTGAGTGTGAACCAGTAGGCTTACTTATTGGTTCTTGTGTTGTTGAGGGTTTTGATGGGTGTAATACAGTCGGCGCAAGCGATGATGCATTGAGATAGGTATAAGGCAGCTGGATTGATGTTATTGGATGTGTGTACGGTGGTTGTCCGTTGTAATTCAATGATGGTGTTCCAGCTACATCGGTCAGTGGTGGGTGGGGTGAAGGTGACTTTTTACGGTTGATGGAGATGGTGAACAGGACGATTTTGCTGTTTCATGTGAAGATGGGGTTAAGGGTGTGCTTGGTCGCGTGCATGGTATTGGTGACAATCTGTTTGAGTCCCAGGTTTTCCATGGAGTCTAGCAGGGTGGCCGAGTTGGTGTCTGAGGGATCTTCGAGGTGGAAGTTGAGATTTCAGAGGAAGAGGTAGTGTTTGGATTCCAAGGCAAGGGGACAATGAATTTGGGGTTAGAGTTGCTGAAGGGGATGTGGGGACGGATCCTGGTGGTCTGTAGGCAAGGGTACCTCTTAGAGTTGAATAGACTTTGGCTTGGAGGTGGAAGTTGAGGTATTCCATGTCAGGTGAAAGGGGTCGTCAGAGGTGGTGATCCTGATTGTGTCATAGTGGATGAAGGCCATTCCTGCTCTGAGTCTGGCTGGCCCGGTCCCGTGGGTAATTTTGTAGACGGTTGGAGTGGCAGTGGGAATGTCAGAGGCTGAGGTATCTTTTAAGTATGTTTCTTTATCCTAGGGCTGGCGGTGGTGATGGTGTCCCAGAGTGTGTTGGCATGTTTGTCAGGGAGCAGATGTTGAGTAGAATGCATTGTAGTTTGGGCTGGTAGTCAGTGGGGGCCTGTGTAGTGATCGTGAAGTGGCAATGGTGACAGTCGAAGGTTCCTTCGGTGTCTGTGGGTGAGAGGGTGCAGCAGAGGGTGCTGTGACATCCTGGGTCAATTCCTTGGAGATCAGAGCTGGAGTTACATTGGTTGGCCAGGGGTTCTGGTGCTGGGCGCTTTCAGGGCATGGACATGTGCAGATGGGTTTGAGTTTGGCACTCTTTTGGCATGCGGCCTGTGTGCCAAAGAACAGAAGCAGGCATTAGGTAGCCCGGGGCTTGTGAGGGTCAAGGGGTGAGTCCTGCAACGGGCAGCTGGTTGCCCAGCAACCGCTTATGCTGGTGGGTAGCAGATGCTGGGGAATGGAGATCTGATCAGGAGGAGTCTCAGTGCAGAGTTTCAGGAGGCTCCAACAAATCAGGCAGGAGAGCAGGATCGGGAAGACATAGGTTCACTGATGCCATGCAGTGGCTAGCATTAGGTAGCATCGGGGTGTAGCCCCTTCGGTGGGTGTGTCGGGGGCGAGGCACTAGAATCGTAAGCCAGGAGTAATGGCGGGCTGCCAGCTGCCTAGCAACCGTTTGCGCTGGTGGTTAGCTGGCAGCGATCTAATCAGGTTGTGTCTCAGTGCAGAGCTTCTGAAGGCTCCAACAAGTCACTCTGAAGTGTGGGGTCAAGAAGACACAGGCTCACTGATGCCCGCACTGGCCAGCATTAAGTAGCATTGCAGTGGGTGGATCAGGGCAGCAAGGCCTGCTCAGTACTAGCATCATAGGCCAGGAGTAATGGCAGATGGCCGGTTGCCTAGCAAACAGTTGTGCTCATGGGTAGCAAGTGGCAAAGAAGAGGGATTGGACCAGGAGTAGTCTCAGTGCAGAGGTTCAGGAGGCTCCAACTAGTGAGAGCGTCCAAGAAGACACAGGCTCACTCCAGCATTAAGTAGCCTGAGGAAGTGGACGGTGTGGTGGGTGGCTGAAGGGGCTGAGACTTGTGACGCACTAGTATTGTAGGCAAGGAGAAATGGGAGCCAGCCAGTTGAAAAGCAACTGTTCACACTGGTAGCTAGCAGGTGGCAAGAGATAGAGATCTAATCAAGAGTAGTCTCAGTATAGAGGTTCAGGAAGCTCCAAAAAGTCACATGGGAGAGCTTGCTTGGGAAATCACAAGCCCACTGATGCCGTGCAGCGGCCATTATTAAGTAGCCTGGAGTGGGGTTCGGCAGGTCAGGGTTGAGGCCTGCGTATTGCTGTCATCATAGGCCGGGAGTAATGGTAGCCAGCCGGTTGCCTAGCAACCGGTCATGCTGGTGGGTAGCAGGCAGCGAGAGACAGAGATCCGATCAGGAGGAGTCTCAGTGCAGAAGTTTGTGAGGTTACAATAAATCAAGCAGGAGAGCAGGGTCAGAATGACAGGCTCACTGATGCCATGCAGCGGCCAGCATTAAGTAGCCTTGAGTTTGTGCGGGTGGTTGAGGTTCAGGGGGCAGAGTCCTGCGACCCTATAGCTTCATAGGCTGGAGATAACATCCAGCCCATTGCCTAGGACCAGGTCACCCTGGTGGGTAGCAGGCAGCGAGGGACAGAGATCATATCAGGAGGAATCTCAGTGCAGAGTTTTATGAGGATCCAACAGGTCACACAGGAGAGTGTGGTTGGGAAGACACAATGCCTTTGTGGGTCTGTGAGTGGGTGTGTAAGTGCCTGTGCATTTCTGTGAGTTGGTATGTGAATGCTTGTGTGGATCTGTGACTGAGTTGATGAGTGGCACTTTGGGTCTTTGAGTGGGTGTGTGATTGGCTGTGTGAGTCTGTGAGTGGGTCTTTGAGTGCCTGTGTGGGTCTATGAATATCTGTGTGAGTGTCTGAGAGGGTGAGTGAGTGCCTGTTTGGGTATGTGAGTACCTGTGTGTACCTGTGAGTGGATGTGTGAGTGCCTGTGTGTGTCTGTGAGTGGGTTTGTGAATGGTGCTAGGTATCCTGGGCATTTGAATACTGAGGGTGTTTAAAAGGGGGAACCATGGACTATTCTCAGCAGGAGATGACAAGCAAGAAAACACTTGTCATAGCCACTGCAGATCAGATTGTGCTCCATTAGATCAATGATGTATTCACCTCCAATAAGTATTTCAGTTTGTTTTTTTAACGAGGAATAAGAGGGGAAACATATTTAATAGGTTTTCACAAATGTAGCAGTAGTGATCATTGGAGTGCACATTAGGTGGTCATTAGGTGAAGAAATTGTTTATAATTGCATCCATCTTATGGTTTTCTGCTGCTCTACTTGCAGGTTGCCTCTTCCCTTCTATCCTCAGAAAATGCTCTGGCACCTTAACCCCTTCGCTGCGGGGGTTATTCCCCGCTGTGCTGGGGGGGAGGGGGGGCGTGCACAGCGCCCGCATGCTCATGACGATCTGAGCTCGTCATGAGTTTCAGTGCTCCTGTGTCTATTATTGTATCCTCCCTTTTCCCCACCCTCAGATGCAATTCAATTCCCAATAGCTGATTGGTAGCCATTGGGGGTCAGCACCCCATTTAAAGGGCAGTTTTTATGTTTAAAGTATTTTATTGAAAGGGTACGCAGAACAAAAGGAATAACATTCAAGCAATGGCATTGTGCTGCAGTCCCGGGAGCCCATCTTCAAGTAAATGCTACGGGGCAGATTTATGAGGCCCTTGCGCCACGTTTACGCCGCTGTTGCGTCACGCAAGGTGGCGTAAACGTGGCACATCCCTACGAACGATTTACAACGTGACGCATCTAGGCAGATGCGTCACGTTGTAAAGCCCTGCGCCGCTTGTGGGCGTTCCGGCGCAGGGTGGGCGTTCCGGGGCAGGTGCGCCTCGCAAAAGTGGCTGAGTGAAATCTATGAGATTTCACTCAGTCACTTTTAAGCCAATGCTGCGTCAAAAGCCTGCGCCTGCTTGAAGCAGGCGTAGGTCTTGACGCAGCATTGTTAAAATGGGGCACCCCCCGAGCCTTGCTGGAGCTGCGTCGCGCTTGCGACGCAGCTCCAGCAATGCGCCACATTTCCGGCACAGATGCGTCACGCATCTGTACCGTTTTTGCACCATGGTGCGCCGCATTATAAATGCGGCGCACCATGGCTGACGGAGCTGTGGCGCACTGTGGCGCACGTTAACTGGCGCATCCCTGGGGATGCGCCAGTTAACATAAATCTGCCCCTACATGTCCCGCAAGAGCAATAGATGCTGTGTGGGCTCGTCGTCCATTAACATTACATTCAATAACACCCTGAGGTAGCAGAAAGTGTCCGTGCCCTCCCCTTTTTTAAGAGAAACAGTTCCCCCCCTAACTCCCCCCACCCCCTCTTGATCCCCAACCCCCTCCCAACACCCCCGTCCAGTGTCCTGTCTTTAGCCAAACCTACTGTGTTTAGCCCCCACCACTACCCCCAAACCTTATCCAACCCATGATTATTGTGCAGTGAAATCTAGCGGTGGTGTCAATCTCAAGAGCCTCAAGTACCTCGGACAGGTCAGCTCCCTGAATTCGGTAGCCAGCAATGCGTGGAAGGGCTCACACAACTCCCCAAATTGCTCCACCTCCCCGGCCATCATCAGTGACAGTTTTTCCATACCCAGAACGTGCCACAGCCTATGCAACCAGCCCGTGATAGATGGAACAGTGGTGGTCCACCAATGGATTAGGATATTCTGAACGGCGGAGCCCAATGCTATTGCAATTTGTCTGCCCCTACGGGATTTCAATGGATACAGCAGCCCGTTGGGCAAGCCCAACAGGACATATGCCGGGAAGCGGGGCAACTCTATTTCAAATCGAGTATCAACCTCATCTAGCACCTCTTTCCAATAAAGGCTCAATACTGGGCACTTCCACAGGACGTGTGTCAGTGTGCCCGAGTGCCCACATCCTCGCCAGCAAGTATTATCGATATGCCTGTCCATCTCGTGTAACCGCTCCGGGGTGTAGTACCAATACATAGACACTTTAGAGAAAGTTTCAGTAACTCCTACATGATATGCAGAGTGTCGTGCGCGGTATGAGATCTGGTCCCACTCTTTATGGCTCAACGTTCTTCCTAGCTCCCTGTTCCAGCGTTACCTACCTGGATTATGAAAGTGTGAGGGGGAGGGCTGCAGTAATTTATATAGATCTGTGATGAGTTTAGCATCTGAAGTACGCGTCACTAGCCACCTCTCGTACGGCAATAGTTTCCTATCTGCCAGCTCACGTACCTGCGGTTGCAAAGCCCAATGTCGCACCTGCCAGTAGCGCATCCTGTCTGTCTCAGCCAAACCGTACTCCTCCTTAAGCGCTTTGAAAGGGAGAACTCCGTCCGGCCCGTACACTTGGAAAAGTGACCTACATCCAGCAGCCCGCCAGTGCGCGAAAGCCCCCTGGGCAACCCCTGGTGTAAAGTCCGGGTTGTCTGCAATAGGAGTAAACGGGGAGGGGAATGTGGTAAGCTCGTGTGCCGTGCTAGTAGTGTCCCACACCCTCAGCGGGACCCTTGTTACAAAAGACGCGTAAAGATTCGGAGGGCGATGAGCCCTGCGCAAAAAGGGCACCTCTTGTAAAGGGCGACCCGCTACAGCCTGATCTTGAAATAACCAATGCTTGTCCGACTCCCATCGGCTCCATTCAACCAGATATCGGAGCTGCGCCGCTTGAAAATACTTGCGTAGGTCTGGGATTCCCACCCCCCGGACTCTGGTGCCAGCATGGAGAGAACTCTCCTCATCTGTGGTTTGCGGCCTTGCCAAATAAAACGGGATAGGGTCGATTGTGTCTGCTGAAACCAGCCCTTAGGCGGGTGTAGCGGCAGGGCCCGGAACAGGTACAGTATCTGAGGGAGGACAGTCATTTTAACCGCTGCCACTCTCCCTAGCCACGATATCAACCCTTTGCCCCATCTCCTCAATTCCTCTTTAATCTTCCTAGTCACGGCCGTATAATTGGCTGTCACCATGGCCTGCAGCGTGGGTGCTAACAGTATGCCCAAATACTGGACCTGGTGAGCCGACCAATGCATGGGGAAAAGGTCCTGCAACTCTCGCCAAGTTGCGGGAGTCAGGGAAATATCCAGTGCTGTCGATTTGCCCATGTTCATTTTGAAGCCAGCCACCCGCGAGAAAGCCTCCAATTCACCGATACATGCGGGCAGTGCGCGTCTCGGTTCCTCCAAGGTCAAGATCACATCGTCCGCATAGAGGCTGACTGTGTGGACATATCCCCCATCTTCACTCCGGTAGCGTCCGGATTCTGTCGGAGCCTCTGAGCGAGTGGCTCCATATATAAAGCGAAAAGGAGCGGGGACAGGGGGCAGCCCTGTCTAGTACCACGCTCTATGCCAAACCTCCCAGAGCCACAGCTATTCACCCGCACCACCGCTGACGGGAACCTGTAACAATTAAAGACCAGGGTCCGATATTTCTCACCTATCCCCATCCTCGTCATAACCCGTTCTAGATAGGGCCAGTGCACGCAATCAAACGCCTTTTCGGCATCCACCGAAAGGAGCATCCTTTCGCCCGGAATCCGGGAGGCCTTCTCCAGAACGTGCACCACTCTCTTGGTGTTGTCCACCGTCTGCCTTCTGGGGACAAAGCCAGCCTGGTCCGGTTCCACCAGGCCCGGCAAGTGAGGTGCTAATCGCGCCACCAGAATACCCGTGTACAGTTTCAAGTCCACATTCAAAAGGGAAATCGGGCGGTACGAGCCGCATTGGGTCCGATCTTTCCCTGGTTTAGGGATAACCGAGATCGAGGCCTGTAGGAGGTCCGGAGGGATTGCCCCCGGCTCAGAGAATGAATTAAACAATTTGGTTAGTACGGGGCCAACTTGTCACTGAACGTCCTGTAGAAGAGCGCCGTATAGCCGTCCGGGCCTGGGGCTTTCCCATGTTTAAGCCTGGAGATGGCAGCGACCACTTCCTCGACCCCTATCTCTCTTTCAAGATATTCCGTTTGTGATGGTTCTAGGGACGGGAGTGTGACCGAGTCCAGGTAGTCCTCCGACTCCTGATCCCTATGATCCTCCACGGCGTACAAGTCCGCATAGAATGGGCGGAAGGCCTCGGCTATCTGGTCGTCCCCCGTAACTAGTCCGCCATTCTCAGTCGCAATTTCCTTTACCCGATGATGTTCATTGGCCACCCTGAGCTTATTCGCCAGTAGGTGACTACACCTGTCCCCCCGTGTAATAAGCGTGTTTCAGTCGAAGTGCAGCGTATTCTGCCCTGTCCATGTCCAGTGCCGACAGGAGCTTTCTCGCTGCTTTCAGCTGTTTCCAAATCCTGGGGGCCCCTGTACAGCGGTGCACTTCCTCCAATTCCCTTACTTTTTGGGTGAGCTCATCCCTCTTCTGCCTCCGGTCCCTGTTTTCTGCCGGGGAGATCGCAATAAATTCCCCTCTGACCACTGCTTTAAGAGCGGCCCATTGCGTCGCCACCGAGGTATCTGCGTTATCATTATGCGTCTGGAATTCCCTGATCACCTCCGTAACCCTCTGCACCATAGACTTCTTGTGTAACAGAGCATCCCTGAGGCACCAGACCCCCGGGGAGCCCGTTCGACCGGCAGAGAGAAGCTCCCTGAGACCGGTGCGTGATCCGATAGAGATAAGTTCCCCACCTCCGATGTCGTAGCTAAGTCACGTACCGGACCGGTAACTATGAGGTGATCCAGCCTCGCGTTGGTTTTGTGTGCGTGAGAGTAAAAGGAGTAATCTCGGTCTGGGGGATGCAGGTGGCGCCAAAGGTCATGAAGATCCAGGTCCACTAGTTGGGATTTAACTGCTTGTGACATTTCCCCTGTCTGTGGTGAGCGCTGTGCCGACCTATCTATAGTGGAGTCTGCCACCATATTTAAATCCCCACCCAAAATAATGTGCCTGTCCGGAGACGCTGTTATGTCCACCAATGCCGACTGAAAGAAGCTATCCTGGCACTCATTCGGGCATTAAATCGAACCAATGGTAAATGTCAAAGCCCCCAATTTGAATCTGTGTGCTAATAGTCTCCCTTTTTGTTCCACAAACTTGTGGAGGACCTCCCCTCTAAAGGAGCTCGACACTAAGAACGCCACCCCCGCCGTCTTAGTGCTAGACGAAGAAAAAAGCTGTGTGGGAAATTTGCGGGATCTTAACCTATGGCAATCTCGTGCAAGCAAATGAGTCTCCTGTAAAAGACAAATGTCCGCTTGTGTGTTCTCTAGCAGGGACAGAATCGCCCTTCTTTTGACAGGGTTATTAAGTCCCTTAACATTAAGGGTTACTGCCTTAAGAGTTGCCATCCAGAATCAAGACAGAATGTGACATGCAGTGGGTCCTATGTGTCGGGGGGGGCCTATGAGCCTCAACCGCCCGTGTCTCCCCATCAGGCCATCGTGAAAAGATCAAGAACACTGAACGGACTGTACTCTCCCTTCCCCTACCCAACTCCTGACCCCCTCTTCCCCCAACTCCCCAACTCCCCTTCCTCCCACCCTCTGTTCGGTCCCCCAACTCCCCCCCTCCCTTCCCTCCCCCAAACCCCCCAAACCCCCCAACTTCTTCCAAAGAATTGTCCCAGCCATGTCCTATCCGGACAAGTCTGTGGTAACTTATCGTAGTGGACGTCCAGCCACACCCTTCCCCCCTCTGCCCTCCCCCCAGCCCATCATGGCTCTAAGCCGGCAAAAACAGAAATGCAAAGTCGTTCTCCCCCCGGAGCAGTCTTACGCTGTTAGTGCGACTCCGTCGTGCACCACTATGTCTCTGGAGGCTTCCTGAATGGCACTCACCATTTCAGCCCTGATGCTAGGCGAACTCGGACGTTGGGATGCCGCTGATGTTCTGCGTCTCGAGACTCTGTGCCAGCCGTCCCCAGAGGTGCGTCTCCTGCGAGGTGTGGCGGAGGCCTCCTCTTCTGCAGTGATCCCCAACACCTCGCACGTGTCCTGTAGGGACCTCAATTGATGTACCACACCGTTCCAACGGAAAATAAGCCTGAAAGGGTGACCCCAGGAGTACGGCGTTTCATGCTGTTTCAAGAAGTCCGTTGCAATTTTAAACACCTTCCTTTTCTGGAGGGTGATGGCGGACAGATCTTGATATAAGGCCACAGGGTGTCCTCTAAACGTCAGCGAGGGTTTTTTCCTGGCCTCCGCCATGATTCTTTCTTTCAGTGGAAAGTCAGGGAGAAATGCAAGGATATCCGGTGGTGGGCCTGAGGCACGTCTACGAGGCCCCACTCGATGAGCTCTGTCAATTTGTACCGGAAAGTCAGCTGCCTCGCCCAAGATGTCCCTGAAGAGCTCCCTCAGATATTCCGCCACATCTGTCCTCTCTTCCGTGGATGGTACACCCCGGACCCTGATGTTATTCCGCCTAGAACGGTTCTCCAAGTCTTCGTTGTGGGCCTGGAGGTCCATCTGTTGGTCCCTCAAACGCAGCACCTCCTGTTGTAGTTGCGTGATCTCATCGTCCTGCCTCTGAGCGGAACTTTCCACCGTGACCACTCTCTCGCCAAGGCCGTCGACTTCTCTCCGGATCTCACGGACTTCCCCGGCCACCTCTTGCTTCAGCGCCTGAAAGTCGTCTCTCAGCATCCCAAAAAGCGACTCCAGAAAGGACCGAGTGACTGGGGGTTCACTGCCGCCTGTAGCATTGGAGCCACTCGCTGCGTTCGGGGACAGTTGGCTCCGGTCACCCCTGGTTTGAGACCTTCCAAGCATCTCGGGGAGCGTACGGTCGTTTCGTTTATTGCCCTCCTGACTCGTCATCTTGTCTTCCAGGCCTCCCTGCCAAGAACTGGCACCCCGTCAGCTGGGCACCGGGGCACCGGGGTAGCGACTCCACTCGCCTCGTCTGGCTAGAAAGGCTCCGCCTCATGTCGCAGGATGCTTCTCTGAGACCCTCCGTGTCCAGGGGGCGACTACAACGGCCGGGCGCCGTCACCTCCGGCCTCGCCACAACCAGGGGCAAAGAGTCGACCCCAGCCGCGCAAACAGGGTCCTCTGGTCTGGCTCGTTCCTCGGTTACTGCCAAGTGAGCTGCGGTGAACCGATTATCCCCGACGTAGTTCTCAAGGGCTCAACACTTCGCCGTCCGACTCTTCACTATCACCGAAAGCCAAAATGGTACCTCCAAGTGCTCCTGTAGGCCATTGTCCCCCCTCCAGTGAGGGTTCCCGCTATGGGCGTCTCCCCGCCCGGCTCAAAGTCAGTCACCAGCCGGCCAGAAGCGGACTCCTCCACAGCAGCTTGAGGGTCCCGGTTCCCGTCTCGTCGCTGCAACACCGTCGCTGCTTATGCGTGCAGTGACCCCGCCCTTCCGGCTCCCGGGCCTCCGACCAGCTAGGCCGCAGCCGCGGTCTCAATTTCGGTAGGGATCAGCAGCTAGGGGCGCGTCGTCTCCATGAGCAGCCCGTCCCCTCTCCAGGTCGCTGGTCCCGTCACGGCACCCAGTGTGGCGCCCGCTGCCCTCCGCCGGCTTCTACGTGCTTCAGGGAAGGATATCAGGACAGCCGCAGCTAGGACGCCATTTCTCTTCGTGTCTGGTCTCTGTGTTCCGGGCCGGATCCCAATCACTCCGAGGCTAGAGCACGGCTCCGGTACAGCCGGGACCGTTCCCGCACCTTCCCCATCCGGTTTCACACCGATGGGGGGGAGAACAAGCTATACAAAAGGCTCAGGGCCCGGGCTGGGTCGGGAGCTCCGGGAGAAAGCGTCTCCTCACTCCGCCATATTGGCCACGCCCCCCTAAAGGGCAGTTTTTATAGAATCATCAACATTATTCTCCATAACAAAGGGCAAAGTAAGGATGGTGGACATAGAGTGGTGGTTAACAGATGGTGCCACAATTGGCAGCTGATCAAATGGCGATGAATTTAACTTGCGTAATTCACTTTCAATTGCACCCAGCCGTTCATAGATTGGCTTTAACTTTCCCTCCGAAAGTCAAGAACTTTATCACATAAACCCTCCATTATGTCAACTATTTTGTCCTTGTCATAGCCTCCATAGTAGTACCCTCACGAGGTGTTGGAGGATGTACATAGTCGTTTGGATTTATCGCATACTTCTTTCCCCTTTCTTTTCTCAACTGGGCCAATGAGGGAAGTGTATGATAATTGCAGCTGCAACTCTGAGGGCACAGAATACATTGAATTGGAGGTACTGGGGAAGGGGTTAGAGGCACTATGTCAAGAGGCAATAGACGTAGCAACAGTAGCCATGTCTGGTTCCAAAGGCCCTAACAGGGCAGGAATCACGGGGGTTGGGGATAAACGATGTTCAGCCAATTCAATTTCTTTATTTAAAATGTCCACTTCATGCTGGAAAAAAAATCTAAAGAAATGTCTGAACTTTTTATGAGCTTGTGGGAGTCATGCTTCCCCATTTTAAGATCGCTCTGCCAGTCCAATGAATAGGCAAAAAGCTGACAGTACCTGCTCAAATCCAAACAAAAAAGGGGAGGTCCAGCTGGGCAATGAGGGGCAAAGACAGGACAGGGCCTGGGGAATAGTCTTCTCAAATATCACCCACCTGGTGCTCTGTGCAGGCTTCCTACATCCCTGGTTGCAGGGTTCTCTGGGGCTTGTAGTCCTTGCTCCCTCAAAGTGCTCCCAATGCACGTCCCATGCAGCAGAGAAAAAATTCCCCTTAAATAGTGCCCAACATGCATGCAGGAGAAGCTCCCCAGCTCCTCCGTCCCGCTAACTCTGGGGCGTGTAGTGCTCGCCCCCTCAAAGTTCTCGCAATACACATCATGTGCCTCAGGAGAATAGTCTACTTAAATAGCAACTAACCGGTGCATTGTAGAGGCTCTCCGCTGTCTTAGTTGCAAAGCTCTCTGTGGCTTCTAGTCCTTATCCCCTAAAGCGCAGCATTCAATTTGTTCCTGGTTTGACCACATAGACCCAGGAACAGTAAGGAGCAACATAACATAAATCCTGAATGACAGAGACCATCCTGTATGCTGCTCACTGCCCCTCTTGCAATTTTAAGAAAGAGGTACAACAATAAATACATAATATCAGCAATCCAAATCTGGTAGATTAGTTTGGTATGCCAAGAGCAATATTAGAAGGTATGTTCTGATGTGCAAAAATGTTAAATGTTATGCAACTAGTAATCCTGCACCTAAAATGATAAATTCAATTCTGCAGTCTAATGATATCACATAAAGTAAGGATGTGATTAAGAAGATGAGAAATAAATAATTTATTGGCACAAATTAATAATTTACAATATTTTGCTGGCAGCAGGTGTTTATGTTAATACATCCAAAGGTCTTCCATTACATGTTAGTAAAACAGTAAGAGAACGAGAAAGCAAAAATGTGTGAGATAGCTAGAGAGGATTTGGTCAAATATATTTTCATTCAAAGGGGATTCCAATGATAATTGCCATTGCTAATGTACGAAAGCAAACTACAAATGACTGCATGTAAAGTGCTTCATAAGACTTCATATTGAAAAGGCTTGTTTGTCAGGATTAGGAGGATATGCAGACAGCAATATTGTCACAAGATACTGTTAATATTGAGAAAGTCGATATAAATATGAATATCAATACATGCAAGTATACAATTGAAGTTGTATCTATATTGACGCATTTTCCCGTTATGAACTCCACGTCAACCCGATTCAGAAATACGTAGTAAGAAATGCGTGAGACCCAGGTCAAGGTCACTGATGGACATGTCACAGGTGGGGTGGCACCTAGCCGGAAGACAAATGCAGTAACAGGAATCCCCGGGGAACTTAGAGGGAGCCTATTCCCCACGAAATGACTCAGGAATTGATAGCCGGAGATCTCACCATGTAAGCCAAAGGTCTTTTTACACAATTTGAACCCAGAGGTACCACAATGGTCCAGGGATATTGGCCTCAATAAAGCACACAACACTGTAGTGGTATGCACGTTTCCAAACACCATAATGTCAGATACCACATGAAGTTAGGAACACATAACCAATCAGGAAACAGCTCACACAGTGCACACAATGATCACATGCTTCCCATGACGTACATCTAGACACATTACACACTGACTGCATTGTGTCCACGCAAGGTTGAGGCCCACCTGGATTCCTCATCGAATACATTAATTTATGGCTTCACAGAGAGCAGTTCACATTCCTTACCAATAAAGGATATGTTATATTCTACACTCTGTTAAATTGTACTGTGTCCCTTTAAGTTGATGGTCATGCTCAGCACCCAGTCTGTGATGTCATCTGCATCTTGTACATGGTGGAATGTTATGTTTCAAGACTTGGATAACTGCAACACCTGAAGATGCTGGCAGATGATGAGCTGTGTAGATTTTGTCAAATAAACTACTTCTGACTCAACTCCATGTCTCCTGGATTCCTGGACTACTACATATTTTTGGCGACGAGGAAGCTATTCCTCGTGTTGTTTCCTAGCAACCCAGCATACGCAATGTTTCTTTCTCGCCTAGCAACCTGCTGACAATACGAAGAGGTTTCATCGCCTAGCAACGTGTCTTCGCCTCGATGTCCTTTGTTTTGAGCATTCTATTCTTATTTTGACAATCGCTTATTGCTGAACAATTCAACACTCCAATACAGATTCTTTCTTCATCATTATTTTTTCTCAACGTTCTTTTCCCACGATTTCTTCTCAATAAAGGACTGTGACATCAATTTTTTTTTTCTTCTACAGTGGGACAGTGGGAATGTACATTTGAAGAGGACATTTTATTCAAACAAGAACTATTGTACAGCTATATTCATTAGTTCCTTTAGCAGTATTTTACATTTATAATTTCTCCTGCTTATTGTTCTCTTTCATTTTACAGGTTCTCACCATTATCTTATTTTCAGGATGTCTACATTACAATCCATTAATGCTCCTCCTGCTTTTCTTGACAGTCCTGGTGATCCTCCTGTGAAATGGGATATTTGGTTTGATGCTTTTGAGACCTATTTAGGTGCTATTGGAGCTTCAAGGTTTCGTCCTGAAAGAAAGAAATGTCTTTTATTGCATTCTCTTGGGTTTGAAGGGAGAACTATTTTCAAGCATTTACCTGAGCCTCCTTTAGATTATGAAGTTGTTGATGAATATCAAACTACTATTACTAAACTTGAATTAAGGTTTGACAAGAAACCTAATTTAATTGTTCTTAGGCACAAATTCTTTATGAGGAAACAATCCGAATGTGAAGATGTTGATGCTTATTTTTCTACCCTTAGGAAATTAGCTTCTGTCTGCTTGTTTGAAAACTTTACGGAGCAGTTGATTCGTGATCAATTTGTTGGTCATTGTAAAGACAAACAAACTAGATAAAAGTTACTCACAATGGACAATCCTACTCTTGATGAAACTATTAAAATTGCGAAAAGCATTGAAACTTCTCATATTTCTCTCAAAGAGTTAGAAGACAAGCCTGTAGACTGTGTCAATTTTGTTGGGAGTTCGAAAAAGAACAAAAATAGATCCTTTAAACCTGTTAACAATTTTGCTCCAAAACTCAAGGATAGTCCTTCTACAAAATTCAAAGATGGTGTATCTGTACCAAACAATATGTGTTTGTGTTGTGGAGGTTCTAGTCACAACAAAGGTTCAAAATGTCCTGCCAAAAATTCTACATGCAATTATTGCAAGAAGGTAGGACATTATGCTACTGTTTGTTTAAAGAAAAAAATTCAGAAGAAGACTGTAGCATGTGTCTTAGAATCAGATGATGATTCAGACATAGAGACTATTTCTATTGTTACTGACAACTTAGAGTCTGATGACACATCTATCCCACTCACTGGTGATCCTTCAACCTGTGTAGACCCCATTGTTGAAATTCTTGTTGGTGATAAGAAGCTTAATCTTTTGGTGGATTCTGGTGCAAGGATTACCATAATTACCAATGAGTTGTTCCGCTAAACATGGGGTGAGAGAGTTTTTTTTCCTCCTTACAGAAAACCTATTTCGTATCAAAAACGTAAAATTGCCCTTTCAGGATTTTTGGAAGATTATTTAGAATTCAAGGGTAGGAGAATCAGAGGTAAAGTCTATGTAGCTGTTGAGGGACTTAATATTTTAGGATGGTTTCATCAAGGGCTTTTTGGTATGCAACTGAGACCAGGGATGAAAGAGCAAGTTTTACTTGTTTCTTGTGAAGAGGAAAACACAAGGTGGGTTAATGAATTTCCTTCTGTGTTTGGTGATCAACTTGGAAAGATCATAGGTTTCAAACATAAAATAATTGTTAAAGATGGTGCAACTCCCATTAAACACTAACTCAGGAGTGTCCCTTTTAGTATTAGGGAGGACCTTGATAAAGAAATTACCATGCTTTGTGAAAAGGGAATCATAGAACCCACAGAATCTTCACTATGGTTATCCCCTCTTGTAGTTGCACGAAAGAGGGATGGTAAACTCAGGGTTTGTGTGGATCTCAGGTCCCTAAACAAGGAGATCTGGGTTTACTCCCATCCTCTACCCAAGATTACAGATCTTTTTACTAGTATCAAAGGTGCTAAAGTTTTTTCAAAGTTAGACTTGGCTAGTGCCTACCATCAAATAGAACTTCATCCTGACTCACGACCTCTGACAGCTTTTGTTTCACCACTTGGTACGTTCCGTTACAAAAGGATGCCTTTTGGATTGGCCTCTGCAGCCTCTGTCTTTCAACGGGTGATGCAGAACTTATTGAAAGATGTTGAGGGTGTTCTTGTTTTTCAAGATGATGTCTTAATCTATGCCAAGGATGATGTGACACACGATAACATTGTCAGGAGGGTCTTGGGGATTTTTAAGGAAAGTGGCGTTGTTTTAAAAACAGAGAAGTGCAAGTTTAGCTGCAGTGAGATTGAGTACCTTGGTCATTTATTGTCATTCGAAGGGATCAAGCCTAGGGAAGGTTTGATTGATGCCATTATGAAGGCACCAGTACCAAAGGACAGGTCAGGAGTTAAGTCTTTGTTGGGGCTTTTGGAATACTATTCGAGGTTTGTACCAGGGTATGCGTCTATTGTTAGACCCATTAGTAATTTACTCAAGCTTTCCACGAAGTTCTCATGGACAGGTGATTGTGATCGTGCTTTTACTGAACTTAAAGACATTTTAAAGAGGGGTGATGCACTTACTCCATTTCACCCGGATTTGCCTTGTTATATAACTGTGGATGCGAGCAAGGTGGGTTTGGGAGCCATTCTCACTCAACGCTCTGGTGAAAGAGAATTTACAGTTGCTTTTGCCTCCAGGGTACTTAGGAGTGCTGAAGTTCAGTACTCTGTTATAGAGAAAGAGTTGCTGGCCTGTGTGTGGGCTATTGACAAATATCGACCTTATGTTTGGGGTAGACATTTTAATTTGATCACTGACCACAAGCCATTGGTGTCTATTTTGTCTGCTGGTCCAAGCAAATGTTGTACGCCCAGGATCACAAGAATGGTGACTAATTTACTCCAATATCAGTTTGATATCATGCACATTTCTGGTGGGAAAAACACCCGTGCAGATTTTTTGTCACATTTTCCTCAGACTGACGGTGTAAATGAAGGTACAGGATTTCATGATTTGAATGATGAAGACGAGGAGGATTGTTTTGTGGCTTCGATAGATGTGCCTGTTTTAGCTGTAGGGTCTGAGGAAGATTGGAGGGAGTCTTTGTCAAGGGACAAGGTGTTGCAGGAAGTGTTCGATTTTGTCAAAGATGGGTGGCCCAAGGAGAAGTCTCTATCCTCTGTTTTACAACTGTATTGGAAGATTGAATCTGAAATTTCTATTGAGGATGGTCTATTAGTGAGATGTGACAAACTAATACCACCTCATAGTCTCAGGCCTATTATCATGAAGGAGGCCCATGAGGGGCATTTGGGAATTTCTCTAACTACACGTCTAGTGCGACAGGATTTTTGGTGGCCAAGTATGGACAATGAGATTCGTACTTTTGTTGAGAACTGTCCAGTGTGTTCTGTGTCTGAGAAATCACTCAAAATTGTTGTCCCGCCTTTGTCTCCCATCGAATGTCCCAGCAGTCCCTGGGTTAAGGTAGGGATTGACATTATGGGTCCTTTTGAAGTCTTACCATTGGGTTTGAGATTAATTATTGTTTTAATGGACTATACATCGAAGTGGCCTGAAGTTAAGGTTGTAAAGGAGGTTAGTGCTTCCACTGTAGTCAAGTTCCTCAAGGAAGTATTTGTGAGAGAAGGGTTTCCTGAATCGATTGTCTCAGACAATGGGAGTCAGTTTGTTAGTTTTGAGTTTCAATCGTTTCTTAAGTCTTGTGGAATTAAACACCTTAGGAGTTCACTTTATTATCCACAAACAAATGGTCTTGTTGAAAGGATGAACCGGGTTGTGGGTGATTGCATCAAGTGGGCAGTTGAGGGGAGGCATAATGTTCTTGTTTCTCTAGAAAGTATGGTTTGGTCCTACAGAACAACACCTCACTCTTCCACGAAGGTCTCTCCTTTTGAAGTCTTAAGAGGGAGGAAAGCTAATACCAGTTTTAGACCCAGTTGGATGTCGAAATGGTCTTGTCCTGTTGTTGATCTTGAGTCTGTTTTGGAAACAGTCAAGTCTAATTCTACTGTTGCTCAGAATAAGGAGAAAAGTTGGTTTGATCAAAGAAAAAAAACAAAAATGGTCACTTTGTGTGTGGGTGATTTTGTTAGAATAAAGAACTCTACACACACAAAGAAAGGAAGAAGTAAGTACAGTGAACCTACCAAGATAGTGAGGATTGGTGGTAATGCTGTTCAGGTTGAGGGAGGGTGTTGGTGGAATATTTCGAAAGTTGTAAAAGCTAAAGAAAATTGTGTTGTCTCTCAGAAACGTGATATGCATGCCAACAATATGAATTCTTCTTGTAGGAAAAGTACTAGACCTATTATTCTGCCTCGTAGGTTTCGCGAGTAGCTGTTTCGCGACTTTCATATTTTTACTTTTGTTATAATGCTGTTAAGTTATTCATTTTCGTTTCTCTCTGTTTATATTTCCTTTCCTCTGGAAGAAAAGGAGGTATGTTATATTCTACACTCTGTTAAATTGTACTGTGTCCCTTTATGTTGATGGTCATGCTCAGCACCCAGTCTGTGATGTCATCTGCATCTTGTACATGGTGGAATGTTATGTTTCAAGACTTGGATAACTGCAACACCTGAAGATGCTGGCAGATGATGAGCTGTGTAGATTTTGTCAAATAAACTACTTCTGACTCAACTCCATGTCTCCTGGATTCCTGGACTACTACAGGATCACCTGATCCATTTTATGGCTTTCAATAGATTGTATAAATTCCAAGTCAGATCAATTGTTAGTCGGGACAGTCATCAGACCCTACGCCTGTAACTGTTCTCCCAGATGCACTGTTGAATTGAACAAACTGTTCTTGTTTTGCCAATTAAAAGCTGCCAAAAAGTGTGGATGATTGGTCATTTGGAAACTGTGTGTTTGTAGAAACTAGACTACATACTTAACATCACTAGAGCCTCTAACCTGGTTATTGTGAGCAGTATTACCTTGATTTAAATCCATTGCTACATAAACTAGGTGCCTGGCAATGTGTTGCATTGTTTCTACAGTTTTCCTGCTTCTGCTATAGTTTGAACCAGTTATTATCTCACATGTTTTTGCTCCCTCGGTTCCCCTTGGTCTGGGTGCCTTTTCCCACAGACCCTTGGGCTTTTATTATCTTCGTCCCATTGTTTTACATTTAACTATGTTTCCTTATCAGTGGTTACCTGTCAATTGCTCTGGTATCCAAGGGTTTCTAGCTGCAATCTTGCTCTGTGAGCCTGCACCATCCACCAGAGACATAGGCAGCCTTCCTTTTTCTACTCCACAATTGTAACTATCTTTCCATCTCTTACTACTACCTTGCTAACAGTTATTCTCCCTCTTTAGTCAGTTCTCCAAGTCCTCTGGCCATGTAAGGAATCCTGAGAAAGGTGCTTGCTTACACCACCAAGATGATACCAAGTTGAGGAAATTCAGCTATGTTTTTTTTCCTACACTAAGTCCTGCTCAATTTTCCCTGCTATGTCCAGATCTATCTGCTGGCAATTTAGAAGTCAGTGCACAGCATGGAGGATAAAGAAAGGCAAAGGTTTCTAAGCAGATATGCCTCCTGCACCCTAACAGTTTGTCACGACTTCCATGGACCTGTCTGAGAATCTGCAGCAGGACATGGTGTAAGGGATCAATAAGATTCAAGGAAAGTTAGAAATGTCCTGCCAAGAATAGGGGTTCCTGATAACCAATTGACTGTACCATGTTCTTTGTTCAGCTCTAGCACATATGTTTTCCGACCAACTAGTAGTGATGCACAATTCTGCTAGTCAACCATTGCAACAGAAACCCCTCTTTTCAGTCTCTCTCTACCACTAGCAACTCTACAGAAGTGTTTGAGATGATCCGCTAATGTTCCAATCATTTTAGCTTATTGTAAATTGCATTTCCTGGACCAGTCCCAGTTTTTTGCTACACCTTAGCAAAGGTAGCTTTTTTGCATTTGTATCTTATGAAATATGCTATTATATGGACATCCCCTTCAATTTTAAATCAGCATCCATGTTTAAATGATTGAGATCAGCTTTTAACAAAGTTATGTGCCGTTTTGGAAAATAACTGACTAAGTGGGAGGTGCATCTGATGTTACTTACTTTGAGACAGGGTCGAAAAAAAGAGACAGGGTTGAATAAACCTTGTAGTTATTTTAAACAATTGACTTCCAAGCTGCCTGAGTGGATGAGGCAGAAGCATTCACATTCTATCAAGACTTAAGAGAAGCCCTAAAAAATGCCATTTTGTAACTCATGACAAATAAGAAGAGTTGTGAGACCATCTTTGGAAATATGAGTAGTGAAAACAGCAGAAAAAGGCAACAGACGAACCACAAGCAGGGGGACATAACAAATTCCATTAGGAGAATGAGATGAAAAAGAGACACAACACATGATTATATCTTCATTCTGGCAAGGAAGGGCATTTTATAACAGCCTCTTCTAAATTGTCAGAGAATGTACTTAGTCAATGCTAACTAACGGACAAGTATTGGCCCGGGAAATTTCTGAAGTGTTGATTGTTGATAGGGTTAATTTCCATCTTCATGTAATGACTGTGACACCCACCCCCAGGGACGTCAGTCTATTTTTGACTCAGTGGATTCAGGTGCTTCTGGGTGCTTTATGGATAATGTTTTCTAGGAAATGGTTGAGATTTCTTATGTAATGAAGAGCATACCTGAAAAGCTAATGGGAATTGATGGGACTACTCTATCATCTGAAGAAGTTTACAAGGCATCAATCCCTCAGTTCCTGGTTACTTCAGCAAGCCATGTGAAACAGATCAAATCCAATGTTATCAATATCCCATTTTTCCCCATTCCATTGGGCACTCCTTGACAGAGAGTAAATAATCTACAAATCAATTGGGAGTTGAATTCAATATGATTTGACATATTGCCTAAGACATTGGTTGCATATGGAGTTACAAAGAATTGGGTTATGTTACTTTACATTTACCTCTGCCAGTACTAGAGAAGGTTACATCCTGATGAGAATCGATATTTGATGTGTAGGAAACAACATGTAATACATGTCATGGATCCTTTGAATATCTGGTCATCCCATTTGGATTATGCAATGGTCCTGCAGCATTTCAGCATTTGTGCATGATATATTCAGAAATTGGCTAGACATTTTTTTATGATGGTCTATCTAGATTACATCCTCCTTTATTAAAACAACCTGAAACAACATCAAGAACACATTTGAGAACTCCTCATTTTACTGCCTTTGGAAAATACTTCTTTTTGCGTGGTCAGACCTACCTTTGTCTATATTTTTCTAGTGGTTTTTGGCTTCTGCCCATTAGGACACTGCTGAGCAGTACCAAATGTATGTACTCTGACTTCTAAAAATATGACATATTGGTATACTGGCATATTTAACTTACCAACAGGTCTCTTGAATATGATACAAACTGTACCCAGGGCCTGTAAGTTCAATGTCATTAGTGGACTACAAAATAGATTGTGCCGCTAGAGTGACTATTCAAAACATAACTGCAGGCCTACTACTGTAGCCTGTCTGTAAGGTTTTGAAACTGCAACTTCAACCAGCAAAAGTACATCATTTTACAAGCCTAAACTCTCCGTTAAATATCAAGAAGTAATCCCAAAGTAGGCCCTAGTGCCAATAATATAGCGTTCATGGTGATCAAGAGTAGGACATGTAAACGTTTAAGTTTAAACATGTCTTACAGTGACAAGCTCCTAAAAGCTATTTTCACTGAAGCAGGGATAGCGGTTCCATTGAAAAGCAATGGTTTACATTATTAAAATTAATAAAGTTATCTTCACTTAATAATCCGCTAAAAAGTTGGTTCTTGGATCTTTAGAAATATTTAATACAAACACAATTCACTGGAAAAGTAGGGTTAGTACAAAATATTTTACGAGGTACTTTCAAAAAGTCACATTTCTCTGTCTAAAACCTCTAGATGTCCATTTGCAGGAGCTCCCAAATGTCACCCTCAATTAAATAGCTCCTTGTTGAGGTGGGAACTTGCTCCCAAGCCTTAGACAAAGCCCTACTCAGGCAAAAACCACATTCGCACCAGGGTGAACTACAAAGGTTACTAATTTAACCTGTGCCTTACCCTCTCATAGCATGAAGCAAAAGCAGTTAGGCTTAACTTAGAGGCAATGTGTACATTATTTATGCAGTGTTAAAGTTTTCAGCAAAAATGGTGCCCAAAAGGCGATTCCCTGTCTGAACTCCACAGTTGGTTCTGGATAGCTCCTCCCTTTCCCCTGTCAAGGCTCAAAGAAGTCTGAGCTGATAAAAGTCTGGGGTCATGTTCATATGGTGATAGAGGCAAGCCCTTTATATTCATTCTTAATGGGGGGCACATTACCAGGCCTGGAGAGCTGGAAACTCCTTGTAGCCCTCAAAAACTTTTCTAAAAGTAGGATTTTCAAATTGAAACCTAAAAAATAACTTTACAATTAAAAGGACTTTAAATTTAAATTCATGTCTACCTGTTCTCAATGCAACGTTAGTGCTTATTAATTGAAATAGGGTAACCCAGCATTAGCCTAGGGGAGAGATAGGACTTACAGTAGCATAAATTCATTATGAAGACTTATACAACTTAAACTAACATGTCCTACTTTTAATTGCAACACACATTTGCCCTATGAACCTTTCGGACCTACCTTATTGATGACATATGTATTGCAAAGTATGGTGCAAGCCTATATTATCATGTTTTAGTGAGAGCGAGCACGCACCTTAACACTGGTTAGCAGTGCTAAAGTGCACAGAGTACTAAGCCCAACAGAAACAAATTCAACAAACAGGAGGGGTGAAGGTAATATCACACCAAGGATGTTTGGTCTACCTGATTTCATGCTCACATGAGTCCAGCTAGGATTACAAACTCCACAATACCACAAGTCAAATGTATGTTACAATATGTTAAAACAATCCTAAAAGTATCACATCATCATCTACTGCAAGACAACATTCAGTAACAAAAGGTTTGCAGACCATCTTTGAAAAGGAGAAGTGGCCTTTAAAAGAGGTGGGAAATTGTGTCTATCAATTAAATATCTAATGATTCCAGGGTCACTCACATTCCAAATTCACTCCCAGAATTGCTGTTGCCTTAAAAATTGTTCGGCCGATTGGGTTTCAGCATTTCGATTGGCACTACCGGCATAAGGTATTTCATGTCTCTCCTCTTAAAAAGGCCATCAATAGCACCCCTTGTACGCCTCCATTGCGGATAGACAGCTTCTCAGATTAGGAAGCTGAGGCACTCACTAACTTCAGATTACATCAGTGACAGTTATAGTACTTAGTGGTGTGGAAGGGGTATCTGAGAGATCCTGGACACCCACAGATAATGCTCATGCACCTGGATTATAAAAAATATATCACAAACACTTTCTAAACACATTTAGTTGTGCATTATATTCTCAGGCAGGAAGATTTTCAGGGGAAAGATGATGTCAGCAGTAGGTTGAATTTTACACATCAAATTTGTTGCAGAATAGGAAAAGGGTCAAAAATCTGGAGGGTGGTGTGGATACTGCTTGTTTGTAACAACCAGACCACATACTTAATGTTCTTCCCTTCCTAGTTATGAGCACTTCAAGGGTGAAAAGTGTCAGTTATTATGTCCAATTCTACAGGAAGCAGGTGCCAGAGAATGTATTGGATTGTTTCTTAGGTTTACACACTTTCACTATAGATTGCATTCATCTTCATTTCCGCACCTTATTTGTTTTCTCCTTTCTGAGTCCCCCTAGGTCAGGATGCTTGATCCCACAGTCCTTGGGCTTTTATTTTGTTGTTTTCTTCTTTGTTGTTCCTCTAGGTACTTTTCTTCCTCAGCAGGTACCTGTCTGGGGTCCAGTGGGCTCTGCCTGGTACCCTGGTCCTTTAGGGGATCAGCACATCACCATTCACCAGCGAAGAAGGTAAGCCTTCCTTTTGCTAATTCACTGTTGTATGTACATTTCCATCCATTATTTCCCAGTGTAGTCAGTTCCCCATTTCTTAATGTCAGATGAGAAATACCAAGAAAGATGCTTGCTGGCAAATGGCTTGATGTACAGCATGCAATTTATTCAGTTGCTTGTTTTCTCTTTTGGATGCAAAATGGATGGGTTAGTATCAATTGAGGAAGTGCCATGTTTGGCGGAAACAGGTGGAGGCTACTTGGTGGCTGAAGTTGACGATTGTGGTGGGACATTAGACGTGGCTATCCTATACAGTAGAATCTCAGGTGCGACCAGCCCATTATATAGGTTCCATTCTTCTTCTCCAATTGCTGGTCTCCATTTGATACACCTCTCCATATTTGTTAGGCACTGTATATTCTTTGAAGTTTATTGGCCTTGGCCTGCTTGCTGATGTCTCCCTCCTTCTCTTCCCCCTTCAGCTATTGCTTTTCACTCCACATTCCCCATGAGGTCCACATGATATCTGCAGGCTCCTTCCAGATGTCTGGTAAGGAAACTATTCCATTAACTGGCACAGGCCACACCTCATCATTGACAATCAACTTTGCAGTGTTATTGGAAGATCACCTATGTGGGGCACTCAGATAAAAACAATCATGGAATCATATAATTGTTAGACCTGTCATCTTTAGGGTAGTCTTCCCCCAAACATTTTGCTTTTTGCCTCAAAATTTTACTGAATCTTTTTCTTTGTTGGCCTTAGGACTTAGCGCTAAGGTGCATGTGCTTCTTCCCTAAACATGTGTGTAATTGGTGTATACATTATTGGCATATTTAATTTACCTGTAAGTCCTTGCAAAGTGGTATACCATATAACCTGAACCTGTAGGTTGATACCTACTAGGCGGCTTGCAGCACTGATTGTGCCAACCACAAACGTAGACAATTAAACCTGTTTCAAGCCTTCTACTGCAGAGCCTGGGAATGCAGTTTACTGCCACATTGACTTGATTCAAGTTTCTTGCCAAGCATTAAACTCCCCTTTTCTTACATATCAGACCCCCCCTAAAGTCGGCCATAGGTAGCCCTAGGGGGAGGGTGCTGTGTAAGTAAAATGTAGTACATATACTTTTATGTTTTGCATTACCAGGTAGTGATAAACAGCTAAATATATCTTTCACAACTGGGAGGCCTACTCCTCTCATAGGTTAACATTGGAATTTCATTAATATACTTTTTAAGCTGTCAGTCCTGATCAGAGGGGAGTAGCCAGTTCATGTTTTATATATTTGGAATGGTATTGACAAATCCTACTTTCTGGTGAACTTGGATTTATTATTACTGTTTAAGAAATTCCATTTTCAGATGGTGGACATTTCTCTGTGTGCCTTGCAACCTGTCTCAAATACATGTCTAGGGTGAGTGACAGCTACACTCTGTGCATTACCTCTAGACAGCCACAAACACAGGAAAGCTAGGTGTGTTTGAGTATCTATTTACATACACCTGCATTCTAATTGTCCTGCCTGGGCAGGAGTGAAGGGAGGGGCTAACACTTCATTGAATAGGCAGTGCTCTGTCCCCACACAAAGGGCTGATATGCCCCCAAAGATAGCCTTGCAGGCAGGGCTGGATTGAAAGAATTGTTGTACACCTCAAAAATCATTATTTGATGTCACTGCCACTTCAAAGGCACTTTTTTTAGCAAAAATACTGGGCCACTGACTCCTTCAAATCCGACACTACTGGACTTGTAGCTGAAGTTTTGCCGAAAGAACCGTTGTGCTGCTTAAAGGACTCAAATGCACTGCTGATCTGGAAAGCCTGCTTTTCAGTTTGATGAGCTGCTGCCTGGTGTTTTCTAACTCTGCTGATGGAGGGTTGGGCTCGGCATTTTCTCCAAGTGTGTTCTAAGAGCTTGTTGGTTTGCCTTTTATTCAGTAATATCCAAGTCTCTATCCATGCCCCTGCGCCTGTTCACTGGAAGTGGACACATATACATTCAACATGGACATCAACGCATCTCCTGTCTGCGTGTAGCAGAAATGGGTGCTTGATACAGTTGTTCAAGTAAAATCAGTATTTCCCTATTGGAACTAATGTGTCACCTCCAAGGCCAGATGCTTCAGAACCATATATCACTGCCACAGCAGCTCGGAGAGATTGATTCATCCCTCAACTGCATGCAGAAAGCCGGTGCATCACTCTGAGGAACCAATGCATCTAGGCCCAGCGACTAAACTTCAGAACTGACCTATTGTCATCCCTGGATGGAGAAGAATCGATGCATCCCAAAACTGCAGGATCTGCATCAACATATCTCACTGCACATCTGACTATTGTGACCAGGAAAGATATTTTGTTCACTAAGGCCTACGTGGGTCCTGCATCTGGCCTGTGCTCCATTGGGTTTGGCCCGAGCTTTGGCTTTAACGTGGTCCATCGCGATCCGAAGTAACCTCTACAGCACTATTTGCTTCAAAGTGGAATTTTTACACTTAGGGGTCTATAAGGATGAGGTCAGAAAATCTGACCTCCATGGTAACGGGAAAACACTGTCCGCTAGAACTGCGGGTAAACTGCCGGTCCAATTAGTAGGGTCCGCAGTGGAGATCAGACTGCACCAGTTGGATCACAGCAATTACCACTGTGGTGGTTGCTGCTGCCAGCAGCACCGCCGGGATGTCCAAAGAAGCATGTCCTGCATGTCCCTGAAATGGATTGGTGTAGTTACAACGCAGGCTATTACAACGCCTGCTGTTACAATGCGGTTTTTACATCGCATACCACTACAACGCATAGTGCTTTTAAGCGCTGGATAGTGATTTATTTAATTTACTATTCCAACTCCAGTCCCCGTGGATAGTAGGGAAGGTGTTGGATAGTAAATTAAATATATTCCCTATCCTAGAGCGCCCCTATCGCAATGCGTTGTAATGGTTTGCGTTGTAATGGTTGTGTTGTAATGGTAGTGCGTTGTAATAAATGCATTGTAAGTGATGTTTCCCCCCTGAAATGCGTGGCAGGCACTCCACAGTACCTGCCACCTGGTACAGGGACATGATGGTACCCCCCAGTGCACCCACACCCCCGGAGACATTCTCTGCATGCCTTTCCATGGCAGTGCCACCGCTGCGGAAAGGCTGGCTACTGCCGACATCATAATAATGCCGGGGGAGCCTGGCCCTGCACCGGCATGATTTTGGCGGTCAAGTTGTAGCAGGTGGTAAATATCACCACCGCGGACGTCACTGCCATGCTAATGGGACCGGCATATTTCTGGGTTGCAATGGCGGGCGGATGTCCGCTGCCGGTATGGCGGGATGTACCGCAGGCCCGGTGTCGGCCATCCGTCAGCCATTCTAATAAACCCCTATATCATTTTAAATTCATATATCAACCTGCACTTATTGGATTTTTTTCATCATGGTCTTGTTTAAAAATAATAATAGGCTATTCTTCTAAACCTTTGTGGAGTCTTGTGGTGTATTTAGTGTGTTACTGTGTGTGTGTTGGTGTGTGTGCGTGTGTTGCACAAGTACTTTACACACTGCCTCCTTATATAAGCCTCACTGCTGTTTGGCAAGCTACCAGAGGGTGAGCACATGCTATCGTTCAGTCTGCACATAGTTTATGCCCACTAGAGTGGTTGTTCCTTCCTGTCTTGGGTGCATACCTCAGGTAACCAGGAATCCCAGTTCTAACAGCAATTATTTAGGTTCAGCTCTTGGCCCATTGCTTTGCCACAACTGTGGGTACAGAATTAATTTTCAGGGTTTAGAACTAAGTGCATGGCCTGATTATTGTGACCCTCACAAAAGAACAGGACAATCTTACACAAAGCATATGAGGAGTATAGAAGCAATCACCCTTTGTTATGCAAGCTCTGGAAGCCTGAATTCTATGTCTTAATGTCAATGCATTTTGTTACATGATTTGCTGAATGATGAGAGAATTATGTGTTGCACTAGGAGAATGAACATACACATGCATAGTGAGTAACTTGTATTTTGATTGATTGCCTATTGTAGTTATTATGAAATAGGTGTGCAGTTGTGTGGGGTTACCATCAAGATACGGATCCAGGCACATATTTCAATGTGCCACAAAACTAAACTGATGTGCCACAGTTTGCCAACCATGCGCCAAGTATGGTGCTATCATGCTACATGTGGTTTCTGAGAAAGCAAAATAATGACTGCAGTTGTCTATATTGGCATGCCTGTGAAGTGCCCGCTCAAATGCCAATAACCTTTCAAAGGAGCCTGTTGCCTGTAAGTGAAACACAGCAAGTACCTTGACATGGCATGGGAACAAGCAGATGCTTCTTCTAGTTTTAATACCTTATCCTACCAGTATATTAAAACAATAACTTATATTAGGTATTTTAATCAGGATAAGATATCTTTTCTAATTTTGTTTTGAGCAGTGATATGTCTGACCACTTTAGTTGTACTATTTTCTCTAAGATTTAAAATGTGTAGGCCAAGGCTTCTAATCAGAAGTATATTCTAGGGGGGCATGGACATAAGCGGTGACTAAACATTAAAGCTAAGCTCAAAATGTGCATTCATTCCCACCTACTGGTTGTAATATTACAAATTGACCCACAGATTATCAAAAGATAAGTGCTTACCAGGAAGTATAGACTACTCATGAGATGGCTCCTCCCCTCATAAGCACAATACACAAGCATACATTTACAGCAAATCCCTGGACATCTAAGCATTTATTCGGACTATATGTATGTATGTAGATATCTATTCCTATGTGTAACTGTGTATAATAATTATGTTTATTAATATATAGATATTCTTTAGGTGTGCTTAACAAATGTACATATTACTTATGGCTATATTATTTTATGTTTAGCATGTATATAGGTCACTGCCTAAGTAAATAAATGTTTATCATAACTATCTACAATTGTTCCACTATTGAATTATTAAAAGGAAAAAAGAAATTAAAAACAAATAAAGTATGCTTATCATTTAGAAATACATATATACATTCAATGTACCTATGTATCTTTATATTTATTACTTTACTCCTAATTAAGTATTTCCAATGCACTACCCTTTAGCTCACCCTATGCCTCTCTCAATATAAACTCTATGTCCACTCTCTGACTCATCTCAAACCTCATTCTACTACTCTCTCCAATGTACTACCTTATTTTCACCCATTGCCTCTCTACAAATATCCTCTACCTTCACCCTCTGACTCTTCCCAAATCCCATTCTACTACTATGATCTCCAAAATAACCCTTACTAGACTCTTTCCTCCTCTACCTCTCATTGCATCATCTCAAACCTCTGTTACTATTCGGATCTCCCATACAAGCCTTTCTAAACCATTCCAACATGTATCCCTCCTGGATTCGTCAGATACCTCATCTCTCCCCCTAATCCACTTCTAGGACTCTTCCCTCCTCCACCTCTCCTTTCCTAATTCCAAACCCCCACCTACTACTATGAGCTCCAAATAAAGACTTTATAGACTCTTTCATCTTCTATCCCTCCACTATCCTTTTCAATACGACTAACAGACTCACATGTCCAACGCTCAAACTAATTTCATAATTCCATGTACTAATTCACCACTAATATTTTTTGCGTACTGAAGTAATGTGTTACTTGCTGAAAAGCGCTTCAAGTCAGGGGTAGTAAGTGCTATATAAATGCAAATACAGTTACTATACCTAACTCCACACATACAAATGTTGAAGATATATATATTGTGTGGGTACAGATTTGTGAAGTAAGCTGTAGAAAATGTATACTTAATAATCGGTAGATATTTTGGATTCAATTTTCTGTAGGTGATATTCTGTGGCATCAATATTCTTTTTTAGATTTTCAGGGTACACACCCTATTTTTGTATGTGAAGGAATACATGGATATTTTTTAAGATACATGTTAAAGCACACTCAATCAACTTTCCATAATCCAGCTATGTATCCTATCAATTAGGTGGGATTTAAAGTAGAGGGGTGTAAAGTAGGCTAATTTGCAGCTTTGTGCATTTTCTAAACTGTGTAAGCTTTGTGAAAGGCAAAGCTTATGAAGTTCTCTTTTTTAAAAAAATGGCTGGAATTAGCACAGAGCAACACCTCTTAAATTCAACTGTGGAGTTTTCTATTTCTACCCAACTTCTTAAATTAAGTGTTAATTTAACCCAACACTAAATTCAACTAATTTTACAGTGTTTGTAGCAAGTCTATCAAGATCATTTTAAATATTAGTAGTGGACATGGTTTGTAAAATTTCTAAAATGTTGAAAACTATACATAATTTAGGTTTAATTTTACAAGGAAGCTGGAAAAGTTCCACAATGAATTTCACCATGAGCTTGTGACAAATGATGGATATTTCAATTGCACTTGATGAAAAGCACCAGTCAAAACTGCATGTACTGGAAGAATACTCTGACAACAGCATGCACTACTCTTAGTTACAGGTAGATTTTGGAAAAGGTGATGTAAGAAAGAAGCCTTTCCTTAGACATTGACCAGCTAGATAGGTATGTGATTGTGTGAGCCAGAAATATGTTGAATTGAGACCTGTGGCCTGGCTAGAACACTAGTTCAGTCTCCAACTAGAGGTGCCATAGGTGGGCATGCAGCAGTACTGCCTCTAATGCTCTCAGTGATAATTTCATGGTTTGCATTTAGGATCCTGCTCTGTGATAACATCTCTCCTTGGGGCTTCTTGCATGACACCTCCCATTTGAATGCCACAGAGTTCTCCACTTGCAGAATGTTGGACATTCTCCACTCATTCATATTCAGTAGACTCCTAGCAGGAACTTCTCAAGATAGCAAACTCTATGTGGCTGGGAGTAGTGAGTGGCACAGAGACCTGAAAAGATATTGACAAGCATTTCCAGCACCCCACTGGCTGCACCGACAGGGATGAAAAATTAAGACTGTCACTGAAGTAAGTGTTATTATGTATTGCATACATCTTGATGCATTTGGGAAAACTGAGTACTGGGATGTGAGGCAGTAGGATCACTGACATAACATCGATGGCCAAAATATCCCAATACACAAATATTGACACAAAAATATTGTTTGCCAAAATACATACATCCTATCTTTAACATGTAAATCATTGAAATATCGCAATAAATGTTAGATGCAAAAAATATCAATGTACAAAATATTGGGTTTTTTATATATAAAAAATAAAGTTTAATTAATTCAAAAATAAAATTAACTTACAAAAGATTTTGATGTAATATACATTTAAAACAATATAATAAATACATGTAATTATAAAAATGCAAACATACATATATGAAAAGTCATGTAGAGTAATAATTAACTAACATTTTTAAATATTTTGAAAATTGTATAAATATATAAAAATTTACAAATATTACCTACTGGCGGTCACCAGTAGGTAGTTATAGTTGGGACCTAGTTACCATATGAAAATCGCAACATTCTATTCCCAATAACTTTGGCGCCAATTGACAAATCTTCGTGAAATTTTCAAAATGTATGGCCCGCTTTGATCTGCTCCTAGTGGAGGCCAAGAAAAAAGGGGGTTCTCAAAACATGTTTTCTCCATGCAATTTTCCATAGGAAACTTTAGACACGGCTACAGCCCGAACTGCTGAACGGAATTACACCAAATTTGGCAAAAAGGAAGCCCTTAGTTCAGAAAGAGGCATTTTGGTAAATGGTGTAAATCCTTTCATTAGTTTTTTAATTATTAATGGAAAAAGAAATATATATATCTGGACAGAGCCTAACCACACATCTCATCGTGAGATCTGATTGGCTACAGCACTTCATCCAAGAAGTGTTGGCAGCCATCTTGGGACCAATATAAATTATAGCACCTCATTAAAAAGCATTGCAGTTAATAGAAGGTTTTAAGACTTTAGTTACATTATAAATCATGTGTTGATGGTGCCATACTCATTTTAGGAATTGTGGTGTGCTCTAAGGTGATTTTACCATGTGAAAAGGCCTCTGCTGGGATATCATGAATCGTGTTTGAGAGAAAACTATTTTATCATGCTTTACCCAGAGGTTTGGAAGGTGACCTATAAGCTAAACTGCAAGCATATTTTCTTAAATTCACATTATCTTTCTCTGTCATGTGAGAATGAAGTCTGACATTCTCAGTAAAACATGTCCATTCAACAAGGGCAGAGACTGTCAGTCGATTCATTTGTGTTCTACTGCAGTTCCCAGAGTGCTATAAAGAACAACTAGAGCGCTAACAGTCCTACTTTTGGCAAATGTATTGCACACCTGAAGCCATCTTGATTGGAATAAAGTGGTAACTCTTAAAATACTTAATTTAAGAAGGAACAACATGAGGGTGTTTATTTTGCCATAGACAGTATGATTAGTGCTGCAGAAAAAAAATTAGACACATTTTGAGTGACTTCTCAAATCCTCTTCTATTTCATTAAACATTCTGACATGCAGACTGAAACATTCACTTTCAATACCAGCAACAGACTTCCATAGTGAGCAGTAGCTTTACTACAGTGATCTAATAAGGATCTAGAGTGCAAACATTCTGAATTTATGGCAAATGTGTGACACATCTAAATACCTTCTTGATGGAATCAAAGTGAAACACTGAAAGTATTTCCTACTGAGGAGACTGTAGTAAATGAGGAAATTAGGAAACTTCATATCAAATAAGTCTCCCAAGATGTCCACCAGAGACAAAAGAGCCCAAATGTAACACACATATCACCCAGATGTAGCCTAAGTATAGCCCAATGACAGAATGTCCCAGAGTGTTCTTAAGACCAATGAGAGCGCTAATAGTCTTACTTATGACAAAAGTATGGCACATCTGAAGCCATCTTGATTGGAATAAAGTGGTAACACTTAAAACATTTAATTTGCAAAGGAACAAAATGAGAGGGTTCATTTTGCCATAGAAATTATGATTAGTGCTGCAGAAATAAAAATCAGGGTACATTTTGACTTCTCAAATCCTCTTCTATTTCATTACAAAATTCTGACATGCAGACTGAAACATGCACTTTTAATACCAGCCGCAGACTTCCTTGGTGAGCAGTAGCTTTACTACAATGATCTAATGAGCAATTGCGTGCTAACATTCAGAATTTAAGGCAAATGTATTACACATCTGAATGCCTTCTTGATGGAATCAAAGTAAAAAACTGAAAGCATTTCCTACTGAGGAGAGTGCAGTAAATGAGGAAGTTAGGAAACTTCATAACAAATAAATCTCCCAAGAGGGCCACTAGAGACAAAAGAGCTCAAATTAAGCACAAATATCACCCAGATGTAGCCCAAATGTAGCACAATGACAGAAGTGTGCAAAACACTTTTTCTTTTTTGTGTTTTTGCAGTTTTATATAGTGCAGACTTGTGAGGTATTGGAGTGCTTTACACAATTATGGGTTGCATCACCCAAGAACACTTTCAATTTGGTTTTAGAGATGGGGAGATTAAGTGATTTGACCAGAATCACAGAATTTCGAGCTGAAGTAGAAACTCCAACCTGGTTCCCCAGTTGCAAAGTCTGCAGCTCTGGAAGTAACACCACATCCTCTCCCCTAAGTGCAACATTTAATCAAGGGGTCAACTAGATAAAAAAATGAAGATAAATAATTTAAAAGTGCTTTGTCGCTGAAAATATGTCCTCATTTTGGTTTTTTAGAGCACTTTTTAGAGCACTAACCATAATGTTGAAGCAAAAAAGACCATCTCATATATGTAATTTCTAAAGGAAATGTTCAATGTATTACAGTTTTGATTACATGAAGATGACGTTAGGCTTTCCACACTTTTGTAATAAATATAGAATGTTAGCAATCTAGTTGTTCGTTAGGATACTGTTGAGAGGCAGAGGCCAGGGGCACGGACTCTGAAAACGAAAGACAGGAAGGAGGGTGCAGAGACAACAATTTGGCAACACTGGGCAGGCAGGAAGGGCAGTGGCAGCACAACAGACTATGGAGGGCAGTGGAAAGGGGGGCAGGGGCAACAAACCAACAATACAGGACAGGCAAGAAAGGCTGTGGCAATATAATCGACCATTGGATAGAAGGAAGAGGCAGTGGTAGTACAACCATACATGCCAACAGACCCGATTCAGCCAGGACAACGTCCAATGTTTTTAGGTTCAAATGGGCTTTATTTGATCTGTCTCCTGTCTACAATCTCCTCTTTTTCAATGTAAGTCAAAGGGGAAAATCAATACCCCAGATTTCTTTCAAAATTTCGCTCTTACTAAGTTCAAAATGTTAGCAGGTATGGTACATTGTATCATGGAAGGCAGGAGGAATTGGGGTAGGTACATGGACTCGGATAACAGAGGACTGGAGGGACATAGAGAGGTGCACTAAACTGACCCTACTAGGCAGGCATTAGGGTTTGCAGCAGCAGAATACACCACAGAGGGCATTCGGGACGAGAGTGCAGCACAACAATCCATAGAAAGCAACAGGGAGGGGACAGGGCCATGCACATGGACAGCAGAGAACAGAGGGGAAAGAGGCAATGGTAGCTAGCTGACCATAATGGACAGACAGGAGAGAAAGCTGTAGCATAACGGACCATAAAGGGCAGGAGAGATGGATCAGGGGCATTACAATGGAACAGACAAGCCAGGAGGGAGGAAATAGGGGTCTGCACATGGAAAGAGAGTGCTGGGGAAAGGGGGCATGGCAGGAGCAGGAGCAGCAAGATGACCATGGAGATCAGGCAGGATGGGCACTAGAAGCAAGAC
This sequence comes from Lissotriton vulgaris, assembly GCF_964263255.1. Taxonomy (NCBI): domain Eukaryota; kingdom Metazoa; phylum Chordata; class Amphibia; order Caudata; family Salamandridae; genus Lissotriton; species Lissotriton vulgaris. Next base: position 298,441,745 of record NC_141691.1, on the reverse strand, counting down.
ACACCATGGAGAGCAACAGTGGGAATATATTGGCATACACACATACCATGGTGGTAAGGTGGGAGGGGTCAGGGGTAGCTAGCTGACCACACAGGGAAGGTAGGAGGGGCCGTGGCAGCACAGAAGACCATGCATGGCAAGAGGGAGGGTTAGTGGCAGCACAATGGCTATGATGGACAAGAAGGAGGGTGCAGTGGAATGCATAAAGGACCATGGAGGATAGAAGGGAGGCTCAGGACCTGGGCACAGACAAGAGAGTTCAGGGTAGAAGGCCTCACAACAGACCATGAGGGGCAGGCAGGAAGTGCAGTTGCAGCACAACAGACCAGGAAGGGCAGAAGGGTGTGGCAGTAAAATGGACCATGGGGGACAGGAGGAAGGGGATAGGGGAATGGAATTTGAACAGGCAGGGCAGAGGTGGCAGGGACATGTGGCAGTCATCTGACAATGCTAGGCAGGTGGGAGGGGAGTTGCAGCTCAACAGAACACTCAGAGTAGATAGGAGTGGCAGGTCCATGGAACATGGTGGGCAAAAAGGATGGAGCAGGGGCATGCACACAGACATTGGAGGGCAGGGTGAAGGAGAATAGGGGCAGCAAGCTAAGCACAGAGGCTAAGCAAAAGGTCAAAGATGGGGCATAGAATTGGGCAATGGAGGGCAGGAGGAGTGGACTGGCACATCATTCTAAATGATGGTCAATGGCAGCACATCAGACCATGCATGGCAGGAGGGAGGAGCCTAGCCCAAGGATTTAGACAACAGAGGATATGGAGGAGGTGGATGGGGCAGCAAGCTAACTGTTCAGAGAAGGCGGAAAGGCCAGTGGCAGAACAAAGCCACACAAGGCTGTAATAAGGGAGCAGGGACATGGACTTGGACAATGGATGGCTAGGAGGAGGGAAGGCAGGAGCAGTAAGCTTGGGTGGGGGCAGCACAATGCCAGGCCCTGCTTCCAACCCCCCACCATCCATTGTGATATGCATCTTACTTAAGGTTGAAAAAAACTAATAATTTGCTGAAAAAAACAAAGATTACAGGGACGGTATAGTTAGACTCAGATTTCGCTCATACACAACCAGTAAAATTCAGCAGTTATAGTTACCTGAGCTAACTATAACTTCCGCCCCCGCAAGGTACTGCTAATGACCTCAGACATTACATTATTCATGACATGGTCAGTTACATCACTCATGACAACACTCATGGCATCTCAAATGAGCTGTGTATGGAATGGAACTATAATCGCTAGAACTTTATTTTTGGATAGTATGTGTATATTAACACCCCTTTTTTTCTTTTCTTTCATGTAAGAACCATTATGATACGCAGCGTGCCAAGATTAATATGGCCTTAATATGGCCGATAGTCTTTCACTTTAAAGTAATGTGTAGTCCATTGTTTATGTTGATGTTTGCAATCCCAAGTATGTTTATTATAAATAATTCACGTTGACAAACATACAGGTATGGCGGTCACGGGGCAAGATATGCTGAAATTACATTGTGTGCATATTAACACTTGTTTTTTTTTCTTTATTGTACCAATTCCTGACTTTTCATAGTTTCGGGGACATTAGAATTAGAAATTACCATTTAAAAAACCTTCAGAAATTCACTGAAAAAAACACAGGTTTCATGGACGTCATAATTAGTTGGACATTTCACTCATACAAAACGGCTGTTATAGTTAGTTGTGCTAACTAGAACTCTCGCCACCACAATGCACTGCTGATGACGTCAAATATTACAACATTCAGGAACCTCTACGGGGCCGGCTCGCAGTGGCCCGAATTAGTTTGATCATTCCTGCTCTTAGGCAAGTCGTGATTTAAAGGCGGCACTAAAGGCCAGGCCTAGAGACCAGGCACAAATTAGGGCTTCACGCATTTTCCCTAGTTAAACATAAATCAGAAGTGAAGGCCTCTACTTGGGAAAAACTGTTAGATCCCAAAATCCTTGGAAACAGTGCAAAGTTTTGGGAAATTATAAATAAACCTCTTTTTGAATTAACAGTTAATTCCACTTTAGGCACCAACAGACCAGAAGAAGAGTGGGTCTCTCATTTTAGCTCTATTTTTAACAGCAATTTACCACAAGTAGAACTTAAAAATGTTGTTTTAGAAGATAACCCTCTGTGCTTTTCTATCAGCGAGGTTAAAAAGGGAATTAAGGGCTTAACTAGCAATAAAGCTCCAGGGCCCTACGGCTTGCCCCCGGACCTTTTTAAGTCATGTGTATGACTGTGGGCGCCTGTTCTTCCCGCTGTGTTTAATGCAGCCGTTGCATCCGGATGCCCTAGGTCGTGGGGGGTTTCCATGATAGTTCCCGTGTTCAAAAAAGGGGACCGCAATAGTACGTCCTGCTACAGACCAATATCTTTAATTGATTCTGTGGTCAAAGTAGCCGGGGGGGTAATCTTGAACAGATTAACAACCTGGGCGGAAAAGCATAATATAATCTCCCCAATTCAATATGGCTTTAGGCCAAGACATTCCACGATCTCACAGTGTCTCAATTTGTATATGGACCTGGGAAAATACACCTTGGCACATAAGGGCACAATACATGTGGAATTTATGGACCTCTCTTCAGCCTTCGACTGTGTTAACCGGGCCAAGCTCTGGGAGGCCATGGGTCACCTGGGCGTAGAGCAAAATCTAGTTAACTTACAGGCAGATTTGCTCCAGGACATGAGGGACAATGTACCTTACTCTCAAGTGTTAAAGGTGACAAGGGACTTTGGAGTGCATCAGGGAGTCCGACAGGGCTGTATTTTAGCTCCGTTTCTTTTTAATTTATATATCAACAATTTGGAGGAGAATCTTTTAAATACTGGAGCAGATTACCCCTATGTGGGGCGCAAAGGACTACCCGTCTTACTCTATGCGGACAATGCCGTTTTGGTGGCATAGACCGCAAAAGGGCTTCAATCGTTACTTGACTCCTTTTACAGATTTATGAAATCCTGAGACCTCTCCATTAAAAACACACATTCTTTTGTGATGAACGTAGGGAAGGGCCCCAAAAAGACGCCCTTTTTCATGTTAATGTGGAGAAGATCCCTACTACTAAAACCTTTTCATATCTGGGTGTCCTGTTTGATAATCAGTTGAATTGAGGCCCTGCAGCCCAGAGGAAAAGGGGAGAGCTAACTCGGGCTAACGCGGCCATTTTCAGCTTTGCCAGGATAATGGGCAACCGCCCAATTGCTGCATTGCTAAAAATGTACCAGGCAAAGAGTGTGGCATTAGCCTGTTATGGAAGTGAGCTTTGGGGGCACACAGCAATTAATGACCTGGCAGTAGCAGAAAATAATTTCCTGAAACAGATGTTGGGGGTCTCAAGGGGAACGGCCAGTTTTATAGGGCATGAAGAACTAGGCGTCCCCTTCTTAAGTGATACTATAGCCTTACGACCTTTAATCTGTTGGTTAAAATGTTGGCTAAATAAAGACCTGCCACTTAATCACCAACTTCTGAGAGAAGCCCTATCCTGGGACAATATGCACAAACTCCTGTGGCTCAATTACTTGAAAGACTGCATCTCAGAACTGGGGCGCCCTGAGCTTTTTACAAGACCAGAATCTATCAGCAGATCTGATGTTACATACGTGAGGAAAACGTTTTCACTTTCTCTGTACCTGCATCGAGAGGAGGTGGAACTGAACAAAAGCAGTGTCCTGAAATATGTTGTAATAAAATCTACACACAGTATGGAACTGTATCTGTCTTGGCCAATGTCGGGCTTTGATCGATTTTTGTTAATTAGGTTCCGTTTGGACCTCTTCCACTTACTGCTTGCCGTTCCAAAGGGGAGCCACCGAGGCCAAGTGCTACCGTCCTGCGGCTGCGACAATGTGTCTCCGCAAGACTTGGCACACTTCCTATTTATTTGTCCCTATTATGACATACCTCGGAGGCTTTACTTAAAGCCCCTTTTAAAAAAAATGAACTTTACACAGGTTAGACCTGCACTTTACTATTTACAGCTGCTAACCCACGATTGCACTTTATTTGTAACTGGTTTTCTAAAATTAGCACTAAAATTTAGAAATAGCATGGAGGGATAAATGTTTTAACTTGTTTTTAACATTGTATTGTACATGGTGAATTGTGATTTTAATTCAGGAAGTGGTTTTAGATCGAATCAATCTTTTTTAAATTTTGTCTATTGAACTGTGCTTTTATGGTTGTTTGTCTAAATAACCGAATAAAGATCTTTTGACTTTGACTTTGACCTCTGACCAGCTATAAATTATTGATACGCTCTTCCAAATACCCAGTTAGTACCTATGCAGTGTAGGAATCCCCCTGTCTGTCCCTTGCATTTCTCCAATCACCCATCCACCACTATCTACTTCTCCTAACACTCCACCAATACCTAAACACTTATAAAATCACTATACACTCTGTTTGTAATACTGTAGTTATTCTAGTTACTAGTCATGACGGTATGGAATGGCCTAGCTACAAGTACAGCTATAATAGTTTGTGCACTATCCAAGCAGACCTCTAAGCAGCTATATACTATTGATACACTCTTCTAAATACCCAGTTAGTACTCATGCAGTATAGGTATTGCCAGTCTGTCCCATGCACTTCTTCAATCACTTATCTACCACTATCTACTTATCCTATCACTCCACCAATACGCAAGCAAATTGTGTTCCCACTGTTTGCAGCACTGTCATCATCGCAGTTACTAGTGGTATTCTTATAAAATGACCTAGGCACCAACACAAGTACACATAAAATATTCTATGCATAATCCCTACAAATCTCTTAGCAGATACATACTATTGGTCCACTCCATTAAATACTGAAGTAGTACTCATGCAGCATAGGATACCTCCTGTCAGTCTCAGTCACTCATCCAGCACTATCTTCTTATTGTATCAGTCTGCCAATACCTAGGCACTTATGGGGCAGATTTACATGCACCCTGCACACCAGTACGTCACTTTTTGTAACATAGTGATGGCGCCAGGCACTCCTTCGTATTTACAAGGAGAGGAAAAGCCACCCTGCATGGTTTTCCTCTCCTTGTAAATACGACCCCTTCATACACAGAACTTTGCATTGAAGGGGCGTTACATAGGTGTTGTTGTGGGTGTTTCCAAGCAAAACCCATAGCACAAGACACATCTCCAGATTTATGATAAATCTTAAATCTGGAGATATGTGTGAATGCTGCGCCATCCTATAGTTGGAGTAGCAAGGGGAAAGGGGCAACGAGGAGAATTGTTTTTATTTCTCCTAATTTTTGCATCTATTAATGCATGCTGCATTTCACAGCATACATTGAAAGAGGAAAATGCCTTTACTGAATGTTTTTGTGCTGGAAAGTGTCCCTTCCTGCACAACACAATCTCTGCATGACACAGTCATCCATGCTGCAAGGGTGCTTGTGTAACCGCATGGCTGCAGTTTGTGCAGGAGTGAAGAGGTTAACACAGAATTGCAACATATACCACATCCCTGTGCTTCGGAAGTACCACAGTGCAGTCAAGTCAAGTCAAGTCAAGTCATAACATTTATATAGCGCACTACATACCCAGAGGGTTTCAAGGCGCTTAGGAAGGGGAGGAGGATTATTTGTCAAATATCCATGTTTTAAGCTGCTTTCTGAACGCTAGGTGATTCTGGGTGAGGCGAAGGTAGGCGGGGAGTGAGTTCCATGTTTTGGCAGCTAGGTATGAGAAGGATCTGCCTCCCATGGTGGTCTTGTTGATGCGAGGTACAGTGGCGAAGGCTTGGCTGGAAGAGCGAAGTTGGCGGGAGGGGGTGTAGAAGGATAGTCGAGAGTTGAGGCAGTCTGGTCCGATGTCGTAGAGTGATTTGTGTGCGTGGGTAAGCAGTCGGAAAGTAATCCTCTTATTGACGGGTAGCCAGTGGAGGTCTTTAAGGTGAGCAGAGATGTGTTCGTTGCGTGGGATGTCTAATATGAGCCTGGCTGAGGCGTTTTGGATTCGTTGTAGTTTTTTCTGGAGTTTAGCGGTGGTACCTGCATAGAGGGTGTTTCCGTAGTCCAGTCGGCTCGTGACTAGAGCGTGGGTGACTGTTTTCCTTGTTTCGGAGGGGATCCAACGAAATGTTTTTCTGAGCATGCGAAGGATGTTAAAGCAGGAAGATGATACGGCGCTGACTTGTCTGTTCATTGAGAGTGAGGAATCCAGGATGACGCCAAGGTTCCGTGCGTGGTCTGTCGGGATGGGTGCTTTTCCGAGGGCTTCCGGCCACCAGGAGTCGTCCCATGCAGAGGGGGATTTACCTAAGATGAGGACTTCTGTTTTGTCTGAGTTCAGTTTCAGACGGCTTTGTTTCATCCATTCGGCGACTTCTTTCATTCCTTCGTGTAGGTTAGTTTTGGCGGTGCTGGGGTCCTTGGTGAGAGATAGGATCAGTTGAGTGTCATCCGCGTAAGAGATGATGTTGAGGTTGTGTTGGCAGGCGATGGCCGCGAGGGGGCTCATGTATACGTTGAAGAGGGTGGGACTGAGTGAGGATCCTTGTGGTACGCCGCAGATGATTTCAGAGGCCTCGGACTTGAAAGGTGGGAGGCGGACTCTCTGGGTTCTTCCGGTGAGGAACGAGGTGATCCATTCGAGTGCTTTTCCTTGTATTCCGATGTTGCTGAGGCGTTGTAAAAGGGTGCTGTGGCAGACTGTGTCGAAGGCTGCAGAGAGGTCGAGGAGGATGAGGGCGACTGTGTCTCCATTGTCCAGTAGAGTTCGAATGTCGTCTGTTGCTGCGATGAGGGCGGTCTCAGTGCTGTGTTTGGCTCGGAAGCCAGATTGTGAGGGGTCGAGTGATTTGTTGGCTTCGAGGAAGGCGGCGAGCTGGTTGTTGACAGCTTTCTCGATGACTTTGGCCGGGAATGGAAGAAGCGAGATGGGGCGGTAGTTTTTGAGTTCGGTGGGGTCTGCTGTTGGTTTTTTCAGAAGGGCGGTGAGTTCAGCGTGTTTCCAGTCTTCTGGGAAGGTAGCGGAGTTGAAGGAGCAGTTGATGACGTCTCGGAGGTGCGGAGCTATGACGGAGTCTGCTTTGTTGAAGATGTGGTGAGGGCATGGGTCTGTGGGGGATCCAGAGTGGATGGAATTCATCAGGCGGATGGTGTCCTCAGTGGAGATTGGGTTCCAGGCGTTAAGGGTGTTAACGGGGGGAAGATGGTCAGCTGATGGAAGGGTGGGTTGGCTTCCGGGTTGGTTGTCAAAGCTGTTGTGGATGTCAGCAATCTTGTTGTGGAAAAATGAGGCTAGGGAATCGCAGAGGGTTTGAGAGGGGGTGATGTCGTTGGAATTGGCCGAGGGGTTGGAAAATTCCTTGACGATGTTGAAAAGTTCCTTGCTGTTGTGGGCGTTGTTGTCAAGTCGATCCTTGAATGCTGTTTTCTTGGCTTTTCGGATCAGTTGGTGGTGAGTACGGATGGTGCTTTTGAAGGCGTCCTTGTTGCTGGTGGATGGGTCTTTTTTCCAGGCCTTTTCAAGGGAGCGACACAGTTTCTTGGACTTCTTGAGGTCATCGTTGAACCATGAGGCCTTCTTGATGCCAAGTTTGTGTTGACGTTTTTTCAGTGGTGCTAAGGTGCAGCTAAAGAGCTTGCAGTGTCATGCTGCAGTACTTCCTAATGAATTCCTAATAAAAACCATGCACTACTAATGCATTCTTTCAGTCAATCATGCTGTATACATATATTCTACCAAATTTTCACACACAACCTTGCAATTATAGTTCTTTCTTTAACCAGATAAGGTAGTTCTGATAAGATCTTATGTTTTCTTCTTTTTCTTTTGTATTTTTTGTATGTTTTTTAAACAATTTTGTATTTTTGGGTGTTTTTTTCAAAAAATGAACATAAAAAAGAAAGAATAAAACAGGAAACTTTTGGAATTACTTATCCTTCCAAAAACAACAAAAAAACAATGATGGTTGCGTTGTGCAGCACAAACCGCATCCACCGACTGCTCACCCAAGCATATACGTTTCTTACACTTAACGCAGTAATGCTCGAGAAAGGCGAATTCTGGTCTAATGTCCAATACAGGTGTTCCTGAGGATGCTCCAGACGTATTTGCCACAGCAGGTGAGGGGTTCAAAGCAGCACGCCTCATTTCCTCCAGAGCCAAATTGAGAGGATGTGTGGTCCGGATATGCTTGTACATAGAAGCAGTGCCAAGAGAATATTTTTGTTCACTGCTTCGTGACAGGACAGGGTTACAAATGTTGCACGTTACCTTTCTCTTATTTACTTTCTTCTCTCCAGGTGAAAAAGAGAAGAATTTCCACACAACAGATTCCGGCCTCTGTGGACATGGTGCCTTCTGCAGGAATTCTTCTTCAGAAGATACTTCCTCCTGCTGCTGCTTATGTTCAGATGGATTCAATTTGATATTTTTTGAAAAACACCACAAAAAAACAAGCACAAAGGGTTTGTGTAGGAAAAGAGATGTCTCTCTAAAGATGCTACAACAAGTTTGATTAAAATGGGTGAGGTCCTTCAATAGATACAGTGGGAAATGTTCTGAATCAATGAAATCTTTTTTTTAGGTCACATGGCATCTGCGCACGAAGCACGCACCCAATGCGACTTTGCGAAAATATTTTTAAAATAATATGTATTTATTATAAGTACAAATACAGTATTTTTATGAATATCTTAGATAATCTATTGCCCTAAAATGCATATAAAAGGCACAAACATATCATTTTAGAACATAAACATTTTTTGCTGGAGTCACGCACCCAGCGCACCCCAGCATTTATATGACATCACACAGGACCGGTCACTGTGTAAGCGTCAGGTACCGTAATGCGCATGTGTCACGAATGCATGGGAGCAGGAGTCGTGGACTGGTCGCATACTAATCACACACATCACGTAATATTAAATGTATATGATGTAACTGAAAAATATGCAGCCGTCGCACACAGTACGTGGATCCTTCACGACTTTTCTAAAATGGCGGCTAGAATCCGCCCACCCACCGTGATGTGTACCCTTTGGATGCGCGACCCGGAAAAATTTGGGAAAAAAAGAAAATAATATAAATATATTGCAATAAAAAAACATAAGAAAAAAATGAAACAATATTTCAGTTTGAAAGTTTTTAAAAATATTTTTTTTGCAATTTTCGGAAACATATATAATGTTATTTAATTAATAAAATATGTATACATAAACAGCTAAAAAAAACGGTAGAAAATCGTTCCAAAAAAATGGTATAACTACTATAACTACTAGGTTTCAGAGACGTTATAGTTAAAAATTAGCATTTAAAAATCTTAGACCGGTATTGGTACTCTGTATTTTACAGTGAGCAATGAAAGGTCATACTAGTGTATGATGAGGTGTATCAGATTATCACGTGGATGACGTCATCAGTGATGTTATTTGAGATTTCATCAGTGATGTCACTGAAGATGTCATGAATTATGTAATATGTGACATCATCAGCAGTGCATTGCGGGTGCGCAAGTTATAGTTAGCAGAACTAACTATAACAGAGGAATTTCTATGGTTTTGTACGAGTGAAATGTCCAGCTAACTATAACGACCCTGAAACCTATGTTTTTTTTGGTGAATATATATATATATATATATATATATATATATATATATATATATATATATATATATATATTCTTACAAAACGGCGTTACCTCTCACCCGCCGTGACGCGTTTCACCGCCATAGAGGCTTGTTCACACAGCGTAATTCCGGAAAATGGGACATTACATACACAAAGTTGTTGACATAGTCGAAAGACTTCAACCACAGTTGACTTCGTTTAAAGTGTGAGCGCCATCTTTGTCTAGTCAAACTACATTGTTTTCAATTAGAATAACATTAATATAACATTGTATGTGACTGAGAGTCAATTGCATGATAAGAATAAACTTTTAATTACCCTTCCATATTACATACATAGGTATATAAAACTGCCCGATGTAGTGAAACATCAACATATTCAGGCTTCAAAATCAGTATTAGAGCCATCTGTGTCTAGTCATAGTTGTAAACATCACCACAAGACTGAATATCAAAACTGATTGACCTATATCGACATATCAATTATAATCTTAACGTTTCATTTGATGGCTCCTAAACAGGCTTAACACCGCAATTACGCTATGTGTTTTCGTGAATTGGCCACTTGTAATCACGGGATTTGTAGTTTATTGCATTAAATCCCCAGATAGTGGGCATGCATTTTAATTCATGGTGTCATGCAACTTTTGGTATCTCACTCAGATAATCTCATAGCATCTGGAAAAATTAAATAATTGAACTCCCCATAGTGGGTATTGGAGGCATTTCTCAACTTATTTAATATGTCCTTCTAAGAGTCTGTCCCGTTGGAAGGAACCCCAACTGTGTTCCTGAGTGATCAAAAAATGGTGCAATATAAATATTAAAATCTTATCTGCCTCTTGGCACAAAATTGAATGATGGAATGGAGAAAAGGTAGGAATCCTGTAGCCACAGGTGAGGAACACATCTCCTTCCTTTCTTCCTGTGAATCAGAGAGAGATATGTATGAGAAGGATATGAGGTTGTAGGTAGTATTCATCAGATACATTTCGTATACCATACTAATCCCTAGTACACTAATGCCATGTTACGGTGAAAGCATTAATTAACACATTCAAATGATGTTCATTTAGTTTGTAAATGTATGGCCAACACATCATCAAAATGATGTCCTTTCAGAAAATGTGTACACATTCCGACGATGTATTTTGACTCTTTCTGTCTTAACCTCAGAACTCTGTTGCCTCCTCTTGCTTTGGGCAGTACTTGTTCTATTGCATAATAGAGTAATTTCGAATAGTCTGAGTAAGGGTGGTTAGCAAAATGGCAAGCAATGGGATATTGTTTGTCCCTGTTAGTAATTGCCCTCATATGTTCAAGGACACGTTTTCTGGCAATATGTGTTGTGCTGCCTACGTACCTGAGTTTGCATGGACATTCAAGTACGTAGATCACAAAATTGCTAGTACAGGTCAAAAACTGAGTTATGGGTTTCATGGTATTGGTACTAGTATACAAACATTCTTTCACCATTTTGCTGTCCCCACAGGCCTTACAATGGCCACATGGGAAGAATCCCTGTATTTCCATTCCTTTTCTTTCTTGGTTATCAGGTAAATCACTGTGTACAAGTAAATCACGTAGATTTCTCCCTCTTTTGTATGTGGTCCTCGATCTTTCTGGTAGGTTTCCACCAATAATGGGATCGCTTTTGAGAACACCCCAGTGTCGGTTCACAACTTTTTGTATTTGTTTGAGTTGCCATTATAGGTTATAATGATCCTGGACATATTAGCATCTTTTTTACTTTGATCTTCCTGTGTAGCTGTTTTTAAGATGTCACTTCTTTCTACATCAGTAATTCTTTCTACAGCTTTTTTAAGGACCCAGCTTGGATAACCTCTAGCACGAAAGCGTTCAATCATGACTTTCTCTTCTTTATGGTAATCTGAAATTGTGCTACAAATTCTTTTGCCCTGACCAGCTCTCCATATGGTATACTCCCTTTAAGATTGTCCGGGTGGCTGCTCAGGGCATGCAGTAGTGTGTTTCCTGCTGTGCTCTTACGGTATAAAGCCGTTTCTATAGTGTGGTTCTTGATCAATACCCTGGTGTCCAAATACTCAACTTCTTCTGTACTTATAGTACTGGTTAATGTTATATTCCTATCATTTTGATTGAGTTCCTCGACAAACAGTAAAGCCTCACTCTTGTCTCCCTGCCAAATCATAAAGATATCATCTACATATCTTAACCATGTCTTTACCTTAGGTAAAGCTATCTGATAACGTGTATTTGTGAGAATGATCTCTTCCCATGCTCCCATGAAGAGATTCGCAAAGCTCGGTGCGAAAGAATTTCCCATCGCAGTACCGAGTTTTTGCTTAAACATCTCACCATTAAATAAGAAGAAATTGTTTTTAAACAGTATGTGATCATCTCTAAGATCAAATTTGTGAGTTCAAGATATCTGATGTTTCTTTGTTAAGGAATCTTGCACAGGCTTCTACTCCCTGTGTGTGGTTTATGATTGTGTACAACAAATTTACATCTAATGTAATTAGAATGTTTTCTTTCTCAAATTTTAGATTAGCAATTTTCCCTAAAAAGTCTTTGGTAGCACGTACATAAGACGGTAAAGTAAAAACAAACTCTCTCAAAAAGTGGTCCACATATCTTGAGACATTTTCTAAGACACAGCCCCGGGAAGAAATGATTGGTCTTCCTGGGGGATTGTTCCTGTCCTTATGAATTTTAGGAAGTAAATACATGACTGGTAAAATGGGAAAATCTTTTTTGAGAAAACTGTATTCCTCCCATTCAAGGAGTCCTTTGTCTCTCCATTCCTGTAGTTTATTCCAAATTTGAATGATACTGTCATTGTATTCCCTTCTACTAGATGTACTGTAGGTCTTGTCGTCATGTAATTGTCTCAATGCTTCTTGAATGTACATTTCTTTTGGTAAAATAACGATGTTGCCACCTTTGTCTGCTGGTCTCACTATTATGTTACCATCTTTTGCTAGATCTTCCATTGCTTTTTTCTGTGTCATGGTTAAATTGTGTCTAAATTTCTTCATTTTTTTGGGCCAATTTTGTTGTCTAAGTTTCAGCAAATCATTGCTTACCAGGTCTTGAAAGGTGTCTATATTGTCATGTGGCATTTTTGGAACAAAAGTGGATGGGGTTTAAAATCACTGTGCGCTGCTTTATCATATCTAATTTCCTAATTCATTCAACATTTGTAGAGTTTCACTATTTTGTACAAATGCTTCAGGCTCATTTTGTAACTCATGAAGGATTATCATAGTGTCAATATCACCTATAGTAATAGTAAGTGCTTGTTCTTGGCTAGCTCTCTCTGTTGGTTGTGATTCTCTACTGATTATAGGTTTTAGTTTATATATATATATATATATATATATATATATATATATATATATATATATATATATATTTTAATAGTTTCTAAACTAACATTTTTCACTCCATTGAATGCAACAGTAGGGAAAGTGTTGGATAGTGGAGAGGTAAAAATTACTATTCCCTCTCCAATGAGTGCAACAATTGGGGAAAGCGCTGGATAGCGGAGGGGTAAAATGTACTATTCTCACTCCACTAAAAGCAACAGTAGGGTAAATATTGGAAAGCAGAGAGGAAAAAAGTACTATTTATCTCCAGTGAGTTCAACAGTAGGGAAAATGTTGGATAGCGAGGAGGAAAATTTACTATTCCTACTCCAGTGAGTGAAACAGTCTGGAAAGTGTTGGATAGCAAAGATGTAAAAAATTACTATTTCCACTGCAGTGAGTGCAATAGTAGTGAAATTATTGGATAGCAAAGATGTAAAAATTACTATTTTCACTGTAGTGAGTGCAACAGTAGTGAAAAAAGTGTTGGATAGCGGAGGTGTAAAAATAACTATTCCCACTCCAGTGAGTGCAACAGTAGGGAAAGTATTGGATAGCGGAGGAGTGAAAAGAAATATTACCACTGAAGTGAAAACAAAATTAAAATCAAGCAATATATTAACTACAATACAAAAAATGTTAAAAACAAAAAAATAAAAAAATAATAGAAACATATTATAATTTAATTTTAAAAATCTAAAAAAATACCTGCAAATATTATTTTACACAAATTTAAAAAATAATTGTCAAACAACTATATTTAATAGAAATTAATTATAATCAAAATCATGAATTGTTACATAAAAATTAATATTTTTTATTTCCTACCCTATAACACCACACAATTCACAAAGAAATCTAAATTTCTATAAAGAAGTGTGCTTCCATAATGAACATAATTATTATGAAATAAACAAATGTTATGTTGTATAGCATTTTTTGACCCTAGTGTAATTTTCCCGATTCATGCCCTCATATAGGTATAAATCAACTTGTCCTTATATAGGCATAGAAATCATAACCATATTTAGACATAGCCCAGGCAGTCCAAATACGGCATGGATACTTCCACTAGTTCCGAAAATCCACAACGATTTCTTGGAAAACTCGGCTTCAGCAGTTAGGGACTTCTCCTTGCTTGAATATTGATTTGTCCAAGAACTCATGGAGCTTTCAAAGAACTACAACTCTTTGATGACGTTATTATGTCCAACTGTACGTCAAACTCGGCACCTTCAAGGTATAAATATGACCACACTTGCCATAGCAACACACAGTGGTTTGGACTAGTTGGACTATCTACTTGCCCGACACATCTTGCTACAGCAAGTGCCGAAGGAAGCCGACCCTCCAGCAGACGCACTGAGAGAGACGCTGTCTTTTCTCTTGCTGAGAAATCCTGCTCCAGTGTTTCCAAGCTCCCCTTGTGGAGTGTTGGGAAATTGAGTCCTGAGACAGAGAGATACCAGAACTCCTTCATTCTAAACCAAGGTACGGAGCTGATTAGACCCCAAGAGAAATCTTGGACAGATTCTTGGCAAAAGAATACTAAACTTATGCTACACCTCGCTTACTTCTTCCTCGTACAAGACTTACTTTAGGTACATCAGGGTAGGCGTATTTCAGAAGCACCAGTCTTTGTTATTTATGTATGTATTTTATGGCTTAGAAACCATACAATGCTTTTACAGTATTATTTTATAATACTCTTCTTGCTGTACGCTATATACTTTACAGCCAGTATAATGATTGTAGCAGTTCATTTCTACTGCATGAGAATGAAGACTGTTCAATAACTACTTTTATCGAAAACACCTGTCTCTCTATTTCTATGCACCTCTGGTGAAACGAATGACTGAGTAAAATATCTATCTATTTTTTCCACGACGCTGAAGATACGTTTATCTTGGGGAAACAAAGTTGTCATGTTTATGCGGTTGTCAGAAACTAATCCCTCCTTGTGAATTCGAGAAAATTTCTAATGATCTCTGAGTGAGCTGGTACTCTTAATTACGTTTAATATATTCGATAGAGAGCTAGTAGACTTAATTCCTATGTCACATCTATAGGATGTATTATTCCAATGCGCAGAGCCTATTGGGAATATAGCAACTACTCTACAGTTATTAATTACCCATATAACACCAAAACCCACACACAAAATAAAAGTAAACAATTACCATAAATATTTATCAATTAATAAATGAATGATAAGGAGCAGCTAATAATTATTTAATGAAACCTTAAATACTTTCCACCCTTTACCCCAATAAATACCACAACACCTACCTAAAAATCATTACACAGTATCCATAACATATTACATTGTTACATAATTAGCAATTAACAACAACGTATTAATTAATTGAAAATAATTTACTTCCTACTCTTTACCACAAGTCAGAATGGCTTTATTTTGATAAAAACATATCATAAAAGCATCACATTGTAAAAAACATATTTAAAGTTAAAAACAGGAAATAATCTATTTACACCAGGTCTTTTTTTACAGACAATATTTACAAGTTAAAAACAATATTTGAACAGTAGATTAAGAATCAAATTAAACAGTTCATTTAAGCCTTTTGTTTCTAACATGCAATGCCCATGATAAAAAATTTGAAAGACCACAGGCATACAATGGGCGTGAGTCTGCCATTAAAATGCGCAGCGCTTCAATATGAGACCTAGTGCCTAATAGCCGACACAGAGGTCTGAGCCACCTATTTCTTGGGTGCATATACGCCGGGCATTCAAACAAAAAGTGCGCTATAGTTTCTGGTCTGGTTGGGCAGATTGGGCAGAATGCTGTTGTTTGAGCCGGACGTTTCCAGCAAAGCTGTTAGGGCACGTAGTGGGAGAGCCCCGACCCTAAACCTAAAGTAGAGAGCAGGTTTTGGAAGCCCATTGGGGACTTAGATATTAAGAGCGTATTGTAGTGTAGTTCCTAGTTTCCCACTAGGCCCTGCGCATTGGAATAACATAAACAGTAGTATCGACGTGGAACTGCGGATATTCCAGGCCTCCACTGACTATGCTAAACTTAATTGGGTTGTGTTACCAACTAGCTCAGAGGTCACTGGAAACTTTCTTCTCTGCATAGGAAGTGATCAGCTTCCTTGGCACAGACAAGAAGGGATTCAGTTTTCCAACAACCGTGCAACATGACAACTTTGCTCCTCAGATCAAGAGTCGATCTCTAGGGTCGTGTGAAACAATAGACACAGATTTCACTCAGTCAGTCTAGTGCAGTTTACTTTCACAGTATGTAGAGAATAGAGAGACGGGCGTTTATCAATAAAGGGTTAACATTTATTGAACAGTCTTTCTTCTCGTACAAGAGAAATGTATTGCCACAATTGCAATAACTGTTATTATAAAAAGTACGTACAGTAAGATAAGTATTGCGAAATAGAACTGTAAAAGCATTGATATGGTTTCTTAGCCATACAATGGTTTAAAAGTAATAAAACATATATACAGTCATATATACATTAGGCTAACATACTCAACTGGTGCTTCTAACTAAGCCTACCCCAGTGTGCCTGACCTAAGCCTAACACGTGAGAAGGGGAGCAAGTAAGTAGCTTAAGTTAAGTTGGTTTTGCCAAGGTTTGTTTCAAGAATTCTCGTCTAAGGGTTTAGTCAACACCATACCTCTGAATAGAATGATGGAGGATTGGTATCTCCTTCAGGGGTCTCTCTCGATATCCCAGTCACCTGCGAGGGTAAACTGGAAGCGCCGGGACTGGATTTCTCTGCACGAGAAAGGCAGCGGCTTCTCTCAGCGCGTCGGGAGGAAGGAGGGGTGACAGCGTCCGCGGGCAGCTGGGCTGGATGTCTTCGCAGAGGACGGCTGCACGGCTCCTCAAGCGTACTGAACCATAGTTCGCGCTGTAGCGGCGATAATGGTAATCAGCAGCTTCACCACCACAGGATAGCAGGCTGCAGCGACAGAGTGCTAGTTTTTACCAACACAGGGTCATGCAGGCAGCTGGCATCAGCAACAGGTTCGCTCACAGCTAACAGCTCACAGCTTCGCATTGCTTAAGGCAACGTTGGTAATATTTATACCTGACAGGTGCCGGGTTTGACGCAAGTTTGCTGGACATAAGACGTCAATTAAAGATGTCACTAGGAAGTGACAGTTATCAGTTGCTCATTAGAGTTCCATTACTAATCAAAACATAGCAAGCGGGGATTTCCAGGTTTGCTAAGTTTTTATCTTGTTGAAGAACTCGGAGTGTTATCTAGGAATATCAGATAGTGACTGCTGCTCTGTCATTGCACTAATTGGTCGCAAAGGAAGTAGCAGAGAGTCATGCTGGAATGTGGCTCTGTTCGTGTGAGGCCAGAGATGACTTTTCAGAAAATCGCACTTGAACGGTTATGCCAATATAGGGAATAAATGGATTTATAGCCGAATAGGGGCATAAGGTCACAGTATCGATCAGGAACCTAGATAAGCACGCAACACCCACTCCACGTATACATGTCCATCAAAATTACTAAAACTAAGCAATTAGATGTATGTGTAACATTGCCCACCCCAAAATACATAAATGCATTCGAAATAGGCGTACTTGCTATACATGGAATTTAGGTACTGTACGTTTTTTAAAGCATAGTAATCATTCAAAGAATTATTGCATTTGAAATTAATGAACGATTATGCAAAAGGAATTACACATGAAGTATCTCTGACAGAAGAAATGCGAGATAAATCATCACATAAAAATGCATTGTAATAACATGTGTGCTAGAGGCTGGTGTTATGTTGTTATGTCTCTAGATGTGTTTAGAAATAGAAGTGTGAAGCTTCTGTTCTCTAAGAATAGTTTTTACGTTAAGCAAAGAATTATTCGTGCCAAAAAGAGAGGGTCAATATTTTAAAAAATTGTCCAATTCAAAGAAAAATAGATTTCCAAAGCACTTGGCAGTTTTTGTTGATCAAAACTGAAGGCCGAATTCAGAGTTCATGGGAACGCTGTGTGTCGGAAAGCTTCTCAAAAGTTATTGTTTCTATATGGGTGAGAACATCGTATCAGACAGGCTCGCAAAGAATTGGTCTACAAAATCAGGTGATAGTTCAACCAAATTAGATAGCGCTGTAACTTGGCAGGTGTGAGAATGATTGCTGTCATCGAAGGCAGGACCAGCAATGCTCACAGAACGTTGTACCTGGATGATGTTGCTTTTGTCACTCGCTCCACTGTTACCACTTGGCTGTAGTACAGGAGTCTCCTCGAATGCCGTCATCAGGATTGGTAGCCGCTGGGGACAACACAATGCGTGAGCCGTTATTGGACTGAGCAAAGTATCGACGTCCATTGGTACTGCTGATGGAAGTGAAAGACAGATGTCCAACACGCATTCATCGCCGCAAAGCATACACCGTAGCACAGGTAAAATGCAATTTTGCCATATCGGTCTGAATGAAAGGAACCAGGTCATGTTTAGATCTCTCAGCCTGGCCAATCCGAGGACGTTAGTTATCCTGTCCCTGTAGCGCATTGCTAGGATTGTCTCTTCCATTCCCATGGGAGCTATGTCTGAGCCGAGGCTTGCCATAACGTAGCAGGAGGGTCAAAAATAGAATCCCTGCGACGAGTCCCAAAAATAATGGTATGCCGCCAAAAATGGAGTGCACAAAATTAGGAAAGATTCCCAAAATTGCCTGGAAGGGTGTTAGCAGTCCCGTAAAGACTGTCTTAAATATGCCTGGGATGCTTGTTGCACTAGACATGTTAAGGAGTTGGCTGAACATTTCTACGAAATGCACGGGGCAATTTGTTGATAAAAGGTCATGGACTTCAGTAGCCGTCCTTGCGACTAGAAGATCATACGTCTCTTTAGATGACGTTATAGGCACTGTTGTCTGTAAAAGTACAGATTTCATTTTGCTTAATGTATCAATTCGTATAGAATAGAGATTCAGACGAGGCCAGAGAGGAGTCACTATGTCTGGAGGCCCGCTCGGAAACAATGCTTGCATACAACATTTGACCATGGACGTTACTTGTACTAGATAACTTATTCCGGGCGTGAGGCCACAGCACCTGTGATCCGTTCTAAGAATGTAACTCCCGTTTGCGAGTTGCATAAAGAAGGGCTCTATCTGAGTTGCAGGTGTGACTAGCTGGTGGCATGAGAGGTTGTTTGAATTTCCATCACATGCTCCGTGTAAATTAATACCCTGACACAAAAGTATACCGCTTAGTGAGTGTTTACAGTTGTCACCACTAAGAAATACATTTTTGTCGCTGTCACTATAGCAAGAATGAGTGTATGGTAATTTCCATTCGGATTTAACATATCCCTTACCCAATTGTTCATATTGGCCAGCAGGTATGTACTCAAGGCATTTATGAAATCGGAAAGTAGTTATCGGAATTGTGATAATTCCGTGTATTATCCATTCAATGACAGGGCTCTCTGACATTGTCAATGGTAATCTCTCGAGATTTTCGATGCTCAGGATTGTATAGTCTGCTCCTTTCTGTGCCAAACTGAGCTGTTTATCAGTAAGGTTAAAAATGGAAAATAATGACGTTGTGTTGATTAAACGCCAAGGCACATAGCCTGAACGAAGATTTTGCAGCGTCCAGCCTAATTCTATAATAGAGCGTAATTGAGACTGGCCATGTTGTAACATAAGCAAATCTCTGTCTATCACATCAAAGGCAGAGGATACAATATTGTCCAAAGAATATATTCTGGAAGACAGAGTCATTAACCCATTGTCTACCAAAGAAAGTGTTTTCTCCAAATTAATACGATCAATTTCTCGTATTTTTTCAGCAGTTTCAATTTGCTTTACTTTCCAAGCCTCGTTGTAAGCAGCATAGATACTGGTCGCTATGAAACGCTTTTGACGCTGTTTGCGTGGTCCAAGAATGAAATCGCGCAAATCAGCACCATCTTTTAGTAAAGACAAGTGTTGCTTAATTTCAGCCAGTGTGGACGAGGTTAGCCATTCTAGGCAGAGTTTCCCTACACTGTATGTTGTTATAATCCCTGGATGTTGTCTCTGGGAGTATCTAGGGTCCAATCTGGTCATTTTTAAACCCTGTGTTTTATTCAGGAATCTATCTTGACAGCTATTAGTGTCTGTAGGCCAGATTAACCACTTTTTCCAATCAGGATGTGTTCTGTTGAAATGTAAAATTTGTGACACGTCTAACTCAATATCAGCTGTTGCATTTTCAGGTATTGGTTTTGGTGTAGACGGTGTTTTAAGGTCTTTGTTCTTGGCTAGGCCAAGACAAGATGTTTGGTGTACAGTGTCATTTAAAAATAACATTTGTTCTGGTATCATGCAGGTTCTAAACAGTGCTTCAATGCCTTGCACCTGCCAATCTTTTGTACCCCAAATTGTCTTCGTTTCAATATTATTTTTCCAATAATCAAAACCAAATGTCATCATTTTGTCATAAAATGCTTCTGAATATATCAATTTAGAATTTGTCATCATTGTTTTCATGCCTGTTTTATCTAACAGTTTGTAATAAAACGTTTCTGCATCACTGGTGTTAAACCCTGAAAAATATTTGAATTTCTCAAAGAATGCTTTAGAACTGCTTTTAGGTGGTGTAGCACAATGTTCCCATTGATTATACATAAAAACATTTCTAGACTGTGCAGATTTATGCAAGTAATGATCCCCATAGTGGGTATAACAGAATAACTGCTCATAACTAGATGAACCTTGTAAATAATCATGATCTGTGAATCTAGCTGACATTACTAAATCAGACATCATGTCATTAATACTGTTAAAGTCCCAATCATCAGAGAATGTACTTGGTGTCACAAAGTCACTTAAGGAAACCTTTAGTTGATGAGGATACTTCAGGATTTCGACCGGACCATAGATCTCATAGTCTGTTTTCTCCCATACTACCCCACCAGGTATTGGAATTGCTGTGACATTTACTGTTGACAGTTCTCTTTTCTTCACGTGGGATGATCTGTGTGGTTTCAGGACTAGGTTGATGTTCTGACTTGCTGTGTCCATTGTAATATATTTTCCTTCAATGAATTTTCCCAAACACAGTACCATGATGAGCCAAAGCAGGAGAAAAAATACACCTAGACCAAACCAGAACTCTAGCCAAGGGGAAATTAGGTAGATTTCCTTCAGTTGATGAAAGAGTTCCGTTGCTTTTTCTTTAAAAGACTTTTTTGTTTCTGGCATCACTTCGGGGTCATTTAAATCTTCAGAGAAGTTGTCGAAGTTGATGAAATAACCAGAGGCAGTTCTGTCAATTGATGGGATTGTTCTTTCAATCTGTCTCTCGGTAGCACTTTCTGATGCCACATTAGTGTAGACTGGTGTTGTTTCTTGACGAACTGTTTCAATCTGTGTTTCAAGAGGCACGAGTTCCATGGCATTATTGCATAGTCCTTCATTGTGCACTGCAGGCTGATCGAATGTGATGAGTCTTTCAGTTTGAACCTCTTGGATTGTTGCAAGTTTGGGTATTCTGTTGTTTCTTGGGAGTCCACTGGGCCTACTGTTGATTATAGGCCACATGCTTGTGGTTTTACCAGGTCGATTGACACGACTCTGTTCTCCTTTTTACCAGCAAGGGGCGGTAGCACAACTGATCTTGTTCCGGTGACTGCCAAGACAGGTACTGCTTTTCTGTAAGAAGGCCCAAATTCCTTCTTAACCGCGATCTTTTCTCTGACTAGATCCCCTATCTTTGGAATCCAGACAGGCCTTGCTGGGGCTGTTGCGGGTGGTGCCTCGTCAGTGGTACTTGGCTGTTGCTTTAACTTTATGTTGCTTAATGATTTTCTTGTTTCATTCAGTTCCTGTAAAACAGCCAAACGGTCTTTTACTTCAAACTGCTTTGTTTCTTCTTGTACCACTGACATCTGACTATCGAGGTCCTGAACGTTCATTCTAATTCCGAACAATAGTTCGTATGGGCTGAAACCTTTTAGAGAATTTCTTGGCATGTTGTTAAGATTAGTCTGGACACTTATTAAATGTTTGACCCACCCAGCGCCTGAACCTAATACCTTCGCTGTTATAGATTGCTTTATGTCCCGGTTTTTTCTTTCTACCACACTATTCCCTTCTGGGTGCGACGGACAAGAATACCGCAACCCAATTCCCATGCTGGCCATGGCCTCCTTATAGGCTCGAGAGCTGAAAGCAGGACCCTGGTCAGAATGGAACGTGGTAATTGCGTATGTGCCGATAAAGACTCGCAAATCTTTTATAACCGTTCTAGCGTCAGCCGAGCGCTGGGGCCACATCCATATGAACCTCGTACAGGAATCCACTGCTACCATGATATATCTATAGTTACCGTCCCTTTGTAGGGGACCACAGTGGTCCAGGTAAATGCATGCAAATGGTTTATCCGAGATGAGAAGGGGTGTCTGCGCTGGTCGTTTCACTGTTGATACTTTTATCCTTTGGCATATGTCGCATTCTAATACATACTTTTTAGTTTGTATTCTCAAGCGAGGCCACCAATATCTCTGTTTTAATAGTGATATTCTTGCGGAAATGCCAGCGTGTGCAGAAGCAAGCCCTTCGTGTGCCGCTTTGATTAGTCCTAGTCTGTGTTCCCTGTTTGGAATTACTCTATCCCCCACTCCAGGGATTCGAGCAAAAGGAACATTATTTGTATCCGTTAAGTACAAGTACTTTTCAGGAAAGCCTTTTGGGAGTGTTTTCTTATCATTTTTTACTGACGCACTGACAGCTTGTAGAACATCGCTGTCTATTTTTGTTTGTGACCGAGTTATCGCAGCTACGGACGCCGTTTGCACAGCTGCCTTCGCGGCTTCATCAGCCAATGAATTCCCTGCAACGTGAACGCCATCACGTTGATGACTCAGTGTATGTATCACGTGAGTCTTTTGTAGTTCTTTTTGTAAAAGAACTACCTGTTCCCAAAGCATTTTATGCTTTATTGTGCCACCTTTTGCATCTTTGAAACCATTTTCCACCCAATTCTGCAAGTATTCATTATAAGATTGTACGCAATAAAAAGAATCGCACACTATTAGTGTGGGGAATTCGCGATCGGTATTTTCTAGCGCCATCTTAAATGCTACTAATTCAGCTCGTTGAGCCGAGCAATCTCCTAGAGATTGTGTTTTAGTGACCAATGGTCTAAATTTTCCTTTGTGCCAGCGACTTTTAACAATCGCGCACGCAGCACTGTAAGCTTGCTTACCCCCAACTGCGGGTTGTGCTGATCCGTCAGTATATATAATACTTCCGTATTCTTCGAGAGGCAGGATTTCAATTGGCAGAGGACATTCGTATTCATATTGTAAAAATTCCTGTGTTTTTAAGTTAGGATCAAATTCGTAAACTACGTCTGTTGCAGCAAGAGAATTAACCCACTGAATCCATCTCGGATGCAAAGCTTTAGCATTAGGAATGCTTGCTTTAGTTACCGCTTCTAAAGCCGGTATAGGTGTTACGATCACTATTCGTTTACCTTGTGCTAGGGGCCTTTCTTTCGCTACAGCAGTCTGAACCGCAGTTAGAATTTTTTCCGTTGAACTGAATTTTATTTCAGCCTTGGTGTACAAATGTGATTTGTAAGCTATTGGTACCTTTTCTCCCTCATTAGAGGTTAGGTACGTGAATCCGCATCTTCCTGGGATGACTCGGATTACAAGATCACGTGTGTTGTCACGTGTATCTAATTTTGTTTTTGCTAACATGTCTGTTTGCAGTGATCTCAAAATTTCTGTGTGTTTTTTAGTCCAATTGATTTGTTTAAAATCAGGTTTAATTAGTTCGTAGAGAGGTTTAACCCTCTCTGCGTAATTTAGTATGTAAGTTCTTCCGAAATTCAGAAAACCTAGTATGGATTGTAAATTCTTCAGCGTTTTTGGAGCTTGGAGTACAGCGCACTTCTCTAAGAAGTTGTCCGCTAGGCTTTTCCCTTCACTTGATAATTCGTACCCTAAAAACAGTACTGTCAGATGGGCAATTCGGGACTTTTTAAAGTTGAATTTGTAACCCTCTGCAGCGAACCCAAGTATGATGGTGTTCACTCTTTTCAAATGAGTATCCAAGTCGTCGTCTGTGAGATAAATATCATCTACGTAAGACAATGCTTCATCATCATAGATTTGTAGTAACTCTGTTACCCTAGCTGAGAATAGTCCTGGGCTGTTCTTGAACCCCTGTGGGAGTCGACAGAATTTTTTCTGCGACCCAAATGCGGAGAAAGCGGTCAAGTATCTGCTTTCCGGTGCAATGTTTTGACAAAAGAAACCATTAGAAATGTCTAATGTCGTTTTATATTTTTTCCTAACTATATTATTCATTAGGGCTGCACTATGCGAGTTTTGTACTGCAAAGGTTTTGCAACATGTATTAAGATGTCTGTAGTCCAAAACTAGACGATATGAATTGTCTGGCTTGGAGACAGGAAACAAAGGATTGTTCATTTGAGAGGTGCATGTTTCAATCACCCCCTGGTATTCAAGTTGATCTAAGATCTCCCTGACTTGTTTTTTAGCTTCTTGCTTTATTGGATACTGCCGTTGGGCAGTTGGTTCACTTTTTAATTGGATTTTGTGAGGCGGTGAATCCTCATCCCATCCTACATGATTTTTATACAATGCAGGTGCCTGGGCTACTGCCCATTTCCTTGCATATGTATATTTTTTATGAATCGGAATGTGATTCGAGAAGGCAGGCATAATCACTTCTTCGCCACGAGGGCACTCCCTGACAATCTCCGGGGGCCAATCTTTTTCAGCTAACAGAATATCATAGCCTTTTGAGAGCTTATCCCAAAATAGACCCCTAATTTTCCTAGTCTTATCACCCTCCATACGCAATGTTATTTCGTATATTTTATGGGGCTCGCTAAGCCTGGCGTCGGCAGTTTCAACCTGAATGTATTCATTCGTGTCCACTGTCTCCAGATGACTCATCAAGATCTTGCGCGCTATACTGATTTCTGCTGCACTG
Source organism: Lissotriton vulgaris (assembly GCF_964263255.1). Classification (NCBI taxonomy): domain Eukaryota; kingdom Metazoa; phylum Chordata; class Amphibia; order Caudata; family Salamandridae; genus Lissotriton; species Lissotriton vulgaris. The sequence continues at coordinate 298,416,839 of NC_141691.1, read as the reverse complement.
TCCAACATTGTCAATGCCCACTCCCCGTTTTTCAACTTTGTCCTCAGTATTCTCGGCATGGTTGATTACTCTAATACTGGCTACCTTCTTTTTCTGAAATTGAGATTTCTTATTTTGAGCAGGTTCCTTGTCTTTGGACTTGGTGTGCTCTCCTGGGTCTGACCGTCCTCTTCTTTCCGAATTCTGTGGAAGAGATCGAGAGGGACGTGTATCAATACTTTGATATCTATCAGGTTTTTTTATATTATCCCTATTTCTAAGGTTATATCTTTTCTCAGAGGGCTCCCGTTGGGGAGACTGGCGTTCTCGAGTCGGAGTTCTTTCCCTCCGTCGAGGAGACCTTCCTCTGGACTGGAATACTTTTTCCTTGGGAGTGGATTGTTTATTTCCATCCCAGCTCTTTTTAGGAGTGTTTAAATTATTTTTAATAAATAATTTTTCAGGATTTTCGAGCAGTTGGGGCTTAACTGGTTTTCCACCCAAGCTGTCTCTACCTAATTCTTCATAGCATTTTTCTATGATTTTTGCAAGCTCAACAGGATCTTTTATATCTGTTTCCCTCAACTTCTGGCGAATCGCCACAGATGCTGCTTCTCCCTTTATGTTGGCTAATAATATAGCCGTGACCTGTTTGAAATCTTTCAGTAATTTCATACCTAGATTTAAAGCGGGCTCTGGACCGAATTCATTTTGAATCTGTTTTAGCACTTCTGGTATTACCGCCATAGACGGAACACCGTGTGTTTTTGTGTAAATGGAAGCAAAGACTGTACCCCAAGTGTCGCAGTCCTCCACGTGTGGTGCGATTCCCATAGGAAGGCAGATGGTCAAGATTCTGTGTTTCTCAATAGGGGTAGTATCAGGAAATACTGCCTCTATTTGAGTGATTTTCTGGGCTAACCAGAAAGGAATTTGTTCCCGTTTTACGGGTGTTTTACCAAGACATGACTGTATGTTCTGTGGTGTAATTTTATTTGTGTTCCCCTGATGAGGGGTCAGCTGTGGCGTATTAACAGCTGGCTGGACTGTTGCAGTCCGTATTACATATTGGACTAATTGCCTATGTATTTTTATTAATGTGTTTAGCTGTGCTAACAGCTCTTCTCTAGACATTCTTGTAATGTCAGGATGTGGTGTGTAGCTGGCTAGAACCGGCCACGTGGCTCCTGGTCTACCTAGTGGACCGAGCCTAGTTATGTGATCATTGTGTTTTAGGGCGCCATTAAACCAGAGCAGGTGCTCTTGAAATTTAAGTGGAATTTCAACCTCCTCGAAAGGGGCGTACTCATCCGGAGGTTCCTCTATTTTGTAATAGTGAAACTCTTGTGTTATAGCGTTTACCGCTGGAAAGTTTATCCATGAATAGAATACCTCTGTCTGCCGATACTCGTGAGCCTCTATCACGAAAATTACTGTACCACCTTGAGGTGGCAGTCCGTTTTCTATAAGTTTTAAAGTTATAGATCTTCTTAACTGGACCGGGATGATAATAGCATCCGGGTCTGTCTGTGTATTCGGGACCTTGCTGAGTCGCATCTACTGCGGCCCCAGGGGCTCCGTTTTCTGGCATTGTAAAAATGCGAGGTTTGCAGAGTAGGTCTCCAAGGAGACAAAGATTAGATGCACAATATTTTGGAACACTGTATCCTTCAACGTTGAATAAACCAGAGCTTTACATAGGAATCTCTTCCTACTAAGGTCGGGCGGATTTTAACCTTTCACCCACTCCAGACGTCTATTGGAGTTTTTACGGGCGAAAGGGGTGTGAAATATGCACGACTGAGTTACTCTACAAGTCTTGCGTTAGTTTATCGCCTTACCAAACGTTGGGCGCCATGTAGTGTAGTTCCTAGTTTCCCACTAGACCCTGCGCATTGGAATAACATAAACAGTAGTATCGACGTGGAACTGCGGATATTCCAGGCCTCCACTGACTATGCTAAACTTAATTGGGTTGTGTTACCAACTAGCTCAGAGGTCACTGGAAACTTTCTTCTCTGCATAGGAAGTGATCAGCTTCCTTGGCACAGACAAGAAGGGATTCAGTTTTCCAACAACCGTGCAACATGACAACTTTGCTCCTCAGATCAAGAGTCGATCTCTAGGGTCGTGTGAAACAATAGACACAGATTTCACTCAGTCAGTCTAGTGCAGTTTACTTTCACAGTATGTAGAGAATAGAGAGACGGGCGTTTATCAATAAAGGGTTAACATTTATTGAACAGTCTTTCTTCTCGTACAAGAGAAATGTATTGCCACAATTGCAATAACTGTTATTATAAAAAGTACGTACAGTAAGATAAGTATTGCGAAATAGAACTGTAAAAGCATTGATATGGTTTCTTAGCCATACAATGGTTTAAAAGTAATACAACATATATACAGTCATATATACATTAGGCTAACATACTCAACTGGTGCTTCTAACTAAGCCTACCCCAGTGTGCCTGACCTAAGCCTAACACGTGAGAAGGGGAGCAAGTAAGTAGCTTAAGTTAAGTTGGTTTTGCCAAGGTTTGTTTCAAGAATTCTCGTCTAAGGGTTTAGTCAACACCATACCTCTGAATAGAATGATGGAGGATTGGTATCTCCTTCAGGGGTCTCTCTCGATATCCCAGTCACCTGCGAGGGTAAACTGGAAGCGCCGGGACTGGATTTCTCTGCACGAGAAAGGCAGCGGCTTCTCTCAGCGCGTCGGGAGGAAGGAGGGGTGACAGCGTCCGCGGGCAGCTGGGCTGGATGTCTTCGCAGAGGACGGCTGCACGGCTCCTCAAGCGTACTGAACCATAGTTCGCGCTGTAGCGGCGATAATGGTAATCAGCAGCTTCACCACCACAGGATAGCAGGCTGCAGCGACAGAGTGCTAGTTTTTACCAACACAGGGTCATGCAGGCAGCTGGCATCAGCAACAGGTTCGCTCACAGCTAACAGCTCACAGCTTCGCATTGCTTAAGGCAGCGTTGGTAATATTTATACCTGACAGGTGCCGGGTTTGACGCAAGTTTGCTGGACATAAGACGTCAATTAAAGATGTCACTAGGAAGTGACAGTTATCAGTTGCTCATTAGAGTTCCATTACTAATCAAAACATAGCAAGCGGGGATTTCCAGGTTTGCTAAGTTTTTATCTTGTTGAAGAACTCGGAGTGTTATCTAGGAATATCAGATAGTGACTGCTGCTCTGTCATTGCACTAATTGGTCGCAAAGGAAGTAGCAGAGAGTCATGCTGGAATGTGGCTCTGTTCGTGTGAGGCCAGAGATGACTTTTCAGAAAATCGCACTTGAACGGTTATGCCAATAGAGGGAATAAATGGATTTATAGCCGAATAGGGGCATAAGGTCACAGTATCGATCAGGAACCTAGATAAGCACGCAACAGTATCATCCGCAAATAGGAGGGTAGGAATTCGCTCGCCCGCCAGAGATGGTTCATCTGAAGGATCTTTTAGCAGGTGCTCAACCACACCATTTACATATCATGAAAAAAGAGTGGGAGCAAGGACACATCCCTGGTGGACCCGTCTCTCTACCCGGATTCTGTTGGTTTTCTCGCCCTCTGTGCCCCATCTTATTTGGGCAAAATTGTCTTCATGGAGCCTCACCAATATGGACAGTATGTAACGTGGGAGCCCCATATCGGAGAGTACTCCCCAAAGAGTAACCCTGGGCACAAGGTCAAAGGAAGTCTTTAGGTCGATAAACGCGAGATAAAGATTGCCTTTGCCTATAACCACAACTTTCCAGTAGATTAGCATTAATCTAAACCCCTGCTCTATTGTGCCCGTACCAACCCTGAACCCCGCTTGGTAGTCGGAGAGAATCTCATTTTCGTCAATCCATTGTAATATTCTCTCCAACAACACCTTTCCTACAACCTTCTGGGTTGAGTCTAACAAACTTATAGGCCGATAATTGGAAGGGTCGTCCCACAGCCCCTTTGAAAATGGGCACGACCTCAGCCCCTTTCCAAGACTCAGGGATAGCAACACCTCTATCAATGGCGATAAGCAACGAGTGAATTAGCTTCCCCATTTCAGTTTATCCGTTTGGAGCAGATCCCCCGGGTTGCAGTCTGGGCCTACTGCTTTTTGGGGCACGATGGTACTGATAGCATGCTCCACTTCCTTGATTGTAAAGGGGAACCCGTTAGGATCGCCCTGCATAACATAAGAGTTAGATGTGACTAAAGCACTAGTCTCATGCTGGTAGGTATATAGTTTTGAGAAGTGGTCGAACCATACTTGGCTGGTAATATTGCATGTAATGAGGTCGCTATCTGGTCTGTTTCTAGCTCCTATTGTATCCCAGAAGCGTCTAGTATCCTTGCTGGAACTAGCCTCTTTTAATGTTTGCCAATACTGGTCTTCCCAATCCTTTTTAGTGTTTATTATTGCCTGCTTATACTCTTTTCTAGCGCACTGTATCAGAAGTTGTGACTTCCCTTTTATAGCCTTAATCAAAGCTAACTTTTTATGTCTGCATATGGGAGTGAACCAATCATGCACACCCTCTCGCGTCTGTGACCCTGTCATCTTACCGCCATCTTACCCCCACGTATTTGTCCTGGAAGACAAGCGTTGCCCTGCCAGAGACAGGGTAGGCTAAGATAGTGTCTAGCTCCCTTTGCGAGGCTGTTAGTGCTATATCTATAGCCTCTAGCTTTGCTTCATCCAGGGCTACTTTACGCCACTTAAGGAGTCTCCCACAATTAGATGGAAAGACTTTAGGGGCAAGTTCCAATTTGCTTGGTATTACTTCCTTTGTTTTTCTGGGCCACAAATTCTTAAGGGTTAAAGAATGTGAGTTGTGGTCGCTATCTACAGTGGGCAAGACAACCATATCCTGAACAAACTTCCAAAGTATAAAGTCAAGGAGAATGTAATCAATCCTTGTCGTGTGGTTCACCCTATTGAATGTATCAGCACCCATGGAGTCCGAGTCAGTTTGACCGTTAGCAGCTCTTAACCCAAACTCCATGGTCAATGCGTTCAGCTGGATCGCCCTTTGGGACCATCTTTTCATTGGTTGCTTAGTTAGCATGGGTATACCCCTCCTTAAGTCATCCTCGCCTAGGTCCAAAATGTCCTCCGTCGCAAGAGGCTCATATGTACAATTAAAGTCTCCAGCGACCAGGACTTGCATACCATCATTACAGTCTCTAAGCTCACTTTCAAGGATGGTTACAGTTGGGGACAGAGAGCCATTTTTTGTACCCCTAGCGTAGATGTTAAAGAGCTCTAGGGTTCGCCCCTATTAGGACCCCTCAGCGAAATTCTAAGAATATCTAGGGAGTTGGACTGCTTTTGTGTAATATGGCAACCCAAGGAAATGCTTACCCAAATGAGGAGCCCCCCCGAAGGGCGGCCCTTTCCAGTAATTGGGGATACTGCAGGTACAAAGTAGGTTTCATAACTAGATCTGTGGATGGGTTTCAGGCTCCACGTCTCCTGAAAAATACAAATCTTATGCGCCTCCACCAAGATGTTCCAATCTGGTAAGAGTAATTTCCTATGAATACGTGCTATATTCCAGCTGATAATCTTAAGTGAATCAATAGGATCTAAAATGTTATTCTTTACGGGGTCCAGTCCTGCTCTAGGGGAGTTAGGTCCAATTCTAACTGGCTCAATAGCCGGGGAAGGCCTGGGAATATGCCCAAATCCAGGGCATCTCCCTGGTCAGATGGATATACTGCTAAGGTCAGAGAGCCTCTTATGGGACTATCTGCTAGGTTGGGAGAAGAGGAATTGATATGTCAATACCCTAAATCCAGGCCATAATGTTCTCGTCCATTGCCAACATTTAAAATGGGATGGGTAGAGTAGTCACCAGAAAACCAAATGCTCTTATTCCACTATTGCTGGGCTCATTATAATGATTGCAAATGAAGTTTACGGTGTGGGTATCGCGAAAGTTAAATAGGATTAAAGTTAAATAGTTAAAGTTAAATAGGATACAATTGCCTGGGACATCCTTGGCTCTTGTCCCCACCCAGCCAACTCTTCTAGCGAACAGAACCTTTCCATCTATTTGCCTCGGCAGAGGCCTGTTGTTGTTTAGCCAATGTGTAGTTTTGTTTTTAAGTTCAGAATATGATTCTGTTTTACCAGGCAGTAGCCGAGGAACTCCTGCTAAAACAACTACATAAGTCCAAAGAAAAAAGTTCCGCAGCGGATCTTGCAGCCAGCACCTCTATTTTCCGATGTCCCTCTAATGTTCAATTTAATGTTGTGCTGATAACCTCCAGGACCTGCTGCGGTTTGGTCCTACTGGAAATCCAGACAAAGACTTAAGAAACAGAACGGAGGCGGCACCAAGGATGAAGTAGACCAGGACCATGTAGTATCAAAAATAGATTCTTTTATTTTTTCATTTATAAGACAGCCAACGCGTTTCGCTCCCCAACCATGGGAGCTTCGTCAGGGCTGAAAGCAACACAGAAATACACCAATGTTAATGACACATACTAATATAACATTTACAACACAAACACAGACAAGGTTAAAAAATACATTGAAGTTGCACTTTTGACGAGACGAGATGGCAGAACTAAACTAAAGTCACAACATTAATCCTATATTTTTAGGAGACATCTTGCATTAAAATCAAATATACAATCACAAAAATGGTGCAGCTCGAGGATTTGTATAAGACATTGGTAACCAGAACCAAATGTGACCAAATGTAAAGTGCCTCAGGTAAGGCAATTAAGAATAGCCATTGAATGAAACCCAAGTAAGGGAAGAAGAAAAAGGAGGAAAGCAAGGAGGGGTAGCCCCTACAAGATCCCATTCCGAAAAGTTATCCCATATGGAAAATATGTACATGCACCCATGTACCAGTGACCGGGCCAGAGTTGACACTATACAAAAGGATGTTCTCACCAGGGATGTTAGTCAGGTCTTGAAGCGACGAAATGACGTCAATGAAATAGTTTGATCAGAACAGTACGGATGCTGAAAATGGTACAAAAGATTAATTTAGTATATGAGAAAAGGTCCAAAGGTCAGACCCTAATCAGTTCAAGGGACACCAAAAACTCCTTACCCTATATCAAAATTTTGATATCCGGATAATGTTTTTAAACACGTCAAGGGTTTATACGTAAAAAACACAATTAGTCCAAGAGGGTGATGTTCAACTACGTCAAAAAGAAGACAAGAAGAATTTCAATCAGTGTACGTCAAAGTTAATATTAAAAAAACTGGTTGTTGGTAAGCCATATTGTATAAGCTAGTCACAAAGACAATACTATCTATATGGACATAACAAGCGGCGATTCGGATTCCTCACGAACCATTATTGTAAAATTACTCACAAGATTAGTGTAAAATTTCTGGCATCCAAAGATTTTGGATGCCAGAAATTTTACACTAATAATGGTTCGTGAGGAATCCGAATCGCCGCTTGTTATGTCCATATAGATAGTATTGTCTTTGTGACTAGCTTATACAATATGGCTTACCAACAACCAGTTTTTTTAATATTAACTTTGACGTACACTGATTGAAATTCTTCTTGTCTTCTTTTTGACGTAGTTGAACATCACCCTCTTGGACTAATTGTGTTTTTTACGTATAAACCCTTGACGTGTTTAAAAACATTATCCGGATATCAAAATTTTGATATAGGGTAAGGAGTTTTTGGTGTCCCTTGAACTGATTAGGGTCTGACCTTTGGACCTTTTCTCATATACTAAATTAATCTTTGGTACCATTTTCAGCATCCGTACTGTTCTGATCAAACTATTTCATTGACGTCATTTCGTCGCTTCAAGACCTGACTAACATCCCTGGTGAGAACATCCTTTTGTATAGTGTCAACTCTGGCCCGGTCACTGGTACATGGGTGCATGTACATATTTTCCATATGGGATAACTTTTCGGAATGGGATCTTGTAGGGGCTACCCCTCCTTGCTTTCCTCCTTTTTCTTCTTCCCTTACTTGGGTTTCATTCAATGGCTATTCTTAATTGCCTTACCTGAGGCACTTTACATTTGGTCACATTTGGTTCTGGTTACCAATGTCTTATACAAATCCTCGAGCTGCACCATTTTTGTGATTGTATATTTGATTTTAATGCAAGATGTCTCCTAAAAATATAGGATTAATGTTGTGACTTTAGTTTAGTTCTGCCATCTCGTCTCGTCAAAAGTGCAACTTCAATGTATTTTTTAACCTTGTCTGTGTTTGTGTTGTAAATGTTATATTAGTATGTGTCATTAACATTGGTGTATTTCTGTGTTGCTTTCAGCCCTGACGAAGCTCCCATGGTTGGGGAGCGAAACGCGTTGGCTGTCTTATAAATGAAAAAATAAAAGAATCTATTTTTGATACTACATGGTCCTGGTCTACTTCATCCTTGGTGCTGCCTCCGTTCTGTTTCTTAAAACAACTACATAGGGCATACTTGCAGGAGGCAAGTCAATATGGGGAATGCTAGGCCATTCGCTGTCTGTATCACCCGATTTATGGGCTGAGTTATTCTCTCATTTGCTACTTTACTGAAAATATTTTTGTCTTTATGAGTCTGCGTGGGTGCAATGGTACCTCTGTAGTTGCTACATTACTGGGGACATTTTTGTCTGCTTGGTGATGGGAGGGTTCCCTATCTCTGGATCCCTTATACCTTTTTGCTATCAGGTGTTTACTTATATTACTCCCCTTTTTTTAAATTGATACTGGGGGATTATTGCTACCCGTTATCCCAGGAAGACCTTTTTGTTTTGGAGAAGCAGTAATACATGCCTGCGGCGGATCTTGCAACTTCTGTTCAGTAGGGCTATTTTTTGAATGCAGCTTAATTAGTGCCTTTACCGAAAAGAAGTTATCAAGAGTCCCTTGTTCAAAGCTATCGAGCCTTTTAGAAAGAGCCTTTACCCTTTCAAGGACCGTAAATATAAGGGACTTCATTATCTGCTCAATATGGCCAATGAGAGGAATATCTGTAGGGGGACTTGGTGAGCTTTCTAGGTTTAAACTTTCACCAGACAGCGCAACAATGTTAGTATTAGAAGTTCCGCTGTTGGTTTGGGCAGAGGGTTTCTCCAGTAGGGCCTCCAGTCGTTGCAGAAAAAGTTCACCAGGTATTGGGCCTCCGGTTTCAGCTAATGTGATTGCAGGGTCAGATACATAGCTGCTATTATTCGTTTCCTGTTGTACTTTATTCTTTTCAACCCATTTCTGTTTCTTTTTCCAGTTGTCACCTGCACACCCCTAAGTCTTTTGGGCAAAAAGGTTTACTCTAGAAGCGAGTTCAGACCTAAGCCTTGCTAGCTGACCTCTAGTAGTTACACGCAGACTATTTGCGCTTTGGTCTCCCTCAGAAATCGAGGTCGAGATTAGTGACCTTTCATGGGTCTCGCTATTTTTAGAGTCATCTAGCTGGGATAAGGGGGTGATCGGAGTCTGTGACAGCCTATTTTGTGGGGATAAAGGTGGTGTCGCACAGGGTACATTACTATTCGCAGGAGGCAAAGCTTGCGCCGGAGTAACCTGGAGGATACCTGGAAGAGAAACAAAAGAGGGTGCCAAGATTGAATCTCGGGAATTGGTGGTAAACATTGATATATTAGAGGGGGGCAAGGGAGGAAGAAAACCCACAGGCAGTGACAAACGACGTTCTGTACTTTCTATTGCATTAGCCACTACACCAATTGTCTTTTGCAGCATACGATCTATCGCTGTCAAGCTAGGAAGCTGAAGATTAGCGGCTGCTTTTTGCTTGGGTGCAGGGACAGATCTCGAGGTGTTATGCCTTCCCATTCTTAAGCAGTCTTGATAAAAGAAAAAATCTAAGTACTAAATGTGGGTTTACCACTATAAACCCTACAACTCACATTTCAAATTAATGACGCAATGTCCATGACTAATTTTTAATTACTATTAAATAACAATTAATCATTAATTATTTTAAATAAATTACTTCACAACCTATCCCCCTATCGACCCACAACTCACTTCTACAAAATTGACACAATTAACATAATTTCCAATCAATTAATATTAATTAACAACTGATAAATAATTAAATATTACTAAATGAATTCCCCTAAATATAACTATAAAATCTAAATTAAATAAATACTAATAAATACAAAATATTAATTAATTTATTATAATTAAATTATTTCCCACCCTATTCCCCTATAAACCCACAACCCGCTCGTAAATAAATTTGCACAATTGTTATAAGTATCAATTAATTAATTAATAAAAATTAACAACCAATTAATAAAAAACATTATTACCACAATTAACATTATAACACCTAAATTAAATACATACAAATTAATAAAAAGTATTAACTAATGTATTGTATTTAAATTACTTCCCACCCTATTCTGCTATAAACCCACAAACCTTCCCTAAAAAACCCCACAAATAACATATTAAATAATTAATAAAAATCAACAACCAATTAATACATAGTTAATAATAAATGAATGACCACAGTTAATACTATAAAATATAAATGAAATAAATACTAATAAATGAAAAATACTCATTCATTTATTAAAAATAAATTACTCTCCACCCTTTTCGCCTATAAATCCACACCCGACTGCAGAACTAAAATACGCAAAATTTAATTAATATCAAATTAATCACTACTAAAAATGTAACACATATATTTAAAAACAAAAGTAATACTTATTGAAAAAAATTAGATCACTTACTTATAAAATACATACTAAAATACATAACACTAATATAAAAACCGATATATTTGCAAACCATATTACTGACTTCAGTATTTGAGAAAAACTATATTTCTTACCTTAAAGTCAATATTTTGGAGCACAATAATCTTGCTGTCGATATTCCTGTATCATGATATTTGCAACTCAATATTTTTGTATATCGATATTAAAAACCCGATATTCTATCTGTGCACTGAGGCAGTATGTTCCCACCCTCTTTTTGTTTGAAAAAATTAATAAGGGCTGGCCTGCCCTCAAATGCCCTCCAGCCCTGTGGGTATAGCCGTCTGTAGGCTGCTACTGCCATAAAAGTAAGCAGTGCTGGAGTTTTTGCGTGTCTCTCGCAAAAATATTAGTGAATTCAATAGCTTTATTCAATCAATAAATGTAGCAGTCCTTTTAGCCAACTTCTTAGTTTTAGACGTACCACACTATTTTCATTGCCTTCTGAGAGCATGTTTCTTTGTAACTTCCTTTCCACGTTTGTGGGCTAGGCCTTCTCCATTTGGAAGCTCCTTTGGAAACGTACTTTTTCTCAATTGAGAGTATATTTACATATTTAGAAATTCTTCAAAGTAACGGTGGAACCTCAGCTTAAGTATGCCATTATTTTCACTAGCAGACCCATAATTTTTCAGACAGTGAATCTTTAAAATGTCCATGTATTATATTTTCTGTGCATATACAATGCAGACGTTTACGCACCGACTAATTTTTTATTTATTTATCTGTCCCTCATTGAGGCACGTATCTCCAAGGATACAAATACACAATTAAGATGTGCTACATAATGTACTTGGCATCTTTCTATCAGGATTCATATGACATACCCACCTCTCTTGTGAATATTAAAGATATTACGATTCCAGTTTTGTGTACATTTTTATGTGTGCTACTTGAAGGATGTGAAACATACTTTTGATGTGATTATGCGTTTGTAAAACAGCACAAATCCATTCCTCCATGTTAAAGCTCATGGAAGTATTTCTGAGCTACACTAATCCACTCTTGGAAAGTAAACTATTCCAGATCATTACAAAGAAATTGAGAATCCAATTCCACATTAGCTGATTAGTGCATTACCACACAGAAAACATCAGCAAACAGTGGAAAATCGTTCTATAGGTATTGATTAGCAAAGTCCAATATTCCTTCACAGCCATGCAAACATTGCCAAGTAGGAAGTTGGAGTTCTAGCATATGGTACGCAGCCATTTAAAGACCAGGATTATGAGAAATTATTCAGAAAAGCATTAAAACAAAATACCAACTATCCACAAACTAAAGCCATATCTGCACTGTGAAAAATAGTAATACTGTGCTGCTTTTGTTTATGCAGTTTTCAGGTTGTAAAGTGCATTTTTCTTATCTCTGCCCTTCGGACACCAATGAGTTCCTCTATTATTTTCTTCCGACTTTTAATAAGGCTTTATGATAGTGCTAGCATTCGGTGCATTGCTCAGATTATCATGCAGCGCAGCAAGTCACCTTGTTTTGCTCCACTGCGTGATAGGGAAAAGGCAGGAATCCACTGTATTTAACAATATGAGGTGCATTCCTGTCATTTCAAAGTGCTGTCACACAATGTGGTGCCTAGCACCAATGCAGGCACCCTTGCACCATGGTAAAAGTTTGGCAACATTGAAGGCAGGGTTGTTTTTGTGCAGAAAGGGACACCTTCCTGGACAAAAACATTCCTGTGAGGTATTTTCCTCTTTCTATGTGTGCAGTAGAATGAGGCACAATTTGAAAAAGGAAGTAACAAGGAGAAAAACTATATTTCTCCTCATTATGCTTCACTTGGGGAGTCTTTTAGGCTAAGTTTGTAAGTTGTCTTTTGTGTAACTTAAAAATATTCAACAATAAATACTATTCAGCCTTTCCTGCTACAGCAACATGGTTATAACATGCTTTCACCTTGGTTTTTTGGAAACATTTGGGTAATATGCACCTTATTGTGAACTGTATTAACATGTTCCAAGATGGCGCGCCCGTTATATTGAGGTAGTCCGTCTACCATGTTGATGATTGTGTTGCAGCTATATCCCAGGCAGGTCCTCACAGTGTAACTGACACTGAGGAAGGCGTAATGCTGAAACGCGTCTGTTAACAAGTGTGATTAAACTTTTGGTGTGAGCACTGCAATCCTTTTGGTTCCACGAGTGCGGTTCTTTGGATGGTACAATTTCCGAGGCTGAGCTGAGTGTTATTGCGGGTACCCATTACCGCAAACCGCACCCGCTCGCGAGTGCCCTGACTTCTCAGTGGGACAGGGAGCACTATATATATATATATATATATATATATATATATATACACATATATATATATATATATATATATATATATATATATATATATATATATATATATATATATATATATATATATATATATATATATATCCAAAGAGAGATTTCCCATGTACAAGGAAACGATACGACAACACTCCAGAAGTTGCTGTGCTTAAGAATTTATTCGGCAGCAAAACAAACTTTTGTTTGTTTTGCTGCCGAATAAATTCTTAAGCACAGCAACTTCTGGAGTGTTGTCGTATCGTTTCCTTGTACATGGGAAATCTCTCTTTGGATATTTGGGCCGCCGGGACCCTAACGACGACCCGCTCGTGAGCAGGTACTGGCCAGATACCGGAATTGTGGTTTGCAATATATATATATATATATATATATATATATATATATATATATATGTATATATATATATATATATATATATATATATATATATATATATATATATATATATATATATCCATATATATATCAAGTTCTATTTATATATCTATACACTGAAAAAAACATAGGTTTCAGACAAGTTATAGTTAGGAATTAGCAATTAAAAAACCTTAGAAATGCACTGAAAAAACAATAGGTTTCAGGGCTGTTATAGTTAGCTGGACATTTCACTCATATAAAACCATTGAAATTCCTCTATTATATAGTTAGTTCTACTAACTATAACTTGCGTGCCCGCAATCCACTGCTGATGATGTCACATATTACATCATTCATGACATGTTCAGTGACATCACTGATGACATCACTGATGACATCATCCAGTGAATGTGCTTTGGTTCGATATTTAAATATGTATTATATATATATATATATATATAAAGCAATCTGCATTGAAGAATGAGTGTATGTATAAATATCTAGATGAAGGATTTAGTAGCAGTGTGATTGACTGGTTAAGTGACTAATTGATAGGGTCTTACTACATATATTACATAGTGACTACACTGTGTGAATATCTGTATCACTCTGTCAGTTGTTGTGTAAACTGCTGCATCACTTGACTACTAGCTACATAAATTATATATTAGATATTGATTAGTTAGGTGAGTATTTGTATAGGGCAGTGAATGTGTGTGTGGTTGGGTGGGGTGTGTGTGACTGCGCAAAGGTGTGTGAATAGTTGATTCACTAGGTATATCAGGTTAAGAGTGCATGTGGAAACAGTTGTTTGGGTGAGTGAGTATGTTTATGACTGTGTTGATGAGCAAATATATCTCTAAGTGATACATGTGCAACGAAGTAGATGAAAGGCAGTGTATGTGAAAGCTGTATATAAAAAACTATACATAAGAGTCAGTGATTGTGTAAATGACTATATGGATGACTGTATACTTGTAATAGTGACTTTATAAGACACTAAGGGGGTTTTAGGATGGCAGTCCGCCCGCTATCCCAACATAAAAAGGGACCGCCCGCCATAAGGGCAGGGGTCCTGTGGGAGCCATTAGGATGCGCCCCCCACAGTGGCGGGCACATCCTCATATTTAACATTGGGGCGGGCGGTGCAGTCTATGTGGTAAGGCCTGAGTCATTGCATGAGTATTTGGGTACAGAGTGAATGATTAAAATACTGTAAGGAAACTGCCTGGGTGAATTTATAAGTGGTTAGGTTATGGCGCAGTGAATGGATTAGTACATGGTGCTGAATGGGTTACTAGAGAAGTGCAAAGGGGGGGCACAGTGTTTGCTGTAGTGCATGGACACTGCCTGGGGAATTGAGCGTTTGAAAAACAAATGTGTAGGCGATTAGAGGACTGCATGCATAGTGGATAGAGGTGTGAAGTAGTCTATGAACTGAGGCCTGAGTCATTGCATGGGTACTTGAATACTGACTGAATGATTAGAATACTGCAAGGAAACTGCCTCCGTGAATTTATAAGTGGTTAGGTTTTGGCACAATGAATGGATTAGTACATGGTACTGAATGGGTCACTAGAGGAGTGCATAGGGAGTGTCAGGGTGCTTCCTGGAATCTATGGACACTGACTGGGGAATTGAAGGTGTGAAAGACTGCATGCATAGTAGATAGAGGTTTGAAGCAGTCCATGTGCTAAGGCCTGGCTCACTGCATTAGTACATGGGTACTGACTGAATGATTACAGTACTGCAAGGAGAGTGCGTGGGTGAATTTATAAATGGTTGGGTTTTGGCAGAATGAATTGATTAGTACATGGTGCTTAATGGCTCACTAGGAGCACAAGGGCAGCAGATTTTTAAGCAGTTATGTGTCAGGAAAGAGATGAAATAACCACATGCTTCTGCCACAATGGTTGCAGAAGTGGATACAGACTCACAGTGTAATTCTAGACAAGCAAGACTATTCCCTGGACTTTAGCAGGAGAAACTGACTAATCTGGAAGGGGTAAGGTGATTGTAAACATTCTACACATTTCACTACTGCACTCTACTGTGAATGCCTCACTCATTCTGCAAATGCATAAATATTCACTGGGTTCAAATACTACTGAAATGTGACAACAGCACAGCTTTTTAAGCACGTACGTGTGTGCAAAGACATGAAGTAACCACATGCTTCTGCCACAATGGTTGCACAAATACATATAGACTCACAGTGTGATTCTAGACAAGAAAGACTATTCCCTGTACTTCAGCAGGTGAAACTTACTACTCTGAAAGGGGTAAGGTGACTGCATACATTCGATACATTTCAGTACTGCACTGCTAGTGTTAATGCCTGACTCATTATGCGAATGCATAAGCAATCACTGGTTTCGAATACTACTAAAATGTCACAACAGAAAAGGTTTTAAAGCACTTATGTATCTGCAAAGACATGAAGTAAGCACATTCCTCTTCCACAATGGTTGCAGAAGTGGACACAGATTCACAGTGTGGTTCTAGACAAACAAAACGATTCCATTGACTTTAGCAGGAGAAACACTCTAGTGTGGAAGGGGTAAAGTGACTGCATACATTCTACACATTTCTCTACTGCACTGTAGTGTGAATGCTTGACTCATTCTGTGAATGCATAAGCAATCACTGGGTTCTAACCCTACTGAAATTTGACATCAGGACAGCTTTTTAAGCACTTATGTGTCTGCAAAGACATGATGTAACCACATGCATCTGCCACAATGTTTGCACAAGTGCACCCAGACTCACAGTGTGATTCTAGACAAGTAAGACTATTTACTGGACTTTAGCAAGAGAAACTCACTAGTCTGAAAGGAGTAAGATGACTGCATACATTCTATACATTTCGTTACTGCACACTACTGTGAATACCTGACTCATTCCACGAATGCATAAGCAATCACTGGGTTCTAACCCTTCTATGCTCATGACGAGCTCAGCTCGTCATGAAGCACAGTGCTGGTGTGCTCATGACGAGCTGAGCTCGTCATGACCACATCCATTAACATTATGGCCCAGCACAGCAGGGGAATATCTTCAGCAACCAAGGTGTTAATAGTACTAAACTGTCACACCAGAAAAGCTTTGTAAGCACTTATGTATCCGCAAAGACATGAAGTAACCACAAGCTTCTGTCACAATGGTTGCAGAAGTGGACACAGACTCACAGTGTGATTCTAGACAAGGAAGATTATTCCCTGGAGTTTAGCAGAAGAAACTCACTAGTCAGAAAGGGGTAAGGTGACTGCATACATTCTATACATTTCACTACTGCGCTGCTAGTGTAAATGCCTGACTCATTCTGGGAATGCATAAGTAATCAGTGGGTTCTAATACTACTAAAATGTCACAACAGGACAACTTTTTAAGCACTTATGTCTCTGCAAAGACATGAAGTAATGACATGATTCGGCCACAATGGTTGCACAAGTACACACAGACTCACAGTGTGGTTCTAGACAAGCAAGACTATTCTCAGGACTTTAGCAGGAGAAACTCACTACCCTGGAAGGGGTAAGGTGACTGCATACATTCTATACATTCAACTACTTCACTATAGTGTGAATGCCTGACTCATTCTTCAAATGCATAAGAAATAACAGGGTTCAAATGCTACTGAAATTTGAGAACAGGGCCGTTTTTAAGCACTTATGTGTCTACAAAGACATGAAGTAAACACATTCTTCTTCCACAATGGTTGCAGAAGTGGACACAGACTCAGTGTGATTCTAGACAAGCAAAACTACTCCCTGGACTTCAGCGGGAGAAACACTCTAGTGTGGAAGGGGTAAAGTGACTGCATACATTCTACACTTTTCACCACTGCACTGTAGTGTGAATGCTTGAATCATTCTGCGAATGCAAAAGCAATCACTGGTTTCTAATACTACTGAACTTTGACAGCAGGACACCTTTTTATGCACTTATGTGTCTGCAAAGACATGAAGTAACCACATGCATCTGCCACAATGTTTACACAGATTCACAAAGACTCACAGTGTGATTCCAGACAAGCAAGACTATTCACTGGACTTTAGCAAGAGAAACTCACAAGTCTGGAAGAAGTAAGATGACTGCATACATTTTATACATTTCATTACTGCACTCTAGTGTGAATACCTGACTCATTCTACAAATGCATAAGAAATCACTAGGTTCTAATAGTACTAACATGTCACAACAGAAAAGCGTTCCAAGCACTTATGTATCTGCAAAGACATGAAGTAACCGCAAGCTTCTGTCACAATGGTTGCAGAAGTGGACACAGACTCACAGGGTGATTCTACACAAGGAAGATTATTCCCTAGAGTTTCGCAGAAGAAACTCATTAGTCAGAAAAGGGTAAGGTGACAGCATACATTCTATACATTTCACTACTGCACTGCTAGTGTGAATGCCTGAATTGTTTTGCTAATGCATAAGCAAATACTGGGTTCTAATACTACTAAAATGTCACAACAGGACAGCTTTTTAAGCACTTATGTGTCTGCAAAGACATGAAGTAACGGCATGCTTCAGCCACAATGGTACACAAGTACACACAGACACACAGTTTGATTCTAGACAAGCAAGACTATTGTCAGGACTTTAGCAGGAGAAACTCACTACTCTGGAAGGGGTAAGGTGACTGCATACATTCTATACATTCAACTACTGCACTCTAATGTGAATGCCTGACTCATTCTTTGAATGCATAAGCAATGACTGGGTTGAAACACTACTGAAATTTGACAACAGGACAACTTTTTAAGCACTCATGTGTCTGCAAATACATGAAGTAACCCCATGCTTCTGTCACAATGGTTGCACAAGTACACACAGACTCACAGTGTCATTCTAGATAACCAAGACTATTCCCTGGACTTTAGCAGGAGAAACACAGTACTCTAATTAAAAACAAAGGCCCACATACAACACCTCACACATTATTAACTTACCTTTCGAAATGATTAGTAGATTAAGAAGTATCTGAATTTACACACCAGATTTTCTTATAGAGAATGTATGTAGTACACTGCTAAAGCCAAAAAAATTGTAAACTTTCCCTCTCCTTCTGCACACATATAAATGCAAATATGAAATCACATTGCTTCCTACGTTAATTCACAAGGTAACACACATTCTATTGGTTGCACATTTCAACCCTTTCCAATTGACATAACGCTGAACCCTACCCCCACTCTGCTTAGTGCCTGTTACCATAGTAACAGTTCATTGTATTGATTGTATTGTATTGTATATTGGATTTATATAGCGCTTATCACCCAGGGGTCTCTAAGCACTTGCCTTGGGAACCCGTCCTGGCTTTCCCTGTGATATAGCCCCTACAGGGCATCCCCAAGGTGAAAGCCAGGCATCCTGCCGCGGGGGCCGTTGTTGAGATTAAACAAGCTTAATGCCCCGAGTTTCAGAGTGTGAACCCATGATTAGGTCAGGCACCGAAGCGATAATTATCGAGTCCGTGGACATTTGAGCTCAAGACCCTGCCACATCGGGAATTGAACCCTGGTCCCGGGTCTAACCTCTGCTTCAGGGTCTGCCTGCTCTAACCAGTGAGCCACACTTCTCCATGGAACACTCAACTGAACACACTTGTCAGACGTTCAGTACACAATGTTGCAAATCCAAACAGCAAGTGTGTGTGACTTTTCAAAATATTAGCTTATCCTATGTAATGTTCCTTTCAAACTGTTTTCAAGAAACATGCTTTTAAAACACAGAAACATGCACCCTATTGTTCAGTCTATAATGTTCTCAAACAGCCAATCCTTTCTCTTTTTTATTTTAAACTGCATCTTAGCCACCATTTTAGAAAGATCTTAGTTTTCAAACTGCCCATTTCACATACAGACACCTTCAGAGTGCATCCAGACCTCCCTTCAAGACACTTAGAGTATGGATTGTGGGACACCGCTATATTTTTTGGACCAAAAGCTATGCAGAAAACAGAGGTATTGACAAAGAACTAGCTTTGCAAATGTGGACATTAAATGGATTCGACAGAGAGGATTAAAGTGGCACCAATTGATGCCATTGGTTAAATCCTTTTTGCATCTCCAATACCCTGACCTCATAATTGTGCACTGTGGTGGCAATGACCCCGGCACTTTGACTGGGGTAGGTCTGGAAATGCTTATGGAGGATACCTTTGAAGAATTGATGTCACTTTACCCACAAACTGCCTTTGTCTATTCTAACATATGCCAAAGAAAGAAATGGAACTGGTCCAATCAAATTTGTCCACAGATTGAGAAAGCTAGGAAACATGTCAATAAAGCTGTTTCTGCTTATCTCCGAGATTATAGGATGGGGTCCATTTACAACAACAATCTGTGTTTTAATATGGATGGCATCTATAGGAGAGATGGTGTACATTTCACAGATGAGGGTAACAGAGTCCTCCTCAACAACTTTAGACTCTGCATCGGTACTTACTTATAGGTACCAAAATCACCCAATAAACACAAGGGCTCTTTTTAGAGCCACCCAAGATCTAAACACATAAGTTGATGTATAAGTAAAAAATATAAAAAGAATTTATGCTTGGAGTTGCGCACCCAGCGGGTTTTGAGTCGCGCACCCAACGCAATCACACCAGGGGCTGCACTGTGAGTTGCGCACCCAATGTGTTCACACCAGAAGGCCGCGCTGGGAGTTGTGCACCCAACGCGTTCACACCAGAAGGCTGCGCTGGGAGTCATGCACACAATGAGTTAACACCAGGGAGCCGCGCTGAGCGCCGCGCTAGGTGCACAACACCTAATTGTACCGTTAAAACTTTTTTTAGCACCTACCACTAATTTGTATTCTCCCCGAGGACCCCATCCCCCAGGGCCTGTACACAATGTTGGGGACCGTGGGGGGAGCCCTAATGACCCCACTGTCCAGCCATCTCCCCGCGTCCTTTGGGAGCTGGCATTGCCTTTCCACATGAGGAGCTGCTAACATGCAGCTCCCCATGTGGAAAAGCAATCTGGTTTGCATTTTGAAAGAGAGAGCAGGTTTCGCTGCTCTCTCTTTCAAAATCCAAACCACAGTTTGCTATGACAGGGCGGGAGCCACGAGGCTCACACCCTGCCATAGCAAACAGTATTATCTGGGGGGTCGGCACCCCGGGACACTGCAGGACCCGGCCCTGGGGGATACCGGTCCCCAGGGCCCTCGAGGGCTCCAGGTTGAGGGCTGCGTGGCCCCCCTCCACAATGCACAAAGGCCTAGGGGGTGGTGATCCTCGGGCTTTGGGGGCCTTAAAGCCCCTAACCCATTTACTAGAGAAGCTCCGGGGGTGGCGGTTCCTGGGGCTGGGAGGGACCTTTGAGCCCCCCACACATATTTCATAAAAGCCTCAGGGGTGGCAGTACCCAGGGCTGGGGGGCCCCTCTGGGCCTCCATTACATTAAATATTATTGCCCCTGTGTTTTGGCCCCTCCGGGGGCTAATTATTAAAGAGGCGTGGGAGCCCGCGCTTTGGTTTTCTTTTTTTTTCACGGCAGGATCCATGCACCCTGCGCAGATTTTGCTGTTTTTAAAAAATATATATATATATATGTTTTGCCCTAAGCAGGCTAGGTGGTCAGGGAGTTTCTAACCTACCCCCTTTTTACGTATTGCGCACTTGTTGCACTGATTCCCTGTGCCTCGGTTCTACCAAGGCACAAAATGGCTGCCAACACTTCCTGGTTTGGAGTGTTGACAGCCAATTAGCATTCAGCTCATGATCAGGAGGGTGCACACAGGGTGCGCGCAGGATGCACAGATCAACAGCTGCAATAGATAGCAATGTGTTTTTACTTTTTATTTTCTCAGCAGCTCTTGAACAGATTTACACCATTTAACAAAAAGGCAAGAGTCTGAGCTAAGGGCTTCCTCTTCGCCAGATTTGGAGTAATTCCTTTCAGCAGTTCCAGCTATAGCTGAAGATACATTTTCCTATGAAAAATTGCATGGGGAAAACACGTTGTGGGACCCCCTTTTTTCTCGGGCCCACTTAACGAATCACCCCCAATCTTTCAGGATAGGAACCGACGAGTTTTGAAAATTTCACGAGGATTCCTTATTCGGCATCAAAGTTATTGCAAATAGAATGATGCGGATTTCCTATGGAAAATAGGTCCTAGCTATAACTAACTACTGGCGACCGCCAGTAGGTAATCTATCTATCTATCTATCTATCTATCTATCTATCTATCTATCTATCTATCTATCTATCTATCTATCTATCTATCTATCTATCTATCTATCTATCTATCTATCTATCTATCTATCTATCTATCTATCTATCTATCTATCTATCTATCTATCTATCTATCTATCTATCTATCTATCTATCTATCTATCTATCTAACTATCCATCCATCTATCTATCTATCTATCTATCTATCTATCTATCTATCTATCTTTATATATTTCTACTGAAAAGGTTGCCCTCGTAAGGAAATGCACACACAAACAAGGTTTGTCATTTTATTCCGGAGTAGAACAACTTACAGGGAGTCTCATTTAAATTTTTAAAGGCCTTACACTTTTCTGACAACCCTGTCCATGATCACAGGCCAAATGCATGACTATTCAGAAGAAAACAAAACATTGCAGGCACATGTTTGCAATTCTGACCTTAAGGGAGCCAAGACAGTGCTTGTCGGTAGTTGAAGTTCTGCAATGTACTTTTTTCCCAAGTTGGTTCATTTTAGCTAAACAAAATTATAAACAGTGTCCACAACCCAGCGGTGGGTGAAGTCCATAATATTTTGCTGTCTCTGTTGAAAATATCCAATCTGTTGTTCCATCTATGACCAATTATAACAGTCACAGCAGACCTGCTCCTTTGTGCAGTGGTGCTGCCTCCATGGCTGGACTGGCCGTAATATTTCCAATGAAAAGTTTGCTCTTAAACGGAAGCGCACAAACCATCTAGGGGGGTCATTAGGATCGCGGACGGACTTGAGTCCGTCCGCGACCCCTGAGGAGGAGGGAACGTCCGCAGGGGCTGCGGCATTCCCTCCGAGTAGATTAGGATGTGACTGCAAGGGTGGCGGTCACATCCTCTATCTTTAACATTGCGGTGGGTGCAGCTTCAAGCTGCACCCGCCGCAAGGTTAAAAATGCATGCACCGCATTTGCATGCACAAAGCAGCAGGCACTGCGCAGAGCCTGCCGCTTTGTGCATGCAAATGCAGGGGGGTACCATAGGTACCCCCAATGTGCACCCCCCACCCCCCATCACCCAGGGGGCCCGCAACCCGAAGTGAAAGTCTGTATGCTTTTCCACGGCAGAAAAGCCGCTGTGGAAAAGCATGTATTCACCACCATTCTAATATGGCTGGCGGTGTCTGATAGACACCGCCAGCCCTGTTAGAGCTTTTCCGCCGCCGTCGGAAGGCAACCGCAGCGGAAAAGCTGCAGACGGAATTCCAAAACCACCAGCCATCCTAATTTGGCGGTGGGTCTTTGGAGGCTCCGCAGCGGTTTTTCCTCATCCTCCGGGCCGGCGGTGGCTTCCGCCGGCCCAGAGGATGAGGAAAAACCGCTATCATAATCGGCGCCTAGGTTTTTAATTTCATTCCAGAGTACAACTGAGAAAAACAAAAAGCAGGGAATAACTTTGATTTTCAAAGACCTTATGCATTTCAGACATCCCTGTCTTTGATCACAGGCCAAATGCGTGTCTATTCAGAAGAAAACAGTGCAGGCACCTGTTAGCAATTCTGCCCTTAATTGGGCCTCCCAAGTGAGTTACAAGCCAGTCCATATCTGTAATTGAATTCTGCAATGTACATTTTTTCCCAAGTGGCTTTGTTTTAGCCAAACAAAATTATAAACCGTGTCCATAACCCAACAGTGGGTGAGTTCCATGTTACCTTGCTGTCTCTGTTAAAAATTGTCCAGCCAGGTGTTCCATCCATGAGAAATTATGACAGTCACGGCAGACCTTCTCCTTTGCGCAGTGGTGCTGCCTCCATGGCTGGACTGGCCATAATTTTTCCACTAAAAAGGTTGCCCTTGAATGAAAGCACACACACACACCAGATTTGTCATTTTATTTTGGAGTACAACAGAGACAAACAACTTGCAGGCTACCAATCCCATAAAATGTTCCACTGGCTTTATACTCACTTGAGGACTATGATGTTTTAAAGGGTATTCAATGGTGGCTAATTGTGGACATTTTCTTGTGTGCAGCCTTTGAAGAAGGAAGTGTTTCCGAAATGCATCAGGTGATGCCATGCTCCTATGAAATAAAGGTTGTTTCAAAGAATGCACTTTGTCTGGGTGCAACTCCTTTATGTTTAATTAATACGACTGGCCCAGCCGTGGAGTGCACCACCGGGGGATCTCAGTGGGCTGTAGCTGGCTTATTGGGGCAGCATTTTGTGTATTTTAGGACTGAGTGAAGGGGTGTTCTTTTGATGAGACTTGCACAACAATGAAAAAGTACATTTGAACACGTAATGAAATGGCGGTCCACATGGGCATTACTAAAGTCTACCAATCCCATAAAACTTTGCACAGGCTTTATACTTAGGCCAGATTCCGCTCGCTCACCTGGAGGAAAGAGTAAACTCCCTCCTCCCAATCCACACTGGGGAGCTCTCAACTACAGAACTCACCTCTCACTACAGCATCACTATGACTTCCATTATGGACCAAATAGCCCCCCTGAAACTGAAAATAGTAAGGTCCATAATCAATCAATCAATCAATCAATCAATCAATCATGGACATTTTTATAGCGCGCTACTCACCCACTAGGGTCTCAAGGCGCTGGGGGTGAGGGGTCCGCTAATGCTCGAAGAGCCAGGTCTTGAGGAGCTTCCTGAATGAAAGGTGATCCTGGGTCAGTCGAAGGTGGATGGGGAGGGAGTTCCATGTCTTGCCCGCCAGGTACGAGAAGGATCTTCCCCCGGCGGTGGCTTTGTGGATGCGTGGTAAGGCAGAGAGGGCGAGGCTGGTCGACCGTAGCTGGCGGGTGGGTGCGTAGAAGGTCAGGCAGTTGTTGAGGTACTTGGGGCCCAGGTCGCGGAGCGCCTTGTGTACGTGGGTGAGGAGCCTGAACGTAATCCTCTTGCTGATGGGGAGCCAGTGCAGGTCTCTCTGGTGTATGGAGATGTGGCTGTGTCGGGGGACGTCCAGGATGAGGTGTGCGGAGGCATTCTGGATGCGCTGGAGTCTTTTCTGAAGTTTGGCGGTGGTTCCGGCGTAGAGGGTGTTTCCGTAGTACAGTCGGCTGGTGACGAGTGCCTGGGTAACCGTCTTCCTGGTTTCGGTGGGGATCCATACCATCCAGAGCGTGGTTCAACACAGCCATAAATGCATTAAGAAGAGCACTAAGAGTGGCAGAAAGACTCTGGAGAAACAATCCACAGCCCTACAGGTTAGACTTAAATCAGCACACACAAAATATAATAAACACATAAAGAACGAAAAAACTTCTTTCTTCTGCAATGCCCTGGGTAATGCAAAGAACAAGCCCAAAGAACTATTCAATATCATTAGGCAACAAACTTCCAAGCCCCCATTGTAACCAGTTGTGGCCTCCAAAGACCTGTGCGATAACTTTGCCAAATTCTTCGATGACAAAATCACTAAGATTGAACTCTCCCTGGACATGCAGTGCAGTTTCCCCGACAACAAACCACCTCCTGGGTCAGAAGATTCATCACCTAAGCACCCCCTAAACCTATGGAAATCCTTCAATCCTATCTCGGAAGCGGAGGTCATCAAAATGATCTCCAGCTCTAAACCCTCAGCACACGCTCTGGAACCCATACCTACTCAACTGGCTAAAAAGCTAAAACCCCCCTTAGGTTTTCTGAGAGAGCATAGAGGCATCAGGTGTTTTATTTTTAGAGGAGCTCTTTTGTCAGCGGTTTCCAGTTTCAGGACGCTAGGAGAGAGACGCGGTGAAGACGCTGCGAAGCCGAGTGAAGCTGACCACGGTTGCGGCTGCTCCGTGAACCCTTGAGTCAGCTGTGTATGGGGGCCTGTGTGGGGGCTTAACCTGACCCAGTTCGACCCTCACCACGAACCAACTCCAACGCCACACGAGCAAACCGCGTTCCTCAAACGGGGTTTTGAGGATCTGCTGACCGTGCGGACCTGAGCAGTTTTTGGTGCGTGCAGAGACACAGCCGAGCGGCTGCCTGTGAGCCACGAGCTGTGTATGGTGAACAGGATGAAGGCGTTCCTACGGCCACTCGCTAGTACTTTTTGGTACGTATGGCTGTTTGTAGAGCTACACTGTAATTGAGCCCAGGAGATCTGCAATTGTATTTGAAGCCGACCCGGCCAACCCGGAGCAGGCCTGGAGCCTCCTCCAATTTTAGGCGGCTGTAGAAAAGAAAGTAAGAGTGGGGGACTGCCTAGCAGCTGATGTTTGTTTGTTGTCAGCGGAAAACGGCGGAAAAGGTGGCAAATGGCGGTAAGGATCATTAACCGGACTGATTGATTGAACCTACTGCTGGAGCCGTTGAGTCGTTGAGCTGACAAATTGAACCCCCCTATTTGTGGTGGGTTGTCCCCTCCTGGTCTTTTTTTTCCCCATTTCACCCCATTTTAGTGAAGGCGAGCAGCCGTGCTCCAGCATTGTGGGGGTCTATTGTTCGTTTAAAACTAAATATGGAGTTTGGGTGAAGGTGGGGGGGAGATTTTATTAATGGGGGACAGCCCTGTTCTGCGGCAAGGTACAGACAGTGTGCCCTTTTTTGATATTTGATATATTGCCAACTTTAGCCTGTAGACAGTAGACAATGAGATCAGGCCGTCAGCGTGGGGCACTGCCTAAACTAAAGCAACGTCAAAAAAACAAGGAAATTGCGGATGCTGTGTCCAAACTTGAGCCAAGCCAAGAAAATGAAGAAAGCATTGGTGTTTATGCTTCTACAAAGGCGCATATGAATGAGCCAGCCAAATTGGTTTTTACAAAGGAGCATAAGAATGAGCCAGCTAAATTGGTTGTTTCCCCCACAAATTCAGGTCAGGACTGTAAAAACTTACTACAGGTCATTCAGACTTCCTTTAAGAGTTTTTTCTTTAAGTACCATCAAAAGCCGACTCAAAAACAACAATGAAATAACTATAATGAGTCTGATAATACCTGTGTAATATCTTCTTCACCATCACTGCCATTATGTAGAAAATGTGTTCAGCCTTGTGCATTAAAAGAGTCCAAGATTTCTTCAGAAATAGATGAACCAAAGGATAAAGCTGACAGCCAAGATAGGATTAAGAATTTTGAAAAGGTCGAAAAAGCTGAGGTTCAGTTAATGTCTAAACTTTTCTCATCGACTCCTGGTCAGTTAAAGACAAAAGCTCAAATTAATTTGCATAACTGTGTAGTATCCCTTACTGAGTTAATGACGGTTGATGAACCTCAAGATACCAGACAGGAGGAGCTATGTAAATGGATAGCTGGAAGCCAAAACGAGTCTGGATCGGTAATCGATATCTCCTCAGGACTGGATCAGAATATAAGTAAGGAGGCTTAGGTTTTTGATTACATTGCTGAAGAATTTGATGCTAAGCAAGGGTATTCATTACTAATACCAGTTACAGTTGAACTAGTATCCAGTCCTAATGGCCAATCCAACAAATCTGGCAATATAAGACCTTTTAATTTGGACCAGTCAAGCATCATTTTGGAGAATAGTTTTACCAATAATAAATCACTATTGGTTCCAGGTGTAGTTAGTGGTGAAAATGCTCCCATCGTAAATGAGCGAATATAGTTTTAAATAATCAGTTAAACTCAGTGGATTTATCTTTGCTAGATGTTAGATGTGAAGACATCTAACATCTAGCCCTTGTTAGATGTGAAGACATCTAACATGGGCTTCTATTGGAATTCCATAGACCATATTATCAAGCCCATTATCACCGCTTTATCTGCAGTTTTCTGCCAATAAAGCGGCGATAATTTTATCGCCCAGGCTTGATAATATGCTCCTAAATTTGATGGGAATTTTCAGGCCAGATCCGGTGCTATAGAAAATGCCGTCCCTGGACCTGAGCGTGGAATATGGGATTGTCTACTTCACACTATGGATTCAATTACTAATGCTCTTAATTTTCATTTGGATAAATTAGATATGCAGGTAGACATTTTAAATAAATTTACATCACATGTAGTAGGAATCGATGCAAAGCTTCTCCATCTGACCAAACATATTACTAAGGTTAAAAAGACAAAGAGAGTCAGTTAATAACCTGTACCTGTGCACAACTGATTGATAAAATCTCAGATTTACCGTCAATTGTTAGCTCCATGGTACAGGAAGTAAAACTGCTGTCAGGTAGAAAATCCCAAGGTAATGAAGAATGCATTAATCTCCCTGGTATAAAAAATAGTTCAAATGGTCCTGCCCAATTTGGGGTGGTTACTAAAGATAAACTAGCCATATCACGAGAAAATAGAAATAGCAGAAATACTAAAAATATTGATATGACTAACCAACCTGCAAATGAAGCCACTAATATGGAAACATCTAAGGTATCGTATGTCAGCTTTAAAGGTATTAAACATGAGGACCATTCAACAGCTGATGAGATGAAAAGCGACTGTCCAGTGTCAAGTCAACCGTTAAGTGTCATTAAAAACTCTGAGATGAAAATGATCCCTGAAGTAATTCAAGCGGTGGTTGTAACAGCAAACCCTGAGATTCTATCTAAACGGGCAAGAAAAAGGTTAAGGAAAACTCATAATAAAATATCACAGGATAAAAAACTCCCCAGTGAGGTAGCAATTAAAAACCCCAAATACCAAAGAATCTGAAACAAAAAACCTTATTTCCGATTATTAGACCTACGGAAGAATCTGTAGTTAACTTAAAGGATGAACAAAACGGTCAGTCTATTAAAAATTCTATTCAGGATGAGGCTACCGCTAGTATGTGGCCTATTATCTTTCATCCAGTAAAGTCAGGGGTTATTGTGTCTGATCAGCCTCATAATGAATTGGTTGACCAACATGGAGAACAAAACACCCTTAATCGGAAAATTGTAAAAACTATTAATCAACAATGTCCCAGAAATGATGATGCTGATCTCCCCTGTACTCAAGACCAAAATCCAACGGAGCCGCCTGTATCAAGTCAACTGGCAGCTCCTGTCTCAGATCTTGTTACTGGGAAGAGGGCCCTAGTAGATTTTAGAGTTACGGATAAAATAGAGGCTTCTGATCTTCAGTTTGAAATGAGGAAATTAGTCTTCTGTCCTCAATATACTACTGGAGGTACCTATGACATTTTGAACCGTGAAAATATCCTGAAGTTATTAAATGTAATCACAGATTTGAAGGATGTAATATCAGATGACTTGGAATCTGTGAAGTTTAAGAACGATTTTAACAACTTTTATTATGAAATAATTGTTACAACCTGGCGAAGTGCTGATATTGTTAGCAAAATAATTGCTAATATTGCATATTTGAGAAATGGGGCATCAAAGTTTGGAGTATCCAAAGGTCTCAATATCCAACTCTGTTGATCCCTAATAAATCACCTTGTAGCCTGGTTCTAAAGAAGGGCGAACAAAAAATAGTCCCAACATCACTTGTTAGAGTGCTCAAAGGTGCTTCAGGTCTATCAACAGAGTTGAATTTATTATGTGGTATTAAGATCAGGAGTTGCCAGTCAGGTTCACGAATATGTGAAGAGTTAAGGAAAATACCCAATCCGGTTGAGGATTGGAAATGGCTTCCGTCGATTTTAACAAATGTATACTCTGCAAAAAAAGATTGATGTCGGCCCTCTCCTGAAAATATACTAAAACCTTTTAAACTCTGTTCTTGGAACACAAATGGTTTTAAATCACTTCTTGAGGACTCGAATGTAACAAGTTTTAAAAAAACTTTTGACATATTAATGCTACAAGAAACTTGGAATATGTGCAGTGAACCCATTATTGGTTATTTTTAATATTTGAATGTGGCAATTCGTGAGGCCACTATCGGCCGCCCTAGTGGTGGCCTTTCTATATATGTCTCTTTGAATCTTGATGTTAAGCATTTTGAGATTGATCTCCAGGTAAAATGGTTACAGTGTGTCAAATTAATTGCCAAACAATCAAATATGTTTTTAAATGTTTATTTGAGCTCGAAAAAGAAGATTAGATCTACGCAACTCACACATCTATGGGAAATGGCAAAAGTGTTATACTATGATGATTTAGATTCAATGATGATCATTTCTGGGGATTTTAATATGCATATTTTTTCTTATAAAAGCAGAATATACCCTAAAAACATTTGATCACAATAGATCAAATATGAGTTTATAAAATATAACTTAAATATTAGGAATAATGATGATAACACACCGACATTTAATAAAACTGGTAGCCCTTCTATAATCGATTATTCCATAATTTATATATAGGAAGAAAGTTATGAATTTAGTCCAACGTTATCATGTGGCTCCATGGATTGAGAGCAATCACAATCCACAAGTTATTATTTTTTGCTTTTCCCTTTGATTATTTGCCAGAATCTAGAATAAACAAAACGGCACCTACCGCTTTTAACCTTAAAAGATTAATATGGAATGACAAAACTGAAAAAGATATTTTAGAAGTGCTTTCCCGCCTAATTTTAGATGTTCAAGAAGCTGACTCTGAAGGAAAATCTATGGTTGCTCTTTGGCCCTGTTTAGGCTCTGCGCTTTTGGTTAATTTTTCTAATTTGATACCCTCTGGTGGCATAACTTTAAATCCTAGGAATCCAGGGTGGTTTTCCCATCCCGTACAATACCTCAAAAGAAGTCTTAATAAAACAATGAGATCATTGTATAGGAAAGCAAAAGGAATAACACATTCTGTGATATTCCAACAATTTTGAAAATTGAAAAAAGGATATAGGAACAAATTTGTAAAGCTAAACAAGCATAGTATGAAGAAACTTGGTCTAAATTACATTGTGCTTGTAAATCTAAAGACTTGTGGTTATTCTGGAGTATTATTAATAACCTAGAAAATGGAAATCATAGAAGTAATAGTGCCAATAATGATGAATTAAGTTGGGTAAACTTTTTTAAGAATCTTAAAATTGTTCCCCCAGGCCTGCAGCGCGATAATAGTAAAATCTATTTTACTCGCCATTGCACACAAGAGATAACAGAAAATGCTGGGTCAGAACTAAGTGTTTATGATTCAATAAGTTCCCCTGATAATTAGCCATGGTCAGTTGACAAAGTCAAAAAAGTGATAAATAGGATTCGATCAAATGGAGCGCCCGGTCCGAATGGAATTCCGAATGTCATCTTTAAAGTAAACCTAAAAGATTGGCCAGAGGTTTTAACTCTCCTGTTCTCTGAAGTGCTTAAAACAGGCCAGATTCCGGGATCATGGCAGGGAAGCATTATACAACCAATTTATAAAAGTGGCCCCCCAGGACAACTCCGCAAACTTGCGATTAATAGCACTAACAGATGTAGATGCGAAAATATTCGCTAGTTGTCTTTTGGAGGAATTGGAATCATGGGTCATAAGAGAAGATTTGATACCAAACTTACAAACTGGTTTTAAAAGGGGAGAATCAAGTTATACTAATTTGATTTTATTAACAATATTAGTCGAAAGAGCCAAATATAGGAAACAAAAATTGTATATTTGTTTCATTGACCTAAAAGCCGCCTTTGATTCTGTTCCCCCGAAATATATTATGGTCAAAGTTAGTTAATTGGGGTATATCTGATACACTTCTAAAAATGATCAAATTACTATACCGTCGCCTAGAAACTTATATCGGCTTGAAACAAGTATATGTTTAGCCTCCTTGCCTTTTTATGTCTGATCTCCTGGCCCATTTTAATGATGTTAATGCCCACTCCCCCTTTGTGTTGGGTAAAGAGATTAAATATTTACAATATGCTGATGATACCATCTTATTAAGCCCGACTGTCATAGGACTAAAAAGATGAATAGACTCTTTTAATATATATGTTAAACAAAACGGTCTAAAAATAAACACAAAAAAACGAAAATAATGACCGTGGGAAGAGGTAAACTAGGAGTAAAAGAATGGAATATTAATGGTTTGGTTATTGAATGTGTAAAATTGTATAAATATTTGGGAATCACATTTGATGATAGTTTGTCATTTAGGCAGCATTTTAATAATCTTGTAGCTAAAGGCACATCTCTTGCATTTGCTTTTAGAAAATTGAGAGATAAGCTATTTTGCCCCAATTATAATCATTTGCTGAAGGTTATGAAAGCGAAGTTATTTCCATCTTTGGACTATGGTTCCATTATTTTCCGGGGGAAAGATGCGAAATTGCTTGACGACATTGAATTAAGGACATATAAATCAGTTTTTAGGATCCCCAGAAATATTAGCCGTGCCAATATAAGACTCAAATTTGGTTTAAAGCAACAGTTCTTAGCCAGACAATCCACACTTTTAAAGTCCTTATTGACACTATCTCATAGTTGAAAAGCAATTATGTAAGGTAGAAATTTCTGCTATGAAGGTTAATAAAAATTGATAATGATATATTGATTTTAAATGTTTTTAGGGAGTGTGTGGGCCATGTTAAGTTTGCCTAAAATGTATTATTATAAATTTAGTAATTTGAATCTGTCACCCCATATTAGTGGATTGTATCTTATGTATACTTTGAAAGTTTTCTTGATAATATTAGCTGATAGCATAAGTCACTTTAATTCTAGCTGCTATTTGATGGAGTGTAAACTTTGTATTGTACTATTTTTCATGTAATTCTATAATGGCGTATAGCTTTTTATGATTTTTTTTCAAATAGTTTACCTGATGATTCTAAGCTGCTAGCACACGCAATTTAGTTTCTTATCGGTATATTGTATACTATGTACAAGTCGATGTGTAACCTTATACTGCTTGCACAAGGCACTTTAATTGCTGCTGTTAGCACAAGGCACTTTAATTTCTAATGCTGCCCGCACAATGCACTTTTACCTTTGCTGCTAAATTGTTTATTAGCACACCGATTAATTGCTGTTCAACAAATTATATTTGGGCTAATCTGCGGACCTCATCTTGGACATAAAAACTCACTGTATCTGTATATTTTTAATTAGATTTAGTTTTAAATATGTATTCTGCTGTTTGTAATGATTTTAATTAATCAACAAATAAACTTACTTACTTACTTACTTACTCCCCTTAGCTCCGCCCTGGACCAAGATTATAAACAGCTCCCTAAGCACTGGAGTCATGCCTGACTGCCTCAAAATCGACCAAGTCACACCTCTGCTCGAAAAACCAGGTTCTGACTCAAACGATCTGAACAACTTCAGACACCTCTCCAACCTCTCTCTCCTAGCAAAAATCCTGGAAAGATGTGTTCTCCTCCAGTTCACTCAACACCTGCACCATAGCAACCTTCTTGACCCTCACTAATCGAGTTTCAGGAAAGGATGCAGCAAAGAGGCAACAATCCTAAATGTTATTGACGACATGCACAAATCTCTCGACACAGGCCAATGCTGCCTACTTATACAACTTGACCTATCGGCAAACTTCGACACAGTCAACCACACACTACTCATTAAGGCACTTCAAGAAAGGGTTGGAGCGGAAGAGGTGGTCTTACAGTGGTTCACCTCCTTTATACAGAACTACACCCGAACAATAAAAATAAAAAACTTCTCATGGACCTACTCCCTGTTGGCAGAGGTGTCCTCCAAGGATCAGTACTCTCACCTCAACTTTTCAACATCTACATGGAACCACTCACCACCATTCTTAAAAAAACATAATTCCCTTCCACCTCTTTGTAGATGATACCCAGATCTATCTGGAAACCTTCTCCATTGGAAGCATTCAGAGACTGAAAAACACTCTTGGAGAAGTCCAACACTGGTTATCACACAATCACCTGAAAAAAAACCAAGACAAGATGGAAATCCTCCTCATCTCCAACAAAGAGAAGAAACCCCATTTCACAGAATGGCTTAAAGCCATTGATGCTCTCAACTATATACCGTCAGTAAAATCGCTGGGAATAACTCTGGACCCTAAATTAGACATGAGCAAACGCATCAAGTACACCGCAATGAGTGCCTTCCTCAACCTCAAACTCCTCAACAAAATAAAACCCTTCATCCCGCTCAATGACCTCAAACAAGCCACTCAATCTCTGGTGCTGTCAACACTGGACTATGGAAGTGCAACCATCACAGAAGCAACAAAATCACACCTAGTTCCCCTCAAATCACCTTGCAGGCATCAGCCAGAATGGTCGAAGGAGTAAAGAAATATTAACGCATCTTGCCGGCACTCAGAGAACTAAAATGGCTCCCAGTCGAAATGCGCGCCAACCTCAGAACCGCATTCCTCACGCACAAAGCGTTGAACAAAGGCAAACCCGCCTACCTGGTCTGCAAACTCCAGAAGACAGGTCAAACAAGAAACCTAAGGGGCACCCACACTCTACTCCTTATCCCGCCTAAAACTCACAAACAAAAAACAGCATCCCGATCTTTTGCAGGTAGCGCGCCTAAAATCTGGAACTCAATCCTAGTACACATCAGGACTAACCTCAACTACTTAAAATTCAAATGGCAGCTCAAATACCTCCTCAACAGATCTCCCCGAAGGGTTAGCTTCAACCTAACACCGAAGGCTGCCTATATCAGCACACTGTCACTTTGTCATTAAGACCTCTACGTCACTCTCCCCAGGTCTACCTCAATGATCCCCACAACCCTGATTAAACCCCGGCAGGAGAAAAGGGGCTATCTATGAAGTAATCATGCAGAGCGCCCCAGACACTGCACATTTAACAGCGTTAACATATCTCACTATTAACTCTATGCTTGTTGCAAAGATAATTCCAGATGTGTAAGGACCAACTGTGGATATTATTATATTATTGTAGCATATGATTGAGAATGCTATAAAGCGCTCAGATACCTTGGGGTTTGGCTAGCACTATATAAAACTCTTAAATAAATAAACTCACTTGAGGACTATTATGTTTTAAAGGGTATTTATTGGAGGCTAATGGTGGACATTTTCTTGCGTGCAGCTTTTAACCCCTCCCATGCTCATGACGAGCTGAGCTCGTTGGTGAAAACCTATTGCGAACTATTTAGATACTTTCCTATCACCTTATGTAAAGGGTTTAACATTGTATGTGAAAGACACAGGGGATCTATTGAGAAGATTGGAAGACACCCCTTGGCAATCTTCCTCCAAACTTGTGGCAATGGATGTTATATCTTTGTACTCCAACATTCAAAATGAAATTGGCCTAGAAGCTTGCAAATCCTTCTTGATGGATAGAAACATTCAATTTGCTGAGCACAACAACATGCTCCTTGAAATGATCTCGATGTGCCTGGAGCAAAATGTATTCATGTTTGGAAAAGAGATCTATCGACAATCAAAGGGCACAGCGATGGGCTTTTCCTTTAGTCCATCCTATGCCTGTCTGACAATGGGTCATTTGGAAAGAACGTGGGCATGGAGATGTGAAAATGATGTGGCTGTATCAAAAACCATAGCCTGGTTAAGATACATAGACGATTTGCTACTGATTTGGGATGGAACAAAGGAAGAATTTGAAACATACTTTGAAATACTGAACAATTTGAACTTTTGCCCAAAATTTACTTACACAATAAGTGGATCAAAAGTGATTTTTCTGGATACGGAAATTTTTATTCAAAACAACAAAATACAAACGACATTGCATCGTAAAAGTACTGCGACAAATGCGGTATTACATGCTCAAAGTTTGCACCAGTCCAGCTTATTTCATAACATTCCATACGGAGAATTCTTAATAATTAAAAGAATTTGCTCAAAAGAAGAGGATTGGATTGTCAATAAAAAATTGGCCAGTAAAAGATTTGAAAAACGAAAATACCATCCTGCTATATTCCAAACTGCTTTGAAACGATCATCCGGGGTCAAAAGAACTGAATTGTTGAAACAGAAATCTAAACCAAATACGGATGATCAAAAGATCCGATTTATAACAACTCACTCAACAGCAAATCAATCCATAACGAAAATCCTAAGAAAAAATTGGCACATCTTGCATATGGATCCAAAAATAGCTGAAATTGTGGGAGATCATCCCAACATAACGTATCGAAGGGCCAAGAATCTAAAAGACAAATTAATTTTCAGTCACTTTCAGGATCAGAAGAAACCAGAAGCCTGGTACAGACCTAAGGGTTTTTATAAATGCTCTGGTTGCAAGGTTTGCTGCATTGCCAAAAACATCAAGGAATTAGATATGGCAAACAAAAAAACATGGAAAATCAATCAACTGATCAACTGCAAGACACAATTTGTCATCTATGTTTTAGAGTGCCCGTGTTTGTTGAAATATATTGGCAGCACCAAAAAGGAACTAAAGGTGCGCATCTTGGAGCATGTCCGAGCAACAATCAACAATGATGGAAGTAATGCAATGGCCAAACATATGGGAAAGGAACACAACGGGAATTAGAAAGAACTAAAGTTCTATGGAATTGAGAGTGTCGGAGAAAATCTGTGAGGAGGGGATCGTGAAAAAATAATGGGACAGAAAGAATCAAAACACAAAATGAGCTTTCGAACTCTAAATCCTCATGGGCATAACCAGGATGAAGAACTACATTGCCATCTTTGAAACTTAAAACCAAGATGAAATGAACATGAACTATATCTCTCTCTAAACTTTCTTAACTATTCTTATTTATCACATGAAACAATTTAGGGCATGACTCTGTTTCACTTTGTTTCACTTATTTAATTTGCTTTTCCTCTTATTTAGATGCATAGGACAAATAGTGGGAACAACATATGGAATTTACATGGGAGGATGTGATATAATATGCAATTGGATGCCATGGATTGGTAATTGTGACTGGAATGCCCACTAGAGGGCGAAATTACAATGATATATGGGGCAAAAGGTTGAATTATGGTACCCACTCATTATCCCACTGGAGGGTATGAATTCAAATTGTGTTTCCCATGTAATCATTATTTGCTAAATGCCAAAATTACAGCAAAGAATCGCAACATGATTAAAATGTTTTTGTTGAAAACTACATGTCCCACAACCCCTGTGCAACTAACAGGGAGTGATGTGTTAATATGGAGGATGTACTTTATTTAAACTCAGTAAAAAAACGTAGAAATGGTTACCTGTGAGCAAGGACTCCGTAGAGACCGGAACGCGTTGGGTGTTGCTGGCTTGCTAATATATTGAGAATAAAACCAAACCGATCTACAAACCCTGTTGTATGGCTGTAATTGAAAATAATACCCGGGAGTGCATGAAGACTAAATTCCAAAATCTCAAAATTCTATTGTGAATAACTTTGGCGTCGGTTGATGAATCTGCCTGAAAATTTCCTCAAATTTGCCTCGTCGAGCTCTGATCCTTCCCCGAAAGTTTGGGGGGGATTCGTGAAGCGGGGGCTGAGAGAAAAGGGGGGTCCCAAAACGTGTTTTCCCCATGTTAATTTCCATGGGGTGGTCGAACTCACTTTTAGCCCGAACGGCTGAATGAATTTCCACCAAACTTGGCAAAATTGTAGGGACTGGTAGCCCGATGTGCCTTTGCTATGTCTCAAGATATGTGCTCCAGTGGATGTTGAGTAATTTAGGTTAAAAAAATATATATATCTATGGCCGCGCCCCAGTACGCGCACCAGGGAGCGCAGCGGGCACGACACGCGAGGTGCGCACGGAAAGTTGATTGGCTCTCGGGTGTCTGTAAACATTCGAAACAGTCCGGACCGGCCGCCATCTTGTGTCTCGGTAGGATAGAGACACAAGAGGTGGAAAAAAAGGGGGAAATGACCATAAGGGGGCAGGGTAGACCCTCCTGACCCCCTAGGTTTGATGTGGGGGTCTATAAAAGGGCCCCGCGGTGCAAAATATATATATATTTTTTTTTATTTGTGTGGGGGGAGCGTCCGGTACGCGCACCGGGGAGCGAACCGGGGAGCGGCCCATGGGGAAAGAAGAATGACAGAGTTATTAAAAAATGTAGCCTTTTTTTTATAAATTGGAGGTAGTTCTAAAAAGAACTGTTTTTTTTCTTCTTTTTGTTGTTGTATATTTTTTTGTGTTTTTGGAACATTTTGTACTTGTTTTGGCTTTTATGAACTATTTTATATTTTTTTGGTATTTTTATGGGGATAAACGAAAAAACAGGGAATTGAAAATGGCTCAACTGGAGCACAAAAAAAATAAGAAAGAATTAGGGTTTTTTGGGGCATTTGTGGTTGTCCCCAGCAAGGACGATGAGCTTTATGCTCAGTTCACCATAGGAGATGGTCTTACCACAAAGTATACATGTTATACGGAAATCCCCAAACCGTGGCTGAATGTTAGGGATCGTCTCCCTTGCCTCTGGTCCTGTTGGAGTGGGTTGATTTATTTGGGAGGTGGAGCTTGAAGATTGGGGAAGATTACTGGCCAGTTCCAAAATATCAATGGGGAAGGATCACTAGTCCTGCATAACCAGGGTATGCAGGTAGGTTCGTTGTGTCTCACAAAGTTAAAAGACCCTCATGCACGTGCTTTTTAGTAGGAATTTGTAGCGGTATATGTTGTCTCCCCGCTTTGAAATACCTGTGTGCATAATCCTTGGGTCAGTTTTTATGCACCCGGAGGATTTACCCATGGTTAAAACAGTAGTGATCGTAATAGGTGACGTGAAGGGGAGTTAAAAATACCTGTACAGCCAGCAATAGAAATTTTATTAGGTCTGGATTAGGGTACTAATAGACAATAAAGAGGCGTGTTGCTCTGGAATATTAAGGAATTCAAGCACACTGATATGTGAGTCTTAAAAAATGGTCAGTTCCCTCATCTCTGCAGCAGAATATTTGATTGGATGCCTGCGCTGCATGTGGCGAATCATTGCGTTGTTTCTGAAAGAGTAATTATCATTAGGGTTTCCCCTGGAAAGTTCCACGCCACAGATTAGGCAAGTCACCTTGGCCGCATTTACTTTTTTCTTTTCCTCTGGGATTGAAAAAACTCCCATACAATGTGTGGTTTTGGCTGATATGGGGTATTGTGTTCTTGCAGCCATCTTCTCCTCCCCTCCTCCTCCTCCTCCTCCTCCTCCTCCTCTTGTCGACCACCAATGTAATCTTGTGGTGGTCCTCTTGGTGGTTGTGGTGGTGGTGGTGGTGCAGATGCTCCAGCTGCTGCTGCTATTTAAGCCATTTCAAAGTACAAAATATACTTGAAAGATTGCCAAACAGGTCTTCCTAAGTCAAAGGACAAAGTCAGAATAAGGAAAAAAGGTGGGGTCTTTCATCATTTTGAAAAAAAAAAGAGGCCTGAACCAGTGAGAAGTGTTATTTTCAGGTCACAAGACCAGGGATTTCATCATTATGAAACCAAAACTGTTCTACACCAATAAAAAGTGTTATTTTCAGGTCACATGACCGACGCGCTTTCGCTGCGCATCCCCGGGCGCGTCGCGTAAGCGTGTCACATGTTTACGTTGCGCGATCGTATTCGCTCGAGTGCTTCCGGGTGCGCTTACGCCATGAGTATCACGTGGACGCGGCTACGCGATACGTCACGATGATGTTTTCGTTCGCGGCAATAGCGCTAACGGGACGCTCTCAGGAGCTCGCCCTGGGGCGCTTAAAAAGACTACACTTTCCGGGGCGCTCACCGGGGCGCGCCCCAGGAGCGCTCCAGGGTAATAAAAAAAAAAAATACATTAAAAAAATTGTTTAAAATACAAATAAAATATAGGATTCATTCTTTTTAAAAAATATTACATTTTATAGCTATATACATTTGCTATTAATAAAATTTTGAAATTCAAAGAAAAAAATATAGATTTGGGGCCTTATATATAGTTAGGAATTAGCATTTAAAAAACCTATGAAATTCACTGAAAAAACCATAGGTTTCACACCAGTTATAGTTAGCTGGAAATTTCACTGACATAAAACCATTGAAATTCCATGTTATAGTTAGTTGGACTCACTATAACTTGCGCGTGTAATGCACTGCTGATGATGTCACATATTACATCACTCATGACATGGTCAATGACATCACTCATAACATATATATATATATATATATATATATATATATATATATATATATATATATATATATATATTCACTGAAAAAACCATAGGTTATAGACCATATATAGTTAGGGATTAGCATTTAAAAAACCTTATTTTACTCACACAAAACCATTGAAATTCCATATATAGTTAGTTGCACTAACTATATATCGCGCACCCGCAATCCACTGCTGATGATGTCACATATTACATCATTCATGACATGGTCAGTGACATCACTGATAACATCACTGATGACATCTCAAATGACATCACTGATGACATCTCAAATGACATCACTGATGACATCACTAATGACATCTCATTTGACATTACTGATCACATCACTGATGATATCATTCATGTGATAATACGATGAACCTCTTCAGACTCTAATATAACCTTAGATACAATCAGTGTAAACAGACACTCACAGACTGTCACTCATCCATGGAGTTACTCACACACCTAGTCAGTCATGCAAAGAATCCATCACACCTCCATTTCCTCAACTATACAGTTATACAAACTTTACTTATTCAAACATATACTAACACATATTTACTCTCTTATACAATCCCTGATACAAGTTCACAATGATCCATACAGCCACTCACACATTCACTGGCTCTTATGCACAGTTATTTATATATGTCAACTCTCACACGTACTGTGTTTTACATATGTACTTACTTTGACATGTAGCACTGAGATATCCATTCACTCACCAATACACTCATGCACACAGTCAACCGCCCATACAGCTGTTTCCACATGCACTTTTGAAACCATACATCTAGTGAATCAACTGCTCACACATCTATGCACAGAGTCATACACCTCCCAGCCACCCACACACACACTCAGTCTCCCATACAAATACTTGGGCAACCAATCAATAACCCATATAGTTACTCATATAGCTACTTATCAACACATGCAACAGTTTACAGAACAACAGACATAATGATGCACAAATTAAGACAGTTTAGTCACTAACCCATGCACTCAGTGAGACACATTTAATCACTCACTCATACAGTCAGTCATGCACCTACTAAATCCTTCATCCAGACACTTATACATCCACTCATTCTTCAATATGTAAGACATATTTTAACTTTACAGAAACATACAGTCACTGGATGTTGTCATCAGTGATGTCATTTGAGATGTCATCAGTGATGTCATCAGTGATGTCACTGACCCTGTCATGAATGATGTAATATGTGACATCATCAGCAGTGGATTGCGGGTGCGCGATATATAGTTAGTGCAACTAACTATATATGGAATTTCAATGGTTTTGTGTGAGTAAAATAAGGTTTTTTAAATGCTAATCCCTAACTATATATGGTCTATAACCTATGGTTTTTTCAGTGAATTTTCAAGGTTTTGTAAATGCAAATTCCTAACTATATATGGTCTATAACCTATGGTTTTTTCTGTGAATTTCATTGGTTTTTTAAAAGCTAATATCTATAGCTGTAAAATATATTCTTTATTAAGTGACGTATCACGTAGCCCGTGAGACGCCTCATAATGCATCGCATAACCGTGACGTATCGTCTCTGCAGCGCAAACCAAACCCAAAACGTAAGCGCGCCAGAACACGCTTAAAGATATATATATATTTTTTTAACCTTAATTAGACAAAATCCACACGTGCACATATCACAAACGTTCAAAAAACACAATATGTCGGACTCCCGTTACGGTGCCGGTTAGCTGCCCGGTTAACGTACCAGGAAGCACCTTTACAGAGAAAAATCGCATTTTTTTTTCTTTTGTCCCGCAGGGAACTTTAATAGCCCCCTCATCAATCCTAGGGGTTCAGGAGGGGTCTGCCTTACCCCTTTCATTCATTTACACCTTTTTTTTTTCCACCTCTTGTCTCTCGATACCACAGAGAGACAAGATGGCGGCCGCTCCAGACTGTTTACAATGATAACAGCTAATCAGCTTCTCCTCAGACTCCCGTTACACTGCCGGTTAGCTTCCCGGTTAGCTGCCCGGTTAGCTGCCCGGTTCGCGTACCAAGACGCGTCTCTACGGCGAAAAAATCGGATTTTTTTTTTTTTTGGCCCCGCGTGGCTTTATAATATCCCCCTCATCAATCCTAGGGGTCAGAAGGGGTCTACCTTGCCCTCTTTCCTTCATTTCCCCCTTTGTTTTGGCCTCCTCTTGTCTCTCGATCCTACCGATAGACAAGATGGCGGCCGCTCCGGACTGTTTACAATGTTGACAGCCAATCAGCTACTCCTCAGACTCCCGTTACACTGCCGGTTAGCTTCCCGGTTAGCTGTTTAGACTGTTTAGAATGTTGACAGACACCGGAGAGCCAATCAGCTTCGCATTGCAAAGTTCCGTTACGCGAAAAGTACGCGAACCGGAGCGCTGCCCGGAGCGCTGTTACAGATATATATCTTATTTTAAACGTTAATTTCTCAAAATCCACTGAAGCACATATATTGAGACCTAGCAAAGGCACATCGGGCTAATAGTCCCTACAATTTTGCCAAGTTTCGTGCAAATCCATTCAGCCGTTCGAGCTAAAAGTGAGGCCAACCGCCCTATGGAAAAATGAATGGGAAAAACGCGTTTTGGGACCCCCCTTTTTTCTCTGCCCCCCCTTGACGACCCCCCCAAATTTTCAGGGGCTGCTCAGAAACAAAATGTGCCATTTTCCTGAAAATTTCAGCCAATTCCGTCCACAAACGCCAAAGTTATTAGACATAGAATTTTCAAAAGTTCCATAGAGAAAAAATCCTAACTATATATACCTACTGGCTATCGCCAGTAGGTAATATATATATATATATATATATATATATATATATATATATATATATATATATATATATATATATATATATATATATATCCTACTGGCAGTCGCCAGTAGGTAGTTATAGTTAGGATTATTTTCAATGCAAAATCTTAACATTCTATTGTGAATAACTTTGGCACATGTTGCACAATCTGCCTGAAAATTTCCTCAAATTTGCCTCGTGGCGCTCCGGTCCTTCCTTGAAATTTTGGGGGGATTCGTGAAGCGGGGGCCGCGATAAAAGGGGGGTCCCAAAACGTGTTTTCCCCATGCTAATTTCCATGGGGCGGTCAACCTCACTTTTAGCCCGATTGGCTGAATGGATTTCCTCCAAACTTGGCAAAATTGTAGGGACTGGTAGCCCGATGTGCCTTTGCTATGTCTCAAGATATGTGCTCCAGTGGATTTTGAGTAATTTAGGTTAAAAAAAGATATATATTTATGGCCATGCTCCGCTACGCGCACTGGGGAGTGCTCCGGGCGCGCTAAGCGACTTGCGTGCGGAAATCTGATTGGCTCTCGGGTGTCTGTAAACATTCCAAATAGTCCGGGGCGGCCACCATCTTGTATCTCGGTAAGATCGAGACACAAGAAGATGCAAAACGAAAGGGGGAAATTACCATAAGGGGGCAGAGTAGACCCCCCTGATCCCTTAGGTTTGATGTGGGGGCCA
The DNA here is from genome assembly GCF_964263255.1 of Lissotriton vulgaris. Lineage (NCBI taxonomy): Eukaryota > Metazoa > Chordata > Amphibia > Caudata > Salamandridae > Lissotriton > Lissotriton vulgaris. Next base: position 298,373,909 of record NC_141691.1, on the reverse strand, counting down.
TAAAAGGGCCCCGTGGGGCAAAAAAAATATTTATATATTTTCTTTCGATTTGCATGGGGGAACCCGGTACGCGCACCGGGGAGCGTACCGGGGAGCGTACTAGGGGAAAACCCAGTGAAATAGTAAAATAATAATTTAAAGTGCTTAGAGGTAGGGTAGCTCTGCATAGAGTTGTTGTGTTGTGTGGGTGATATAAGTACCAGCATGTAGGTACCAATGCAGAGTCTTAAATTCAATGTAGACTGTCTCCTCTGTAGATATTTTATATGTTGTTACAGAAGTTATTGTGGTATATGGAATCTATACTATAGTCTGTCAGGAAAGCAGAAACAACATGGAGGCAGGAGATGAAAAAGAGATGTAAAATACACATTGGAGATAATATAGTGGGAGAAAGGAAGTAACTATGAGCAAAATTACTATCTAACACAAAAAAGTTGCACAGTATACTATAAGTCTCACTTTACATTATATTCATTTTGGTACTATTTCATGATTTATATATAAAAAAGAATAATGTCTCAAACAATTTTTAATTATTAAATAAAAATTTATTGCTGTGATTTTTCAAAATTTAAAAGAATTTCCAACATTATATCGTCAGGTATGTCCTCCTTTGGATTCGATGATTCCATTTCTTCCACACAATTAAGTAACTCTTGGTCCAGAGACTGATACAAAAAGTCTAAATCATCAATCTCTTCCTTAGGATTGTTCTCCAGATCAATTTCGAATGAAATATTAAATTTGTTTTTTTCTCCTTCTATTTTCATGCTGTAAATTGCATAAAAAATAAATATATCAGTAGAGATAGGACACTGTTGGGTTTAAGTTCAGACAGGTACTTGTGAGTTTGTAACAGTGAAGTTATCTTTGGGCAGTGTATGGTATGAGGCAGGAAGTAGAAATATAAAAAAGTGTATGTGAAGAAGCCTAAGAAAATTCACAATTATACCAGAGAAGCCTAACTCAATCTATAACTATAACAGAGAAGCCTATCTCATTTTGTAACTATAACAGAGGGACAGTAAATAACTGTCAGAAAAAGTTTTTAGAAATGAACTTAAAGTGCCCCTTACAAATTAACAACTTACCTTATAGAAAGGAGATGAAGATAAATGAGAAAATCCTTTAAAGATGTATCTCAGGTAGTTGTAGTCACAATGGCCGTGATTCCCTCTCATTTTTCATTTATATTCATGTACATAACCAATCAAATGTCAGGAAAAAAAGTAGAAAATGAAATTAACATTTTAATTGGTTGTAAATTGTAACACTTCATATGTGTTTTTGTCATGTAATTTACCTCAGGATATTTAGACAGGGCTACAGCCCAAATGGCTCAATGGAATTGCACCAAATTTGGGAAAATGGTAGGGACTGCAATGTTTAGGGCCTATTCTATATTTGGTGTAAGTGTATGCAGTGGTTTTTATGTAAATTAACTTCCCACATTTTTTGGGGAGCGCTTACCGGTGCGCGTTCCGGTACGCGCACCGGGAGCGCTACTGGAGTCCACCATCTTGTGTTTCGGTACAATTGAGACACAAGATGGAGGACAAACAACTTTGGGAATGGGTAGAAAGGGGCAAGGTAGACAGCCCCTGACCCCCTAGGTTTTCTGAGGGGAGTTTAGGAGGTCCATATAGGCCCAAATTTATTTATGTTTTTTTAATTTTGCGGGGGTAGCGCCCGGTACGTGCACCGGGGAGCGTGCTTTGGTGAAAAGTAGTGAAAAAAGTTAGAGTAAAATAAACATTTTGAGTGATCAGAGGTAGGGTAGCCCTGAAAAGAGCTTTTGGGTTCTGTGTTTGATTTAGGTACCTACAAGTAGGTTCCAATGCACAGTCTTAAATTCAGGAGGAATATTCTATTCCCCTCATCTGAGAAGTGCACACCATCTCCTCTGTAGATATCTTGCATGTTGTAACGTAAGTTATTGTTGTATGTTGAACCCATTCCATAGTCTCTCATGTAAGCAGAAACAGATTTTTTCACATGTTTCCGTGCTTTCTCAAATTGTGGACAAAATTGGTTGGACCTGTTCCATTTCTGTCTTTGACATATATTGGAATATACCAAGGCAGTTTGTGGAAAAAGTGTCATCAATTGAGCAAAGGTGTCCTTTAAAAGCATTTCCAGACCTACCCCAGTCAAAGTGCCCAAGTCATTTTCTCCACAGTGCACTATTAAGAGGTCAGGGTTTGGCAGATGCAAAAAGGTTTTCACCAATGGTATCAATTGGTGACATCTCAATCCTCTCTGGCCAATCCACTTGGCTTCCACATTTGTTAAATCAAGGTTGTGAAAATTACTGCTAGATGCATACCTTTGAGCCCAGTGGATGTAGCTATGTACAATAATCCACACAGAATACATGGTGAGAGAAGGTTCTGGTGCAGTCAGATGAAGTGTGGGAATGAAATGGCAGTTGGAACAGTAGGAGTTTACAAAACAATAATTGTGGAGTTTCACTGCTCTTGAATCACAAGCAATGATTGGTGGACTCAGATAGTTGAAAACTAAATGTTAGGGTGCATGGTTGTGTTTTGTGAAAGAAGCAATTTAAATGGTTAAGAAAAAGGCAATTAAAGAAAGATTGTGGATAAGCTGGTGTATTGAGAGGTCAAACATTCTTGCTGACTTCATTTGCAACATTGTAGAATAAACTTTTGAACCTGAGAGTTAAGTAAGGAGGGAGTTGCTATGGTAACAGATTGAAAGGGCTGAGGGGGGAAGGGAGTTTTGATTGGTTGAAATGAGGCATATCTGATTAGAATTAGAGGTTTTCTGTGCCAGTCATGGTTGCAGTGTGTGGAGTGCTTACCTTTTGCTCTGCTAAAGAAAAATGGTGTGTGTGTCTGACACTGTTCTCAATCTCCCAAAGCATTTGTAAAGGTAAGTAATGATTCATTTCATTTAGATAGAGACTTGTATGCTCTGTGGAGAAGATGTGGAAGCAGATTGTGTTTTTTTAATGTTGTTTTGTCTCACGTTTTTTGATAATGCTTGGTTAAAACATTTTACTGCATAGAGGAATAGTATTTTGTGAAATAGTGAAGTTTCAGTAGTTAAATTGAATGCTTGTACATAGGACCTGTGCTGTGTTTCTAAAATGTTATTTGAAAAACGATTTTGGGGTAAATGAATGCCTTTTATATTTTTGAGAAGGAATTATTAGTGTTTGCCTCATTAAATAAATATATTTGAACCTTTTACAATGATGTCACCTGCATTACCTCAGATTAGGATGCAGATTGAGCTTCTTTCTGGTTGGTTTGTGTAATGTTTTTGGATAATGCTTGGTAAATAGGTTTTGCAGCATAGGGGAATTGCATTGTGTAAAATTGAGAAGTTTCTCTAGTGACATGGAATGCTTGTAAGTAGGACCTGTGCTGTGTTTCTAAAATGTTATTTGAAAAACGATATAGGGGTAAATGAATGCCTTTTATATTTTTGAGAAGGAACTATTAGTGTTTGCCTCATTAAATAAATATATTTGAACCTTTTACAATGATGTCACCTGCATTACCTCAGATTAGGATGCAGATTGAGCTTCTTTGTGGTTGGTTTGTGTCATGTTTTTGGATAATGCTTGGTAAATAGGTTTTGCAGCATAGGGGAATTGCATTATGTAAAATTGAGAAGTTTCTCTAGTGACATGGAATGCTTGTACATAGGACCTGTGCTGAGTTTCAAAAATGTTATTTAAAAAACGATTTTGGGGTAAATCAATGCCTTTTATATTTTTGAGAAGGAATTATTAGTGTTTCCTCATTAAATAAATATATTTGAACCTTTCAGAATGATGTTACCTGCGTTACCTCAGATTAGGATGCAGATTGGGCTTCTTTCTGGTTGGTTTGTGTCATGTTTTTGGATAATGCTTGATATTAACATATGCAAGATAGAGGAATTGTCTTTTGTGAAATAGTGATGTTTCAGGAGAGAAATTGTATGCTTGTATATAGTACCTGTGCTGTGTTTCTTAAATGTGATGCGAAAAATGATTTTGGGGCAAATAAATAGTTTTTACTTTTTTGTGAAGGAAGAAATAGTGTAGATGAGGCGAGGCCTGTCCAGGGGTGTAGATGAGGTGAGGCCTGTTCAGGGTTGTAGATGAGGTGAGGCTTGTACAGGGGTGCAGAGGAGGTGAGGCCTGTGTTCAAGAGTGTGTTGGGAGAGAAGTGTGTCCAGGGGTGCAAAGGAGATGAGGTATGTGTCTAAGAATGCAGTGGGGGAGAGGCTTCATGAAGTCCAGTCCACTGCATTCTTAGACACAGGCCTCACCACCTCTGCTCCCCTGGACAGGCCTCACCTCATTTGTGCTTTTGGATAGGCCTCACCTCATCTGCGCAATCTATTTACTAATCTGAGGAAACACAGGTGACATGATTGTGAAATGTGCTAATATATTTTATGAATCATGCAGATACTATCTAATCAACCTTTTTCTTTGTAATATTCTCTTTTTGAATTACTCCCTATTACACCTCTTGTTTGTTTTACACCCTCTCTCCCTCTTTCTGACTTTTTTCTCTCTTCCTGTTACACCCTCTGTGTGACCTACTTCTTGTAACATCCTCTCGCTGATGTAGTTCCTCTTACACCCTCTCTCTTAAACTTACTCTCTGTCTCTCCTTTTACAGCCTCTCTCTGTTTTAGTTTCTTTTACAACATTTTCCCTTCTAACACCCTCTCTCTGTCTTACATCCTCTTTCATCCTCTCTCTGTTTTACACCCTGTTACATCCTTTTTCTGACTTACTCCCTTTTTTGACATATTCCCTCATCCTTTTTCTGTCTTACAACATATTATACACTCTCTCTGTCCTAGTCCTTCTCTATGTTTTACTTCCTCTATCTGTTTCTTTGTCTGAGTCTCTCTGTGTCTTTGTGTTACCCCCTCTAGCTGTTTTTCCTGTCTTACTCCTAGTTATATAGTTGCTGTGGAATAAACTTAGATATGTTGTAAATTAGTGTTTATATTGTTTGCTTATTGTCATTGCTTTGTTGTTTGCTAATAGTGGTCTATAATGTGTTATGTTTTTTCTTTACCACAGATTCAAATCATTATTTCAAAAGTAAGCAAATATACCATCAAGGCAAAGGAGAAGAAAAGCTGCCATACGGAAAAAACAAAAACTGCAACGCAATTAACGCACTCCCTTACAACAAGTACTTCAAAAAACACAAAAAACGCTCCTGGTAAGACAACTAAGAATTTTTTCGAAACATATGTAGAGGAAAAAAAAATGTTAAAGAGAATGTAAATATACCGAAGGAAAGAGCACATTTGAAAAGGACGGAGAGGCCCCTTAAAAATGTTAGTACTGGAGCAGGAGAGAAGAGTATGGATAGCAATAGAAGGCAAAATCAATTTAGGGACATTCGTAGACGAATGTTTCGCAATAGGGTAGTTTAAAATTTTTTAAAAAATGTTAAGAAAGGTAAACAGAGAGCTGCTTTTTACAAGAAAAAGAAAAGTGTAGAGAAGATTGTTGATCAGGCTTTTGAAGTTAAGAAAAAATTATTTATTTTAGTATTCAATAGAATTAGGATACTTAACAAGGCAATTGATGTTTTCAAATCGAACAGTAGATGGAAAAGAATAATTAATCGGACTAATTCTTGTGAAGTATTTTCTGGAGAATGGATGCAGAGTTCAAGTTCTGAGCCATTTTTTAATGAGGAGAGTTACTTCCAAGAAAATGATTTGGTGCATGCAGTTGACACCAGTGGTCGAGCATATGAGGTGAAAGACGGTTGCCCGTTGGAAAAAGAGAAACTTGTGTCTAGAGATGTAGAAGAGGTGTTAGCTGATGAAGTTTTAGGAAGAAGTACTAAGGGTACAGTGTACACATGGAAGTGTATTAGTATTTGTAGTGTAAAACAGGATTCAATCGATTTACTTCGTAATTTCTTACATACATATAGTAAGAAAAGTGTAAAGCAGAAAATGAAGATGTTGCAAGAGTTAGATCCTTGCAGAGTGAGAGAAAACACAGGTTTGCATGGGCATTCACTGGCTTGTCTTTCTAGAAAAGTATGTCAGAGTGTTTTTCATCATTTTAGGATGTTAGCAGTGCATCATAATAAAGTGAAGAAATTAGTGAGAAGGTTGTATTATGCAAAAAGTCCAGCACTTAAGCTTAAACTGTTAAACAGTGCTCTTTTGCATGGATCTGAATTAGATGTGATGTGGATTTGTGAAGAAATTGAGTTTTGTTATTTTGGGGACAAAGAGGACAGTGTAGAAATGGATACAGTAATAGATGGTAATTTGGAACACAATGTACAGATTTCAAGTATTGAAAAGTTTGACGAGGAAATTAGTAAGTTTAAGGTGAAATCAAGTGAAAGGCCTTATTTAACTTGTGTGCGTTGTCGACGAACTCATTAAAAGATTCAGACTAGGTTAGTTGATTTATATGCAAAAAGTGAAATGGAAAACAATAGTGAATGGAAGGATTTTGTAACTTATTTGTTGGTGGAGAATTCTTTTGATTTGAGTTTTGATCAGCGTATTTGTAATTATTGTTTAAAAAAATTAAATGAAAACAGAATGCCTGCTAGAGCTGTTCATAATAATCTTCAGTTGATAGATATTCCTTCTGAATTGATGGATTTAAATACTTATGAATCTATTTTGATTCAATGTGTCCATCCTTTTCAGGCTATTGTTCGCATGGAGCCTATGATAGGGAAATTGCCTCCTACAGATTTACAAAGAGGATTAAAGGGAAGAGTTGTACATTTGCCTCAAGATGTCAAGAAAAATATTGATACAATTGGTGTAGAAAGAGTAGAAGAGGAACCTCTGGTTATTCTAGTTAATGGGGTTCCGACAAAGAGTAAGAAAATCTGGCAAGATTTAGCGGATGTTAGGAAAGTGAAAAAGGCAACATTGTATTTGGTCAAAAACAATGAGTACTACAAACATGTATGTGTTGGAGTAGAGGAAACAGCTACAGAAGAAGACAGTGATCATTCAGCCGGCCAAATTGAAAAAGTTGATGTGTCCAGAAGTGAAGAAATATATGAATATTATACTGTTCATCCTTTGCATTCCAAAGAAGTAATGGGGGATGCAATTGACTTGTTTTAAATGAAAGCAGCAAAAGGAAGTCCTATTAATGTATGGGAAGAAAGTTTGGAAGCTCGTTGTTTTCCACAGTTATTTCCAACAGGTCGAGGTAGACGATATGACGATCTACCAGTTCAAATTCCTGCAGCTGAACACCGGACTTTAAGATTATATGCTGAAGATCCAAGGTTTTGTCAATGCATTCCATATTTGTTTCATCTACTGTATGAAAGTGACTTGTCTGTGCTTTCTTATGCAGTTAATCATATACTGAAAAGTGGAGATCATCTGCAAAATGTTTCGGCGAGACACTTTATGGAGAAAGTCAATCTGCAAGACAGTATTTTGGAATCTCAGCTAATCAATCTCATGGCATGTCAGCGTGGAACAAACGAGTATTGGTACCGTTGTCATGGGGAATTGAAATGTATGCTAAGAAATTTAGGAACTCCTACATGGTTCATCACTCTTAGCTGTGCTGAGTATGCATGGCATTACTTACTTCAATTTCTACGAGAGGCAAATGGAAACATACAAAATATAGAATTCAAAACACCTGGAGAACTGTGTTCTTAGGGTCCAGTGAATGTATGCAGATATTTTAATCATAGATTTGAAGCTATGATGTCTTTTATTACCAACAAAAAAAATCCTCCCCTTTGAGAGGTTTTGAATTTCTTTTGGAGGAAGGCTCAAGCGAGAGGTGCTCCTCACATACATATGTTGTTATGGATTAAAGATGCACCCAAATTTGGAACTGATTCGGATGACACAGTGATGAGTTTCATTGAAGAGTATTTAACATGTGCTATTTCGAAAACTACTGAAGAGAATAGTTTAAGGCAACAAGTTTTACGCTTTCAATCCCATCGTTGTGGAAAGTACTGTCGTCGGAAATTTAGAAACAAGGATAAGTTCTACACAAAATGTCGTTTCGCGTTTCCACAACCAGTGATTTCTAAAGGAAGAGTAAATAATTTGATGTCTTCTCTGCGACATACTGTGATGAGGTAATCACCAAAAAATATGTACAATTTAAAAAGAAAGGAAGAGTCCAAGTATATTAACAACTACAACCCAGTAATTTTGTCCATGTGGAATGCTAGCATGGATATTCAGTTTGTTGCTGACAATTCTATTGCTGTGGCTCGATATGTGACGTCTTACATCACAAGAAAAGAAAAGACAGAACTGAAGGAAATGTGGGAGGACATTTCACATGAAAAGAGTATAAGTAAAAAATTATGCAGTTTCAGTCTGAAGATGTTGTAGCATCGAGAAATTGGAGCATATGAATGTTCTGATTGGTTATCATCAGCTAGTCTCTATGCCAAATCTAGATCAATCATTTGGGTGATTCTAGGTCTTGCTGCAACATGAATCCGAGCATTGAAATCTGTACAAGAAATAGAGTATTTGGCGGAGAAAGAACCAAACAGTACAGATATTTTGAAGACAAACATGTTGGAAACATACTATCCAAATAGAAGTATTCACCTTGAGAACACTTGTTTGTATGAAGTTCTGCAAAACTATAGTTATAAGAGGAACATCACAGAAGATATCAACAATGGAAAATATGCTGTCATTGGGTTTGAAGGGTGAAGCAGAGAAAAGTCCATTTGATTAATCATCGAAAATTGAGTTGCGAATCTCCAGACAAAAGAGAATTTTACTATTTAGCTCATTTGCAACTCGTTAAGCCATGGCGTACAGAAGAGGAACTACTTGGATATTTTCTCTGTTACGAAGATTCTTTTAATGCAACCAAGGATACCATAGAATGTCCTGTTTTTCCAAATTATCTGCAAATGTTGAATGAAGAAATAGAGCAAGAAGCCACAATTGCTGAAGAGATTGCAAGAGACAGTTCTCAAGACAGTCAGAGTTCTACTTCATTGAGTCAGGATCCACTAGGAGGACCAATTATCCAAAATGAAGCTGCCACTGCCATGGATGAGGTGGAAAGAGCTATGGAACAAGCTCAAGAGGATGTAGTTAACTTAAAAGATTTGGTAAAGCAACTAAACGTTGAGCAGAAAAAGATATATGATGAAGTCACAGAACAGATTGAACATGGATTCAGACATGAGAAAAAAGAGTGCTCATGTACATCATTTAAGCCTGTCTGACTGTACGTAAGTGCAGAAGCGGGAACAGGAAAAAGTTTTCTGATTAAAGCCATTTCAACTTATCTGCAGAAATGGACTGAATCACCGCTGTCTTGTGTTGTAACCGCTCCAACTGGACTGGCATCACATAACAATAATGGGATTACTCTACATCGTTTACTGATGCAGTTGAGCATGATAATAAATTGCATTATAACAAGCTATCTGGAGATGCGTGTTCTGAAGTTTCTAGAGTCCTGAAGAAAATGAAACTTCTTATCATTGATGAAGTATGCATGGTCTCAAATCTAATGATTGCTTTTGTGCATTTGAGAATGCAAGAAATTCTTAGAACAGAGTATGATGTGTTATTTGGAGGAAAACACATTATTGTTTTTAGAGATCTACTGCAGTTGACTCCAGTAAAAGGACAACCAGTGTTTAAAATGCTCACGCATGAAGATACCAGGAAGTCCCTTGGAAGCATTGGAAACGTTAATATATGGTTAAATTTCAAATATGCAGAACTGCTTCAAAATATGCAACAGGCAAAGGATGAAGATTATAAAAATATTCTACAAGATGTAAGAATCGGAAAAGTAAGTGAGCATGGGAAAGAAGCTTTACATGCTCGATTCATTTCAAATTTCTATCTAAATGAAAACATTCTTCCAGCGAATATGTTTAAGAAAATTACTGAGAAGAAATCTGGGATATTTTTGATGCCAACTCTGCAAGAATGTTCCATCTTCAACAACAAAATGTTAAAGATAGAAAATGAAGAGATTGTGAAACTGGAAGCAATAGATAAAATAGAGCATATGAGTGCAACAATTATTTTGTCAGAAAATTTAAAAACAAAATTGGATTCATTAGAGAAGAGTATATCTAAAACAGCTGGTTTTGAAAAGACTGAATGTGTGTTTAAATTGTCATATCATTTTGAGAAGAAATTTAAATGTTGAAAGAGGTCTGGTAAATGGAGCTATGGGTCATGTTGTTGATTTTGTGAATTACAGAAATAGAGATGGAATTAAATTTTTAAAAATTAAATTTGATGGCATTGAGCAAGTACAACAAATCAGTTGTTGTTCTGCTAGATTTTTGCTTGTAAAAGACTTATATGTTCGCTGAAAACAGTTTCCTGTTTGTTTGGCATATGCGGTGACAATTCATAAATCTCAAGGTTTAAGTGTAGATAGTGCTTTGGTGAACATTGGAAGTTCTGTGTTTAAAGAGGGTATGGCATATGTGGCATTATCACGAGTCAGAACTTTATCAGGATTCTACTTGATTGAGTGTGATGAGACAAAGATTTCTGCAGATTTAGATTGTGTTAAAGAATACAATAGGTTAAGAAGAGAGTATGCTCCACATTTGCCTCAATATCCTCTGTTTGAAAAACGTGTGGTAGGCCAAAAAAGAAGAAATGAGAATAATTGCAGTGAGGTAGTAGCAAAAAGACAAAAAGTAGATGAAACTGTAATTGTAAGCAGAAAGAAAAAGGATTCTGTTGAAGATGTTTTTGGATTTCAGTTTGAAAACAGTTCTGGTGTCAACTACAAGCTAATGTAGTGGTTAATGTTGTTTGTTTTTTTTTAAACTTTACACGAACAGATTGTTGAAAATCGGGATCAAAGATTCTGCGGTTTATTGAATTCTGTGTTTCAGAAATGTAGCAGTGATAGAGCAAAAACAGAAAGTGTTTCAGAAATTAGAAATCTTTTAGATATATGTTCAGGTAAAAAAAAATGTTCACAAAATATTAGGCAGGATTGTCAGGAATTTTTAATGTATACGTTTGGTGTATTGGAAGATGAAGATGTAGATATAGAAAATCTTTTTAGGCTATCCTATCAATGGCAGCATGACTGCGACAATTGTAGTTTATCAAGTAGTACTAGAATAGACACTGAAAGATTTATATATTTGACTTTACCAGACTGCAAATCAGTGTCTTTTAATAATCTAGTTAAAGCAGCTGATCATAATATGGTTTGTTCCCAATGTAAGTGTCCAATGCTGTCCACATTCTTTATACAAACTTATGGACAGTATGTCATTTTAATGTTTCAACGATGTAGACCTGATGGAACTAAATTGACAACTTCTATTAAAAATGTTGTGGCTTCTCAGTTATCAATTTCAGGAAGAACCTTTGTAACGGTAGCTATTATTTATCATGACAGTCCTTCAACAACATCATGACATTATACAGCTTATTTAAAATGTCAAAAAGGTTGGTGTTTCTGTAATGATACTCATTTGACTTTCAAACAACATTTGCCTTTTGACTTAAAAAATTCTTACCTAGTGTTTTTAGAACCGAAATTTAACTAAAGGTAATTGGCCTATGAAGACGGGAGCAGTTAATAAAAGTTACTCTGCTATTTAAAATTATATTGTGAGTAAAAGTGATGAACATAATATAAAAAATCCAGTTCTCATATAGGTACTGCAAGTGGATATCATAGTAAGTGATATCAGTATTATAGGAAATGTTGAACATGAGTGATCCAGAGATGGGAATATGAATAGTTAAACATTGTGAAAATGTTGTATGAGCTTTTCTTTCAAAACATCGGGTAAACAGTAATTTCAGAGTTTGAAAATAGACTGATAAATCTGACACTATTTGGCCGTAAGGAATAGAGTTGGAATGAGCAAAGAGTCATAACTTAACAGAAGGAGGAAATGAAAAAATTGAGACATATTTCAGATGTTCTTAGAGTTTTTTTTATAGAAAGTCGATGAAATTGAAGTTTTAGAGAACAGCAGAGTATTTTCCTACAAAAAGGACCTTCACGAGCTACTATTTAGCCTCAAGGAAAAGTAAGTGAATAAAAGATTAGTGTAAATATGTGATTTGTACATTTATATGGTTGTTTTTAAACACAATCTTTTAGATTGTGTTTTTTTCCCTGCTGTCATATGATGAATAGTTTGAACTCACTGTTTTTAGTGAAATTCAATATATTCTGAGAATAGCAAAAATAAACTATGTAACATGTTGTAGAAGTTATTCTATAGTTTGTTTTGTGTAATTTATATTGTATTCCCATTGTCTCACACTCACTTTCCTTTTTCCACCCTTTTTTAGCTCTCTTTACTCACTCAATCTGCCTTTCTCTCACTCTGTTTCATCCTCGTTCCTTTACTCCACTTCTTTCACAACCCCTCAATCCCATTTCAACTGTCTGCATCCCCTCTGTCCTTTGCACCACTTTTCAGCTTTCAGTCTCTCTGCTTTACTTCCCTTTTCCGTCTTTTCCTCCTTTGCTCTTTTACTAATTCCTCTTTACTCACTCATCTCTTTTTTCTTACTCTGTCACTATAACTTACCCATTCTCTCTCACTTATCTTTCTTTGCTTCTTACTTTTATCCTCTTTTTTCGTTTACTACCTCTATGTCCTCAGTCTCTCACTCTCCTTGTAGAAAGTCGATGAAATGGAAGTTTTAGAGAACAGCAGAGTATTTTCCTACGAAAAGGACCTTCCCGAGCTACTATTTGGCCTCAAGGAAAAGTAAGTGAATCAAAGATTAGTGTAAATATGTGATTTGTACATTTATATGGGTTTTACTAATTCCTCTTTACTCACTCATCTCTTTTTTCGTACTCTGTCACTATAACTTACCCATTCTCTCTCACTTATCTTTCTTTGCTTCTTACTTTTGTCCTCTTTTTTCGTTTACTACCTCTATGTCCTCAGTCTCCTTGTATTAAGTTTATTTGTGTTTATCTACCTTCTATCTTTTCTCTTACAACAACTTCACTGTTCCTCTCTCTTCATTCTTCACCCCAGTTCTTTTACTCCGGTTCCGTTACTACCCCGCATTTCCTATCTTTCATTATCCTTCTCTTTAGTTTCATCACCGAATCACATTCTCTCAGTACCATTGCTTTAGTCCTCTTCCCCTCTCTTTCCTTGTTTTGCTCCTGTACTCATTTTCCTTTCATTACTCATTGTATTATCTTCACTCACTCCTTCCCTTAGTTCCTCTGTGTACTTACTTCCTCACTCCTTTTCTCTCGATCCTTCAATATTATTGTCACTCCCTTCATCCCTTCATTCTGTGACTCCCCTTCACTCACTCTCAGTCATCTTCCATTCCTCTTTCTTGTAAATGGATCCTCAATCAGACTCCTTTCCCTCTCACTCATTCCCCTTTTACTTACTCTTCTTTCTTGATTTAGTTTTGCTAACTCACATTCGTTTAGTCTCTTACTTACCTTCACTTTATTTCTCTCATCTTGTCTTCCTCTCTTTCACTGAGTTTATATGACTTACTCCTAGTAAATTGCTCTTTTTCTATTTCTTTTTCCCTCTTTTTGTCCTTCTACATTACTTTATTTCCCTTTCTGTATCCTTCACTCTTGCTTTATTTCTTAGTACACTTTTATGATTTTTAACCTCTTCACCTGTCTCTTTTATTTTAATATATATATTTTACTAATTCTAACTTTTATTTTCTTCTCTCTTTCACGGATACAAAGTGTAGAAAAATATGTAATTAAGTTTACATAATTTATATGGTAAGTATGACTAAAAAAATTTAGTTTGTCATCATCCTTTGCTTTAACCTCACTACTTTTCTCTCACCCTACCTCACCCCTATTTCCTTACTCTGCATCCCTCACTTATTCTTATCCTCCATGTTTACTTCTCTTTTCCTTACTTTCCTACCACATTCAACTTCTTTCAGTTCTCCTGCTCACCCACACTCCCTCACTTTCCTTTGTTTTCTGGTTCATTCAGTCCCTTTCTGTCACTCCTTCATTTTCTCTCTCTGTCCTTTCTCTCTGTCACTCCCCATGTCTTTCCTTTTCTTAATAACTTCCTCTAACACATTTTCTCTGTCTTACTATCTATTACACAGTCCATTTGTGTTCCTCCCTCTAGCTCTCTTTCTCTTTACACCACTCTTTCTGTCCCCTTTCTTTATGCTCACTTCTTCATAATTTTTTTGTTCTTTTTTTTTTGGTGCGCTAACGGGACGCGCCCCGGTACGCGCACCGGGGCGCGCCGGAATACAGCGCTCTCTGGTTCGCTCACCGGTACGCGCACCGGGAGCGCTCTAGGGCAAAAAAAAAAAATATGAATATACATAAAAAAATAGTATTACATAAATATATAATATAGGACTCATTTTAAAAAACATTACATTACATAGGTATAGAAATTTGCTATTAAAAAACCTTTGAAATTCACTGAAAAAAACATAGGCTTGACACCAGTTATAGTTAGGAATTAGCATTTAAAAAACCCATGAAATTCACTGAAAAAACCATAGGTTTCACACCAGTTATAATTAGGAATTAGCATTTAAAAAACCTAATAAATTCACTGAAAAAACCATAGGTTTCACACCAGTTATAGTTAGCAGGAAGTTTTACTCGCATAAAACCATTGAAATTCTCACGTTATAGTTAGTTGGACTCACTATAACTTGCGCGTGCAATGCACTGCTGATGACGTCACATATTATATCACTCATGACATGGTCAGTGACATCACTCATGACATTACTGATGACACCACCCTTGTGACAGAGTGACAGACCTCCTTTCAGTGTAATGTAACCCTGGAAACAAATATTCAAAAATAGAAACTAACATTTTCAAAAAAATAGAGATGCCCATACCAGTTACAACAACCAATTCAGTAATACCACCATCTATATACACATCCACTCATTTACCAACAGTTCTATATAGACACTCATACATATATTCACTCATCATATGTAGTGAAACACCTATACATCCTGTTACACACCGACAGTCATCCAAAAGTTACTCACACACAAAATCACACATGCAAATAAACTATTTATCATTCATTTATTTGCATATACAGCTATACACACACTACCACCTTACTTCTAAGGAAACTTACACATACTTACTCTCTTAAACAATCACTTATAGAAACACATGCTTATTTAAACAAGAACTCTTTAAATCTCTCATACTCACATTTACTCACTTATATACATCATTACTCACATATACTACATTAAAACATATGTAGTTACTGATAAAGACACTAGTGAGACAGTCATTCACTCACTAACACACACATATACACACTCATCCACCCATACAGTCCTGCACATATGCTGTCTTCAAAACACATACAGTGAGTCAGTCATTGATGCATCTATGTGCTACGTAACACCCCCACATCAAGTCAAGTCAAGTCATGCAATTTGTATAGCGCACTACATACCCAGAGGGTTTCAAGGCGCTTAGGAAGGGGAGGAAGATTATTTGTCAAATATCCATGTTTTAAGCTGCTTTCTGAACGCTAGGTGGTTCTGGGTGAGGCGAAGGTAAGCGGGGAGTGAGTTCCATGTTTTAGCAGCCAGCCACCAAACCATACAGACACTCATACTGATACTAAAAAAAAATCTAATAACCCATATACACACACATGTAGCTACTCATCAACCCATGCAGCCACTTATACACAAAGTAAAACACTGATACAAACATTTAAATATTTAAACAATACTCGCTAATATATGGATTCACTAAGATACACTTAATAAGCCAGTTAACCATTCAATTTTTTTTTTAAAAAAACATCCATTAAGACACCTATTTAAACATTTATTCTTCCATCGACCTTTACATATACATATATAAAACATATTTATTTTTCAGAAAGACACACATTCACTGGATGGTGTCATCAGTGATGTCATGAGTGATGTCACTGACCATGTCATGAGTGATGTAATATGTGACGTCATCAGCAGTGCATTGCACGCGCAAGATATAGTGAGTCCAACTAACTATAATGTGGGAATTTCAATGATTTATGCGAGTAAAACTTCCTGCTAACTATAACTGGGGTGAAACCTATGGTTTTTTCAGTGAATATATATATAGATCAGCATGATCGTAGAGTTTGATACCAAATGGCCGAACGGCCTGAACAACACAGAGGACATGCACAACTTCCTGTGAAGTCACTCTATGTCCCAGTTCCCTATTCCAGGCCCTTAATAACACTCCATTTGTGGCTTTGATCGTAGGTAGATTTTCTGCAGTGTCTTTGATGAGTCTTGGTTTTGATGTCTCTCCCGTATAGGTAGTCAGGTTCCCTGTTGCCTGTCGGGATGCTCTGTCTCGTGGGAACCTGGAAACATTATCCATGTATGATTTTAATAGATAGTCAGGTTCCGGGTTATCTAGTATACAGTTAACACTAGTCCCTCAGTCTCTTTTAGAAAACGTTTTTAATACTCTGTTTTCCCTGTCTTTTCTTTATGTATTTGTATCACTCATAGGGTGTTCACACCACTTGTAAATATGACAAATTGCTGATTTATGATATGTTTTAGAGTTACATTTTACTAAGAAAATATTGTCCGATTTTTAATAAGAATAATATTTAAACATTCATATACATGTTTTTTATCATACACTTAAGCACTTTATATTTTAGCTTATTGCACTTTATACACAGCTTTTTGCACACTAGGCAGAGGAATTGAGCCACTATTAGTAGCACTTTAGTATCCACCCGTTTACATATATCCCAGCATTATTTCTGTTCCTAAAGGAAATATGTGACCTCATTCTGTTTTTTTATGGTAATTGCAAGTCCCACATATTCGAAGGATTTATCCGACTATGTATAACATTGCTATGGGACAGGTTGAAGTCTTCTATTTTGATATACATTGAAGATTGTTCACCTCTATATAAATACTAGCGCATTCATGCAGTGAGAAAATGTGATACTTTACTACCTTTTAGACACATTTCTATTATCGTTTAGTTTAGCATAGTATTTCTACCATGTTCTTAGTCACATGACCAGGCTGGAGGCTGGTTGTAGGCGGGTGTATTAGCATTATAAAAACAAAAAAGTTATAGCTATTTTCTGCATGTGAACAAGGGCTTTTCAGCCCGAAACTCGTCATTGCTGCTTTTTACCACCTGAACCTGTTCAAGTAATGAATTGTTACCTGATTTTGTGGTCCGTCTCCTGCTTCGCTGGTCCGAGGGAATTGGAGGTTGGCTGTTGGGAGTTTTCGTATCTATAGATATATATATATATATCAGTAAAGTAGCATAAATAGACGAGGCGAGACCCAGGAATTGGTGAAATTTATTTATTCAAAAGCCCAACACCAATCTGCCATGACGCGTTTCGGCTTAACGAAGCCTTGATCGCATGACACCATCATGGGGGCTGGCATACCCTTTTTAAAGTGCAAATGAGATGTTACATGACTGACATAGTAATGTTACTTTACACAATTGGCACATAATGTGAAAGCAAACTTTCAATAGAGGTAGAGTGTAGTTGATAACTTCATGTATATAAATATATAAATATATAAATATAACAATCTCTACATAATATTGCACAAAATTAGGTTAAAAAGCATTGGCAATTGAAGAATAATGATAAAACTTATAAATACATAAAATGTTTTAAAATATAAATATCCCCGTTTCATTGCCAGAGCTCAACCTAAAACGTCCTGTCATTTCTTTAAGTAATGCACTGGATACCCGACCCTATGCATTTTGCAACAGGGGCATAAGTACTAGTCTTATACATCCTTACCTAAAAATTATTACTTTCATAGATAATGTAAATAGCTGTTAATAAAGCCCAAGTGGGCTGGGGATGTTATTTGTGCAAAATTTATCATTGTGCAAAATACAATAAAGTGCATAATTTGTAACGGTTCAAAAATCGTGCTACCAGTGAGTTTAAAATGTTGTACAGATGATAATGTATCATGTTTGTAATTCCATGTGGGGGACTGAGGGGTTAGTTTATTGATGTTACAGATCATAGCTTCAAGTTGATAATGGCAAAATAGTAAAGGAACAGAAACAACACTACCAGTTACAAATAGGTATGACAGTCTTCACTAGTGTTCAGTCCATTAGGCATTCTAGTGTCGAGCAGTATGATATGTCTAGTCTCTAGCTTCCTCAAAACGGCTTCTCTGTCTCCACCCCTTCTCTGTGGAGGAACAGTATCAATCACAAAGTACAGTAACCCGGAGGCATTCTTTCCATGTACCGTCTCGATGTGCCTGGCTACGGGATAAGATGAATCTGCATTTGTGATGGCCCTTAAGTGCTGCAAGATACGCTTGTACACTTGTGGTCTAGTGCTCCCTACATATCTAAGGCCACAGGGACATTCTAAAACGTATACAGCATATTCTGACCTGCAATTGAGTTTGCCTCTAATCTTAATGGGATTAGGAGACAGAGGAGTCATATACTCAGATCTACGTATACCATTTTTGCAGGCTTTGCAGGTAGAACCTCTCAAGAAGCCCTTACTTCCATCAAGCCACGAGCCCGTGACTACTTCAGGACTACTTAAGACAAGACTGTCCTGCATATACCTAGCTTTTCTATAGGTAATGCAGGGAGATTTGGTAAACATGTTGCCTACGACTGGATCACTAGTGATCAAAGACCAGTTGTTTTTTTACAATTTTGTGTATGGCCTGATGTTGGTTGCTGAAACCGATTATTAGAGGTGTTTCATTGGCAACTGTTTTGTGGAAACACTAGAACTGTCGTTAAGCGGGGCCAATATTTGAGATCTTTCAAATTAATTAGCTTTAATGATCGCACTGTTAATGGTCTCTATCGAATAGCCTCTATTCAGGAATCTGTTTTTGCATTCACTTTGTGCCTCAAGGCAATCAGTGTTATTGCTACAAATTCTTCTGGTGCGAAGCATCGCCCCATAGGGGATGCTTCTTATCAGGTGAGCGGGATGGTGGCTGGCAGCATGCAACACTGTATTGCCTGCCGTAGGTTTTCGATAAAGCTTGGTTTCCAATTGACCATTTTCCACATAGATTTCTACATCCAAAAAAAGATGGAATTAGCACTAATGCTGCTAGTGAATTTCGAATTTAGATTGTTAATATTCAATTGGTTGATGAATTCCGGCAGCTTCATTAACAGACCCATCCCAAACAAAGAAGAGGTCAACAATGTACCTCAACCAGGTTTTTACCTTGGTATTCATTATGGTGTGGAAGTTGGGTATGAGGACCTGCTCCTCCCAGTAGCCCATGTGAAGGCAGGCATAACTGGGGGAGAAGCAGGCCCCCATAGCCACTCCCCTGGTCTGTAAGAACAACTGGTTAGAAAACTGGAACACATTATTCTCTAAGCACATGTTAATCATTGCAATAATCATTTTGGAATGCTCTTGTAAGTACGTGGGCTTCTTGTTCAAGAAATGCTGGACTGCTCTGGTTCTGTCCATATGGAAAATACTTGTGTACAAGGATGTAACGTCGAGTGACACAAGTAAATAACCATATTCCCATTTGAATTTAGAAATTTTCTTAAGCAAGTAACCCGTGTCCAAAATAAACGAGGGCAGCGATTTAACATGTTCCTGCAAAAAATAGTTAATATACCTGGTGACATTTTCCAGGATACTGTTTCGGGCGGAAATGATTGGTCGGCCAGGAGGTTGTTGGCAGTTTTTGTGGATTTTGGGGATAAAGTATATAACCGGAATCGTTGGACTGTCAATTTTCAGGTACTTATATTCGTCCATCGTCAGTAGACCTTTACTCCTCCATGCCAACAATTTAGAATTGATTGTGTTACTGGCCAGTTGTACTTCCTTAGTGTTGGTTCTTTTATAGCAATCATGATCATTTAATTCATTAAGGGCCACCTCCATATACATTTTGCGAGGCCATAAAACCACATTTCCTCCCTTATCAGATTGGCGAATTACCAGGTTTTTGTTGGTTCGTAGTTTATTAATCAGTTTGTGGTATTCCATATCACGGTAGTTGCGTCTTCTGGTTGCATTAGAAATCTTGATTTGCAAGCTCTTTAATTCTGAGGATACTCTGTCATGAAACAAGTCCAAATTGTCCTTTAACATCAGGGGACAGAATTTGGATTTGGGTCTAAAAGGAGTTTTATCTATTGTTGAAGTTGGACCCCAGCCGGGGACCAGTTGAGCAGACCCTTCTTAATTTTGGAGTTCCATGTATTCTTGAGTCAATGCTTGTCCCATAATTGGGGGACTGTGAGGGGCAGTAGTTGGTTTAGATGCTGGACCTACTTCTTTGGTTCAATGCGTGCTGTGATATTTTTTCAGGTTCAATTTTCAGACATATTTAAATAGATCGATTTCTGTGCTTGCATAGTCAAAGTCCCCTCTGGCGCTATAAGTTAAACCCAGCGATAGAAAAGCTGTTTCTCCTGGAGTAAGCACTACATCCGAAAGGTTGACCACAGTTTTTGCATCTATTGTTTTTGCACCTGTTTTTGTTGCCACTTTGCCCGTTGTATCTTTTGCCTGCCTGCCGCATTTCCTCCTCTTGTTGCACTTTCTCCTTTCAGTGCGTTTCCTGTTGAGGATTTGTTTGCGGCGGCTCCCTGGGTACCTGAGCGAAGGGTCAACTTTCGTTCCTGCCGAACGACCTCCAGCTCCTGTGCTAGGGTAATCTTGCAAAACCCCGACCTTTGACATTGTGTTGACTCCTTATTGGATTCACTGTCCACCTGCAAACTTTCCTCAGAAATTGATGATGCCTCCACCTGTTCACTACTTGTAGATGGTACTGTGGAAATTGTCCTAGTGGTCTTTGTTTGCTGTTGTCGTGCCTTTATGTTATCATATTTTTTTGAAAACGGGAATATCTGGCCATGCTCGTAATCTAGTCGATCACATTGATATTTAAACGCCTTGCGTTTTTTAATAATGTCTTCTTCTCGTTTGAGTCTCGCGACCATATCTTCCCTATATTTAGTTATTGCAGGGGAGGTAGGTAATTTATCAATTTCACTGTTGATTCTGTCAATTTTAGCCAGGAGTTTGGTTCTGTCACTCTCCGCATATTGGACAAGAATTTCAATTCGGCGTCGCAATGAGTCAATATTGCATTGGGCCCAGGCAGCGAGCATTAATGGGTCAGGGTTTTCATATGAGGGGGCCAGCATTATCCTTAGGCCTCGAGGCACCCTGCCCACCTCTAAATACCCTGACAGGGAGCTATGTTCCCACCATTTCACCTGTTTGCTTTTACAGCATTTTTCAAAAGCCTTGAACAAGTCCTTAGCGCTGTTGTTCGGTTCTGGTAGTGCACTTGAAGCTATATTGAGTAGGGACTTCCCGGCCAGGGAGTCCGAGAACATACCCCTCGATGCTTCCACACGCCCCCTTACCGTGTCTGCAGACAAGGTGTGTATTATTCGGGCAAGTCTATTTCAGGAAGAACCAATACTCCTTACCGAGCAATGGAAGGGAGTAGGTACCTTGCACACTCGACACAGGATATTCTGTGGGGCTCTGACGGCATCTCAGGTATCCCGCTGCAGTTCCCGTCCTCGACCAGCTGCCGCCGACCTCTGACCCGGAAACGCTTTGGTCCTGCCCTGTGTTGCCGTCCGAACTTCCGACTCTTCTGGGGCTCCGAAGGCGACTCCTTCTCAGAGTGTCTGAAAATTGTTCCGATAAACGGAACCACTGCTTCAAGCCGTACCTGCCCTTTGCGTGGAGGGGTCTCGCCAATTCCGGGGAAGCAATCCCGCAAATATTTGAGGTATATTGACATCCCAAGTTCAGCAAAGTAGCCAAAATAGATGAGGCGAGACACAGGAATTGCTGCAAATTATTTATTCAAAAGCCCAACACCAATCTGACATGATGCGTTTCGGCCTAACGAAGCCTTGATCACATGACACAGTCACGGGGGCTGGCATACCCTTTTTAAAGTGCAAATAAGCATTACATGATTGACATAGTAAAGTTACTTTACACAATTGGCACATAATGTGTAAGCAAACTTTCGATAAAGGTAGAGTGTAGTTGATAGCTTCATGTATATAAATATATAAATATATAAATATAAAAATCTCTACATAATATTGCGCAAAGTTAAAAAGCATTGGCAATTGAAGAATAATGATAAAACATATAAATACATAAAATGTTTTGAAATATAAATATCCCTGTTTCATTGCCAGAGCTCAACCTAAAACATCCTGTCATTTCTTTTAGTAATGCACTGGATACCCGACCGTATGCATTTTGCAGGGGCATAAGTACTAGTCTTGTACATCCTTACCTAGAAATGATTACTTTCATAGATAATGAAAATAGCAGTTAATAACTATATATATAAATATGCAAAGGAACTCTTTGGTAAGAAGAAGGGAGACCACAACAGGGGAAGCAGTGGAGGCATCTTTATACTGGATACCAACAGGATGGCAAATGCATTTCGGCGTCTCTTCTTGCCTTCATCAGCGCCAGAGGTTATTGAATCCAGGGTGCTGGCGCTATGCTGGATTAAATATCCTGTCCCGTTCTCATTTGTGGTGAGCCGCTCCGCCCCCATGGAAAGTTCCAATCGCATGTACCTCACGTAGGACGCTCAATGCATCGCGCCTACATGTCCCAGAATGCTTGGTAATGTTCAGGTAGGTATTGAGGGGGTGGATTGGCAAAACGATGATAATGAGCCCCCTAGTCCTGTATGTCCATGAATTCATGTGTCCCCTCGCACCCCCAGACCACGTTAACCCCCAAGCCTCGGGGATAACTATGGCGGGCATGTGGTATATATCCACTTTCCACCAAGAGCAAAACTGCGCAAGTACACTCCTTCCACCACAAATCACAATACCATTGATTCCAGTTGGAAATAATGTTTATTTCAAAGAATACGGGCCAGGACAAAACACCCTACGCGTTTCAGTGATAAACGCCTTGCTCACGGGAAAATAACGTTTTTTTTCAAAAGTGCAATAATACAAACAGTGCAAAACCATGTGACATGAAGTGAATTGACACAAAAAGATGACTCGTGTTGAGCAGTTTGCGTCGGCCATCTTATGCTAGTAAACTAATGCATCTCAATAGATTTTTATTGATATCTTGCCCCATAAACAGCTGCCATAATGCTTCACATATGAAAATTAATATTATCCTGCTGCTATGTTTGCCATTTCATATCCAGCACGCACTACTATCCGGTGCATGTCAATACTGTAAAAATGGGACAGACTTGATTGACATCCCTTTCTGTACATAGCCACCAATGCGCTCAGCATACTTAAAGGTTTAACATAGCACAGTGTCAAATTTATATTGGTGCTCTCTCAAAATAATCTAGTGAGCTACCGCTGCAACCAGACAAGCTGGTACAATGCTACATTCCTAAAATAAACCCGCAGAGATTGCACCAAACAATCTATTGAAACTCCTAACTGCAGCCTTATATTGTTAAATTCATGTGACATCATCTGCATCCAAATAATAGATGCTATCCATCTCAAACCACCCAAGTGGATATGTAAACTCATTACTAGTCAAGCAGAATGTTATTGCCTTCTATCTAAAGTGTAATGTGCCATGACATCCCACTATTTAAAGTCGCCTAAATTGATTAATACGGGACATCCCCCCATAAACTGTTGAATACTAAACCCCAGTGGGTAATTCATTATCAAACAAAAATAAGATCAATAGCTTTGACATGTTCCAAAAACATATAAAGACATACTCAAGCCCCAGTGGGCCTCTGCTACATCTTCTCACTTAAGGACTACAGAAGTGGGGCCACTATCCAGAAACTGGCATCACCTATACAAAGAAAGCAATGAAAATTAAAAAAATATATAAATAGTCTGGGGTCAAGCAAAGGTCAAATTGCAAACTGAAAACATATAAAGTTCAAGTGCAAGTGAATGACAAAAAAGTTTCAAAAAACTGTTGCAGAGACATGCAGCAGGAGACATAATAGAACATTTTAGAACATTGCAAGATCCAAAGAAGGAGGAGGTCGGGAACACACCCACTTAATGCATGAACAACAGCCTAGAAGTTCATAAATACATGCCTACTGGACAATCCTGGAGGGGACATTAATCTCCCAAATGCCAGTAGAGTTCTTCTTTAGAGTTCAACCGCCCTGGGATCTTCGTATCTAAGTCCATGAGGTATCTGGACTCAAGTTGTCACAATTTGCGAATCCTGTCTCCTCCACAACTTATTGAGGTAACGCTGTCAATGACAAACAATCGCAAAAGATTGTGATTACTTTTGTGAAACTCTTTAAAATGTCTAGCTACAGGGGATAACTTATCTTTGTTTTGAGTAGCCCTCATGTGCTCAAGTATATGATTATTTGCTTGAAAGATAAGGCTGCCTACGTACTTCTTGGCACATGGGCATATTAGCACATAGATACAGTGATCGGACAGGCACCTGGGATGTTTTTCTATATTCCGCACCGCATCTCTCACTGGGAAACTCACACTTTTCACATTGGAACTGAATTTACATGCTTTGCATGACATGCATGTGAAAAAAACATGAACATCTAATGGATTACTTTTTGTCCTTGGCACCTCGTTGTAACACAGCTTATCTCTCAAAGAATCAGACTTCTTATAAGTAATGTTGGACACGGAACCTATAACATCCTTGAGCGTGGTTTCAGTTTTTAAAACATTTCAATGCTTGTTAAAGAACTATCGAACTTGCCATGAGTCAGAGTGGTGAGTGGTTACAAATCTGATCACCTGATCACTGGCTTCATCTTTACCTCTGGGTACTAGCAGTTCCTTGTGGGTAAGTTTATTGGCTTTGGCAAAAGCATCATTGATCACCTGTTGGTTATAACCCTTCTCCAAAAACCGTTCAGTCATGCAAAGCCCTTCAAGTTTGAAATCATCGTCTGCACTGCAGTTTCACCGAGCCCTGAGAAACTCGCCAAAGGGTATGCCACAGATAAGAGTCTTGGGATGCCCACTATCTGCATGTAGCAGAAGGTTGCCAGCTGTGGTTTTACGATAGAGTTTGGACACAAGCTTGTGATCCATTGCTTCAATACGTAAGTCAAAAAATTCAATGCTCTGCACACTCATATTCCCTTCAAGTATCAGATTCACATCGTTTTGATTCAGGATTGATATAAATTCCTTGGCTAGATCTAATGAGCCTCCCCAGATGATGAACAAGTCATCAATATACCGCAGCCAGATTTTCACATGACTGCGGTATAATTTCTGTGACCTGGACACCTGCTGCTCCCAGCCTCATTTAAAATGTGAAAAGTGTGCATTTCCCAGTGAGTGATGCAGTGTGGAATATAGAAAAACATCTCACGTGCCTGTCCGATCACTGTATCTATGTACTAGTGAACTTTTTATACTTCAGCTGTAGCTGTTCCCCATGGGAGACCTAAGGGTGGCCTGCGTGTCTATTTGTCTAACAAATTAGAGCTTGAAAAAAATTACTGAACCTGTTAAAGACATTTTTTTTCAAATTTTAGTACTTGGCCTGGCTTGTGATATCCCAATTGTAATTGTCAATCTGTATAATAATATTCCCTTTTAAGATGTTACGAATGCCTTAAGGAAATTGACTAAAGTCTTGTTTGTACAGGAAAAACTTTTTAAGCACAAATTGATGATAATCATGCTGGTTGATTTCAACTGTAATTTGCGTGAATTAACTAAGGACAATAGGTGTGGTGTAACACAGGATGATGGTGAGGGACGTTTCCATTTTAAACATAATGTTTTAGGGGAACAATTTAATATCTTGTTAGCTAATTTCGACCTAGGGTTTGCAAATGAAATGTGTATCTCTAATCCTACACTAGCCCTGGATTTCAGTTTGAAAACAGTTCTGGTGTCAACTGCAAGCTAATGTAGTGGTTAATGTTGGTTTTTTTTTTAAAACTTTACACGAACAGATTGTTGAAAATCGGGATCAAAGATTCTGCGGTTTATTGAATTCTGTGTTTCAGAAATGTAGCAGTGATAGAGCAAAAACAGAAAGTGTTTCAGAAATTTGAAATCTTTTAGATATATGTTCAGGTAAAAAAAAAGTTCACAAAATATTCAGCAGGATTGTCAGGAATTTTTAATGTATACGTTTGGTGTATTGGAAGATGAAGGTGTAGATATAGAAAATCTTTTTAGGCTATCTTATCAATGGCAGCATGACTGCAACAATTGTAGTTTATCAAGTAGTACTAGAATAGACACTGAAAGATTTATATATTTGACTTTACCAGACTGAAAATCAGTGTCTTTTAATAATCTAGTTAAAGCAGCTGATCATAACATGGTTTGTTCCCAATGTAAGTGTCCAATGTTGTCCACATTATTTATACAAACTTATGGACAGTATGCCATTTTAATGTTTCAACGATGTAGACCTGATGGAACTAAATTGACAACTTCTATTAAAAATGTTGTGGCTTCTCAGTTATCAATTTCAGGAAGAACCTTTGTAACGGTAGCTATTATTTATCATGACAGTCCTTCAACAACATCAGGACATTATACAGCTTATTTAAAATGTCGAAAAGGTTGGTGATTCTGTAATGATACTCATTTGACTTTCAAACAACGTTTGCCTTTTGACTTAAAAAATTCTTACCTAGTGTTTTTAGAACCGAAATTTAACTAAAGGTAAATGGCCTAAGAAGACGGGAGCAGTTAATAAAAGTTACTCTGCTATGTAAAATTATATTGTGAGTAAAAGTGATGAACATAATATAGAAAATCCAGATCTCATATAGGTACTGTAAGTGGATCTCATAGTAAGTGATATCAGTATTATAGGAAATTTTGAACATGAGTGATCCAGAGATGGGAATATGAATAGTTAAACATTGTGAAAATGTTGTATGAGCTTTTCTTTCAAAACATCGGGTAAACAGTAATTTCAGAGTTTGAAAATAGACTGATAAATCTGACACTATTTGGCCGTAAGGAATAATGTTGGAATGAGCAAAGAGTCATAACTTAACACAAGGAGGAAATGAAAAAATTGAGACATATTTCAGATGTTCTTAGAGTTTTTTTTATAGAAAGTCGATGAAATGGAAGTTTTAGAGAACAGCAGAGTATTTTCCTACGAAAAGGACCTTCCAGAGCTACTATTTGGCCTCAAGGAAAAGTAAGTGAATCAAAGATTAGTGTAAATATGTCATTTGTACATTTATATGGGTTTTAATAATTCCTCTTTACTCACTCATCTCTTTTTTCGTACTCTGTCACTATAACTTACCCATTCTCTCTCACTTATCTTTCTTTGCTTCTTACTTTTATCCTCTTTTTTCGTTTACTACCTCTATGTCCTCAGTCTCCTTGTATTAAGCTTATTTGTGTTTATCTACCTTCTATCTTTTCTCTTACAACAACTTCACTGTTCCTCTCTCTTCATTCTTCACCCCAGTTCTTTTACTCCGGTTCCATTACTACCCCACATTTCCTATCTTTCAGTATCCTACTCTTTAGTTTCATCACCGAATCACATTCTCTCAGTACCATTGCTTTAGTCCTCTTCCCCTCTCTTTCCTTGTTTTGCTCCCTTACTCATTTTCCTTTCCTTACTCATTGTATTCCACTTCACTCACTCCTTCCCTTAGTCCCTCTGTGTACTTACTTCCTCACTCCTTTTCTCTCGATCCTTCAATATTATCGTCACTCCCTTCATTCTGTGACTCCCCTTCACTCACTCTCAGTCATCTTCCATTCCTCTTTTGTGTAAATGGATCCTCAATCAGACTCCTTTCCCTCTCACTCATTCCCCTTTTACTTACTCTTCTTTCTTGATTTAGTTTTGCTAACTCACATTCTTTTAGTCTCTTACTTACCTACACTTTATTTCTCTCATCTTGTCTTCCTCTCTTTCACTGAATTTATACGACTTACTCCTAGTAAATTTCTCTTCTTCTATTTCTTTTTCCCTCTGTTTGTCCTTCTACATTACTTTATTTGCCTTTCTGTATCCTTCACTCTTGTTTTATTTCTTAGTACACTTTTATGATTTTTAACCTCTTCACCTGTCTCTTTTATTTTAATATATATATTTGACTAAATCTAACTTTTTTTTTCTTCTCTCTTTCATGGATACAAAGTGTAGAAAAATATGTAATTAAGTTTACATAATTTATATGGTAAGTATGACTAAAAAAATTTAGTTTGTCATCATCCTTTGCTTTAACCTCACTACTTTTCTCTCACCCTACCTCACCCCTATTTCCTTACTCTGCATCCCTCACTTATTCTTATCCTCCATGTTTACTTCTCTTTTCCTTACTTTCCTACCACATTCACCTTCTTTCAGTTCTCCTGCTCACCCACACTCCCCCACTTTCCTTTGTTTTCTGGTTCATTCAGTCCCTTTCTGTCACCACTTCCTTTTCTCTCTCTGTCCTTTCTCTCTGTCACTCCCCATGTCTTTCCTTTTCTTAATAACTTCCTCTAACATCTTTTCTCTGTCTTACTATCTATTACACAGTCCCTTTGTGTTCCTCTCTCTAGCTCTCTTTCTCTTTACACCACTCTTTCTGTCCCCTTTCTTTATGCTCACTTCTTCATAATTTTTTTTTTTTTGGTGCGCTAACGGGACGCGCCCCGGTACGCGCACCGGGGCGCACCGGAATACTGCGCTCTCTGGTGCGCTCACCGGTACGCACACCTGGAGTGCTCTAGGGCAAAAAAAAAATATATGAATATACATACAAAAAATAGTATTACATAAATATATAATATAGGACTCATTTTAAAAAACATTACATTACATAGGTATAGAAATTAGCTATTAAAAAACCTTTGAAATTCACTGAAAAAAACATAGGTTTGACACCAGTTATAGTTAGGAATTAGCATTTAAAAAACCTATGAAAATCACTGAAAAAACCATAGGTTTCACACCAGTTATAATTAGGAATTAGCATTTAAAAAACCTAATAAATTCACTGAAAAAACCATAGGTTTCACACCAGTTATAGTTAGCAGGAAGTTTTACTCGCATAAAACCATTGAAATTCTCACGTTATAGTTAGTTGGACTCACTATAACTTGCGCGTGCAATGCACTGCTGATGACGTCACATATTACATCACTCATGACATGGTCAGTGACATCACTCATGACATCACTGATGACACCATCCTTGTGACAGAGTGACAGACCTCCTTTCAGTGTAATGTAACCCTGGAAACAAATATTCAAAAATAGAAACTAACATTTTCAAGAAAATAGAGATGCCCATACCAGTTACAACAACCAATTCAGTAATACCACCATCTATATACACATCCACTCATTCACCAACAGTTCTATATAGTCACTCATACATATATTCACTCATCATATGTAGTGAAACACCTATACATCTTGTAACACCGACAGTCATCCAAAAGTTACTCACACACAAAATCACACATGCAAATAAACTATTTATCATTCATTTATTTGCATATACAGCTATACACACACTACCACCTTACTTCTAAGGAAACTTACACATACTTACTCTCTTAAACAATCACTTATAGAAACACATACTTATTTAAACAAGAACTCTTTCAATCTCTCACACTCACATTTACTCACTTATATACATCATTACTCACATATACTACATTAAAACATATGTAGTTCCTGATAAAGACACTAGTGAGACAGTCATTCACTCACTAACACACACATATACACACTCATCCACCCATACAGTCCTGCACATATGCTGTCTTCAAAACACATACAAACAGTGAATCAGTCATTGATGCATCTATGTGCTAAGTAACGCCCCCACCAAACCATACAGACACTCATACTGATACTAAAAAAAATCTAATAACCCATATACACACACATGTAGCTACTCACCAACCCATGCAGCCACTTATACACAAAGTGAAACACTGATACAAACATTTAAATATTTAAACAATACTCGCTAATATATGGATTCACTAAGATACACTTAATAAGCCAGTTAACTATTCAATTTTTTTTTTTAAATAAACATCCATTAAGACACTTATTTAAACATTTATTCTTTTTTTTTTTTTTTTTTTGGTGCAAGACGTTTATTTTGTACCGTTAAGTATACACAGCATACTGCCACAACCCGGAGGCCGGCTGCTATAGCATATCTCATAAATCCCGGATAGAACAATGGTCAGAAGGCAATCCCGCGCTGTAGAGCTGCATATAAGTACAATATCGAAAGGAACAGTACATGTATAGGTAGCAGATAAATGCGTCTTACTTTTGACATTTTGGTTAAGATGAGAACAGTTAAAAAGAACAAAACAACTTTGTAAGCATGTGCACCACAAACAAGCATAGGTTGGGAGGGGGGAACAACACGTCATGGGGACCATGTGGCTCATGGACATGTATAGTATATGGATGATTGGAAACATCTTGGGAGGGGGGGGGGGGGAAGGGGGGGAAAAAATCCAGGGACAAGTCAGGGGGAGTAAAGTGCATAGTGCAATCACAAGGTACATTGAGCTGCAGATCGTCCCACAACAGTTCCCCTCGCCCTCCTCCCCATTCCTAGAACATCACTGTAGCTCACAATTCATCTTCAGTCGAAGCTTCCGTTATCAGGTAGCATTGCAGCGGGGCCCAGATATCAGTCGGCCTGGATGAGAGCGGCAGTAACTCCGCATATGTGTGAAGTTGTTCCTGACAATACACCAGGTCCCTTATCCACTCCTTAAATTTGGGCGCCCTCCCCCTGCCCCATCTACAGGCCACCCTCCGCTTGGCCAGCAACAAGGCTAACGCAACATATTTGCGGTGAGCCGCTTGCAGGGGTTCCACACAGCCCAACAGCGCCATCTCGGGAGTCGGCATCACCGTAACGTTTATCATTGTAGAGAGGGCCTGAAATACCTGGTCCCAGTACTGATGTACACTGGCACATTCCCAAGCAAGATGGAGGAAGTCAGCCCCAGGGGCCATTTAAACATTTATTCTTCCATCGACCTTTACATATACATATATAAAACATATTTATTTTTCAGAAAGACACACATTCACTGGATGGTGTCATCAGTGATGTCATGAGTGATGTCACTGACCATGTCATGAGTGATGTAATATGTGACGTCATCAGCAGTGCATTGCACGCGCAAGATATAGTGAGTCCAACTAACTATAACGTGGGAATTTCAATGATTTATGCTAGTAAAACTTCCTGCTAAATATAACTGGGGTGAAACCTATGGTTTTTTCAGTGAATATATATATAGATCAGCATGATCCTAGAGTTTGATACCAAATGGCCGACCGGCCTGAACAACACAGAGGACATGCACAACTTCCTGTGAAGTCACTCTATGTCCCAGTTCCCTATTCCAGGCCCTTAATAACACTCCATTTGTGGCTTTGATCGTAGGTATATTTTATGCAGTGTCTTTGATGAGTCTTGGTTTTGATGTCTCTCCCGTATAGGTAGTCAGGTTCCCTGTTGCCTGTCGGGATGCTCTGTCTCGTGGGAACCTGGAAACATTATCCATGTATGATTTTAATAGATAGTCAGGTTCCGGGTTATCTAGTATACAGTTAACACTAGTCCCTCAGTCTCTTTTAGAAAACGTTTTTAATACTCTGTTTTCCCTGTCTTTTCTTTATGTATTTGTATCACTCATAGGGTGTTCACACCACTTGTAAATATGACAAATTGCTGTTTTATGATATGTTTTAGAGTTACATTTTACTAAGAAAATATTGTCCGATTTTTAATAAGAATAATATTTAAACATTCATATACATGTTTTTTATCATACACTTAAGCACTTTATATTTTAGCTTATTGCACTTTATACACAGCTTTTTGCACACTAGGCAGAGGAATTGAGCCACTATTAGTAGCACTTTAGTATCCACCCGTTTACATATATCCCAGCATTATTTCTGTTCCTAAAGGAAATATGTGACCTCATTCTGTTTTTTTATGGTAATTGCAAGTCCCACATATTCGAAGGATTTATCCGACTATGTATAACATTGCTATGGGACAGGTTGAAGTCTTCTATTTTGATATACATTGAAGATTGTTCACCTCTATATAAATACTAGCGCATTCATGCAGTGAGAAAATGTGATACTTTACTACCTTTTAGACACATTTCTATTATCGTTTATTTTAGCATAGTATTTCTACCATGTTCTTAGTCACATGACCAGACTGGAGGCTGGTTGTAGGCGGGTGTATTAGCATTATAAAAACAAAAAAGTTATAGCTATTTTCTGCATGTGAACAAGGGCTTTTCAGCCCGAAACTCGTCATTGCTGCTTTTTACCACCTGAACCTGTTCAAGTAATGAATTGTTACCTGATTTTGTGGTCCGTCTCCTGCTTCGCTGGTCCGAGGGAATTGGAGGTTGGCTGTTGGGAGTTTTCGTATATATAGATATATATATATATCAGTAAAGTAGCAAAAATAGACGAGGCGAGACCCAGGAATTGGTGAAATTTATTTATTCAAAAGCCCAACACCAATCTGCCATGACGCGTTTCGGCTTAACGAAGCCTTGATCGCATGACACCATCATGGGGGCTGGCATACCCTTTTTAAAGTGCAAATGAGATGTTACATGACTGACATAGTAATGTTACTTTACACAATTGGCACATAATGTGAAAGCAAACTTTCAATAGAGGTAGAGTGTAGTTGATAACTTCATGTATATAAATATATAAATATATAAATATAACAATCACTACATAATATTGCACAAAATTAGGTTAAAAAGCATTGGCAATTGAAGACTAATGATAAAACTTATAAATACATAAAATTTTTAAAATATAAATATCCCCGTTTCATTGCCAGAGCTCAACCTAAAACGTCCTGTCATTTCTTTAAGTAATGCATTGGATACCAGACCCTATGCATTTTGCAACAGGGGCATGAGTACTAGTCTTATACATCCTTACCTAAAAATTATTACTTTCAAAGATAATGTAAATAGCTGTTAATAAAGCCCAAGTGGGCTGGGGATGTTATTTGTGCAAAATTTATCATTGTGCAAAATACAATAAAGTGCATAATTTGTAACGGTTCAAAAAATCGTGCTACCAGTGAGTTTAAAATGTTGTACAGATGATAATGTATCATGTTTGTAATTCCATGTGGGGGACTGAGGGGTTAGTTCATTGATGTTACAGATCATAGCTTCAAGTTGATAATGGCAAAATAGTAAAGGAACAGAAACAACGCTACCAGTTACAAATAGGTATGACAGTCTTCACTAGTGTTCAGTCCATTAGGCATTCTAGTGTCGAGCAGTATGATATGTCTAGTCTCTAGCTTCCTCAAAAGGGCTTCTCTGTCTCCACCCCTTCTCTGTGGAGGAACAGTATCAATCCCAAAGTACAGTAACCCGGAGGCATTCTTTCCATGTACCGTCTCGATGTGCCTGGCTACGGGATAAGATGAATCTGCATTTGTGATGGCCCTTAATTGCTGCAAGATACTCTTGTACACTTGTGGTCTAGTGCTCCCTACATATCTAAGGCCACAGGGACATTCTAAAACGTATGCAGCATATTCTGACCTGCAATTGAGTTTGCCTCTAATCTTAATGGGATTAGGAGACAGAGGAGTCATATACTCAGATCTACTTATACCATTTTTGCAGGCTTTGCAGGTAGAACCTCTCAAGAAGCCCTTACTTCCATCAAGCCACGAGCCCGTGACTACTTCAGGACTACTTAAGACAAGACTGTCCTGCATATACCTAGCTTTTCTATAGGTAATGCAGGGAGATTTGGTAAACATGTTGCCTACGACTGGATCACTAGTGATCAAAGACCAGTTGTTCTTTTACAATTTTGTGTATGGCCGGATGTTGGTTGCTGAAACCGATTATTAGAGGTGTTTCATTGGCAACTGTTTTGTGGAAACACTAGAACTGTTGTTAAGGGGCGGCCAATATTTGCGATCTTTCAAATTTATTAGCTTTAATGATCGCACTGTTAATGGTCTCTATCGAATAGCCTCTATTCAGGAATCTGTTTTTGCATTCACTTTGTGCCTCAAGGCAATCAGTGTTATTGCTACAAATTCTTCTGATGCGAAGCATCGCCCCATAGGGGATGCTTCTTATCAGGTGAGCGGGATGGTGGCTGGCAGCATGCAACACTGTATTGCCTGCCGTAGGTTTTCGATAAAGCTTGGTTTCCAATTGACCATTTTCCACATAGATTTCTACATCCAAAAAAAAGATGGAATTAGCACTAATGCTGCTAGTGAATTTCGAATTTAGATTGTTAATATTCAATTGGTTGATGAATTCGGCAGCTTCATTAACAGACCCATCCCAAACAAAGAAGAGGTCAGCAATGTACCTCGACCAGGTTTTTACCTTGGTATTCATTATGGTGCGGAAGTTGGGTATGAGGACCTGCTCCTCCCAGTAGCCCATGTGAAGGCAGGCATAACTCGGGGAGAAGCAGGCCCCCATAGCCACTCCCCTGGTCTGTAAGAACAACTGGTTAGAAAACTGGAACACATTATTCTCTAAGCACATGTTAATCATTGCAATAATCATTTTGGAATGCTCTTGTAAGTACGTGGGCTTCTTGTTCAAGAAATGCTGGACTGCTCTGGTTCTGTCCATATGGAAAATACTTGTGTACAAGGATGTAACGTCGAGTGACACAAGTAAATAACCATATTCCCATTTGAATTTAGAAATTTTCTTAAGCAAGTAACCCGTGTCCAAAATAAACGAGGGCAGCGATTTAACATGTTCCTGCAAAAAATAGTCAATATACCTGGTGACATTTTCCAGGATACTGTTTCGGGCAGAAATGATTGATCGGCCAGGAGGTTGTTGGCAGTTTTTGTGGATTTTGGGGATAAAGTATATAACCGGAATCGTTGGACTGTCAATTTTCAGGTACTTATATTCGTCCATCGTCAGTAGACCTTTACTCCTCCATGCCAACAATTTGGAATTGATTGTGTTACTGGCCAGTTGTACTTCCTTAGTGTTGGTTCTTTTATAGCAATCATGATCATTTAATTCATTAAGGGCCACCTCCATATACCTTTTGCGAGGCCATAAAACAACATTTCCTCCCTTATCGGATTGGCGAATTACCAGGTTTTTGTTGGTTCGTAGTTTTTTAATCAGTTTGTGGTATTCCATATCACGATAGTTGCGTCTTCTGGTTGCATTAGAAATCTTGATTTGCAAGCTCTTTAATTCTGAGGATACTCTGTCATGAAACAAGTCCAAATTGTCCTTTAACATCAGGGGACAGAATTTGGATTTGGGTCTAAAAGGAGTTTTATCTATTGTTGAAGTTGGCCCCCTGCCGGGGACCAGTTGAGCAGACCCTTCTTAATTTTGGAGTTCCATGTATTCTTGAGTCAATGCTTGTCCCATAATTGGGGGACTGTGAGGTGCAGTAGTTGGTTTAGATGCTGGACCTACTTCTTTGGTCCAATGCGTGCTGTGATATTTTTTCAGGTTCAATTTTCAGACATATTTAAATAGATCGATTTCTGTGCTTGCATAGTCAAAGTCCCCTCGGGCGCTATAAGTTAAACCCAGCGATAGAATAGCTGTTTCTCCTGGAGTAAGCACTACATCCGAAAGGTTGACCACAGTTTTTGCATCTATTGTTTTTGCACCTGTTTTTGTTGCCACTTTGCCCGTTGTATCTTTTGCCTGCCTGCCGCATTTCCTCCTCTTGTTGCACTTTCTCCTTTCAGTGCGTTTCCTGTTGAGGATTTGTTTGCGGCGGCTCCCTGGGTACCTGAGCGAAGGGTCAACTTTCGTTCCTGTCGAACGACCTCCAGCTCCTGTGCTAGGGTAAACTTGCGAAACCCCGACCTTTGACATTGTGTTGACTCCTTATTGGATTCACTGTCCACCTGCAAACTTTCCTCAGAAATTGATGATGCCTCCACCTGTTCACTACTTGTAGATGGTACTGTGGAAATTGTCCTAGTGGTCTTTGTTTGCTGTTGTCGTGCCTTTATGTTATCATATTTTTTTGAAAACGGGAATATCTGGCCATGCTCGTAATCTAGTCGATCACATTGAAATTTAAACGCCTTGCGTTTTTTAATAATGTCTTCTTCTCGTTTGAGTCTCGCGACCGGATCTATGACAGAATTTCGACAGACAGAATTTCGACCTACACAAATATCGGCGTAATTATATCGATAGCAAAAATATCGACGCCCTATGTACAACATGGTAAGTACCAAAATATCGAAAATTTAATATCGATGTAAAAAATATCGTTGTTAAATATATCGATTTTTTTTAAATTTAAAATAACATAAAAAACTGTAAATAATACATAATAATTACTTAAACATATTTAAATATATGTAATAATTGTTAAAAAAAATAATAATACATATTTAATAAAAAAAAAAATGAATCATATATAATATATAATTACTTAACAATAATTACTATTCCCACTCCAGTGGGTGCAACAGTAGGGAAAACTGACCCTGAACACTAAAAATACCCCTTTACCCAAAAACCTAAAACTGACCCTGAACCCTAAAAATACCCCTTTACCCAAAAACCTAAAACTGACCCTGAACCCTAAAAATACCCCTTTACCCAAAAACTGAAAACTGACCCTGAACCCTAAAAATACCCCTTTACCCAAAAACTGAAAACTGACCCTGAACCCTAAAAATACCCCTTTACCCAAAAACTGAAAACTGACCCTGAACCCTAAAAATACCCCTTTACCCATAAACTGAAAACTGACCCTGAACCCTAAAAATACCCCTTTACCAAAGAACTGAAAACTGACCCTGAACCCTAAAAATACCCCTTTACCAAAGAACTGAAAACTGACCCTGAACCCAAAAATACCCCTTTACCCAAAAACTGAAAACTGACCCTGAACCCTAAAAATACCCCTTTACCCAAAAACTGAAAACTGACCCTGAACCCTAAAAATACCCCTTTACCCAAAAACTGAAAACTGACCCTGAACCCTAAAAATTCCCCTTTACCCAAAAACTGAAAACTGACCCTGAACCCTAAAAATACCCCTTTACCCAAAAACTGAAAACTGACCCTGAACCCTAAAAATACCCCTTTACCCAAAAACTGAAAACTGACCCTGAACCCTAAAAATTCCCCTTTACCCAAAAACTGAAAACTGACCCTGAACCCTAAAAATACCCCTTTACCCAAAAACTGAAAACTGACCCTGAACCCTAAAAATACACCTTTACCCAAAAACTGAAAACTGACCCTGAACCCTAAAAATACCCCTTTACCCAAAATTAATTAATATTACAAATAAATTACTTCCCACCCTATTCCCCTATAAACCCACAACCCGCTCCAGTAGTAAAACATATAATTTAGTTAAAAATATACATAAATTATCAATTAATTAATCAATTAATCAATTAAAATAAATCATTGCCAATTAATATTTAATTGCAAAATAAATTAATAATTAAAAAATAATTATTTAATTACAAATAAATTACTTCCCACCCTATTCCCCTATAAACCCACAACCCGCTGTGGTAGTAAAACATATTATTTACTCTTATATATTTTTAAATTATAAAAACATATTAAACACATATTATAACAATTAATTTAAATACTTAACTTATATTTCTAACACATATTAGTAAATCGAAATTACTTACATCGATATATATGCTATCGATATTAGTAATTTCGATATTACTTACCTTAGGTTCGATATTCTGGCCATCGATATTCTGGACATCGATATTCTGTCCCATCGATATTAGCAACTCGATATTAGTGTAGGTCGAAATTAAAAACTCGATATTTTGACTGTTTACCCTCGCGACCATATCTTCCCTATATTTAGATATTGCAGGGGAGGTAGGTAATTTATCAATTTCACTGTTGATTCTGTCAATTTTAGCCAGGAGTTTGGTTCTGTCACTCTCCGCATATTGGACAAGAATTTCAATTCGGCGTCGCAATGAGTCAATATTGCATTGGGCCCAGGTAGCGAGCATTAATGGGTCAGGGTTTTCATATGAGGGGGCCAGCATTATCCTTAGGCCTCGAGGCACCCTGCCCACCTCTAAATACCCCGACAGG
Organism: Lissotriton vulgaris; assembly: GCF_964263255.1. NCBI lineage: Eukaryota > Metazoa > Chordata > Amphibia > Caudata > Salamandridae > Lissotriton > Lissotriton vulgaris. The sequence goes on along the minus strand of NC_141691.1, from coordinate 298,335,815 downwards.
GAGCTATGTTCCCACCATTTCACCTGTTCGCTTTTACAGCATTTTTCCAAAGCCTTGAACATGTCCTTAGCGCTGTTGTTCGGTTCTGGTAGTGCACTTGAAGCTATATTGAGTAGGGACTTCCCGGCCAGGGAGTCCGAGAACATACCCCTCGATGCTTCCACACGCCCCCTTACCGTGTCTGCAGACAAGGTGTGTATTATTCGGGCAAGTCTATTTCAGGAAAAACCAATACTCCTTACCGAGCAATGGAGGGGAGTAGGTACCTTGCACACTCGACACAGGATATTCTGCGGGGCTCTGACGGCGTCTCAGGTATCCCGCTGCAGTTCCTGTCCTCGACCAGCTGCCGCCGACCTCTGACCCGGAAACGCTTTGGTCCTGCCCTGTGTTGCCGTCCGAACTTCCGACTCTTCTGGGGCTCCGAAGGCGACTCCTTCTCAGAGTGTCTGAAAATTGTTCTGATAAACGGAACCACTGCTTCAAGCCGTACCTGCCCTTTGCGTGGAGGGGTCTCGCCAATTCCGGGGAAGCAATTCCGCAAATATTTGAGGTATATTGACATCCCAAGTTCAGCAAAGTAGCCAAAATAGATGAGGCGAGACACAGGAATTGCTGCAAATTATTTATTCAAAAGCCCAACACCAATCTGCCATGATGCGTTTTGGCCTAACGAAGCCTTGATCACATGACACAGTCACGGGGGCTGGCATACCCTTTTTAAAGTGCAAATAAGCATTACATGATTGACATAGTAAAGTTACTTTACACAATTGGCACATAATGTGTAAGCAAACTTTCAATAAAGGTAGAGTGTAGTTGATAGCTTCATGTATATAAATATATAAATATATAAATATATAAATATATAAATATAAAAATCTCTACATAATATTGCACAAAGTTAAAAAGCATTGGCAATTGAAGAATAATGATAAAACATATAAATACATAAAATGTTTTAAAATATAAATATCCCTGTTTCATTGCCAGAGCTCAACCTAAAACATCCTGTAATTTCTTTTAGTAATGCACTGGATACCCGACCGTATGCATTTTGCAGGGGCATAAGTACTAGTCTTGTACATCCTTACCTAGAAATGATTACTTTCATAGATAATGAAAATAGCTGTTAATAACTATATATATAAATATGCAAAGGAACTCTTTGGTAAGAAGAAGGGAGACCACAACTGGGGAAGCAGTGGAGGCATCTTTTTTCTGGATACCAACATGATGGCAAATGCATTTCGGCGTCTCTTCTTGACTTCATCAGCGCCAGGGGTTATTGAATTCAGGGTGCTGGCGCTATGCTGGATTAAATATCCTGTCCCGTTCTCATTTGTGGTGAGCCGCTCCGCCCCCATGGAAAGTTCTAATCGCATGTACCTCACGTAGGACGCTCAATGCATCGCGCCTATATGTCCCAGAATGCTTGGTAATGTTCAGGTAGGTATTGAGGGGGTGGATTGGCGCCACGATGTTAATGAGCCCCCCAGTCCTGTATGTCCACAAATGCAGGTGTCGCCTCACGTCCCCAGACCGCATCAACCCTCGAGCCTCGGAGATAACTATGGCGAACGCAAGACTGGAAGTCCACCTCACCCTACTTGAAGTCAATGACTTCAGCACCCCCCCATTCTCTCCCGGGCCTGGAGGTGGGCCTTGGTCATTTCACAGCAAAACAAATTCCACTGAGACAGAGACCAGCGAAACCAAGGCCAGCATATGATGCGTGGGCCTCCCAAGCACATCTCTGGAAACCGCAGTGAAAATGTGCAAAGGAACTCTTCGGTAAGAAGAAGGGAGGCCACAACAGGGGAAGCAGTGGAGGCATCTTTACTTTGGATACCAATAGGATGGCGAATGCATTTTGGTGTCTATTCTTTCCTTCATCAGTGCAAGGGGTGAGTGAATCCAGGGTGCGGGCGCTATGCTGGATTAAATATCGTGTCCCGGCCTGATTTGTGGTGAGCCGCTCCGCCCCCAGGGAAAGTTCCAATCGCATGTACCTCACGTAGGACGCTCAATGCATAGCACCTACATGTCCCAGAATGCTTGGTAATGTTCAGGCACGTATTGCAGGGGTGAATTGGTGCCACGATGATAATGAGCCCCCTAGTCCTGTATGTCCATGAATTCATGTGTCCCCTCGCGCCCCCAGACCACATTAACCCCCAAGCCTCGGGGATAACTATGGCGGGGCATCTGGTATATATCCACTTTCCACCAAGAGCAAAACTGCGCAAGTACACTCCTTCCACCACAAATCACAATACCATTGATTCCAGTTGGAAATAATGTTTATTTCAAAGAATACGGGCCAGGACAAAACACCCTACGCGTTTCAGTGATAAACGCCTTGCTCACGGGAAAATAACGTTTTTTTCAAAAGTGCAATAATACAAACAGTGCAAAACCATGTGACATGAAGTGCATTGACACAAAAAGTGGACTCGTGTTGAGCAGTTTGCGTCGGCCATCTTATGCTAGTAAACTAATGCATCTCAATAGATTTTTATAGATATCTTGCCCCATAAACGGCTGCCATAATGCTTCACATATGAAAATTAATAATATCCTGCTGCTATGTTTGCCATTTCATATCCAGCACGCACTACTATCCGGTGCATGTCAATACTGTAAAAATGGGACAGACTTGATTGACATCCCTTTCTGTACATAGCCACCAATGCGCTCAGCATACTTAAAGGTTTAACATAGCACAGTGTCAAATTTATATTGGTGCTCTCTCAAAATAATCTAGCGAGCTACCGCTGCAACCAGACAAGCTGGTACAATGCTACATTCCTAAAATAAACCCACAGAGATTGCACCAAACAATCTATTGAAACTCCTAACTGCAGCCCTATATTGTTAAATTCATGTGACATCATCTGCATCCAAATAATAGATGCTGTCCATCTCAAACCACCCAAGTGGATATGTAAACTCATTACTAGTCAAGTCAAGTCAAAAACTTTATTCGGAACATGTAAATCATGTCCATAAAAGTACATAGCAATTCATACACCACATATTAAACAAACAAAAAATACACTTAACAATCGCAATCTGTTAAAAATACAGTAAGATACATATATATGTCAGATAATAAAAAAGAACAGTTCCAATAAATAAGTTAATTTAAAATTGTAAATTTAAAAAATCATGCTTTTCCTAGAGCTGATAGCCCTGAGTATATAACTAGCCGTATAAAAACAGATGTCAAGGTAATGCAAATTAAAAAGTAACTTCATTGCCGCTTTAATAGTTCTTGCTCCGTATTTGATAAATAGAGGTTTTAAAAAGAATTTTCGATATTCACTGTACAAGTTACATACAAGTAGAAAGTGCTCTGTGCTTTGCTCTGAAAGGTTGTCACACCGACATGGACCTATAGGGCGCATCTTAATCTCAGGGAATGCAACCAATAGGTGGGCCGTACCCATCCTCATCCTGGTGAGGACAAACCGATGTTGCCCTTTAGTCACCTGGGGGAGGTAGGGATGTAGGCCCACAAATTCATTCAATTGGTTATAACGTATACAGGTGGAAAGCTTAAGATCATCCATATCTCGTTTTTCTGCACAATGATCTAAAAAGATTGATTTTAGACTCTCTTTAGAGAAGTCCGAGGCAGAACAGTGATCTAGTGTAACGTTTAATCCAAACACCTTGGAAAAGGTTTCAATTGTGTACTTAATCCATGGGATTTTATGAAAAAAAAGTCCAGACGTAGACAGTCCTCAATAATAGCCCTGTTAAATGAGGTTTCATCTTTCATCCAGACCGAGCGCCATAACATCAAAGGTCTCAACAGTAATAGGTCATTTAGATGTTGTAATCCTAATTCTTTGTGGACCAGACTGTTAGCGGTAGATGTCGGGAGACACAGTAATTTTTTCAGAAAAATATTCTCTTCTACCTGTAAAGGTTCTGCCCTGGATACCCCCCAAACCCCTGCTCCGTAAAGAGCCGCTGAGAGACACCTGGCTTCGAAAATTTTAAGCATTACCTTGGGCCTTCTACTACCTAGTTTACTTGCAAAAGCAAATATTCCGTTGGCGCTCCTGGTCATTTTATCACGCACCACCTTTTGCTCAACATCCCAGCGCCCGTTTTTAGAGAAGGTAACCCCCAGGTAACAAAAATTTTCCACACATTGCACCACCTGGCCATCAATGTGATACCTATAGGGCTTTTTAGTTTTGACATTGCTGGCACCACACTCCATCACATATGTCTTGCTCTTGTTGATGACCAACTTTCTTTTTTCTATAAAGGCCACAAATTTGTCCATCAAGAGCTGTAGACCCCGAGGGGTCCTCGAAAGCAGCACAGCGTCGTCCGCATAAAGTAACACAGGGATGGTATTTGTGTTTACTCTAGGGGCGTCCGCAGGTGCTTTCTTAAGGATCGAGTCTACTTCGTTGATAAAAAGGGTGAAAAGCAGGGGTGCCAGAACGCACCCTTGTCTAATACCTCTCCTGACCTGGAATTTATCTGTACATTCGCCCGAAGGCCCATATCGGACACTCGAGCTGAGTCTCTCGTACAGGCGGGCCAGGAAGTATATAATTTCTCTAGGTGCTCCCATTTCTAGCAAGGTGGTCCATAGTATGGCGTGATCCACCAAATCGAAGGCGCTGCTCAGGTCGGCAAAACAGAGGTAGAGTGACCCACTTTTTGCACGGGTGTATTTCCCTATCAGGAGTTCCAGGTTTAAACATTGTTCAATGCAACCTCTTCCTTTCCTGAACCCGTATTGGCAGTCTGTCATTATCTGGTTAGACTCTGCCCATTCTTCTAGTCGGGTGAGGAGTACACGGCTCATAATCTTGACAGACGAATCCAGTAAAGAAATTGGCCGGTAATTTTTTGCGTTTCCTCGGTCCCCTTTTTTATGAATCGGAACTATTATAGATTCAGACCAGGTACAAGGAATAGTACAGTGGACGGCAGCATTAAAAACTTTGACTAGTACTGGTCCCCAAGTCTCAGGTGCAAATTTGTATACATCCACTGGGACACCGTCGGGTCCCTGGGCCTTTCCGCCCTTACTAGCCTGAATACTACTTAGGACCTCCTGTAAGGTGATATCTATGTTAAGTACTGGCCAGGAGCAACTTATCGGCAACATTTCAGTTTTAGGATTAAAAATACCAGAAAAATGCTGGACCCATGATTCCTTGCCAACATTTGAGGTCAACACGGGGAGTTTGTCATCCTTTAAAAAGGGGCTGTTAACTGCTGCCCAGAAGAGGGTACAATTATTTGAAACAGCCGCTTGATCAAAACGCTCCCAAGCTTCCTCACGTAATGCAGCTTTCCTTTGCTTAAGGACTAAGTTGTAGTCAGATCTAAGCTTAGCTACAGCTAATTTATCTCTAGGTCTAATGGATAATGCCTTTTTTAGGGTTTTCAGTGCTACAGTACAGGCATTATTGAACCAGCCCTTTGCTTTGCTTTTAGAATTTCTGGCAGCCCTGGTAAACTTATCACTAATAAAAACATTGACTCTTGTAAAGTAGAAAATACAGGCCTTCATATTTGAATTCTCTTCGGTAATTAATCTAATGTCGTTTAAACAGCCAGAGATGATACAGTTTGAGATTACTTCAGCCTTATCCCCAGCCCACCTTATTCTAAATCCGTTCGGCCTGTATACTTCAATGTTTGTGATAGGGCTACTATCTGAGGTTATGCAAGCATCCCAAAACCTGGTTTCGATAACAAGACAATTATGGTCACTGATCATGTGGTCTAAAACCTTGACACAAGAACTAAAGATAGCTAGTTCGGAAGACATGCAAATAAAATCAATTACAGAGTTTGCTCCTCTCCCTACAAAAGTTGGCAGGCTATCACCCTTCTCATCCTGCTCAATCTCTATAATCTCCATGTCATGGGCCAGGAGGAAGGAGTTCAGGGTTTCTCCATACGTATTGTGTTGGAAATGTATGGTTGGCTCTCCAACACGGTTTAATGTACCACACAACTTTTGATCAGAGAGTGGGCAAACAGAAATGTTAAAATCTCCAACATATATAAACTCAAAAACAGTATTAGATGCTTTCACCAGTTTTTTGATTGCGACGTCTAGTTCTAAAATAACAGTATATCTACTAACGTCAAAAACATTATTATACATGTTTATCAACAGAATGTTTTTGCCTGCCATATCCACTAACCATAACAATTGGGAGTTATTGCCTACGGTGATATGCTTCTTCACCCTAATTCGCATTTTCACAGAAATCAGAGTCAGCAAACCACCTTTGGCCCTCCCTGAAGTAGTTGCTACTGCTGGTAGCTCATATGCTACAAAACCGTCAAGACCCTTAAAATTTAGACACCAGGTCTCTTGCAAACAAAGAATATCGAATGTTCTAATTAATTCTAACCATCCTAGAACTTCAAGTTTGGACACTAATCCTGCTATATTCCAACTAGCAACGTGGCAAGATATTGATGCCCCTTTTGCAATGTTACAAACAACACCCACAGACTTTGGCAATGTACCATCTATAGAATCTGGGATCTGAAGCAGGTCCACTCCTGCGAACACTTCGGTCATCTCCTGACTAGCCTCTTGTCAATCGCAGTTATTAAGACCAGACAGGGCATCAAATCTATTATGTAATAGTAGGTTCGGTACAAGGGGAGAAGTCCAGCGGTTATGTATATTTAGGTTTAAATTATTATCCCATCCTGGTGCTGGCGTTTTAGGCAGGGTTACATTATGGTGTTCCCCATAGAAAAATTTTAATGTTAGGGGAACAACCGAACCTCTTCTGCGCTGAGGCGGAAGAATATGTGTTAAGACATTTGGTAGTGTATTGGAGTGTGCAAATGTGACCACCACACAATCCCCTTTAAATCTTTTGGGGCGATTCCCTATCCAGGGGACACGTTTAGCTGTTTTAATTTCCTGGGACAGTTGCTGTGCCCCTCCGGGTGCTAACCTCATGTTACCTGAAAGCCAATGGAGGGCCTTGCTGCTCAAAGAGCTAGATGACTCAGTAATGCCATCATCCAAAGGGGGTACGTTAGCTAAGACCAATACAACGGGTGAGGCTTCCTCTATGAACTGTAGTGGGTCAGTACCGTGAACTTGTACTTGCGGTATGTTTACTGTTAACGGCCGCCCTTCTGCTGTTATTACAGGTTGATTAACTATCGGGGCCGGCACGTATTCAGGATTACTCAGCGCACCAGATGTCCCTTCTCCCGCTAGATTAATCCCTTCCATACTACTTCTCATTGTTAATAGAGTATTAAGGTCGCCTATTTCCGCCGTCAATTTAGTTTGCACACTACCAAGTCTTTTCACTTCAGCCTGCAATTTGTCGATTTTAGAAATCAGAGGTTTCACAATTTCTATTAATTTACCCTCTACAACTTCAAGCAATTTACCCAGCAATTCATCATCTCCTCTGTTTCTGAAAGACCCATCCCCAACAGTCTTTTGGGGAGCTCTCGAAGGGCCTGGGGATAATGTTCTTTTCCTTTTCACTCTTGGCCTTGGCCCGCCCTGCTTCCGCTGATTCTTCACACAGGTGCGCACAGGCCGGGGTGTGCACTCGACCAATGGTATATCATCCTCCGCAGGACCATTTTCAGTTTCTGGGTCTGAGTCTAAAACATTTTCTGAGTCACCGTCCAGAATAACAGGGGAAGGTAATATGGTCGATGGCTGGTTGCTAGACTCAACGATTAGTGGGGCAGTTGGTGAAACCCTGGTTTCCACCAGCACAAAAGGGCTATCCTCAGTGGACAGAGGTAAAGTGGGGCTTAATCTACACAAGTCTGGTGACTGACTCAAGCCAAGTGATTCCCTCCTCTGTTCATTAATTTTCTTGACTGTTTGTACAACATAGTTATGCATGGTATTTACGGTCAGAGCAGCAGGTTTCTTTTTAGACATAGTCTTTGTATAATATGTTCTTGACAATTACTACAGGGACAACGACAATATCTTACTTGTCTTGCTTAAAGGTGCGTTTTCTACTGGAACAGGGTATCTGGCCCTGCCCCTGCCTCCTCCTGCCGATGAGGGCCGTAGAGGGCCCGCCCTTTGCCCGGGCTTCGCCCCGGGCGCTCCCGCGCGCGACTCGCGGGGCGAGGGGGGTGTCAGCCTTTTACCAGCGCCTCCGGGCGCTCCTAGCACGTCACGGGCGCGCTGGTGCCCCAGGGGCTGCTGGGGATTGTGGTCCGGGCGTCCGGTGCTTCCCGGTGTTCTTCCTGCCGTTTCCCTCACGGCTCTGCGCTGCCCGATGGCGGTTTCCTCGATACAGGTAAGGCTCTGTTCTGGTGTCCCCCCTGGTCTCGTGGGGGTCAGCCTTTTACCAGCGCCTCCGGGCGCTCCTAGCACGTCACGGGCGCGCTGGTGCCCCAGGGGCTGCTGGGGATTGTGGTCCGGGCGTCCGGTGCTTCCCGGTGTTCTTCCTGCCGTTTCCCTCACGGCTCTGCGCTGCCCGATGGCGGTTTCCTCGATACAGGTAAGGCTCTGTTCTGGTGTCCCCCCTGGTCTCGTGGGGGTCAGCCTTTTACCAGCGCCTCCGGGCGCTCCTAGCACGTCACGGGCGCGCTGGTGCCCCAGGGGCTGCTGGGGATTGTGGTCCGGGCGTCCGGTGCTTCCCGGTGTTCTTCCTGCCGTTTCCCTCACGGCTCTGCGCTGCCCGATGGCGGTTTCCTCGATACAGGTAAGGCTCTGTTCTGGTGTCCCCCCTGGTCTCGTGGGGGTCAGCCTTTTACCAGCGCCTCCGGGCGCTCCTAGCACGTCACGGGCGCGCTGGTGCCCCAGGGGCTGCTGGGGATTGTGGTCCGGGCGTCCGGTGCTTCCCGGTGTTCTTCCTGCCGTTTCCCTCACGGCTCTGCGCTGCCCGATGGCGGTTTCCTCGATACAGGTAAGGCTCTGTTCTGGTGTCCCCCCTAGTCAAGCAGAATGTTATTGCCTTCTATCTAAAGTGTAATGTGCCATGACATCCCACTATTTAAAGTCGCCTAAATTGATTAATACGGGACATCCCCCCATAAACTGTTGAATACTAAACCCCTGTGGGTAATTCATTATCAAATAAAAATAAGACCAATAGCTTTGACATGTTCCAAAAACATATAAAGACATACTCAAGCCCCAGTGGGCCTCTGCTACATCTTCTCACTTAAGGACTACAGAAGTGGGGCCACTATCCAGAAACTGGCATCACCTATACAAAGAAAGCAATGAAAATGAAAAAACTATAAATAGTCTGGGGTCAAGCAAAGGTCAAATTGCAAACTGAAAACATATAAAGTTCAAGTGCAAGTGAATGACAAAAAAGTTTTAAAAAACTGTTGCAGAGACATGCAGCAGGAGACATAATAGAACATTTTAGAACATTGCATGTTACAACATAATATGTTATGCATCCAAGCTCAGAAGCAGGCAGACAAGATCCAAAGAAGGAGGAGGTTGGGAACACACCCACTTAAAGCATGAACAACAGCCTAGAAGTTCATAAATACATGCCTACTGGACAATCCTGGAGGGGACATTAATCTCCCAAATGCCAGTAGAGTTCTTCTTTAGAGTTCAACCGCCCTGGGATCTTCGTATCTAAGTCCATGAGGTATCTGGACTTAAGTTGTCACAATTTGCGAATCCTGTCTCCTCCACAACTCATTGAGGTAACGCTGTCAATGACAAACAATCACAAAAGATTGCGATTACTTTTGTGAAACTCTTTAAAATGTCTAGCTACAGGGGATAACTTATCTTTGTTTTGAGTAGCCCTCATGTGCTCAAGAATATGATTATTTGCTTGAAACATAAGGCTGCCTACGTACTTCTTGGCACATGGGCATATTAGCACATAGATACAGTGATCGGACAGGCACCTGGGATGTTTTTCTATATTCCGCACCGCATCTCTCACTGGGAAATGCACACTTTCCACATTGGAACTGAATTTCATGCTTTGCATGACATGCATGTGAAAAAACCATGAACATCTAATGGATTACTTTTTGTCCTTGGCACCTCGTTGTAACACAGCTTATCTCTCAAAGAATCAGACTTCTTATAAGTAATGTTGGACACTGAACCTATAACATCCTTGAGAGTGGTTTCAGTTTTTAAAACATTTCAATGCTTGTTAAAGAACTAACGAACTTGCCATGAGTCAGAGTGGTGAGTGGTTACAAATCAGATCACCTGATCACTGGCTTCATCTTTACCTCTGGGTACTAGCAGTTCCTTGTGGGTAAGTTTATTGGCTTTGGCATTGATCACCTGTTGGTTATAACCCTTCTCCAAAAACCGTTCAGTCATGCAAAGCCCTTCAAGTTTGACATCATCGTCTGCACTGCAGTTTCACCGAGCCCTGAGAAACTCGCCAAAGGGTATGCCACAGATAAGAGTCTTGGGATGCCCACTATCTGCATGTAGCAGAAGGTTGCCAGCTGTGGTTTTACGATAGAGTTTGGACACAAGCTTGTGATCCATTGCTTCAATACGTAAGTCAAAAAATTCAATGCTCTGCACACTCATATTCCCTTCAAGTATCAGATTCACATCGTTTTGATTCAGGATTGATATAAATTCCTTGGCTAGATCTAATGAGCCTCCCCAGATGATGAACAAGTCATCAATATACCGCAGCCAGATTTTCACATGACTGCGGTATAATTTCTGTGACCTGGACACCTGCTGCTCCCAGCCTCATTTAAAATGTGAAAAGTGTGCATTTCCCAGTGAGTGATGCAGTGGAATATAGAAAAACATCTCACGTGCCTGTCCGATCACTGTATCTATGTACTAGTGAACTTTTTATACTTCAGCTGTAGCTGTTCCCCATGGGAGACCTAAGGGTGGCCTGCGTGTCTATTTGTCTAACAAATTAGAGCTTGAGAAAATTACTGAACCTGTTAAAGACATTTATTTTCAAATTTTGGTACTTGGCCTGGCTTGTGATATCCCAATTGTAATTGTCAATCTGTATAATAATATTCCCTGTGATGTTGTTACGAATGTCTTAAGGAAATTGACTAAAGTCTTGTTTGTACAGGAAAAACTTTTTAAGCACAAATTGATGATAATTATGCTGGTTGATTTCAACTGTAATTTGTGTGAATTAACTAAGGACAATAGGTGTGGTGTAACACAGGATGATGGTGAGGGACATTTCCATTTTGAGCATAATGTTTTAGGGGAACAATTTAATATCTTGTTAGCTAATTTCGACCTAGGGTTTGCAAATGAAATGTTTATCTCTAATCCTACACTAGCCCCAACATTCAATGGTAGAGGTTGCTCCACAACCATAGACTATATCACTATCTCTAATAAGTGTGGGAACAGAATCCATTCTTTTAGTGTTCCTGATATAGTTTTGAGCGACCACTTTCCGCTAGTCGTGACTATCCTGTTACCTACTGTATCCACGCTGATTAATGATAAAGAATGTAACAGCTTGGACACTAATTTAACTACTGGTAACAATAATGGATATACATTAAAATGGGCTATGATAAATGAAGCAGAGATAGTTAAAACAGTGTTTGATAAATGCCTTTTAGAAATAGCAACGTGTCTAGAGATAGACTCACCACCTGAAATTTGTCTTGCATCCTTTTCCGTAATATCGAACGAAATTAAAAACTCTCTCACCAGGCAGTTTAAAAACCGAAAGAAAGATAGAGGCTGGTTTGATTCCAGATGCACCAGGGTCTATGCAGTCCTAAAAAAGGTGCTGCACAATAAACCCAGTTCTGCTGAGGCAATCCGCAGATCTAGGAAAGATTATTAAATAGCAATTAAAGACAGGAAAAACACTTTGAGGTCTGAAGCTTGGGAGGCTCTTCATTCAGCCTCCATAATAAATGATAGCGCAACCTTTTGGAAAATTGTGAGAACCCCCTTTCTTATGGAAGATGGCAGTCCAAAAAAAGATATAGCAATATGTGACTCAGACAGGGTCAGACACTTCTCGAGAGTATATGAAGGAGGGGAACAAGTGGGGTCTTTGATCCCCACCTCTGATTATTCCCCTAGTAGAAACTTGTATTATACTCTCAAGGAGGTTGAAAAGGCTCTGAGTAGAAGCAAGAGTGCTAAGGCGCCTTGCCCAGACGTGGTTCCCATGGATATATTTAAGAGCAATTCCTCTCTTTGGGCGCCCCTCCTGGTCCAGGTGCTTAACGCTAGTTGTGTTGCTGAATTCCTGCTCACTTGGGTGGAATCTGTCATAGTTCTGATTTATAAGAAGAGAAATAGACAGGATCCAGCCTGCTATAGCCCTATTTCCCTACTGGATTCATTCACTAAGATAGCGGGTAGAGTCATCCTGGACCGGCTCCTGGAGTGGATGGAGGAAAACTCTGTTCTGTCTGATCTTCAATATGGCTTTCGTTCTGGCCTGGGGACAGTAGAACAGGGTTTGAATTTATTAATGTTGGTCGGGAAATACACGAGGGCAAAACAGGGTAACTTGTTTTTGGCCTTTGTAGATCTCTCGGCCGCTTTTGATTGTGTGGTCCATTCTAAACTGTGGGTAATATTAGAACAACTTGGGGTTGAATCTAACATTATTTATTATCCTAAACGTTTTTATAGCAACGCTTCAGCCCGCGTTCGCTTTGGCCTAAATTGAGAACGCACCAACAAAATTCCAATCAGGAGTGGGGTCAGGCAGTGCTGTGTCCTTAACGTAAACAAAAAGAGTTTCCTTTCTGTGCAAACCAATACTGTTAGACTCTAAACCTTATCAAACATTTAAAGTGGAACCTGAAATATATACCTCAAACACAAAACTATTAAAATATATGTTTCGAATTTATTAAAAACCGGCACTAAATGCCAAAAATATCATGTTCATTATACATATACAGTACAAAATATAAAATTACAAAGATTTTTCTTGTTACATAAAATACAAAATATACATATCAATGATAAGGTAGTCCTTTTGTCGGCGCGTTTCGGTGTCTTGATCTTTTTGTAAACACCTTCTTCTGGATAGGTAAGTAAAATCTACAACATTTCAAATCTGCAAACAAATACATACAGTTAATATCACTTAGAGGTTATATATTTATCCTTTATTTAATCTAGGTTTTAGGTAAATTTGATGAGGTCAAGGTGGTCTTACTTAAAAAAGCATATATCTTTTAAGTTCTTCTAGTTTTCCTTAGACACAAACCATTTCTTGCTTTTTGGTTCTTCTTTTAAAATATTCGACGGGGCATGGACCTGTATTAAAAAGGACGGTATGGATACCATTCTCAGTAACGATCTTTAATGTGCATTGGTACCACTCAGAATGTTCTTTTAATCATCAGTGAGCGGTTTAAGGGCTACTTACATGTTTTTCTGTCACACTGGATTTTTTTCATGGAGTAGGGGTCATCAGTCTGTAATTTAGATGATCCTGGAGTATTCAGTTCTCCTTCTCTGTTTAATCTGTTTTTAACCAGTGAATAATTAGTATAAAATCAGAATAAATGAGGATATCTATTAGTATGACAGATACGAACGTATAAAATAGATCGAAATTGTGCCTAAAGCAATGTGCGCCTTATATCAGCTAAAGAGTGGAAAGTGATATCCATTTAACTCCATTTATAGAAATAGTTCCACTGAAGCATTTCGATAACTTCAAGGTGGTAAAACCGGAACAGTGAACGTCCGGGATTTAACAGAGAAGGAGAACTGAATACTCCAGGATCATCTAAATTACAGACTGATGACCCCTACTCCATGAAAAAAATCCTGTGTGACACAAAAACATGTAAGTAGCCCTTAAACCGCTCACTGATGATAAAAAGAACATTCTGAGTGGTACCAATGCACATTAAAGATCGTTACTGAGAATGGTATCCATACCGTCCTTTTTAATACAGGTCCATGCCCCGTCGAATATTTTAAAAGAAGAACCAAAAAGCAAGAAATGGTTCGAGTCTAAGGAAAACTAGAAGAACTTAAAAGATATATGCTTTTTTAAGTAAGACCACCTTGACCTTATCAAATTTACCTAAAACCTAGATTAAATATAGGAGAAATATATAACCTCTAAGTTATTTTAACTGTATATATTTATTTGCAGATTTGAAATGTTGTAGATTTTACTTACCTATCCAGAAGAAGGTGTTTACAAAAAGATCAAGACACCGAAACGCGTCGACAAAAGGACTACCTTATCATTGATATGTATATTTTGTATTTTATGTAACAAGAAAAATCTTTGTAATTTTATATTTTGTACTGTATATGTATAACGAACATGATATTTTTGGCATTTAGTGCCGGTTTTTAATAAAATCGAAACAAATATTTTAATAGTTTTGTGTTTGAGGTATATATTTCAGGTTCCACTTTAAATGTTTGATAAAGTTTAGAGTCTAACAGTATTGGTTTGCACAGAAAGGAAACTCTTTTTGTTTACGTTTTGTACTTCCCAGTCCTTTCTGGCACAAGGGAAACTCTCTCTTTTTGTAAAGAGTGCTGTGTCCTTGCCCCTTTCCTTTTTAACTTGTATATAAATGGATTGGAAGAAGTCTTGTGCAAAGATAGCTTGGATCCCCCATTTGTAGGAGGCCGCCCAATACCAGCACTTACGTACGCTGACGATGCTGTACTTATGTCACGTACTCAAGTGGGCCTACAGCGGGTGGTTGACAGCTTTTCCCGCTTTATGAATGAGTTGGGCCTGAAAGTTAATACATCAAAGACTTTCACTATGTATTGTGGTAGGCAAAGTAAACCTAAGAGGCCTATTTTTATAGCAGAACAGAAGCTCGAAGTTGGCAAGCATTCTTCTTACCTTGGGATACTGTCTGCCGAAAACGAGACGTGGACCCAAGCTGTTTCTGTTAAAAAGCTTGAGCTTCTTCGATCGATCGTTGCCCTAAAAATCTTTTCAAATAAACTAGGGACTAGACCCCATGCAGAATTAATCAAAATCTATCAAGCTAAATGCGTAGCTGGTGCTACCTATGGTATTGGGGTCTGGGGTTTTGCAAACTCCATGCCTATCCAGATTGCTGAAAAAAAATGTTTAAATATATTCTGGCACTCACCAAAAGCTCCTCTAATTTTAATTGTCACTCAGAACTAGGTCTTTCCTATATAACAGACCTGATTAAACTAGAGCCAGTGCTGTTATGGCACAGACTTTGGACACAAGAAGCAACACGTTTAAACAGAGATGTCCTGATAGACATTTTAAAATTGGAGGGTGCTACAAAAATAGCCTAAAAAGATATTGGGAGAGAAGAATGTTTTTGGAATCATATGGATATTTCAGCAATCTCACAGAAAGATTTGAAGAAGGAGTTCTTAGCTCTTTTGGATTCTCACAGGATTGCAGCGGAGGTCTTAAAACCTTCTGTTCAGCAGCATCAACAGGTTTTAGCAACTTTTAAGATTCAGCCCTATTTAATATATGTAACTAATAAATATGAGCGCTTTTCACTCTCGCGCTTTAGATTTGATGGTACACAGACAAAATATCGAGTTTTAAATTTCGATATACAATTATATCGAAGTTTAAATATCGATGGGACATAATATAGAAGGTAAGTAATATTGACAGTCTTAATATAGATATTAGTATGATATTAGTAATTTCGAAGTTTTAAATATCGATGTCAATAATATCGAAATAAATAATTTCGATGTTACTAATATCGATTTTTAAATACATTTTGTGTATATTATATTGTATTTATTATGTTTTATTATTTATTTTTAATGTAATTTCATTAAATATTGTCTTTTAGTACTGTAGCGGGTTGTGGGTTTATAGGGGAATAGGGTGGGAAGTAATTTAATTATGTTAAATTAATTAATAATTAGTAGGAATTATTAATTAATTAATTGAGAATTATTTTTTAATTAATTTTAATTAATTGATTAATTGATAAATATGTTCTGTAGCGGGTTATGGGTTTATAGGGGAATAGGGTGGGAAGTAATTTAATTATGTTAAATTAATTATTAATTAGTAGGAATTATTAATTAATTAATTGAGAATTATTTGTAAATAATTTTAATTAATTGATTAATTGATAATTATGTTCTGTAGAGGGTTATGGGTTTATAGGGGAATAGGGTAGGAAGTAATGTAATAATGTTTAAATAATTATTAATTTGTAGGAATCATACATTAATTAAAAATAATTGGTAATTATATTTAATTATTTTGGTAATTATTTTTAATTAATTGATAAATATGTTCTGTAGCGGGTTATGGGTTTATAGGGGAATAGGGTGGGAAGTAATTTCATTGTGTAGAATTAATTAATAATTAGTAGGAAGCATACATTTATTTTTATTAATTGGTAAATACATTTAATTAATTGGTAATTCATTTTAAATAATTAATTAATTGACAGATGTAATTTATAAGTATGTAATTTAAACCCCTACGCTATCCAACACTTTCCCTACTGTTGCACTCTCTGGAGTTGGAATAGTAATTGTTACCCCTACGCTATCCAACACTTTCCCTACTGTTGCACTCTCTGGAATTGGAATGGTAATTGTTACCCCTACGCTATCCAACACTTTCCCTACTGTTGCACTCTCTGGAGATAGAATAGTAATTTTTAATCCTACGCTATCCAACACTCTCCCTACTGTTGCACTCTCTGGAGTTGGAATAGTAATTGTTACCCCTACGCTATCCAACACTTTCCCTACTGTTGCACTCTCTGGAGTGGAAATAGTAATTTTTATCCATACGCTATCCAACACTTTCCCTACTGTTGCACTCTCTGGAGTTGGAATAGTAATTTTTAATCCTAGCTATCCAACACTTTCCCTACTGTTGCACTCTCTGGAGTTGGAATAGTAATTGTTACCCTGACGCTATCCAACACTTTCCCTACTGTTGCACTCTCTGGAGTTGGAATAGTAATTTTTAATCCTACACTATTCAACACTTTCCCTACTGTTGCACTCTCTGGAGTTGGAATAGTAATTGTTACCCTGACGCTATCCAACACTTTCCCTACTGTTGCACTCTCTGGAGTTGGAATAGTAATTTTTAATCCTACGCTATCCAACACTTTCCCTACTGTTGCACTCTCTGGAGTTGGAATAGTAATTGTTACCCTGACGCTATCCAACACTTTCCCTACTGTTGCACTCTCTGGAGTGGGAATAGTAATTTTTACCCCTACGCTATCCAAAACTTTTCCTACTGTTGCACTCTCTGGAGTAGGAATAGTAATAGTTACCCCTACGGTATCCAACACTTTCCCTACTGTTGCACTCTCTGGAGTTGGAATAGTAATTTTTAACCCTACGCTATCCAACACTTTCCCTACTGTTGCACTCTCTGGAGTGGGAATAGTAATTGTTACTGCTACGCTATCCAACACTTTCCCTACTGTCGCACTCTCTGGAGTGGGAATAGTAATTTTTACTCATACGCTATCTAAAATGTATTTAGCTTTTTTATTAGTATTGTGTTGTTATTAATTGTTATTTATGTGAATATTTTATGTAAATAAATGTATTAGTAATTTATTACATTTTTATTTGTTTTTAAGTTATGACAATAATTAATTTAGAGTTATTATTAATGAAAAATATATTATGTATTATATATTTATTAATATTAATTTGTATTACATTATGTATTAATTTTAAATATTATAGTACATTTTTAAATATGTTTATTACATTTATAAGTATTATTTTGTTAATATTACTTTTTTCTTATATTAAAAAAACTATATTTTACAGAAAACGATATTTTTGTCATTCTATATATTTTTTTGATATATTTGTACTTACGTTGTTAGGGATAAGATTCCTATATTTTTGACTTTGATATTTTTGTTCCGATATTTTTGTATATCGATATTTTTGTTTTCGATATTTTGACAGACATTCGATTTGATATCTTCCACAGATTGGTTAGTTTTCCTATGATTAATAATTGGATGCACAATCTACCTCCTTGCCCTTGTGACAATATCTCACCCCAGAGTACCATTCATGTTTTCCTATTTTGTAAATTGTATGATGTAATGAGGAAAATGTTTTATTGCCATTTTTAAGAGAATCAGGACTCTGTCGGTGTTGTGCGGCGATGATCAAGATACAAGCCCTTGACAACCATTTATGTGTAGCAATAACAATTTTGTATTTAAAAAATGTGATGAACATTAGGAAACGTATGGACATATAACTGCACTTTATAACTGTAATTGTTTTTCCCCTTTGTGCTTGATTTTTATGAACCTAATGAATTCCTGTATTTTTATATATCCACCTTTTTTATATTGTAAATTTTTATCTGTACTTTTATGATTGCATCTAACAATCGAATAAAGATATTTTGAATTGAATTGATATATATCTATATATATATATTACCTACTGGCGGTCGCCAGTAGGTAGTTATAGTTAGGATCTACTTTCCATAGGAAATCCGCAACATTCTATTGGGAATAACTTTGGCGCCGATGGACGAATCTTTGCGAATTTCTCAAAGTTCGTGGCCCGCTCCGCTCCTTCCCTGAAAATGTGGGGGGAATTCGTCAAGCGGGGGCCGAGATAAAAGGGGGGTCCCAAAACGTGTTTTCCCTATGTTAATTTCCATAGGGAGGTTGGCCTCACTTTTAGCCCGAATGGCTGAATGGATTTTCACCAAACTTGGCAAAATTGTAGGGACTGGTAGCCCGATGTGCCTTTGCTATGTCTCAAGAAATGTGCTACAGTGGATTTAGAGTAATTTAGGATCAAAAAAATATATATATCTATAAGCGTGCCCCGGTACGCGCACCAGGGAGCGCACCGGGCGCGCCACGCGACCTGCGCACGGAAAGCTGATTGGCTCTCGGGTGTCTGTAAACATTCCAAACAGTCCGGAGCGGCCGCCATCTTGTGTCTCGGTAAAATCGAGACACAAGAGGTGGCAAAAACAAAGGGGGAAATGACCATAAGGGGGCAGAGTAGACCCCCCTGACCCCCTAGGTTTGATGGGGGGGGTCATAAAAGGTCGATTTGCGCGGGGGAGCGCCAAGTACGCGCACCGGGGAGCGTACCACAGGGAAAAAAGAATGACAGAGTTTTCAAAAATGTCGATTTTTTTTATAAATTGGAGGTAGTTCTAAAAAGAACTGTTTTTTTATTATTTTTGTTGTTTTAACTTTTTTATTGTTTTTTGGAACATTTTTTTCTTTTTTTGGCTTTTCTGAACACTTTTATATTTTTTTGTATTGTTTATGGGGAGAAACAAAAAACAGGGAATTGTAAATGGCTCAACTGGAGCAAAAAAAAAATCAGGAACATTTAGGGTTTTCTTGGACACTTATGGTTATCACCAGCAACCATGATAAGTTTGATACTTTGCTCACCATAGCAAAGTGTCTTGTTACAATATTTGCACACGATTTTGTAATCGGCAAACTTAGGTTGAATAGTAGCCAATGTGTCTCTTGCCCCCGGACCCGATGGAGTGGGTTGTTTTGATGTTGAGGGTCTTGACGTTGATGGGGGTAGCTTACTGCAGAGGTCCCTTCACTCTGCATTAGAATAATTGTTTGTATGCAAATGCATCATGTGGCGAATCATTGTATGATTCCCAAAGGAATACTTTTTGTTAGGGTTCCCCCTGGACAACTCAGCATCACAAATTAAACAAGTCACCTTTGCAGCGTTGACTCTTTTAAAACCCCTTGGGATTTTGAAGAACTTCCAAATAAAGTGCTCTTTTGGTTGGTAGGGCTGTTTATTTTCAGGCAGGAATTCCCCTATCTGTTCCTCCTCTTGATCATTCTCCTCCACATCATCTTGACCACCAATGTAATCTTCTGGTGGTCTTTTAGATGGTGGTGGTGGTGGTGGTGGGGCAGATCCTCCAGCTGCTGCTGCTAATGTAGCCATTTCGAACTAGTAAAGAGTAGAGATAGAGTTAGAACTCCAAAAAGGTCTTCCTCAGTCAAAGGACAAAGTCAGAATAAGGAAAAAAGGTGGGGGCTTTCATAATTTGTAAAACGAAACTGTTCTGGACCAATGAAAAGTGTTATTTTCAGATCAGGTGACGTGACACGCTTACGCTACGTGCCCGGGGGCGCGCGGCATAAGCACGTCGAGACGTTGCATCGCATGCTTCCAGGTGCGCTTACGCAGTTCGTCATATGATGCATCACGCGACTGCGCGAAACGTCACAATGTTATTTTCGTTCGCGGCAATAGCGCTAACAGGACGCTCCCCGGTACGCGCAAAAAAAAATAGTAAAAATATAAAAAATATTATTACATAATTATACAATATAAAATTCGTTATAAAAAATATAAATTTTCATACCTATAGAGATTTGCTATTAAAAAACCATTGAAGTTCACTGAAAAAAACATAGGTTTCACACCAGTTATAGTTAGGAATTAGCATTTAAAAAACCTATTAAATTCACTGAAAAAAACATAGGTTTCACACCAGTTATAGTTATCTGGAAATTTTACTTGCATGAAACCATTGAAATTACCACTATATAGTTAGTTGGACTCACTATAACTTGCGCGTGCAATGCACTGCTGATGACGTCACATATTACATCACTCATGACATGGTCAGTGACATCACTCATGACATCACTGATGACACCATCCTTGTGACAGAGTGACCGACCTCCTTTCTCTGTAATATAACTCTTGAAACACCTATATTCAAAAATAGAAACTTAAATTTTCAAAACAATGGACATACCCATGTCAGTTGCAACAACCAATTCAGTAATTTCACCATCTATATACACATCCACTCATTCACCAACAGTTCCATATAATCACTCATATGTATACTCACTCATCATATGTAGTGATACACCTATACATCCTGTTACACACTGACAGTCATCCATAAGTTACTCACACACAAACTCACACATGCAACTAAACTATTGAACATCCATTTATTTGCATATAGAGCTGTACACACACTACCACCTTACTTCTATGGAAATTTACACATATTTATTCTCTTAAACAATCACTTATAGAAACATATACTTATTTAAACAGGAACTCTTACAACCTCTTACCCTCACATATACTCACTTATATGCATCAATATTCACATATTCTAGATCAAAACCTATGTAGTTACTGATAAAGACACTAGTGAGACAGTCATTCACTCAGTAACATGCACATATACCCACTATTCCACCATACAGTCTTGCACATATGCAGTCTTCAAAATACATACAAACAGAGAGTCAGTCACTCATGCATCAATGTTGTAAATAATACCCACACTAAACAATACAGACACTCATACTGATACTAAAAAAACATCTAATAACTCATATACATACACATGTAGTTACTCACCAACCCATGCAGCCACTTATACACAAAGTGAAACACTAATGCATATATTTAAATATTTAAACATTACTCACTAATATTTATTTTTCAGAAATACACACCTTTCACTGGATGGTGTCATCAGTGATGTCATGAGTGATGTCACTGACCATGTCATGAGTGATGTTATATGTGACGTCATCAGCAGTGCATTGCACGTGCAAGTTATAGTGAGTCCAACTAACTATAACGTGGGAATTTCAATGGTTTTATGGGAGTAAAATTTCCAGATAACTATAACTGGTGTGAAACCTATGGTTTTTTCAGTGAATTTAATAGGTTTTTTAAATGCTAATTCCTAACTATAACTGGTGTGAAACCTATGTTTTTTCAGTGAATATATACATATATATATATTCACTGTAAAAACCATCCGTTTAACACTCGTTATAGTTAGGAATTAGCATTTAAAAAACCTTTGAAATTCACTAAAAATACATAGTTTCACACCAGTTATAGTTAGCTGAACATTTTACACGTACAAAACCATTGAAATTCCCAAGTTATAGTTAATTGGACTCACTATATCTCGCGTGCCCGCAATCCAATACTGATGATTTCACATATTACATTATTCATGACATGGTCAGTGACATCGCTGATGAGATCACTGATGACATCTCAAATGACATCACTGATGACATCACTGATGACATCTCAAATGACATCACTGATGACATCACAGATGACATCATCCAATGTATGTGTGTTTCTGTAAAGTTAAAATATGTTTTACATTTTGTAGAATGAGTGTGTGTCTGGATGAAGGATTTAGTAGGTGCGTGACTGACTGACTGAATGAGTGACTGATTAAATGTGTCTTACTGAATGCATGGGTTAGTGACTAAACTGTCTGAATGTGTGCATCATTATGTCTGTTGTTGTGTAAGCTGCTGCATGTGTTGATTAGTAGTTATATGAGTGGCTATATGGGTTATTGATTGGTTGCCCAAGAATTTGTATTTGAGGGTGAGTGTGTGTGGGAGTGGCTGTGAGGTGTGTGACTCTGCACAGATGTGTGTGCAATTGATTCACTTGGTGTATGGGTTCAAGAGTGCATGTTGAAACAGCTGAATGGGTGACAGACTGTGTGTATGGGTGGGTTGGTGAGTGGATGGATATCTCAGTGCTACATGGCCAAGTAAGTACATATGTAAAACACTGTGCATATGAGAGTTGGCATATATCAATGACAATACATGAGAGTCTGTGATTGCGTAAGTGACTGTATGGATCGATTTGTACTTGTATCAGTGATTGTAAAAGAGAGTAAGTATGTGTTAGAATATGTTTGAATATTTATGGTTATGTTTGTATAACTGTATAGATGAGGAAATGGGAGTGTGTTTGATTCTTTGCATGACTGAATTGGTTTCGGAGTAACTCCATGGATGAGTGGCAGTGTGTGAGTGTCTGTATAGGTGTATACGTGCATATGATAGTGTTGTATTGATGAGTGACTGTATGTATGAGTGATTTTATTGGTGAATGAGTGGATGTGTGTGTAGACTTAAGAATCATTGAGTGTGTATGTAGTAACTGGTATTGGTGTACCAATGGATTCAGGAATGGTAGTCTGTATTCAAAACTGGATGTATTAAAGGTTAGATTAGAGTGTGAGGAGGTGCATTATATTTTCACATGGATGATGTCATCAGTGATGTCATCAGTGATGTCACTGACCATGTCATGAATGATGCAATATGTGACATCATCAGCAGTGGATTGCGGGCGCGCGAGTTATAGTGAGTCCAACTAACATAATAATTTCAATGGTTTTGTATGAGTAAAATGTTCAGCTAACTATAACTGGTGTGAAACCTATGTTTCTTTAGTGAATTTCAAAGGTTTTTTAAATGCTAATTCCTAACTATAACGAGTGTTAAACCTATGGTTTTTTCAGTGAATTCCAAAGGTTTTTAAAATGCTAATTCCTAACTATAACAATTGTGAAACCTCTGTTTTTTTCATTGAATTTCATAGTTTTTTTTTAAAGCTAATTACTTTGTATATTGAGTTTGTAACTTACGATTTTTTTTTTAGCTGTTTTGAAAAGTATTAATTAATATTAATTAATTTTTTTTAATTCTTTTTTCGAAATATATATTTTTTTTAATCATTTTTCCCTGGGGCGATCAGGGTGCGCGCTCCGGTGAGCTAACCCATATCATTTTGTCTTGTGGAGCTCCAGGTGCGCTCACCGGGAAGCTCTCCAGAGAGTGTAGCGAGAGCGCTAATTCTACGTTAGTAAAAAAAAATATGTATGAAAACTAAATAATAATGCAAGACATTCAGTACCATACTTAAAAAAGCAGAATTTTTGATTTACGAAATAAAAATGATTTAGCATTTCCGTAAAGCTAGAAAAACGTCATTCAGGCGTGCCGCATAAGCGCCCCCGGAAGCGCCTACGTTCGTGCCACGTAAGCGCCCCCAGAAGCGCCTACTTTCATACCGCGTAAGCGCCCCCGGATGTGCTTCAGTGCGCGCAGCGTAAGCGCGTCAAGTCATGTGACCTTAAAATAACACTTTTCATTGGTTGCTAACAGCTTTTTTTTACAAAGAATGAAATCCCCACCCATTTCCTTCACTTCTTCTTTCACTTTTTGACTGCAAGACCTGTCTTTATCCTGCTTAATCTTTTTTGGATTATCATAGCTGCTAGAGCCAGCAGTAGCAGTGAGGACTCACATGGCTTCATAAATGAAGAGGTTCCTCAGCCTAGAGTTAAGGAGCATTTTATATGGAAATATTTTTCCATACCTGCAGACAAAAAAAAAGTAAATGCTCCAAAGGTGGAGTGTCGAATTTGTCACACTGTCCTGTCACGGGGTGACCCAACCAGAAAATATTCATTTGGAAATTCGACCATGATTCGCCACGTCCAGAGGAGGCACCCTCAGAATTTTGCCCGGGAGAGTGTCAGGGCTCTGGCACGAGAGGCTTCAAAGGATGGTGCTTCTACATCAACTGGAGGAGCAACTGCATCGGTGAGGGGGCGACCAGAACAGCTGATCCCAAATATTCAGCCACAAACAAATGCAAACATTGTGATGCTCTACTTTGTTACGGGGAACAAAGTATTATGAACATTGTTCGAACAATAGAGAACCACCGCTACCGTCCCCAACCCTAATTTTGTTTATTTATTTTTTTGCTTCCTGTTGAGCAGTTTGCCATTCCCTGATTTTGTTTTTGTTGAAAAAAAAGAAAAAAGAAGAAAAAAAGTTATTTTTAGAACTACCTCCAATTCTCAAAAAAGAGCTGTATTCTTAAAAAAATGAAAAAGAGTAACTGAAGTGGAGTGCATTGAGAGAGGAGAGGAAAATGAGTCAGAAAGCAAAGAAAGGGATGAGAGGGGAAGGGAAGTGAAGTAGGGGGACTGAAAGAAGGTGAGTGTGGGGAAGGAGAGTGAGGAGGAGAGTGAACATCGGGAATGAGGATAAGTGAAGAAAATGTAGTAAAGGAACGGGGTGTGGAAGGGTAAGAAAATAGCAGTGATGTTTAGGAAAGTTTGGAGATACAGACTGGATAAAGAAAAGTGAGTGTGAGACAAGGTGAGTAAGGGAGTAAAGAGACAGAGAAAGTGAAAGAAAAAGTGAGAGTAGAATACTGAGGGCCTCATTTATGAGGCCATGCGTCACTTTTACGCTGCCGGTGCGTCACTTTTTGTGACGCACCAGTGGTGTAAAAAATGCACCTTGTTGAGTCTGTATCAGTGTCCCACTTTGTGTATAAGTGGCTGCATGGGTTGGTGAGTAGCTACATGAGTGTCTATGTGGGTTATTAGTTGTTTTTTTGAGTATCAGAATGAGTGTATGTATGGTTTGGTAGGGGTATTACTTAGCGCACAGATGCATGAATGACTGACTCACTGTTTGTATGTGTTTTGAAGACCATATGTGTGAAGGACTGTATGGGTGGATGAGTGTGTATGCTTTTGTTAGTGAGTGAATGACTGTCGGAATAGTATATTTATGAGTAACTACATTTGTTTTAATCTAGCATATGTGAGTATTGATGTATATAAGTCAGTATATGTGAGAGTGAGAGATTGGAAGAGTTCCTGTATAAATACGTATATGTTTCTATAAGTGATTGTTTAAGAGAGTAAGTATGTGTACGTTTCTGTAGAAGTAAGTGTATTGGTGTGTGTATAGCTGTATATGCAAGTAAATGGATGTTTGATTTTGCATGTGAGTAAATCTATGGATGAGTATCGGTGTGTAACAGGATGTATAGGTGTATGAGTACACATGTTGAGTGAGTACATGTATGAGTGACTATATAGAACTGTTGGTGAATGAGTGGATGTGTATGTAGATGTTGGAATTACTGAATAGGTTGTTGTAACCGGTATTGGTATCTCCATTTTTAAAAAAAAATTATGTTTCTATTTTTGAATGTGTGTATCAAAGGTTAATTAGGGTGAGAGGAGGTCTGCCTCTCTTTCACAAGGATGATGTCATCAGTGATGTCATGAGTGATGTCATTTGAGATGTCATCAGTGATGTCATGAGTGATGTCACTGACCATGTCATGAGTGATGTAATATGTGACGTCATCAGCAGTGCATTGGGGGTGCGCGAGTTTTAGTTAGCTGAACTAACTATAACGGGGGAATTTCAATGGTTTTGTATGAGTGAAATGTCCAGCTAACTATAACATGTGTAAAACCTATAGTTTTTTCATTGAATTTCTAAGGTTTTTGAAATGCGAATTCCTAACTATAACGTGGATGAAACCCATGGTTTTTTCAGTGAATATGCAAGGTTTTTTAAATGCTAATTCCTAAATATAACGTGCGTAAAGCCTACGTTTTTTTCAGTGAATTTAATAGGTTTTGTAAATGCAAATTTTTAAATGTATTAATTGTTATATTTATTTCTTTTTATACTAATTTCCTACATTTTTGTAATAAATATTTTTAGTTATGTTATTTTTTAAATTACATTGCATATTTCTAATGTAAATAATAAAAAAAGGAAATGTAAAAAAAATTGTTTCAATTTTTTTTTTCCAATATATAAAAATGATATTCTATATATTTTGTTTTTGCATTTTTTTTGTCGTAAATAAACCATCCTTGTATCTGTAATCATACTGTATGCATACCCGCCCATACTTTATGAATACATCTTCAAGTTCTGTGTCGCATCCGCGCATCCGTGTGACGTCAGGTATGACGCACTGTATGTTTACTCCGCCAAACTTTTTAATGTTTAAAAAGTAATATCTATGCATTTATTGTAAATATTAGGGAAGACATTATCTGAGATAATCATGAAAATAGTTTTTCTCAACTTTTAATAAGCGTATATTACTTTTAAAAGCAACTACGCAAATTGCGGCAGAACATCGACCGTACGTGCACCATAAGCATACCGTACGCGTACGCAAAGCCATGTGACTTCAAAACAAAAGATTTGATTGGTTCATAATACTTCCTATTCTAACTGTTGAAAGACCCCACCCATTTTAATCATTCTTCTTTGACTTGCATTGAAGGAACACCTTTTTCTGAAGGAGCTTTGTATTCATTGTTTTATCATGGCTGCCCAGCAAGAAGACACTTCAGAACACTCTTCTGAGGAAGAAATTGTGGCAGAAGATCCACCCACAAAAAGAAAGGAGGCACTGATATGGACATTTTTTTCATGTCCAGCAGGTGAAAAAAAGGTAAATGCTGCAAAAGTAACCTGCAAAATCTGCTCTGTTTTGCTATCCAGAGGGAATCCGAACAAACATTATGCCTTTGGGACTGCAAGCATGGTGAGGCATGTCAATAACCATTACCCTGTAAATGATGCCCGTACTGCATGCACCAGAGCCAGGGAGAACATTCCACCAGCAGAACCAAGTTCTTCAAGAGGATCTGCAAGTCCACATCCGGACATCCATCCGGATTTCACTGATTTATTAATTTAATGCAAATTTTGCAAAGAAATATTATGCTACGACGAGCAGTCGATTGATTTAATTTGCAGGAGGAAACAGCAGCACCAATGCTCTCAGCGTAAAGTTTTTTTTATTTATTTGTTCCTGTTAGAGATTATTTTAGTTGCAGTTCTTTTTTTTTCCTAAAAAAAAACTGTTAAAGAAAACTACAAAACTACAAAACGAAACAAAAAATGTATTTTCAGAACTACCTACTCTGGTTAAAAAAAAGAGCTAAACTTGTATACTGGTGTGTAAAAGTTTAGATGTATATATGTGTAGGGCATTATTGACTGAAAGAATACATTATTAGTGCATGGTGAATGTGAAAGTGCAGAACTATAAGGAAGTGCTATAGCATAAATCTATAAGGTGTTTACTTAAAGTATACTGAAGTATTTCTGAAGCACTTGAATGTAACATATGTACATACATATGTTACAAGTCTATGCTTCCCTTTGCACTGCTGGTGAAACTACCAGGGTGCATTTGTAAGTGTTATGGGCAGATTTACAACCCCTTGTGTCTCTTTTACACTGCCGTTACATCACTTTTGTGACGCAGTGGCGGTGCAAACGATGCGCCATGGTGTGTTGTATTTACAATGTGACGCATCTGGGAGGTGTGTCACATTGTAAAGTCCTGCACCAGAAGGAGGCATTCCTGCGCAGGAGGGGGGGGGGGTGTTCCGGCACAGGAACGCCTCCTAAAAGTGGCTGAGGGAAATCTACAAGATTTCACTTAATCACTTTAGGGCTCATGCTACGTCAAAACCCTGCACCTGCTTGAAGCAGGTGTAAGGATTGACACAGCATTGTGGGCATAGGGCCCCCTGAGCATTGCTGCAGATTCTTTGCGCTTGCAACCCAACTCAAGCAATGTGCCACCTTTACAGCACAGATGGATCATGTATCTGTGCCGTTTTTGCCCCAAGGTGCACCACAATTTAAATACAGTGCATCCATGGTGGCGGTGGAATGGTGCACAATAACTGGCATATCCCTGGGGATGTGCCAGTTATTGTATATCTATCCCTTAGTGTTATAATGCAGTGAATGAATTACTACACACTGATGAATGAGTCACCACAAAACTAAAACAGCAGTGACAGAGTCATACATGAGTATTTAGGTACTGAATGCATGATTACAGTTCTGCAAGGAGAGTGCCTGGCTGAATTTATAACTGTGTCACTTTTAGCACAGTGCCTAGATAAGCACATACTGCTGAATGTCTCACTACAATACTGAAACGGCAGTGGCAGAGTGTTTGGAGGAAGTGTAAGAACACAGACTGGGCAATTCAGGGTTTAAAAGACAAGTTTTCAGGTGTATAGAAGAGTGCATGCTTGGTAAATAGGGGTTTGAAGCAGTCCATGCCCTTAGGCCTACTTTGCAGAATGAGTATTTCGGTACTGACTAAATGATTACAGTTCTACAAGTAGAGTACCTTACTGTATTAATAAGTGCTTCAGTTTTAGCAGAGTATAAAGATACGCACATACTACTGAATGTCTCACAATATTTAAACAGTAGTGAAGAGGGTTTGGTGGAAATGTAAGGATACACAGTGGGCAATTAAACGTATAAAAGACAAGTTTGCAGGTGCATACAACACTGCATGCATAGCGTATACGGGTTTGAAGCAGTCCATGTCCTAAAGTCTACTTTGCTGCATGAGTACTTAGGTACAGACTGGATGAATACAGTTCTGCAAGTAGAGTGTCTAGCTGAATGTATAACTGCTTCACTTTTAGCACAGTGGGCAGATAAGCACATACTGCTGAATGCCTCACTACAATACTGAAACAGCAGTGGCCAAGTGTTTGGAGGAAGTGTAAGAATACAGACTGGGCAATTGAAGGTTTAAAAGACAAGTTTATAGGTGCATAGAATAGTGCATGCATACTGTATAGGGATTTGAAGAAGTTCATGTCCTAAGACCTACTTTACTGCATGAGTACTTGGGTACTGACTGGATGATTACAATTCTGCAGGGAGAGTGTCTAGCTGAATGTATAACTGCTTCACTTTCAGGACGGTGCATAGATAAGCACATACTGCTGGATGCCTCACTACAATACTGAAACAGCAGTGTCAGAGTGTTTGGAGGAAGTGTAAGGATACAGACTGGGTAATTAAAGGTTTAAAAGACAAGTTTTCAGGTGCATAGAAAAGTGCATGCATAGTAAATAGGGGTTTGAAGCAGTCCATGCCCCAAGGTCCACTTTGCTGCATGAGTACTTGGGTACTGACTGAATTATTACAGTTCTGCAAGGAGAGTGCTGGCTGAATTTATACGTTATTTACTTTTAGCACAGTGCATAGATAAGCATATACTGCTGAATGGCTCACTAAAATACTGAAACAGCAGTGGCAGAGTGTTTGGAGGTAGTGTAAGTATTTAGACTGGGCAATTTAAGGTTTAAAAGACAAGTTTATAGGTGCAAAGAAGAGTACATGAATACTGTATAGGGATTTGAAGAAGCCCATGCCCTAAGGCCTACTTTACTGCATGAGTACTTGGGTACTAACTGAATAATTGTGCTACTGCAAGGAGAGTGTCTGCCTGATTGTATAACTGCTTCACTTTTAACACACTTTTAACACAGTCCATAGATAAGCACATACTGCTGAATGGCTCACTACAATACTGAAACAGCAGTGTCAGAGTGTTTAGTGGCAGTGTAAGGATACAGAATGGGCAATTAAAGGTTTAAAATACAAGTTTGCAGTTGCATAGAGGAATGCATGCATAGTCTATAGGGGTTTGAAGCAGTCCATGCCGTGAGGCCTACTTTGCTGCATGAATGCTTAGGTACTGACTGAATGATTACAGTTCTGCAAGGAGAGTGTCAAGCTGAATGTATAACTGCTTCACTTTTAGCACAGGTAATTCATAAGCACATACTGCTGTATGGCTCACTACAATACTGAAACAGAGGTGGCAGAGTCTTTGGAGGAAGTGTAAGGATACACACTCAGTAATTAAAGGTTTAAAAGACAAGTTTTCAGGTGCACAGAAGAGTGCATGCATAGTAAATAGGGGTTTTACGCAGTCCATGCCCTAAAGTCTACTTTGCTGCATGAGTACTCGGGTACTGACTGGATCATTACAGTGCTGCAAGAATAGTGCCTGGCTGAATTTATAACTGCTTCACTTTTAGCACAGTGCATAGATAAGCACATACTGATGAGTGACTCACTACAATACTGAAACAGCAGTGGCAGAGTGTTTGGAGGAAGTGTATGGATTTAGACTGGGCAATTAAAGGTTTAAAAGTCATGTTTTCAGGTGTATAGAAGAGTGCATGCATAGTAAATAGGGGTTTGAAGCAGTCCATGCCCTAAGGCCTACTTTGCAGAATGAGTATTTCGGTACTGACTAAATGATTACAGTTCTATAAGCAGAGTACCTGACTGAATTAATAAGTGTTTCACTTTTAGCAGAGTGTATAGATAAGCACATACTACTGAATGTCTCACTACAATATTGAAACAGCTGTGGCTGAGTGTTTGGAGGAAGTGTAAGGATACAGAGTGGACAATTGAACGTTTAAAAGACAGGTTTGCAGGTGCATACAACCCTGCGTACATAGTGTATGCGAGTTTGAAGCAGTCCATGTCCTAAGGTCTACTTTGCTGCATGAGTACTAAGGTACAGACTGGAATATTGCAGTTCTGCATGGAGAGTGTCTAGCTGAATGTATAACTGCTTTACTTTTAGCACTGTGCGCAGATAAGCAGATTCTGCTGAATGCCTCACTACATTACTGAAACAGCAGTTTCAGAGTGTTTGGAGGAAGTGTAAGAATACAGACTGGGCAATTGAGTACTGCATGAGTACTTGGGTACTGACTGAATATTTACGCTACTTCAAGGAGAGTGTCTACCTGAATGTATAACTGCTTCACTTTTAGTACAGTGCATAGATAAGCACATACTGCTGAATGGCTCACTAAAATACTGAAACATCAATGGCAGAGTGTTTGGAGGAAGAATTAGCATACAGACTGGGCAATTAACGGTCTAAAAGACATGTTTTCAGGTGTATAGTAGACTGCATGCATAGTAAATAGGGGTTTGAAGCAGTCCATTCCCTAAGGCCTGCTTTTCACAATGAGTATTTTGGTACTGACTAAATGATTACAGTTCTATAAGCAGAGTACCTGACTAAATTATTAAGTGTTTCAGTTTTAGCAGAGTGTATAGATAAGCACATACGACTGAATGTCTCACTACAATATTGAAACAGCAGTGGCTGAGTGTTTGGTGGAAGTGGAAGGATACAGAGTGGGCAATTGACCGTTTAAAAGACAGGTTTACAGGTGCATACAACATTGCGTGCATAGTGTATACGAGTTTGAAGCAGTCAATGTCTTACGGTCTACTTTGCTGCATGAGTACTTAGGTCCAGACTGGATGATTACAGTTATGCAAGGAGAGTGTCTAGCTGAATGTATAACTGCTTTACTTTTAGCACAGTGGGCAGATAAGCACATACTGCTGAATGCCTCACTACAATACTGAAACAGCAGTGGCACAGTGTTAGGAGGAAGTGTAAGAATACATACTGGGCAATTGAGTACTGCATGAGTACTTGGGTACTTACTGAATATTTACGCTACTTCAAGGAGAGTGTCTACCTGAATGTATAACTGCTTCACTTTTAGCACAGTGCATAGATAAGCACATACTGCTGAATGGCTCACTACAATACTGAAACAGCAGTGGCAGAGTGTTTGGAGGAAGTATTAGGATCCAGACTGGGCAATTAAATGTCTAAAAGACATGTTTTCAGGTGTATAGTAGAGTGCGTGCATTGTAAATAGGGGTTTGAAGCAGTCCATGCCCTAAGGCCTGCTTTGCACAATGAGTATTTTGGTACTGATTGAATGATTACAGTTCTATAAGCAGAGTACCTGACTGGATTAATAAGTGTTTCAGTTTTAGCAGAGTGTATAGATAAGCACATACTACTGAATGTCTCACTACAATACTGAAACAGCAGTGGCACAGTGTTAGGAGGAAGTGTAAGAATACATACTGGGCAATTGAGTACTGCATGAGTACTTGGGTACTTACTGAATATTTACGCTACTTCAAGGAGAGTGTCTACCTGAATGTATAACTGCTTCACTTTTAGCACAGTGCATAGATAAGCACATACTGCTGAATGGCTCACTACAATACTGAAACAGCAGTGGCAGAGTGTTTGGAGGAAGTATTAGGATCCAGACTGGGCAATTAAATGTCTAAAAGACATGTTTTCAGGTGTATAGTAGAGTGCGTGCATTGTAAATAGGGGTTTGAAGCAGTCCATGCCCTAAGGCCTGCTTTGCACAATGAGTATTTTGGTACTGATTGAATGATTACAGTTCTATAAGCAGAGTACCTGACTGGATTAATAAGTGTTTCAGTTTTAGCAGAGTGTATAGATAAGCACATACTACTGAATGTCTCACTACAATATTGAAACAGCAGTGGCTGAGTGTTTGGTGGAAGGGAAAGGATAAAGAGTGGGCAATTGAACGTTTAAAAGACAGGTTTGCAGGTGCATACAACACTGCGTGCATAGTGTATACGAGTTTGAAGCAGTCCATGTCCTAAGGTCTACTTTGCTTCATGAGTACTTAGGTACAGACTGGATGATTGCAGTTCTGCAAGGAGAGTGTCTAGCTGAATGTATAACTGCTTCACTTTTAGCACAGTGCGCAGATAAGCACATACTGCTGAATGCCTCACTACAATACTGAAACAGCAGTGGCAGAGTGTTTGGAGGAAGTGTAAGGTGAAGCAGTTATACATTCAGACTAACACTCGCCTTGCAGAACTGTAATCATTCAGTCAGTACCTAAGCACTCACAGTTTATTCTTAAGCACATACTGCTGTATAGCTCACTACAAAACTGAAACAGCAGTGGCAGAGTCTTTGGAGGAAGTGTAAGGATACACACTCGGTAATTAAAGGTTTAAAAGACAAGTTTTCAGGTGCACAGAAGAGTGCATGCATAGTAAATAGGGGTTTGAAGCAGTCCATGCCCTAAGGTCTACTTTGCTGCATGAGTACTCGGGTACTGACTGGATGATTACAGTTCTGCAAGAAGAGTGCCTGGCTGAATTTATAACTGCTTCACTTTTAGCACAGTGCATAGATAAGCACATACTGCTGAATGGCTCACTACAATACTGAAACAGCAGTGGTAGAGTGTTTGGAGGAAGTGTAAGGATTCAGACTGGGCAATTAAAGGTTTAAAATACACGTTTTCAGGTGTTTAGAAGAGTGCATGCATAGTAAATAGGGGTTTGAAGCAGTCCATGCCCTAAGGCCTACTTTGCAAAATGAGTATTTCGGTACTGACTAAATGATAACAGTTCTATAAGCAGAGTACCTGACTGAATTAATAAGTGTTTCAGATTTAGCAGAGTGTCTAGATAAACACATACTACTGAATGTCTCACTACAATATTGAAACAGCAGTGGCTGAGAGTTTGGTGGAAGTGTAAGGATACAGAGTGGACAATTTAAAGTTTAAAAGACAAGTTTGCAGGTGCATACAACACTGCATGCATAGTGTATACTGGTTTGAAGCAGTCCATGTCCTAAGGTCCACTTTGCTGCATGAGTACTTAGGTCCAGACTGGATGATTACAGTTCTGCAAGGAGAGTGTCTAGCTGAATGTATAACTACTTCACTTTTAGCACAGTTTGGGAGACAAAGGTCCTAAACGTAAACAAAATACTTGAAAAATGTTATGTAGACCACAATAGGCTACTATATATTTATATCCCTTATCCAGCCGGACAGGGAATTTATTAATCAGATAAATAGATTCTCGTTCTAAATACATTCATGCAACAAACATTTCATTGCAGTAAGGCACAATCCTGTGCCGTACCCGGAAAGATGAGAGAGAGGATTGTGGTTCTGAAAATTCTTGGCCCTGCTATAATATGGTATCGAGGCCCAACACTTATGTCACGAAATATCATCGTACCCTGACGAATTTGGTGTTGGCAGACCGGTAATGGTTAGTACATTATCCCTATGCATTTGCGTCGTGATTGAGTGATTCTATCACCCTTAAATCATGGTTTCCATCTCGAACCCTTAGGTTCCATTTTGTGAACGGCATCCATCTTGTGGCTTGCCCTCATATAGTCAATTGATTAAGGCCGAGTTTGATCTGAAAGGACACGTCCACCTTAGCTGACTTCCCCATGACCCGGCCGAGCTGACTCCACTGCCTCCAGCCAAACCTGTTCAGGCAGTTCCTCGCCCAGTGGCCGAGTAAGATAGCATCAAGGCACAACATGCCATAAACCATTCACTACATACAAACCATGTTATCTACACACATACACCTGTCCATGTTTCTTGTTTATGGCCAGTTTTACGATGAGGAGGTGCCCGATTTTATTGGGGTTTCATCGATATCTGATGGTAGTGCTGGGTCATCCGTCACAAACTAGACATCGAAAATGTGGGTTTATCATCATGACTTTGCTTTTCCATTATTGTGGAAATATGTATATGACCGTATTGTAAACTAAGGAATTCTTGCCTGCAGCTGTTATTTTTGTATAAAAGGAGAAGGCTGGTTCTGTAAAAACGAACAGTCTCCTGAGAATCTACATCCTGTGCTGTTGTACTTCTAGGACACTTGTTACTTTGTTGCAGCCAATAAAACTCGATCTTTGACTTCACCTAGAAGACTCTGTGTTTCTGTGGTCCAGAACAGGGAGAACTCAGAGGTCTTTGGGTGTTTTCCCCTGGCACCACCGGGTTCCTAAAAACCCGGCACCTCAGGATAGGAAAGAAAAGGGTGTTTCAGGCAAAGGGCAAGAGCAGACAGGGTACTGTTTTGAATAAAAAAATTAACAGTATCTCCTGGAGTAGTACATACAGATAATTCAAGTAAATAATCCCAAGCATATTGAGCACAGCTTAGAGTAAGGAACCATGTAGGAGTTCCTAAATTCCTTAGCATACATTTAAGTTCTCCATGACAACGGCACCAGTACTCATTAGTACCACGCTGACATGCCATGAGATTAATCAGCTGAGATTCCAAAACATTATCTTTCTGCTGTACTTTATCCATAAATTTCATTGCCGAAACATTTTGTGGATGTACACCTGTTTTCAATATATGGTTCACTGCATAAGAAAGTCCAGACAAGTCACTATTAAACAAAAGATGAAACAAATACAGAATACATTGTCGAAATCTTGGATCTTCTGCATACAATCTTGATGTCCGATATTCAGATGCAAAAATCTGCACAGGTCGTTCATCATATCGTCCTCCTTTTCCTGTTGGAAACAACTGAGGGAAACAACGAGCATTCAAGCTTTCTTCCCATACACATAAAGGGACTTCTGTTTCAAAACTTTTATTCGGTTATCACTTAGCAAAACCATAAAAAGTACACAAATAAAATATTGCAATACATGTTAAAATCTCAATATTATGATACAATTAAAAACTGTTAATCATTTAAAAACCTTTTCTAAAAATATTTCATTAAGATACTGTACAAGAGAACATGAAATCATGTAAACAGGAGCTCATACTTTACAGTGAATTTTTAAACATGATTTTAAAAAGCAACCTACGGACTTAGCAGCGTATTGAGAATCTAAATACTGCAGGGCCAGATAAGCGGGCCGGCATGTTCTCAGGCCCTTTTTACGAAGAAGGGGAATGATCCAACGCTTGCGTGGGAGCTCGTAATATCTGCAGAACAAAGTTACATGCATTGTAGACTGGGATGATATTCCGTCACATGGGCATTTCATTAAATCATGCAACCAGTCATGTTGATTGGGAAAGGTAACAAGGCGAAAACAATAATTAAATCGTAACCTAGTCAAAACATATTTTTCATGATTAGTTAGAAAAAAGTTAGGTATGGTGGAATACTAAGTCTTGACAGGACCAATAGAATCTGTACATTTCATGGTTTAATTACTCCTTGGGAAAGATGCAAGTCTCTGAGATGGATTAGACAAAGGTTTTTCAGGTCTTTCCTGGTGATGTCTGACATTGTCATGGGCTCAGAGAAGTAAGCTGTACGGTTCAAGTCCTTGAGGAAATTGGAGACATATAGAAGCCAAGGGATTTTGCTCCAATTTGCCAGGGCTAAGCAATCGATAATCAATGTATGGGTTAGATGGCATTGCATTTTAGTCCAAATACGGTGCCCCAACAGGATCGGCTGGCATCTGATGTTATCTGTCAAGTAATCGATACCCAGCTCGATGTGGCAGCCGTATGTCGGGGCACTTTGGGGAAGTGCCAATATATATTTTAAAAACGCGTTTTGCATCTTTTGTAAGTTATCTACAGGAGCATAACCCCAAATCCCTGCTCCGTAAGTTGCTAAGCTATGGCATTTAGTATGGTAGATTTTAAGCAACTCGGCTGGGGCAGGTTTACCCAGTTTCCTCGAAAAGGAAACAAGAGCTGATGTTGCTCTCTGGAAAAGTAACTTTTTGCTTATCATGGCTTGTTTCCAGGATAAACGGTCGTCCATTAAGATTCCTAAATAAGGATATTCCCTGGTGCGTTCCAACCTAACTTCTTCAATAAAGACTGGTTTAGGATTCTTCGCCTTGGGGCTGATGTGAATAACAAAGGTTTTATTTTTATTCACTTTCAGCCCTAAGGAGAGCATAAACTGACAGTATTTATCTAACTGTATTTGTAACTGGATTAGTGTTCTTGCTAAAATTACAGAGCCGTCCGCGTAAAGCAGCGCAAGAATAGGGCGGTGATTGATAGATGGAAGGTCCTGACTCCCCTCTAGCATAGTCGCTTCCAGCCCGTTAGTGTAAAGATTAAATAAGAAGGGAGCCAGGACACAACCCTGTCTAACTCCTTTATTTACTGGAAAAGATGAAGACAGTTCGCCGCCAATCCCATATCCCACGCAAGCAGTAGCATCGGAGTAGAGTTCGCGGAGGAATTGGATGAGGGGAGGATCTACCCCCAATTTGCAGAGAATGGACCACAGCCTTGAGTGAATCACGCAATCAAATGCTGCGCTGAGATCAACGTAGACTAAATACAAGTTACCTCTTTTACCCCCTACATATTTACCAATCAGAAGGGTTAGGTTCAATGCCTGCTCAACAGTACCAAGTACCTCCTGAAAGCCATACTGGAGATCTGTCAGAATGTTATTCATAGACGCCCAATCCTGGAGACGTTCCAAGATCAGCCGGCCAGCGACCTTACCCAGGGAGTCCAGGAGGGAGATGGGCCTGTAACAAGCTGGATTATTACGTTCGCCCTTCTTAAAAATTGGGAGCAGGATAGGAGAAGACCAAGAATCTATTAAGCCTTGTTTTGTAACTGCTGCCATTACCTGGGTGACGAGAGGTGACCAGAGTCCCTTGTTATTTACAAAGATATCTAGTGGAACCCCATCCGGGCCGGGGGCCTTACCTGTTTTGGAAGATGACAATGCATTAATGACCTCATTATGATCAAAATGAAGGTCTATAGGAAATATTTGTTCCCCGGTACGTTCGCTTGCCAGCTGGATCTCAGTTATAGTATCTGCGGAGGGGCCACCAAATATCTTTGAAAAGTGAGCCACCCACTCGTCGGCCGTCACTGCCACATCTAGGTGTTGGGAAGATGTGGCATCTACCAAAAAGGGTGATTTAACCGTGTGCCAGAACAGAGAACTGTCTTACGTAGGCAGCTCTCATGTATTTGGGCCCATAGATGTTTCTTTATTTCCTTTTTGGGGTTGTGCTGTGCCGATTTGTAAACCTTTCTAAGTTTAACTATCTCGGCAGGATCTCTGTCTTGGTTGTGAAGGGCTCTTTTTAGGTCAGTTAAAGCTGAATTAAACCAACCTTTGGTTTCCGTTTTTCTGGATTTATGATTGCGAAACAGTTCTGCGCGTGTAATTTTGATAATTTCCAGAAAACTAGACATAATCAACTGGGGTAGGGAATCTGTTGCCAAACAATTATTCATCCATGGAAGGGCTCTAGATATCACTTTGCCAGTAATTGCTTCTGGGTCGACTTTGGATCATTTTACCGAGAAGCTGTTTACTTTATCCATGGACAGTGTTTGTTGGTTTATTAAGCTGACCCTAGATAGCTGAGGTGAAACATTGTTAATTGACAGGGTAAGACTATTAGGAAAATGATCGCTACTAATATCTGAGCCTGTTTTAAAAGTTTTCAATTGACCCTTTAATATCTGGGAGCATAGAATATAGTCGATGACACTTGACAGACCCCTTCCATGAAATGTTGGAAGGAATTCGACGGGTGGATCCACAAGGTCATTTGCGTATTCCAACTCCAATGAGAAAAGACACTCATTCAGACAGTTACCTAGGTTCGTATGTGTGAAATGGGTCAAGGAGCAACCGTTTTAGTCTTGGAGGCCACATATACCATTCTTATGGTTATTGCACAGAGAAACATTAAAATCCCCCCCAAATCACAGAAGTGTACTTGTTCCATTGTTCTTTAGAAAGGATGTGATTTCAATTAAAGGTTTGATACATTCGGCGGACTGGAGGTTATTATAGAAGTTAACAAAAAAATACAGTATACACTTATTAAATGAGACCTTTAAGATTTGAAAGTTCTCGCTGGAAAGAAGAACAATTAAGTTCATGGATGGTAAGTTATTTGAGGTGTATACTACTAGACCCCCCTTAGGTCTACCGTAGGTTTTAAGGCAAGCTGGGACATAGTATGTTTTGTAACCCTGAATGTGTATAGGCTCAATGGCCCAGGTTTCCTGTAAGCATACTATTTGGTGTGCGCTTACTGTGTCTAGCCATGGTTTGTGGTTTATCTTGGAGCGGAGGCCAGCAACGTTCCAAAATAGGACAGAAAGGGTCTGAGTAGAGTTTACCGGGTCATTTATATTAGAGAGAGCATTGGGATCTAGAGTACCTGACTGTGAGTATAGATGTGATATTGGAGGTGTCGGATGTAATTCAGAGGGGTCGTCAGGGATAATATAGTTCTCTGGCAATAAATCTGGATCTGTTGATCTTGGGGGAACTACCTTCCCTGTGTTACCAGATAACTTGATAAGTTTTATTGCAACTAAGGACATTGATGATTCAGAAGTTATTTCTACGGGAGTGGAGGGTATTATTAGTTTTAATTCTGTCGTCATATCAAGGATACCATTTGTGGAACATGACCTCGGGGAGCGTAAAGATGATTGTAAGGGTTTAAACTCAGAGAGCGGGGGACCTGTGCTTTCCTGACTAGTACACGATGATGGTCAATCTACCATTTCTAGGCAGTCAAATCTGTTTGCAAGTGGGATGCCTCTCCAACCCAAGGGGGGAGCAGCAACTCTACCTCCATATCCAGGCCAGTCAACCCAGTCTCTTCTCCTGTCCCAGTTTCCTACTTGGGTCCAGTTCCATTCTGGGCGTTCGTTATAGCGAGGTGTTGGTGGGTAGAAGTATGAGAGTCTTTTAGTATGTATCTCGTTGTTTGTTGCTGGCATACCCCAGGAGCAGATGTGCTCAACTGTGAGTGGGTCATCAAATTTGACAATAACGCAGTCACCCAGGATTCTTTTCGGCTCTTTGCCTATCCATGGGACCCTGCAAACCATTGAGACTCTATTAGCAGAGTACGGTGGTAAAGGTCTGTTAATAGACAACCAGTGCAATACTTTGTTTTTTAAAGACCAGCCTGGTTCCTCCGTGTTTGTGCTCAGCTCAGGAACCCCAGTCATAATCACCACACAGGGACTTGCTTCTGGTGGTAGGTGTATTGGGTGTCCAACCCTTCCCCTGGACCTGGTGTTGGTATTTTGTACCCCTGGAGGCTTAACTTGGTCGGACGTCTGGGTTTTAGGGGGAGCTAGTGTTTTTGTAGTAACAGGGCTCTTCTTCACCACTGTGGCGGGGGGCTTTTGTTGTACAGATGACTGTTCAGTGGAGGGTTTTGTGGCTAGCGGCCCTGATTTATTAGTTTTGTTGTTTGGTTTTTGCACCACTGTTTGTCCGGGACCCGTCCCCTTTTGGATTATTGAGGTTGCAGTCAGAGCTGATATCTGTTTTTCTATCTTTAGGAGGGTCTGTTCAATGGGTTACATATAGGTTTTAATTAATTCCCCTAATCTAATTAGCAGTCGGTTGTTTATACAGCAGATTTTACACCCTCCACTCGTGTTACTGTTTACACTGAGATTTGCTACGTTCGTTGAAAGATTAATTATTTCTGTTGGTGAAGAAATTAACTCTCTCTGTATTGGACCAGCTTGTCCTGAAGGGTGAATGGTAGGTAAGTTGTTTCTGGGGATGGTTCACTTAATGCAATTTCTTTGATTTATTCTGTTTAGGTATCGCTCCCTCCCTTAATCCCCTATTTGGTGCTGTGGTGGAATCCTCCTGGTTCGGGCTCGCGAGAAGAACAGGGGTTTGTTCTAACAGCATAGAAGATTGCGAGTCTGAAAACTCTAAAGATGCTGACAGGTCGACCGTACATGGCACAGTGTGTGTTTCTACGTGTACTTCCAGTAGTGACCCGGGTTCCAAAAGGCGTGTAGGTGTCTTAGCAACAGCAAGGGAACCTATCGAGGACCGTTTGGCCATGGCCAAATCCTGTGATATATCACACACAAAAGAGGGGGATCTGGGAGTTATAAAGGTCCAGTGTCCATGCTCCCTCACTTCGATGTCTATCACCAGGAGGACAAAGTTCCTACGGGCAGGTGCAAAAGTCACCAAGCCCTAACAAAGAGAAAGCGGAGAGTAAAAGAATTCCAAATTAGAGAACCACTCAACTGATGTGAAGACCACTTTTTCTCCTCTGTTGCCCTCACACACCCGAAAGGTGTCATGCTTCATCATTGGGCGGTTGCTCCTTGTAGGGCCGGCGCTGCAATTCCCTACGGGCCCCCGAAGGGTCACTTTAATGGAGATCTTTTAAGGACCGCCGGATGGTGCATGTGGGTGTGTGGGGAGTGGATTCTATAAAGAGGGTAAATGATGTGCGTGCTAGTGAGTGGACAAACTTTTGATATAAGGGGTCATCAGGCAGCAAATTTCATTTGATGTACCCTTAGCAAGAATTTAACTGTTAAAACATTTTTTGTGTAACCCTAGGGGCACTCTATGCCCAGGGGTCATGGGTCATAGGTCGACATGTTTCGCGCCTCTGTCGCCTCTGAGAGGTCGGTGGCGCTTCATCAGGACCAAACTATTAAAAATAAGTGCACGTGAGAGTAGGTGAAACAAAATGAAGTACCCTCAATATCAATCTGGGCAACAGCCTGTGCCCCTCACTGTGTGGTCACAGGGCAATGATGGAAATATAGCTCCAGGTCAATATCTAGGAAAAAGAAAAGAGAGGACAGCGACAGGGATGTGTATCAGAAAAACTCAATACAACATATATGTGCCACAATTGTGTGCACATCTGACCCACGCAAAGGCAGGAAGATGAATCCATGATTTCATGGGGGCACCACAGTCGTACATGGCATCTCACTTAATTACTCTTCTCGCATCAGCCATATAATTGGCATGAAAAAAATGATTTCTAAGTTTCCCAAATTTGGCTAGTGCAAGAGAATCTCACTCAGAATGTATAAACACTCACATCCACATAGAAACTCCCCCATAATCAGATTCACTCTACATGGAGGATACTTGATTGAAAGGAGTCTTACCTAACTGGTCGGACAAATGTACTCCAACGACTAGGCGCTTGGACCGCCCATTATCGGGCTGAAACAATAAATGTGTATGATCGGTTTAAGACACATTTCGTAATTTGTCAGCCATTTTGGTTTAAATTCACCTTACCTAATCAAGTACTCACAATTCAGCCCAGATGGTCACACCCGAATACCTGCTCCATCCATGCAACTGCCGGTGGCGAAATCCCAACGGCAGCACACGCCATTTTTATAGGTGACATTGACTCCTCTTGAGTTCATTTCCTTTGCCGGAAAGCCAGCTCGCAACAAAGTCAACTGCTCATGCGTGGGGCGTGACTGGTAATACGCCTGCGCGTAT
This sequence comes from Lissotriton vulgaris, assembly GCF_964263255.1. Taxonomy (NCBI): domain Eukaryota; kingdom Metazoa; phylum Chordata; class Amphibia; order Caudata; family Salamandridae; genus Lissotriton; species Lissotriton vulgaris. Next base: position 298,293,475 of record NC_141691.1, on the reverse strand, counting down.
CGAAGATACTACAGCCCCTTAGCCTCAATATTTTTATTTAAATCTAGAGGCAAATATACAACTCATCCCTTTAATCCTCTCTGTAAATCTGAAGGAGGCAATTTCCCTGTCTTAGGCTCCATACGAACATTAGCCTGAAATAATTGAATAAGAATAGACTCATAGGTATTTAAATCCATCAGTTCAGAAGGAATATTTACCAACTCAAGATTATTATGCTCAGCTCTAGCAGGCATTTTGTTCTTGTCTAATTTGTTATAACAATATTTATAAATACGCTGATCAGAACCCAAATCAAAACAATTCTCACCAACAAAATAAGTTGCAAAATCCTTCCACTCATTATTATTTTCCTTTTCACTTTTTTAATACTGATCAACAGTCCTGGTCTGATTTTTATGAGGAGCTTTAGGACGTCTTCCTAAAACTTCATCAGCTAACACCTCTTCTGCATTTCTGGGAACAACTTTCTCTTTCTCAATAGAACAACCATTTCTAACCTCATAAGCTCGACCACTAGTGTCAACTGCATGCAACAAATCATTACTCTGAAAATAACTCTCTTCATTAAAAAAAGGCTCAGACCTTGAACCATGTTTCCATTCACCCAAAAAAGTTATCAGAAAAATGACTTCTATTGATTACTCTTCTCCACTTAATTTTGGCCTTCATGGAATGGATTGGCTAGTGATCGAATTCTATTGATTACTAAAATGAACAACTTATTTTTCAATTCAAAAGCCTTCTCAAATATATTTTCAATACATTTCTTCTTCTCATAAAATGCAGATTTTCTTTAACATTTCTTCATTTCCTTCATCAAATTTAAAACAACTCCATTATAAAACTATTTTTATTCTAATTTCCTGAAATTGATTATTCCTCATTTTACTATACAGTATTTGTTTAGAAGATGATTTCCCATTGTTTTTCTTTTTTCTCTTGTTTTTCTTTTTTGTTGCAGATACACTGTTTGTATTTTTCACACTGTCCACACTACTCCTAGTGTTTGATAACTTCTTCAAAAAATCCTGTGTTGTCTTACCAGGAGTTTCTTTCTTTTTGTTCACACATTGTTGTTCAGGTAAATCTTGTGGATGACTTTTCTTCAAATAATAAGCTTTATTATGATGTTTCCTCTTTTCACTTTTTGAAGGCATGATGAATTTCTTTTAGTGTTGATAAATAGAATCTGTTATAAAAAATGTATGTAACATTATAAAAATAAATATATGAAATCTACTATTCTACATCTGGAAGAAGAGTACCTTAATGAATTTATCAGTAGTTGAACTTTTGAGCAGTGAATGGATTAGTACATTCTACTAATTGCATCATTAGAACAGTACAAAGGGAAACACATACTATAACAGCGGAACTGAAGGTATAAAAGACACGTTTGCAGGTGCATAGAAGACTGCATGCATAGTGTATAGGGGTTTGAAGCAGTCCATGGCCTAAGGCCTCCTTCACTGCAACAGTACTTGGTTACTGACTAAATAATTACAGTTCTGTAAGGAGATTGCCTGACTGAATTTGTAAGTGCTTCAGTGTTCGTGCAGTGAATTGATTACCACAGACTGCTAAATTGGTCACTACAGTACTGCAAGAACAGTCACAGATTGTTTGGCGGAAGTATAAGGATACAGAGTGGAGAATTGAATATGTAAAACACAAGTGTACAGGTTGGTAGAAGAATAAATATATACTAGATAGGGGTTTGAAACAGTCCGTGGCCTAAGGCCTACTGCACTGCATCAATACTTTGATATTGACTAAATGATTACAATTCTGTACGAAGAGTGCCTGTCTGAATTTATAAGTGTTTTAAGGCCTACTGCACTGCATCAGTACTTGGATACTGACTAAATGATTACAATTCTGTAAGAAGAGTGCCTGAATGAATTTATAAGTGCTTGAGTATTAATGCAGTGAAAGGATTATCACAGACTGCTAAATAGGTCACTATAGTAGTGCAAGAACAGTCACAGAGTGTTTGGTGGAAGGATAACAATACAGAATGGAGAATGAATATGTGAAACACAAGTGTGCAGGTGGATAGAGGAATGCATATATACTGGATAGGGGTTTAAAGCAGTTCATCTCCTAGGGTCAGAGTATTACTGCAGTGAATGGAGTATCACTGACTGCTAAATGGGTCACTACAATGCTGCAAGAACAGTCATAGAGTGTTTGGTGGAAGGATAAATATACAGAATGGAGACTTGAAGATGTGAAACACAAGTGTGCAGATGGATAGAAGAATGCATATATACTGGATACGGGTTTGAAGCAGTTCATGTCCTAAGGCCTACTCCACTGCATCAGAACTTGGGTACTGACTAAATGATTACAGTTCTGTAAGGAGAGTACCTGACTGAATGTATAAGTGCTTGAGTGTTAGTGCACTGAAAGAATTATCAGAGAATGCTCAATGGGTCACTACAATAGTAAAAGAACAGTCACAGAGTGTTTGATAGAAGTATAAGGATACTGAATGGAGAATTGAAGATGTGAAACACAAGAGTGCCCATGGATAAAAGAATGCATATATACTGGATAAGGGGTTGAAGCAGTTCATCTACTAAGGCCTACTTCACTGCATCAGTACTTAGATACTGACTAAATTATGACACTTCTATAAGGAGAGTGCCTGACTGAATTTATAAGTGCTTCAGTGTATAAGGACAGAGGAGGAGTATGATGAAAGAGGGGAGAATATGAAGAGAGAGGGGGGAATGAGGAGAGAGAGGGGAGTATAAGGAGACACAGGTGTGTATAAGGAGAGAGGGGTGTGTATGAGGAAAGAGGGTGGAGAGAGGGGGGAGAATATGGAGAGAGGGGGGAGTATACGGAGAGAGGTGGTGTATGAGGAGAGAGGGGATAGTATGACGAGAGAGAGAAGAGTATGAGGAGATGGAGGGAGTATCAGGAGAGGAGGGAGAACGAGGAGAGAGAGGGGATTATGAGGAGAGAGGAAGGAGTATGAAGAGATGGGGAAGTATAAAGAGTGAGGGGGGTATGAGGATAGAGGAGGAGTATCAGGAGAGGGGGAATATGAGGAAAAGCAAAAGTATGAGGAGAGAGGAATTATAAGGAGAGGGGGAGTATAAGGAGAGAGGGGGACTATGAGGAGAGAGTATGATGAGAGAGTATGATGAGAGAGCTGGCAGAATGAGGAGAGAATGGGGAATATGTAGAGAGAGGGGTGAGTATGAGGAGAGAGGAGCAGTTTAATGAGAGAGGGGGAAGTATGAGGTGAGAGGGGGTAGTATGAGGAGAGAGGAGGGATGGGGGAATATGAGGAGAGATGGGGGTATGAGGAGAGAGGGCGGAGTATGAGGAGAGGGCGTATTATGAGGAGAGAGGGACGTATGAGGAGAGAGGGAAGAGTAAGAGGAGAGATGGGGAGTATGAGGACAGGGGTGAGTATAAGGAGAGAGAAGGGAGAGTGTGAGGAGAGAGAAAGGAGTATGTGGAAAGAGGGGTGAGAATGAGGAGAAAGGGGGAGTATAAGGAGAGAGGAGTGTGCATGAGGAGAGAGGGGGGAGTATGGGGAGAGAGGGGGAGAATGTGGGGAAAAGAGAAATATAAGGAGAGAGGGGATGTATGAGGAGAGAAGAGGTAGTATGAGGAGAGGAGGGAATATGAGGAGAGGGAGGAGTAGGAAGAGAGAGAGGGAGTATGAGAAGAGAAGGGAATATGAGGAGAGAGGGTAATATGAGAAGAGGGGGTAGTATGAGGGGAGAGGGGGTATGAGGGGAGAGGGGGAATATGGGGAGAGGGGGAGTAAGAGGCGAGGGGGAGTAAGAGGAGAGGGGGGAGTATGAGGAGAGAGGGGACATTATGAGGAGAGAGGGAGGAGTATGAAGAGATGGAAGTATGAGGAGAGAGGGGGGTATGAGGAGAGAGGAGGGGTATAAGGAGAGGGCGGAAAAGGGGGAGTATAAGGAGAGGGGGAGTATGATAGGAGAGAGGAAGTATAAGGAGAGGGGGGAGTATGAGGAGAGAGGAGGGACTATGAGGAGAGAGATAGCAGTATGAGGAGAGAAGGAGAATATATCGAGAGAGGGGCAAGTATGAGGAGTATAAGGAGAGAGGAGGAAGTATGAGGAGAGAGGGAGGAGTATGAGGAGAGAAGGAGAATATATCGAGAGAGGGGCAAGTATGAGGAGTATAAGGAGAGAGGAGGAAGTATGAGGAGAGAGGGGGTGAACATGGAGAGAGGGGGAGTATAAGGAGAGAAAGGGTGTATGAGGAGAGGGGGGATAGTATGAGGAGAGAGGGGGAGAATAGTGAAGAGAGGGGGAGTATAAGGAGAGAAGGGGTGTATGAGGAGAGAGGGGATAGTATGAGGAGAGCGGAGGGAGTATGAGGAGAGTGACAGGACTATGAGGAGATGGGGAGAGTATGAGGAGAGATGGGGGTATGAGGAGAGATGGGAGTATGAGGAGAGGGCAGAATATGAGGAGAGGAGGACGTATGAGGAGAGAGGGAGGACTAAGAGGAGAGAAGAGGAAGTATGAGGACAGGGGGGAGTATGAGGAGAGAGGGGGAGAATGAGGAGAGAGGGGGGATATGAGGAGAAAGGGGGAATATGAGGAGAGGGGGGAATAGGAGGAGAAGGAAGAGTATGAGGTGAGAGGGAAGAGTATACGGAGAAAGGGGGTATATGAGGAGAGAGGGGGTACTATGAGGAGAGAGGGAGGAGTAGGAGGAGATGGGGGAGTATGAGCAGTAAAGGGAATATGAGGAGAGAAGGGGGTATGAGGAGAGAGGGGGGAGTATGAGGAGGGGGAAATATGAGGAGAGGGTGGAGTATGAGGAGACGGGGGAGTATGATGGGAGGGGGGAGTATGAGGAAAGTGGGGAGTATGAGGAGAGAAGGGGGAGTATGAGGAGAGAGGTGGGAGTACAAGGAGAAAATGGAGAGTATGAGGGGAGTGAGGAAGAGTGTGAGGCGAGAAGGGGAGTATAAGGATAGAGGAGGAAGTATAAGAAGAGAGAGGGGAAGTGTGAGGAGAGAGAGGGAGTACGAGGAGAGAAGGGGAGTATGAGTAGAGAGGGGGAGAATATAGAAAAAGGGGTGAGTATAATTCCTAAATGTACACAGACACACAGTGCGATTCTAGACAAAAAATATAAGACCTTGCATTCTACCAAAACACATTTACTAGTCTAAAACAGTTAAGTGACTGCACACATTCCATGTATATAACTACTACATTTCAGTGGACAACCCTGACTCATTTTGCAAATACATATGCAATTTGCTGCATTATTTTTGCCAACATTAAATCAAAAAAGTGACATAATAGAACAACAAAGAGGCACAAGGGGCTTGTAAATCTTCCCCAGAGTGTATTCAGCAGTGTATGTATACTGATTGGGAAATTGTTAAGGGGAGGTATGAGGCGAGAGGGAGGAGTAAGAGGAGAGAGTATGAAGAGAAGGGTGATTATGAGGAGAGAGGGGGGAGAATGAGGAGAGTGGAGGAATATGAGGAGAGAGGGGGGAGCTTGAAGATAGAGAGGGGCAGAATGAAGACAGGGGGGAATATGAGGAGAAGGGGGAGTAGGGGTAGAGAGGGAGGAGTAAGAGTAGAGAGGGTAGATTATGATAACAGGGAGGAGTATAAAGAGAGAGAGTGGAGAATGAGGAGAGAGGAGGAATATGAGGAGAGAGGGGGGAGTATGAGAACAGAGAGGGGGACTATGAGGACAGTGGGAATATGAGAAGAAAGAGGAGTATGAGGAGAGAGGGAGGAGTAAGAGGACAGAGGGGGATTATGAGGACTGGGGGGAGTATGAGGACAGTGAGAATATGAGGAGAGAGAGGTGAGAATGAGGAAAGAGGGAGAATATCAGTAGAGAGGGGGGAGTATAAGGAAAGAGAGGGAGAGTGTAAGGAGAGAGGGGGGAGTATGAGGAGAGAGAGAGGAGTGTGAGGACAGAGAGAGGAGTGTGAGGAGAGAGGGGGAGTATGTAGAAAGAGGGGTGAGTATGAGGAGAGAGGGGAGAGTATGTGGAAAGAGGGGTGAGTATGAGGAGAAAGAGGGAGTATAAGGAGAGAGGAGTGTGTATGATGAGAGAGGAGGGAACATGAGGAGAGAGGGGTAAGAATGTGTAGAAAAGAGGAATATAAGGACAGAGGGGTGTATAAGGAGAAAGTGGGTAGTATGAGGAGACAGTAAGAAGTATGAGGAGAGGGGGAATAGGAGGAGAGGGGGAGTATGAGGAACAGAGGGCATATGAAGAAAGGGGGGAGTATTAGGGGAGAGGGAGAGTATGAGGAGAGTAGGGAATATGAGGAGAGGGGGAATATGAGGAGAGGGAGAGTATGAGGGGAGAGGGGGATTATGAGGATAGAGGGGGGAGTATGAAAAGATGGGGGAAGGATGAGGAGTGAGAGGGGTATGAGGAGAGAGGGAGGAGTAAGAGGAGAGAGGAGGGAGTATGTGGACAGGGGGGACTATTAGAAGAGAGGGGGTGAATGAGGAGAGAGGGGGAATATGAGGAGAGAGGGGGAGTATGAGGACAGAGAGGGGGAGTATGAGGAGACGGGAATATGAGGAAAAAGGGAGTATGAGGAGAGATGGAAGAGTAAGAGGAGAGAGGGGGAAGAATGAAGAGAGGGGGAAGTATGGGGAGAGAGAAGAATATCAAGAGAGAGGAGGGAGTATAAGGAGAGAGAGGTGGAATGTGAGGCGAGAGGGGGAGTATGAGGAGAGAGAGGAGGAGTATGAGGAGAGACGGGGTATGTGAAAAGAGGGGGGAGAATGTGGACAAAAGAAGAGTATAAGGAGAGAGGGGGTATATGAGGAGAGAGGGGGTACTATGAGGAGAGAGGGAGGAGTATAAGGTGATGGGAGAGTATGAGGAGTGAAGTAGGTATGAGGAGAGAGGGGGAGTATGAGGAAAGGGGGAAATATGAGGATAGCTAGGAGAATGAGGAGATGGGGAAGTATGAGGGGATAGGGGGAGTATGAGGAGTGTGGGGAGTATGAAAAGAGAGGAGGGAGTTTGAGGAGAGAGGTGTGAGAATGAGGAGAGAAGGGAGAGTACAAGGAGAGAGAGAGGAAGTATGAGGAGATGAGGGGGAGTATAAGGAGAGAGAGGTGTGAATGAGGAAAGAGGGGGGAGTATGAGGAGAAAGGGGGGGAGATTGTGGAAAAAGGGGCGAGTATAATTGCTAAATGCACACAAACGCACAGTGTGATTCTAGACAAAAAAATATAAGTACTTGCATTTTACCAAAACACATTTACTAGTCTACAAACGGTTAATTGACTGCACACATTCCATGTATATAACTACTACATTTCAGTGGACAACCCTGACTCATTTTGCAAATACATAAGCAATTTGCTGCATTTTTTTGCCAACATTACATCAAAAAAGTGAGACAATAGAACAACAAAAAGGCGCAGGGGGCTAGTAAATCTGCCCCAGAGTGTATGCAGCAGTGTATGTATACTAACTGGTAAATTGTAGATTTAGAACACAAGTCTGATTCTAGACAAACAACACTATAAATTACTCTTGAAGGGCTAATATCACTGCACACATTACAGAAATATAATTATTGCATTTTACTGTACAGCCATGAGTCATTTTGCAAATACAAAACCAATAACCGTTTTTTAATACTATCAAAACTAGCAAAAGGATAGCTTTATAAGCACTTACGTATCTGTAAACACAAAACATACAAAATGCTTCTCTCAGAACAATTCCTAAATGCACACAGATGCACAGTGTGATTCTGTACAAATAATATAAGACCTTGCATTTTACCAAAACACATTTACCAGTCTAGAAACAGTTAAGTGACTGCACACATTCCATGTATATAACTACATTTCAGTGGTCAACCCTGACTCATTTTGCAAATGCATAAGCAAATTAATACATTTTTTGTGATAACATTACATCAAAAAAGTGACACAATACAACAACAAAGAGGCACAAGGGGCTACCAATAAAGAGAAAAGCTCTTGTTAGAACCAACCAACATCTAAACACATAAGCTTGATAGATAGCTGTAAAACATATTTCTTTTATTCTTTTTTTCTTGCTTAGGTTGTACTGCTGTGCATGGTACGGGTACTGTAAATTTACCGTAAAGCAAAAATAGGCCCTATCACTAATTTTTATTATCCCCGGGGACCCCATCCCCCGGGGCTAAAAAACACATTGGGGACCTTGGGGTCCCAGGATCCCAGACGGCTCCTCGTGTCCTTTGGGAGCCGGCATTGCTTTTCATCAGAGAGTGCAGCTTACATGCTGCTCCCCCTGACAAAAAGCAATATGCTTTCCTATTTGAAAGAGAGAGCAGGTTTTCTGTTCTATCTTCCAAATAGGAAAGCAGTTTGCCATGGTAGTGCAGGAACGGCGAGGCTCCCGCCCAACCATAGCAAACAGCAGTGTTCCAGGGGTGGGCACCCCGGGACACTGCAGGAGCCGGTCCTGGGGGTGGTGGTCCCCAGGGCCACCACAAGGCTCCGAGAGGGAGCCGCATGGCCCTCCACCCAACATTTAAAAGCCCCAGGGGGTGGTGGACCCCGGGGCTAGGGGGTCCATCACGGACCCCCCCTATTTTGAATATTAGAGCCCCGGGTGATGGTGGTCCCAAGGGCATGTGGGGGGGCTTGAGCCCCCACACAGGGTTTAAAAAGAAGCTCCGGGGGAGGCGATCCCCGGGGCTGGGGGGGCCCATCTGGGCCCCATTTATAAATAAAAACATTGCCTCCGGGATTTGGCCCCCTAGGGGCTAATTAACAATAAAGCGGGCTTCGTTTTTTTTTTCTTTTTCACTGCGTAAGCGTACCCTTCGTGTGTTCCGCAATTTAAAAAAAATAAAAAATGTTTCCTTGGGGTTCATTGTGAAACCCCCTGAGCAGCCCTAGGGGGTCAGGAAGTCCTAGAGCAAAAAATAAACTTTTCCTGTCAATCTACACACTCAATCTATACACATATACATATAAATAACAAATCACATTTCTTCCCACATTAATCCCAAACCAAACACACATTTCCATTACCTGAACATTTGAACCCTTTCCAAATTACATAACCTTCTACTCTACCCCCATTCTGCCTTCTGCCTGTTACCATAGAAACACTTCATAAAACACCTAACTGAGAACACAGGTCAAAGGTTCATCATACATTGTTGGAAATCAAAACACAAAGGGGCAGATTTATGAGGCCGTTGCGCCTCGTTGCGCCGCAATTGCATCACTTTATTTGACGCAACTGCGGCGCAAACAATGCGCCCTATTTACAACGTGGCGCATCTAGGAGATGCGTCACGTTGGAAAGCACTGCGCCATAAGGAGGCATTCCTGCACAGGGGAGGCGTTCATGCGCAGGAACGCCTCCTGAAAATGGCTGAGTGAAATCTATGAGATTTCACTCAGTCACTTTCAGGGCAATGCTGCGTCAAAACCCTGCGCCTGCTTGAAGCAGGCGTAGGTCTTGACGCAGCATTGTGTAGATGGGGCACCCCATAGCCTTGCTGGAGCTGCGTCGCGCTTGCGACGCAACTCCAGCAATGCGCCACATTTCCGGCACAGATGCGTCATGCATCTGTGCCGTTTTTGCACCATGGTGCGCCGCATTATAAATGCGGCGCACCATGGGTGGCGGAGCTTTGGCGCACTGTGGCGCACGTTAACTGGCGCATCCCTGGGGATGCGCCAGTTAACATAAATCTGCCCCCAAGTGTGCTTGACTTGTCAATATACCAGCTAATCTTATGTAAAATTCTTTTCTATCTGTTTTTGTTACCCAATAAAAATCAGGATTCCAAAAAACTGAAATATGCACCCTAGTTTTCAGTGTACAATGATCTCAAACAACCAATAATTTCTTTCCTTTTTTCAAAAAAGCATGTTATCCATCATTTTACAAAAATCTTACTTATCAAACTGCCACTTCATTTACAGAAACCATCTGAGTGCATCCAGACCTCTCTTTAAGATGCTTAGAGTGTGGATTGGGAGACACAGCTATATTTTCTGGAGCCAAAGGTACGCAGAACAGAGAGGAAATCACAAAGACCTAGGTTTACCAAATGTAGACATTAAATGGATTGGACAGAGAGGGTTAAAGTGGCATCAATAGTCAACACACACATTAAGAAACACAACATGAACATCATGTACATCTGGGAACTAGTCACATTCAGAAATATCACTAGCAGTACTAGACCCAACCATGTTAAAATGAAATCATTAATACTCACACTTAGCAAAGATCCTATTTTACCACCCCCACCTCAGCACTCTTTTGCCCTAGCAATTATTACAATTCATTAACACACAGTTGTAGGTTGCATCCCAGATCACAATGATTTCAGAAATGTGTACACACAAATAAACAAAATACTTTTATGCAACACGGTGGGCCAAGGCCTCTCGGGGAAACACCAATGTCAAACTGAGTATTCTTTTACCAATGAATCAATTTGTGAAGCAAAACTGCTGTGCAGTGTAATTTCAGGACAGGAAGTCAATCCCACACACTTACTAAGCACTGATAAGCAATACCAAGGATATCAGGCAAGTTTGTATGGAGTATACTCGCACACACATGCACACAGCACCATAATGTGGTACAACATATTTGCAGCAGGTCAGTTGATAATGCACATTTAGATTCCATGGCAGGAAACCCTTCCTCCCCCTCCAACTAACCCTGACTACCCTACACCTACGGGCTGGAGAAAAAGAAAAACATTTTTCTGATACTAGGCCAATCGCAGCCGAGACACAGTTAGTCGGGGTCCCAGGAAAGACGGTGGAGGTAGGCAGCAGGTCTAATTAGGCAGCACTTGACAAATGGGGGTTTGCCTACTACTCTGGAAGTTCACCAACGTTATGGGGAGCAGAAGAAGGCTGAGGGATATAGACACTCAGTCAAAGGATTCCACTCAGTGCCTTCCGGCACCAGCCTAGTCTGGGAATCACAGGGGGGTTTGCGGTCTCTTGACCTACTTCTGATCACTCTCAGAAGCGTTCATAAGCCCAGCCAATTACTCTCACCACCCAGGCCTGATCCGGGCAATACTACCTGGCAACACAAAGTCATCGGGCTGGGTGAGGAAAGGTCAGTTGCTCAGAATGAGTAATAAATCAGTGGAGCCTCTTGGAAGAAAGAGGCACTCCGTCAGACACACATCAATCAAAGAAGTGCCCAGGCTATCCAGCCAACCCAGAACATCAATTCACTCCTCCTTGCCTCCCTGGAAATAAGGCACAATGCCTGGTGAGCATTGGAATGAGTCACACCAGACAGTTCTGGTCACACACAATGTAGAGTTGCAAACTCATTACCTCCCTGGAAATGGGGCACAACGTCTGGTGCATGTTAAGCTGAGTCACACTTGGGAATTCCAGTCACACACAGTGAAGAGCTGCCAATTCCATAGCTCCCTGGAAATGAGGCCCAGTGTCTGGTGTGCATTGATCTGAGTTGTAACAGACAATTCCGGTCACACACACAATAAAGAGTTGCAAATTCTGTGCCTCTCGAGAAATGAGGCACAACGTCTGGTGCACGTTAATCTGAGCAGTACCAGACAATTCCTCTCGCCAGTAGACAACCCTCTCTTTCCACAGTAAGAGAACTTTTCTCAACTGTGGAAAGAGAGGGTCTTCTACTGGTATTTGTCTGCTTATGTTGACAAGACAATAAATGGTAATTGTTGCAGAAATTACCTTCATGAAGGGTGTGAAGAAGGCTGAGTACTAGACTATTTATGAGGAGGTTAAAAACCAGAAACTAAAAGGAGAAGTTTCTCTGGTAGAACTCTTTTATAGAATGACCTGGCGCTGAACTTGGGAATTGGCCGTTACATAAAGTGTGGTTCGAATGAAATTTAGACTGGAAAATAATTTTGAGATCGAGAAAAGAAAGAAAAAACAGTTGTTTCTCTTGCACACAGCAGAATTCTAGTTGGGATCAGTTCTCACATAAGATACAAGATTTCACACGAACCATCACCTGCCTAAAGCCCTAAAGAGAACCCTCATAAACCAGTAGTTCGAAACATGTTGGCCACAACCATCGGGATTCCTTTCACTTTGCATCTATATTGACAGTGGAATCCAGTTGGACCATCATTAATCGTTTCATATTAGGTGGTTTGGAACCCCATTGGCAGTACTGACATGGCGAGGCTATCTTTGAGCTGCCATGAGATAACCCGTTGGTTTAGAAACAATGGATTGGTTTGAACAATTGTTGTGTCGCTTTATTAACTGAATTTTGGGGATTTATGTTCTATAGAATGAGGATTATTTCCAATCCTCAGGATTGTTAAGGTTGCACAATTATTATTATTTGTTTATGAAATCCCTGTCATCTGCTTTGTGGTATATTTCATTTATTTGTTTTGTGTTAGAGCAGAGCATGTTTTCATTTTCATGATTTTTTAACAATTCATTACCTGTATCTATTCAATTGTGATATGAAGACATGGGTCCAGTCTATTTAAAAACCGGTCCTTTAATAAAACGCTTTGATTCAAAACCATCCACTTTCATTGCGGTTGTTTGTACTTCGATTGAGGCCCACGGTGGTGTTTGCCAAGGGCCCAACCCCCCAGTATTCCACTTTCTAGAAATGGCATTTCTAAGCTATTAATGACAAATCCCTCTTTACCACAGAAGAGGGTTTGTCATTGTGAATCTGATGATAGGAAACATTATGAGGCTGCTCCCAAGGGCCATTGTATGCGCTTTACAAATATCAAAAATAAATAAATAAACCACTATTGCAGCTTGAAGTAGTTTCAAGCATTCTCCAATGTTAACCTACGGGAAGAGCAAATCTGATAGGTAGTGAAAACACACAAGGGTATTCTTCACCACCTGGCTAGGGTACACACATGTGCACCTGTCCTGCCTTTCACCTACAACTTGCTTAACCCCTTAAGACTTCCCACAGGGGTGCTCTAGTGGCTGCGAAATATCCCCTCAGGATTGGCCAGTGATTTAGAAAGGCCAACCTGAGCATAAGCGCAATTGTTCACACACAAGCCTGCAATGGCAGGATTCACACATGTTCAAACACTTCATCTGTGTAAGTGTGCACCCACAGGCCTGCAATCGCAGGCTTGAGAAATATTTTAAAACATCAGGTCAGCATCACTTCCTAACATGCGTAGGAAGGGTACACACACTAACACACTGCATTTACAGTAGAAAAGTGCCCAGAGTACTAAGGCCACGAAAAGGAAATCAGCAAAACCCATCAGAAAAAAGTAAAAATATTAGGGATACACACCCGCGCACACTTCAGGTCTAATAATATCATGATGATATCACTGATCGCATTATACGGTTATTGAGTGTGCACCTGTGTGTTGATAGCAGAAATAGCGGAAACACTGGAGGCAAGGGCAATTGTGAACTATAAAATGTATATAGTGCAGTGTTTACTAAAAATTACAAAGGTTTGGTGTGAAAGAAGACATTTATCTCAAACAGGTAAAGGCTAAGCACACCTGATGTGGGTGTCAGAGGCATGTTTAAAAGTAGGTTGAGGCTTAAAGCTAAAGCCTGTTCTACAAAATATGTGAGAAAGGGTAGAGCCTTTGCTGTCAATACATTAACCACTAGTAGATATCAAGGCAAATGTCCACATTAATTAGTTGTAATACATTGGTATAGACAAATTCTATAAGCGTTGCATTCTTCTTTGCAGAACTTCACTTTAGACTTTGAGGCATTGAAGATTATTGAATAATGTAGAATGTAGGGTTGTTCCAATCACAGGTGGTTTCTCTCATACTGATGTTGGAAGCATGTTGCTAAGGTTGTATGCCATTATGACTGTCTCAGGAATGTGTGTTGTGTATTGTACTAAACTACCGACAGTTGTCCATAGGGCCAAACAGAATGTCTCTTTACAATGGCAGATATATGCCTGTCAATCTCTTGACATAAAATTGCTGATGATGTGAAGCCTTTAAGAGGGTAATCCTGTTAAGATGAATAGAAAATTGGCCATAGCTGTAGCGTGTAGAAGTACTTCAAGTCCACAGACCCTAAGGGATTGTATTACAATGACTGCATAAAGTCATCAATGATGTTAATGTTAATGTTAATGTTATATGTGCTTGTATAGCGCACGGCTGCCCCAGCAAAGGGGCGTCCCGGTGCTTGCTGTATGAAAAGTGGACAGATGATAGGGTCTGGGAGGTAAGAAGGGAGGAGATTAGTTTAACAGAAGAGGTGTGTTTTTATTGCTTTCCTAAAGGTCTGCAGATCTTGTGTCCATTGGATCTGATCAGGGAGGTCATTCCAGAGTTTGGCGGCCAAGTATTTGAAGGAACGGCCACCCATCCTGGATAGTTTGATACAGGGTACCGTTGTGAGATTTTGTCCTTCTGAGCGTAAGGTGTGTCGAGGGACGTATGTTGACAAGAGTGGGCAGAGCATGGGGGGGAAGCTGTCTTTAGGATTTTGAATGCTAGGCATAGCATTTTGAAGTGGATCCTTTTCTCCATTGGGAGCCAGTGGAGTTTGATAAGAACATTAGCCACAGATGTGTGGCGGGGGATTCGTACCAGCGCCCTGGTGGCGGCGTTCTGGACTCGCTGGAGTCTAGCTTTTTCTGCAACGTTCGTTCCTAGCAATAGGGAGCTGGCATAGTCCAGCTTGGAGAGGATGGCTGCTTGGACTATCGTCTGACGGGTTTGATTGTCAAAGAATCCTAGGATGGGTCTAAGGTTCCGTTAAATGCCGAAGCAGGTTGCTGCCAGTTTTTTAGTAATTTGAAATGTGCAGAGTCATATAAATATGTGAAGCCATAAGCAGTGCATGGCTGAGGCACAATTTTTTTGACTATTAAACGTTAGCTTTAACCGTATTTGCGATAGATAGATAGATAGATAGATAGATGGATAGATAGATAGATAGATAGATAGATAGATAGATAGATAGATAGATAGATAGATAGATAGATAGATAGATAGATAGATAGATAGATAGATAGATAGATAGATATGTTACACAGTGGCGATTGCCACTCTGTGTTATAGTTACATCAGAGATTAGAGCATTTATTATTTCACAAATAACACGTTTGTGGCTGTTTGGCATCTCCTCATGAATCTTATCAAAAAACACAGGTCATCCCCCTCATTTCCTCCTGTAAAGTTTCAGGGTGACTCATAAAGAGAGGTATTGACCATTCATTCCTATGGGCTTCATGGCCCATAGGAATCAATGGGCAATACCGATTCGATATTTACCGAATCGGTAAATACCGAATCCAACCGATTCGGTAATTCTGAAATTCCAATTACCTACATCTCCCCCCTTCCTATTTACCGATTCTTAAATACCGAATCGGTAAAATTCTGTATTTAAGAGTCGGTAAATAGGAATTACCTACATCTGGCCCTAAGAGTTCTGATTGGCTAGCCGCAACTTGGAAAGAAATGTTGTGATCACCATTACAGGACACAGGAACTTTATTTCCCCCTATTCTGAAAAAAAAAGGCATAAGGGGGAAGGGTAGGGGTACACTGATCCCCTGGACCTTATGTGGGGTTCCTTGAAGGACCCCTTGAGGACCTAAATACAAATACAAATTAGATTTTTGGTAGTCACACAGAACCCATTGAGGCAACACATAAGGTCGAACAGAAGTCCACCAGGACTCAGCAAGGCCCTAACCCTAGCATGTTTGGCTCCCTGTGGGGATATGGACAAATCCCTGGTCCCTGGTGAGACCCTCAAAAAACAACACGAGAGAGAGGGCAAGGAGTCACTCTTAATCCCCCGAAACTATATTATTCAACAACAAAAGAGTGTATCCAGAGAAACAAAGAAAAGTGGGCCAAATCACTACTAATTGGTAAATGAACCCTCATTCACCAACCTGGTCGGTGGCATGCTTCATCATAGGGTTGCACCAGAGATGCCTACTGCGTCTCTGGTGTGCTACAATGCCTGATTACAGCAGAGCGGGATGTTTAGTATGTGCCTATCAAAAAGTGTGACAAATGCAAAAAAGAGAAGGGTGAAAATTAAAAAGTGCAAAGGTTTTATCCAGAACAGTTTTAATGGCGGAAAACCAAATACTGGGTAAAAACAAGTGGATTGGATGTTCCTAACTGGTTTAAATTGACCAGGTCCATCCTACAACATGTTTTAGCTTCTAAACGTATTCCTGGGAGATTTCATCAGGACCAAAAAAACACCACAGCCGTAAAAGCACACTAAGGCGTACCCTAACCTGTGGCGTGTCAAACCGAATTAACTCACGGTTTTGCAGAGGGCCTTCAAGGACTTCCCAAAAACCATGAATGTCTGAAAGAAAACAACAAGGAAAATAATAGTGTATATTTTGCATATCAATTACACTTGTGCATGTGCATCCATAAATCTTCAAGTTTTTGTAGTGATTAATCTAATGTCTGACTGCTAAACAAGCAAATCTTAAATAATATGGCAAAAAGATGTCCATTCACATCTAGATTGCCATTTATTACTGGAAAAAACGGGGGGTGCCTACAAATTGTAGCACTCAAAAGTTGGTAGCAAAAAACAGGTATTTTTTAGCCCCTCAATACAGCTTTGCTCGTGCTGGGAAATTGGTTAGCTCATTGAACATGACCGGTCAAACCAACAGCATGAGCTGCTAGTTAGTTATGGCAGAACAACATAGTAAACAAACAAACAAATATAAAACATAAAGAATGCAGGGCTTACATGTGCAAGAAAGTCACATCACTCCTTAGGTACTGCTAGGGGCGGGACTCTAAATACACATCTAAAAAACACAAAAGGGAAATAATTTCACCAACCTTTAAACATCCGTCCCGGTTGTAATTGACAGTCGGCACGTAAAACAAAGGGGTAAAAGTACTCACTCAGAAAGAGTCAACCACCAGTGAGAAACCTACTCTATCCCAGCAGACCTGGAGAGGTCCGTGGCTGCAGAGACTGCCATAATATAGCTGATGAGTTTAGCGGGGAAAGGCGAGTACAAGGTCCCAACGCGTCATAGTAACAAGTGACCGGCAGTGAATCTCGTCCAAGACGGAAGTGTGGTAACCAAGACCACAAGACTAAACCATCAACCCCACATCGAAAGTTGAGAAAAAGCTTCATTGGGAATGCTGAATACTTACAAACGCACAGACACGTCTTGCTCAGACCCTGGCTTATTCACAGAAGTAATCAAGATGCAGTCTAATGAACATAATACTGCTTATAAATGAGTGGACTCATGCCAACATGTCCACAATGCAAAATATAATAATGGTTTGCTGTGGAATAGTGAGCAGCATTACACAACGCGTCATAGTAACACCTGGCCCTTGGTAGTAATGTAAATTGCGTCAGAGACAGAATGTTATGTGCGCAAAACTGAGCTGCCATCCCCATAAAAAAGTGGTAGAAAAAAGTGGGGGGGGGTTGGGTTAACTTGAAGACGTCGATATCTTTCAAAGGGCAAGAAGCACTCATTAGACAATCTTGTGTATTCGAAAAGTGTTCAGTTTATGAGTATATGATCAATAACACTGTATAGGCCATGAACTCTATGCAAATGAATGAAGAGAAAGTCACACAACCACAGGCCAAAAAGGAATGTCATATTCACTACATTATGGTCATGACCAAAAACCCCGAGCCAGTCACAAGTAAATCCTTAATGGATTAACCCAATACTGGAAAGAAGAGAAGAGCTTGTTTCAATGAATCACAGTCTAAAGGCAGTGGGATATTACTATGAGGTAAAGAGGCTAAATAGAATCACAGTGTTAACATGATAACAGCCAACTACCTCCAGTTGTTATGCCTCAAAACTGTTCCCCACAGAATATTCTCATTCAGCCCATTGATACTCGTGGACAAACAATAAATCCATTGTTGCTCTTTCTCAAACAGTAAGCCTGATGTTCTATTCCCAGGTGTTATGTGCTCAATTATGGTCCACTGTAAGTCATTGGGAGTGTGATTACGCTGCAAAAAATGGATAGTCAGCTTAGTAGTGATTTTCCTACAACGAATATTACTCTGAGGTTCACAAATTCATTGTTTAATCTTGCGGGTGGTCATTCCAACATATTTGAAACCACTGTAGTGTAGTTCCTATATTTCCAATGGGCTCTGCACATTGGAATAATATATCCTATATATGTGACGTAGGACTTAAGTTGACTAGGTCTCTATTGAATATATTATACTTAATTGTGAGTGCCAGTTAGCTCAGAAGTCACTAGAATCTTTCTCGAATACACAAGAAAGGATTAGTTTCTGACAACCGCATTAACATGTCAACTTTGTTTCCCCAGGAATAAAACTGATCTTCAGAGTTGTGGAAACAATAGATAGATATTTCACTCAGTTAATTGCGCATGCTTTGCTTCACCAGAGGTGCAGAGAAATACAAATAAAAGTATTGAACAGTCTTCTTTCTCATGCAGAAGAAATGAACTGCTATAATCGTAATACTGGCTGTAAAGTATAATGCGTACAGGACGAAGAGTATTAAGAAATAAATACTGTAAAAGCATGGTATGGTTTCTAAGCCATAAAATACATACATAAATAACAAAGATTAAAAGTACTCAACTAGTGCTTCTAAAATACGCCTACCCCAATGTACCTAACCTAAGTCTAGTACGAGGGAAGAAATAAGGGAGGTGTAGCATAGGTTTAGTTTCTTTGCCAAGAAGCTATCCAAGATTTCTCTTATGGTCTAATCAGCTCCATAGCTTGGTTTAGAATGAAGGAGGTCTGGTATCTCTGTTTCCAGACTCGATTTCCCAACACCCCGCAAGGGGAGCTTGGAAACACTGGAGCTGGATTCTCAGCAAGAGAAAGGCAACCTCTCTGTCAGTGCGTCACCTGGAGGGTAGGCTACCTTCGGCACTTGCTGTAGCAAGATGCGTCGAGCAAGTAGATACTCGAACTGCTCCAAACCACGTGTGTTTGCTAGGGCAAGTGTTGGCATATTTATACCTTGAAGGTGCCTGGATTGACGTAAGGTCGGACATAATAACTTCACCAAAGAACGGTAATTCTTTGAAAACGCCATGATTTCTAGGATAAATTAATAATTAAGAAAGGGGATGTCTCTGACTGCTGAAGCCGAGTTTTCCAAGGAATCGTTGTGGCTTAGTGGAAGTAGCCATGCCTGTATTAGGACCGCCTGGGCTATGTCTAAACATGGGTATGATTTCTATGCCTATATAAGGGTAATGTGAATTATACCTATATAAGGGCATGAATCGGGAACATTACACTGGGATCCTAAAATGCTATACAACACCACATGGGCAAGTGATTAAATAAACAAAGTTCATTGTGTTTTCATTAGTATGGGAACACTGTATCCATGTCTTACCCATCTCTAGGGCTAATGTCTTAGTGGGGGTAGTCAGGAACCACATGGAATATGTCCTGTAATAGGAGGTAAACCCAGGCATTTAGGACTGAGATGTCTTCCTGGTCCTTAGCATTCCTAGGTCTTGTGTGTACCAAGGCATCCCTGATACTCGCTTTTCTGAATGAGAACAGAGGTGTGTCCCATTCACTGTTGTTACTTTTAATAATGATAGAAAGCTACGATAAGCCTGTATAAAATATTGATATTTCAAGATTTTACATTATAGGCTCCCTTATACGAGGTTTAAACCTAAAGTAGACTTAACTGTGCTGCAGGTGGAAAGCTCATGACTGTGACCTGGTGCACATCTTATAGCGCTATCCATGACCATCAGATTACAGATGTGGTTAAGGCATTTGCTATGTCACACATGTGGCTGCTTTTTTAGACCTTCAGCTAAGCTGGACATCCAGCCTGACTCCTCATACTTGAGGGGATAACACATCATATTGACAGAGGTGGATGTCTGCAGTGCGCTGAATGGCCAAACTCAGGATCATCTGAGAGTTGCATTAAGCTGAGGACCTACCCAGGATGAATAGAGGTTATCCTTCTTGCAGCACATGAATGTATCCTAGACAGATACAGGTTCAGACTGCACTTTGAAAGCAAATCTGGGTCCCATGCCTGAAATACTCTGTTCAGTCCACCCCTAGAAAGAATTAACCATCCTGAGTTATATGTCCAGACCCATTGACACAGAGCATAAGTGGACAAAACACTCGTCAGATAGTCGGGTATGGGAGCTAACATATAGGTCCTATCACCTGTGTAGAGAAATGAACCCATCTCTACATAGATACCCCATCAGAACGGCACTGGCAATTCTGGCATGTCTTTGCGGTAGCCTCATTTGACCCCAACCCTTTCTCTCCTCCAGAATCAATTCTTCCTCCACAGTCACGGTGATATGTAGCTCGGATTTACCCTTTTGCTTTGATTCGAGTGATTTGGATGCCAGTACGGAAGCCCGCAGCAGGTCGAACAAAGACATGGGAAGGAAGAGAGAAATTGATCAGGATTTAAAATGGCGATGTAGGAAGTGAAGCCACAGATAATTGCCCTGATGAAGTTCCTTTTTTTTTCTTTTTTTTTTTTTACGTATATTATAGGACAAGTTTCGTCCCGGTACAAAGCCGGACTGTTCTGGGGCAACCATCTCTGGCGCGATGAGGTACAGTCGGGTGGCCAGGACTTTGGCATAAAGTTTAGCGTCGACGTTTAAGAGGGATATCGGTCTGTACGAGCTACAAACATTAGGGGGTTTGCCTGGCTTCAATATGGTAACCAATAGGGCCTCTCTCATTGTGCAGGGCATGCTGCCGTCTTCGCATATGTCGTCAAACAAGGACAACAGGTGTGGAATGAGTTTGTCTTTGAAAGCTTTATAAAATCCTACTGTCAGACCGTCTTTCCCGGGAGCGCGGTGTACGCGCATGGTAGCCAAGGCCTCAGAGAGCTCGTCCTCCTGTATGGGCGACATGAGAAACTCCCTGTCCGACTGCGCTAAAAACGGTAGTTGTATATGCTCCAGGTAATCGTCCATGTCTGCCTCCAGATCTTGTGTTTTGGTAGTGTACAAGTCAGAGTAGTAGTCACGAAAAGCAGAGAGAATGTCCTCATCCGCCGTGACCGTGTTTCCTCCCGGGGTATCAAGTACCGTCAATCTGGGGGTTCATTTCTCGTCATGCAATAATCTGGCTAACAGCGAGCTAGGGCGTTCACTCTCACCGTAAGTTCTCGCCGAGGCGTATTTCCCCATGTAACAGACCTCCCTGTCCGCTCCTCATTGAATTCCGAGACTAGGGATCACAGCCTCTCAGCCACAGTAGGGTCAGGGTCAGTCAAGAGTTTCGTCTCTAGGTCAGCCAATTGGGATTCTAGGGTGCGGAGCGTCTGTCGTATTGCCTTCAGCACACTGGAATGTTTGGTCATAGCTATCCCGCGAATGAAGACCTTGAATGCCTCCCAGACCGTTTGGAAATTATCTACTGAGCCCAAATTCTTCTGAAAGAAAAGGTCTATCCCCTCCGCCAGTTCCCCTCTAAAGGTGTCATCCAATAGGGCATGTGGAGGAAAGCGCCAGGTGAATGGGGGGATCCTGCGATACGGCGGCGTCAAGACCAACAGTATAGGTGAGTGGTCAGACAGTGTTCGCGTGAGTACAGTGCATCCTACAATTTGGCTAGTGATGGAATGAGAGGCCAACCAGTAGTCGATCCTGGTATGTATTTCATGAAAGGAAGAGTAGTGTGTGTACCCACCCCTGCCCGCATTCCTGCTTCTCCATACATCCACCAGATCCAACGTCAACCAATGTCAAACTGAGTATTCTTTTACCAAGGAATCAATTTGTGAAGCAAAACTGCCGTGCAGTGTAATTTCAGGACAGGAAGTCAATCCCACACACTTACTAAGCACTGATAAGCAATACCAAGGATATCAGGCAAGTTTGTACGGAGTAAACTCGCACACACATGCACACAGTACCATAATGTGGTACAACATATATGCAGCAGCTCAGTTGATAATGCACATGTAGATTCCATGGTAGGAAACCCTTCCTTCCCTTCAACTAACCCTGACTACCCTACACCTACGGGCTGGAGAAAAAGAAAAACATGTTTCTGATACTAGGCCAATCGCAGCCGAGACACAGTTAGTCGGGGTCCCAGGAAAAAAGGTGGAGGTAGGCAGCAGGTCTAATTAGGCAGCACTTGACAAATGGGGGTTTGCCTACTACTCTGGAAGTTCACCAACGTTATGGGGAGCAGAAGCAGGCTGAGGGATATAGACACTCAGTCAAAGGATTCCACTCAGTGCCTTCCGGCACCAGCCTAGTCTGGGAATCACAGGGGGGTTTGCGGTCTCTTGACCTACTTCTGATCACCCTCAGAAGCGTTCATTAGCCCAGCCAATTACTCTCACCACCCAGGCCTGATCCGGGCAATACTACCTGGCAACACAAAGTCATCGGGCTGGGTGAGGAAAGGTCAGTTGCTCAGCCATACAGATGGCCTAAAAATGAGCAATCGATGAATGAGTGATAAATTAGTGGAGCCTCTTGGAAGAAAGAGGCACTCCGTCAGACACACATCAATCAAAGAAGTGCCTAGGCTATCCAGCCAACCCAGAACATCAATTCACTCCTCCTTGCCTCCCTGGAAATAAGGCACAATGCCTGGTGAGCATTGGTATGAGTCACACCAGACAGTTCTAGTCACACACAATGTAGAGTTGCAAACTCATTACCTCCATGGAAATGGGGCACAATGTCTGGTGCATGTTAAGCTGAGTCGCACTTGGGAATTCCAGTCACACACAGTGAAGAGCTGCCAATTCCATAGCTCCCTGGAAATTATGCCCAGTGTCTGGTGTGCATTGGTCTGAGTTGTAACAGACAATTCCAGTCACACACACAATGAAGAGTTGCAAATTCTGTGCCTCTCGAGAAATGAGGCACAACGTCTGGTGCACGTTAATCTGAGCAGTACCAGACAATTCCTCTCGCCAGTAGACAACCCTCTCTTTCCACAGTAAGAGAATTTTTCTCAACTGTGGAAAGAGAGGGTCTTCTACTGGTATTTGTCTGCTTATGTTGACAAGACAATAAATGGTAAGGGTGTGAAGAAGGCTGAGTACTAGACTCTTTATGGGGAGGTTAAAAACCAGAAACTAAAAGGAGAAGTTTCTCTGGTAGAACTCTGGTATAGAATGACCTGGGGCTGAACTTGGGAATTGGCTGTTACATAAAGTGTGGTTCGAATGAAATTAAGACTGGAAAATAATTTTGAGATCGAGAAAAGAAAGAAAACACAGTTGTTTCTCTTGCACACAGCAGAATTCTAGTTGGGATCAGTTCCCATAGAAGATACAAGATTTCACACGAACCATCACCTGCCTAAAGCCCTAAAGAGAACCCTCATAAACCAGTAGTTCGAAACATGTTGGCCACAACCATCAGGATTCCTTTCACTTTGCATCTATATTGACAGTGGAATCCAGTTGGACCATCATTAATCCTTTCATATTAGATGGTTTGGAACCCCATTGGCAGTACTGACATGGCGAGGCTATCTTTGAGCTGCCATGAGATAACCCGTTGGTTTAGAAACACTGGATTGGTTTGAGCAATTGTTGTGTCTCTTTATTAACTGAATTTTGGGGATTTATGTTTTATAGAATGATGATTATTTCCATTCCTCAGAATTGTTAAGGTTGCACAATTATTATTCATTTGTTTATGAAATCCATGTCATCTGCTTTGTGGTATATTTCATTTATTTGTTTTGTGTTAAAGCAGAGCATGTTTTCCTTTTCATGATTTTTTAACAATTCATTACCTGTATCTATTCAATTGTGATATGAAGACATGGGTCCAGTCTGTTTAATAACCGGTCCTTTAGTAAAACCCTTTGAATCAAAACCATCCACCTTCATTACGGTTGTTTGTACTTTGATTGAGGCCCACGGTGGTGTTTGCCAAGGGCCCAACCCCCCAGTATTCCACTTTCTAGAAATGGCATTTCTAAGCTATTAATGACAAATCCCTCTTTACCACAGGGGAGGGTTTGTCATTGTGAATCTGATGATAGGAAACATTATGAGGCTGCTCCCAAGGGCCATTGTATGCGCTTTACAAATATCAAAAATAAATAAATAAATAAATAAATAAACCACTATTGCAGCTTGAAGTAGTTTCAAGCATTCTCCAATGTTAACCTACGGGAAGAGCAAATCTCATAGGTAGTGAAAACACACAAGGGTATTCTTCACCACCTGGCCAGGGTACACACATGTGCACTTGTCCTGCCTTTCACCTACAACTTGATTAACCCCTTAAGACTTCCCCCAGGGGTGCTCTGGTGGCTGCGAAATATCCCCTCAGGATTGGCCAGTGATTTAGAAAGGCCAACCTGAGCATAAGCGCAATTTTATACAACGTGTTTTTAGTCTTATTCGCACTCAAGTGTGTTGCGTGTGTAGTTGATTCGTACTGGTAGGTGGTGCTATTAAAGTGTAGCCCACTGTGCTGTGGGCTTGGCTATAATCTCAAAAAGCGATACTTCCCTCAGGAGTAACGTCGCTTCAAAGCACTCATATATGAGTATTCATCTTGTGTTCCATAAAGTTCATTCAAAGGTTGTAATCACAGTTTCAATCTTGTTTATTTCTTTTGATGTATGTTTTATTCATTCATAAAACTCTTCAGAAAATTCCATTACAATTGTTGTAATGGAATTTTCTGAAGAGTTTTATGAATGAATAAAACATGCATCAAAAGAAATAAACAAGATTGAAACTGTGATTACAACCTTTGAATGAACTTTATTGAACACAAGATGAATACTCATATATGAGTGCTTTGAAGCGACGTTACTCCTGAGGGAAGTATCGCTTTTTGAGACATAAGCGCAATTGTTCACACACAAGCCTGCATGGCAGGCTTCACACATGTTTAAACACTTCATCTGTGCAAGTGTGCACCCACAGGCCTGCAATGGCAGGCTTGAGAAATATATTAAAACCTCAGGTAAGCATCACTTCCTAACATGCGTAGGAAGGGTGCACACACTAACACACTGCATTTACAGTAGAAAAGTGCCCAGAGTACTAAGGCCACGAAAAGGAAATCAGCAAAACCCATCAGAAAAAAGTAAAAATATTAGGGATACACAACCGCGCACACTTCAGGTCTAATAACATCATGATGACATCACTGATCGCGTTATAGGGTTATTGAGTGTGCACCTGTGTGTTGATAGCAGAAATAGCGGAAACACTGGAGGCAAGGGCAATTGTGAACTATAAAATGTATATAGTGCAGTGTTTACTACAAATTACAAAGGTTTGGTGTGAAAGAAGACATTTATCTTAAACAGGTAAAGGCTAAGCACTCCTGATGTGGGTGTCAGAGGCATGTTTAAAAGTAGGTTGAGGCTTATAGCTAAAGCCTGTTCTACAAAATATGTGAGAAAGGATATAGCCTTTGCTGTCAATACATTAACCACTAGTAGATATCAAGGCATATGTCCACATTAATTAGTTGTAATACATTGGTATAAACAAATTCTATAAGCGTTGCATTCTTCTTTGCAGAACTTCACTGTAGACTTTGAGGCATTGAAGATTATTGAATAATGTAGAATGTAGGGTTGTTCCAATCACAGGTGGTTTCTCTCATACTGATGTTGGAAGCATGTTGCTAAGGTTGTATGCCATTATTACTGTCTCAGGAATGTGTGTAGTGTATTTTACTAAACTACGGACAGTTGTCCATAGGGCCAAACAGAATGTCTCTTTACAATGGCAGATATATGCCTGTCAATCTCTTGACATAAAATTGCTGATGATGTGAAGCCTTTAAGAGGGTAATCCTGTTAAGGTGAATAGAAAATTGGCCATACCTGTAGCGTGTAGAAGTACTTCAAGTCCACAGACTCTAAGGGATTGTATTAAAATGACTGCATGAAGTCATCAATGATGTAATTTTAAATGTGCAGAGTCATATAAATATGTGAAGCCATAAGCAGGGCATGGCTGAGGCACAATTTCTTTGATTATTAAATGTTAGCTTTAACCGTATTTGCTATAGAGAGATAGATAGATGGATAGATAGATAGATAGATAGATAGATAGATAGATAGATAGATAGATAGATAGATAGATAGATAGATAGATAGATAGATAGATAGATAGATAGATAGATAGATAAACAGATAGATAGATAGATATGTTACACAGTGGCGATTGCCACTCTGTGTTATAGTTACATCAGAGATTAGAGCATTTATTATTTCACAAATAACAAGTTTGTGGCTGTTTGGCATCTCCTCACAAATCTTACCAAAAAACACAGGTCATCCCCCTCATTTCCTCCTGTAAAGTTTCAGGGTGACTGGTCAAGAGAGGGCTGACAAAATGGGGGCCCCAATTTTCTCCATACAATTTCCCATAGGAACTTGAGAAACATATACAGGAATAATGGCTAAACTCATTAAAACTAAAATTGGCAGAAAGCTAGAGCTTTACTCAGAAAATCTGCCTTCTGTGATTTGGTGTAAATTTGTTCAGTCGTTTCTGTTAAATTAAGATTAAAAAAATAGAAATATATGCTCAGTTCGAACCCAACAGGACTCCTGCATGTTTGCAAATTTGAAAATGTCACCATTCTGCTTGGTAAAGACAGCTTTTATTCCTATCAGATACTTCAGTTCTGTGGGACAGGTCACATGAGACATAGGGCCAGATGTAGGAGCCCTAATACCGGTCGGTAGCGGCCGAATTCGGCCGTTACAGACCGGCATTAGGGTTTTCAGATGTAGGGGGCCTATATTTTATCGATTCTGTAAATTTACCGAATCGGTAAATTTACAGAATCGGTAAAATACTGAATCGGTATATTTACCGATTCGGTAAATCCACATGTAGGTGGCACTCCTAAGAGTGCCACAGACCCTTAAAAATCGGTATTTTACCACACAATCCAATTGTGTGGTAAAATACCGAATTCAGGTGTGCATGCACATCTGTCCATGCACACCTGTGCAATGTGACACACAGACATGCTCTTAGGGCATGTCTGTGTGCCACATGGCACACAAGTCCGGAATTGGGGTGCTAGAGGGTGTCAAAGTGACATCCCCTGCACCCTTGCAGGATTCGGTATTTACCGATTCGGTAAATACCGAATCGGTATTGACCATTGATTCCTATGGGCTTCATGGCCCATAGGAATCAATGGGCAATACCGATTAGGTATTTACCGAATCGGTAAATACCGAATCCTACCGATTCGGTAATTCTGAAATTTGAATTACCTACATCTCCCCCTTCCTATTTACCGACTCTTAAATACCGAATCGGTAAAATTCGGTATTTAAGAGTCGTAAATAGGAATTACCTAAATCTGGCCCTAAGAGTTCTGATTGGCTAGCCGCAACTTGGAAAGAAATGTTGTGATCACCATTACAGGACACAGGAACATAATTTTCCCCTATTCTGAAAAAAAAGGCATAAGGGGGAAGGGTAGGGGTACACTGATCCCCTGGACCTTATGTGGGGTTCCTTGAAGGACCCCTTGAGAACCTAAATACAAATACAAATTAGATTAGAAAGAATCAACCATATTGAGTTATATGTCCAAACCCATTGACACAGAGCATAAGTGGACAAAACACTCATCAGATAGTCGGGTATGGGAGCTAACATATAGGTCCCATCACCTGTGTAGAGAAATGAACCCATCTCTACATATATACCCCATCAGAACGGCACTGGCAATTTTGGCATGTCTTTGCGGTAGCCTCATTTGACCCCAACCCTTTCTCTCCTCCAGAATCAATTCTTCCTCCACAGTCACAGTGATATGTAGCTCGGATTTACCCTCTTGCTTTGATTCGAGTGATTTGGATGCCAGTACGGAAGCCCGCAGCAGGTCAAACAAAGACATGGGAAGGAAGAGAGAAATTGATCAGGATTTAAAATGGCAATGTAGGAAGTGAAGCCACAGATAATTGCCCTGATGAAGTTCCTATAAGGGATGAAACGCTTTGGCTTGGTCTGCCAAAACGTGATGATTGGCATTAAATAAAGGATCTGTATATAAATTCCAATGTTTGATGATTCATTTAAAAAAAAAAGAAAAAAAATCTTTGGTTTACAAGAATTGGAAATAAGGGTGATCACAGCTACAAAAAATGAGGGACAAGGAAAATAGAGCAAGGGTATGTTGTTGCCCTCCTATTTTGAAAAATGTTTGATTTATGGTGGCCTGCCTGATTGGTGGTGTATGATTTATCATTATTTGTTAGGTTCTGTTTGGAATAGACCGGTATAGGTGGGCGATCTACTTGTCAGCAATTTGTATTTGTTATACTTGAGCTTTAACCATTGATTCTTCAGTACATTCCATAAAAAAGAAAAAGAGAAAACAAAGTAGAACAGTGAAGTTATTAAAGGAGATTTTTGATAATCTGGGAGCTGAAAGAGCAAGACAGAGCGTGCTACCAATTAGCAGATATAAGAAAGGAGGGGAGCTGTCTGTGTGCAGATGTAATTCATTCAGATAGCCGGTGAGAGAATACCATGTGATTTTAATTTTTGTTGATTTATCGTAACCTATGTATCCGATTATAGATGTGCTGTAAGGAATCACCACATCCCATAGTGAGTCTAAATCACATCAATTTGCCACCTGCAAAACAACAACGTTTTCACCTATTCTGTCACTGCATGTTGACATCACACAGGGGATTGGGCATGTGCAGTGTTGTCTGAATTCGAAATGCAATTAAAAGGCAATATTTGACATTTATGTACCCACAATGGCTCGAGATTATACAGACCCTAACGTAGAATACAGTGCACCAGGGCGATGACGAAAGATGAGCATCAAACCAGACGTTGGGCTCGTGCACAGAAACCTTTCTTACAATGCAACTCCCTGCCATTAATTTTTTTTATTTTTTTCATCTTAAAGTGTCACGGTTCAGAAATCAAAATTTTGAAAGCAAATAGTGTTTTTTTCTCAAATAATTTTATTACGTGTTCGTGAAGGAATAAAACAGGAGAGAAGCACCATACAGAAGAAAGAATAACATTTTCATTCAACATTGTGGAGAACAGAGGGAGATTTGACACTATTTACATTGGTGGTAGAATGCACTGTGTGTGGAAATCAGGCCGGAAATAAAACACAGGTATGACAAAAGTAAACCTTATGAGTTCATATCTCAGATATGTACTTTCTAGTGCATCACAGCCACCCAGATTCCAGCGGACTCAAGTCAGTAAGAACATGTTGGCAGGAACTAAAAATCGTGTAGTGTATCACAGTAGATGCCATATCGAATAAACACATCATGTAGGTGGGACAGTACATGAAATAAATTGTCTTTCCTATCTACATAATCAATTAGTGTCGACCTTATTTTTAGACGTATACTTAAGTTGTAATTACTTTGCAAAAAGTGTGTGGCATATTTTGGACAATACTACTTATAGACTGTTGTCGAATTTCATGAATTGGGCTTTGAATGAATTAGCTGCTACTAAAATGTTTCTAACCAGCCTACATGCTGCTCTTCTCACAGTTTATGTTTGTGATTTTACAGTGTTCTAAACGGCATGTTGTTGTTTGGAATTCAGACTAATGTTGTTTATAGCCCATGGAGCTCATTTATGAAAAGTGACGCATCGCTTCGTGAAAACAGCGATGCGTCACTTTTCGTTGCGCCCTCCTTGCGACCCAAATGTTGCATCATATTTACAATATGACGCATCATTGCGCAAGGACTTACAGATATGTCAGTATTTCTGACGTATCTGTAAGCGCAAAAGTGACGCATTGCTGGAGTGTGTCACTAAAGTGACGTAACTCCAGCAATGCGTCCTTTCATATCGGGCAAGCCCCATGTGAAAGGGCCTGTGTCAGTCTTACGCCTGCTGTGAGGCAGGCGCAAGATTTTGACGCAATGGCGTCCTAGAAGTGGCGCAGTGAAATCTCATAGATTTCACTGCATCACTTCTATGACCCTTCCTTGCGTCAATACGCCCCCCTTGCATACATTATACTTGGGACGGGTATATTGTGGCGCAGGGGTTTACAAAGTGACGCATCTACCTAGATGCGTCACTTTGTAAATATGGCGCAACAAGGCGCATTTTTTACGCCACTGGTGTGTCACAAAAAGTGACGCACCGGCGGCGTAAAAGTGACGCACAGCCTCATAAATGAGGCCCCCTATATTTACTATCGTTGCTGGACTCGTGACTCTCCAACCAATTGGGGCCATATGTACTCAGATCTTGTCAAGTTTAGCAAAGATATTTCTCTTTAGAGCATATGCCCTAAAACATTGCGAATCAACATGCCCAGCGTTTACTTGCCCTACATTAAGTATTCAGCTAACATAAATGCATCTAGCAGCCACAAAGCATACACCAGGTTACCCCATGAAAACACTGCATCTGGGTGACTCGTCAACCCTCTGAGCTGCAATCACACATTCTCGGTCGGGAACTGTGTCCATATTCTTGATTCATTTCAGACCTTTCATCCTTTTCCATGCATATGCGCGCTCCTATTCTGCCTTTGTTCATTTTTTATCGACCTCTTTTCGTAGGTTGCTTTGTGGCTGTATGTCTCAATCTTCAATAACTCTCAGTTAATATGACTATATAAATCCACATATCATATATTACATATGACATCTTTTTCAGTACTGCTTGGCGCTTCTTCTTCTCTCCCCCAGCAAATGTATTGTGTAATGACAGTCCTCAAGACATAGGATTCAGCAAGCCTGCCCCAGTGCTTGCTAGACTACTAGTTAATAAGATAGCCTTCTCCTTGAAATGCAACCGAAACAGGTAACTCATTCCTTGCTCTGCCTCTGAACATATGTCACCACAGCGATGCACAGTGCACAGTTGCGCCCTTCACTGCAGTAAGTAGCTACCATAGAAAAATGCCCAGTCTCTCCTGTGGCATTCATTTATTGATTAATTCCACAGTCATATGTATAGGTACTCACAGAACACTCCATGAACCTCCAAGAACGCTCTCGGTTATGACACAAAAAAACAACTGCCTTAGCAATTTTCAGCCATAAGAGTTGTAAACACAAAGTACTTTTTTGTAATTGCCTGTGCATTCATGTTAATTCTTGGCAGATGCCGCTTGGTTCATCATTCAGTTCAGGGTAGTTCTCATTGCCTGCATGTGTGCCCTTTTCTTCTTTTCTCCCTTATAGCACATTTCTACATCCACATCATATCCTAGATCACTCTGCAGCTGTATATGATCATCCTCAGTTAAAGTCAAAAAGCTGCTAATCCACGTTGCTTCTCCCTAGGAAGAGGGTGACGTCTAGAAACCGTGGTGCTTACAAAGCAATTTAAACGAATCCCTCATTAATATGGGATTTTGCTCTTCTGTGGTTCTTTTGCAACCACCTGTCTTCCTCCTTGTGGGTATTGTGATTTTACTGTGAATAATGGCACGCTGTTTGCATGCTTCAGCTATCATAGCTTATTTATGGTTAATAAATAACTCTATGAGGGCCTTGTGAGTTAATTTTCTCTTCCAATGATGTGATGTCTGGGTCAGTCTCACTGATGATGCCCAAATAGGCCAAATCCAGTCTGGGTTGCTTGTGTTTCCCTTCAGAAGGAGGCTCGCCTGGCAGTTCAGGATGGATTGCTTCCATGAGGAGCAGGGTCAGACCTGGTTTTGCATAAGGGAGGCTTCTGGAGTGGCACACTGTTTATGGGTTGGGATGCTTCTCGTTTATGGGTTGGGATGCTTCTCCAAGCAATTGCCAGTGGTTAGACTATTTGCAAGCATTCCTCCCATCACCTGTTGTGTACTCAATCTTCACCTAATCAGGTCCCAGGGAAAATCATTAGTGTGTCTCTATATAAACACCTCAAAATGATGAGCTTCTTTTTCATGAGATATTTACAGAAGATTGATTCTGTGAATCCATTGCTTGGAGGCTCAGGAACAGGACAGTCTGGTCATTATAAATGTCTGGCACAGGTATTTCCACGTCATACCATGTACTGCACTAAAAGAACTCAGATCATTGAGCTTTATTGCAATATGCTGCCTGTAAGTTCACCATCACTACTCAGGAGATAAGCCTTCCTATTTTACTGGAAGCTGTTGTCAATTCAGATTATTCAGCAGCACCATTCGCCATGCATTATCAATCTCTTTAACATTAGAGGAAGGCTGACACTAATTCTAGTTTTCTCCCTCATTTTGGACTGGAGAGGAGCTGGCTAATAAAGTGGCATTTGTGATGTCTCGAACTTTGTATTGCTTCTACTGACAAGAGGCTACATGAATATTGACAGTGGCTTCCTTCTTATTTCAATGGTTCAAGAGGAAGCACGCAAAACACAGCAATGAAGACCAAATAGCGTCTAATTGTCAGACGTCTTCAAAGAACTGTCGCTATTGAAACTTCAGCACAGAGAGAGGCTCCTGAAAGGCACTGCATGCTAAAGCCAGATGTTGCTACCTTCGGGGAAAGTGGATAAGGGTATCTCAGTAAAAGGTAAATGTTGAATGGATGGCAGATGTGGTGGTGTTGTGCTGAATCGCAATCTGTAGTGAGAAGACTCTAGAGGAAGCATTTGAGCACAATCCCTCCTAACATGGCCACCTTTACAGCACTATGGTTTTTGGAAAATCCAATCCTATTTCTACGAGGATCAGCCTGCAGAATTAAATGACCCAAGTCTAATTACTATGGTCTGGACAAACTGCTAATTACCCCAATGTTGGGCTGGAGTGCATCTCTTCCCAGACATCTCTGATTCTTCTGCCTCAGCAAACAGGTCCACCATCAGTTTAGTTTTAACAGCCTCCCCAATTACTCCTCACTAATATATGTATTGTGATGATTTTGGGACAGCGTGACCACACCTGGTCCCTGATTATGACTGTCCTAGTATTATGAGTCAGTAATATCGCACCCATTTTACACTACTATAGGTACCTTTATATCTGAGTCTTAATATTATAGTGAAGGCACACGCTGATCACCTATAGGCAACTATGAAACGAAAGTTACAAATGGAAGTCAGTGCTTCTTTCTTCCTTCACAAACCCCACAACTTCCTCAATGTATGCTCTGGAAGATTTGTCTTTCTCACATAAAGCTGGATTATCCAACCTGAATCAATGGTTTTTAGTAACATTGCCCCTCTTGGAAGTCCATTTGGATCCTTTTTATCTAAAACCAGGAGAATGGGGCCTTTTTGGGAGAGTCGGTGTCTCAGGTGATCATGAATTCCATGCTTCCTTCTCCTTCAGCCCATCAATAGGTGACCGGCTCCCTGCCCATTGCTCTCCTTTACACCCTTTCGTGGGACAGACTTCCGTCCCATTCTTAATCTATTATTTGGTTTATGGACTTTTAGTTGGATGAATTCTACAAATTGTTGCCATCAAGAGAGCCTAGCTGTGGGAACCATTAATTTCCCAGCCCAGTGGCATTTACACTGAACAAAATCAACACCAATACACTAGGCTGTAGGAAAGGAAGGCTCTGAAATGCATACAATAATGACAAGTAAGCTGCAAATTGCCAAAATGGTGCCTCACTGGTTCAGGTTTCCCACTGGGTAATAAAGATGAGACAACATACTATTTGATTGTCATGTCTGTGATTGGACAAATTATGAAAGAGACGCTGTGTAGAAGAACCATCACGTTTCGCATATAGCCACACCCCAAAAAGTGGTGTTTCAAAAGGCTGCTTTAGCATTAACCAGCAGTCAAATAATGTTTAAGCTTACCTGTTTTTTGCAAACTCTGTTTGGAAAGTTCATCCTGTAGTTTAACAGGAGAGGCAACAATCAAATTCTCTAGTTCTCTCGAAGCTATGCAAGTGAATTTCTGACGTCCATGATGTTAGAGGAGTATTTATTACGTCACAGCACACATTCCTGAGATCCAAATGGGCTAGTAACATGATTGCTTTTAACCCATAATACAAAAGTATATCTCAAAAAGGACGCCCAAGGCAGCATACGTTTTCATATTTATAGTTTTTCCTAATCTAGGCAAAAGTGTTGAACTCATCAAGGAGGTCTGTGATTGCTTCGTTTGGAGGCTTTACATTAAAGCCAATAGCTACACCATGCCTTCATTTAAAATTGCTAGTGATAGCCACAACGTAAGGGGGTTTAACTACACATTGGTCACATGGAACAGTAACGACTTTCTACCATAATATTCGAAGTTTGGAAGTGATCGGAGAGCTGGAAGGCAAAGTTTTAGTAAGTTCTAGGAAGCCGCATCTAGAAGCTTGAATGCCACAGCCCTTTTAGAAGTAAGGACTTGGACTTTGTGCTGTAAATGAACCACAGAGGCACAAATTGGAGATCAGATGCCAGATAAAAAAATTAACAATGAGAGTTTTGAAATAATTGGGCCTTCTTTAAATCTTTATGGGATGAGTGACCCACAAAGGCATTGCAAATCATTGAACCATTGAAAAGCCCCAACCGCAATAGGCAAATTGTTCTTTGGAGATTTTAGATTCTGCTCAAGCCTCTACCAACCTTGTCCTTCTTTTTCTTTCCTTAATGACTTCTTCACTATGAGCACTTGCTGAATCCAACTAAGACCATGGAATCAACTTCAGGCAGCCTATGACATTCTTCAACTTTAGTCGACTGAGCTCCAGAAAACATTTATGTGCAAATGTATTGTGTCTGACGTCCAGCGCAACACTGTCTGTTCCTCTATTGGGGTCCCTAGTACATATATTGATGCCTCTAAAAATAACTTCCGGGGTTCACTTTAATTAAGCTTTGTAGGGTCCCTAAGAATACACCACACAAGAAGATTTGTTTACTTTATATACGAATTGTTCATTCTGTCAAAAAACTATATTTTTATGGAAGCTAATTAATACACCTTTTTCTGGTTTTATTTCTGGATTTGTTTAGAAAACACGTTTTGTATATTTACCATGTACTTTGTATGTTCTTTCTATTTCACAGTATTGTACATTACTTGCATAATTAAGGCTTGGGCCTGGGCGAGCTAGTTAAAACTTAGAGTTTCCCAGAAAGGCTTTGGTTCATGTCACTATTTCAATAGGGGACTTTGGATAATGTCATAAGGGTCCCAAAGAGAAATAAATAATCCTATTTACAAAGATATTTCTGGCACTATGTGTATCTTATTTTAAACATAACCTTGACGTATTCCCACTTTTCCAGGGCTAACTCTTGCCTAATTTTGGAAGTGATCTTTGCAAATTCGGCCACGAATTTAACAGGATTGTAAAGTGTAGTAGTGTTGGTGCCAATATCTTGTTGCCCCCTTGAGTTACATTGAAAGGAAACACACCTGGTTCTAGGACTGGTTAAGAGGAGTAGAGAATGGATATAAAACACTTTCCAGCTACTTGAGATCCAGACAAAACTTTAAACCAGTCTTTATTACTTTGGACTCCCTTGTTACCAACCCTTTTCCACTTGTGACTTTGCCTCCACCAAGAACCAATAAAGAAAACCCTAAGAACGCTGTGAAATGATCTGGACATTTTTTTATACCACAATTTACTTTAATGGGCCAATGCTCCTATTTTCACCATGGTCTTTTTGTGTTGTATGTAGAGTTAATGCATTGTTACTATTATATATCTTCTTTTCTCTGGTTCATAGAATCTATATTTCTTGACAATTGTACACTGTGCTTCTTTATTTCTGCTAAACATCCCAACATAATATAATGTATCTGTCTGGTGTTCCTCCTCAGGAAGTTGGACTCTGTGGCTACCCCTCAGGCATGGAGCGGTCTCCTCGTTGGCCGACATTGATATGTTGGTTTGAACTTAATATATTAATATGGGAATTCTACTCTCCTGTTCTCTGAGGGTGTTTGTCAGGGGCTCCTCCAGTGAGTAATATCCAGCACTCATTACTTCGACCCATCCAATTATGGTGGGTCCATATTACCCGGGAGGGATCGACCGGACTTAGTATCAGGCCTAATAGACCGGCATTTGTAATATATGGACTTGTGCAGCTGAACTTCGGAGCGGGTATTTGCAAATCATCCTACTCATCCTTTATTCCTGTAGGCACATGAAAAATGGACATACTCACAAACAATACTTTCCAACTTGTATCTAGATTATCACAATACAATGGCGAATTTTGTTTAAAAACTAGGCACAAAAAGAACAGACTGAGACACTTTAATGTACACACACACATCCTTCGTTCAGGTAAACAGGGCTCCATTTGACAATATACAACCCCATATGATGAAATTACAAATTAAGCATCACAAACTACCATATGAAATCTGCACTACTTTATAAACGTCATAACATTGTGTTTAATAACTTTATTTGGTATGGAAGAAAAGACAAGGCTAAGAAACATTCAGCTAGTCTAATGAATCAAACATTTTAAAAATGATCTCAGTACAAATAGTTTATTTAGTGCATGTTTGTGGATACAACAAATAATAAGCAACTGCTTTGTTCAAGACAGATAAGGCTGCTTGACCATAATTTGTACATTTTGGAGCACAGATTCCAACATTTTTTAATGCACAAAACCTTACACATCATGCAGTTCTATTCCAATATTCCACCTTTCTCCCATGCAACAGATATGATGATTTAAATGGAAAGTAACTAAATGTAAACTATGATTCTGGAGCTTGTATGCAGCTTGGTGTGGGGTACCTGTCCAAATGCATCCTTGATTACCACATCCCACAATCCCAATACAATGAAATAAGATTTTCTTTTATTACAAACAAGACATTTCTTATAAAAAAACGTAAGTCACCTTAATGCCACAGTTTCTTTGTTTAGAAAAGAAGCCACAACAATCGTTTGACGTGACACACACAAATGGCATCAGGAGAACACTACACTACGTTGGAGGATACTTTCTTTCTTGAGGGTGGTACACCTCCCGTGGTCTGAAGCTGACACAACTCCGTTCCTACAGATTGAGGTTAGCACAAGAACTTGACCAGAGTACTACAAATCTATAAAAAGGTATATTTCATAGTGTTTAAAACCACAAGCACACTGTTTACTCGGAACTGAGACAACTCAGATCCAGCCCTGATTTTGGTTTTTAAAGACACAAGTTTAAGGACCCACTGAAGTTCAGAAAACTGCCTCTGCAGAAAATCAAAAAGTGGTATTGCTCCAAATTAAATAATACATTGTTACTCAGACTTAGATATAAAACCGTGAGCCAGAAAAGCAATACATTTGTTGTTATTGTTGCTTCTTTGCACTTACAAACACGCAATCATTAAATTGTCACTTGACACGCAAGTGGTCGCCGGTTCTTGGTTGGACAGCAACTTCCTTGACCCGTGAGTGCCATGCGATGCTTTACTTCGATTTTCACTAACCACTGGTGACAAGAGCAAGCAGGATCTTTTTCTCCAGATATTATTTTCCGCAGTTGTGTTTTTCTGGCTAGCCAAGTGTCTTCTGAGATGAGCAAGCGTATTCTAAAATAAAGGGATATATCCATTGGCAACCAAAAGTTATAATGGCCGATACAAGAAAGACCTATGCAAGTCCTGTGCCTTGTCCTGAATAACTTAACATTTGGAGGAGAGACTGCCTGCAAGAATTCAATAGCATCCAGAGGTAAAGTTCCATGTCGAGCAGCAGCTGAGCCATCAACCTGGCTACGTGGATTCGTGTTGACTCATAGATTTCCCGCCATTTAACACTCCAGAGTGACTTCTGCTTTTTGTTGGTGTCCCACTGCCGGATCTTGAAAATTCTGTGAGATCATGAAGAGATGGCTCTTTGTACATGGCCACTGAAATCGAAAAACAATTCAGAGTTGAGAAAAAAACAATGGAAATGTTTTTGCGTTTACACAAGCAAGGTTCTCCCAAAGTTGAACTTTTTATTTTTCATACATTGGATTCATACATTGGATAAGCATACCCGACCTCTATGTTAGATGTATACTGCAAAACAAAAATCCTTCAAATAATCTCAGCCACTGGTAATTAGTCAGCTCATAATCCAGTTCTTCATTTGATTGCTCACTGTGCCACTCCAAACATGGACCAACTCACCATAAATCAGACTTGGGCTGCTCCAGTAGGAACAGTGCATCCTGGACTGCCATGCCATATCCCTTCTGAACAGGAACAAAAGCAACCGCAGAACATTTCAGTCTGGATTTAAAGTGGCATTGATGAGAAAAAAACACAGCGGCATATTACCTAGGAAGTGGCGGTGAGAGGCGTTAGCCTCTTTGCCTTAACGCCTCTCGCCGCCACTTCGGAAACGCCAGGCTGCACCCTATTCTCAAGAATGTGGTGCAGCCTGGTGTTTACCCCTGTGACTGCCCTGAATCTCGCGACTTAACGCCAACGCAGGCACCCTTGCACCAGAGTGCAACGGTGTCTGCGAGCAGGAAGTTTTGTTTATGTACAGGAAGGTGTCTCTTCCTGTACATAAACAAAGCTAAAATACCATTTTGTAACTTACATGTGTGCTGCTTCATGCAGCACACATGTAAGTTACAAACTGGCATTCAAAAAAGGTTTGTTAATGTACAGGAAGGGACACTTTCCTGTACATAAACAAACATTGGCATTTTGCTTTTTCCATGTGTGCTGCACAAGGCAGCACACATGGAAAAAGAAAAAAAGAGGAGAAATGAACCATTTCTCCTCGTTTTGCAACCTTGAGACCAGGAAAAATCTTGTCTTGGGCTTTTAGCCACGTTTTGTTGTTTAACCCTGCCTTGGTAATAGGGCGCTGACCATATTGCCACAACAACGTCACAAAAAGTGACATTGTGGTGGCGATAGGGGCTTTGTAATAATCCCACAAAGTGCTGGAATGTGCCTTTGAGGAGTTGACGGTGGCTGAGATTAATTTGAGCATTCCACTCTGCTCTTTTTTGATTTTCACAGACGGATGTTGTAAGTCATATAGAGGTATTACCCCCATAATGTGGCATGTGGACGCAGATAGAGTGCCTTTATGAGATATGGGAAGTCTGGGTTGACTTGTAATATAATTTTAATGCACTGTGAGGGGCATTTAATTATTACAACCCACTATCTTTCTTACAGTGCTGGTTCGTTTTTAATTTTTTTATTATTATGTATTTTTTATCTCGCATTTGCCGTCCTTTCCAACCCGGTCATATTTTTCTGTATCTTCTCTCTTTTTTCATTTCCTAAGCATTTTTTTTTGCATTTTTCTACAGCTTTTTCTCTTTTGATACTGTTTCTCTTGTTTTTTTCTCCCTCTATTCCTCCTGTTCTCTGAGTCTGCCTTTACTCTTCTCTTAGCTCTTGTCTGCAATCTGGTCTTGCCTTTGAGCAGGGCTTGCTCTCTTAGTCAGTCTAGAGCCTCCTGCTGGATGCTTTTGGTGATGAACCACCTGAGACTCGCTCATGCTCTGCACCTGCTGCACATGAATCTTCAAGTCTTATCTCCCACTGGCCACTGTATGTCACAGAAGGATGGGTATCTTAAATGCTATGTATGTGCACAGGAAGCAAGGAG
Source organism: Lissotriton vulgaris (assembly GCF_964263255.1). Classification (NCBI taxonomy): domain Eukaryota; kingdom Metazoa; phylum Chordata; class Amphibia; order Caudata; family Salamandridae; genus Lissotriton; species Lissotriton vulgaris. The sequence continues at coordinate 298,254,009 of NC_141691.1, read as the reverse complement.
TGTGTTCATGCTTTCTGGAACATACACAGACCACTTATATGATAGTGGGCAAACTTAATGCAGACTCAGTGATGAAAGGCAGTATTGTGTATACTTAAGAATACGTGTCGTCAGGACTGCCATTAAGACATTGCCTGGTCCTGTCTGTAACACATGAATCAAAGGCTATTTCGCCGATGACAAACCGGGCCCTACTTCGCTGGGTTGATCATTATGGTAAGGGCTCCTTCAGTAACAATGCAGAATTTAAAGGATACTCACCTTAAACCCCTTTAGATGTTTTTTGTACCATCAAATGCAAGAATTATGTAGGAGGGTTACCCCTCTTTTCATCGTGGAGCCTGTCCATTTGCAAACTCTGAAGAAGCCTTTAATGGCTGCCTCTACCAAGCACCAATCTCATGTTTATATCTTTCGCCTCAAGAGAAGAAACCTGTGGCCACTCAGGCCGCAGAACAAGCACGGGTGGGGAGTTGCGCTTGGAGTTGTCCAAAGAGGTGTGGAGGTTCTTATGTGTCTAGACCCGCATGATATCTTCTAGCAGTAGACTGCAAATTACTTATTCTAAATTTCTAGGGGGAGCCTATCACCCCTTAGGCTCTGTGGACGGTTGGGCTAAGCGAGAACTCCAATTGAGACAGCTGTGGTGCAAAAGAGGTGTTTGGCATTTGGCCTGGCTCTGCCACGCAATTCATGTATACTGGTCTAAACTGTGAACTATATGTGATTGCGAGGTACCCATGGACCCAAAGATTGCTCTATCGGGCTGGGTTGGTTGGATCTTTATGCAGCAAAGAAACCTGACTTCCTCCTTTACTGTAATGAACAACTTGCGCTGTATGTGGACCTAATGCCACCCACAACCAGACATAGAGACGTTTTAAGTACACTGAAAGCTTTTCTACTTACCTCAAGCTCATAACACCATAATCACTGAATGAAAAAGTGATACTATGTGGTTTTCCATGGCTTGAGGGTTGGTTCCATGGACTAGTTTCTACATTTTGAAGTTGCCCTAATGGCGATTTTGTCTCCCTGTTGGCACATAATGGAACCTTGTTACTGCTTGCCATAATACTGTACTATGGGATGATACGGCGGTGTTTCCTATTTTCTTCACCTGACAATATTTATCAGAATGTGATTGTGATTTTCTTATTGGTAGCTGTTGATGTACTGTCGATTTCGAAATGATAAGCGTTATTCTTGGCCCTTTTGCAGGGACATCCTCAAGTTTTTACCTTAACTCTCCTCTATTCTGGCAGAGTGTTATTACCTTTTAGAACTCTGCACACTTTACCCCTGCTAAACCGTGCTAAAGTGCTTTGATCTCTCCTTTAACCTTGGTAGAATTGGCTTAAACCGCATTGGTACATTTATTTACTTTTATTTACTTGTAAGTGCCTAGTAAAGTGGCAGTACATGCACATCCTTCAAAATAAATGCTATAAGTGGCCCTGCAGCACTGCTTGCGCCACTTACAGAGACGGTGGCTGTTAACTGAGTAAGATCTCACCCCCTTCCACCAGTACCCTAAATTCCAACATTTAAAAAGAAAAGTTTACAGCTTTAGTGGTAACAGTGTACAAAAGGAAAAAAGCTGGGGTCCAGCTGGAAGAGTCTGCAATAGGCTGACTTCCACGTTTGGATGGATCTGAAGAGGAAGCAGTTGGCTGTAGGGCTCTTTAAAAGAACATGGAACACCATACTATGGGCCATGATATGTCAAGTAGAATTCTCTGTGTCACTGTGTTTTAGCTTTCATAATTTAAAACGAAATAATTGAATTGGATGGTGGAAAATTAGTGTTGGAAAGACAGACCGATGATGGATGGATGTAGGCGCATCTTACAGAGCCAAAGACTACAGTGAGAATCATATGATTCAAGATGTAAATCAATGTAATTTAACAGGCGATGTCTTTTATTAAACAAATTTTAAGTAACAGTTTGCCCAGTCTCGAATAAGATTAATGTGGTGGGTGAAACAAAGCTCATTCTGGTGCTCTAGAATTCTGAAACCTCAATAGTTCACGGTGTTGACTTTGTAAAGTAGGCAGGGCCGGCTCTAGGCTCATGGTGGCCCTGTGCAGGGAGCGTAGGTGGGGGCCCCGGAAGAGGGGGTGAAAAAAGCGACATGTCACTCCCTTTCACACCCAGTGACATCACAGGTGTGCCTAACCTTGGACTTTCGACTGCCTCTTATTTACTGCTGAGGTGTTATAGAAAGAGCAAGAAATGGAGACAACAGAAAAGTAAACAAAGCTCCACGGGCCCTCTTTAAATTCTGTTCTTATCTCTCTCTCTTCATAAGCTGAATGTGTGTGGTGTGTGTGTGTTTGTGTGTGTGTGTGGTTGGGGGAGGGGTAAACGTAGGGGATGGGGGAAGGACTTTGCTAAGGAGACCGGTCACCAAAGGGCAAGGTGGAGGTCAAAAGGCAACACACTGTAGCAGGTGCTTCCACTCTCTCCCAATCTCTTTGTCAGGAAACCGACACTGCTCTCGAGAGTAAAGCCTCTTTTCAGACTCGTTAATCATAAATTGCCCTGACGTATACAAGTGTACAGCCGACGCATGCACAAGTGCACGAAGGGCAGGCGGTGCAACAGAACAGGTGTTCTAAATGCAATTTAGTGGTCGCCCGATATCCTCACCTTTTACCCCCGCCCCTGCGCTCCTGCTTACTGCTCTGCACTTCAACCTGTAGAGTTGTAAATGCAGCGCGTATTCAGTGCAGTCTGGATCAGGTAATGGCAGCGACGCTCCGGGCACCTGCTATGTCTGGCTTGGGAGAAGCCTCAGGCCAAGGTGTGCACTATGTGATTACACGTTTACAGCACAAGTGAAGCCCTGCGTGTGTTGCTCTGGGTGATGACATTCACTTGCAGACAAACAATGAGACAAATGGCAGAGAAAACAAGAAGAGGTAGTAGTGAGCATACCACCGGCCGACTCTGTTAAACAACTTTAGTGGGGCATTAAAACATGAAAATGGCAACATACGAACAATAACATACAACACGTTCTGCAAGAAAAAGTGATATGCATCGATTTTGACATTCGAAATGCGCCAACAGCGTTGGTTGCGTTGTTGAACCTCGAAAGCATCTTATTATCTGTGTACAAACGGGATTCTGTATACACTGAAAAAAATGGGTTGGTGCTTATGGAGTAAAAATAAATCTGGCATTTCACATAAAAACTGCGAAGTTCTGTAGGCAAGATAAAGCGTAACTTCTGACGAAAATACCTTGCTGCATTTAGGCAGCCTCTGACAGAGCACCAGGCTGAAACATCTGCAAATAGCACAGAAAACCCCTGGCACTGAAAAACCATCGCTGGCACTGCTCTAACGTTCTGTGGGACTGTATAAACATTGCTCTGGCACCCCAACAACACCAAACAATCACTTTCTGGCCGTATAAGTCAATATTCTGTATTATGTCAACAATTTAGGACAATGCATACGGTAACTCTGGAACTACACCCTGCATAAATTCACACTGCCCCTCGTAGTATACGGACACTGCCCCCTGTTGTGAAGGAACACTGAGCCCTGCACTGCTATGGCCAGTATTTCCTTAAGTGAAATAAAGCCGTCCCAGCAGTAAATCGACACAAGACCACGAGGTGCATTTGAGCTCACATCATCAGTGCACGTGCACTGCCACAGTAGTGATTTGGCGTGGCTTCCTAAAGAGAGTGGACACCCGACTACGCAGTTAAGGGGCAGTGTTCTTGTAGTGACCGTTGCCTGCCGTGCATGAGCGGGCACTGCTTGCTGCAATAAACGGACGCTGACCTCCCGCGCTGACCCGTGGGTTTTCACTCATGCTTTGCTGCTGCCCCTCTTCGCCAGCTGCCTGAGGGGGCTGCTGACCGCTCCGGGTTCTTTCTGCTTCTGGCTCTGGAAGCCCCCCATGCTGCGGGCTCTGCAGTGGCTGTCGCCGCCAGACGGAGTGGACGGTCGGTCGCTTCCCGTGCCGGACCGCGGCCTGTGCGCGATACTCCGAGCGGCCGCCTAAGAGCATGAGCAGCAGGTGCAGTGTTGAGCACTGCGCACTGCGCACAGCGCGCGGCGCGGGGGCTGTCCCAGGGCCGTCACGTCGTCATTGGTAGTAGGACTAAGATTGACGGCCCTGGGACCCAAACTGCTGGCTGGCTGGCTGGGCAAGTCAAGTGAAACTGAAATTAAACAACAACCCTGCCATTGCTAGCCGCCGGGGTCGGACCCGGAGGCCGCCAAATCCTGCCAGGGGGCTGCCAGAGCCACGACGATCCTTCCGATCCGATCCTCGTCGTGGCGGCCCCTGGGGTTTGGCGGCCCTGTGCAGGTGCACAGTTTTCACATGCCTAGGGCCGGCCCTGAAGTAGGGTAATCATGGCAGACTTAGATTTAAGCGGGTCAGTATTTGAAGTTAAAGAGTACATCAGCGATTTCGTTTATAATACGAATAACAATTACCCAAAATCTAGTGATGGTCTCATAATAAGAATATTTCCAAATAAGAAAATAATAGAGGTACATTTAAGTCTTCATTCAAGACTAAGTAAATATTAGGTGTATGACACTAGTGAACTTCATTTTCAACTGCTGCATCCATGAACGCTATGATCAGATAAGTGTTTTTCATACAATTAGCTGATAGGAAAAGCATATCCTGCCCTGAATAGCTTAATAAATCTAGTTTCATTGTTTAAAAACGAGTTTCCTTGATGAAGGCCATGTTGCCATTGGCCCTCGCTGGTGCAAAATTAGTGCTGGAGAGGGTAACCCGATATAGATGAGCATAATGCTGTAATGGGTCATTGAGATGGCGCACACGTTTGCCAGTCTGCAAGACATTCCCTAGGCCCTTCTTCGGCCCTGGCTATGAGACAGGCGTAGCAACATTAGTGAATGGGATACAATGTTCCCCTCTGCAAGAAGTTAGTTTCTCCTTCCCCCTACCCCCACACCGCGCTCCATCCACCACTACCTCCACAGAGACTGCACAATACATTTATCACCTGTACAGAGAGAGGTGGGAAATGTATGCAATAAACCCCTGGAATTGGGAATTTTATTTGGGTTTGCGACTGGTAAATCTGATCCCACATGGAAATTCTGCATTCAATGGGGTTTACCTTCTACCTCCATGGTACTGGCACTGTGCTCCCACACAGTAACATTATTTTCAAGCATTAATTTAAAACTCCATCAGTATAATGCAACTTGTAATCAGACCCTAAGTGTTCTTTGAGCCTATTTTGCTAATTGTCATCAGTATAACTAAGGATGGAAGGGTATTGCAAATTCTCTTTTATAATCATAGAAACAGTTGTCTCTATAAAACCTAATTACAGTTGGTATTTGTTGAATGCCATCTCTAACCTGTAACTGTTTGAAGTGATACAATGAAAGCAAACGCACCAAGCCTGTAAAATGTTATCAAATTTGTTCATGCAGAGCAGGACAAGTAGCATTCATTTTCCTTAATCCGGGAATATAGTGATTGAACATTTAACCCGTTCAGTGCTTCGAACGTCTAACGGTCGTCGCGTGCACTACCTCGCTAGTGCTGCGCGCGACCGTTGGACGTCCGAAACCCGTTAGCGCAATCGAACGTCCGCACTGGGGCGGAATGTTTGCGCGCGCTTAACGGGTTAAGAATTGTAGTAAGCTGTTGGTCAGGTCTTCTACTACGGAAAACAGGATGTTGTTTACAAAAATAGAATTTACTGATGAGAGACTGTAGAACTAATGCTTGCAGTGAAAACTGCTACCAAAAGTGCATGGATTTAAGGACCAATTTGGCATTAAATGAGTTGGCTCAATGCACATGGGCAACCAAGCAACATTTATAGTAATCACTCTCGTTTGTGGAATCTAGTTTGTTCAGTAGAAAACAGTCTTAACAGACATGGGGGGGTGGAGCCTTCTCGCGACCAAGATGTCCGCTTGAGCCGAGAGCTCCCTGAAACCGTCACACGATCCTACAACCATCCTGCCGCTGCGCTGTGCTAGCGCCTGATACCTGTGATCACTGAGCTCACGGGCCCTGCAGGTACATTTTGCAGTGCTACCGACAGCTCTAGGATGTTCAGGGCCAAAGTTCTGGCGTATGATGTGAGGCGGCCAGACTGGGCCTGAGACACCGGGCTCGAGTGAGAGGCGGAGGTGGCAAACGATCTGACCGGCAGCGGCTGGGATCGAAGTGATGGGCATTCAGCGCGGCTGTGTGCTGACGTGGTGCCCCCCGGCCTACAACTCAGTGGGGTGATTCTGCGGTGGGCGCCTTCTCTCCGATGACGCTGGTGTGGAATGCGGAGGTCCTCCGGCAGACATGCTGAGCGGCTGAACTGGCTAGGGGCCCATGACGCAAGGAAACCGGAGGAGCGGGCCTGGCTGGGCTTCGCGGGCGTTGCGACCCATGCGGGGAAGATACGGAGGTTGTCCGGAGACACGCGTCGGCGGTGAGCCCCTACCCCTATTTGGAACCACAGGCAGTCTGGGCTGAGAGGATCCAACAGCTACACCCATGAGGCCGCCCATTTATGCTCTCTCACTCCCGAATGCTGCAGGGCCTGTGGCTGCAGCATGATCGTCCCTGTGCCGGTGGGGGCGCTGGGGGTAGGAGGGCAGGAGGAAAGGAGACGGTGCACTTATTTTGTGCAGGTTGACTGCTGAGCTGTGGATGTTGTGGCTCAAGACCCCCTGTCAGCTGGCCACTATAGACTACTAGAGGGAGGCTGTGCTGCCCCTGGGGAGATACGCCTGTGCTACTGAAGTCAGGAAAGGTGGCCTGAATTACCTTTCAAAACCTGGAGGTTCGCTTGAGACCTAGTTGCAGACTTAACACTGATACCCCCTTGAGGCTAGCGAGGTGCCACGGGCCACTAGGCCACTGTCTGGTATCCCCTTACCAATGCAGTGAAAGGTCTTGCGAACCCACCTTCTCATTGGCATCAGTGGGGTTGAACTGGGGACTCTGGGCGACCGGAGTTGAAGGAGCGCTCTGCCAGTGGGGCGCTGACGTGCAATACTCCTGGAGTTCCGCACCCCTGACTGTGGTGTGATCTGGTCACTGTCTGCTGTTGATGCAGATACACTTTGCGGAGATTCGGACCTGAGGGCGCATTGGTGCCTTCAAAGGCCAAAACGGGCAAGGTGGACAGGGCACAGCCAAAGTTGTCCTTCGAGCAGAAGATATCCAAATCCACTGACGCTGCCTCCGAGGACGGAACCAGAGACTGCGAGCAGCCTGATGCAGACCCTAGGCAAGAGATACGAGGCCTACTGTTGACCATGGAAAAGAATTTGCAGGGGGGCATCACGTCCCTTGGCTCTAAGAAGGAAGTGCTGTCCCATAGAATGGCCCATATTGTGGAAAGGCTGGACATGCACGCGGAGAGACTTGACATGTCGGTGCATCGACTAACGGAGACAGAAGAAGTGCAGACAGCCTTGGATACTGAACACAAGCAGCTTGGCAGGGTTCTGAAGCTCTTGCAGGAAAAAACTGAGAACTTGGAAGCACGTTCTCAACGATGTAACCTGGGTTACATCGCGCGGGCCTTCCAGAAAAAAACCAAATGGCAACATGGAGATTTTCATTGAACGCTTGCTGAAAACCCTACTTGGTAAGTCTTCCTTCTCTGATATGTTTGTGGTGGAGAGGGCGCACCGCTCTCAAGGGCAGAGGCCTCCTCCGGGGGCAACTCCTAGGCCGATCATCGCCAAACCACTTAACTCCTGCGATAGGTATGTCAGGCTGAAGCTGGCTAGAGAGAAACAACCACTGCGACAAGAGGGGTCCACGATCTCTCTTTTCCCAGATTTCACAGCTAGGGTCCAAGAGGCTTGATGACAGTTCACTCCAATGAAGAGACAACTTCGCAAATTGAGAGAAGACTATGCCATGCTCTACCCGGCGAGACTACGTGTCAACAGGCAGGGCCGATCCCATGAAGGGATAGTCCAAAGAGATGAGACACAGCCTGGAGAAGCACTTGTCGGATGAGGTGACAGGCGGCTCGCTGGAGGAGCAGGACTGATGCCTAGCTGCTAAACATGTGTGATAAGTATACTGCTGGGGGTGGGAGTGGAGTGGAGGGGACAAAAATGGGGGTCGTGGGAAAGTATGTGGGGATGCTTTTGTCTCCTTCATGATGGCCTACTAGGACGGTTTCCTTGACCTACTCGCCCTGGGACATGATTGCACTGACTTGAGACCTGGACTGGAGACTAACTACTGAATGGGTGCTGTGGGGTTGACCCTAGTTTGGAGGGATAGCCCTCCGTAATTTGGGGGTCTGCTATATGTGAGTGGGACGATCGGGTTTCGCGCCCTCAGTTTGATAACTCTGGATCAGGTGCCTTATGGTCTGACCTGCCCACAGAATAACTTATCTATTGCTGGGTCTATATCTGAATGCGCGGGAAGTGTCCCATTGCAGCTGCACAATATCCACCTGACGGTGCATGGAGTGGGGCCTTACCTAAGCTGAACATTTCGATCTGTTTGATGAGCAAAATCCACCCACGCATGAATTACACTGGGGAGTGTTCTTTCTGTTGTTGGTAGGGTAGCCTTTTTGAGTTTACAGGGTTGTGCCGTGGCCAAGTTAGAGCTGGTCTAACGTGGATAGTGGCGGGAGGGGTTTGTATTGTATTATGCAATTTTTTGGGAATTAATGTCATTTTTCAATGTGTACATGATAGGATCTTACAGCATCTAGGCCCTCTAGGGCTAGATTTGATGAGGGTGGGGGGAGGGGGGGAGGAAATGTTTGATGACTGACATCTGCAAGTTGTCTATTGTGTTTATTCCTGGGAGGCAGGGCTCTTGGGGTATTGACCAGATGCGTAAAGCCCCAAGCCACATGTTCACTCAGTTCCCTTATGACTGATAAGACTGAACACCGCATAGAAACTTGCCCTGAGATGATTGCAGTGCTCACGTGGAATGTGAGAGGCCTGAACGACTTCAGGAAAGTTAGGAAGATACTGAGCTATTTATTTAGACATAACGTTGATATAGCCCTACTCCAGGAGACACATTTATCACAGGATAGTCCAGTCTGGCGCGCTAAGGGACTCTTGAGCAACGTGCACGCAGCCGGTTTCACCACACTTGCTAGAGGGGTACTGATGAGGGCTAAACCTAAGAAGGCCATTAAACTGACAGCCCGGACATACGGGTGTCTGCTTCAGCTACTGTTCTCGAAACTTCGCTGCTCCAGTTAGACATGTGTGATCTTTGGCGCATCAGACATGAGGGACAACAAGGGTACACGCCCTACTCTGCATACCATAATGTTCATACAAGAATAGACTATTGGTTTGCCTCAAGACCTGTAATGCAGTGCATCCAGTCTTTCACTATCTTGCCCCGTACCTACTCGGACAAGTCTACCCTTTTGCTGGTCCTCGCAACTCCTAAACACTGGGTACCCCCCTTTATGTGGCGTTTCCTGCCCTATTCACTACTGGACAACGCCTCTAAGGAAGAGATGCCTGTTGCTATCAAATCTTTCATTGAGACAAATGTGGGTTTAGTTGAGCCGTTCCAAACGGTATGGGAGGCTTTCAAAGTGTATATACAGGGGGTTGCCATCTCCAAGCATGAGTGGTCCTCAAATCGATATGAACCAGGTTGGCTGATCTGGAGGGCAAGCTCAAGCGATTGGAAACCTTGTTGTTGACTGGTCCGGATGCGGCACTCAAAGCGGAACTTGCACAGACTGTGCAGTAATATAATGAGGAGGCGGACACTTAAATTAAGCATCTTGGGAAATACGCCACTGCTCACACTTATGGCGAGGGGGAACGGCCGGGGGCTGTCCTGGCACAGCTCCGTCAATGAAATAGTGAGGTCTCTGCTATACCTGAAATTGCTTCGGCCACGGGGGATGTCCCCCTCACGGATGCCCAAGTAGCAGAGCAATTCAGACAATACTATTCTGACTTGTATTCCTCCAGGGGATGCAGCCCAGATGAATAAATATTAGACTATTTAACACATATTCAGATGCCATGGCTGACAAATTTTCACAGGGAGTTCCTGATGCGTCCGATAGAACGGGACAAAATACTGCTGGCACTCTCTGGCATGAGGGCGGGTAGCGCACCGGGAAGCAATGGCCTGTTTCCTTTTATAAAGCGTTCATAGATTTGCTGCTACCATATCTACTCATGCTGTACAAAGATATGTGCAACTCAGGGGCGATGCCCCATCTATGAGGGAAGCAATCATAGTAGCTATTGTCAACCCGGATAAACCTCTGGGCGAGTCTGCCTCTTACTGGCCGCTGTCATTGATGAATATAGATACAAAGATCTTTGCAAAAATGGTTTTCAACCGCCTACTGCCCCTCGTTATAACAGGCTGGCTTTGTACCAAGCAACCTGACATATATCCTTTGTACAGTCTTTGTGGCCTTGCAACTTACTGAACTGGAAGTCCCTGCCATAGTGGTATTCCTAGACATGGAGAAGGCATTCGAATCCGTTGATATCTGGGGGTCAAACTACACACAGACTCCGAGGTGGTCCTCAAAGAGAACTATGGAGTTGCGATTTCTAAATGGGAAGAGAACGTTCAGCCCTGGATATGTTTACCCTTATCACTGATAGGCACAGTGGCTCTCATGAAAATGGTGGTCCTACCGCGCTTCCTTTTTCTTTTTACAAATATCCCCATGATACTCCCCCGAGCGGTCTTTCAACGCCTACAAACTCTCATGATCCATCTGGCTTGGGCGGGCAAGCAACCAAGTGTGGCCTGGCACATACTGATGCTGCCATACTCACTAGGTGGTCTGGGAGCACCTGACCCGGAACTATACTATTGTGCTTCTCAAAGTTCCCATGTATATCATTGGACACACGGCTCGCCCGACATCGCCCATGTGAGGATTGAGTCCATAGTCGCGGATCCTGTACCCCTCCCAGCCTTACTGTTTACACCGCCTAGTCGACGTACGGGCATCTTACAGTCTCGTGACTCGATTGCACATGCTTGGCAGAGTTTACTGTCCATCAAGGCGGGCAATTTGCTGTACTCACCGGTCTCCCGCTTGGAGTGGTGCTGCTAGCTGGCGCCGTGTAGGGATAGGGGTGTTATAGATGCGTTACATACACTTGGTGCACAGGTTGTAGGTGACTTCTATACTGATGGGACCCTCCGCACATGGACTGACATGCCAGATGCTGAACCCTCCCCCACGACCCTGGCTCAATTTCAATACCATAGGCTTAGACATGCGCTTAAGGACTTGTTAGGCGAAGATATGATGGAGCCTCCTGAGGTGCTGGCGCTCACAGCCATCATAAAAGCGCAATTACCAGCTAAGATGATTTCCAGAATATATCATAGTTCCATGGCAGCCAGGGGCAGCATGTACACGAAACCAAGGTTAGCCTGGCAACGCGATTTGCAGGTTGACCTCACGGATGACATGTGGTCTTATTGCTGTATGAACACTAAACCGGTCTCACTGAATGGCTGGCACGGGCTGGTCCATTTTAAATTCCTTAGCAGGGTGTACTATACCCCGGAACGATTACATCGGTATGGCTTAAGGGATGGACCCTCGTGTGAGAGGTGCGGTGAACGGATTGCAGACTTTTTCCATCTGGCCTGGGAATGCCCAGGGAAAGCTCACTTCTGGAGTACCATCTACAATTAACTCAACATTATCACAAAGCGGGCGCTAGTCCCTGATCGGTTACAAGCCCTATTTGGATATTCTAAACCTCTTCCCAAAGCTGCCCGACGTTTAGTTGATATGGCGCAACTATCAGCTAAAATATGTGTGGCAATATGCTGGCTATGGGGCCCCAAGCCTATGATAACACAGTGGGCCAAAGATATGACACACTGCTCCATCCAGTCGGAAAATTATAGCGAGTTGCTCCCACCTCGCAATCTCCCGAAGAACTTTTGGACTCTATATCAGACTAGAGAGACGCACTCGACTGGGCCAGACTTGGAAGCTGAAGCTGAGGTGCAGTAACCCCCTTCCCCTGACCGACAGAGCACACCAGAGTAGTGGGCCCTTACAGTTAGATCCCCATAATACACATCGATGGACTTTTTGTGAGAACGGGGGTGGGGGGGAATAGAGGTGTGACAGGGCGTGCATGATTGATACTGTACACATATGTGGTTTATTTTGATATGCTGGCAAGGAACGGGGCTGCTCATTTTAGATCTTCACAGGAATGTCATCAATATGCAGAACATGTCATTGTCTTTGGTTGGTTTTGCAACAAATGTATAAAATTTTTTTTTTTTAAACAGTATTAACAGACATATTTTGTGAGCGCCATTGTATTATGATAGGCAGGATCTAACAGGGCTATTCATTATTGCTATTGATGGAGACATTTCTAAAACTCATGTGGTTGTACAAATATTGAAAGTGAAAACAGTTGAAACTGTGATTAACTATGTGAAGTTCAGGCTAATCATTACCCCCAGGCCCCTTATGTCCTCATTCCACTCATTAACAAAATGGAGATAACCATCTCCCAACAGAAAAAAAGACCAGAGGAATGCTGGGACCCTAATACTGCCCCTCCCACTCAGAGTACATAAGTTGTACTAACCCAGCATCCAACCTGTTCTTTTTTTCTGTCTGTCAACAATGGATGTGCTGTGCTGGTGCTCCTCTTGCTGGGCTGGAGTTGCATTCTTCTCTCCTTTCTCCCACCGGGCTGTGCGGGCATGGGGTTTCCCGGGCGGTCTCCTGGCCTGCCTGGGAGTCAGTCTATGTAGCTGCCGGAATCCTGGCTGGGGTGTGGACTCCCGGTTCCTTCCGGGTCGCTACGCATCTTTCCGAGCCTTTATGGCTGAGACGTTCCTCGCTTGCAAAGTTCCTGCTGTTTCCCCTAGATTCCTGCTGATGGCTGCGGGGGGGGGGGGCCTTGGTGCTGGTGTTGGCCAACACCCTGGGTGAGATCCACTTGGCGGCTTTTTGTTTTTTCTGCTTGTACAGGTCTCTGGTGCCTGTGGGTCTGAACGCTGCTGCAGGTCTCTGCATGCTCATCGGCAGTTGGGTCAGTGCTGGTTTCGCCATTGTGGTGGTGCGGGACATTGCTGTTCGTGGTCAGTGTGCTGCTTGCCCGGCCGGCCCTTTGCTGCTGGTGCATGGCCTTCCAGGTGCTTCCGGGTCGTGTGCGCATTTTTCTGAGGTTGGGCTGAGTGGTAGACACGCCACTCTTGCACTGTTCCTGGCCTTCCCGCTGTTGGAGACAGGGCCTTACTACTGGTGGTATTCTGGCCCCCACTCTGGGTGAGTTCCGCGTAGCGCTATTTTCCCTCTCTCCCAGCGGGTGTGTGTGTGTGTCCGATGTGCCTTCATCTTCCCTGGGACACTTGGGTGGGTCTCTCTGGTGCAGTTTGTTTCCTGCTGTTGATGTACTGTGCTCCTCGGCCTTTATCTTTGACGGATGCCATTTGTCCCTTGCCTCCTCCTCAGTCTTGGTTTGAGGTGGCATGGAGCGGGGCCCGTGACCGGCGTGCTCCTGGGTTCCCGCAGGTGCTGTGCGCTCTGTTCTGGGGTGCTCAGAGGTGCTTTGTTGGCCTGGCCTGCCTCGGGGGTTCTCACTACCGTCAGCGCTCGCTCGGTGCCTTGCGTGCCGGTGCCTGGTGCGTGTGTGTGTTGTCACGACTCCTGGTTCGCCGGCTCGGCCCCATGGATCTGCAGTCCTCCAGCGCTTCCTTGACTGCTGGGGTATGGATGAGGCTCTCGGCTCGCCTGCTGGCCTTGGTGATGGTGCCATGGGTTCATGCCTCGGGTCCTGAGCTTTTGGTGGCTTCCGTGGTGGTGTTTCCTCCCTGCATGCTGGTCTACCTCTGTGTTGCTCTGTGTCTCTTTCCACATGCTGCTTGTGCCTCTGGGGCTCATTTTGCTTTGTGCATGCGCCCCTTGTGGGGTCACTCTGGCCTATTGGTTATGGTCTTGGGCTCTTGCTCTGTTGATTGGGTGTTCGATCCCTGGTCTTTCGATGGTATCGGTGTGCTCAGTTGGAAGTGTTGGCATTGTACAGTTCTTCCGGGGGGTCGTGGGGGTTGGTTTGTCCCGCTGGCTCTGCCTACTTCGATCCTCTGCTGGCTGTGTTCATTCTGTTTCACTGCTTGGGCTTTCATCCTTCAGCCCTTTTGCTTCTGTTCCGCCTTGTCCGCCCCTGCTCTCTGCCTGCAGCCTTCCCTACCTGCCTGCTCCCACTCTTGTCTGCTCTCGGTGGTGGCCTCCGTCTTCCTGGTGCTGTGCGTTCTCTCGGCTCTTGTGCCGCAGTGTTTGGCCTGCTTGATCCTCGTTTGGGGGTTCAAGCTGCTCTTTTTTTCTACTGCTTTTCCTGCAGTGGGCTAGTGTCTGGGTCCTCGCTCTTGCCGCTGGTCCTGGGGCCAGGGCAGTTTCCCGGCCTCTGTCGCTGTGAGCTTCCCCTGCAGCTCCCTTTGTGTACTCCTGAGTTGGGTCCTGTTTGGCCTGGGGATGCAGGGGTTTGGCCTGGGGATCCTTGATGTACGGTGCCCCTTTCTTCCTTTGTATGTGGTGGGGCTGCCTGTTTTTATCCCAGGGCTCCGGCAGTGGGCCTTATCCTCTGCCTTTGGGCTGTTTCGTGTGCCCTAGCTGGTGCTGTGTCCAGCAGATTGCCTCTTCTGTGCTGGGGTTGCTCTGGTGCTTTCATTGCGTTGATCCTGGCTTCTTGGCTTGGTCCTTTTGTTCCCCTGCTGCTGCTGCAGCCTGGGCCCTTTCACCCCATCCACCCAGTCCTTCTCTGTTCTCTGCAGTTCAGTGCGGTTGGGCCTGGTTTGTCCCTACTTGGGACTCCGCAGGTGCTTGCCTGGTGCTGTGGGTCTCCGCTTGTTTCTCTGAGGTTGCCCTGGGCGGTTGTTCTAGTTTCCTCCCGGCCTTTGGCTTGTTTTGGTGGGTCCTGGCCATGCCCTTTTCCTTGGCTCTGGGTTTGTCTTTCTCCAGGTTTCACTGGCGGTGCAGCTTGATTAGTGGCTGTTCCTCCTGCAGCCCCGTGAGGCCCTGGTTACTTCTGCCTTCTGTCTGTCTCCTCCTGTTTCTCAGCCAGGGCCGGTGTGCTGCTCTGGTCCTCTTCTGGTTCCCTTCCCGCTCTTTGCTCTTCTTTTTTCTGGTTGTGTCATTTGGGCCGATTGTGGCGGTCTGTGGCTGGGGCTTCTGGTGTGGCCTCCGGTTGTCCCTCCCTGCCTGCTCCTGGCCTTGTCTGGCCTTGGGGTTTGGTGGTGTCCAGCCTGGTTGATGCTTGGTTGGGGTCTGCCAGGTGCTCTGGCTTTTTCTGAATGGTGTGGTTGGGCTCCTGCTCTTCTTTTGGTGGGCCGTGCCACTTGGGGTCTGCCTCAGGTGGTCCAATGGGGGCCTTGTTGCTCCAGCCCTCTCGCGGCCTGGCTGTTGGTGTGGGTTGAGTTTTCTGCCCCTGGTGTGCTTGGTGCCTGGAGTGGTTCTCCTCCTGCCCTGGCGTGGTGGCGCACCTTGGGCTGGGAGGGCATTGTTCTTTGGCTGGTCGCACCCTGGGGTGCATTCTGTGTGGCAGTTCACTGCTGTGGTTTCACTTTCCGGTGGTCCCTGGGGGTCCGGGGTTCTTGCCGCTGCATTTCTCCTTGTTGGTGGTCCGCCTAGGTTCCTGGTGCCGTTGCTCCCTGTGGGCTCCTGGTCTCCTCTGGTCTCCATCATTTGGCGAGATCAGGGCCTGCTGAGTGCCTCGGTTTGGAGCAGCTTGAGCTTCCCTTTTCCTGTAGACATTTTCGGCTCCTGCTGGTCACCTTCTTCAGCCCTACATTCGTGCCTGTGCACTCTGGGTGTGCAGACCTCGCGCACCGGTGGTGTCGGCTGTTTCCTTGTGTTCCCTTCTGGGCCTGCTCCTGCCGGCTGTTCTCTTCCCGGGCTTGCTTCGCCTCTAGCTGGGTGTCCGTGTTTTTTTCTGCCTGGTTCTGCTGGGTTTTCCATGGCTGCGGTTGGGCTTAGGGATCCCCTCCCATTGCCCAAGTGCTCTGCCTTTGTTGGCCCTTCTTGTGGCTGAGGGCTTTCCGCCCTGTTTGCCGTTGGGCTGCATCTTGCTTTTCGGGCCTGTGTGGGGCCTTGGTGTTCTGGGCTGGCATGTTCAGGGTTGCCTCCGGTTGCTCCTGTTCTGCCGGCTTGCTGCAGCTTCGGCGTGGCCTCCGGCTGTGTCTTCTTGGTTTTGCTGGCTGCTCTGTGTCTTCTGGGGTTTGTTTTGCCTGGCGTCCCAGCTCCTGCCTGGTGCTGGTGTTCTGCCCCGCTCCTGTCTTCCCTGGCTCCCCTAGGTGCTGTTCCCGGTATGTGTCTAGTCTTTGGTGTGCCTACTTCCCCCCTCCCCTGTGGGGATGCGGTCCTGTGGTTTTGTCTTGCCTATGTTGGGGCTCTGCTCTCCTTGCTGCTGGTTGTCCAGGGTCTGGTGCTGCTTGTGCCTCTGGCTTCTCTGCTTGCTCCGGTTTCCACATGGATGGATGCCTCTGTTGGTTTTTGTCCGGGTCTGCTGTGTGGTCCGGCAGTTGGGTGCTATTCTCTCTCTGCCTTCTGCCCTGTGCTTCTGCCTGTGCTTTGTGTGGCTTCTCCCGGGTGCTGGTTAGTCCGGAATCCTCCTGCTTTGGCGG
Source organism: Lissotriton vulgaris (assembly GCF_964263255.1). Classification (NCBI taxonomy): domain Eukaryota; kingdom Metazoa; phylum Chordata; class Amphibia; order Caudata; family Salamandridae; genus Lissotriton; species Lissotriton vulgaris. The sequence continues at coordinate 298,237,378 of NC_141691.1, read as the reverse complement.
TTTGCTTGCCTGCGGTCCTGGCTTCCGGCTGTTTTCTTGGCATTTGGCCTTTTCGTTCTGGCCGTCTCCTGCTCTGCTCTCATCTCCGGTGTTGGGTGGGGCGGGCCTGATTGGCTCTTGGTTGGGGTTACTGTGCACCCTGGGGTCTTTCTGCTGCTCCTGCTATTGTTTGGTGTTGGGCCCTGGTTCGGTTTGCGTTCTTTTCCTGGTGGGTCTCTGGCACTGCTGGCTCTTTGGGCCTTGTGCGGCAGCGGTTCTGGGTTCCTGTTCCTATTTTCCACAGCTTTTTGTGGCTTGGCCTGTTCCTGAGATCTCGCTGTGGATTCTCCTTCTGGCCTGGGTGCTTGGTGGTTGTCGTTGGCGGCCCTGGTGGTGCTGGTCGTTTTTTCCTTGGGCCTGGGCTGTTTCCGGTTTTTCTGGTCGGCTGCCTCCTTGTTGGGGCAGTGGCCTTCTGTTCTCCTGGGCTCGGTTGCTGGTCCTTGGTTGTGTCCCTTTCTGGTGGGTCCTTGTTTGCTGGCTGGTAGCCTCCTGCGGTTCCCCCCCTTTTTTGCTCCCTCTGGGTGCTGCCTTGGTGGGGTATCCTGGGTGTGCTTGCTGGTTCGGAAGGCCGGTTTTCTGCTTTGGTATTCTCTACTTTGTCAATGAATGGGACGAGGACATAGGGGACCTGGGGGTAATGCTCTATTACTTATCAGTAATCTTCGGATCCCGTTGTCCTGGTCCCATTCATACACCCCTTCCTTCCTCCCGGATGGGCGGCCTTCCTGTGTGGGCTTGGTTGTATACAGGCGGGATGCTAGGTTAGTACTGCTTATGTGCTCCTGGTGGGAGGGTGGTATTAGGGTCCCAGCATTCCTCTGGTCTTTTTTTCTGTCTGGAGATGGTTATCTCCACTTTGTCAATGAATGTGACGATGACAACGGGACCTGGAGAAATGAAGATTACTGGTACGTAATAGAGCTATACTTAGCAAGCTGTACCTTTAAACCTTGGTTTAAGCAGGTTTTTTAAATCATTTGGAGGTTGTGATGGGTTAATGACCACAATTCACAGATGTCCATCAGCAAACCTCAATAGAACATTGCATCATTAGTGGGCATCAGATTACAGTGTTCCTCGTTGCAGAAACAACACACTATCTGCCTTCTGGAACATCCTTCTGGTAGTCCAATTAATAGAGGCTACTCTGACATCATTCCCCTGCCACCCCTCCCCTCAAGGACCAGCATCGAAAAATATAATCTTACCGATCTCACCCATGCACAAGGATAAACATCGCCTGAGATACATTTATATGGTTCCTGTGGATTTACCTCAGAATTCACATAGGTGTAGACAGTTCTACCAATCCACCATAACATAATGGATAAGATACATGTATATAACAGGTTTTCATGTGCAGGTCTGCCATGCATTGCATGGTGGACAAAATCTGTGAAACCAATTGATGATTACGCCACCCTAAATAAGGTAATCCTGCCCAAAATGGGGTGGGGGTGGGGGTGAGAGTCACTATAACATGGTGGTCCGGTCGTGTATGGATGGGCGGGTCCTGGGTTTGCAATGGCACCGTATTCTGAAGCTCCACCTCTAAAGTTTCAAAAACGCTAAAAGAGATTCCTTTCCTGCCCCCGAGTTTGGTGGGCCAGGAGTACCTTCTACTTATTGATCGAAACATTCATCCTACTGGGAGGAGACAGCTAAGTACTTGGAAAAAGGTGTCTGATCAGTGTAACAGGTGTCTCTGTCTATTGGTTTACGCGGATATATATTCCTCTGGCCATGAACTGGTGTAAAGGTGATCCAGTGACAGTGTGGCTTCCTAGGATTTAATTTTAAACAAGATGCCAGATTTTTCTCACAAATTTATCTTTAAGCTAAGAGGTGATGTCTTTTTATACTTTGAATCTCCAGTGATGTTTTCTCGGGATTAAATTGTGGAAAGTTGAGTGAAGCAATCTCGAGCATCTCTCCAGCACAAATAATATATTTACATCCATGAGTGCAGCCTATAGACGTCCTTAGATGGTTCTCACTACACTTTCAAAGAGTCGCCGACAATGGATTACACACAATAAGACATCCACAGACACTGTCGCAGGCTGGGGCCAATAGTGGGAAACCAGCATCAGAGCATCCACCATCACAGCCCATGGGGGCAAGCTTTGGGCCCGAGTTATTTTCCCCTGCGGGGATCAGGTCAATCTGTAGTATTCATTTAGTTAATACCTACTTAGTGCGTATAAAAAACTGAAAGAAATGTGAGGACTAAGCATCTCATTAATAAATTACTTGCTTCAAAGTGTATCCTCCTCGCTTATAACTCTATTACACGTCCGGCAGTGCAGTATTCCTATAGGAGATGCCTCCCGCCCCACTATGCATTTTACCAGGAGTGAGAATGCACCTGGGAAAACAAAATATGTACGGAAACGGCAACAAAATCGGAGAAGATTCATAATTGCATCCAGTAATGCTGGGTCTTACATGTTTTCCATAATTCCAGTACCAAAACTGCGTGATGTCTTAATTGGGCGTTTCCTCCGGGGGCTGCAGAATGTCTCTCTCTAACTAGGAGGCATCTCGCAACGAGGCCCTGGGGTTACACTGATAGGCCCAGATCTGAGAACTTCCACAGCTCTTTCTCCAGTGCCTGTGATGGATACACAAGCCTCTCTGGCAGGCTGCAAGGTAGCTGGGTTGGCTGAGCAGCCATCCACAGGCGTGTAGGTCCGAGGCTTGAATCTCAGCAGACAAATAAGTCAGTATCATTGTTTCGGGCCATATAATGCCGCTATTTTCAGTGCCCACAAAATATTCAGTTTGGAGTGTGCCATATAAAAATGACCTCTCATTACTAGTATTATTCGTTTTTTAGCAGGCGAAGTCTATCCTCCTTTTCTACCACATCATACTTTCTGCTGGTGAAGGGGATAATAGGGTGAGTTTGCGTGGTGTACAGACATATCTATCCATGCTCCTGTAGTGTTAAGTTCTGTTTTTTAGGGACCAGCACAATACCCGTTTGCCATTGTGAACACATTTAAATACTCCAACATACATGTATCAACTCATTGAAACGTGGCTGGCTATTTTAATGTACTTTACACCTATCTTTTGTTCATGGCCGCTCACCGAGGACGATGCATGTTGTACTGTTTTTTATATGCGAATTTCATACATTTGGTATTTTGTACCTAGCTCTTGATCTAAACGTTTCTCTCAGTCTGGCGATTTGACCTGATTGTGTGCCCTCTTCTTAGTCCATTTACATCTGAGTTGCTTTTGAGTACTGTTTGTTTTGGTTTTTAAAGAGTGTTCGTTTACGGGGAAAACAATTAGCACTGTATAATACATAAATAATAAAGAAAAGCTACAATTACAAATATTTACCAGTCCTGACGGCTGCTTCTTGAAATCTTTTTAAAGAAATAAATTAGTTCAGCGAATATAAAACAGATGCTATTGCAGGAAACTCATGACATATATGGAACAGTAAACGTGTTCAAAACTCAACGGAAACCCTACTTATCTTTAGGAATATCATAATCAATAGAATAGGCAAAGAGCTAAAAAATTCCACCTCAAAAGGCAACTGAGCAATGGGTCTTCCCGTGGGCTAACAAGGAATATTAAATGAGCATTTTTCTAGGTCAGCTATTCTGAGAAATGTTTTCACCAGATAGAGAGGCGCACTGGACTATGTGGGCCTGTAAGAGTTCTATTTCTTAGACTTATGCTTTTAGGATCCAAATAATAATTACACTGGCATCATCTATAGGGTTTACTATACAGAGTCTCCACTGGATGGAATACATACCAAGAGCTATATGTTATACTGTCTTATTCTTAATTGGAAACTGCAATATTTGTATTTTGCGGCATACCAAATATGCACAACTATTCAGAAGGTTAATGAAAAATACAAGATGATTAATAGATTAGACAAATATTAGCAACATACAAATCAATATGCAGTGCCTTTCACTGATCAATTAACCTACACAGATTGTTAAATCAACATATGACTATGCAATTTAAACACACATTTCGTTTTTGGCTAATGGAAGAAACACCAGTGACAAATGGCCAGATTCATCAAGCCGAAAACGGCTCGCAAAGGGCCAGATTCTGAGAATCTGGCCCTTTGAGAGTGCTATTTTTGCATTTGGGATTCATCACCCCAAATGCAAAAATCGCATTTGTAGAAATCGCATATTTGCGAATAATTGCATTTAAGGAATCTCAATTAGAGATTCCTTAAATGCAATTCAAGAAGCATTTAAAAATTGCGAAATCGCTTTTTTTGGCCGCTATTTACCGCGAAGTCTGACTTCGTGGTAAATAGCGAAAACTGAGAAAAATGCACTTTTGTGCATTTTTCTCAGTTGTATGTTACAAACACACATGTCCTTTGGAAATGTGTGTGCGCAACATCAGTCTACATTTTCATTTCAGGGGTGCTACAGGGTGCCCTTTGGACACCTCTGGCACCCTTGAAGTCGCATCCTTATTTGCGATTAGCAAATTGCTAATAGCAAATAAGGAATAACTCCCCATTCATTCCTATGGGCCTAAAGAATGGGGAGTTATTCCTTATTTGCGATTAGCAGTTTTCTAATCGCAAATAAGGAATGTGTAGGAATCGCAATTTATTTAGCGATTCCTACATGAATCCCGTTTTACAAGTCCTTAATAGCGGTTCCTTAATAATCGCTATTAAGGACTCGCAAAAAGGGACAATGATGAATCTAGCTGTAAATCCATACATCTTTCACAGCGAATTCTCTATGAATACCGATGAAATAGTCTCATCTTCACACCGTTTTACCTTTTAATGGTTTTGGAAGAAAGTGAGCTGCAGGCTTGTTTTTCTTTACATGGTTTCCTTTCATAATTTCGCCTTCCTTGTTCAGACCTAAATACCATCCTCTGCCAGATTGCTGCCTGTATGTCATTGAAGAGTACGTCACATAGTAGTTTTCAAATACTGACTCCTTGAACTTGCATTCGGGTGTGAAATGTTCCTGTTGAAAAAAATAAACAACCCCATCAATGTCTACAGTTGCCTATTTATCATCGCGTCTACTGCATCTTCTTAAGCTATAAATGGTCACAAATCTCAGAAGCTGACAGACACTGAATTATTTACAGGTGAGTAATATGACATTTCCATTTGTTCATGGAGGCTGTCCATGGTAGTTTGAAGCATTATTATAAATCAAAGCACTGTAAGGAGCGAGGCCTGAGTGCAGCATAAAAGGCCACTCTATCAGTGTGTGCATGGGCACGGGCGCGTGCGTGAGCACACACAGACACACACACACACACTCTCTGTCTCTCTTTCTCTCCCTCACACATACACTCTTTTTTTCTCTTCCTGAGTCAAGCACCATATTTCCCGCCAACAACGTATTCTACTAAATGTTTATAGTGCCTGAACTGTTGATAAAAATAATGTATGCAACACCACATTTAGGCAAACATGCATAAAGCATTTTTGGAGTCGCAAACGGTGCAAATCCTTAAAATCGGCCGTTTGCGATTCAAAAAATGCTTTTTGAGATGCATCATGCTTTTTTAGAAATCGCAACTTTTTTGCGGTTTCTAAAAATGCGATAGCATTTCAGAAATCGCTATTTTGCGATTTCTAAAATGCTATGCATCATTTGATTTCAAATTGCGAAATTTGAAATTGCAAGTGCAAATTACCACGAAGTTGAACCTCGTGGTAATTTGCGAAATTGTTTAAAAAAGCACAAACATGCATTTTTTAAACTGTAAAGTTACAGACACACATGTCCTTAGGACATGTGTGTATGTAACTTATACTCAAAAGTACATTTCATGGGTGAAGGGGGGGTCATTTGGACCCCCCTCTCCACCCTTGAAATGCATTGCTGAATTGCGATTTCAAATTGCGAATTCGTAATTCCCATTCATTCCTATGGGCATTTTAGCCCATAGGAATAAATGGGAATTGCGAATTTGCACTTTGCTTATCGCATAATATTTGAGAATCGGTAAAAATTGCGATTTTTACCGATTCTCAAATATTTTGCGAAAATGTACATGCATCCCCTTTTGCATTTCCTAATTTGCGATTCCCTAAAAATCGCAAATTAGGAAGTGCAAAATGAAACAATGATGCATGGGGGCCCAAGTGCATATTACTCACTTCCTATAAGGTGCACAACCAAATCACAGAGAGTTCACTCATTGATACATAATTGCTTAAAAGATTAGGTCAGGGTCTCATCAGACGTACAACATGTCCAGAAATGCTAACTGTTCACACTTTTGGGCTCGGCCAAGAAGACCATTTTCAACAATTTCATAAGGCAATTCTCTTACATGCTTTCGTGGACCAAGCCATTCCCATTGCCTTCCAAACTACAAACGTGGACCCCACTGTAGATTCCGCTTTACCACAAGATTCCGGTCTATCAGCTGAATGTACTAGGACAATCAGGTTGGAAGCGCTCATCCAATATTAGAGCTTCTCTCCCTGCTGATTTTCCAATATGTTAAACACAAGAATTTAGTGTCTAGAAGCAAAGTCCAACTAGATTTTTCCTAGGTAACTTTACGGCTGAGGTGGGGGATTGAACATTTAGGGACATTTGGTGAAAAGATTATTTTAGCCTTTGGAAATACGTCAAAGAAGCTGGTATTTACTAACATACTAATTATCCAGCTGAAGAGCACTGATCTTGGAGGCAAAACTAGAATGCAAGTGTCTTGTGACTTTTGAAGAGGAGAAGACGCCATGCGTCCAGAGATACAGTTAGGTCGAGCTCAAACTAGAAAGTTCATCAATGTTGTCCCGGAGCAGTGGGTTAACCCCTTCGCCGTGGGGCCAATTGCCCAGCAGGGTGGGGGGAGGGGGACCACGCGCAGCGCCGCGGTGCTCGTGACTAGCTCAGCTCTTCAGGCTGCACGGTGACGCTATGCTCATGACGAGCTAATCTCATCATGACCACGCCCGTTTCTTATAACGTTCAGCACAGCAGGAGAATTATCCCCGCGTGGGAGCGCTACTGTGGTCATGACGAGCTTAGCTCGTCATGAGCACAGCGCCACTGTGCCTCATGACGAGCTGAGCTCGTCATGAATACCGATGGTGTTAATCATGCTGACTGTTTTGCTTTGATTACTTTTTATGTGCTTGTCGGTTCTGAAGAGGCTTGGCAGCTGTGATAGTCAAGAGGAACCAATGGAAACTGTAGCTAGGTATTCCTAGACGTGGAAATGTCTTGTTGTTCTTTTCTTCCTACTCCTGACTTCGGATGGTAGGTTAAGGGCTTGAAGAATTTCATAGACTTAATAGCAGTAATACGCCTGCTGCTCGATCATTTGGTGACCAAACAAAAAATCTGAAGTTCAGACCTTGTCCAGTTTTCACCCACAGGAACAGCTTTATGTAAGAACAAGCATTTGCAGAGCAATAGGTCTTGCATTTGCGAGAGTTTAAGGTATTGGCATTGTAAATCACAATGCAGTTTATTTATGTGTTTGTTTTTAAAACAGATAAATAAAAAGCATTGTTATTTACCATATCAATAGGTTAAGCTCTCGGAACTGCGAAACATAGTGCATTGCTCCCTGTTGCAGTGGAAGAGAGGGAGTGAATTGGGAGGAGGAGGAGTCAGATGCAGTGAGCCGCGGCAATTAAAAGAAAGGCACGGCTCGCCGCAGTCTATTTTTTCAGTCTTGCAAGATTTTAGTAAGCAGCTCAGCATACCGCCTGTGCCACACTGCTTACTAAAAGCTTAACATTTCGGAAAAAATCAACTTCATTGAGCCAAGCCTTCCTTTACTTCATCACGGCTCGCCGAAGTCTATTTTTTCAGTATTGTATTTTTTGGTAAGCAATGCAGGTTGCCACCTGCGGCGTGCTGCTTACTAAACATTTACAATATTGAACAAATAGACTTCAGAGAGCCGCAACGAAGAAAAAGAAATGCGTGTCTCGCTGAAGTCCATTTTTTTAATATTATAAGATTTTTTTAAGCAGCACAGCACGTTGTCTGTGGGGTGCTCCTTACTAAAAGCTTACGATATTGAAAAAATAGACTTGGGCAAGTCTCAACTATCTTTTCTTCATGGCGGCTCACCGAAGTCAATTTTTTCAATATTGAAAGATTCTGGTAAGCAGGGCAGCATGGCGCCTGTGTTGCGCTATTGGAGAAAATCATTAAGGAAAATAGTGCTGACAGACTGTAAAGAAAATATACGTGTAACTACACAAGTAAAAGGGCCAGTCCTAATGGAAGGTTACAAATGTAGACAAGGCGATACTAAGGAAGGAATAGAAACCACTATTTACAAAGGACAATGACACCCGCAATTGGAAAATATGGATGGAGAGTGAGCAGAGATTTAAGTCCATACCTGAATACAGCATGCCTCGCAGAAACAAACAGAGGTCACTCCTCTTTAAGCTGATGAGCAGCATAAATAAGTACCAAACATCCACATGCACCAAGTCAACAGTTGCTTTATTGTCCAACCTGCCCACTCATCACTGTGGTTTTCCTGATATGCTCTTCTGAATAATGTTAATATTCTGCTACCCTCTACTTAATAAATGTTGAAAGGAGACTATGATTATGGGCCAAAAGAAAACATAAGAAATGTATATCTGTAGGTTTCCTCTTGCACTTGAAGTGCATTCTTGACTTTATTGAAATTAACAAAGGATTTTAGTTATACTCTTGGGTAGCTGCAATTGCTGCAATTTCCCAAAGAATATTCCTAAATTCCTTTGTGAATTCCATTTTTGCGCAAACAAATATAAAGATATGCACTTACACGAGCAAAAATCAATCAGCAACTTTATATGTGTGTGCTTCTTTTTTTTTTTGCTGTCCTTGGGGATATAGTTTTTCATCTTTCCCTTGCAGGATATGAGTGTGTTCGATCAATCAATCAATCAATCAATCAATCATAGCATTTGTGAAGCACACTACTTACCCGTGAGGGTCTCAAGGCGCTGGGGGGTGGGGAATGCGCCTTGAGACCCTCACGGGTAAGTAGTGCCCTTTACAAATGCTATGATTGATTGATTGATTGATTGATAGAACACACTCATATCCTGCTGACCTGCAGAAGACTTCTGCTCGAAAAGCCAGGTCTTGAGAAGTCTTCTGAAGGTCAGCAGGTCTTGGGTGTCTGCTGTTGGGGAATGGGGAGTGTGTTTCAGGAGCAGAGCTGGCGGATGGGGGTGTAAAAGCTGAGTTGGCTGTTGAGGTACGCTTGTCCGGTGTTGTGGAGTGCCTTGTGTGCGTTGGGTAGGAGCTTGAAGGTTATACTCTTGTTGACTGGGAGCCAGTGCAGGTCTCTCAGGTGGGGCGTGATGTGACTGTGGCGGGGGATGTCAAGGACCAGGCGTGCAGAGGTGTTTTGGATGTGTTAAAGCCGTTTCAGGAGTTTTGCCCAGGCTCCTGCATAGAGGGCATTTCCGTAGTCCAACCTGCTGCTGAGGAGGGCCTGGGTTACCATTCTTCTCGTTTCGGGTCGGATCCACTTGTAGATCTTGCGTAGGGTGTTGAAGCAGGAGGAAGAGACAGTGTTGACCTGCTTAGACATGGAGAGGGTGGAGTCGGGGATGATCCCTAGGTTGCATGCGTTGTTGGTGGGTGTTAGAGCTGTTCCCAGTGCGGTCGGCCACCAGGATTCATTCCAGGCAGAGGGGGTGGATCCGAGGATGAGGCCCTCCGTCTTGTCCGAGATCAGCTTCAGTCGGCTGTTCCTCATTCATTCGGCGATGGCCTTCATTCCTTCGTGGAGGTTGGTTTTGGCTGTGTGGGGGTCCTTGGTGAGGAAGAGGATCAGCTAGTTCCATTCTCAATGTAGAAATAGATTTACACATTCACTTGGCAGGATTACATATGCAACTGCAGTCAGGGTAGGGCTGAACTGCAAAAATGCATTGAACTATCATCTCACAACCTCACAAAGCCCCCAAAATCAAAAGGTGTACACTCTCTGCTCAATGGATCGCATTAGTTTCCACATGCTATTACAGAGGGAATGTATTTATGAGTTTAAATCAGGGCCACTGGAGATATGGGAATCTGTGGTCACAGTGTTTTTCGCCTAATTATAGACTTGCTGCCTTTGCCACATAATCCATTATCTGATGCATAATCTACAGATTTTAACAAAAAGCAATTTCTAGTCCAAATTGACTAATTGTTATCAAAATACAACAAAGTGTGTTGCTGTGCACCAGAAGGCCCTTCGCCAAGGATGACTTTCAGGTATTTACTCAAGTATTTCTAGAATAAACTGCTGCTAATGAGATGAAACATTTCCCAAGACAGGTCTAACGTGTATAAAAGTGACAAACAAATGAAGTAAAACTATCACAAAATGAGCCACATTAGGCCAAGTAATTGATCTTTTCTTACTGCATAATTTAGTCACTCCTGCCACATAGTTTGGGTCTGCCTTCCACATAATTCCAGTGGCCCTGCTTTAAATTAATTTTTGTAATTATAATATGAGAATTTGGATAAAAAAATCAAGTACAAGTTCATCTTACACATGCAGGTGAAAATATGAATTGGGCCTATGTTTGGTGCTGATTTTTATCCAAAAACTACTTAGCACATGGCTAAGTAAGTTATATACGAGAGACATTTGTATTGTTTTTTATGATTAGGGCTCCCAGTGTTATGGTATTGTTTTTTAAATGTCCATCTGTTTTTATCCATATTCATACTTTGAACATTTTGTTGGTATTTATTCATATTTATTTTATGTTTTGATCATGAATAGAGTCGTAAAATTGTATATTTCCACATTTATTTAACTAATATAGATTCATTTATACTTTGATTGGCAAATTAAGTGCCCAAATATAACAGAACACTACACCTTACAGGTAAATATTAACACCATGAAGAAATATATGTTAACATATGCCTGTATTTAAAGGAATATGATCTTGCTTTTAAATACCCATGGTGTCTGCTTTGCAGTTCGTCTGGAATTCATGAAAGAGGACGAGGAGAGTCACTTACAATAAGTAACATTTTCCATATTTTTCCGCTTTTAGAAATAAATGCAGACAGTAAGCAGGTTGTTTTCTGTCTGTATTTATCAGTAACAATCTGTAAAAACTGAAAACTGGAAGCCCTATTTATGATGTTTTGGTTTTCTATTCATGACATCACTAGTCATATGAGTTAAATAATGATCGATCCTCCACGGAGGCTAATTATCCCCGACATCCTTTATTGAGTTTTCACACTGGTCTGCGCTTATTTCTAAATAAAAGACGATTTATTTTTATTTACTTGGCCTTGGCCTTGCATGCATGAATTGTTAATCCATTATGCCAGTGTATGCCTTGCTACATTTATGAACCCCATGAATGTTTAAAAAGCGTGTCTTCATCCTTGTTCACATTACTAACAAGCATCTGACATTGGCAATCAACCTTCTTGCAATTCTTGTTTTGTTTTGTCATGGTTTTTGCAAATCTGAATTGTTTGGGAATATACTGGGCCCTCGACAATCCCCAAAAATAATCATTTGCTACCGGTAAAACATTTTTGCCTAAGAAAACCACACATTATCAAAGTACTCCGTGGCACTGAAGGTAAGTACTTTGTGTGTGAAAGTGTTGCTTGTCAGAGGATGGCATGCCGTAAATCATTTTGAAGTCATCCAATGGCTGAAGTTGGCTTATACTATTTGAAAAAAGGGGACCCCCACAAAACAAATATGCTTGCTATGCGCAGGGATAGTTAGAATTTTATGTAAAGAGACCAATAGCAAGATTCTATTTACCCACACATAATCTAAGTGCAAATACATAGTAGCCACATTTTATAACATTCATGAAATTATGAATAACCACATTACTTTAGAAAAATATATTTTTTATTTATTTTTTATCTTTTATCTGTATAAAATTTTGTTTATTAATTTGTTTGAGTTATTTTGTTCAAGACACAATCAAGTATTTTTAAATATTTCCATTTAAATAACAACAACAGTACATGAAATTAAATAATAACATAAGGAAAATCTTCTTGATATTGTCAAAATGATTTTTTTCAATGATCATGTACAATACTCCTCAATTGATTTGATAGAGCACGCAGAAGATGTTAACTTGATGAGGGCAAGCAGTAGATGAGAACTATGCGTGTTTCGGCACTACTGCCTTCATCAGGGGCCCGTCTATTGCAAAGAACTTTTCTTGCTGTCTCTAATTGTGGATACAATCTGTTCAGGAGATGACGTACGCTGACACCATCTCCCCCATTCAGTTGGACAATTGTTCAGTTCTACGGATCTGCCTTTTATGGCTCCGACGTTAGATATTGTTCCCGGTCACAGTAAAGATGGTAGACATACTCCTAAGCCCGTCAGAGCTGATTCCAGGACTCAAGAGCTAATGGTTCTTGCTGTATTATTGCCAACCTCCAATTGTGGTAAACTTCACGTAATAGGTTAAGCAGTCCTTCATTTTGTTAAAATAAGACAATAGCTTCCTTAAATTATAATGTGCAGACTTCTTTAGGTGTCAGGGTGATGTCCCACTGATATTTCACTTGTGTCTAAAAATTGAATTTCTCCATGTAGTCAACCCTTCGGTTCCGCTCCGCAATAGGAAGGCGCTTATACACTGGCCCTTAATGCATGCTGGAGTGGGTGGAAGAAAAATGTGAATGACACTAAATACAGAGTAATGGATGAAGACTAGCTATAAGGAACTATGTTATGAACACTTTTAGTAAAATTCAAAGGCCTTGGATAACACAGACCTAGAAAAGCAATCTGGTCTGACATTTGCTGCAAGGATCTTGCCTTTAAGAAAGAAAGAAAAGGAACAAGAGAAAATAATGGAAAAAGAGAGAAGGAAGGAAAAGGATAAGGAAAGAGAGAAGGAATCAAAGAGAGAAGAAAAGAAAGGCAGAAGGAAAGAGAGAGAGAGAGAAGAGAAGAAGGATGGAAAGAAAGAAAGAGAAGGAAAGAAAGAAGAAAAAAGAGAAAGAAATACAAAACGAAAGTAGGAAAGAACGAGAGAACGAAAGAATGCAAGAGAGCAGGCCCGGACTGGCCGTTTTGGGCACCGGGCAATCCCCCGGTGGGCCGTACGGGTGGGGGCCGGTTTGGGGCCCCTGGGGGCCGTTTTTGTTACAGGGCCGTTTTGTAGCATAGCTGCAAAAACGGCCCTGTAACAAAATCGGCCGAAAACCGGCCCTGGCAGAGAGCGCGGCCGCCCCCCCCCCACCCCTGGGGGTAGGGAGGGGGGGCCGGCTGAGCACTTTGCCAGGGCCGGTTTTGGTTACCAGTCCGGCCCTGCAAGAGAGATGGAAAGAAAGAAGGAATGGTAGAAGTAAAAAAGAAGGTATGCCAGTTGGAGGAAAGAAGGAGTGAGAGTATGAAAGTAAGAAGGAGCAAGATAAGGATAGAAAGAATGGAAGAAGTCAACAATGAAAGGAGGAAAGAAAAAGAAAGTAGGAAGGAAAATAGAAAGAAACAAACAAACAAACAAAGGCAAGAGAAGGAAAAGAAAGATGAAAAAGGAAAGAAAAAAGAAAGAAAGAGAAAGAGAGAGAAAGGAAAGAGTAGGAAAATAAAAGGGAAGGAAAGAGTAAAAACTGAAAGGAACAAAGGGAGAAGAAAAGAGAAAGTAAGTAGGAAACCGGATAGAACAAGAGAAGAAAGAGAAAGAAAAGAAGAAAGGAAATGAATGAAAAGGTAAAAAGGAAAGAAAAAGAAAGGAAGAAGGAAAAAAGATGAGAAGTTTGGAAAGAAAGAAAAAAGAAAGAAGGATGGAAGGGCAGAAAGAAATTAGGAATGAAAAAAGGCAAGAAAGAAGGGGAGAAAGAATAAAATTAAAACAGGAGAAGTTACTATAAAACAGTTTAAAATGTACTCAATCTAGTATGCTGTGAAATAGCAGCAGTCAAAAAGCAAAACACTCCAAAAGGAATTTGCAACAGCATTGGCAGGAAATACGATCTGATGAAGATAGATGGCCACATTTATCAATGTTTCATGTCACTCTTGTGCCATGCAAGGGGGTGCAAATTTGATGCAAAACCTAAGTGAGATTTGTCAAGCCGCACAAGGCCTACTTGCATGGCCCTGCATTGCTTGGTAAATCTGGAGTAATGCAAGGCAACACAAATCGCTGCCTTGCATTGCTATACTCCAGGGAGGCATTCCACGGGTGAAGCGTAGGTGTTCCCACGCATCCGCTCATGTATTTTGGTCATTCCCAGGGTTACCATTAGTGGTAGACCTGGGTTACCATTAGTGGTAGACCTGGAAATGTGTCAAAATGCTATGTGTGCCCAGGTAAGGTTTAACGAGAATAAATATCTTTATTTTGTCTTGTTTTTTCCTCTTTCTACTATTGCTGAATTCTGAAAATCTCTCTGAGGATTGTTTTGGATCAGGATGGTGTTCCTGCCTGCCCAGAAACAATCCTGCCTACAATGCAAGCACCCATGCACCATGATGCAAGGGTGCCTGTGTTGGCACTAAGCAGCCAAAAGTGTGCCAGCAATAGGAAAGGACAGGAATGCACCGTATAATGTTAAATACACAACATTGCTGCTCTTTGAAGCACACAGCAAAGCAAGGTAGCTTTCCGCATTTCACTGTGAGAAAAATGATAAATATGGACCACAATGTGCATCAGAAGTGCCCTGCTATAACATTAGGCTTTAAACACAAAGGTAAGACTACACTAATTTTAAAGTAAAACACAGGCACTGAAGAGAACTAGTGTGTGTGCAGATGTGCCCTTCGCAAGAGAGCAAAATACTGTCATTGAATGCAAAGTTAACCAATTGCTTAAGAAAGCAGACCCACTGCCTCTTCCTGCGCGCTGTGGTGGGCAGAAGCAAAATGCGAATGACTCAACAACAGACCAGTGGATGAAGATAGGTGTCTGAAAGCCTCTTTGAGTAACTATATTATACATATCATTTTAGTAATATCGAATGGTCTTGTCTGATGCCAGACCGACAAAGCAGATTATGATTAATTTTAAGAAATCTTTGGGTTGCCTCAGTGGTGTCCTCCATTCCACATTACTGTAAGAATTCGACCCTACCCAGGAACATTGTTGGTTGCTCTTCACACACATTCTACTATGTATCAATGTACTACGAAAAAATATGGTGTGCGATACATAATACCTGGCAAGGTAGCAAACGCGACAGGCAATTATTTTCAATGGAAGGACTTCTTGACCCAGATTTTCAGAGCCAGAGAGGACATTCATTGGCTGTGAAAACTGGAAGGAGGGCTGTCTGTGCCATGTTCGATGGGGGATTTAGAAACATTTGAACACAAAAGTAAGGGGAGTGATGGAAAGGAGGGCTATGATTATCGTGGGAGCGATGAAGCAGTAGCTTATTTAACTGTAGGAGGCATGTGAAAAAGATCCTAAAAGATTCAACGAGGATTTATTGTTATATTTTCAGGCTATAGGCAGAATGTAAACAGTAGCACTGTGAACTGTCTGACTTCTGCTGAGGAGCACTGGAGGAAAGAGCAAGGCCTACTGTACAGGATATTCAAAACAGTGTCCCCATCCCTTGAACGCATGCGTTCTACAGTATTCTCGAGGGTATGCATTAAGAAAGAGCCAATGCTGACAAGGTCATTGACCTGGGAAGAAACTCCGTCCACACATGCGGGTGGCTGGGGTTAAATCGAGGTATTGTAGAGATTGGAATTCATTTTTTTACCTGCTAAGTACCAATTCTGACCTACATCATTTTACAGCTAAACCTGACACAAATTAATTCTGTTTATATAAAAGGAACACTTGGGCGAAGTTGTGAGATCAAAAGCAGGACTGCACTGTGTTGTTATGGACAGTTTATCCCAAATATCATCCCTTCTTGGCCAGTTGTTAACATATATTACCAGAGGGTGGAATAAGAGATCGTTTTAATACATAGTGTATTTCAAATACTGCCTTGAATAATCACACCACAATATTGCTGGAGTGTAGATAACTGAAAATCTACATCCAATGGGACAATGTTATTGGAAATTATATTTAGGACACAATACATATGAATGGCTCCAATTTGGTTCGAGTACCTCAAACAAACTATTATGGGTGTTATGTTGGAATTCATTGCTTGCAACAATACACCGAGCAAGAAATAATAATTGTGCGATAACTTCTGTTTGCTGCTTATTCACTTAGCGACGTTACATGCATTTCTCTGTAACATGAAAGCAAAGGTGACATTAGACAAACTAGGGAACTAATATCAGTAGATAAGCAAGCTATGATAACCAATCAAGCGTTAAACAGAAAATTAATAAATAGGATAAATGACACATGTAACATTATACCTCATGATTTTGTCTTAAGCATACATTACTCGTATGAATTATAAATGTAGGCATCAGAATGTACATCGCCTGACCCAAGGTGTGGCGCACTGTACACCAGAGGGTGGACCTATGCAACAAGAGATGGTAGGGGATGGGTGGGTCAATGTGGTAAGGAAGCCGACAATGATGGAGACAGTCAGAGTGGGATATTATAGGAGTAGGCAGACAAGAGGTCAGTGGCAGTGAGCTGGGTGGCAATGGTTTGTGGTGGTGGGTAAGATAAGAGTGGAAAGGTGAGGGTTCGTTGCAGTAGTGTAAAGAGTGGAGGCACTCATCAGATAATGAGAGATATTGTTTGGAAGAAAGTGATGTCTGGCAGATTTCATTTGGGGCGTAACTTCACACCCTTGGACTTTAGCAGGAAAAATCATGGTATCTGGTGTTTTTTCTCTGCTCTTCATATATTCTAGTCTGGCAGTGTTAGTGTTGCTGCTGCACTCACTGTGAATGCCTTCACTTATATTGCTATTAGTCACCAGGTACACGAGGTGTCATCATTAGTTTTCTTTAGAAATGGTGAAGCAGTTTTTGAAGGTGACACATGAGGACAGAAAGAGCAGTGGATTTCTTTGAATATTGGCGCTATCCTGTCAAATTTACAAAAATATTTCACAAGACATACAAGTGTATGAAGAGCTCTCACTGTGGGTGTTAGATGGATTTCTAGGACACACTATCACAATTTAAGTGGGATAGGATAAGAGTCAAGATGGTTCTTCAGCCTTACCCAGAGAAACAAGGTCAGTTGGTCGTTTGTGGGATGTGGATCCTAGAACTAGGGGTAGGACCAATGTTGAAGTCCAGGAATTAGGTGCTGTCACTCATCCGCAGGAAAAAGCTGTCCAGATTAATTTCAGTAAGCCAATCTTGATCCTAATTTTGTCTGCAGCACTGGCTGTGAGAGCCATCCCTGTATTTATTGGTTCACCAGGGACATGCACCAGGAATTGGTTGTCAGGCAATTTCTCAACTAGGCAAAGTCATGCCAGCCAACAATTTCAGTTAGACCTGAAAACTGCATGTGCACGAAGGACTGACATCCTTATTACCCAAAATAACCTGCCAACGGACCATGGACAAGCTTAAAATCAATGTGAGTGGATGATGTTTTGAGAAGTCCTGCAAGGTTCCAGGATGGACTTGAAAAAACCCAATCGAAAGGTGGGCAAGGGAGTTGGTTTCTTATTAAAGTAGCCCTTTAAAACATGCTTCAGGTCTGTAATTACGCCCTTTAGTGCAGTTTCATACTGCCATTTCGACCTAGTAAAATAAACATTTAAGGTAGGCCTTAAAGACTCATGCAGCAAGGTGCACTGTATTTAAGAAGTAGGTTATGTGTATTTAGATTTTAAATGTCCTGACAGTAAAAAAGCCCTAAAGACAGTAGTGGTAAAGTGCAGAGTCCTAAAACAAACAAAAACGAATTTCAGCAAAAGAAGTTGAGTAGGCGAAAAGTTTGAAGCAAGCCTCACCCAAGTGTTGTCAGGTTCAACAGAGGGCATCAATATTCTCCTACTCCTTCTGTATGAAGCTGAGCAGGCTATACACAGAAAGGCGTTTGGACCGAATACGTTTTCTGCTAATATCCCTCTGCATACTCTAGCACTTCACACCTTTGGCACACAGGCAAGCATGCCAGCAGAAGAGAAAATTGAACAATCTCTCTTGGTACTGGCCAAGATGTGACTCATGGCAGCCAGTCACCATTGCAGCCTCTCATCTATGTATGTTTTTGTAACATTTATGCTTGGGATGATTACAGGGATGTCATCACTGCATGGAGATCACTTACAGTGTTGGAATCTGCAGACAAATAAAATGTATTTACACAATGCTAGGAGTAAAATGATGGCTACAGACCATCCAGAACACCGCAGCCAGTCTCGTCCTCAGAACCCCACGGCACAAACACATGACCTAACACCTACATGACCTTCACTGGCTCACGGTCGAGAAGAGTTACCTTCAAACTGCTCACCCACGCCAACAAATCCCTCCACAACTTCGGACCCAAATACCTCAATGAGAGAGTCTCCTTCCACGTGCCCAAGAGGAACCTTCGCTCCGCAGAACTTGCCCTCACAGAGACCCCCTGCATCTGCAGAACCTGAGCAGGAGGAAGAACGTTCTCCTACGTCGCAGCCAAAGCCTGGAACATCAGATGTTCCCCCACCCTCCACACCTCCAGGAAGAACCTCAAGTCCTGGCTCTTTGATGGAACTGGAGCTGCACCCCCCCCCCCCCCGCCCCACCCCCAGCACCTAGAAAGCCTCACGGGTGAGTAGCGCGCTTTATAAATCCCCTGATAGATTGATTTGTTGATTGATTGATTGATTGATCCATCCTAATGTTCAATTATTTTTCAAAGCAGACCCATATCCCAAAGTGGCATGGCTCTCTCATATTTACAATATCATAGCGCTTCGATGGAAGGATTGTCTGCCTAAACAGCAGCAGGTAGCGGCAGAGGTAAGTAAGCGTCATAAATAAGATCACACACAAGTAAAATAATAAAATTAATATTTGTGTTCTTAATATATTCACTCAGATGTATTATATCCTCCTGGCTTCTAATAAGAATGCAAGCAAAAAATTTAAATTTCGAAAAGGAGGTGGATGATGTAATCTTAAGCACTGCAAATGTATTTTCTGCTGTGCTAGGCAACGGAATTTTTCAAATTATATCAAATAGAATTGGTGACCAATAATGAAAACCTACAGACAAGAGGTCAAACAGAAGGAGCTGGAGAGCTGCAGAAGGGTTTGAATTTTGGAACAGCTTCTAAGAGGAGTAGGGTATGTTGCGGAGCTGCACAACGTTTGTGTAGTATCTCATGCTTCTTGTCACATTCATAAAATGTTAAAAAGTAGAAGCAGTATGGTTTGCATTTTTTCCTGATGTTCTAAAATAGAATGTGGTAGTAAACACCTTCGGGTAATTGTTCGCGCTTTAAAAAATATACTGGACATTTACATTTACATTTAAAGATACTTTATGCAGGGTTACTATAGTTGTTATATGTCTCTATGTTACATTAATAGATAAAATCTATACAAATTACATGTTGTTAGATTTGAGACTATAAGACAGGAAGATGATTTGCAATTCCCTGCAGGTGATTACCTGCATTTGAGTGTATAATATGTGATTGTGGTTTCCACAGAAGACTGTTTTCTGAGATTAATGAAAGAATGTAAAAACTAAGTACCTTGTATTTCGTCAAAATGTGTCTGATATCTTGATTGCCATATTTAGAGCGTCATTGACTGCTTTGGTCATGTAATATGGCGGATGGGACATCAGGCAGTTTTTTGACAGAGTCTGGTAAATTTTAAGTAAGACACTACGGTTCAGATTTAAAGTTTGGTGGACTGAATAAGTACCATTTCCATGATGGAGTACTTTACGAGAATTGTGAGGGTACTCTGCCGGCCAAATTTAGACCCAGCTAACATCTCCTATGTTTCTAGGGACCACAGTCATGGTAGTCCCTGAAAATACGTTGAAGGTTTGACAGAGTGTTCCGTCAAAATTTCAACTTTTAGCGGAATGCCAAACTTCCAACTTTGGCTTATTTTAAAAAACAAAATTTAAAAGTAAGTTTTTGAAAATAAAATAATCTATACCCCCTCACCATGGGTGTTTTCTCAAATGACAAAACCTCTGGCGGCTATTAATCTGTTGGTCAGTCAGAGGTGTTTGTTGGTGGCAGGGATGGAGTATTCTCCACCTTCGCCAAACTGTAGGCCCGCCTGCCTCTAATTGAGGCGGGTAGACTTTCATTCTTGAGGAGAGGGTGTTCCATCATTGTTGAGATGGAGTACCATTCCTGACAAACTCTAAATCGGGTTATAAATACTTTCTGCACACATCAAGTCCTTAATCTTTCAACATTCAGAGAAATTTAGGAAGCCATACAAAAAAATTGTAATATAAAACAGAAAGACTAAAATACCAAAGCAATTAACAAGTAAGACGCTAACTTTATGACGAGTGACTCAAACATCTGCAGTTTATTTCTTGATGGACTAAGAGATTATATGGAATTGGATAATCTTATGCACGTCAGAAAAGGGAAATATCATGGACCATCTTCAAATATACAGCAATAGATGTGTAGCTAATGTATGGCACGATGTAGTAATGGTAAATAGTTTGTCACCAAGTTGAAGGACTCCTTACCAAGGAATTGTATTGGTGAGTTTAAAGTAATTTATGGACATTGCAGAAGTTGTTGATAAGTGGCTTCTCTTATCAATAAACGTGTGGACAATAAATATTAAATGCCTCCTTTTTGGAAAAACATCATAGCAAATGTTGCATTCAGACTTTTTAAAAAATCCATCAAACAACCACTAAGTATTCACACAATGGCAAGAATTGTTTCAATTCCTCATTAACGTTGTTTAAAATATTATGCACGTTTCTTATACTCCTAAGATGGTAATTGTGTAAACCAAACATCAGAAAAAATGTACAACTTACTATGGATCTGTTATACGTTTAGAGTGCTGATGGATCTGTATATTACTCAGATATTTAGAAAATATGGCATTAATCAGGGTAAAAATGTAAAAGTTTATCCTCAGAATTTCAAACAATTAAATTGTTGTAACATTTGGCTCATTTTTAAAAGCTTTAGAATGTATTATCTTGTGCTGCATTAAGCTGTGAAAGCATGCATTTTGTCGCATAAATATAGTTTTAAATATACACAATGTGAGAGTTTAACGACCTTCAAAATGATAGAATGTTAACCCCTGCGCAGGGCATTCCCCCCGCTGTGGAGGGGGGCGGGGGAACGCGCATGGCGCCCCCGTGCTCATGACGAGCTCAGCTCGTTATGAGGCACAGTGCTCGTGTGCTCATGACAAGCTGAGCTCGTCATGACCACAC